>NC_141874.1:708610815-709860815 GCF_056163025.1 Triticum urartu
TGGGCGAGACATAGCTGCCGCGCTACAGTTTCTCAAAAAAAGTTGGCACTAGAGTGTTTGGCCGGCCCCGATACCGCCCGTAGGTGATTTTTAATAGGAATCCATACGGGCGAGACATAGCTGCCGCGCTGCAGTTTCTCAAAACATACGAGCGATCATCTCCTCCAATTAAGCTTTTTCGCGAATACGCAAGCTGCGTATCATTTCATTGATAGGTAGAGAGCAAAGAGCATACAGGGTTGCAGGTACAGTACTCATACACCAAGGAGGGCAAGACTACACCCACACAAGCATCGAGAGAGCGAGGATGCTCAGTCGCAAGTAACAAGAAACGTCTAAGGTGGCTCAAAAATAGAAAACGCTGCCAATCCTCTAGCTCCGGCCAGAGCCCACGTGCGTGCCTCATCGAGGATGGACCGAGTGAGGCGGTCAGAGGAAGGTGCAGCAGCGTCGAAGATGACAGCATTGCTATGCTTCCAGATGCTCCAAGCCACCAGAATACCCGGGGAGGCAACATCTTTGCGCAGAGACGGAGGGGAGGACGCCACAGCCGAACTCCACCATTCGATGAACCGGGACGTAGGGGTCGGGATGTCAACCGTGAGTCTGCATGCAGCAAGTGTGCTATGCCAGACAACGCGGGAGAAGGGGCATCCAGCGAGGAGGTGATCGATGGTCTCCAAGGTCTGGTCACAGAAGACGCAGGTGGGGTTGTGGGAAAGCCCATGGCGCGCACGTCGCGCAGCAGTCCAGCAGCGGTCTTGCGCCACCAACCAGATAAAGATCTTATCGCACAGAGGCGCCCATGTCTTCCACGTCAGGGTGGCATGGGACGAAGGGATGGATCCGTGGAATAGAGCGAAGTAGCAAGAGCTCGCCGAAAATTGCACATTGGAGGTCCAGCGCCAACGAATGGAGTCAGGAGTGGAGGGAGAGAGCTCAATGTGTTGAACACGTCGCCATAGCTCAATGTACTGGAGGGTCGCAAGAGGCCCTAATGCCCCTTGGATGTCTTGCACCCAAGCACGGTGCAGCAGGCCGTCCGAGACCGAACGGGACCTACGCCTCCGCGTGGAGACCAGTGCAAAGACAGCGGGCACGAACTCAGCGACACATTGGCCCTGGATCCAATGGTCGGTCCATAAGCGGCAGGAGTGCCCATCCCCGAGTACCCAGCTAGTAGAGGCGCGGAAGATGGTCCGGACCTCGGCATCATGATGCAGCTGTAGATGGCCCCAAGGGCGGGAAGGGTCTGTAGATTGAAGCCATAGCCAACGGACTCGAAGGGCGATGCCAACTCTCTGCAGGTCGCGCACACCGAGGCCGCCAAGCTGCGTCGGCATGCATACCTTCCGCCAAGCCACGGGACAGTTGCCAGCAGTCGCGTCCTTCCTCCCATGCCAGAGAAAATCGCGGATCACCCGGTTGGCCTGACGAAGGATGGTGGCATTAAGAGCAATGGCCAAGAGAATGTGGAGCGGCATGGCAGAGAGGACGTGCCGCACAAGGGCAAGCCTCTCCCCACGAGAAAGAAGGGAGGCCCGCTAGGTGGAGAGCCTCTTGCGTAGCCGATCGATGAGGGGGTCAAGAACGGAGGAGTGAAGTCTCCGAATGGCGAGGGGCAGACCGAGGTAGGTCACCGGAAAGTGGGCCACCGGGCAGCCAAGGGCGACACTCACGTTAGTGGCTTGCACGTCCGTACACCGGATGGGGGAGATGGAGCACTTGGAAAAGTTGGTCTTGAGACCTGATGCCAATCCAAAAATGCGCAGGATCTCGCGCACCGCCGAGAGGTCAGCGGGGTCGGGATGGCAGAAGATCACAACGTCGTCTGCATAAAGGGAGATGCTTGACGTCATATGTCGAGGAGAGAGGCGCTGGAGGATGTTGCAGCGGATGGCATGTTGGACCAGAGAGTTGAGCACGTCAATTGCGATGGTGAAAAGCATGGGGGAAACGGGATCACCTTGCCGCAAGCCTTTAGCGTGAGGGATCGGGGGGCCTGGGTGCCCGTTGATCAAGACTCGAGTATTGGCTGTGGAAAGAAGGATGGAAATCCATTCTCTCCACCGTGGCCCAAATCCGAGGTGGCGAAGGACCTCGAGCAGAAAAGGCCAGGAGACCGAATCGAATGCTTTGGCAATGTCGAGCTTGAGCAGAATTCTTGGCGCCTTGATGCTGTGGAGGTGTCGGGCGGTTTGCTGGACAAGCAAGAAATTGTCGTGGATACACCTGCCCGAGATGAAGGCACTTTGGTTGGCCGACACGAGCTCTCCAAGCCTCGGCGCCAACCGGAGCGAGAGGACTTTAGCAAACAGCTTGGCAAGAAGGTGAATAAGGCTAATGGGGCGATAATCCGTCAGAGACTCAGCATCTTGTTTCTTGGGAATCAGGGTAATGAGGGCCTCGTTGAGGCGCTGGAAACTATGCCCATTCATGGCATAAAGCTTCCCGAAGGCCTCACAGATGTCGCCTTTGACGATCTCCCAAGCGGAGCAAAGAAACTCCGAGGTGAATTCGTCCGGGCCAGGCGCCTTCCCTGCGGGCAACAGCTTCACCGCGCGCCAAATTTCTTCTTCAGAGAAAGGCAGCTCGAGGTCAGAGAGGTCAAAGGAGCGGTGGTCAAAGGCGGCAAAGTCAAGGGAGAACGGCTGCGGGTCTGCGGAGCCAAGAGATCCGGAGAAGTGATCAAAAGCGGCTCGAGCCATCTCCGCATTGTCTGAAACGAGCTGGTTGCCAACACGAAGCTCGGTGATCAAGTTTTTCTGCCGCCGTTGGGAAGCATGGATGCGTCGGAAGGCGGTGTTCGTCGTGCCTACCCGAAGCCAGGAGAACCTCGATCATTGCCGTGCAAGGGATCGCTCGAGCGAGGCCAAGCCAAGGTAAGTATGTTTCAACTTGCGCCGCAGCCACTTCTCGTCAGAAGACAGGGGTCGAAAGTCCTGCGCCTCATCCAGGCGCGCAATGATCTCGCGGGAGAGCAGGAGTTGAAGAGAGATGCCGCCCAACGTCCTAGCTCCCCAGCTGCGGAGCTTGCACGCAGTGACTTTAAGTCTGTCATAGATCCTGCGGAACGGGTCGGGGTCCGGCTCAACAGAGTTCCAAGCCTGGGACACAACGTCGATGTAACCATCTAACTTGGGCCAGAAACGCTCAAAGTGAAAGCATCTGGCGGCCTCCAAGGTGGGCGCACAATCCAAGAGAAGCGGACTGTGGTCGGAAACTGTCGAAGAGAGACAGCGAAGTATGCAGCCAGGCAGGGAAGACTCCCAGGTTGGCGTGCACATAACTCGATCAATGCGCACCAAGGTGGGATGGTCTTTCTCATTGGACCAAGTGTAACAGCGACCGTGGAGGTAGATATCCCGTAATTCCATGTCCGCAATGAAACGTCGGTGCATGATCCGGTGGTTGAGTCTACTATTGTTCTTATCCTCAGCGGATGTGATCATGTTAAAATCTCCACCGACAAGCCATGGCCCCGCGCAAGTGTTGCGGAAGTGCTGCAGCTTGGTGAGAAAGGCCAGCTTCTCGTCGTCATTCTGTGGCCCATAGACGCCCGTAATCCACCAGTGTGGATCGCCAGAGGGGGATGAGACCAGGGCGGACACATGATGGGTGCCAACATCGGGGTGGGAAAGCAAGATCTTCGTCCTACACCAAGCAAGAAGGATGCCACCACGGGTACCAACCGCGGGGAGAAAGAAGAAGTCGTCATAGGAAGCGCCGAGAGTCTCAAGGACAAGCGAGGACGAGACTGAATCGAGCTTAGTTTCTTGAAGACAGACAATACAAGGAGTAGCGGACGCGATCACGCTACGAACAGCACAACATTTCGCCCTCGAATTGAGCCCGCGAACATTCCAGAAAATAAAGCTAAGGTTGTGATCCATGAGAAAGGTGGGGGTAGCCGGGGGGCGAGGGAAGTATCAACCCTCGATCGGGCAGGGGCCCGAGAGCTGCTGGCCCTCAGGCTGTTGGTGCAGTAGGCTCCATCCATAGAAATCCGCAAAGGCTTGGATCACATCATCCGCAAGGGGCTGCTTGAACAGCGCCGAGTATCGAGCCAGGATGACATCATTGAGGGGCTCATCGTCTTGGAGTAGACCCAGCCGCCGAAGAAGGACACGCTTGGACTTCATCTCCGAGTCCAGCCCCCTGTCAGCAAGGGCGATTCGACCGCTACGTCTAGGGGTGAAGTTGGGCGGCACCTCTTTGCGTCGTCTTCGGGTCGTCGGGGTGGGTAGGAAAGGAGCCACCGGGGCCTGCAACGCATCTACAAAAGATCCAAGGCACGACGGTGCAGGATCATGGGCCGCCTGCATGGCCTGGCCAGCCAGGGCCAACTGCGCGCCACCAGATGGCACGCATGAAGTGGCGGGGGAGTGCACGACCAGGGCCAGGGCCACCCTGTCTTCCTGGTGCGCCGCGCCGGTGGGTTCGGTGGGGTCGGGGGAAACAGCCAAGGCAATGGCTGGGTTCGGGGGAGGAGCCGAATCACAAGGCGCCACCGGTGAGAGCGGGGCCACCTCGGGATCTGTCCCAGATGGGCCATCTGCAGGGAGGTGGACAACTGTCGAGACGTCATCGGGGGGAGGGCGTCTATCCTCTGGAGGGGCAACAGGGGAGGGCAGGACCTGCGAAGTGACCGCCCCGCGCTCGCCTGCCCCCACAGCAGACAGGACAGAAACAGGAGATGCAGGATCCGAGGCCGGGTCCGTGTGGAAGGCTCCAGAGTCCACGAGAGCCAAGCCCGAGGTTCCAGCGCCCGGTGACCCAGTCAAAAGGCTGGGAACCAACGGCTGGTCGTCGGTGGTGCGGTCCACAGGTACCGTAGCAGTAGCTTTATCCAGAGGCAGGGACGAGCTGTCGGGAACTGTTGAGATGCGCTGACATACATGAAGGACAGGCGGGCCCCCACAGGCAGAGGGGTGCGGCCCGAGAACGCCATGCCAACCCCGAAACGGCAGCGATGCACGCCTACAGTGTTGCCCACCGGACCCGCCACCGGCACGACGGTGGTCAGACCTCCCAGCGCCATTGCCATGGCTGGGGAAGACGTGCTTCTGGGGCCAGGAGGGGGAAGGGGCGGTGACCCAGACGCAGATCCATCATCCCCGTCCGGAGAACGCGGAGGGGGAGGCGGCGGAATAGCAGGAAGTCGATAATCCTCAGTGCGGGCGACATGGATGGAGACAGGGAACCGGATCAATCTGACAGCGAAAGTGGATACGCGATCGGGGTCATCATTAGGCGCGACGCACCGGGCTCGGGCAACAGCAGCTTGGAGTCTCGAGGAATGGCGTCGGGGTTAGCGGTCCAGGCGCTAAGGCGAAACACCGACATGTCGCGACCATCGCAGGTCTCCGGAGCGAGGTGCTCGATCAAGAAGAACGGCGAGAGCAGGATCTCAGCCGAGGATCGATGCCAGCCATGCTCAGGGATGCCCACGATCTCGATGTCAACACAAAAGACCACACAAACGGGCTCACCACCGGCGATGCTGCTCCAGGGATGGAGCAGAAGACGAAACCGAGGTGAGCTGACACGAGCCGCCGCCACCCGGGCACGCGTCTCGCGGTCGGCAAACCGGATGAGAAATCCCTCCGGGTGACGGGGGTGGACAGAGAAGGCCGAAGCCGGCAAGTCGAATTGGCGGCGAAGGAGCGCGGTGACCTCATCGCAGGAGACCCCGGAACGGTTCCCCGCCACAGTGGCCACCAAAGCCTTGCGGAGCGTCATCTCCGCCGCAGCGATCTCGCTGGACCTGGGGAGGTAGCAGACGGCGCCGGACGGCCGCAGGGAAGGGTGACCAGACAACGGGACAGCAGCGGACGAAGAAGCGGAACGCGAGGCAGAAGAGCCAGGGAGCCCGGAGAGCGTGGGCGAGGAGCCAGGGAGCCCGGAGGACGCGGGCAAAGAGGCAGGGAGGCCGGAAGACGCGGCCAGAGCAGAAGGCTCAGAGACAAGCTGCAGCGGCCCGGAGCGGGAGGGGGAAGCCGGCCCAAAGGACGCAGGGCGGCAGGGTCCCTCGACGCTGGCAGAGGAGGAGCGGGGTGGCCGCGGGGAGGAGATGCGAGGCCGCTTGGCGGCGGGGGCCGGTGCGCCATCGGGCGAGGCCAGGCGCGGCAGCGAGCAGTTCCGCGCGATGTGACCGAAAAACCGGCACATTTTGCAGCGGACGTCCTTGCGACAGTCCACGCGAGGGTGGCCGGGGTCCAGGCAGCGGGGGCAGACGGCCCGAGCAGGTGGAGCAGTAGGCGGGGGAGAGGGCGGCGACGGTGGACGGGGCCGCACCTGGCGCCGGGGGCGAGAAGGACGCTGTCGCCCCCCGACAACCTGCCAGCCATCAGCGGGGAGGTGCTCAGCCGACGGCGACACGGGGGCGACCCGGTGGATCTCGGACCGCGGGCCATGCCGGGCCACAGGCTGGGGGGGCAGGGACGGCAGGGGGAGCAGGGCTCCGTCGCCGGGGCGGGGCGCAGGGGCGGAGCGACGGGCGAGCGACCGTTGCAGAGCACCTGCCGGTAGGACGGGGGAGGGGAGCCGGCCCGGTCAGATCCCGCCGAGGAAGGGCTCGACTCCAACCAGCGTAGAGCGCGGGGGCGGCCTGACGAGGGCGGCGGGGGGAGGAGTCCATGACGACAAGCTGGCGGAATGCTCAATCCTCCTCCAATTAAGCTACACCATCATGAGAGCGGGTCATATCCTTAGGCCCTAAATTGATAACTAACTAGCCCCGAAATAAAATAAAATAAAATTGATAACTAAGGGCATGTACAGTGATGTTATCTTAGGAGTGTCATGTAGAATAAATGATGATGCGGAGGAGAGAGAACTCTTAAGAAAAGGCTTGCCTTTTTTTATTTAAGAGAAGACAAAAAATGATCTTTTAGCATAATATGTCTCATCATGTTTTTAGGTATGGCTAGTTATTAAAAATAAGGCTAAGAGATGACCCATTATAGACATTTTCTTCTATCATCTCTAAATTACATGCAAGACTTAAAATAAAACTATTTAATCAACCATTATACATGCTCTAACTAAAATCTCCACTCCGATCGCTCCCCTGTCTCATGCGCGGACCGGCTGGTGCAGGTACATGCATCGTCCTTTCCGGTGCTTAGTTGTACTAACCGTGACTATCAAGTACCACTGGCTGGCTACCGCATGACACACGTGGTTAGCAAACTCAGAATTCACAAGTACTGGCCGGCTAGGCACCACGCATGCCATTGCGGCATTGCCATAGCATGTTCTTCCACCCCGGCTGGATTAGGGTATGGATTTACGGCCACAGAGTAGACCCTGAGTTGCTAATTAGAGTAAGTGAACACTTTTTCTTAGTGCTGTATTTCCTTCTAGATACATTCGTTTGAGTGTCAAGCCGCCGCCAACTAATACCGGACGAAGGAAGTATATACCATATGTACTTTGAGATTGGCTACAAAGTCATACGAATCTAGCAATACGACTACGCTGCGGCGTCAGCCACATGCTCCCATATGCCACACCACCATGTTAGCATGATGCATGGAGTCATCATTTGCGTTTGCAAGGTACCCACTACGTATAATAAGTAAACAACTCATGGCGACGACCTGATCAAGTGCGTACTTAGCGTGGGTACTTGACACGTAGAGCATCTAGGGCCGGGGCAGATGACAAAGCTCGATTTGCTGCATTCCATGATTAGTTAGTTAGCGAAATCAGCGATGAACCGATCGAATCTCCTAATCCAATCTTGGCCTAGAAGCCTTCATATAAATCTTCCCGCGATATTATTTCATTCCCATGCTGATTCTCTACTCTCTAGTAGTAGTGTAAGATTGGAAAAAAGGAATCTCTGATAGGTGGGAGGATAAATAAATCATCCTATTAGGTAGGCTAATCATTTTGGGAGCTAATCATTTTTCGTCAAACAAGGGGCTAGTTAAAGACGTGCACCATTTCAATTGTGTACCTGATCAAGTTAATCATGCGTGCGGTTCAACCACAATAGATTCAGTCGTGGTAGTTTACATGAAAAAGGACAATAGAAGTTTGCCATGTACTATGTCAACCACCAATTAAATTTAACCATACAACAAATCAGCAATGAGGAAAGCAAGTTCCTCAATTATCTGCCGCCTGTATTTCATATGTTCCGTTCAATGCATTGTTAAAGAAAATATCTCCTTCGCGAGAGATAAACTGTTCTTAGAGATGGTTGTATCCTCTTCCATTTTTTCACTGCCCTCAAAGAGATGAATTATTTCTCTTGGTGTATCTAAATATTTTTTCTGTTTTTTAATCGAATAACTCTCGACTCTACCTCCATAGCAGTAGCACTGGACTTTTCTGAAGAAACAAGTAATGCATTATAATTGGTCAGCTTCCTCAAAAAGAAAAAGAAAAACGGCTTACTGTCTGAACGGAACAAAATCATCAATCAGCACATAAAGCATACATTATTGTTCTTATTACACGACGAGGAGCTAACTAGCTGGTACTTCCTCTGTAAACAAATACGGAGGGACCGAGGGAGTACATGTCAAACTAATCGTAAAGTTTCGCGAGTATATTATGGAGGCTAAGCTCGATATGCCATACAGCTTGAATGCATCAAGACAAATGACACTATGTCCTAAAGCAAAAAGAAGACTTGTTTCTGTTTCATGGGTACACACTAGACTAGGGTACTGCACCATACACCACACTGAAGTTGATAAATAAGATTAACAAATTGGCTTCACTTCTGTCTCCTTTTCCCTGGCTCCGCTGGCACAAAAGATGCAAAGGCCTTTCGTCCACTTTTGCTGCACGTACTCCTGCCTCTTTATGTCAAGTCCTTGGATCATATTTATAGAAATTGATGGTTGGAAAAGCATCTGCTAGCTACCGCTGGTGTAAACCAGAGTCATATGTCCTTGGGTGGATTTATGCATTCAGAGTACATTTCGTTTTGTTTGATCTGCGAATCTGCAGAGGCATAAGCTGAATGGCTGGCTTGATCGGAGAGAACAAAATGTGCCAGGTGACGAGAACAAAATCGTGAGTAGAAAAGATCCTGCAGACAAGAGGCACGAAGCTCAAGTGACAAGTATGTCTGCATACTGATGCTTATATTCAGGTTCTGTCTGCAAGGTGGCACAACACGTCAATCATGAAAATTTCAGCCTGATTACCTGTTGGTGTTGCATGATAAGCTGCCCAATGTTACCATCTCTTAGCAAAACAGGACATGATTCTTAACCCAAAAGAAAGGCCCGCATTCTGAATTTCAGGGCTCTCGGCAGCTTTCGGCATCATCACTTGGTTGAAGACACTGTTGAACAAGATATGTTGATGACCAAGGAGAGTTTAATTAGGGTGCTAGACAGTTGGTTAGGATGCAAAAGAGAGCTCGTACAGGAAAGTGAGGCATCACCGTCATCATTCAGGCCAGGAACAACCGTGCGGACAGCAGCCAGGCCAAGCAAGGATGATTGGATGAAGCTGCTGAACTAGGTGGAAAATGGAGACTTCTTTAGCTTGCCTCTGCCCGTTTTATTCAACCTCATTTGTTGGCAGAAACTGAGTGCTACCACTACTAAACTACAGATGTCCAGCCTGAAAAGGTGAAATCCGGGGAGTGTCTTGGTCTTTGGGTGTCCCCTTAAAGCTTTCACCGGACAAAATGGAACAGAGCTGGAACTTTAGAGTTAGTTTACTACTACTAACCCCTACTTTGTACAGGGAGAGTTATACTAACCCCATGCCATTTGTTTACATCAGGCACTAGCTAAGTTTCATGCTACTGGTACACTTCGAAGTTAACAGGGCCAGTGTCCTGTCAAGTACCAGTGTGTACAACTCGTTTGCCTCTTGGCTTCAGGGGGTGGTCATTTTCGCAGATCGAGCCTCTCCGACAGACAGTCTGCCGCTTCTTCTCCCACTGAATCAAACTTTTTTTTGAGGAAGGCAACAAACCACGCTGAAAACCAGGGGAACTCGCCGCAACTTGCGACGACGCTGCTCGTCTTCTTGCTGTGTTTTGATCGCGGCCATGCTACCACCCGTGAACCAACGTTGTTTATCGGCGTGCGTACCAACTTGTGCAGCTGCTCGTATCGGGATTTGAGGGAAGATTGGCACGGAGCACGTACGTTCAACGAGTACCGAATCAGAAAAAAGTGTGTACCGATGCCTCGTACATAGTGGAACCGGATCCTCTAACATTGAGAAGGAAATTCACGGTGCTACAATGCTATCCTAGTGTAAAATGAAGAAGAGAAGTTTTTGCCGGTTTGGGTGTGGTTTTTGCCGGTTTCCCATATTAACCGCGCGTTGTATGATTTTCGGGTCCGGTTTCCCTATTAACTGGACCACTTTCCCTCTTCTATAATGCAAAGGCAGAACACCTGTTCACGCTCAAAAAGAAGAGAAGTTAGAGAAGGTCATTAGATAATTAGCAGGTTGTTTACTGTTGGTATTTATTCTAGAAGGGATTTTTAATAAAGTGGCTGCATGCATCTTTCCGATGCAGAGGCCTGGGGATATCCTCCTTTTCAAAAAAAAATTTACTCTAGAAATAAATAATCTAAAATTAATTTTATTTCACCATCAACTTATTTATATGTAATTACTATAATATGCACAGTAGATCATCAATTTGCAAATTAATTTGAGTCATTTTAGCCTTAATCATATAAATAGAAAGAAGGCAAGTTAGAGTACTGTAGCTCATCTAACTTCACTTCTCAATGTTAAAGGATCCGGTTCCATACATAGTACGTATATGATACGGACGAGCTAAACTACACTGAAGAAATTAATGTCCCTCCGTAACTCTCTTCATAAAGAAATGTAAGAGCGTTTAGATCACTAAAATAGTAATGCGGGCGAGCTAAACTACAGTACGTTTGGGTGTGTTCATGGTCTAATTTCTACCTACCACAATGGTTGTGCGCAGTGGACAATGCAGAACGCTCCCGTACGTCTTGTGCTGGCGACGGAGCGAGACGGGTTTTGTCCGTAGGCTTGTCAGCTTGCTGTACCAACAACGAGTCTGGTGGTAACGCCCGATCGAGATGTGGACGTGACAACCAAGCCAAAGCTCTCTCTGATCTTATCAGCTTAACTACAGAGTGCAGTGGAAGGGCTGCATGCATGCAGGCCCATCGCCGGATCGTCGTGTATGCCAACTTTAACGGACGAGACTTGCCTGCTCCCTTCCCATGCGTTTATCCGTGCTTCCGCATACATGGCTTGATTTGATTGAAAAAAAAATAAGACCCGGCCCCATCCCCTGAAAATCAAGGAAAAAGATGATTAGATTAGAAAAAAAAAGGAAAAAACAGCCGTAGGATAAACTGGAAGCACGGATGAAAGCATGAAGAGGAAGCAGTCAAACCGGATCCACTGCCCCGGCTGCATTGCATCCACTGCCCCGGCTGGCCGTGGCCGGCGGCTGGTGGCACTCCAGAGAGGTTGCATGCCGGTACAGTCCTGGCAAGTGGCAACGTAGGTACGTACGTGCTGGACCAGGCTCATTTCGGCGCGCAGGGCAGGACCAACTAGCCGACCAGGAGACCAGTGCGCACACACACACACGTGAATACATGGTGCATGGATCGGCATTCGGCAGGACCCCGCGCGCGCGGCGAATGCGCCCGGCCCAGAAGTCACCGTGCCAAAACCGGCCATGTTATAGCCGCCTCAACGGACCAGGTCGCGAAGTTCTGCCGTGGTACTCCGCCTCCGCCGCCGCCCACATTTTTCTTTTGGTCCTTTCGACCGGCGCTTCGAGACGGGGATAAGATAAGCCGGAGCCGCGCCCACCCCCTCGCCGCGCGGGCACACGGCGCACCAACCCCGCACGCACATGGGACGGGTGGGGGGCATCGCACCCCGCGGCGAGCATCGTGTCGATCATCGATCGCGCCTCGCCGGGCATATTCCGCCTGCTCTATCTCCGCCCGGCTCTCGACCGGCATCGTATCCATACCGTGAGCTTCGTATCCTGCACGAATCGTGGAGTCTGCGGTCGGTCGGGCCATTTGGCCGGCAGCGCGACGCCGCGACGAGCTGCACGTTGGGTCGCGGCCACTGAAGGATCCATACATGACGCTCCTCTTCTGGTACCGACATGTCCATGATGAAATCACGTGTCATGTAATCTTGGAGTGTTGTCTCTGCAGCTCGCGCCGGCGAACAACGCGCGTATTGGATCTTTTTTTTTTCAAGAATTCAGTTGAAACTTGAAAGCCCTAATACCTTGCCTTAGGCTGGAAAAAAAGCTCGAAGCTCGTGAGCTAAACAAGTAGCTCGTGACTCGGCTCAAATCGATTCGAACTCGAAGAATAACGAGTCGAGCCGAGCTTTAGTTTAAGATCGTTTATAGACCAAGTTAAACGAGCCAATCTCACGAGTACTCGTGTAACTCGTTAGGCTTGGTACAAAAGATCGGCCACTCCCAATATAAAAAAAGATCAGCCACTCAGCACCCTATGTCCCAGGCGCACAACAGAAGACCTAGCCCTTGAAGGCCCAACCACCTAGGAGACTCATGCGTTATAAGGAAATTACTATTGTTTAGTGATATATATGTTTAATATATACATAATAATTTTTATAATGTTTGAGGGTTTTATGTTCATATCTTTAACGAGCTTAACAAGCTAAACGAGGCAGCTCGCGAGTTATGCGAGTCGAACCAATCTTGAATTTGAGCTCGTTAATAATAATGAGTCGAGTCGAGCTAGCTCATTAACGAAACGAGCTCTTACGAATCGAGCCGAGCTGGCTCGACTCGGCTCGAATTCCAGCCCTACCTTGCCTAGCCAGGAAGGGTTTTCTTGTTAACCAAGGGCAGTTAACCGATACCATGGCATGAATAGGGGAACAGATTCTCTAGTCACGCCTCAACGCCGGGTCGACGCTCGCCAAGCAAGATGTGCAGATTATCAGCAGTTGTGCTAATCAACTCTTACTAGTACTAGTACAATGCCCGTGCGTTGCCACGGGCCTTTTATTTTTTTTTCTGATTGCATACATAAGCATAATGCACTTCCAATTTCACATGTATAGAAAAAATTTACAGTAACAATCAAAAAATGTACTTGATGCAATGCATTTTCATTATTCCACTTCACTTGCATCTCCTAAAATATCAGGAATATTGTCTTCAGCTTCCTTCGCACAGTACTTGAGCAATTATAGTAAAAAAAATCTTCATTGACTTGTAACCATCCTGCATGAGTACTTCATACAGTTAGCATGAAGATTTCACATGAAAAATGTAAGAACGTGCAAACATAGAGTACTCCACTTGTAAATTGGATGAACCAATTTTTTACCATTCCATGAGAGCATATTAAAATCAAAAACAAAATAACTCAACACATACTGGAATAAATAAATATTTATTATCTTGATTATAATGATGATAAATAATTGTATGTATCTTGAATTTAAAAATAGAATAGACAAATATGAACAGCCTCCCACAAAAAGGAAAAGCCACTCCTCGCCTCTCACCACACAAGCACATCACACATCCCTTATCCCCACCGCGTTGCCACGGGCATTTTAAAAAAAAAATCAAAAATCTTACTGGCTCATCATGATCATGTTCTATTGAAAAAAAATTGAGTTTTATGGATATATGATAGTCCTCATTGCAATTAATGTCACTAAATTTCTCAATCCATCAATCATGAGCAAGTGCAAAAGTTAATGAATCTAAGTTGAGTGAAATAAGGAAGGATTAAATGAATGAACAAATAAATCGTGCACATGCCTTAATCACTTCTTCTCTGCCCAAAAATGGAACCCAATACATTGTGATGCAACATTGCATTGCTCCACGGGAATCAATCAGCCTTCTCACTTGCATTGAGGAGCCCCATTTGGCCATTTATTTTGCCGCCGGCCTCAACATCACCCTTGATATCTGTCCGCCAGGTCTGTCATGAAGCCATGCCCACCATGTTTCACTGCATCTTACATTACTCCTCACATAACATAAGTAAGTACTATTGTTGAAGCATGCATACCAATTGTTAGATCGAGCACATCCAAACATTTGCGATCCATCACTTTTTCACCCTCCCCTCTCTCCACGAGACATCTCCCATACCGCATCAACAACACTCCCCTCATCACACGTCCAGCATGGGTCGCCACCCCTCACGGGAATCAACTGAATATTATAAGGGAAAAACTAAAAGCCTGGAAACATAAACCAATGCATCCATCCACAAAATAAGCTCTACTTGATGACAACCAATGATGAAAAGCTGAATTATTTTGATCATATCCAGTCTAATAGGAGATTACATGGGTTGCAAAATCCACAGATAATCGCACAAGGCATTCTAAATTTTTAAATACCACAATTATCACAATAATGAAAATAAAGCTAGGGATATTGAAAAGTGTAAGGCAGTAGCGCTCTATCTCTCCGGTATTGTTCAATGGATAGGGATGCTCCTAGGCATTATTGTTATCTTGAAAGAAAATCTGGCTTGAATGAATTCTTTGGTCATAGAAAGCGTCGGAGCTCCTTGAACCTACATATTGCACCCTTTGTGTTAGTCAAGATCGAAAAATAGCTAGGCATTGGTAATCAGGAATGTACCTTTTAATCAAGTTCTTTGCTCCGTTGATGTCTGGGTTGAAGTATTATCCGAGACTGATTAGTCGTAAAAGAATTTGCATCTGCAGACAATGTAAAATACAATAGCAGGAAGCCAGAAGCAAAATAGTTAAGTGCATACAATCAGAGGGATGTTGCCTCCAGAAATCCCTAGCAAGAGACACTGGTCTTCTACCCCACATTACATATGTCAAAAGTTAGTACGCATAATTTTAACTCATTTAGTTATCTAGCTGACCAGATCAATTGTAAGCATTACGTGGTTCTTATTTTAGTGAAAAGGAATTTCGTCGAATAGTGAACTTAATTGGTATAAAAGAACCATAATATGGGTTGTGCCTAAACCACAAAAGATTTTTATAGGAGATCAGAATAAAATACGTGTAATAACTCACTAAGAATCTTCTCTGTTCTTACTATTTAGGGATACCAACTCTTTGAGTAACAGAGTAATAATAGGACATTGCGTAGCTCAATTCACGTGAGCTAGATTGACACACTATTGCTGCAGCCAGAGGTGATATCCAATGCAATGGGTGGGGTGAAATTCTTGACAACAGCCTGCAATCAGGTAATGAAGGACCATTTGATGACTATAAACTTGACAGTAAAGACATCTTCAACCTTTGGAAAATTAGATACGGATCAAAAAAACCTATGGCCTCATCCCGGACATTAATATTAAAACCATCATTTTAGATTTCTGAAGTTGCAACATATTTCATGGAAGTTGCTATATGAAGATAAACCTTACAATCAGAATTTTTTTTCTCGTACCATATCAATTGGGCATCATGCAATATAACAGAAGATCGTTCAAGTCTATCATGTGTATTTACAAAAAAGAGCAAATATTGCAGTAAATTTTTGTGATGAAATAATATAAAAGAGGTTCTGGAACATACATCTTCGTTTCTTCTAAGCCTCGGTAGAAGCATGGTTGCTTGCATTTGAGATGCAAGGAAGAAGAAAACGACATTCCGAAAGGGCACCACATGCCTCACCTGATTGATAAACTCAGAAGCACCTCAACTAACAATTGAAAAAGGTGTCACCAAATAGAATCTCACATATAAAGCTATAAGCATAAATAACAAGCAAGGCAAAATCAAAAGAAATAAAAAATCTGTGAAGCACATTATACTTTTACATTAGATCCTATAGATATTGCAAAGACAAGAGAAATGGTCAGCATGGCAATATTGTCCGATGGTCAAATAATCCCAAAATGATACATTGAGAAATCTATATTGGACTTCCAATTTATAGAAGAATGTGAAAGAAAACTTAGTTAGACTTTTACACAATGCTCATTTAACTTGTGACGGAAAAAATTATGCCATCATAACTCAATTCTAATATATACAACTCCAATGGTGCAGGCAACGTTGCTATGGGCTACGATGTATATAAATTGCCCGTATGTTGCATCGGGGACTTACATATTCTAATGGGTCAATACCAATGGTGGATAACATATACCTTAGGACCCTTTGCACACCAGGTGGCATTGTTGACTTCTTTATAATTAACGCATTGTCGTTCTTCTTCTCCCTGCAGAGCTGGCGGCCGACGGCGATGAGCTCCCCCTTCTTATTCTCACTGTTGTGGCCGTCCTTATCGTCCTTGTTGATTGGCTCCATCAACAATCCATTGTTCTTCTCGACCATTCTTTAGCACTCTAGCAACTGTATGGCGAGCTAGTCGTCGTTATTGATGTCGGAGAAGCCAACAAGGCCAAGAGGTTGTTGATGTTCGTGCTCTCCTCCCCATGGTCATTATCACCGCTGCTGGGGGTGCCATTAATCAACGACAACCACATTACGAACTCATTCTTCATGTTCATCTCCTCCTCCTAAGTACACTATAGTCAAGGACAACCATGACTATACGAGTGGCAGGAGACATATTAGTTTACCTTCGTGTACTTTTCATCTGTCATAATGAAACTTTGAAACTTATATTCCATTTAATTCTATTTGGCATCTTAAACAATACATGAACAAACTACTCGAGATCAAAGAGTAGCACAGTAAAAATACTACTTACATCTAAGAGAAAGGCTACATCAAGTAGTAGAATCTGCATGGCATGTGTGCTAACCTGGTCTGGATGATGTGAGTTAACAATATTGAACCCCTCTTATGTCTATGCTGCCCCTCTCAAACATCTGCAACCAAAAATAGATGAGACCCATATATTAAGACTACAAAAACGAAAGATGAAACATGTAAGGGCATTTGGGCATAGTACAGAAACACACTGACCAGTCGCTTTGTTTGAGGATCAAGAACAAAACATGAGAGCTTCTCTCATCAATTACCTCGGCAGAAGCTTCATACATCTCTGATTTGTCAAGCGCCTTCCACATTCATGTGGCTGAAAAACTTCCCGCTCCCTCCTGCCCCGTCTTGCATTGATGAAGACCCAGGCTGAGCTTTGCTCTGCCGCGCACTCACTTCCGGTCAAGTACGCCAACACTGGAAGGGGGAGATGTTGGAGATTAAGAGGGGATTGAGGAAATGGATCCTCACATCAGTGAGGCGCGCGGTGCATGTGCATCTGTGCCGAGTTTGATCTAGCTACAAAAAAAGGAACATAAGCATATGTCAAAGTAAAAGTAAAATGACCATGTACATTATACCTAAATTATATTCTCTCCTTCCCTAAGTAAATAAATATATATACTATCCTGCATATCGTCTCACAGGTATTAAGAACCTAGCATTTTCTGCTCATGCATTGGATCTAAAACTTAAATTATGTAAGAAGACCACAGTAAACAAAAAACAAAAGCTTTTCTAAGTCGGTCTTGCCTTCATTACTATTTCTACCGATGCTTCTAGTTCCACACTTCTTCCTACAATATTGATGCAGTCGTTAAACCCTGCAATATCATCATCGAAAAATAAATACAGGACAAATAAAAACACAAAAGTAAATCGTTCAAGAGAAATTGCGGTACCAAATTTGAATTTTTCAACACTCAGAGCATGTTTGAACTATTTGTATCACACTGTATACAGAATACAGAACCATGTCATGCATGACGCCGTGCCTTAGCTGTACACTGGCGCCACCTCCTCCATATGTGGTGTTCGGTGGAGCAGGGTACAGGTGTGCGTGTGAGTTAATCATGTGTGAGTGGGGCCTGTGTGCCGGCTGGGTAATGTACTTGGTCTGAACTTGTCACTGAACAAAGGTAAATCTGAATTGAGGAAATACAGTTCTGAATTCCTCCTACTGTTTCTCTTCTCTTCTTGCTCAGTCAGGCAAAAAGGAGAGGGACCTGAAGCCACTCCTCGCCTCTCACCACACAAGCACATCACACATCAAACAAAATACAATGAACAAATTGATGGATCGATATGGTTGCTTCACTTTACTTCCTAATAAGTGGATTTCTTTTCCTGAACAAATTAACTGCTGATTTCAGGCAGTAGGATAGATGTTAAGCAAGCAAATATATAAACCCGAGAGCACAAGACAAGATCATGCACGTATTGTAAAAGGGAAGATGTGAATTACTTAACAACGTATCCAAACGAAGCAGATCGAAGACACACGTACGTACATATACAAATCCGATGAGCAACACCAAAATCACTTAAGTACGCATCCAAATTAACCTTGATGGGGAAGGAAGGAAATTGAGATGGAGAAAGCACCTTACCTTGGCGGTGGCTGGAACGGTCACGACGGCGGCGGCTAGCTAGGTATTCGCGGGCGCTCGCTCTGGAAACGGACGGAGCCCAGGAGGCGCCTCGCCTTGACGCGCGTGGCGGGTTCCTCACGGCGTGGAACACTCCTCCTGCCCGGCGGCAGGGTCGTCGGCCAAGCGGCGTCGGACGGAGTCCACGAGGCCCTCGCCTCGGCGCGCGTGATAGGTTCCTGCAGGCGAAGGGATGGAGCGCCGTACGCTTCGCCGCCGGCGACAAGCTTGGAGGGAAGAGAGGGATGGAGCGGCGGCGGCGGGATGGATCTGCGATGGCGAAGGATGGAGGGCGGCGGCGAAGGGATCTGGTGTGCGACTGGTGCGTGCGACTGCTCGCTCGAGGGCAGAAGGCCTCGCTCGTGCGATTCGTTATCGGATTTTTTTTCACTGGTTAATTTTTGCCGGTTTTTTTCGCTGGTTAATTGTCGCCGGTTTGTCCGTATCAGATGGGTGCGACAGGAGGTTTTGGCGCGTGGGGGCGGGTGGGGGACTCGGCCCTAAGGGTTTTTCTTGATTCCACACGGCTGAGCGGAAGGTGGGAGTAGGTACAAAAAAAGACCGGATGAAGTGGGACGAAAATAAAATTCGGAACGCGACCTACCAACTAAGACATTAGGAGTAGAGACTAGTGCTAGCACTAGCTTAACAAGGGGCTTGTCACAACACCAAAAGTTGACGGGCGCATTCGTAATGCTAGACGCGAGGCTGCGTGGCCCGGAATCCGCATGGCGATCTTCTGAAATCTACAAGTCCAGCAAGGATATACCGCGCAGCGCGGTGCCAAATCCGGCGAAATATCGTCCCTGTCAGGTTAGTCATAATGGGAGTAACTTAGCAAGTAACATACCACAGTTCAAGACAAATTTGCTTATATAGCATGTATTTAACGAGGAGAGATGTGTTTAGAGTAACATAATTTACTGTAACATAGCCTTTTTAAAAAAATGAGTCTACAAGTTAATAAATGAAACCATTTATAACACTACTACTATATTATTTTGCATTATAAAAATAATAATTTAGACTAATACCTTATGCATGACACTGTATTAATTTACTCCCCATTATGACCAGCCTCATAACAGACGAGGCCAAAATCCCGGCCACATGCAGCAGCTGTGATTGACTGCCCGTCGGGCTCCTCGGGCACCTGACCGCGAGCGCATGGGCTGGAGACCAGACGATTCTCTTCCTTCTTCGGCTCTCCCCGACCACGCAAACGCCGATGCGATGCGACAGTGTGCATGTGACCCCGCGTAACGCCCGTAATTGCTATGGTGCAGCACTGTGTATGGTGTAGATGTTTTGTCTAATAATTCCGGAGCCCTTCCTTCCTTTTCTTTGATTGGCAGCGGCAACAGTGAGCGAGACATCCATATGTTTCACCCTGATCAGGCTGGTCATAATGGGAGTAACTTAGCAAGTAACATTCACCCGCAAAAAAAAAGCAAGTAACATAGCGCTCGTGTATAATTTTGAGCGTAGTCGAAGCAGCAGAAGAAGAAGTATGTAATGAAATGTATAATTTTGTTGTGCTTCTTCCTCTTATTAATCAAATCTGCTCAATTGTCATGTTACTTGCTTGCATCATGTGAATGAACCGTTATTCAATCTTTCTACTGATATTGCTCTCTTTTTTGAAAGACTAACCCATTAGTTTTTCTTGTTTTTTCTATATAGATTTAAATAGTATTTTTTTCCTAAAGTCAGTGGCACTC
This sequence comes from Triticum urartu, assembly GCF_056163025.1. NCBI lineage: Eukaryota > Viridiplantae > Streptophyta > Magnoliopsida > Poales > Poaceae > Triticum > Triticum urartu. The sequence goes on from NC_141874.1 coordinate 708,630,872, forward strand.
GAGTCTAACTCCACCTTTGGACGTAGTTGCTGAACAACGAGATTGATATTGCTGAACTTAAGATTTTTTTTTAAAGGTAGAAGAATGCCATTGCCACTTTCTACTTAATGAAAGTAAACCTTTGTTATGGGTATGTATTCATTCTAACTATCTCACTTGCATAATGTGCTTTCCACCATATCCTACCAGTTACCAATTCATGATTTATCTATACTTTTTATGTTTTATAGGTCATCTTTATGCCCGTCTAGTTATTAACTTAATACAAATCATACATCGGCAATCGATCATCCATGTAATCTTCAACAAGTGAGGTATTTAGAGTGCCCATAGTTACCTTTTGAATTTTTGGTTGTATTTGTTGACACCAACTCACCAAGTAATATATACTCATCTGCTAGTATTCTAGCGATCTCTTGCATAGTTGAATTATACAGAATTTTTTCTTGTTATAAACTCCGCCACACGTGGAAATTATTCCTGCCTCCGCTGCTGCTTCAGACTACCCCACAGTGGGAGTAACATAAATGATAACATCACACATATTTAGGCAAAATAGATGATGTGACAAGTAATTAATGAAGAAAGAGAGTCATGTAGTAACATAGCTACTAGTAGTATGAGTAACATCACACATATCAACGCAAAATGAGTCTACAATATAATAAATGAATAATTGCATGACACCACATATATGTTACTCCTTACTATGAAGGTAGTAACATATACTAGTAACATATACTCTCCCCGTCCGAAAATACTTGTCATTGAAATGGATGTATCTAGATGTATTTTAGTTCTAGACACATCCATTTTAATGACAAATAATTCCGGACGAAGAAAGTACATGTTATTAGTCTAAATTACTCTTCATTATGACTAGTCTCATGGAGCCTCCCGCGAGCCTAGCATAGACAACAAACCACGCAGAAAACTTGCGACGACGCTGCCCGTTGTGTCCAGGGTCTAATTTCTACTTACCATAAATAATGGATGTGCGGAGAATGCATGCAGATCGCTCCCGTACGTCTTGTGCTGGCGATGGAACGAGACGGGACGAGCTTTGTCCGCAGGCTTGTCAGCTTGCTGTACCAACATCGTCTGATGGGAACGCCCGATCTTATCAGCTAACTACACAGCGCAGTGGAAGGACTGCATGCATACATGCCCATCGCCCTATCGTCGTGAATGCATGCCAACAACTCGACCCATACATTGCATGTATGCACTGCACCGGTAGGCCGGCGGCTAGTGGCACACCAGAGACGCCGCCGGTCGGTACACTGTCCATGCAAGTGGCAACGTACGTACGTACGCGCTGGACCAGGCTAATTTCGGCGCGCAGGACCAACGAGCCGGCCAGGAAGGAGACCAGTGCCCATACACATGTATAGGTAGCAGCAAGCGAACTTGCCACAGTCTCTGCGTCGCGCACATGAACGCATCATGCGCCAATCGGCTGGACCGCGCGCGCGGCCCCGGCCCCGGCACCAGCAGCCACCGTACGAAAACCGGCCATGTTCGCCGAGCTCTGCCGTGGTACTCCGCCGCCGCCGTGGCCGCCCACAATTTTCTTGTCTTCCTTTCGACGCTTCGAGACGGAGAGATCAAGATAAGAGCATGTCTAGTAGAACCCTTAAACCCTCAAACCCTCATTAGTGTTTTAAGGGTCTAAAAATGGTCTTTTAGTGCACTTTTACGGGTTGAAAAACAGACCCTCAAACCCAACCCTTATAACAGAATATTCCCCATGAACGACGTTATCGTTGCGGGCATACCGTCGAGCACCTCGTGCACGACGGGCGGAGGGCGGCGCGGGGGTGGAGGGCGGAGGGCGGGGCGGGCGCGGGCGGAGGGCAGTGGCCGGGGGTGGGAGGCGGAGGCGGAGGGCGCGGGGCCGGGAGGCGGAGGGCGTGGGAGCGGGCACGGGCCGGAGAGCGGTGGCGGCGGGTCGAGGCGGAGGGCGCGGAGGCGGCGGGCGGGAGCGCGGGAGTAGAAGCCGGCGGGGCGGCGGGCGGCGGGACGGATGGCGACGGCCGGGGACGGGGCGAGCGCGGCCGCGGCAGGGAGCAGGTGGAGGAGAGGCCGGCGGCTGGGGGCGGGGCGGGCGCGGGCGCGCGGAAGGTCGACGGGGCGGCAGGCGCGGGCGTGGGCGCGGGAGTTGGGAGGATTTTTCCGTCCCGCGCGAAGATAACCGCCAAATGAGGGTTGAGATAGGTTTTGCTCCCCAACCCTTACTTTTCAGGATTTGAGGGTTGGACCCTTAAAAAAATTTGAGGGTTTAAGGATTAAGGGGTTTTAATCTATACGATTGTTACTCGCAAACTGTAAAAAAACAGTTATTTATAAAGGTTTGAAAGTTTGAGGGCTCTGCTAGAGATGTTGTACGCGTGAGAATACCCCCGCGCCCACTCCCTCGGCGGCGTAGGACGCCAACCCCGCACGGGCGCACGCACATGGGACGGGGGGTGGCATCATCCCGCCGCGGCCCGCATGTCGATCGGGCCGAGCGGGAGCGCGCGTGGGTGCCGCATCGTATCCGTATCAAGAAGCTAGTACTCGCTAGCCAAAGTTAGAAGAAGAATCGGTTGAAAGCCATGATGACTTGCTTAGCAAGTAGTAGTACCAGCAAGCGTGCCGTCTTAACCGAGGGAGGTTAACCGGTACCATGGCTGGAACAGGGGATCAGCATCGGCAGTCACGTCTCGTTTTGGCAGCAGTTTTGCTAATCAACTCTTACGAGCAGCTAGCACTAAAGTGTTTTTTATTTTATTTTGAAAGGATAGCACAAAAGTTGACGGGCGCATGCACATCCATATAGCGCTGAGCACGAGGATGCGTGGCCTGGAATCCGCATGGCGATCTTGTGAAAGCCACAACTCCGGCAAGGATATACCGCACAGCGCGGCGCCAAAATCCGACTGAGATATCGTCCCCTCCCCGTCAGACGAGACGAGGCCACATGCTGCTGGGATCGAATGCCCGCCGGGCACATGCACCTCCGGCACCTGACCGCGAGCGCTTGGGCTGGAGACCAGACGATTCTCTTCCTTTCTTGGGCTCTCCCCAACCACGCAAACGCCGATGCGACGTGACCATGTGCATGTGACCCCGCGTAACCCTCGAAAAACTGTTACGGTGCAGCACTGCGTGTCATCTACTATTTTGGAACGGAGGAATACATGCTTTTGTCTTGTAATAATTCTAGAGCCTTTTCTTTTAGTACTCCATCCATTCCTAAATATTTGTCTTTCTAGCGATTTCAACAAATGACTACATACAATGCAAAATAAGTGAACCTACACTCTAAAATATGTCTACATACATCCATATGTTGTAACCATTTGAAATGTGTAGAAAGACAAATATTTAGGAACGGAGGGAGTAATTGATTGGCAGCGGCAACAGTGATCCGCACTTTTTTCTGTAACGGAATCAGTGAAGTCACGGGACACCGGGCGTACGTGCATGTAACACGGCCATACACCTCGTTTTTCAAGCTTCGTCAGGACAAGTTATTGACTAACGTAGGATAAACACCCGCCTGGCATATGTGGTTCACAATGTGAATGACAGCCATATAGGGAACACAGTAAATGTTACATGGAAGAACATAGCCCCATCCCCTTCACACAGCTCAGATTATTTGATCCAGGCCAATTGGACGATGACGAACCCAAGTCCCAAAATTTCCAGCATCCTATAAAATCTCCCACCCCTCCCTCCACCAGAAGCCAGCCAGCTCCATTTCACCAACTTGTCCTCCTCCACCGTTAACCCACGACCAGCAGCGCAGCAGGCCAACAGAAGCTCTGCTCTCAAGTCTCAACTGCCGATGGCCAAATGCAGCAAGATCCGCGACATCGTCTGGCTCCGGCACACCCTGCGGAGGTGGCGGTCCCGCGCCGCGGCGCGCGTGGCCGAGGGCGGCGCGGTGCCGGCGGGGCACGTGGCGGTGTGCGTGGGCGGGGCCTCGCGGCGGTTCGTGGTGCGGGCGGCGCACCTGAACCACCCCATCTTCCTCGAGCTGCTCCGGCAGGCGGAGGAGGAGTACGGCTTCCGGACCGGCGCGTGCGGCCCCATCGCGCTCCCCTGCGACGAGGACCGCTTCCGGGACGTCCTCCGCCGCGTCTCCTCCGAGGAGCGCCGCGGCCGTTCCTTCGGCTGCCGCGCGCCGGCCGCCAGCGGGCGAGACATCGCGGCGCGGCCGTTGCTGCAGCGGGCGGCGGCGGAGGAGCTCGTGTGGTGACGGATCGATGGAAGGAACACGCATAGCCCATTCGGTGTACGTGCTCTGTTCGCAGGCGAACTAGCGGTGGCGAATTGCGGCGGCTGGTCTTCTGGACGCGGGAATGGCGCAAGCATGCCGCGGCCGAGAAGACTGCGCCCGCCGCCCGCGCGCACAGCAAGCGCCCGAGGCCGTATATCTGACTGAAGGGCGTGGTCCGGTGGTAGTGGCCGGTGGCGCCCCGAATTGTGAATCGGAGACGACACCGCGCTTGAGCAACTGAGGCAGGCCCGCGCCCGGCGGGCGTGTGGCTAGCAAATCTACTCTAGTACCAGCTCTGTACTGCTTGTACTGCTTGACAGTGGTCAGAAGAAACTTGTAATGATTACTTCAAGAATATGACCATTTTTTTTGTGATGTTGTAATTGGTAACACTCCTTGCTGGGAATAACACCCATTTACAAGCTTGTCTTCCTCTGTCATGATGTTGGGGAGGGGAATTTTTTTGGAATGGCTAAATGTAGGTCGTCTGATTGTCGAATTTGGGTCAGTCGACCGTTTTTTAGAAAAAAAAAGGAGGAATACCCTCAGCCTCTGCATCTGGGCGATGCGTGCAACCACTTTATTATTTATTCACAAAGACCTTACAAAATAGTACATCTGAAGCCATCATCTTTACCGGCCATTCTGTTGCTTAGTTGTACTGACTGTTTGACTCGTACGAGATGTCGCTAGCCCATCGTGTAAGAACAATAATGTATGCTTTGTGTGCTGATCGACGAATTTGTTATGTTCCCACGGTGACCAACTAATTATAAATCTGATTATTCATTTCTTGAGAAAAAACAAATGTCATATGGTGGCCAAACATTTTTATTCCTTAGCATATTGTTGAGTTGAGAATTATCCGATGAGTAGAAGGTTTTTCTTAAACACCTATAAACACACATAATAATACAACTTTTCATGAAAATGTTGTCTACTTTGCAGTCAGTTTGGACTTTGAAGGTGGAACTACTGATGCAACAACTTGCCTCGTGAACGAGAGATTTTCTATGACATAACACTTAACAATATAAAAGAACATATAGGGGGCTACATCAACATAATTGAGGAACTTACTCTCCTCATTGTTGATTTGTTGTTTCTACAACAAACGAAATGGGTGGTTGACGTTGACATGCACAGCATAAAACTACATTGTTCTTTTGCTGGAAACCACCACGACTACTAGATCTTATTGTGGTGGAACAAGATACATGCATGATTAGCAGAGACAAACAATTGAAATGGGGCACATCTTTACCTAGCACCCTGTTTGACGAAAAATGATTGGTTTCCAAAACCATTGAGCCTGCTACCAAGTAGTATATTGATTTACTTATCATTTCACCGATCAGAGATTCCGTCGATCTGCATTAGAATGAAAACGATATTGCAAGAAGATCTATATGCTAGCTTATATGCCAATTTATTCATCGTTGTGCTAATCATATGTGTTGCATGCACCAAATCGAGCTTTGTCATGTGCCCTAGCTAGAAGCTCTACATGTCAAATACCCACGCTAACTTGCTGACTACGCGGTTAAGGTCATCGAATCGCCATTTGTTTAACTTAACGTACATAGTGGGCACGTACCTTGCGAACGCAAATGGTTACTCCAGAGTGGTAATAATCATGGTGTGGCATATAGGAGCATGTGGCTCACGCAACAGCATACCCATCTACTCACTAGATTCATACGACTTTGCGCAGTCAATTTGATACGCAGGAAAGGCGCTCTGTATTCAGATTAGCTAGGTATATAGAATGTGCAGAAGCTTAAGCTGTACTACTATACTATATATAGCCTCTCAAATCTAATGTATAGTCTAACCCAACAACATGCTATGACAAGCGAGGTAGTGCCAATCATAAGCGGATACTCCACGGTTAGTACAACTAAGCAACAGAATGGCCGGTGCATGCATCTGCCACTCATAGTCATCTGTGGATTTAGCGGCCTAAGAATAACACCTGATCTATACATGTAATGATGTAATCGTGTAGCTTATGAGAGAGCTGATGATGTGATCTCGGAACCCAACAGGCCGCACAATTTTCGGTTGAAACAGCCGCTCCAGTCCACTGGCCACAATCATGATCGCTCCCCGTTCCGCATGTGCGACGCCCCGGCGCGGTGACACATGTACGTACGTGCCGCCGGTGCGTCGAGGTCATGGCGCTCTTCTAGCTGAGACGTCGTGCATGAGCGCAGATGTGTAAATAAAAAGGAATGTGTTTCTGCTAAAGTGGATTAGTGTTATGCCTTGAAAATTAGCGCGTCCTATTTTTCCTTAGCATGACTTGCAAATACTTGTATTTTTAACCAAAATTTTAGGTACAGATTTGACCCTATTTCATACATACTAGCAAGATGTCTGTGCATTGCACGGAACATTAAGATGCATTTGTATGAGTAGTTTATCTTGTGAGAGAAAAGGATAAACAGAAGGCCGTATTTGCAAATGTGGAGAGGAGTGCGGGTAAATTGTCATAGTTTCCTTCCCTCGTTGCACACCATCATCATCAACTCTACTTTTTATAAGAGTAGATATAATAATGTTGTCAGAATAGTTACATATAAGTAATTTTTTTAACAATAATCCATATCCTACAATAATTAGACTATTTTTCATTTTTATTGAGTAAAAAAATTCACAAAAGAGTTTCCCTTTGCCTGGATTCGAACACACAATCAAATTCTGATGACCTGCCCGCTCTAGCCATTACCATCAGATTGCTTCGGTCCTGTATGGCGACGCACTTTATATATAATGTCGAAGTCGGGCCAGGTGCTACCACCAAATGGTGTGGCGGTAACCACTTGCCACATCATCACGTTGACCAGTAGCCTACCACCGTTGACCATGGCGATAGCCCGTTATATCCTATCGCCATCGTCTACGTTGGTAGGAAAAAGGCCAGATTCGAAAAAAAAATTATAAACAGGTTAAACTTTCGCATAAGGGTCAAAACATTAAATTTGTCCTCTTCTTGCTGTGTTTCGATCGCGCCCATGCTACCACCCGTGAACCAACGTTGTTTATCGACGTGTGTACCAACTTGTGCAGCTGTTCCTAGCTATCGGGAATTGGGGGGAGATTGGCACAGAGCACGTACGTACAATGAGTAGTGAATACTTCTTCCGTTCCAAAATAAGTGTTTTAACTTTATACTCCCTTTGTTTTTATTTACTCTGCATTTTAGAGTTGACTGAAGTCAAACTTTATAAAGTTTGACCAAGTTTATAAAAAAAGTACAAACATTTACTATAACAAATCTATATGATGTGGAAGTACATTCAACAATAAATCTAATGGTATTGATTTGTTATTGTATATGTTAATATTTTTGTTTATAAATTTTATCAAAATTTACAAAGCTTGACTTTGACTAAAGCAAATACACGAATTAAATAAAAATGTAGGAAGTACTAACTTTGATACAAAGTTGTACTCCCTCCGTTTTTATTTACTCTGCATATTAGAGTTGACTGAAGTCAAACTTCATAAAGTTTGACCAAGTTTATAGAAAACAATATAGACATTTATCATAATAAATCTATACGATGTGAAAGTACATTTAATAATAAATCTAATGTTGTTGATTTGTTACTGTATATCTTAATATTTTTGTATATAAATTTGGTCAAAGTTTGTAAAGCTTGATTTTGACCAAAGCTAATATGCGAACTAAATAAAAACGGAAGGAGTACTAAGATTGAGACACTTATTTCTGAACGAAGGGAGTAGAAAAAGGAGGGAGTACATACTCGTAGTACATAAATACGGGCGAGTTAAACTACACTAGTTTTTTTTTTTTGCGAAACAACACTGCGTTAATGGTCCGATTTTCCACTTAGCACAATGGTTGCTCGGAGAATGCAGAACGCTCCGGTCATGTGCTGGCGAATCGGCGATGGGACGAGGCGAGTTTTGTCCCTAGACTTGTCAGCGTGCTGTGCCAACGTGTGGCCCGAGATGCGGACGTGACAACCAAGCCAAGGCTCTGTCTGATCTTATCAGCTTAATTACAGAGCACAGTAGAAGGGCTGCATGCATGCCCATCGCCCGATCGTCGTGAATGCGTGCCAACAACTCGCCCGATACGTTGCATGTATCATGTATGCAGTGCACCGGTAGGCCGGCGGCTAGTGGCACTCCAGAAACGCACATGAATACGTGACTGCTGGAGGGATGGATTTTCGTCACTTGGAGCTCTTCAATTTAGTTTTATTGGGAAAGCATGGCTGGAATCTGATCACGAACTCGGAATCCCTTTGTGCTCGCGTCCTTAAGGGCAAGTATTTCCCGCACAATGATTTCATGGAGGCCACCATCCCAAAGTGTGCCTCGACTACGTGGAGGGCGATCATTGCCGGCAGGACAGCGCTGGGTGCGGGGCTGATTAAACGAGTTGGAGATGGCACTACGGTGTCGGTTTGGCACGACAGCTGGGTGCCCGGGCTGATTTCCCTGAAGTCATCTGTTCACATAGGTAACACTGCAATAGCAACAGTTTCTGAGCTAATTGATGTGGACATAGGCATATGGAAAGTTGATATGGTGAGAGAACATTTTATTGCTCCCGAAGCAGAAGCCATTCTCAATATCCCCTGAGGATTGGCGGTGGACCTGACTCGGTTGCATGGACCGCTGAACAGTCTGGTAACTATTCTGTTAAATCCGTGTACCGCTCTCTAATGACTCGGAACGAGTATGCTGCTCTTTAGGAAGGGACGGTTACAGAATCTTCAGAGAAACAAAAGCAGATGTGGACTAGACTCTGGAAGCTGAAAGTTGTGCCAAGGGTGTGAGTGTTCTGGTAGCGAGTGTTAAGAGGAATTTTGCCTACAGAAAGTTCCCTCAAACACAGACACATAGCAACGTTGGCTCGATGCAAAGTCTGTCTTGATGCAGACGAAGATTTGTATCATGCACTAGTGAAGTGCACACATGCAACAAATTTCTGGCGGGAGGCGAGGGAGTGGCTGCATATCAAACTCCCGGAACTCCATGCAGTAACATGGTCTAGGGACATTTTATGCGACCCCAGATTCGATGAGAGGGATCAAGCAAAAATCGTAACTGTCATGTGGGCGATCTGGACCTCAAGAAACAATATAACTCATGATCGGGCGAGCTTGAATCCTATTATTTCAATGAAGAAGACTAGGGAGGCTTTGGCACTGCTGGAATTACCGGACCAGCATGCAAAGATCCTACCAGGATATGGATGGTGGCCATCTGAGAATGATTGTATCAAGATTAATACAGATGCGGGCCTGTCTGTGGAGGCCAATCTGTGTGGGCTGGGAGACGTTGCCAGAACATCTGAATCTTTCCTCGGCGCCTGGTGCAAGCCACTCCAGGGTGTTACTGATCCATTGGTGGCGGAGGTGCTAGCTCTCCGGGAGGGAGTGATCTTTGCCCAGCTTCGGGGCTATGTGCGAGTCGAGATGGAAACCGACAGTTCGGAGGTTGTCCAGCTCTGGCACTCGCGCCGTACTTCGCGCTCGTTATTAGCGCCGGTGTTGCTTGATATTGAGAGTTTAGCTTAAAGAGACACGTCAATGTCCCGGCCCATCTATGTGCTAGGCATGCATGTGCACTAGAGGCGTCGGAGCTGTGGATGAACTCCCCCCCCCCCCCCCGGGCTGCTGGTAACCAGCCTCATGGCGGCTGACTGTGCCGCAGCCTCTTTGACGGATTAATAAAGCTCTCTTTTCCCCGCAAAAAAAAAGAATACGTGACGCGCAGATCGGCAGGACCACGCGCGCGCGGTGAATGCGCCCGGGCCCGGCCCAGAAGCCACTGTGCCAAAACCGGCCATGTTATAGCCGCCACAACGGACCAGGTAGCGGGGATCTGCCGTGGTACTCGGCCGCTGCCGCCCACATTTTTCTTTCCTCCCTTTGGACGCTTGGAGACGGAGATTAAGATAAGCAGGAGCCGCGCCCACCCCCCTCGGCGGTACACGGCACACCAACCCCGCACGCACATGGGATGGGTGGGGGCATCGCACGCCGCGGCGCGCATCGTATTGATCGATCGCATGTTCCGCACACCTTTTAAAAACCCAGTAAGTCGTCATAGACTTGGGCCTAATTTTTTTTGTAAGATTTTAGAATCTAACCCCTATCCAGCTTCTTTCAGAATCTCCGAGTCTCATTTATTTTACAATCCTATCTAATTAAGATCTAATTAGTTAGAATTGTAAAATAAATGAGGACAAAGATTCTGTAAGAAGCTAGGAAAGGGTCAGATGGGAGAATCTTGCAAAAAAATTGGACCCTGTTTCAGAGGAAGGGAAAAAGCAAGTTCCAACTTTTTTTTCTTTTTATTGATTACTTACCGAGGTCTGTAGGTAGAAATGTCAGCTGAAACTCGAAATCGATAATAACTGGCAATTATATTGGCTTTGTCAGAGATCGTTTTCCTCGGTTCATCATGCCCCACGAAAAGTTAGGTTTCCTTTACCTCTTGCCGGTACAGCCGCTGGTCCACCTGGTCTCAGGTCAGCTTAGAGCCACGTGAGCGTGATGAATCCCGGCCTTTGCCGGTGGGAGGACTCCTTTTTTTATGTTTCTTTGAGTTTTGTCACGCGGACGCATGGACCGTCTGCGCGTGTCCTCCCCTGGCCCGCCTGTCGGTGGCACAGGGGCGTCTTTTTTTATCTCCCCTCCTTCCTTCTGGCTGCACGCCCTCCATTCTTCTTCACTCTTTCCTCGCCGCCGCTGCCATTGTAGCTGTGCAGCTCGGACGCGCACTCGTCCAGCCCTTTCCCCTCGGCGCCCCCGAGCTATCCAACCACGACCACCTGATTTGCGCACCCGTCGGCCGGATTTGGGGCGGACCCGGTCGGTCTTGAGCTCTCCTGACTGTGGGAGGCCGCGCCGCGCCATGGACTGGCCGGGCACCGGGCCGGAAGGCCCTGGCAGTGCCGCAAGGCCACATGCAGGCAGTGCCTCCTCCTCTAGCCGCTCGGATCTACAACGTCCGTGGTCAGCTGGCAGATACACAAATGGTGGTCGGACGGGCTCGATGCTAGCCCAAAAGCTCGTCGGCGCACGGTTGCCGCTCATTAAGTGCGATCACTGCCTAAAGAAGGCCGTGCGTCGCGTGTCCAACATCCCGGATGGATGTTCATCAAGTGTTTAAACGATGGGGTATGTGCTATTTTTAGCTTCGGTTCGTGCCCTATATTTGTCTAGTTGTTCTAACTTCAAATTTTGTTGTGTAGAATGGATGCAAGTTTTTGTATTGGAAAGAAGAGTACATCGATATATTGATAGAGCGCAATTTAGTGAATGCTCGTGCACTTTTAGCTAGCATAGAGGCTGTAGATGAGGCAAGTGCACTTGTTGCTAAATTTGAGGCTAGACACGAGACTAGATGCGAGGAAGCAACCTCTACTTTTTTAGACTCGAATAAGAAAGAAACACGCAAGATGGAGGCGGCTCTTCTGCAGATCAACAATGAATGCATCGAGAAGACACTAATCCAACTTACAGGAGCAGTTATGGAAGTTGGATATCTTCTAAAATATACTCTCTCCGTCAGAAAATACTTGTCATCAAAATGGATAAAAGGGGATGTATCTAGACGTATTTTAGTTCTAGATACATCTCTTTTTATCTATTTTGATGACAAGTATTTTCGGACGGAGGTAGTATTCTTGTGGCTCTTGTTTTCTTTGGTCTTACTTTTCTAGTCAAAATTTGGTGATGTATTTCCATATATCAAGAATGAATAATAAAAAAAAGTTTAAGGGCTTGCAAAGAAAAAGGTACGCGGACAGGATGCGGCCGAGGTGCGTCCGCGCGCTGGGCGCACGGGCATCGCATCCCAGAAACAGTCCGGACACGACCTCATTGCGCTATCCAAACGGACAGAATCCGGGTAAAGCGGACGTCCATTTAGGATCGCGCGATGGAGTTGGCCTAATGCTAGACGCGAGGCTGCGTGGTCTGGAATGCGCATGGAGATCTTCCGAAAGCCACAACTCCGGCAAGGATATACCGCGTCACATATCGTCCCTGTCAGACCAGATTATGCCAAAATCCCGGCCACATGCAGCAGCTGGGATCGACTGCCCGCAGGGCTGCGGACAGCGCCGGGCACATGCGCCTCCGGCACGGCGGCACCTGACCGTTCATGGGCTGGAGACCAGGCGATTCTCTTCCTTCTTCGGCTCTCCCCGACCACGCAGACGCCCCACGCAAACGCCCGCAACTGTTTGTGTATGGTGCAGCACTGTGTCTGTATGGTGTGCATGTTTTGTCGAATAATTATGGAGCGTTGATTTGGCAGCCGCAACAGTGAGCGCGATATCGATGTGTTTTGCGATGATCGTACTGGCGCGCCACATGGTGGCCAGGAGCCAAAATGGGGCTGCCGGTGCCTCGCGATCCGCACTCTTTTCAGTACCGGATTCAGTGAAGTCACGAGACACCGGCCGTACGTGCATGTAACAAGGGCATACACCTCGTTTGTCAAGTTTCGTCAGGACAAGTTTTTGACTAACAATGGATGAATACCCGCCTAACATGTGTGGCTCAAAATGTGAATAACAAAGGCCCATCCATCCCCTTCACACAGCCCAGATTATTTGATCCAGGCCAACTAGACGATGAAGATTGCCTCAAAAAAAAAAAAAAACTGGACGATGACGAAACAAAGTCCCAACATTTCCGTGCCTCATCAATAAAAAAAAAACCTCCCATCCTATACAGTCTCTCATCGCCTGTCATGATGTTTGATGTAGCCAGCTTTGGTGCTATTGGCTCTCCATGGTGTCATTAGTTGTTATACTTATGCTTTTTCCTAATTCTCCGCCATTGCTAACATCGCCCGGGTAAAAAAACTTCCAAGACAATGTTTTTTTCCACTGCCACGGCAACATTTTGAACATGACAGCATATTCCGTTCCATCACATGACAGAGATAAATTGTTGTATAAACATTTAAACATGCATAAATACACCAAAATTACAATACATGCATCACATTACATTGATATTCACCATCACATCAAGGAGAAGCGCGACAAATGATGCCACGAGGTTTTGGGATCGGAATCACCAAAATTACAATACATGCATCACATTACATTGATATTCAAAATGTTGCCACGAGGTTACATCAAGGAGAAGCGCGTCAACTGATTATAGACTACCTAAGGACACATATGGTAGAGGGTACCTCTCCTCTATTGTCTCTTTCACCAAGATGTAGATCGTGAGTTCTTTGAATCACATATCTTCTATCTCCTGAGTCGCATCAAACTGGACCTTCGGGAGACCACTCCAAGTGTCTTGAACAAGGTTGATCCAAGCGAGTATTGCCTCCGTGAGCTACTCTGCCCAATGCTTTTCCTCAATGTATTGGTACCTCCGCTCCTTGTTCACCGCAAAGTCCTGTGCTTCCTCTAATATGACGACCGATGACTATGGTAGAGTTGCTCTTATGCAGCATCAATTCCGGAAAAAAATACACATGAAGAACTATTTAATAAGGGACTCTAACATGGCTCTTTTAAAAAAAATGGATTACCACCGGCCTCTGCATCAGGGTGATGCATGCAACCCTTTTATTAAACAAAGTGATCGAAAAGTCTGTGTTTCAGAACAAGCTAGTTCAAAGCTGACATGGCTCTTACGAATGCGTATGGAAAGTAAAACGGGACAAAGAGTATGTGTGCCCGGTTGAGAATATCCAAAAATTTGTTCAAGCGATAATATCGGCACAATGCAGTTCCCTCCTAGCATACAAGACATTGGGATCACTGTCTCTATCAATGGAATGATACACAATCTTGCGTATTCGTGAGAAACGTTGGGATCATTGCATACTCAGTTTAGTAGATCATGCACATCTCTGGTAGTAGGAGCGACCAGGTGATCGACTTCACCCTGCCGAGCAGGCCTCAGACACACAACAACTCCAGCTATTTTTTGACCTTCTGTCCATCACCAAAAATGCTAGCCTTACGGAGACTTTTTACAAGATTTAACGGATTGACCTGTTTTCTCACTAATCTCTCCCCCCCTGATTTTCAGGGTGGGGCCCGCTTCATCTTAATTGCCAATCAACACATCCCACCTTAGCCCGGCCCGTAAAACTCCCGTACGTGTAGCATTGCTGGTCCATCACCAAACCGCTCAAGAGACGAGAGGCATAGATCAAAGTAGCAAATCCTTTTTTCGACAAAGGGAGCATCTGCACGCACTGCATGGCGCGCGGCGAAATCTGACAACCAATTCCTCTTCCGTATTGTTGTCACGCCACCATCGATTCTGACCAGTAGGTGCCCGAGACGTTTTGAATAGAATGGTACCGTGACGATCCCGCAATCATCTGCGCTTGTGCACGACTCGGCTACAAGAGCGCATGGCTTCAACGTATCGAGGGTGTCACCGCGCCGGGGTGTCGTACATGCTGAACGGGGAGCGGTCATGGTTGTGACAGTGGACTGAAGCAGCTGTTCCATCTGAAATTTGTGTGTCCTTTTGGGTTGCGAGATCACATCATCTCCTCTCTAATACTAAGCTACACGATTACATCATTACAATTATAGATTAGGTGTTATTCTTAAGCCGCTAAATCCATAGATTACTAGATGCATGGACCGGCCCTTCTGTTGCTTAGTTGTACTAACCGCGGACTATCCGCTTTTGATTGGCACTACTACGCTTGTCATAGCATGTTCTTGGATTAGACTATATATTACTCCCTTCGTCTCATAATATAAAAGCGTTTTTTTACATTTTTAGTATCAAAAACGCTTTTATATTATGAGACGGAGGGAGTAGATTTGAGAGGCTATAGTGTAGTAGTACAGTTTAAGTTTCTGCACATTGTATACCTAGGTAATCTGAACACAAAGCGCCTTTCCTTGGCGTATCAAATTGACTACACAAAGTCATACGAATCTAGTGCGTAGATGGGTATGCTGCTGCGTGAGCCACATGCTCCCATATGCCACACCATGATTATTACCACTCTGGAGTAATCATTTGCATTTGCAAGGTACCCACTATGTACGCTAAGTTAAACAAATGGCAATTCGACGACCTTAACCGCGTACTTAGCCTGGGTTCTTGACACGTAGAGCATCTAGCTACGGCACATGACAAAGCTCGATTTGGTGCAGGCACCACATATGATTAGCATAACGATGAATAAATTGGCCTATAGGCTAGCGTATAGATCTTCTTGCAATATCGTTTCATTCTAATGTAGATCGACGGGATCTCTAATCGGTGAAAGGATAAGTAAATCAATATACAAGGTAGCAGCCTAGCAGGCTTAATCATTTTGGGAACTAATCATTTTCCGTCAAACAGGGTGCTAGGTAAAGACGTGGCCATTTCAATTGTGTGCCTCTGCTAATCATGCATGTATCTTGTTCAACCACAATAAGATCTGGTAGTGGTGGTTTCCAGCAAAAGAACAATGGAGTTTTATGCCATGCATGTCAACGTCAACCACCCATTTTGTTATAGAAACAATAAATCAACAATGAGGAGAGTAAGTTCCTCAATTATGTTAATGTAGCCCCCTATATGTTCTTTTATATTCTTAAATGTTATGTCAAGGAAAATCTCTCATTCATGAGGCAAGTTATTGCATGAGTAGTTCCACCTTCAGTGTCCAAACTGACTGCAAAGCTGATGTCATGTATGCCATTGATATTTTCAATATAGACAACATTTTCATTGAAAGTTGTATTATTATGTGCCTTTATAGGTGTTTAAAAAAACACTTGTACACATCGGATAACTCTCATCTCAACAATATGCCTTGGAATAAAAATGTCTGGCCAGCACATTACATTTGATTTTTCTCAAGAAATGAATAATCAAATTTATAATTAGTTGATCACCGTGGGAACAGAACAAATTCATGAATCAGCACACAAAGCATACATTATTGCGCTTACACGATGGGCTAGCGACATCTTGTACGAGTCAAACTAAGAATTTTCGCATTTTGGATGCTAATTAAGCTTGATATGCCATACAACTTGCAATGCACCAGGACAAGTGACACTCTGTCCTAAATCAAGAGCACTTTCTAATTATTCATGGGTATGTACACACTAGAGTACTACTCCACCGCAACTTAAGTTGACAAGTACCACTAACATATTGGCTTCTATTCTGTCAGTTTTTAATCCCATTGGTTTCGCTGGCAGAAAAGATGCAAAGGCCTTTTCGTCCACTTTTCCTGCACGCACTCCCTTTGCTCTTTATGTCAAGTCCTTGGATAATTACTACAGTATTAACAGAAATTAACGGTTGGGAGCATGGGCTACCGACCGTTGTTGTACTTTAATCAGACATATTTGTACTAGTTTATGGATGTTATGCGTACAAATTAAAATGTTTTGCTTGATCTGAACTTCTGCAATCGCAATCTTAATCAGAATCTTTCCCTGGCTTGATCGAGGGCGCAACATGAACCATGTGGCAGGAGAACAAAATGAAGATAACAAGAGATCCTGAAGCCAAGATGCAGGAAAACTCAAGTGACAAGTATACCTGCATACTGATGCTTATTCAGGTACCGTCTGCAGGGTGGGACAACACGCCAGTTTTGCAAATTTCTGCATATTCTGAAAACTCATGTTGTGATGGAAAACAAGCAGAATATTTTGCACAAAGAAAAGCTGCATTGTGAATCTCAGAGCTGTCAGCAGCTTTCGACATCATCGCTCGGTTGACGACACTGCTTATTTAACACAAACATATTATAGTTATAATTAAGCGGGTTTAGGGTGACAGACAGTTGGTCAGGATGCAAAAGAGAGTAGAGGAAAGTGACGCATCATTGTCATCGCTCAGTCTGGGGCCCGACAACAGCCAAGAATGTTGATTGGACGAAGTGCTAAAGTGGGTGAAAAAGGAGGACTTGTTTAGTTCACTCCAGTCCGTTTTATCCACCTTTAATATATTTTCGTCTCTTTTTTATCCACACTTAATTTGTTGGTAGAACTTGAATAGAAAACAACATGTCCAGGCTGAAAAGGTGAAGGGCAACCGGACAGAACGGATCAGGGCTTGAGCTGCTCCTCTATATATACATTTTCAAGGAATCTTGTGCTTTAGAAAGTTACACTAACCAAATCCTTTTGTACATCAGTTTACTAACCCCATCTTAGTTTGATAATAATACACGTAAAACTTGATCGTGCGGGGACAGACAGCCGTGATGGCGAAAGTCTCTGCGTTGCGTCGGTGTGCATCCAGATCGGCTGTAGATGATTTTGCGCACGTACTAGTTCAGTCCTTCCGTGAGTCGACGCCGACAAAATGGCAAAATGGCATGTATCGATCAGCTCGCCGTTTGAGGTACTCCTACTGTACTTGTGTCCTACCGTGAAGCACCGCCAAAATGGCACGAGCCGACCGACAGCTCGCTCGTACCAGAATCAAGTCAAGTATAGGTAGTACGTACCCCTCATGTACGTACACGAGCGATCGAGTCTACACTTCCGACGTACGTGCGTCCGTCCATGGTTGAGTCCTGATCGACTACTCATGCACGAGAAGGTTCGAGGTCCGTAGTACGAATCATCGTACGATGGGAAAGGAACCGTTGGCTTGTCCCACTAATTTAACTCTGGCTCTTGCTATAATTTCTGACATAATGATTGTGAGGCAAAGGCAATGCATGCTTCTCCCCTCTTGTGGTGACAGTTTAACGACGCAGACTTCCTTCTAATGGCAGGGCTCGTTAGCTGGATGCCCCGATGGGGACTTGGCAACCAAGTCAAAGCTCTCTGAGCATTCCCTCTGAGCCTCCGACCTTGCATGCCCATTGGCTCCATATATACCATCAGTGAGGGCGGCGTGGTCTGCACAACCATCGCTATGTAAGCCGGCCGTCACCTTCATTTTATTTTTCTGCAAAGGCCGTAGGGTAGACGCACCGAATTACCAACAACAACTGGCTGGCCGGTACATGCATGCATGGATGCACCGGCAGTGGCACGCCAGAAAACGTGGCCGTGCCGGGCACAGTCCTGGCAGCAACGTACTCCTACGTAGCAGTACGTGTTGGCTGGACCAGGTTACATTCCAGCCGCGCGCGCACACGAGAGAACACTGGACCAACCGACCAGTTCACACTGCAGCGAGCATGGACGCCACACTCTCTGCTAGTGCTGGGAGTACGTCAGTCCGTCTTTGGAGCTTAATGATGCACGGATCGCAGATGGACCGCGCCGGCAACCACCGTACCGGCCGGCCATTATACATGACCACACGCAGCCAAAGCCGCAGGATTTGCCGTATCGCCCTCCGCCGCCCGCACATTTTTCTGTCCTTCCGGACGAGGCAAATGCATATTCCATCTGCTCTCACCGCACGCACCGGCCTCCCACGGAGACGGCTGAACAGCGGCGGCAACGTGCGCGCCGCGTCCCACTGAACTTGGGTGGCTAGGTGCCGCGGGCGGGTATCATATTCGTATCGAGCTCCGTGTCCTGGAGCCAGTCGGGCGGTCGGCGCCCGGTTGACCGGCAACGGCAAGCGACGACGCCACGCCACGGCCTCCCGGCGCCCAGCTCGGCCGCGCACGTTGCTGCCGCGCTCACTGGTCGATCCGTATGTGACGCTCGCTGTCCTGCTGACACTGACATGTTCGTGTAACTTATCATGTGGACTGTGGATTATTTTGTAGCGTGGCGCGTGCTGGAGCGGCGGACGGTGAGCGTTTTGGGCCTGACAAGGACCCGTGCGGATGCGACTGCGAGCGGAGCGCCATTTCCGTGGCGCGTGCATCCATCCACCGTCAGTTGCTGCTGGATAATGAATTTTTAGACGGGCATTAGCGGTCGTCAGAACCTGCTAGTAGTTTGAATACGTTTTAGTCCCATGGCTAAAAGTAATGGGATTAAAACTTACTAGCCTCATTCATGCTTGGATCCAAATACTAAAGAGACTAAAAGCAAGTTAATGAGCATTTATTATCCTCCAAACCCTTCAATCCAGAACTCGTTTGTTAAAGGAGAGGAGTTAAATAAGAAAAGAGAGGATTAATCCACATTTTAGTAAGGAAATATGTATATGGCAACTATGTGCCAGATTGCAAAACTATCACACCACATATTTTTGCTCGAACGCCCACAATCCTTCGTCTAACTTCATCCCAATTCCCAACTGCCCCGATGCCCGGGCCTCCTCCATCCACACACGAGGCGACGTGAGTAGTTTGCTTTTCCTTCCTCCCGGCGACGCGACAGTCGCCCCGCTCCTCCTTCGTCCTGCCGGCGACGTGAGCAGCGCCAGGCGACGGGACGGGATCCCCCGGTGTGACCTTCCCGATTGATGCTCCACGGCGGCGCTATGGAGTGGAGACGGTGCAGCACTTGGACCTCCCCCACGCACGGCCAGCGCGGCGGCGCTATGGAGCGGAGACGGTGCAGCACCTGGACCTCCGCCACGCACAGCCGGCGCCGCAGGACCGGCGTGCCCGCTGTGGCCGCATGGTGACGCCTTTCGCGCCTCCCAGGTCGTCGTCCTTCATGGCCTTATTTTTCTGATGAAATCGTTCATGCACGCACGCTCACGCCATCGTGAAAATGGGCTTTTCGCCGGGAGCCAGAGAGAGACACAGCCGATACAATGCTGCCACGCCTGAGAGCGAGAGTGATAACTTATCGGGCGCCTCGAGCGTGGTGAAGCTGTCTGGCGGCCTTGTATCTGAAACTTGTGAATAAAATCAACAGTGTCGTAACTGAAGAACTGGGCATTTACCATTTCACAACCTCAGCAAACCATCACCAAGTAGTAGAGATCATTTTTACCTCTTAATGTTTGATCGTTACTCCTCCTCGCGTGTTGATCAAGCATTCGACTCACCTGCCTCTGACGGAAGCACTTTCTTTCTTCCTATACATTTTACGTCTAAACTTATTGTTCTAAAACTGAAAGTTGATAGTCCAAGTCCATACTTGTTGTTTTGAAACTGAAACTTGATGCTTGTTATTCTAAAACTAAAAGTTGATAGTCCAAGTCCATACTTGTTGTTCTGAAACTGAAACTTGATGCTTGACTCATGCTATACTAAGAATCTCTGAACTTGACGCTTCGTTTTATGAGGTTTTTTTAGTAGTATACAATTGAACTACTGAAAAGTCATACACTACAGTATTACACTACTAAAGAACCTCATTTGTACTGCTAAAATTAGGTTTCATAACTTTTACTACTGGAACTCATACCATACAAAATCTCTCAACCTCATACACTGCTAAAGAACAAGTTTCAGAACCTCAAACGGTACTAAAAGCCTCTAAACTTGAGGTTTATACCACCGTTCAAGATATCTTCTGATATTCCGATAAATCGGCCGATTTATCGCTTACCGTTGTCTAACCGATAAGATAAATTGCCCAATAAAGTAGCCGATATGGCGATAAATCGGCTGATACACCGATAAACTAGTCGATTTACCCCTTATCATGGGTCGACCGATAAGTTCCCGATAAGCGATATCCCCAACATTGGTTTATACCACTAAAAAAATAGCGCGCTATAACGCCGCTAATAGCACGCTATAGCGTGTAGAGAATTGCTACGCTAAATTAACTTGTGTACAATGTCTCGCTAATAGCACGTTATAGCGCGCTATAGCACGCTAATAGCATATTTTTAGGGGTCGTGCTATTTTTTTCATTGGTTTATACTACTAAAGACTTGACACTTACTACTAAAAAACACCATATGCTATACTAAACCTTAATGATGTAAAAGTTCTGAAAACTCATGTTATTTCAAACGCCTGACATTACATCATTTTAGTAGTACAAATGAGGTTATCTGTCTCTCTATTCTTATACTTTTACATCATTTCAGAGGCTTCTCTAGTAGATCACGTGTACTACATTTTAAGACCTAATGAATTGCGCGTCGAACATCGTGCTAACTTTGACCTGAAATAAAATATTGCAGAAATATATCATTTGTAACTTCTATACAAATATTGTGGTAATTTAGACACGACAAATCTGATAATTTACGTAGAAACACCACATGGTAAATTTGACCCAGGAAAATATTATTTAAAACAAATCCCCGTTAACTTCTATGCAAATAGTATGGTAATATACACACTACAAACATGATAACTTATGTAAAAACACCGCGTTAACTTTGATCTAAGGAAAAAGTTATTGGAAACGTACCCTCGGTAAATTTTATGTAAATATCATGATAATATACGCACCGCGGACTTGATAACTTAAGCGCAAATACCATGGTAACTTGGACCCGGATGGAGGATGTTGTTGAAAAGTATACCCTAACTTATGTGTAAATAACATGATAATTTACCCATCGGAGACATGATAACTCTCGTTCAAACACAGTGGTAACTTTGACCCTGATTTTTTGTTGAAAAACATGAGCCCAATAAATTCTAGGTAAATAGCATGGTAATGTACTTACTGTAGACGTAATAACTTATGCAAAAACAATGTGGTAGCTTTGGCCCAAGGAAAAAGTTGTTGGAATCATATCAATGGTAAATTTCGTATAAACAACATGGTAATATACGCACTGCAGAACTGATAAGTTACGCACAAACATCATGGTAACTTTGATTCGGGTGGATGAAGTTCCTGAAAATATACCCCGGTTACTTATGTGTACATAGCACGGTAATAGTCATCATCGTTTCTAGATTTGGGCAAGAGTAGTAAAAAGTTGTAGAAAATACACCGTTTACTTTTCTATGTAAACAACACAGTCATTTACGCACCACAACCTTGATAATTTAGGTACAAACACCACGGTAAATTCAGTCCGGAGAGAAAAATTGTTGAAAAGATATCCCTGGTAACTTCTATCTAAATAACATGGTAATATACCCATCGCATACATAATAACTTACATACAAAAACATCATGGTAATTTTTCACTCGGTGGGTAAATCGTTGAAAACATACCCCTGATAATTTTTGTGTAAACAGAATGGTTACATACACATCACATACATACGTACAAACACCATGGTAACTTTGACCAAGCGGAAAAAATGTTGAAAACATACCCCCGGTAACTTATATGGAAGCATCACGGTAATTACGAACCGCGGGATGGTAGCTCATGTACAAGCACCGCTATAACTTTGACCAAAGAGCATGGTAATATACGAATCAAAGGCCTGAAAACAGCATGTTAATATAAGAACCGCAGGGCCGATAACTTATGAATACAACGTGGTAATATACGAACCACGGGGGCGGAGAACCTTTTTATGCCTCCGGTAACTTATGTTCAAATAGCATGGTAACTTGCACTTAATAGACGTGGTAACTTTTTCCATAAAAAAGGCGTCGGAACATACCAACATGGCATCTACTTTCAAAGATCTCATCGCGATGAATCTTTTATGTAAAAAAGATTTATTCATTAGACCGATGGTTTAAGGTACAATACATTTTAAATTTTTGGAATAAAGAGAATCTAGGATGACAACCGCTTTTTTGTCCTCTAGTGCATGCATATAATTAGAAGGAGTACACGTGAAAGGAGAAAGAATCGTGCTAATGCATGCATGTTTTTAGAGTGAATGAAGAAGGGGTGTGGTAGTTTTTTGAGTGAATGAAGGAGGGAGAACCATTTTTATGCCTCCGGTAACTTATGTGCAAATAGCATGATAGCATACGAACCACATACCCGATAACTTACGTAGAAACACTACGGTAACTTTTTCGATTGAAATAAAAAGTTGTTGAAAACATACCCTGGTAACTTATGTGAAAATAGTATAATATGCGATCCATTTACCCGATAACTTACATACAACCACCTCGGTAATTAACTTTTTTGACCGCGAGGAAAAAGTTGTTGAAAACATATCTCGATAATTAATGTGAAAATAACACGGTAATATACAAAACACATACTTGATAACTTACATAGAAACACCGCAGTAACTTTTTGACCATGAGAAAAAGTTGTTAAAGAATATAACCTCAGAAACTTATGTAGAAATAGCATGATAATATACATATCACATAGATGATAACTTAGTACAAATACTGTGGTAACTTTTTAGACCGGGAGAAAAAGTTGTTGAAAACAAATTATGTGAAAATAACACGGTAATATATGAACTGCATGTCCGATAACTTACGAATAAACACCGTAAATTTTTTGACTGTAAGTGCATCTAGTGCCCCTTAGTGATTTTGGTGTATTGAAAACTTATAGGTTAAGGGACTAATGCGTTTGTGAGTGTACACAGGTCTATAAGTCTATGAGGAGTTTGATATTTACAGGAAAAGTCGACCCCTAAAAATGAATATCTTCGACTGAAGATTTTGGTATTTCTGAAGACTTTCATGAAGACTTTGAAACTGAAGAAATTGGTGTGTCCGTGAAGACTTGATATTCATGCGAGGAATATGAAGCTTGAAGACTTTCGTTTTCATAGTTTTGTTTTTCTCTTTCTTGAGTCATAGGAAACACCGTACTGTTAAAAGGGGTCGAGAAAATACTAAGGAAAATTTTCCATGTGATGCTCAACTCAAAATCCTACACCTACCAATCCCTTCGAGTGAAGCCATTCAAAATCTCATACAGTTCAGTCAATTTCTTCAGCGACAGAGACGAAGTTCTTCTGGTCTCTGAGGAATTTGTCCTGACTGAGGAGTTAGGAATTTGCCAGTGCGGATTGCCTACATAGTGAGGAACATGATAGCCCTGAGGATTTTACTACTCAAAATTTCGACCGTTGCTGTGCTATGCGCCAGCTGTCCCAAAATATCTATCCACCTAACGGTCATATTATTGAAGGGCATTTATGTCTTATCATGTCGGGCTGCTCCCTAGGCTATAAATAGCCGCCCCCTACAACCACTAGCTGGTTGGCTGCTCCGAGAAAAAATGACACTTGTCATTTGAGAGCAACCCATCCTCTGAGGACTTTGAGCGAAAATCATTAAGTGAGGAAAAACCAAAAACCCAAAACCCAAACACCTACAAAGCCCAAGTGATTGAGCATCACTGAAGAGATTGATCCTGCGTGGATCCGACGCTTGTTACCTTTGAAGACTGTACTTCTTCCAGACGGTTAGGCGTCATGGTCTAGAGCATGCAAGAGGAATTGTGGATCGCCGAGTGACCGAGTTTGTGAAGGTTTGGAAGTCGCCTGAAAACTTACCACGAGTGATTGGACGAGGTCTGTGTGACCTTAGTTCAAGGAGAATACGCTGAGGATTGGGTGTCCGGGACTGTGTGTCCTCGAGTTTAAATACTCAGCCGTTCCAACCAGACGTACAACTGAGACAGCAGTTGGAACTGGTCTACCAAATCATTGTCTTCACCAAGCTTACTGGTTCTATTTCCTCAACTGTTTCATTTCCTCATAACTGTGTTGTGTGCTTGTTCATATCTGTGTTTGAAGACTTTGACTGAAGACTTTCTCAATTTCCTCAGTTCAATTCCTTCAGTCTGTTTGTCTTCATCCTGTGTTATCCTGTGATTACGCTTTCTGTACTCTGTGCCTGTCTTCATTTCATCATGATGACTATGCTTGTATTCTGTTATGTTTACTTTTGAGTACTTATTCCGCTGCTAGTAGTTCTTCGCTAAGGAATTTCCTCACCAGCAAATTCCTCAGTGAAGAATTTCATAAAAATCGCCTATTCACCCCCCTCTAGTCGATATAACACACTTTCATTGACCAACGGAAAACAAAGTTGTTGAAAAACAAATCCAATCCCCGAGGTAACTTGTGCAAAAATAGCACGGTAATATGTGAACCGCATACCCGACAACTTACCAGAAATACCACAGTAACTTTTTTGACCGGGAGAAAGAACATACCCCGATAACTAATGTGAAAATAAATATGGTAAATATGAACCGCATACCCTATAACTTATGTACAAATACCGTGGAAACTTTTAACCAAGGGGAAAAAGTTTTTGAGAAACATCCCCCGATAAGTTATGTGAAAATAGCACGGTAATATATGAATCACGTACCTACTAAATTATGTACAAACACCCGCGGTAACTTTTGACCCATGGGGGGGGGGGTTGCTGATAAATATAACCCCGGTAACTTATGTGGAAATAGCACGGTAAGTTGCATACCACAGGCTTGGTAACTTATGTAGCCGAGGCGTGGTAACTTTTGATCCGAAAAAAAGATTCGTCGAAACATACCAACATGAGATCTAGTTTCGAAGATCTCATCGTGACGAATATTTTATGTGAAAACGGTTTTTGCATCGGACCAACGGTTTAAGCTACAGAACATTTTAAATTTTTGAAATAGGAGAGAATCTAAGATGACATCAACTTTTCTGTCCTCTAGTGCATGTATGTAATTAGAAAAAGGGATGAACGATGGAAGAGAGTTAGCCACACCCTTTTTTTTATCCTAATGCATGCATGCGTGTATTTATATGGGAGGAAGGAGGAGTGTGGTAGTTTTGCTATCCACCACGCATGGGCTAAATATCACAGTCCTTTTAGTAAAGGTACCCATGACTAAAAAAATTTAGTCTCAAGACTAGTTTTAACCCCTTTTTAGTCACGGGTGCTTGAAACTTTAACCTCTTAAAAAGACTATTTTTAATCAGACTAAAAAGAGTTCCTTAGATCCAAACACTCTCTGAGTCGTAAGAAGAATCAGTGGAAATCCGTAGCGTGGGCAGGAAGCGTGTCTTGTGAACCGAGGGCAGTAAACCGATATCACGGCTTTGATCAGGTGTCAGATTATTCTTCAGGCAGTGAAAGGCGGCGGCCGGCCTGGTGCTCCGCATTGGAATTGGAAAGGGAAAATTCTTGTGGCAGTTAACGAAAGGCAAAGCTTCATCACCGGCCGGATGGATCAAGACATGTACTAGTACTAATTAACAACAGTTGTACTACTAACTTGCAATGGACTGTACCTGCACCACACTACTATAGCTAGCTTGTAATCAATTATTATTAGTGGTAGTCCTCGGGCGACAAAGCTTGTTGGAGGCGTTGCACGATCACCCTAAGCTAGGGTCCTCAAGCTACACCATGCATGCATGCATGCATGAAGGATGATTGGTATAACTTTTGAAGAGAAAAACGGTGTTAAGTTACAACGACATTGCCAAGCGAAAGCTCTACAAGTACATCTATGCGTACATATACACGGCATTGCAATGCTCGAGCCTTTCCGTGAAAAACTAGCACTCATGCAACACCAATAAAAATTAGGCCTCTTTTGGTTCATTGGATAAGATTATTATAAAAATAGGAATCTTGTAGGAGATGAGATGACATGTATCTCAAATCCTATGAGTAGGAATAAGAAATAAGATGTCATTTGGTTGACATCAAAGAATTTTTTCATTGAGTCTAGGCACTTTTTTATTTTCCTATGAAATGTGGAGGATAGGAACCAATCCTATGTAGGAATAGGAATCCATTCCTATAAACCAAAGGACTCTAAAGGAAAAAATCCTATAAGAATCCTATCCTCTAGAAT
Organism: Triticum urartu; assembly: GCF_056163025.1. Taxonomy (NCBI): domain Eukaryota; kingdom Viridiplantae; phylum Streptophyta; class Magnoliopsida; order Poales; family Poaceae; genus Triticum; species Triticum urartu. The sequence goes on from NC_141874.1 coordinate 708,657,632, forward strand.
TCCTATGAAATTATGTTGTATGAATAGGAAAATCATAAGAAGTGAGATGACATGCATTTCAATTCCTATAGAGAAAAAGATGTCATTTGATGCATAGGATAGGAATTTTCCATTGAGTCTTAGCTAATATTTTTTTTTCTTCAAAATGTGAAAGATTAATTCCTATTCTATATAAGAATAGGAATACATTCTTACAAACCAAAGGGCATCAAAGAAAATTTTCCTATGCAAATCCTATCTTATAGAAATCCTATAACATTCCTACAATCCAAACGAGGTCAAGAGGCAAGCTTGGAGGGAGGCGTGCTGCGTGGCCCGAAATCCGCTTGGCGATCCTCCGGAAGCTACGACTCCGCTCTTCTCCGGCGATGATACGTCGCGCAAAGTAGGAAGGGATGATGCCAAAACCCGGCCGGGGAGCACATGCATGCGGCCGGGATCGATGACCGTCGGACAGCGCCGGGCCACATGCACGAGCGCGAGGATCCAGTCCACCGGGCAAGGCATGGGCAACGATCAACGATTCTTCAGCATTCTCTTCCCGAGCACACGCCGATGTGATGTGAACATTTCCATGTGAGCCTGCGTAAACGCTAGCAACTGTACCCAGACGCATGCACGTCTTGACCGATACTGTACGCAGCACATGTGTTTTCCATTTTTCATGAATCGTATTGTACGTGAGTAGGCTATCCTCTGACCGGACTGGCCCGGCACGCGTTGGCCAAGAGCCAAAGTATGGAGCGGTAGACAAACTTTTTTAGAACGAAGGGTTGTAAAAAGCCCGACTTTGAATTAACAAAACCACCAACAGACCAGAAGTTACAACAAACGACCCAAATTACATCAACCAAAACGATACAATAGGGAACACTCAAAAGCAAACACGGACTACAACTTGCAAAAGGCCGAGCACTCCACACTAGGATCATATATTGTGGAACGGAGCAGCAGACCAGGACATAGCTGGCCTTCGAAGATGGACCTTGCTCCAGGAACACCTAGGAAAGAAGGGAACACAACATCTTCCTTCTCTATCATCGAAGAGGGACCCTACCCCCTCTCCATGGCTCGTAAGCGCCGCACCGTCGGGATTTCAAGAAGCTCACTTTCGAGCTTGGAGAATGCCGCCCTCACATCGTAAGGTGGACATAGGGTGACCATTTCGATTGGGAAATTCCTAGCCGGCCGCTCCGCCATAGTCGACGCCCAACTAGTTGGAGAAGGCAAGCTTCAAGGAATCGGACGTCAAAGAGGAGGCAGCTGCGTAACAAGCAGAGACTCGAGAGGCAAGGGGAGCAGAGCACCGCCTTTGAGAAGAACCTGGTGTCTTCGGTTTACGCCATGTCACTGCCGCCGTGAAGGGGAACCCTATCCCCTTCCGTCAGGATTGAGACGCTCGAGTAGTATATAAGAGGAAAACATGCATAATTTTACAAGAATATGTAATATGTCATCCATTTCCAAAGTCAAGGAGCAACTTTTAGATTTGTTTTTGTTTCAAGTCAGATGACCTGACATACCAAAAATGAGCACTACTGACATCCGTTTGTGACTATAGAGTGTCAACAGAACAATGTAAATATTTAAACACCGAAGCATACGAGACAAATGGAAAATGTAAGAATGAGGACTTTTATTCCAGGCCAAAAGGTTCTCTCTCTCTCTCTCTCTCTCTCTATATATATATATATATATATATATAGAACCATTTGTATGTATATATTTTTGAAAAATATAAATTAAATGCATAAATATGTTTCAAAATATATAAATTAAATGGATACACAGTGTTGTGATGTTGCCCAAGTTGTATTATGAAAAGTGGGAGTATTGTGGTCATACAACAATATATACATTATTTCATTCGTTCAATATTTTCATAGGTTGTAAAAAGAATAGATTAAATCTAGTTATAATTGAAAAGCATCATTGAATTGTGTCTAGTCCATGGACATGCAATCCTAAAATTGTTCTTAATATCATGATGTAAACAGGTGATAACTAAAGATGGAAAAAAGTAATCAATGGATACAGTCAATATCATGGTATGATCAATCAACAACTCAAGGCTGAGAAAAATTAAATCAAGGAATGGTTAAATCAACGGATGATTCACAGATGAGGTCGCTAACCAAAGGCTTGTGTAAAGATGCTAATGGCGTTGATAAGGTATTGTGGAATTTCTAAGACTTGATTATGTACTGCAGATACTCACCCTAATGACTACTAAAATGGAATATATCACACACAAATATCAATGCCATTTAACCAACATTCAAAGGTGAAATCTTAACACCAAAATGTTTTTCTTAAAGCAGAGAGTGTATATTACAACCGTTATTGCCAATAAAAATAAATGCTGACAAAAAATATCATAAATCCAGGACATCCATCTGATTGCCTAGCTCAAGGGTTATATGCACCGAAGATGCTACAACAACATCATCATCGGTCATGCACACAAATATATGCTTAAATTTCTTCCATAAGTGCCACCCATTAGTAGTGCCGTTAGCTTAAATTTCTTCCTCAATGGGCAATCAAGATTATGCTCCGCGGAATTTTGCATGGAATTCCTTATTATTTAAGAAGTGAATATCACATCTCATAAAATAATCCAATGAACAGACAAGCAAAAAAATGAAAGAAAAAAAAGCATAGTATATATATAAGCTATAAAAGACAATCATCTTGGTCAGTCCACATAATTGACATGACAGACATTGGAAGCTTTTAAGAAAATAGGTACATGCATAATAGGAGTCTTCTATCAACATCCATTCTTAAAACGTATACATGCATCAGAAATACATGCTTCCACCCATCCACATCAAGAACAGAAGGACAATATATAAACAAAAACACTAACAAAGTGGGGCTAACCTTGCTGATTGCTATTGTAGGTTAGCATAGCTATGGAAGGCAGTAGGTGCAGGGGCATGCGGAATATGCAGTGGAGAAACCTGGGCAAGTGGAGATGCTCAGATTTCTCGTCCGTTTAACACACTACAGCCTAGAGACTAAACATCGTGCAGGGGCGGTGGTCAATGCCGGAGAACGTCTCGTCAATGGAGTCATCCCGACGGTCGTGAACGCGAAGGAAGGGATCAAGAACGATCAGTCAGTATAACTTCCTTTAGTCTGAACGGCAGATCATGATCGTTGAATCAGAACAAGATCAACACATCCTTTGAAGGAAATATGCCCTAGAGGCAATAATAAAGTTATTATTTATTTCCTTATATCATGATAAATGTTTATTATTCATGCTATAATTGTATTAACCGGAAACATAATACATGTGTGAGTACATAGACAAACAGAGTGTCACTAGTAAGGCTCTACTTGACTAGCTCGTTAATCAAAGATGGTTATGTTTCCTAACCATGAACAATGAGTTGTTATTTGATTAACGAGATCACATCATTGAGAGAATGATCTGATTGACATGACCCATTCCATTAGCTTAGCACCCGATCGTTTAGTATGTTGCTATTGCTTTCTTCATGACTTATACATGTTCCTATAACTATGAGATTATGCAACTCCCGTTTACCGGAGGAACACTTTGGGTACTACCAAACGTCACAACGTAACTGGGTGATTATAAAGGAGTACTACAGGTGTCTCCAAAGGTACATGTTGGGTTGGCGTATTTCGAGATTAGGTTTTGTCACTCCGATGGTCGGAGAGGTATCTCTGGGCCCTCTCGGTAATGCACATCACATAAGCCTTGCAAGCATTGCAACTAATGAGTTAGTTGCGAGATGATGTATTACAGAACGAGTAAAGAGACTTGCCGGTAACGAGATTGAACTAGGTATTGGATACCGACGATCGAATCTCGGGCAAGTAACATACCGATGACAAAGGGAACAACGTATGTTGTTATGCGGTCTGACCGATAAAGATCTTCATAGAATATGTAGGAGCCAATATGGGCATCCAGGTCCCGCTATTGGTTATTGACCGGAGACGTGTCTCGGTCATGTCTACATTGTTCTCGAACCCGTAGGGTCCGCACGCTTAAGGTTACGATGACAGTTATATTATGAGTTTACATGTTTTGATGTACCGAAGGAGTTCGGAGTCCCGGATGAGATCGGGGACATGACGAGGAGTCTCGAAATGGTTGAGACATAAAGATTCATGTATTGGATGATATGGTTAGGCCAAGGGGTCAAGCCCATGAGGCTTTAGGTCGGTGCAAAAGGAGTTTTGCGGAGGCCAGGGGGCCAAACGCCGGAGACCCTGGCGTCTGGCCCTGGGCCAGACGCCGAGGCCCATGGCGTCTGGGCTAGATGCCAAGGATTGTGGCGTTTGGTCCTGGAGTCCGAGTGGGACTCTTGCCTTTCGGGCAAAACCGACTTTGAGGAGGCTTTTGCTCCAAGTTTCGACCCCGGGGCTCAACATATAAATAGAGGGGCAGGGCTAGCACCAAAGACACAACAAGTTGATCCACGTGATCTATTTCTTAGCCGTGTGCGGTGCCCCAGCCACCATATTCCTCGATAATACTGTAGCTGAGTTTAGGCGAAGCCCTGCTGCTGTAGTGCACCAAGATCGTCACCACGCCATCGTGCTGACGGAACTCTTCCCCGACACTTTGCTGGATCGGAGTCCGGGGATCGTCATCGAGCTGAACGTGTGTTCGAACTCGGAGGTGCCATAGTTTCGGTACTTGATCGGTTGGATCGTGAAGACGAACGACTACTTCCTCTACGTTGCGTCAACGCTTCCGCAGTCGGTCTGCGTGGGTACGTAGACAACACTCTCCCCTCTCGTTGCTATGCATCACATGATCTTGCGTGTGCGTAGGAATTTTTTTGAAATTACTACGAAACCCATCAGTGGTATCAGAGCCAGGTTATTTATGTTGATGTTATATGCACGAGTAGAACACAAGTGAGTTGTGGGCGATATAAGTCATACTGCCTACCAGCATGTCATACTTTGGTACGGCGGCATTGTTGGACGAGATGACCCGGACCAACATTACGCGTACGCTTACGCGAGACCGGTTTCCCCAACGTGCTTTGCACATAGGTGGCTTGCGGGCGACTGTCTCTCCAACTTTAGTTGAACCAAGTATGGCTACGCCCGGTCCTTGCGAAGGTTAAAACGGAGTCTATTTGACAAACTATCGTTGTGGTTTTGATGCGTAGGTGAGATTGGTTCTTGCTTAAGCCCGTAGCAGCCACGTAAAACTTGCAACAACAAAGTAGAGGACGTCTAACTTGTTTTTGCAGGGCATGTTGTGATGTGATATGGTCAAGACATGATGCTGAATTTTATTGTATGAGATGATCATGTTTTTTAACCGAGTTATCGGCAACTGGCAGGAGCCTTATGGTTGTCGTTTTATTGTATGCAATGCAATCGCGATGTAATGCTTTACTTTATTACTAAGCGGTAGTGATAGTCGTGGAAGCATAAGATTGGCGAGACGACAACGATGCTACGATGGAGATCAAGGTGTCGCGCCGGTGACGATGGTGATCACGACGGTGCTTCGAAGATGGAGATCACAAGCACAAGATGATGATGGCCATATCATATCACTTATATTGATTGCATGTGATGTTTATCTTTTATGCATCTTATCTTGCTTTGATTGACGGTAGCGTTATAAGATGATCTCTCACTAAATTATCAAGAAGTGTTCTCCCTGAGTATGCACCGTTGCCAAAGTTCGTCGTGCCCAAACACCACGTGATGATCGGGTGTGATAAGCTCTACGTCCATCTACAATGGGTGCAAGCCAGTTTTTGCACACGCAGAATACTCAGGTTAAACTTGACGAGCCTAGCATATGTAGATATGGCCTCGGAACACGGAGACCGAAAGGTCGAGCGTGAATCATATAGTAGATATGATCAACATAACGATGTTCACCATTGAAAACTACTCCATCTCACGTGATGATCGGTTATCGTTTAGTTGATTTGGATCACGTGATCACTTAAAGGATTAGAGGGATGTCTATCTAAGTGGGAGTTCTTAAGTAATATGATTAAATTGAACTTAAATTTATCATGAACTTAGTCCTGGCAGTATTTTGCAAATCATGTTGTAGATCAATAGCTCGCGTGGTTGCTTCCCTGTGTTTATTTTGATATGTTCCTAGAGAAAATTGTGTTGAAAGATGTTAGTAGCAAAGATGCGGATTGGATCCGTGATCTGAGGTTAATCCTCATTGCTGCACAGAAGAATTATGTCCTTGATGCACCGCTAGGTGACGGGCCTATTGCAGGAGCAGATGCAGACGTTATGAACGTTTGGCTAGCTCAATATGATGACTACTTGATAGTTTAGTGCACCATGCTTAACAGCTTAGAATCGGGACTTCAAAGACGTTTTGAACGTCATGGAGCATATGAGATGTTCCAGGAGTTGAAGTTAATATTTCAAGAAAATACCCGAGTTGAGAGATATGAAGTCTCCAACAAGTTCTATAGCTAAAAGATGGAGGAGAATCGCTCAACTAGTGAGCATGTGCTCAGATTGTCTCGGTACTACAATCGCTTGAATCAAGTGGGAGTTAATCTTCCAGATAAGATAGTGATTGACAGAATTCTCTAGTCACCATTACCAAGTTAGTAGAACTTCATGATGAACTATGATATGCAAGGGATAACGGAAACGAATCCCGAGCTTTTCGTGATGATGAAATCGATGAAGGTAGAAATCAAGAAAGAGCATCAAGTGTTGATGGTTGACAAGATCACTAGTTTCAAGAAAAGGGCAAAGGGAAGAAGGAGAACTTCAAGAAGAACGGCAAGCAAGTTGCTGCTCAAGCGAAGAAGCCCAAGTCTGGTCCTAAGCCTGAAACTAAGTGTTTATACTGCAAAGGGACTGGTCACTGGAAGCGGAACTACCCCAAGTGATTGGCAGATAAGAAGGATGGCAAAGTGAACATAAGTATATTTGATATACATGTTATTGATGTGTACTTTACTAGTGTTTATAGCAACCCCTCGGTATTTGATATTAGTTCAGTTGCTAAGATTAGTAACTCGAAATGGGAGTTGCAGAATAAATAGAGACTAGTTAAGGGTGAAGTGACGATGTGTGTTGGAAGTGGTTCCAAGATTGATATGATCATCATCACACACTCCCTGTACTTTCGGGATTAGTGTTGAACCTGAATAAGTGTTATTTGGTGTTTGCGTTGAGCATGAATATGATTTGATCATGTTTATTGTAATACGGTTATTCATTTAAAGAGAATAAATTGTTGTTCTGTTTATATGAATAAAACCTTATATGGTTACACACCAAATGAAAATAGTTCGTTGGATCTCGATCGTAGTGATACACATAATCAAACCAAAAGATACAAAGTTAATAATGATAGTGCAACTTATTTGTAGCACTGCCGTTTAGGTCATATTGGTGTAAAGCGCATGAAGAAACTCCATGCTGATGGGCTTTTGGAATCACTTGATTATGAATCAGTTGATGCTTGCGAACCATGCCTCATGGGCAAGATGACTAAGACTCTGTTCTTCGGAACAATGGAGCGAGCAACAAGATTTGTTGGATATCATAAATACTGATGTATGTGGTCCGATGAATATTGAGGCTCGCGACAAGTATCATTATTTTCTGATCTTCACAGATGATTTGAGCAGATATGAGTATATCTACTTGATGAAACATAAGTCTGAAACATTTGAAAAGTTCAAAGAATTTCAGAGTGAAGTGAAAAATCATCGTAACAAGAAAATAAAGTTTCTACGATCTGATCGTAGAGAAGAGTATTTGAGTTACGAGTTTGGCCTTCAGTTAAAAACAATGTGAAATAGTTTCACAAACTCATGCCACATGGAACACCACAGACCGTACTTTATTGGATATAGTGCAATCTATGATGTCTCTTACCGATCTACCACTATCGTTTTGGGGTTATGCATTAGAGACAGCTGCATTCACGTTAAATAGGGCACCATGTAAATCCGTTGAGATGACACCATATGAACTATGGTTTGGCAAGAAACCTAAGCTTTCGTTTCTTAAAGTTTGGGACTGCGATGCTTATGTGAAAAAAGGTTTCAACATGATAAGCTCAAACCCAAACTGAAGGAGTAAATCTTCATAGGATATCCAAAGGAAACTATTGGATACACCTTCTATCACAGATCCGAAGGCAAGACTTTTGTTGCTAAATTCGGAGTTTTTCTAGAGAAGGAGTTTCTCTCGAAAGAAGTGAGTGGGAGGAAAGTAGAACTTGATGAGGTAACTGTACCTGCTCCCTTATTGGAAAGTAGTTCATCACAGAAATCTGTTCCTGTGACTACTATACCAATTAGTGGGGAAGCTAATGATGATGATCATGTAACTTCAGATCAAGTTACTACCAAATCTCGTAGGTAAACCAGAGTGAGATCCGCACCAGAGTGATACGGTAATCCTGTTCTGGAAGTCATGTTACTAGACCATGACGAACTTGCGAACTATGAGGAAGCGATGATGAGCCCAGATTCCGCGAAATGGTTTGAGGCCATGAAATCTGAGATATGATCCATGTATGAGAATAAAGTATGGACTTTGATGGATTTGCCCGATGATCGGCAAGCCATAGAAAATAAATGGATCTTCAAGAGGAAGACGGACGCTGATAGTAGTGTTACTATCTACAAAGCTAGAATTGTCGCAAAAGGTTTTTGACAAGTTCAAGGTGTTGACTACGATGAGATTTTCTCACTCGTATCTATGCTTAAGTCTGTCCGAATCATGTTAGCAATTGCCGCATTTTATGAAATGTGGCAAATGGATAAACAAAACTGCATTCCTTAATGGATTTACTAAAGAAGAGTTGTATACGATGCAACTAGAAGGTTTTGTCGATCCTAAAGGTGTTAACTAAATAAGCAAGCTCCAGCGATCCATCTATGGACTGGTGCAAGAATCTCGGAGTTGGAATATACGCTTTGATAAGTTGATCAAAGCATATAGTTTTATACAGACTTGCGGTGAAGCCTGTATTTACAAGAAAAGTGAGTGGGAGCACTACAACATTTCTGATAAGTATATGTGATTGACATATTGTTGATCGGAAATAATGTAGAATTATTCTGTAAAGCATAAAGGAGTGTTTGAAAGGAATTTTTCAAAGAAAGACTTCGGTGAAGCTGCTTACATATTGAGCTTCAAGATCTATAGAGATAGTTCAAGACGTTTGATAAGTTTTTTCAATGAGTACATACCTTGAAAAGATTTTGAAGTAGTTCAAAATGGAGCGGTCAAAGAAAGAGTTCTTGCCTGTATTACAAGGTGTGAAGTTGAGTAAGACTCAAAGCCCGACCACGGCAGAAGATAGAAAGAGAATGAAAGTCATTCCCTATGCCTTGGCCATAGGTTCTATAAAGTATGTCATGCTGTATACCAGATCTATTGTATACCCTGCACTGATTTGGCAAGGGAGTACAATAGTGATCTAGGAGTAGATCACTGGACAGCGGTCAGAATTATCCTTAGTAAAATAAGGATATGTTTCTCGATTATGGACGTGACAAAAGGGTTCGTCGTAAACGGTTACGTCGATGCAAGTTTTTGACACTGATCCAGATGATTCTAAGTCTCAATCTGGATACATATTGAAAGTGGGAGCAATTAGCTAGAGTAGCTCCGTGCAGAGCATTGTAGACATAGAATTTTGCAAAATACATACGGATCTGAATTTGGCAGGCCCGTTGACTAAGATTCTCTCACAAGCAAAACATGATCACACCTTAGTACTCTTTGGGTGTTAATCACATAGCGATGTGAACTAGATTACTGACTCTAGTAAAACCCTTTGGGTGTTGATCACATATCGATGTGAACTATGGGTGTTAATCACATGGTGATGTGAACTATTGCTGTTAAATTACATGGCGATGTGAACTAGATTATTGACTCTAGTGCAAGTGGGAGACTGAAGGAAATATGCCCTAGAGGCAATAATAAAGTTATTATTTATTTCCTTATATCATGATAAATGTTTATTATTCATGCTAGAATTGTATTAACCGGAAAAATAATACATGTGTGAATACATAGACAAACAGAGTGTCACTAGTATGCCTCTACTTGACTAGCTCGTTAATCAAAGATGGTTATGTTTCCTAACCATGAACAATGAGTTGTTATTTGATTAACGGGATCACATCATTGAGAGAATGATCTGATTGACATGACCCATTCCATTAGCTTAGCACCCAATCGTTTAGTATGTTGCTATTGCTTTCTTCATGACTTATATATGTTCCTATAACTATGAGATTATGCAACTCCCGTTTACCGGAGGAACACTTTGGGTACTACCAAACGTCACAACGTAACTGGGTGATTATAAAGGAGTACTACAGGTGTCTCCAAAGGTACATGTTGGGTTGGCGTATTTCGAGATTAGGTTTTGTCACTCCGATTGTCGGAGAGGTATCTCTGGGCCCTCTCGGTAATGCACATCACATAAGCCTTGCAAGCATTGCAAGCATTGCAACTAATGAGTTAGTTGCGAGATGATGTATTACAGAACGAGTAAAAAGACTTGCCGGTAACGAGATTGAACTAGGTATTGGATACCGACGATCGAATCTCGGGCAAGTAACATACCGATGACAAAGGGAACAACGTATGTTGTTATGCGGTCTGACCGATAAAGATCTTCGTAGAATATGTAGGAGCCAATATGGGCATCCAGGTCCCGCTATTGGTTATTGACCGGAGATGTGTCTCGGTCATGTCTACATTGTTCTCGAACCCGTAGGGTCTGCACGCTTAAGGTTACGATGACAGTTATATTATGAGTTTACATGTTTTGATGTACCGAAGGAGTTCGGAGTCCCGGATGAGATCGGGGACATGACAAGGAGTCTCGAAATGGTCGAGACGTAAAGATTCATGTATTGGATGATATGGTTAGGCCAAGGGGTCAAGCCCATGAGGCTTTAGGTCGGTGCAAAAGGAGTTTTGCGGAGGCCAGGGGGCCAAACGCCGGAGACCCTGGCGTCTGGCCCTGGGCCAGACGCCGAGGCCCATGGCGTCTGGGCCAGACGCCAAGGATTGTGGCGTTTGGTCCTGGAGTCCGAGTGGGACTCTTGCCTTTCGGACAAAACCGACTTTGAGGAGGCTTTTGCTCCAAGTTTCGACCCCGGGGCTCAACATATAAATAGAGGGGCAGGGCTAGCACCAAAGACACAACAAGTTGATCCACGTGATCTATTTCTTAGCCGTGTGCGGTACCCCAGCCACCATATTCCTCGATAATACTGTAGCGGAGTTTAGGCGAAGCCCTGCTGCTGTAGTGCATCAAGATCGTCACCACGCCATCGCGCTGACGGAACTCTTCCCCGACACTTTGCTGGATCGGAGTCCGGGGATCGTCATCGAGCTGAACGTGTGCTCGAACTCGGAGGTTCCGTAGTTTCGGTACTTGATCGGTTGGATCGTGAAGACGAACGACTAATTCCTCTACGTTGCGTCAACGCTTCCGCAGTCGGTCTGCGTGGGTACGTAGACAACACTCTCCCCTCTCGTTGCTATGCATCACATGATCTTGCGTGTGCGTAGGAATTTTTTTGAAATTACTACGAAACCCATCATCCTTATATGTGCTAGGCTCCACCAGTGGCTTGCTACTGTCATTATCACTGCAACATGATGAAGATGCATATCTTGGTGAGGTCACAAATTCTGAGTATGGTTCTTTAGATATATCACTTCCAGGCTTCCAGCATCAGATCTTGTTATCCTTCTTCTATTGTCAGGTCCAGAGCAAGGTGGTGGCTGGTGGGGTGTATGATGAGCTTGTGAAACTTGACGACACCCTAACACAATCTCAAGAATCATCACCATCGCTCTTTACACTCTCAGTGTCCAGCCCACGATAGATGGTCTGTTTTGGAATGAACTATGTATTCAGATGTCCAGGAGTATCAGAATAAAATAAATAATATCAGTTCTCAGGGTTTTTCTTTCCCTAGAGGGGTATTTCGTTTCTGAAACACGATTGAATGAACACAAGCGTCAACCATAAGTATAAAATGCAAGTACTTCCAGGATGATCTTGATTAGTATACTTCCAAACTCCTCCACAAGAGGAGGTATGTTGCGTGCCATTTAAGGCAGGATAGGCGTCAGATAAGAACTTCTATGTGATTGTAAATGCTGCAGCATGTAGTCGCAATTAACACATAGCACTCATGGAGGCATAATGTGAGGTACACTACACAATTTTAAAGTTTCCTTGTACAGACACACCAAACAAGCCAGTTTGAAGAAGTTTGAACTCTTAACAAAAAAACAGAGATGTTCTCATCATTCAGATTTTTGACTAATTGTTTGTCTGATTTGCAAATACTACCTCTGCATACAAGCCAAAAGAAAAATTACCTTAGCTGATGCCTATTGCACATTGAAAAGAAGGCAACAAAACGGTACAAAATGCTCCGGGCTGCATGGAAAATCTAAAACAAAGAGTCAATGTAAGTTGCATAATATACTAATTGAAAAAATTAGTAGGCATGCAAACAAATTTATGTTACCTGGTACAGAAGATCTTTCCAGAGTGATCCCCAAATGGTAGTTTCAGATATAAGTGCACGTGTTCTGGATGCAGAACCAACTTGATATAACGAACTTAATGTTGACCAGGTCTGTCTAAAACATCAACAATATTATCAAAGAAGTATGCTACAAAACTTGCTAGTGCAGTGATAAGTCGGAAAGGTGCGGCTAGTATCTCTCCGACGAACCAAATTACAGGGTACAAGACTGAATTGGCTGCAGTAAATAAAATGCAAACAAAAATATTAGTAAGTCACTAGAATAATAAAAAGGCAAAGGGAGAAAGAAACAAATCATTTGGGAGACTACAGTAACCATACCAATATTACATATCGTACTGAAGATGAACCAAAATGGCCAAATGATAACCACACTGTATGATGTCTCCATCGCTACCATTGCAGCTGAACTGAGATATTCAACTATTTCTGCACACACATTCCATAGTGGCAGGGTACATTCAAGAACCTCCAACAGTGGCCCCATAATTGGCTTTGTCAATACACTAAGAACAGACTTAGTAGCATTGAACTCTGCCTTGTATGCTGAAGTAAAATGTACAAGAAATTGTATATCAGCACCCGAGTCCAATAGCATTGAACTCTGCCTTGTATGCTGAAGCTTATTGTTTGTGAGTGACTGAAAGTATTACCATCAGCACCGGAGTGTATCCAAGGCATGTGTATCTATTACACCTCAAATATAAAATTAGCTTCCATGCAAAAGAAAAACTTAGCTTAAACAAATTGTACTCTACAATACCTAATATTGTACTATTTTGAAGATCTCTGGAGCAGGTTTTTCATTCCTTGGTTGTGTGTCTAAGTGTACAGATTAATTAGATCATACCACTCAACTATAATAAAATAAATTAGTGTAACCTGTGTGGTGGGAGAGAAGTACCACTCGCCGAAGCATAGGAACGGCCTGGGTAATGACGTCCTTGACAACTACAAATCACAATGTCAAAGCACATCTGCCTGATCACTAATTGAAGTGTGCTCTTCGCTGCAGCATACAGTGGCCACCAGGACACGGAGGGCTATCTCCCCTATCTATATATTGTCATAACATTCGGATATCAAAATCCTGGAATGGTATAGACATGACCTCCAAGAGAACTATTGGAAAAGTCTTACTATACTCCTTATTTATGCATGTAAGCCAACACAAACATGAACACCATGTCCAGTGATCCCTCCATCAGTTCAAAAAGCCATTCCCTATTTTTGACCTCTATTGGAAGCCCGCCTCAGCCCGTCGATGCGTCAGCTGAGACTGAGCTGCTCGTCAGTGCTTGTCGATGGCGGCTCCATCTTTTTGGTGAATAGAAATCTCCGTCTCCATCTTTTGGTGAATATAAATCTCCGACTCCGCTTCCTCCAGAAAGCTCACCGTCTACCACCTATGCTTCTGCGATGATGGTCATTGTGCTGCATCAAGGAAAAATGAAATAGTTGGATAAACTTTTAGGTATCAGCAGAAGTAGATTGAACTGGAAATCTTAAACATGCAATATGAAAAACAAAGTAAATATTCAACTTCTACAAAAGATACGACTAATCTAGTAAAGTAATTTGGAATGTCGGCTTAACTAACTCTTTACTATTAACTATATTGTGAAGAACCCAATTTTTTACCATAAATAGAAACAAAAAAACTTTCAATGTATCAGATAAAGTAAACAGATAAATAACTCTTTCCCATCCGAAATTCCATAAGATCCAGATCCATTCATGAAAATAATGTGCCTATCACAAATTTGTCATCTATTATATGAAACAATGGTGCATGGCAGCAGATGTGCTAGAGAGAGGGCTGCTTCAGGGCGATCTTATTGGTTGTCAGCAGTCAACACCAACCTTAAAAAATAGTAATTATAATCACAAACTTCATGTATTTACGTGAAAAGAATTATAATCAGCAGGGAACAGGATTATAGTAGACAAAAGCTTCAGACCCGATTGAAATCACAGACAGTTCAATTTTCTATATTTGGTCTTCACAAGTATGAAAAATGGAGAATGAATGCAGGCCTTTGTTTACACATGACATCAATCTGGCTTACAAAATTGGTCCACAGGAGACCGAGATGCTGGGTTAGAATGTTTTTAGATTGATTGTAGGGTGGATGCAGTAAAACATGACCATGACAAACACCGTGACAGTATTTTAAAGCAGTATATACAAGCTATATGATTCATGACCTAATTATCTAAGAGCAATCCAAATGAACTTGACATATTAATAGCAGCAAAGTTTCCATGGCATGCAGAAACAGAGCATGTTGCTGGATCAACAATACAACAACATACAGTATATGCTTGATTTTGGTTTGGATTCCGAAAATCTGTACGCTGTTTGTAATTCAGAAATTCATTGCTTCGTTCATGCACTCCAAATTAAAGATTATCCATCACTACGTTGGATAAAGCTAAGCCATTTCAATCATCCTGCCAGCTTAAGCAGCAACATGTTCAGCAATTGGCTCAAATTATGAAGAAAAGACTAACAAACATAGCGAACACCATGTCAAACACAAACACCATGACAAACTAAAACAATGAGAATTCACAAAGGGCATGATCGAAAGGGACATGACAAGCACCACCACCAATTATTTTCAGCAAGTGACTTATCTCAGATCAATTCAAATAAACTGACCAAATTAACAGCAGCATGCTGCCTTGGCATGCAGAAACAGATAAGCATGCTGTTACAACTACCTATGACAGCTATATAGGCTACAGTAAAACGCACTGCTTGGCTGTTGTGGCCTGGTGGTATTATAGGACTCCATCAGGAGGTCCCTAGAGATAAACACGTAAAGAACACCCAAGGATGCTTACTGCCCGTAATACACAAAATCAGAGAAAACTAATTGTGAATACTGCCAGAAACTTAAGAATAAAATTCTCGCATAAAAATAAATTTGCTACTTTCTAAATACCATTGGAATCTTAGAATCAACTTGTTGTGAAGAAATAGCAGAATAGCAGACAGTGAGACAGGGGACAGAAACAATAGCTCAAACGGGGGATCAGCATGATGTTACTTGATGAGTACCAAACCAAGATGCGTAACCATGATAGCTGGTGTTGAACTCAGATATACACACTAAATGTTCTGTTATGCCAAAATAAACGCATTAGAATCTTTTTGTAATTAAGGTTGCTCTGCCATTGCTAATTATGATGTTGTGCTATACTACTATTTCATATAGATGGAGGTCAGGGAGGAGAGCAGCAGCCTGTTGTTGCGATTTTGTTCATGCTTCTGTTTGGTTACCACTACACATCTATAAAAAGAACACACGGAACATAAGGCTGCTACTTGCTGCTTTCAAGGGGATACATACCTTTGTTGTAGTCGCCGCGGGAAATATTGGACGGCTTGACGGATGTTTTTGTTCCTCAAATAAGCCTTGCTAGAAATGAGATCGAGACAGATAAAAACTGGCACCCATGGTAGGGTCAGAGAATCGGAAAGCAGAAATGGTTAGTCATGATAGCAGAATAGCATGACGACGGACTGCTGGATGATGTAGAGCTTGACTTTCTCAAATGAGATGTGTGTAATCTGTAAATTTTAATAGACATTTTATAAGCAGGAAAATCTCTATTTTGGAGAGTCAAATCAGCTCCAACTACATAATGGACGTCACGCAACAACTACAGATTCCAATTCATCCAATTGATGGAAAAACACCCCTAAAAACATGGTGCTAAGGGATAGGAGCATGGTAGCCTAGGAGAATGCATACGTCAGCTTACATGTGCAGGATAGATAGCAGGGCAAGTCGCACACTTTGTAAAGTGATGACGTCATAACAGTGTAGAGTTATTTTACAGCTAACATCAACTCAATCACCCTATGTAGATTCTATTGTTATTGTCCTTCCCTTGTTTGTCTTCAGTTCTTTTTCCTTTCATTTTCTTCTTTTTTTGTCTTTCCCCACAATTGATAATTCTTTCGTTTCTTGACACAACAAAAAATTAAAGTAGGGACAAACCTTGCTGCTTCAGGTTACAAAAAAAATGAAGTCAATCTATTAATCAATTTGTCATGTTGGAAGTAGTGCTAGATAGATTCCTGCCTAGGTTTATTAGGTATTTGACCCTTCTCATTATTTAAACTGGCAATAAGCCTCCGATTTATGGATGGTGTAAAACTTGGGAACAAATAATATAGAAACACAATATCGGCATTGTTTATTTAGCATAAAAATATTGCAAAAGTTCGTTACCTTCTTACATGGTTCCACTATCAGCTCAGTCCAATCCTCGTAGCCTTGTTGACAAATTCCATTCTTGTAGGCCTGTCAACATATTCCATTAGCACCATTTCAATTTTCCCAGTACCACTCTCTCATCTTCACAAAGATTCCATACAACTACTGAAGCTAAACTCGTAGGGCTGTGAACTAAACCCCTGATACATTTTGTAATATTGATGTGTTTGAGGCCAAACTTTAGTACATTCCCACCAGTCTTTGGAGTTGCAGTTAAGCTGCGAAAACAATCATGAAAACATAAACTATACAATTTTGAAAACTGCGCATGAAACTAGTCCATAGCTGCGACCATAGCAGTATGCATATTCAAATTAGCAAGCGAGATTTGACAAGACTCGCTAGGAAAGCAATGATCTCAAAATGCACATGCTGGCTGAATAATATAGTATACATGACAACCATAGGTGTTCACAGTTGTAATGGTAACCATTGTATATAACTATATATACATAGTATATTATGCATAACTTCTCATCATTCAATATATTTCAGATGCAAATAGTGACACCTTTCTAGAAATTGTTTTAGTTTGGTAGGTCTTTAGCGCCTTGTTTTAGGTGACCATCTCCTATCACATATCACAGGTAAAATTCCACCCTTCCAGGTCGCCCTGCCATGGCCCTACTTAAGCTCCTTCTCGTTCTTACTCCGGTTCCAATTAAGCAAACCCCCCCTTCTCCCAAATATTGTCTAATCTTAAAAAATATCATCAGCACATCATGCAGCAGGAGAAAACCCATGCCAAATGTACAACTGCAGGAGTGCCGAATAACAATGCTTTCAGCCAATCTATACTATTCAGAGAAAAAATCGACAAATTGAAAAAGCTTGCATGATGGACGGGACAAAATGATATACCTCTCCTCAAATATAACTTAGAGATAAGTTCGTACACCTGTACATATACCTTCGGATATATCCTTCAGGCTCACGTTCAGGTTTAGGATCAGGGTCCTGGAAATGAGTTGCAATAAGAAAATCAGTGAGAAATTTACTCCCAACAAAGAAAAAAAATCAACAAAAGCCAAAATCAATGCCGAACTCGTCACCAGCATGCTGCACTTACTCCCTAAAAAACATCCTACACTTATCGAGACAGCATACCCTCGCAAAAAAAAATACTGAGACAGCATACCAATTCTTCCTCTCCTCTAATATGGCGACTTGGCGAGATGTCGTGTGTGGCGAGTGCGACCTGCCTGCTGGAAAGAGCTGTCGAGGGAGGGCACGAAGAGGACCCTTTGTCAGCGAGCAGAGGAAGAGGCGAACGCAATCACACATGTATCGATCCATCGATGTATAACTATTCTCGTCATCAAAATCAATTACCAGGTAATTCAGTAATACTGATGAACCTACTATGTCACAAGAACAACTAATTTATTCAGTAGAACACTAGTATTTGTTAACACTCTTGGTTGATACAGAGAACGAAGATAATGGTTTCTTTTACAATATATTACAAGTATAACAAGAAGATGTAGTACATCAAAGACAATGGTTTCTTTAACAATCTTTGACGCAGCTTCTTTAGTTGAGAGGACGCAACTTCTTCAGGGGAGAAATCCCTTCATTAAAAAAAAAGAAACACGAGACCGTACCGGCGCTCGCCGCTCGGGGATGCCTGCTGAGACGCTGCTTTGCTGTCCCTTGGTCCTCGCCGAACCTCTTTGTCACATTGTCCAGGAACTTGCTCAACGCCGAATCTTGGATTGGTGAGTCTAGCACGCAGCAGACCACATCGACGCCCACCTTGTCCCGGCAACCGCGGTGCGACTCCTCCATCCAGCGCACCATGAAACGACACAGAGCTGGTCACCCCGGGCGGAGATCGCCACAGCGGGCGTCGTCGAGGGTGGGGCACGTGGCGGCCGAGACGAAGAAGGATCGCTCGATTGACCGGACGGCTGGTCCTGTCCTTGCACGACTGCTCCTGCCGCCTCCCCTTGCACGTGAAGGTCGGCACCGCTTGTGCCCTCGCCGGCCGGCGGCTGCGGCGGATGGGAGCGGTGCTGCCAGCCGGGCCACTGTGCCGGGGGAGGCATGGCCAGGCGCGCCTCTGCCGGTGGTCGCCGGATCCAGCGCCAGGACATGGGTCCACGCGGACCACACCGCCATCAGATGGGCTCATCGGCGGCGGCAGTTTGCGGCGGATGGGAGCAGTGCTGCCAGCCGGGCCACTGTGCCGGGGGAGGCATGGCCAGGCACGCCTCTGCCGGTGGTCGCCGGATCCAGCGCCAGGACATGGGTCCACGCGGACCACACCGCCTTCAGATGGGCTCCTCGGCGGCGGCAGTCTGCGGCGAACGGGAGCGGTGCTGCCAGCCGGGCCACTGGACCATTGGATCTTGATGATGGATGAATATGATTGTTTGGATCTGCCTTTTTTTTCCTTTTATAGTGGTAGTAGATAGTAGATAAAACCTCCTGCCCGCCACCTACAGGAAGCCATCTCTTCCTCTGCCCACCCAACAACATCAGCCTCAGACCAGCAGCTCAGCTCTCAACTGCCGTCGATGGCGAAATGCAGCAACATCCACAACATCGTCTTGCTCCGGCAGACCCTGCGGCGCTGGCGGTCCCGTGCCGCGGCGCGCGCTGCTGCGGATGACGGCGCGGTGTCGGTGCCGGCGGGGCACGTGGCGGTGTGCGTGGGCGGGGCGTCGCGGCGGTTCGTGGTGCGGGCGGCGCACCTGAACCACCCCGTGTTCCGGGAGCTGCTCCGGCTGGCGGAGGAGGAATATGGGTTCCCGTCCGGCGCGTGCGGCCCCATCGCGCTCCCCTGCGACGAGGACCACTTCCGGGACGTCCTACGCCGCGTCTCCTCCGAGGAGCGCCGCAGCGTGTCAGCCGTCAGCAGCCGCGATGTCGCCACGCGGCCGTTGCTGCCGAGGGTGGCGGCGGAGGAGCTCGTGTGGTGACTGCTGACGGATCAATGGGCATAGGCCATTCGGCATACGTGCTCTGTTCTCACATGAGGTAGCCCTGGCGATTTGACTCCGGCGGTGGCAGCGGTGGCAGCAGCAACTGGAAGACTCCGCCCGCCCACCGGCGTGCACGGCAAGCGCCGGAGGCCCGCATATCTTATTGACGGACGTGGTCCGGTGCCTGGTGTAGCGGCCAGCTTCGCCCCGAAACACGAGCCGGTGACGATGCCGCGCGTGAGCAACGGAGGCTCTGTACGGCTTGACAAGTTGACTGTAGTTAGAAGAAATTTGTAGTGATTAGTTCAAGATGAAGATGACAATTTTTGTGATTGTCGTAATTAATCGGTTGCATTCCTTGCCGGTAATGATAAAGAATTGCTAATGTCTTGGCTCTCCATGGACCATGGGTGTCATTAGCTGTTGTATTATCCGTTTTGCTAACTCTCCATCGACTAAGAACTTTCTTATGTGCAAGATTCATAGCTTTATAAACTTCGAGATCCACATGTTAAGGATAACCCCGGCCGAGATCAATGTAATGTTTTAAGAGTGTTTTTTTTTTTTGAAAATAAAGATAACCCAGCCTTTGCATCGAAAGATGCACACAGCCATTTTATTATTTTATTTTATTTTAGTTTTGCCGGAATTTTTTCGATCTATACATCTTCAATCATAACAGGCGCGCCACCGTCATCGCCCCTCCCTCGTTAGAGCCGAGCAAAACTTGTTGTAGTAGACAGTTGGGAAGTCGTCGTGCTAAGGCATCGTAGGACCAACACACTAGAATAACAATCGCTGCTGAGGGAGTCCTGGATTAGGGGTGTCCAGATGGCCGGACTATATCTTCGGCCGGACTCCTGAACTATGAAGATACAAGATTAAAGACTTCGTCCCGCGTCCGGAAGGGACTTTCTTTGGCGTGGAAGGCAAGCTTGTATATACGGATATGTAGATCTCGTAACATTGTAACCGACTCTTTGTAACCCTAGCCCTCCCCGGTGTCTATATAAACCGGAGAGTTTTAGTCCGTAGGACGAACAACAATCATACCATAGGCTAGCTTTTAGGGTTTAGCCTCTCTGATCTCGTGGTAGATCTACTCTTATACTACCCATATCATCAATATTAATCAAGTAGGACGTAGGGTTTTACCTCCATCAAGAGGGCCCGAACCTGGGTAAAATATCGTGTCCCCTGCCTCCTGTTACCATCCGACCTAGACGCACAGTTCGGGACCCCCTACCCGAGATCCGCCGGTTCTGACACCGACATTGGTGCTTTCATTGAGAGTTCCTCTGTGTCGTCACTTTTAGGCCCGATGGCTTCTCCGATCATCAACAGCGATGCGATCCAGGGTGAGACTTTTCTCCTCGGACAGGTCTTCGTATTCGGCGGCTTTGCACTGCGGGCCAATTCGTTTGGTCATCTGGAGCAGATCGAAAGCTACGCCCCTGGCCATCAGGTCAGATTTGGAAGTTTGAACTACACGGCCGACATCCGCGGAGACTTGATCTACGACGGATTCGAGCCACAGCCGAGCGCGCCGCACTGTCATGATGGGCATGATTTAGCTCTGCCGCCGAACAGTGCCCTGGAGGCCGCACCCGTGTCCGCTCCGACCCCTAGCTCGGAGCCGATTACACCAACCGAGGATGGGTGGTTAGACACCGCCTCGGGGGCTGCAATCTCTACGGCGATCGAGCCGAACACCAGCCCTATTCTCTGCGAAGCCCGTGACTTCAAGGAGCCGGACTCCTCTCCGAACTCTGAGCCCTCTGCGCCCCGACTGATCGAACCCGATTGGGCGCCGATCATGGAGTTCACCGCCGCGGACATCTTTCGGCACTCGCCCTTCGGCGATATTCTGAATTCACTAAAGTCTCTCTCTTTGTCAGGAGAGCCTTGGCCGGACTATGGTCGGCAAGGTTGGGATGCGGATGATGAAGAAATTCAAAGCCCACCCACCACCCACTTCGTAGCCACTGTCGATCATTTAACCGACATGCTCGACTTCGACTCCGAAGACATCGACGGTATGGACGCCGATGCAGGAGACGATCAAGAATCAGCGCCTATAGGGCACTGGAAAGCCACCTCGTCGTATGATATATACATGGTGGACACCCCAAAAGAAGGCAATGGCGATGGAACAGCAGAGGATGACCCCTCCAAGAAGCAGCCTAAGCGCCGGCGCCAGCGGCGCCGCTCTAAATCCCGCCAAAACAAAAACGGTGATTCCGGCACGGGGGATAATAACACCCCGGACAGTGCCGAAGACAACCACCTCCAGCAAGTTTAAGCACAGGAGGATAGAGAAGTCAGCCCTCATGAGAGAGCGGCAAACAGAGAGGTCGAGGACGATAATTATATGCCTCCCTCCGAAGACGCGGCAAGCCTCGACGACGATGAATTTGTCGTGCCGGAGGATCCCGTCGAACAAGAGCGTTTCAAACGCAGGCTTATGGCCACGGCGAGCAGCCTCAAGAAAAAACAGCAACAACTTAGAGCTGATCAAGATTTGCTAGCCGACAGATGGACTGAAGTCCTTGTGGCCGAAGAGTATGAACTCGAACGCCCCTCCAAGAGCTACCCAAAACGCATGTTGCTACCCCAATTAGAGGAGGAAGCACCTAAATCACCAGCGCATGATGCGTCCGACCGGCCACCCCGTGGCCGCGACAGAGAGGCCTCTCGGCCCTCCACTCAAGCCGCACCCCGGTGCCGCTCAAAAACTACCAAGGCATGGGAAAATGCGCCAGACCTGCGAGATATATTGGAGGATAAGGCAAGGCAAACAAGATCGATCTACGGATCACGTGGGCGCCCCACGGCACGAGACGGTACTCGTCGCGCCAGATACAGTAAATCCGGCCGGGCTGAACACAGTAGACAAAGCTCGTTTGAGCTGCGT
This sequence comes from Triticum urartu, assembly GCF_056163025.1. NCBI lineage: Eukaryota > Viridiplantae > Streptophyta > Magnoliopsida > Poales > Poaceae > Triticum > Triticum urartu. The sequence continues at coordinate 708,680,319 of NC_141874.1, forward strand.
CGTGATGTAGCCCAATACAGAGGCGCCGCACACCCACTATGCTTCACAGATGAAGTAATGGATCATCAAATCCCCAAGGGTTTCAAACCCGTGAACATCGAATCATACGATGGCACAACAGATCTTGCGCTATGGATCGAGGACTATCTCCTTCATATCCAGATGGCCCGCGGTGATGACCTACACGCCATCAAATACCTCTCACTCAAGCTTAAAGGACCAGCTCGGCGTTGGCTCAACATCTTGCCAGCAGAATCAATTGGTTGTTGGGAGGACCTGGAAGCCGCATTCCTCGACAATTTCCAGGGCACTTATGTGCGACCACCAGACGTCGATGACCTAAGCCACATAATTCAGCAGCCAGAGGAATCGGCCAGACAATTCTGGACACGGTTCCTAACCAAGAAAAATCAAATCGTCGACTGTCCGGACGCAGAGGCCCTAGCAGCCTTTAAGCATAACATCCGCGACGAGTGGCTTGCATGGCACCTAGGACAGGAAAAGCCGAAATCTATGGCAGCCCTCACGACACATATGACCCGCTTTTGTGCGGGAGAAGACAGCTGGCTAGCTCGCAGCAATAACATGACCAAGAGCCCTGGTAATTTGGATACCAAGGACAGCGGTGGCAGGTCACGTCGCAACAAGCAAAAGCGCCACATTAACGGCGACAATACTGAGGATACGGCAGTTAATGCCGGATTCAAAGGCTCTAAACCCAGTCAGCGGAAAAAGCCATTCAAAAGGAACACTCCGGGGCTGTCCAGTTTGGACCGAATATTCGACCGCTCATGCCAGATACATGGCACCCCCGAAAAACCAGCCAATCACACCAACAGTGATTGTTGGGTGTTCGAGCAGGCAGGCAAGTTAAATGCCGAAAGCAGAGACAAGGGGCTGCATAGCGATGACGAGAAGGAGCCCCGGCCGCCGAACAACAGCGGACAGAAAGGTTTTCCCCCACAAGTGCGGACAGTGAACATGATATACGCAACCCACGTCCCCAAGAGGGAGCGGAAGCGTGTGCTAAGGGACGTATACGCGATGGAGCCAGTCGCCCCAAAGTTCAACCCATGGTCTTCCCGCCCGATCACTTTTGATCGAAGGGACCACCCCACTAGCATCCGTCATGGTGGATTCGCCGCATTGGTTCTAGACCCAATTATTGACGGATTTCACCTCACTAGAGTCCTTATGGACGGCGACAGCAGTCTGAACCTGCTTTATCAGGATACAGTGCGGAAAATGGGCATCGATCCCTCGAGGATTAAACCCACTAGAACGATCTTTAAAGGCGTCATACCAGGTGTAGAAGCCAACTGTACAGGCTCAGTTACACTTGAAGTGGTCTTCGGATCTCTGGATAATTTCCGAAGCGAGGAGTTAATCTTCGACATAGTCCCGTTCCGCAGTGGCTATCACGCACTACTCGGACGAACCGCATTTGCCAAGTTCAATGCGGTGCCGCACTACGCATACCTCAAGCTCAAGATGCCAGGCCCTCGAGGCGTCATCACGGTCAATGGAAACACCGAACGCTCTCTTCGAACGGAGGAGCATACGGCGGCTATCGCAGCAGAAGTACAAAGCAGCCTCTCAAGGCAATTCTTCAGTCCGGCCATTAAACGTCCGGACACCGTCAAGCGCGCCCGGAGTAACCCACAACAAGACCGCCTGGCATGTTCCGAGCAAGCGTAGCAATGCGGCCCCAACCCCAGCCCTCACAAACTTACGAAACCAGTGTTGCGTGTACATAACTACGCTCTAGAAATACCATGGGCACAGGGGGAGGGGCACCATCACGGCACGCCCGAAACGCGGCTTAAACCGCACTAGGGGCTGCCAATTTCTTAATTTTCTCTTATTTTCAGGACTCCATTCTTCGGAAGGCTTGTCCGGCAGTACAATTGCCGCACAAATGATACAACCAGGGAAGCAGAAAGCTACGCCGTACTACGGAACTCTAAGGTGGTCTCTATAACGAACAGTATACCTGTTTCGCATAACATTCGCAGCTCGCCTCTGGAAAGGACATATTTGATAGTCCCATCTTTTGCTTATCGCACTATTTGTATCGTTTTGCTTTGATCGCAGCTTATTTAAACAATGCATAGCTTCCGTCTATTATTGCATCACCTCTTTTTTACGAATATATGTTCATTAATGACATGTTGCACCCGTACACTTTGGTACGATCAATACGCCAGGGGCTTAAGTACCCCACAACATGGTGTGAGTAGTCCGAACACTTTCACAAGTGCGACACCCCGAACTTATAGCATTATATGCATCGGCTCCGAATCATGTCTTGGTTCAATAGTTGGGTTTTGCCCGGCTCCTATGTTTTGGTACCTTGCGTTCCGTCATATCGGCTAAGGTAGCACTAGGAGAACTACTGCGATTGTGCCCCAATTGAGCTGGGCTAAGCACCTCAGTAGAGAAAGCTAAAACTGACTGTCATGATGAGGCGAGAGCTGGTCGTTGTTCGAGAGGTTTTCGAGTCCCTAAAGACTTATGCCGCTTAGAGCGAGGAGTCAGCTTTGTCCGGCCAAAGCGTGGATAGCACCCCGAACTCGGTCTTCCGAACACTAGGGGCTTCGCCGAAATTTAAAATTATAGAATTCTATGGATAAGTGAGAATGTTCAAGCACTATAGTCCGATTGCCTTGTTCGTTGTGTTGAGCGCCTCCCTCGAAGGACCCAAGAATGGGAAAAAGAGCGCTCATGTTTATCCCGAACACCCCAGCACTCGTGCCATGGGGGCAGAAGCCGACGACTCGCCATCTCTCAAATTTGATAAACGGCCGCACAGAAGGTAATATTTTAAATTCAAAAAGTATTGCTTAGCGCTCATGAACAAGTTTTTAGCGCACAGGACAAAACGAGCGAGTTCACTGAAAAATTACATTCATGGAACATTCATCCGCCACAAGGCGGGCACCCTTCAGAACGCCCTCATAATACATCTCGGGCTTGCGATGCTTCTTGCCCGGCGGCGGCCCGTCCTTCACAAGCTTCTCAGCATCCAGCTTGCCCCAGTGCACCTTCGCACGGGCAAGCGCCCTACGGGCATCCTCGATGCATACGGAGCGCTTGATGACTTCGAGCCTTGGACAGGCCTCCACCAGCCGCCTCATCAGCCCGAAGTAGCTCCCAGGCATGGCCTCTCCAGGCCACAGCCGGACTATGAGGCCCTTCATGGCCTGCTCGGCCACCTTATGGAGCTCGACCAGCTATTTCAGCTGGTCGCTTAAGGGCACCGGGTGTTCGGCCTCAGCATACTGAGACCAGAACACCTTCTCCGTCGTGCTTCCCTCCTCGGCACGGTAGAAGGCAGCGGCATCCGACACGCTACGGGGCAAGTCTGCGAATGCTCCTGGAGAGCTCTGGATTCGGGTAAGTGACAAGTAATTCACTTTTACGTGCTTGCTTTGCATAAAGAATGCCTTACCCGCCGCTATCTTTTTTATTGCCTCAACCTCCTGGAGGGCCTTCTGGGCTTCGGCCTTGGCACACTTGGCATCTTCAATGACCGCCGCGAGCTCAGACTCTCGCGTCTTCGAGTCAAGCTCCAAACTCTCATATTTTCTCATGAGAGCCTGGAGCTCTTGCCGCACCTCGCCAACCTGCGTCCCATGCTTCTCCCGCTCGGTGCGCTCCGTGGCCGCCCTCTTTTCGGCCTCGGACAGCGCTTGCTTAAGGGTCGCCACCTCAGTTGTGGCCCCTAAAATAGCCGCGTTAATCCTGTCACTTTTTGCAATTGCACCTTTCACATATTTCAATAAGGTATTTCTTACCTTCCTTCTCCTCGAGCTGCTGCTTGGCTAGGACGAGCTCTTGCTCGGACCGCTCGAGGTTCTGCTTCAGCGTATCCACCTCCACAGTCAGTGCAGCGGAGGCCAGCAGCGAAGCATGCATACGCATATTGACTTGATTATGTTACACTCCTGCGATTATTAGATCCTCTATTCGGCTTTTCTTTCCGAACGCCGAACAGAGCATCAGGGGCTACTGTCTATGCGGTAATATTTTTACATATTCTTTACTTACCTCAAAGCCTGTTAGAAGGCTGGCACAGGCTTCAGTCAGTCAGCTCTTGGCGGACCGAACCTTCTGGATCACCACACTCATAACAGTGTGGTGCTCCTCGTCGATGGAGGCGCCGTTAAGCGTCTTCAGGAAATTGTCCGGTGCCTCCGGTTGGACGGAGGTCACCGGCTCGGTAGGCTTGCTCCTCTTGGAAGGAGGCTGCCTACCGAAGTGCGGAACCGTTGAAGGTTTCGGCGCGGTGTCCGACTCAAGGCCGGACTTGGAGCCCTTGGGGGTTCTATCCCCTTTACGCCTGAAGTCCGGGAGGTTGCCTTGCGGCGCCTCCAGGACCACCTCCTCCTGGCTTGGAACCTGTTGGGACGCCACCTTGGCGCCGTCCGTAGGATGGGGGGAGGAAGCCGTCGAAAGCGAATTCACATCCGACGAGTCCAGGGAGCCGCTCGACGACTCGTCGAGCCCGGCCTTGGGCGGACTGCACAATCATGTTCGACGTAAGGAAAAGCTGTGCAATATGGGAATACTATGAATCACTCTGGTATCCGGATACTTATGATTTCGCCAGGGGCTTGGCCCTGTGCGGCCACTCCTCTTCGCCATCGTCGGCGTTGGTGGAGTAGTCCGGAGGAGGGGCCTTCCCCCTCTTGGACCCTTCGGCCTCCCCGGTTGGGGCGACGTTCCTTTTCTTCCCTCCCCCCGCTGGGGGGGGGAGAGGTCTCTTCTTCCTCCTCCCCGTCTTCATGGGAGGAGTGCGCCTTGGAGTCTCGGATGGTGAATCCGACACCTCCTGGCGCCGGGAACTCTTTTGAGTCCCCGTGGCCTTCTTCTTGGCCTTCTTCTCCAGCACCACGTAAGGTGCCGGAACCAGCAGCTTCGCCAAGCGAGCGTCCGCTGGGCCTTCGGGCAAAGGAGCCGGACAGTTGATCTGTCCAGACGTCTCCTGCCAATCCTGTCAAAGGCAAGGGAACTTAGATCCCGCATGGAGTCAAACTATGAAAAACTAATACCATGTAAAAGGTGAAAACAGCTTACCGCACGAGCATGACGCTGCGTGCTGAATCCGCGATCCTCGGTAGCGGATGCAGGGGCCTCGGCACCCTTGAAAAGCACCTTCCAGGCATCTTCGTACGTCGTGTCGAAGAGCCTGCTCAGAGTTCGGTGCCACGCCGGGTCGAACTCCCACAGGTTGAAAGCCCGTTGTTGACACGGGAGGATCCGACGGATGAGCATAACCTGGACTATGTTGACAAGTTTGAGATTCCTGTCCACCAGGGTTTGGACGCATGTTTGGAGTCTGGTCAGCTCTCCTTTTTACCCCACGACAGGCCCGTCTCTTTTCAGGAGGCGAGCCGCGTAGGGGGTCCGGATCGGAACTCGGGGGCTGCGACCCATTCAGGGTCGCGCGGCTCGGTGATGTAAAACCACCTCGACTTCCACCCCTTTAGGGACTCCACGAAGGAGCCCTCGAACCATAGGACGTTGGGCATCTTGCCCACCATGGTGCCTCCGCACTCCGCTTGGGTGCCGCGCACCACCTTCGGCTTGACATTGAAAGTCTTGAGCCATAGGCCGAAATGGGGGAGGATGCGGAAGAAAGCCTCGCACACGACGATAAACACCGAGATGTTGAGGACAAAATTCGGGGGCAGATCGTGGAAATCCAGGCCATAGTAGAACATGAGCCCCCGGACAAATGGGTGGAGAGGGAAGCCCAGTCCACGGAGGAAATGGGGGAGGAACACCACCCTCTCATGGGGCCTAGGGGTGGGGATGAGCTGCCCCTCTTCAGGAAGCCGGTGCGCAATGTCGTTAGACAAGTATCCGGCCTTCCTCGGTTTTTTGATATGTCCCTCTGTGATGGAGGAGACCATCCACTTGCCTCCCGCTCCGGACATGGCTGGAGAAGGTTGAGGTGGGGTGAGTGGACTTGGGTGCTAGAGCTCGAGTGCGCGGAAATGGATAGGCAAAGGAGGAAGAAGGCGTGGATAAAAAGGTGGATCCTTATCCCCTTATATGGGCAGACGCGACTATGCGCCCCCACCAGCCTGGTAAAACTCGCTTATCTCCCAAGCGCCATAGTCAATGGCGCGGTTGGGTTACCCACACCCGTATTGATGAGAATCCCAGAATAAGGGGACACGATCTCTGCTTTAACAAGACGTGCCAAGGAAACCGCCTCGCTAAACGCGCTGAGGTGGGACAGTAAAACGATTCGAATAAAGGCTTGGCCGTGGTGTGATGTCACGCTACGGAATACGTCAGCAGATTAGATTTGTGTAAATATTATTCTCTCTATGGAAATATGTGGAAACTTATTTTGCAGAGCCGGACACTACCTTTGTGTTAAAAATCTTCTATGAAGTACTTGGAGGAGGAACCCGCCTTGCAATGCCGAAAACAATCTGCACGCCGGACTCGTCGTCATTGAAGCCTGGTTCAGGGGCTACTGAGGGAGTCCTGGATTAGGGGGTGTCCGGATGGCCGGACTATACCTTCGGGCGGACTCCTGGACTATGAAGATACAAGATTGAAGACTTTGTCCCGTGTCCAGAAGGGACTTTCTTTGGCGTGGAAGGCAAGCTTGGCGATACGGATATGTAGATCTCCTACCATTGTAACCGACTCTGTGTAACCCTAGCCCTCTCCGGTGTCTATATAAACCGGAGAGTTTTAGTCCGTAGGACGAACAACAATCATACCATATGCTAGCTTTAGGGTTTAGCCTCTCTGATCTAGTGGTAGATCTACTCTTGTACTACCCATATCATCAATATTAATCAAGCAGGACGTAGGGTTTTACCTCCATCAAGAGGGCCCGAACCTGGGTAAAACATCGTGTCCCCTGCCTCCTATTACCATCCGACCTAAACGCACAGTTCGGGACCCCCTACCCGAGATCTGCCGGTTTTGACACCGATAACCGCCGATAAAGAGTAGCGTAGATCGGAAGGATCCAATCTAAAGACACACAAACGATGATCAGATCCACCGGAGACACACCTCCACACGCCTACTGACGATGCTATATGCACCATAGGAACGGGGTCTAGGCAGTGAAGACTTTATTCCATCTTCAGGGAGACACCGCCGTATCGCCTTTCTAAGCATGGCACGATCCCAAAACTCAAAGAAAGATCTAAAACAGAGCCCCCCGCCGGCAAGAGCCAGAATCCACCGCACCCTCATGGCCCTAAGGCTACTGGAGATGAGGTGGACCGGCTGCAGCACCAGAGGGAGGCGGAGGAACCCTAAGCTTTTTAGGGGAGAGGAGCCAGAGGTGGCGGCGGCTGTGTCGATCCTTTGGCTAGCTAGCCATTTTATTAACTTATTTAATACTCCCTCCGTTCCATAATGTAGTGCCTATAGATTTTTGCAAAAGTCAAACATTACAAACTTTGACCATGTTTATAGAGAAAAGTAGGTAAATCTAGAATACCAAATGCACATCATTGGATACATCGTGAGTTATATTTTCAGAATATACATGTTTGGTATTGTAGATGTAGATAGTTTTCTCTATACACTTGGTCAAAGTTGACAAAGTTTGACTTTCACAAAAATTTATAGGCACTACATTATGGAATGGAGGGAGTAGAATCCAACAAAACAAATGTATGAATTAATCCAAAATTTGTCTTTCTTGCAACTACCGTCGCTATACCTACATCCCGATGATGTGTTATTACCTCGCATCAATACACACCATCTAATATGGTGGTCTCACCAAGCCGCCCACCGGCAAGCCTAAGGTACCAACTGGTCTAGCAGACCCTCATCAAGCACCACATACACATACTCCAAAATCCGCCGCCGTCATCTTCCGCCCTCCCAACTTCAGGAGAGATCAACGTATCAACCTTGCTATGCTCAATTGTCGTCGACGTCACCACGACGCCAAACAACATAACCACCCTGCACGCGTCCATCAGCACACATCCAACATCAAGACACTGCAACGCCATGCCGTCGTCGACGCGGTAGATGCCACACCGCACCACCTCCAGCTCCAGATCGTCAGCAGCAACCCAACGGTGTCCACCGGCTACAGAGCTCCTAAGGTGCCACCTTCAAGAAGGGAACGACGTCGAGGGCACCGCTGATGTTTTAAGAATTAGCTAAAAATTAAAAGAAAACAGATATTTCTATATTACGGTTATGAAGTGAATAGGCCGATAGTTATGGCGGTAACATGGAGTTCTCTCGCAAAGTACCATATCTCCCATATCCTTTGCACCACCATGCATGGATTCCAACAAATTTTTTTGAGCATGTGGATTCCAACAAATTACATCTTAGAGAAACGGTAGCACAGTCAACGTAAGTGCCCAATCACCATAATAACGGTCAAACATGACAATCGCTACCGAAAAGGGCACTCTAGGAGAGTCACTATCTCGGGCCACATCATCATAATTCTTGAAAGCGTCCTTCATATTTGGCGTCTCTGAGCTGTCGTTTGGAGCGCATTCCAACCATGGCGTGAAGGAAACTTTAGACCGTCTCCCACCTCTCATTCCCCTTCTCTCTATCTCGCTCATACCAAAATTCGAACTCCACTGTCGAAATCGCCGCCTGGCTCCCGGAATTGGCACCCCACCGCTGAAATAGACATCCACCTACAAGAATCATTGCCCTGCGTCCACCAACACCGACGAGACTAGGAAAGGCGTCTCGGTGCAGCATTGGCTCATGGACGTAACCAGGGGCGAAGCATCTGCTTCGGCTCTCTTACCGATTTTCGCATCCTCGCTGAGTACCTCGGCTTTTTCGGGCAAGAAGGTCTTAGTGTAACGTCTCCTCAGAACATAAATATCTCTTGAGAAGTAAATCTCTTTGTGTGTGTGTTATGCTTATGTGGTGTGCTCCTGCTTGGGCTATGCTCCGTAGGCGGGTTCAGTTGGATGACAGTAAAAATGGCGAAAAAAGTAGGAGCCGATGACAGGCGAGTCTCATTGCTTGAAAATTTTATGCACCTCAATTTTTAGAGTGAATTCCGGTTTTTACCCCCTATTTTGACTTTTTTGACACTAATTACCCCATTTAGCGGGATTTCATCCGTTTTACCCCATTTAGCACAAGTGTTGCCACAATTTACCCTCTTTTAAATTTTGCGTGCGTTCTGACCTACGGGTCACAATTTGTCAGGTCTATCTGGCATGCCACGTCAACGGGTTTTTTCTGTCTATTTTTCTCCCTACTAAACTCATTTCCGGTTTGAAGTATTCTGATGGGACGATTGTACTTGATCAGCATGTCATATTACCATTGAATAAATTATAGGAGAAATTGTTACCAATATAATCTAAAATCATGTATGCTTTTCTTCAGTTATCATATATGGCCTTAAGTATGGATGGTTCTGTAGATTAGATTAAAGTGGTGTAAATATACTACTTTACTAACTCTGATGCACCTACATATCTAAATATCTAGGTAGCAAATATGTTGACTGAAGAGTATGTGTTGTTACTTGCTAGCTGTAAAGGAAGTTTGGATCTTTGTATCTTATGATGCATGCTGAAACGTGTTCGTTCACCGTATTAGAGTATATTATGATTGCAGCCACTAATTCATTTTTCTTTTTCTTGAACAAAGCGGATGGCAACGGAGATGTAGAGTGTTAGGCATATTTTACATGTCCGTGGATACAAGAATCCAGAGCCAAAGATGATTGAGAGGTATTTCATTATTTATTTTGATATAAAGGAGAAGATGAAGGAATTGGGTTCCAACCCTTGGGACAGCGCTAATTATCAGAAGAAGGGGGCCAACGGAAACTCCATGATTGAGTTAACAGATGATGCAGGCATGGTGAACATGCTAGAGGAACTTGATGCTTATAAGAAAATCAGTTTGAATGTTAATTGGGGGAGAGCAACACAAACGAGAAGCCATGGGAGGCGAGCGTGGCGCGCGGCCGACTTGGACGTTGGACGTGCCGCGAGCGACCTCCATCGGCTGAGCCGGTCAGAAGAAGCGGTGCTGCCCAGTTCAGCAGTGAGAAAAATAGCCAGGAAAAACCACTGACGTGGCATGCCAGCTGGACCCGACAATTGTGACCCACCAGTCAGAATGCTCAAAAAAATTAAACGGGGTAAACTGTGGCAACATTTTTGCTAAATGGGGTAAAATGGATGAAATCTTACTAAATGGGGTAATTAGTGTCAAAAATGTCAAAATAGGGGGTAAAAACCGGAATTCACTCCAATTTTTAACAATTCTCAGTTTGTGCATCGCCTAGAAGCCTCTGTATTGTGGTGTTTAGAGTTGCTCATTATCTCTATACCCGACTACCCGAGACGTTTTGAATAAAATTTTGCCGCAACAATCCAGCAGCATCTGCGCTCATGCACAACGTCTCAGTTACAAGAGCGCCATGACCTCGACGTACCGGCGGCGCATAAGTACGTCTCACTGTGCCGGGGCGTCGCACATGCTGAACGGGGATCGATCATGATTGTGGACAGTGGACTGGAGCGTCCATTCCAACCGAAACTTGTGCGTCCTTTTGGGCTGAGGATCACATCATCACCTCTCTAACATGCTACGTGATTACATCATTACATGTATAGATCATGTCTTATTCTCAGGCGCTAAGCATAATTATTATTGTTATCGTATTCCCTCTCTGATGCATACAGGAGTGGGGCAGATGCATCCATCGTCCTTTCTGGAGCTTACTTGTACTACCCGTGGACTATCTAGTAGTACCAGCTAGTACTGCCTTTGATTGGAGCCCCAAGCATGTTCTTGCATCAGACTAAGATTAGATTAGAGGGCTAATTGTACCCAGCTAATCTGAAAACAAAGTGCCTTTTCCTTTGCGTATTAAATTGGCTACAAGTCACAGGAATCTATGGTTGGGACGCCGTGCACAGGCGCAGATACATAGGAATGCTGCGGCGTTAGCCACATGCTCCCATATGCCACGCCGTTGTGGATTCATCATTTGCGTTTGCAAGGTACCCACTACGTACGCTAAGTAAACAAATCATGGCGATTAGATGACCTTAAGTGCATACTACTTGGCATGGGTACTTGACACGTAGAGCATCTAGCTAGGGCACATGACAAGGCCCCTTTGGTGCATGCACCACATATGATTAGCAGCGATCGTGAGTGAATAGGCCTATAGGCATATAGATCTTCTTGCAACAATGTTTCATTCTGACTACCGCAAAGGGAATCTCTGATCGGTCAAAAGGATTAAAAATCGGTATAGTATTAGGTAGCACGCTTAATCATTTTGGTTTTCGCAAAAAAAGGCTTAATTATTTTGGGAGCTAATCATTTTTCGTCAAACATGGCGCTAGTTAAAGATTTGTAACATTTCAATTGTGCAGCTATGGCTGATCATGCATGTTATTCAACACTCAATAAGATTCAGTCGGGATATTTTACACTTCACAGCAAAAGGACAACGCAAAAGTGCCCATGCATGTCAACCTCAACCACCCATTTTAACCATGCAAACGACAAATCGACGAGGATGAAAATAAGTTCCTCAATTATGTTAGGAGAACCCCCAATATTTTCCATGTTCTTTTATACTGGTAAATGTCATGTCAAATAAAAACTTTTTTTTGCGATAACTGCGCCATGCATGTTAAGCTCAACCACCCATTTAACTATGCAAACGAGAAATCAGTGATGATGAAAGTGAGTTCCTCAATTATGTTAAGAGAACCCCCTATATTTATCATGTTCTTTTATATTGTTAGACGTCATGTCGAAGAAAAACTCTCATTCATGTGGTAAGTTGGGTTTTTTAGGGAATAGTAAGTTGGCTAGTTAGTACAGATGGTCATGGGTAAGCTGTTGCTAATGCCGTAAACTTGACGTCATGTATGTCTTATCATGGATAATTGTATTATTATATGCCTAGGAACTAATGTTTGGCCACCATGTGACATTATCTTGGTTATAATTGGTTCATCGACGTGAGAGCAGAACAAATTTATAGATAAGCAAAAAAGCACACATTATCTCGACACATTTTTCTTATTTTTATTTTTTGCAGGTAACACATTATTGTTTTTACACAATGAGAACCTAGCTAGCTACATCTCGTACAACTCAAATTAATGATTTTGTTATTATGGATGCTAATTATGCTTGATATGCTATACAGCTTCAAATGCACCAAGGCAAATGACACTCTGTCCCAGATCAAGAAGACTTTTTTTTCTAATTATTAATGGGTACACACTAGGGTAGTACTACTCCACCACAACGTACGTTGCACTGATGTTGACAAGCAAGATTAACAAATTGGCTTCACTTCTATCTCCCTTTCTCCTTGCTTCGCTGGCACGAAAGACCATCAGCCTTGACTATACCTGGCCATGGGCAGTCCGGCCCGGTCGGCCCAACCCGACCCGGCCCGAAAAAGCCCGACCCGGCCCGGTCCGACCTTGTCCATGGGCCGGGCTCAGGCCTAGGTTTTGAGCCCGAAGCCCAGGCCAGGCCGGGCCCGGGCCCGTCGATTTCGCTATTTAAGGAAGAGGCCCGGCCCGTGGCCCGAGGCCTGACAGGCTTTTAATGTGATGGGCCGGGCTCGGGCCTAATTTTTAGGCCCGACGGCCGGGCCGGGCCGGGCTCGGGCCTAGGTTTTTTGCGTCGGGCTTTGGTTGGCCCAGCCCGAAGCCTGGCCCGGCCCGAGGAATGGCCAGGTATAGCCTTGACCTTGTCACCGGCACGAACCAGACCGCCAACACCTACTGGACGCGCATCAAGTCGGTGTTTGATGAGCGCAAGCTGGCTGACTCCTACTTCGCCACCATCCACATGCAGCGCGACTCGGAGGACATGAAGCGCAAGCTGGCCGATCTTCCATGCATCGTCGAGGCACTCGTCTTCCTTGGACGTCCACTTGACGCGCTGCTCGCCGGTCTTGACCCCCCCCCCCCCCCCCGCCTCTTCTTTTTTCCCTTTCCTCACCGGCGCAGGCGCCGGCTCCCCCTCCTCCTTGTACTCCTCATCCTCCTCGTCGTCGAGCTCGCTGTCCATGTCGCCTTTGAGGTCCATTGTATCTTCTTGCGCGTGGAACCCAGGGGAGGCGGCGGCGGCGACCGAGCCGCTCGTAATGATCTCGTCCATGTCGGCTTACGTCGCGTCGGGGTTGCCGAAATGTGACGACAAGGCTTGCAAGAAGGGCAGGGCGCCAAGGCGCAGAGGCGGCGTTGGGGAGGGTGCGTAAGCCGGCGGTGAGTAGTTGTACGGGGGATACGGGCGTCGCCATCGGCGGAACCAGGCGAAGGTGTGTACCCCCATGGTGTAGCCAGTGGCATCGACGAGAAGCTGACTGGCGACCCGGCGCTCTGCTGGGTCCAGGCAGGTTGCGGGCTGTGGCTACCAGACGGATTCATCATCCCCGCGCGAGACGCTTCTGCCTCCGTCGCAGCCGCCGTGTCTCGCGCCCTCTTGGCATTGAGATTGTTCCGCCGGTCGGTGGTGACAGCTTCCCGGCGCTGAACCTCCGCCCTACAGTCGGCGTTCCATTGACATGAAAATTAGCGAAGAAAATAGGAGACGATGGCAGGTGGGTCCCATTGTCATAAAATTTTATGCAACTCAATTTTTAATAATTCTGACTTTGCGCATCACCTAGGTAGCCTCTCTAGTATTATTGGAGGCTGTCATTATGCTGTTAGAGTTGCTCATTATCTTTGCACCCGACTACCTGAGACGACTCTTTGAATAAAATTTTGCCGCAACGATCCGGCATCTGTGTGCATGCACGACGTCTCAGCTAGAAGAGCGCCATGACCTCAACGTACCGGCGGCGTACACTTACGTGTCACCGCGCCGGGGCGACGCACATTCGGAACGGGGAGGGATCATGATTGGGCCAGTGGACTGGAGCGGTTGTTCCAACCGAAATTTGTGCGTCCCTCTGGACCGCGAGATCACATCATCACCTCTCATATAAGCCACACGATTACATCATTAGATCTGGTCTTATTATCACGCACGAAACATAATTATTATCGTTACATTGTCTCTCTGATGCACACAGGAGTGGGGCAGATGCATCCATCGTCCTTTCTGGTGCTTAGTTGTACTAACCGTGGACTATCAAAGTACCATCCATTACTGCTTCTGATTGCCGCCTCCACCCATGTTCTTGCATCAGACTAAGATTATATTTGAGAGGCTAGAGTACAACCTATAGGTTTATGCTAATTATGCCAAGCTATTCTTAAGACAAAGCGCCTTTTCCAGTATTCCTTGGCGTATCAAATTGGCTACAAGTCATACGAGAATCTAGTATGTAGATGGAAATGCTGCGGCGTCAGCCACATGCTCCCATATGCGGCACCATTGTGGAGTCATCATTTGCGTTGTTTGCAAGGTACCCACTACGTACGCTAAGTAAACAAATGGCGATTAGATGACCTTAAGTGCGTAACTAGCATGGGTGCTTGACACGTACAACATCTAGCTAGGGCACATGACAAGGCTCGATTTGGTGCATGCACCACATATGATTAGCAACGATGAATGAATTGACCTATAGGATATACTCCCTCCGTCCCATAATATAAGAGTGTTTTTTACATTAGTAGCATATAGATCTTGCAGTATCGTTCCCTTCTAGCTACTGCAAAGGGCATCTCTGATCAGTGAAAGGATAAATAAATCAATATAGTATTAGGTACCAGACTTAATTATTAAGGGAGCTAATCATTTTTCGTCAAACATGGTGCTAGTTAAAGACGTACATCATTTCAATTGTGCGTTTACGAATCATGCATGTTGTTTAACCACAATAAGATTCAGTCACGGTAGATTACGGCCAAAGAACAATGGAAAGTTTCTTTGAAACTGCTGTGTGAATGACACAGCCTGCACTGACTGTGGGACGATGCCCGATCCAGCCGTCGGCTGCACTTTACTGGTATGCGTAGACGGACTGATATAAGTTGTCCTTCACACATCGTCTGCACATCATCGTGTGTATAGCAGCACTCAATTTTCTTTGCCATGCATGTCAACGTCAACCACCCATTGAACTATATATACAAACGACAAATCAACGATGATGATAGCAAGTTGCTCAATTATGTTAGGAGAATGCCCTATATTTTTGCCCGGGGTTTCAACCTCCTTCTCGAAAAGAAAAAGAAAGTCATGTCAAAGAAAAACTCGGTGCTAAGTTGTTGGGTAGTTAGTCCAGATGGCTTTATCATGGGTAACATGGTAAGTTGTTGCTAATGCCATAAACTTGACGTCAGGTACGTCTTATCAAGATGTATTAACATTTTCAATCTTAAACTTCGTGGATAGTTGTATTATTATGTGTGTCTCTAGACTCTAGGTGTTTCCAAAAGATGGTCTCTCATTTTTTTAATTCCAAAACTCTAAACTAAACAATATGCCGAAGAATTGGTGTTTGGCTACCACATGACATTATCTTGGTTATAATCAGTTGATCACCGTGGGAACAGAACAAATTCATCAATCAGCACACCAAGCATACATTGTATCCATACATTGTTGTTCTTACACGATGAGCACCACGCTAGGTACTACATCTCGTACGAGTCAAACAAATAGTTTGAAGATTGATTATTATGGATGCTAATTGAGCTTGATATGCTATACAGCTTGATCTGCATCAAGACGAGTGACACTCTGTCCTAAATCAACAAGACTTTCTAATTATTCATGGGTACACACTAGGGTACCACTACTCGACTACAACGTACGCTGCACTGAAGTTGACAAGTAAGATTAACAAATTGGGTTCACTTCTATCTCTTTTACTTTTCTCCCGGCTTAGCTGGCACGAAAGATGCAAAGACCTTTCGGACGCTTTTGCTGCAAGCATTCTCTTGGCTCTTTATGCAAGTCCTTGGAAATATTAACGGGAATTAAAGGTTGGAAGCATGTGCTAACTACCGGTGCTATAAAGTAGGCATATTTATACAAGTTTACAGATTTTATGCCTGCAAAATATATTTCTTTCTGTTTAAGATCCGAGCCTTTGCAATCGTAATCTTAAGCATAATCTCTCTCTGGCTTGATCGAGAGCACAAAATGTGCCATTGGGCAGGAGAACCAAATCGAGAAAACAAGAGAGAAGACAAGAGGCAGGAAAACTCATGTGACAAGTATGTCTGCATGCTGCCCCCCCCCCCCCCCCCCCTAGAGGCATAAAAATAGGGGCGAGCCGGCGATAGAATCGGCGCTGGTGGCGATTGGGCGTCCAGTCGTCGCCCCAGGCGTCGAGATTGGCCCAGTTTTCGGCCCACTTTCGGCGAATAAAAGGCCTGTATGGGCGAAATCGGTCCATATTCGGCGTGGTTCGCCGTGACTCGGCGTTCAACTATGATCATAAATATTTTTTTATTACATAGTTCATCACAGAAAATCAAATAGTTCAACAATATAGTGCAACAACAAATACTTCAGTACAAATTATATTATTCAACGAATAAAAACTCATATTTTATCACACGTCGAGCCCGGTGTCGTCCTTGAGCCTCCAAAGGTGCTCCACCAGATCCTGCTGCAGTTGATGATGCACCTGTGGGTCTCGGATCTCCTGACGCATACTGAGGTAGGCAGTCTAGGTTGCCGGTCGAGTGAATCACCGGGAGCTCCATATGCAAGCATCCTCATCGCTGTCGTGCACTTCCGGATCGAGGTGAATCCAAGTTTGCCGGTGCAATCCTTCTTGCACTTGAAGTAGCTGTCGGACTCCCGGATGGAATTCACAATCCTGAGGAAAAGCTTTCGGCTCATCCGATAACGCCGCCGAAATGCTTTGTCGCCATGCAGTGGACCGTCGGCGAAGTAGTCGGAGTAGAACATGCAGTAGCCTTCGAGACGATGCCGGTTCTTTGCTTTCACCCGCCCCGGCGCCGAGCCACCTCGCCGCGGCTTTTCATTGCTCACCAGTGATGTCTACTACACAACCTTCTTCTTGTAAACGTTGTTGGGCCTCCAAGTGCAGAGGTTTGTAGGATAGTAGCAAATTTTCCTCAGGTGGATGACCTAAGGTTTATCAATCCGTAGGAGGCGTAGGATGAAGATGGTCTCTCTCAAGCAACCCTGCAACCAAATAACAAAGAGTCTCTTGTGTCCCCAACACACCCAATACAATGGTAAATTGTATAGGTGCACTAGTTCGGCGAAGAGATGGTGAAACAAGTGGTATATGGATAGTAGATAAAGGTATTTGTAATATAAAATAATAAAAACAGCAAAGTAACGAATGATAAAAGTGAGCGTAAACGGTATTGCAATGCGTTGAAACAAGGCCTAGGGTTCATACTTTCGCTAGTGTAAGTTCCCTCAACAATAATAACTATCCCTCAACATAATTGAGGGATCATAAAACTATCCCTCAACATGCAATAAAGAGTCACTCCAAAGTCACTAATAGCGGAGAACGAACGAAGAAATTATGGTAGGGTACGAAACCACCTCAAAGTTATTCTTTCCAATCAATCCGTTGGGCTATTCCTATAAGTGTCACAAACAGCCCTAGAGTTCGTACTAGAATAACACCTTAAGACACAAATCAACCAAAACCCTAATGTCACCTAGATACTCTAATGTCACCTAAAGTATCCGTGGGTATGATTATACGATATGCATCACACAATCTCAGATTCATCTATTCAACCAACACAAAGGACCTCAAAGAGTGCCCCAAAGTTCTACCGGAGAATCACGACGAAAACGTGTGCCAATCCCTATGCATAGGTTCATGGGCGGAACCAGCAAGTTGATCACCAAAACATACATCAAGTGAATCACGTGATATCCCATTGCCATCACAGATATCCACGGCAAGACATACATCAAGTGTTCTCAAATCTTTAAAGACTCAATCCGATAAGATAACTTCAAAGGGAAAACTCAATTCATTACAAGAGAGTAGAGGGGGAAGAAACATCATAGGATCCAAATATAATAGCAAAGCTCGCGATACATCAAGATCGTATCATCTCAAGAACACAAGAGAGAGAGAGAGATCAAACACATAGCTACTGGTACATACCCTCAGCCCCGAGGGAGAACTACTCCCTCCTCGTCATGGAGAGCACCGGGATGATGAAGATGGCCACCGGAGAGGGATTGCCCCCTCCGGCAGGGTGCCGGAACGGGTCTAGATTGGTTTTCGGTGGCTACGGAGGCTTCTAGCGGCGGAACTCCCGATCTATTGTGCTCTCTGGAAGTTTTAGGATACGTGGGTATATATGGGTGAAAGGAGTACGTCGGTGGACCGAAGGGGGGGCCACGAGGCAGGGGTGCGCCCCTACCCTCGTGAGCTCCTCCTTCATCTTCTGACGTAGGGTCCAATTCTATCCGATTGGTTTTCTTCCAAAAATAACTTCTTCAGTTGATTTCGTTCCGTTTCGACTTCCTTTGATATTCCTTTTCTTCAAAACTCTAAAACAGGGTAAAAACAGAAACTGGCACTGGGCTCTGGGTTAATAGGTTAGTCCCAAAAATAATATAAAAGTGTATAATAAAGCCCATAAACATTCAAAACAATAGATAATATAGCATGGAGCAATCAAAAATTATAGATACGTTGGAGATGTATCAGCCAGCAGCTGGGCGAGGGCGCCGAGCACCATGAGATGCTCTTCTTCCTGGACGTGGGCCTCGGCTTCCTCCTCCAGCAGCGCGGCGAGCACTTCCTCGTCATCCGAGTCCATCTCGCCGAGGCAGGCAAATCGCCGAAAACCTTGCGCACGGCGGGCGTGTACCCGCCGCTAAACTGCCCCTCCGCGGCCGGAAACGGCGGCGGGAAACGCCCAACTGCTGGTGGAGGGGCTGCCTCGGCGAACCTCTGGTATTTTTTCGGAGGGGATTGGCTATCTAGCTGTGAAGGGCGGCGATCGGCGCCGGGATACATCAAGTGGCGACCGAGGGCGCGAGGGGTGGTAGGCGAGTCGGGGAAGAAAGACTTGATTTTTCACCTGACGGGGTGGGCCGGTCACACTTTTTCCTTGCGCCGGAGCCCCCGATCGCACCCCAGTGCGCCGGGTTCGGCCTGCGAGCGCCGGGCCCAAAAACGGGCCGAACCGGCGCTTTTTGACGTCCTGGGGGCACGACTGGGGCTTTTTTTTTTGCGCCGGCGCCGAAAAAGTGGCATGGGGGGTCTGTTGGGGGCGCGGCTGGAGATGCTCTGATGCTTATTCAGGTAATGTCTTTGTTTGGTGGCACAAGACGTCAATCTTGCGGATTTCTGCATGATTTGAGAATTATATGGTGTGATGGAGAATAAGCAGGTGGACATGTGAAATTAACGAAGACGATGGCCGTGTTTTTTATTTCAGGGCTGTCAGCATCTTTCAACATCATCACTCGGTTCACGACATTGCTTAACCCAAATATACTAATAATTAAAGGGGTTTAGTGTGCTGGACAGTTGGTTAGGATGCACGAGAGGGTACAGGAAAGTGATGCATCATCCTCATCAATCACGATTGGATGAAAGCTCCTAAACTAGGAAAGAGGGAATACTGACTTGTTAAGTTCGCTACTTTTCGTTTCATCCATCTTTAGCTAGCTAGCATAACTTGATCACAAAACTATATGTAAAGCCTGAAAAGGTAAAGGTCGAAGAGGAGTATTTATTTCCTCTGTGGGCGCCGACCGTTAAACTTTCACCGGCCAGACGGATCAGGGCCAGACGGAGTAGTTTTTTTAGGGAAGCTTGAGCTTTATGGTTAGTTACTAACCTCGAAGTTAGTTTTATAACACACTCAAACTTAACCATGCAGGGTCAGTCAGTCGTTGTGGCGAGAGTACGCTACAAGTGTCCTGCCAAGTACTACTAGTGTACGGTGGTCACTGTCAGAGAGGCCTCTCTGACAGTCTGACACGTGTGTGGTGGTGCATATATATATACACAGAGAATACAACAAAAGTGTATGTAGAGGTTCCGGGTCGGCCAGTCGGTGTGCGTCCAGCTGCATGGACGCGCTCTCGCCGGCACCGGAAACCAGGGGAACTCGCCGCAAGTTGCGACGACGCTGCCTCTTGTTGTTTTCCCTACTGCCCACCCGTGAACAAGCGTTGTCGTACCTACGTCTCTTACGTACTAGTACCTCCGTCCTACCGTGAAACACTGCCAAAATGGTATGTATCGCTATCTAGCTTTTTTTTTATGGTGATACATGCCTTATTCATATCATAAAGATCCAAGCGATGTCGAGCTCCGATGGGGAGGTCATCCGTTATTATTTTCTTCGATGGCTGTCATAATGGTGCCGGAGACAGATGACAAGCATTGATGTATCATAGATATTCTCCTGTATTTTTAATTTTGTCATGTCGGTCCTAAAGTATCGATAGCTACCTCGCTCACACCAGAATCAGTAGGTGGTACTTGTGTACTACTTGGCTCGTACGTACACGAGCGACCGAGTTTACACTTAGCTCGTACGTGCGTCCATGGTCTGAAACCAGAGATGTTGTCCTGATCGATCGACCGATCGCCTCCCGGTCGGGCGGTTGATTGGTCGACAGAAGCTAGCTAGGTTGGCAGCATGGCGGTGTATTACACTGTCCAACTACAGCTAGGTGCGTACGATGAGAAAGCTACTGTATAACTTCTGCCGTGATGATTGTGTCATTGGGTGGCTGGCCAATGCAGCACGCAACTATGCATGCTTCCCACTGGAACGAGAGGAGGTCTGCTTAGCCAGAAGGGGACTTGACAACCAAGGCATGGCAAAATTGACTCCATCTATACCATCACCAAGGGCTGCATGACTGTATGGATTACATTCCTTGTGTAAGCCGGACGTAATTATAAATAAAGCTACCAGAAGCTAGGTACACACGCATTGGATTAGCAACGCCCCGTGGGGGATATGCATGCATGTATGCACCGGCAGTGCCACTCGAGAAACGTACAACGTAGGCTGCAGGTTCCCGGCCGCGCACACGGGAAAGATAAGAGGACTGGACAAGCCTAGGCCGGCCAGTTCACACAGCAACCAACATGGCCATGCCCTTCTTTCTAACTTAAAAATGCACCGAGCAGAGATGGACCACGCTACGGTGAGACACGGCGAATGCACACGGCAACCACCATACCGGCCGGGCCGGCCGCTGAACCACCGATTCCGCATGACAATGCCGCGGGACAGGATTCGCCGTATCGCCCTCCGCCGCCCGCGCATTTTCTATATATCCTTCCGGCGCCCGCGACGGGGATAAACAGTAGCCGCTCCCACCCACGGCGGCACATGGCAGGCATATTCCATCTGCTCGCTCGATCTCACCTCCAACGGCGACGGCTTGACCACGCCTCATCGGCCTTGTGGATCCCGACGCCGGCCGGCCTCGTTCCACTGAACTTGGGTGGTGGCAGCGTGCCGCACGTATCAGGCTGGTTGTAGCGGGAAGTATCATATAATAATATCATGCATATGATACTACCTTTCTAATGCATAGTACTCCTTCCATTCTAAAATATAGTGCGTCCATGCTTTCCGAGGTCGAACTTTGATCATAAATTTAACGAACGAGACCGACTGCGGCGGGAGAAAAATTACATAATTAAAAACTTCTTTCGAATACGAATTCACTGATATAACTTTTGCTCCCGCCGCAATCGGTCTTGGTAGTTAAATTTACGGTCAAAGTTGAAGCACGGGGATAGAGGAAGCACTATATTGTGGAATGGAGGGAGTATATATATTACTATCATGTAGTACTTCATTTATTGACATGCATGTCACAAAATAGCATAGCATTTATCATGATACGGTATCATAATATGATACTCCATCATCTCTTTCTTCTTTTAATGCTATGACACCTCATTAAAATTACCTAATTGACATGCATAATACTAACTATGATACTATCATTACGACCAGCCTCATACTCGTATCGAGCTTCGTGTCCTGGAGCGGGTCGGTGCGGGCGCGGGCGCCCTGTTGACCGGCATGCATGCAAGACAGAGGCAGGAGCTCGCGGCTCCCAGCTCGGCTGCGCACGTTTCGGTCAAGCCCACTGATAATTTGTGACGATCTGCTGATTCTGACAAGTTCATGTATAATTAATCATCTGGACTGTGGAGTGTTGTAACGTTGTGCGTGCTGGAGCGGCGAACAGCGACCGTATCGGATGTGACAAGGGCTTGCGCCTCGACCTCGATCGACCGTCAGTTGCTGTATGTAGTCACTGCACACACGTGTCCCACAAAAAACAAAAACTGTTCCAAGCTAGACATACACAGAAAAGTTGTAATTAACTGTGCCTGCACTACACTGTAAGTTGTACTCCAGGCGACAAAGCATGTTGAAGGCGTTGCACGCTTACCCTAAGCTTAGGATGGGTCCTCAACCTCAAGCTACACCATGCATGCCTTTCTGATTCATCCAGGACCATCAATCCTTATCCGTACAGCTAAACTTTGTTTTGAATAGAAAAACGCCATGCATGATCGGGCGGAGAAGCTCCATGGCAACCTCTACGTCCATACATACACCCACAAAAGTACGCATGTACGTAAAATGAAGGAGTGCGTGCACGTATCTTTCGTCGAAAAACCACCAATCATGCAACACCCACAAAAGTTGACGGGCCAAGCCAAGCTCGGAGGCGTGCTGCGTGCCCCGGAATCCGCATCGCGATCTTCCGAAAGCTACGACTGCACTCAGCAAGTCAGCAACACAAAATCCGATAAGATGAGATATTGGTACAGTTTGTGATTGGTGTGAGACGACGCCAAAATGCGGGCACATGCAGCTGGTGTCGACGGCCGGACAGCGCCGGGCCACATGCACGAGCACAGCGCCTCCGCCACCACCTGACCGACCGCGCGCCGCGGGGATCAACCAAACCGCCGTGCATGGGCTGAATCGATCGGACCAGAATGGTTCTCTTTCCGTCCTCATCTTTCCCCGGCAGACGCCGATGCGACGTGGCCATGCATGTGAGCCTGCCTACTACCCACCGTGCCTAGACGCAAGCATGCAAGCATGGCACGCCACTCTACTGTACGCTTCACATGTGTTTTCACTTTTTTCTGAAGCGTATAAATCGTTTTGATCGATTGGCAGCGGCAGCAACAGTGATATTTCGGCACTTGGCCAACGCCTCACGGGCCAGTCTGCCTCGTGATGCCCCGTCCATTGACTCCAGCCACGACAGGTTTTGTATGCAGGTTGAATTGGAGCAAAGAAAAAAATAGTGTGTATTGCTAATGAGATTTCGAATGATTTGTGACTCGAAGTTTTGAAAAGAAAATTCAAATAATTCCATTTCTAAAAGTGCAAAGAGTGGGCAGAACAAATTCATGCCATTCCATGTCTTCAACCAAACACCAAAATATAACCATTCCATTCTGTCAAACAATCACAACCAAACGCACAGATTGAACCAACCCATTCTAGTGGAATGTAACCATAGCATCTCATTCTACTTCGTTCCCGAACCAAACACACCCTAACGCGGAAGAAGAAGAACAAAATGATATACACAAATATTTCCTCCATCCCAAAATAAGTGTCTTAACTCTTGTACAAAGTTGTATTAAGATTGAGACATTTATTTTAAGATGAAGGGAGTACTTGACAAGGAAATGATGTTACAAACAGTCTCATACATAGCTTACCCTTTTGGAACGTGTCATACGCATCACCTGCTTCGGAGCATCTACAATCGGAGTTGTCAAATTCGGCCCCACGTCTATGGACATGTCTCGACGCGTCTGCAGACAGTGACCGGGCATGCATTAAAAAACCGCCTCCACAATCAAATTAATCAAACCAAATCTACAAATCCATACTACTCTCATGCAACGTCAAACTACATACGTAGTTGAACATACATGTCATCGGACTACTAAAAATTGACATGTTCTACTAACGATGCATGAAACGACAATGGAAAAAGTTCATCCTTGGCCGCCCTTGCCCTTGCCCTTGCCGTCTACCTTCTGGGAGTAATCGGAGATGCAAAACAGATATATGCGGATCTCCTCACTGTCGGAGCTGTCGAATCTGTGGCCATACTCGTCCTTCTCCTCCTTGGGGGGAAGTCCGGCCATGGCAAGGACTGCCTTGCTTTGCTCTCTCCCATGGCAAAGACCGTGATCCTTTGTCTCTTCTCGGCGATTCGGGCACAGAGGGCTTTCTCGTCCTTGTCCATGCGGGTGTGCGAATTCGTTAGCACTGCCTCATGGGCTGCAATTCCACCTCGGGGGCCGCCGCGACATCCCACGCCCGCTGCCCTGAGTGGCAGGCACACCGTGCCTAGTGGCCGATTTGTCCATAAACCATGGAGACGGCTATGGCCTCCGTTTCAGTGCCCTACACCGCGGGGACAAGGCGCCACAATGGTTCAACCGACAAAGAGGGGTTGCATTGTGATGCGGTGGT
The DNA here is from genome assembly GCF_056163025.1 of Triticum urartu. Taxonomy (NCBI): domain Eukaryota; kingdom Viridiplantae; phylum Streptophyta; class Magnoliopsida; order Poales; family Poaceae; genus Triticum; species Triticum urartu. The sequence goes on from NC_141874.1 coordinate 708,704,732, forward strand.
CATCGCTTCCGCGCGAGGTCGCAGTCATGCGCCTTCAGCCACCGGCGCCGGCGGATCCTTCGCCATTTCAGTGTAGGCAACCCGCATGATTGAGTCCGACCGCGGGAGGGCACACTCCTCTCGGGAGCATCGGAGAGCAGCGCGGACGACCATCTCCTCCTCAGAACCACAATGGATGAGGTCCCGGTCCTCAGATCCCGACAGCTCGGAGTCAGATCCACTACCAGCCATGTCGAAATACACCGGATTTCGTCGGAGAGGAGCTTGGGGGCGACGGGGAGTGGAGTGGAATGCTGCTATGGTTTCCTCCGGAGTGCGGATAGGTTTGAATATATGTGGGGTCGGGTGGGTCATAGTGGACCGGATCCGACGTGGCGGGCGCGTCAAGTTGTCTCCATATCCGGGCCCGCATATGGGTTGGATATAGAGGTTGTTGGCCAGTCCAGGCGTTTGGGAAACGTTGTGCTTCGGGTGTCCCATTGAGTGCCAGTTTTATGTCTGTATAGTGACCGGGTAGGCCGCTGGGGCATTTGGGGAGGATATGGGGCGTGTGATTGTTAATGCTCTTACACGGCTATATATGCACATGGCATTTTACGATGGATAAGAGCGTCTACATTCGAACTTGGCAAACCCCTTACTATCCCCCGCCGCGCATGCAGGTAGCACCGGACAACCCCATACATTACTTGCGGATGAGTCACACTCCTCAAATTGAAACCCTCAAACTCGTGCAAATCCTTGCACATCCATCATATATATGTGTTGGGGAATGTAGTAATTTCAAAAAAAAATTCCTACGCACACGCAAGATCATGGTGATGCACAACAACAAGAGGGGAAAGTGTTGTCTACGTACCCTCGTAGACCGAAAGCGGAAGCATTAGCACAACGCGGTTGATGTAGTCGTACGTCTTCACGATCCGACCGATCAAGTACCGAACGTACGGCACCTCCGAGTTCAGCACACGTTCAGCCCGAAGACGTCCCTCGAACTCCAATCCAGCCAAGTGTTGAGGGAGAGTTTCGTCAACACGACGGCGTGGTGACGATGATGATGTTCTATCGACGCAGGGCTTCGCCTAAGCACCGCTACAGTATTATCGAGGTGGACTATGGTGGAGGGGGGCACCGCACACGGCTAAAAGATCAAACGATCAATTGTTGTGTCTCTAGGGTGCCCCCTGCCCCTGTATATAAAGGAGCAAGGGGGGTGCGGCCGGCCAGGAGAGAGGGCGCGCCAGGAGGCGTCCTACTCCCACCGGTAGTAGGACTCCCCCCTTTCCTAGTTGGATTAGGACTTGGGAGGGGGAAAGAGGAGGGAGAGAGGAAGGAAGGGGGGGGGCGCCGCCCCCCTCTCCTTGTCCTATTCGGACTAGGGGGAGGGGCGCGCGGCCCAGCCCTGGCCGCCTCTCCTCTTCTCCATAAAGGCCCATTAACCTCCCGGGGGGTTCCAGTAACCTCCCGGTACTCCGGTAAAATACCGATTTCACCCGGAACACTTCCGATATCCAAACATAGGCTTCCAATATATCAATCTTCATGTCTCGACCATTTCGAGACTCCTCGTCATGTCTGTGATCACATCCGGGACTCCAAACAACCTTCGGTACATCAAAACATATAAACTCATAATATAACTGTCATCGAAACGTTAAGCGTGCGGACCCTACGGGTTCGAGAACTATGTAGACATGACCAAGACACGTCTCCGGTCAATAACCAATAGTGGAACCTGGATGCTCATATTGGCTCCCACATATTCTACGAAGATCTTTATCGGTCAGACCGCATAACAACATATGTTGTTCCCTTTGTCATCGGTATGTTACTTGCCCGAGATTCGGTCGTCGGTATCTCAATACCTAGTTCAATCTCGTTACCGGCAAGTCTCTTTACTCGTTCTGTAATACGTCATCCCGCAACTAACTTATTAGTTGCAATGCTTGCAAGGCTTAAGTGATGTGCATTACCGAGAGGGCCCAGAGATACCTCCCCGACAATCGGAGTGACAAATCCTAATCTCGAAATACGCCAACCCAACAAGTACCTTTGGAGACACCTGTAGAGAACCTTTATAATCACCCAGTTACGTTGTGACGTTTGGTAGTACACAAAGTGTTCCTCCGGTAAACAGGAGTTGCATAATCTCATAGTCATAGGAACATGTATGAGTCATGAAGAAAGCAATAGCAACATACTAAACGATCGTGTGCTAAGCTAACAGAATGGGTATGTCAATCACATCATTCTCTAATGATGTGACCCCGTTAATCAAATGACAACTCATGTCTATGGCTAGGAAACTTAACCATCTTTGATTCAATGAGCTAGTCAAGTAGAGGCATACTAGTGACACTCTGTTTGTCTATGTATTCACACATGTATTATGTTTCCGGTTAATACAATTCTAGCATAAATAATAAACATTTATCATGAAATAAGGAAATAAATAATAACTTCATTATTGCCTCTAGGGCATATTTCCTTCTGTCTCCCACTTGCACTAGAGTCAATAATCTAGTTCAAATCGCCATGTGATTTAACATCAATAATTCACATCACCATGTGATTAACACCCATAGTTCACATCGTCATGTGACCAACACCCAAAGGGTTTACTAGAGTCAATAATCTAGTTCACATCGCTATGTGATTAATACCCAAAGAGTACTAAGGTGTGATCATGTTTTGATTGTGAGGGAAGTTTAGTCAACGGGTCTGCCACATTCAGATTCATATGTATTTTGCAAATTTCTATGTCAACAATGCTCTGCACGGAGCTACTCTAGCTAATTGCTCCCACTTTCAATATGTATCCAAATTGAGACTTTGAGTCATCTGGATCAGTGTCAAAACTTGCATCGACGTAACCCTTTACGACGAACCTTTTGTCACCTCCATAATCGAGAAACATATCCTTATTCCACTAAGGATAATTTTGACTAACGTCCAGTGATCTACTCCTAGATCACTATTGTACTCCCTTGCCAAACTCAGGGCAGGGTATACAATAGGTCTGGTACACAACATGGCATACTTTATAGAACCTATGGCTGAGGCATAGGGAATGACTTTCATTCTCTCTCTATCTTCTGTCGTGGTCGGGTTTTGCGTCTTACTCAACTTCACACCTTGTAACACCGGCAAGAATTCCTTCTTTGACTGTTCCATTTTGAACTACTTCAAAATCTTGTCAAGGTATGTACTCATTGAAAAACTTATCAAGCGGCTTGATCTATCTCTATAGATCTTGATGCTCAATAGGTAAGCAGCTTCACCGAGGTCTTTCTTTGAAAAACTCCTTTCAAGCATTCCTTTATGCTTTGCAGAATAATTCTACATTATCTTCGATCAATAATATGTCATTCACATATACTTATCAGAAATGTTGTAGTGCTCCCACTCACTTTCTTGTAAATACAGACTTCTCCAAAAGTCTGTACAAAACCAAATGCTTTGATCACACTATCAAAGCGTTTATTCCAACTCCGAGAGGCTTGGACAAGTCCATAAATGGATCGCTGGAGCTTGCACACTTTGTTAGCTCCCTTTGGATCGACAAAATCTTCCGGTTGCATCATATACAACTCTTCTTCCAGAAATCCATTCAGGAATGCAGTTTTGACATCCATTTGCCAAATTTCATAATCATAAAATGCGGCAATTGCTAACATGATTCGGACAGACTTGAGCATCGCTACGAGTGAGAAGGTCTCATCGTAGTCAATCCCTTGAACTTGTCGAAAACCTTTCGCAACAAGTCGAGTTTTATAGACAGTCACTACACCACGACACTGCATTCCCTATAGACGTGTGTTGAGAAAAGTCACTTTCGCCGACCGACTGTTGGTTGGAAAAATTTGTAACAGACTGTCAGTCGGGAAAACATGTGTACAGTAACAAACGATCAGTCGGGAATGCTAACACATTTATTGTCAAATGATGGGTCGGGAAAGCTCTAATGCCCATCCATACATCGGTCAGGAAATAATCCCGACCAACAGTCCGTGGCGAATGGGCCAGCGCGCGTACATAAAATTTTAGCGCCACCTTTCGGCCCAAGCCCGCGAAACGTTTCCCCCCAACACATATAACTCACCATGCACGGAGAGGAAAAAACCCTAGTCCCTTTCTCAATCCCCACGCGCGCCGCCATGGGCACCCGCCGGCGGCATCCTCCCTGCCCGCCGCGCCATACTACCTCCCGCATGACCCTGTTGGCCCGCCGCTTCGCATGCTCGAACCCTCATCTCCTCCCAGGTGCTCTCTCCTCACCTCATCGTCGTCGCGGCGGGCATCGAGCAGATCTGGGGCTTAATCTGCTGCAGATCTTGGGGTGGCGGGTCTTAATCTGCTGCAGAAGGGGGAGACGGGGCGGGCGCCATGACCAAGCACTCCCCGGAGGCACTGGTGCTTATCTCCCGTGGAAGCTTTCAGGGCCGGGTTCCCGGCGAGCGGCGTCGTCAGCTCCGGCACTAACCTCAGAGTGCCCAGGTTCTTGTTCCTCCCTGCTAAAAGACAGACTTCACTAGAGTATCACCTGTGCATCTTTGACCTTTTTTTCTCTCATCCTCGTAGTCCTAGATGAGCATGACAGAAGAAAATGACGAGATTGCTACCAAGACAAGGCTGCTGTCACTTGAACTATTGGAGGTTAGTTTACATCGTGGAGGTTGCTATATTTGATTTTCTTTGTTTAGATCATATCTGCTGATTCTTTTACCTGCTGGGATTTTTAGGCGTGCGCCCGTGCTCATGTGCCTCCATGTGTGGCTCTCTAATCAGATCTAGGAACTGCCTCCCTATGCAGCAGGGGCCAAACTATGTGCCACCGTATGCATAGTCAGATCTCTAATTAGATGACCTGCCTCCACTATTGTACGCATGTTAAGCTCGGACATTTAATTGCATCTGGTAAGTGGTTGACCATCTAATGATTGATTTTGCAGACCACTACATGCATGTCTGTCTGTATGCTCCGATTAGTCTTGTGCATCTGCCAATCTGGGTGGCTAAATATGTTATGGGAAAGTAGTGGCCTCTGTGATTTAGGACATCTTTTTTTGTTGGGGGTGGGCGAATGATTCAGGGCGTCTGAAACATGTGGGAAAACATATATAGCATTAGATAATAATTAATCTAACGGTTGGTCATATTATGATGCTCAGTAAGGTTAAATAAGTTATACTATAAAATTTTATGCCTTTGTCGTGCTTGTCAGAAAATATGATAGTAATAGCAATAATATGCAACTATTTATCAGGAAAAATATCTGTATGCACTGTATTTGCAGCACTCAATTGCATGGTTGCTTTTAAAAAAATATACGTTAACTTGAGCTAATTAATTAGCACGTGTGTCAGTGTAGTCACGAGCCATCCAAAGGATAGAGAGGATGAGATGAACTCAACAATTTCCAAATTCGACCCTTATTTGGTTAGGCAAGGTTAGCTTTACTATAGCTTGTATTGATGATTTCGAAAATTATATGAGCAAAATTCGTGGACGTAACCTTTTCCTTTAACCATGCATATTGATGATTCAAAACTTAGATCTATCTTGTATCCATCGCCATAATGCTATTTGAACATTTCCACTGTGCTTTGTACATCTAGATTCTGACACGTCTAGATTCTAACATAACAAAAAAAAGCCTGCCTTCTTTCCTTTAAATTTGATAGTCAAGATCTGTTAGAAGATGTTTTTTAGGGATGGGATCTATTTGAAGATGTTGTCTCATTAAAAAAAAGTAACACCACGTACATGAAACATCGCAGGTTGTCTCCTTTTCGATGTTTTGTTTCCTTGATTTTGGGTAATACAATTATGAGAAATAACTGGTGATAGACATGTGAATTGTTTTCTTATACAAAATGACAGAAGTATTAATTATCAAGTGGTTGCATGCATTACTTATATTTTTCAGAAAACCAAGAAACATACCAGAGGCATTTTCATTGTGGCATGCTTTCTTATAGTAAGGCATCTACCCCTTATTGGGATTTTTGAATAGTGTTGGGCGATACAGATTTGAATATGTTTCTGTCAAAAACTATAACTTTCCTGGGCATTTCAAAATAATTGTTTTATACAACAATTATGGTGACTGATGGTGACATTATGCGATCATGAAGTACACATACCATAAAAGGGGGTCCGACTGAGTTTCTTCCAATAGTGAAATTTAAGTGTTGTGGAAGTTGTTTTTTAAGTTCCCGTGATAGGATGCAAAATTTTGTGCTGCACAAATCTATTCAATATTATAATTTCACCAAGAATGGCATATATTATTTCAAAACTAAATATATATTAAAAAATTATTTAATCTTCCAACATCCTATTTAGGATGCAGGTGCGGTTACAGGAATATCGCAAATATTTCTGAATCTCTTCAAAGTATGCTTTTAATCCAGTTACAGGAATAGGCAGCTATTGCCCTCCTTCTAAAAATCAATTTCATTACAAACTGAAAGCACAAATACCTAATGTTTTGAGTTAAAAAAAATCTGAAACAGAGTGGTTCCTAGCCCGTGCAGGCGCACGGTTTGATGACTAGTTTACTTAGTTGCTTGTGGTCTGTTGTGTTATCATGGTTTTACCAATGTTCACATTCCAAATTAGCAATTAGTTGCTAGTGGGTGTTGTCCATGCTGAATGCTGACTTTATGGATTACAAAACCACTTTGTAATCTGCCGGGGTTTCTGATCCACGGGCACCTATGGGACCGGCGGACCGGGTCCCTTTTGGTTCGGCGGGGGGCGGAGGTCGCGCAAAGAGCAGATCGAGGCGAAGCGCGCGGGCGCTTTGGTCGTGCGAGGAGTAAATCGAAGCGAAGCACGCGAGCGATTTACCCAGGTTCGGGCCGCACGGATGCGTAAAACCCTACTCCTGCTTTGTGGATTGGTATTGATTTCTAGCTCGGGAGCGAGATCGAGCGTGAGTGTGTGGAATTGCTGAACCCCGTGAGTGAGTGGAAAAATGTTGAACCCTTCTCTACGTTGCCCCGGGCCTCCTTTTATATGCTCAAGGGGTTACCGACATAGGGCAACGGAGGGTAAAAGTGGAAAAGGGTGCCGTGGGTAGGCACAGCTAGGTGCTGTAGTAGGCACAGCTAGCGGCTACAGTGTTATCATACCTAACCCTGACGGCAGGAGACAAGGGCATTAAATGCCCGTCTGTGTCGCCTAGACAGCACCGAAAGGGACCGCTAGGGACGCCACCGTCTTGCCACGATGGTTGTTTTGTCTGCGCCTGCGTGCTACCGCACGCCCCTAGCTGCACAGCCTCCTGCCACGTGCGCTTGGGAGGGGCCCCGGAGCGACACGTGGGTGGATGTGCTGGAGCGCGGGCGTGGAGTGGGGGCTTGCCACGGCAAGCGCCTCGCCGCGGCCGCCGACTCGTCGCTTCCGGGAGCTTGTCACTCACCGGGCCTTGCCGGGGCGCGTAGCGCGCCGCGGCAAGTTCCTTGGAATGCCTTGGATGGCCTTCCCGGCAAGTGCCTCTTGCCGGGGTCTTGGGATGCTTCTGATGGCCTTCCCGGCAAGCTCCTCTTGCCGGGGTCTTGCCTTCTTCCCGGCAAGCTCCTCTTGTCGGGGTCTTGTCTTGAGTACTTTGTTCTTGAATGGTCTTCAAAGGGACCACGGAGGGTCTTGCCGGTCACCTGGCAGGCCTTGTCGCGGGACGCTGCAACTGCCCGTGCACAAGTTCGGGGTACTAAGGGTACCCCTACTTTAGTACACCGACAGGAGCCCCCGGGCGTGGGTCAGACACGGTGCCGAGCGTTGTTCGGCCAGGCCCAAAACAGTGCACGGGCACGCGCGGCCTAGGCTACGCCGAATCTTCCTCCGCTTCCCCCGCGCCCTCCCCCCGAATGGCACGCGCTGAATGCGGCGTCGTGGGAGAGGTCGTGGGGGTTCCTTTTCTCGAAATGTGGAACGTCCGCCCCCCTCCCCCCTTATAAGCAGGGGAAACAGGGGCAGTCGGGCCATTCGCCCGTTGCCGTTCCCAATCTCAGAAATCTCCGCCGCTCCCTCGCCTCCCCAAAGCTGAGAGAGAGAGCAGCGCTTCGCCCTCCACCGCCGCCAGCACCACCAACGCCGTCGACCCCCTCCACTGCTTCCGCCATGGCTCCGAAAGCCGACAGGGGAAAGACCGTGAAGACGACCGAGGCGCAGCGGCTCGCGGCGCTGCGGAAGACGCGGGCCGTTTTCCCCCCCAGGCTCGGCGCAAAGGAGCTGAGGGCGGACTATTCTCTGTTCTGGTCGGCGGAGACGCACGCGCATCCGCGCACAAGGGTTCTCCCTGCCGCCGCCTGTAATACTGCCCCAAATGGGTACGCCTTCTTCGCGTTGTTCTTCCATTGCGGGCTCTGCCCGCCCTTCTCTGATTTCTTCTGCGACATCATGAACACCTATGGATTCCACCTCCTTGACTTCACCCCCAACGCCGTTCTGACGATGGCAGTTTTCGCGCATCTCTGCGAAAACTTCGTCGGAGTTCTTCCCAACATAGCCATCTTCCGCCATTTCTTCACTCCTCGAGTAGAGAGAGGAGAGCCTCTATCCGGCGGGATCGCCTGGATCTCGAGGACCGGCAAGAAGGAGGCCTACCTGGAGGGAGAGTTCCGCGGCAAGTGGGAGGAGTGGAGGGCTGATTGGTGCTGGATTGTCGAGGAGAGTCCGCAGCCTTTCACCGCCCGGCGCCAAACCCCGGTGGCGCGCGGCGACGACTGGAGCGACCTGGCCCCGGAGGATGACAGGCTGGAGATCGCCGTCACCAGGATCCTGCGCCTCCGGAATGCCGGGCTCACTGTCGGTGCGGTTGGCGCAGACTTCCTTCGCCGCCGCATCGCCCCCCTACAAGAGCGGGGGAGGCCAACTTGGGAGTTCAAGAACGCGGCAGACATTATGAGGCTGCGGCCGGGCCTCAACTTCAACTTCACAGTTCTGGAGCTCCATGCGATGCTGCAGGAGCTGTTCAGATATGACCCCTAGCATCCCGAGGTGTTCAGGTTGCCGGGGGGCGTCGTGCCTTTGTGCAACAACTCCGCGCTCGACCGCATCCGTGCAATGATGCCGGAATGCGACTCGCACGGGATTGTGCCAACTTGGCAGGAGCCTGCCGACGAGGTCGTGCAGCACTTCTTCGACAACTTGGTGGAAGTGGCGGTTCGTGCCGACGAAAAGGACGGCCTCACCCGCGACACCACTGACGCGGAGATGGCGCGCATCGCCACCAGGCTGGAGGAGGCGGCGGCAGCCGCAGCCGCGGGCGAGTTTGGGTTCACCACCGCGGAAGCAGACGCGGCAGAAGTGGCGAGCTGTGGCGAGAAAGGGGAGCCCGCCGGCAAGGAGAGGCTTGCCGGGCAAGATGCCGAGCCGGGCGAGCCTGCCAAAGATACGAGCAGCTCGCGGCAAATCGACTCCTCTTCCTCCTTGCCTCCGGACAGCCCACCAGAAGCAGAGCCCCCAACGCTGCCCAGAAGGCGTCTCCGCAAGGTTGGCGACGTGGCGGAGCGGCAAGCGGGTCAACAGTCACCGCGCCGCGTGACGCGCTCGACCGCGGCAAACACCGTTGCCGCGGGAGCGCCTCATGCTACGACGGCAACTGGAGCAGGGTCCAGCCGGACCACCGCTTCGGTCCCTGCCACTTCCCGTGCCGCGCCGACTGTCGGGGCGGGGTCTTCTCAGACCGCCACCACTGCTCCTGCTAAGCGGCCAAGGGAAGCTTCTCCTCCGCCTCCTCGCTCTGGGAGCGCGCCGGGCTTCGACTTCTCCGCGCTGAGCTCCGACGAGGAGGATGAAGAAGAGTAGGCTTTTCTTGCTGCACTCGCATTTCTTCGGTTTTTGCTGTTGTTCTTGTTTCTCAATTGTTTTTCCCTGAACCTGCCCCTTTTTAGGACTCTGGCCCAGAGAGCGGCAAAGAGAGCTAAGGCCCCGGCGGTCATCATCGAGGACGCGCCCACTGCGACAACAGGTGGCGCGCCCGAGACAACCTTGCCGGACCTGGCGACTTTCCTCCGTGGCAGCCCCCAGCGTAAGTGTGTGAACTATTTGCCGCGGTGAGGCGCGCATGGGTACTTGTCTTTGCTGATATCTGCTTGTTGACTTGCGTAGGAGCAGAGCAGCCTCACCAGGAGCGTCCGGAGACAGCCCCCGGCATGCCATCTGCTTCAACTACGCCGCCCAGGGGAAATTCTCCGGCAAGAGATTCTCCGGCAGGGGGTGGCTCTCCGGCAAGGGGAGGCTCTCCGCCACGGGACGGCACCAGCATCCCCCCAGCGGCAGAGACCATGGCCACCGAGCCCAGCACATGTAATCTTCTTGCTTCGAAACTTCCCTTGGGTGCTTCTTCTGATCTTCTTGAGTTTTTGCTGGATTTTGCTTGACTCTTCCCCCCTTTGCCGGCCATCAGATCCATCCGCTACGGAGCGGATGGAAACAGAGGTCGCCGCTGACGAAGCTGCCGGCGCTGGGGACGTCGCCGGCACCGAGGCCGCCAAGGCCGGCGCCGCGGCGGCTGGCGAGGGATCTGGCGATCGCACTGACGGCCCAGAGGCCACAGGAGCACCAGGCGCTGCACCGACCGTCGACCCGCCCGCCGGGGCCGCAGCGTCAAGCACCGAGGAGCCCCAGCCGGGTGTTTACTTGAAAGCCGGCGAAGGCGTCTTCATCAACCTCCCCTGGGCGTCAAGCTCCAGGGCGCCGGTCGAGGGGGAGGTCTTCGACGGGGAAGTGCTTGCCTCCGCGGGTCTGAAGCTAGTCGACGCGCCGAGCAGCAGCAGCAACGATCCAGAAGAGGAGCGGCTGCTGCGCAGGTTGATGTCGCTCTACCACGCGCGACAAGCCAAGCTGGAGTCCCGCGAGGCGCTTGTCGCGAAGGCGGGAGCAGACATTGAGAAGCGCGCAGACGAGCTCGGGGGTTTCCACCGGGAAGCTCTCCGATCCCTGGCGGAGGAGCGGGAGCAGCTCGCTGAAGCGAAGAAGGCCTTTCTCCTCGAGAAGGCCGAAGCCGAAGAGCTGCAGCGACTGGCCGCTGTGAAGCTAGCCGCGGAGGAGGGCGAGCTGGCGCAGCGGAAGGTCAACCTCGACGCTCACGAGGAGGAACTAGCCGCGCGCGAGGAGAAGCTTGGCGGAGCCCTCAAGCAAGCGGAGGACGCTGCCGCCGCTGCTGAGGCCGCCAAAAGGGTGCTGGAGATGAAGGTGGTGCAGCTGGAGGCTGACCGCAAAGCATGTGGCGAAGAGCTCAGCACCGCCAAGGACTCCAACGCCGCCCTCGAGTCGAGGCTGGTCGCTTTGACCAAGGCGTTGGACGGCGCCAAGGAGCGGGAGGCGGCTCTGAAGAAGGAGATCGATGCCGACAAGGCGTTGCTGGAGAGTGCTGCCACCACCCAAAACGCCTTTAGGGATACGGTGGAGCACTGGACGGAGAGCCTCGTGAACGCCGCCGGGGATATCGACAAGGAGCTGGCGCAGCTGGGGGTGGAGGACTTCGGGTACTCCTCCGACGAGAACCTCCAACCTAGTGCCAAGCTCACTATGTTCTTCCAAGGCGTGGCGACGGCGCTCCAGCGGCTCCGGGATGAGATCCCGAAGCGGCTAGCCGACGAGTCGCGCGAGATCTGTGCGGGAGCCCTTCAGAAGGTGTTGATGAAGGTGGCCTTCCGCAATCCAGGCCTCCGCCTCCACAACGTCCTCAGATCCTTGCCGCCTGATATCGATCAGGAGGAGCTCAAGGCCCTTGTCGCACCCATTGTGGACAAGGTGAGCGGGATCAAGAGGGTCGAGGGCGACCGCGTCGACTAGGCCGCCGACTTCCTTCTTTCCTTGTCGCTGGTAGCTATGTCATAGAAAACATTTATCAGAGCTGCGACAAGCTATTTTGTAATATAACTTTCTTCTGGGTAGCCATTGCAATGTTATTCCCTTTACTTGACTCCTCCCTTTGTATGTTTTTGCCCTACGCTTTTAGGGAACTTGCCGGTGCGGGCATCCGGACCGCGAGCGCTGAGCGCGGAACTGGCGGTGCCGCTACCGGCAAGAAACCTTGTCGCAGCTAGCTGCAGCTCACTTAAGTTGCTGAGCGGGGCTCGAAGCAAAGTAAGGGCGCGGCTAGTGTAGCAACTAGCCGCAGCTAACTTACGTTGTTGAGCAGGCTCAAAACAATGCTAGGGCGCGGCTAGTGTAGCAACTAGCCGCAGCTCACCTAATGTTGTTGAGCGAGCTCGAAACAACGCAAGGGCGCAGCCAGCTACGAGTTGGCTCCTCCGCGCACAGGTTTCCCATACAAAGTGCGGTCGTTCAAGGGAGATAACTTGAAATTTAAAAAATTTGGCTGCTCAAACTTTGGCAACTTAGCTTTTCTGTCGTTTGCTTCCCGGCAAGACGAAATTCTTGAACGACGCCTGGTCCATATCCTTTTCTTCTCCCTTCCCCCCGGCAAACTTGTGGGCGAGGGAACCTTTCTTTCCTTGGAAGAAAAGAAAGAAGAGAAAATAAAGATATAGAGCCTTGCGGCTCGTTATCGCTAACCGTGGGGTTGGTGCTGCACAAATGTCAGATCATATATGCCAAAAAATAGAAAGCATAAAATCGACAAAATGTGCGGAGCACGCGAGCTCTGCTGCGCACGGGATCTGCGCCCGGCCTCGTACAAAGGATTACATGCAACAGCGGCAAGACTTTGTACAAGAGGTGGTTGCCGGAACAGGTTCCGACAACCGCGCCTTACGGGTAAAACTTACGAAGATGCTCGATGTTCCAGGAGTTGCTCACTGGGATGCCATTTTCGGTCTCAAGGCGGACAGCGCCAGGCCTTGTGACTCGTTTCACCCGGTAAGGGCCTTCCCATTTCGGCGTCAACTTTCCATGTTTTTACCCCACGCTTTTAGGGAACTTGCCGGCGCAGGCACCAGGGCCGTGAGCGCTGAGTGCGGAACATCAGCAGGCTGTTGGCAGTGCCGCTACCGGCAAGAAACCTTGTCGCAGCTAGCTGCAGCTCACTTAAGTTGCTGAGCGGGGCTCGAAGCAAAGTAAGGGCGCGGCTAGTGTAGCAACTAGCCGCAGCTAACTTACGTTGTTGAGCAGGCTCGAAACAATGCAAGGGCGCGGCCAGTGTAGCAACTGGCCGCGGCTCACCTAATGTTGTTGAGCGAGCTCGAAACAACGCAAGTGCGCAGCCAGCTACGAGTTGGCTCCTCCGTGCACAGGCTTCTCATACAAAGTGAGCCGATCCAGGGGAGATAACTCAAAAATTAGAGATCTAGTTGCTCAGGCTTTGGCAACTTATCTGTTCTGGGTGTGTTGACGTGCATGGTGGCCTTGGGCGCTCCGAGATCCACCAGCTCGATCTTGATCCAGCGAGTGCACGGTACCGTGAGTACCATGACGCTGCCGGTCCCGCGCCTCCTGAGATGGGCGCGGTGCATGCACGGATGCCGAGGTCTTGGAGTGCGCCCGGTCGTTGCGGGAGCCGGCCACGCCGCCGATGGGCAGCGCCGCCTTGCCCTGGGACCTGGCAGCACCGAGAGTTCCCTCGTTGACGCGTGCCCTTCCGCCGGCGCCTACCCCACCATCCGTTTGCTCCGGCGGTGGGTGGCTCGGTGCGGACGGAGCAGCTGCCTCCGAAACCTTCTTCTTCGGCGGCATGTTGATGAAGATGGCGAAGATCGATGAAGAAGATGAAGATCTAGCCCGCGAGAACGCCGGATCTGATTCACACAACTTCGACGCCCCCTACCTGGCGCGCCAGAGATGCCGGGGTTTCTGATCCACGGGCACCTATGGGACCGGCGGACCGGGTCCCTTTTGGTTTGGCGGGGGGCGGAGGTCGCGCAAAGAGCAGATCGAGGCGAAGCGCGCGGGCGGTTTGGTCGTGCGAGGAGTAAATCGAAGCGAAGCACGCGAGCGATTTACCCAGGTTTGGGCCGCACGGATGCGTAAAACCCTACTCCTGCTTTGTGGATTGGTATTGATTTCTAGCTCGGGAGCGAGATCGAGCGTGAGTGTGTGGAATTGCTGAACCCCGTGAGTGAGTGGAAAAATGCTGAACCCTTCTCTACGTTGCCCCGGGCCTCCTTTTATATGCTCAAGGGGTTACCGACATAGGGCAACGGAGGGCAAAAGTGGAAAAGGGTGCCGTGGGTAGGCACAGCTAGGTGCTGTAGTAGGCACAACTAGCGGCTACAGTGTTATCATACCTAACCCTGACGGCAGGGGACAAGGGCATTAAATGCCCGTCTGTGTCGCCTAGACAGCACGGAAAGGGACCGCTAGGGATGCCACCGTCTTGCCACGATGGTTGTCTTGTCAGCGCCTGCGTGCTACCGCACGCCCCTAGCGACACGTGGGTGGATGTGCTGGAGCGCGGGCGTGGAGTGGGGGCTTGCCGCGGCAAGCGCCTCGCCGCGGCCGCCGACTCGTCACTTCTGGGAGCTTGTCGCTCACCGGGCCTTGCCGGGGCGCGTAGCGCGCCGCGGCAAGTTCCTTGGAATGCCTTGGATGGCCTTCCCGGCAAGCGCCTCTTGCCGGGGTCTTGGGATGCTTCTGATGGCCTTCCCGGCAAGCTCCTCTTGCCGGGGTCTTGCCTTCTTCCCGGCAAGCTCCTCTTGCCGGGGTCTTGTCTTGAGTACTTTGTTCTTGAATGGTCTTCAAAGGGACCACGGAGGGTCTTGGCGGTCACCTGGCAGGCCTTGTCGCGGGACGCTGCAACTGCCCGTGCACAAGTTCGGGGTACTAAGGGTACCCCTACTTTAGTACACCGACATAATCCATGTCCAGCTTTTAGGTTCTGGCTTTGTAGTGTGGATCATCTAGCTCAAATAACGAAATGATGTGAAACTGTGTTAGAGCTTGCTGGTGTGCTGCTTGTCAAGCTTGCTATGCTGTTGTCTGCTAAATTCTGGGTGTACATCGATGCAATTGAACATGGAAACAACTTCAGAACTATTTTTCACATTTTTTTACTAAAAGTTCGAACCACTGAACATGACTACTCCCATATCTCTGAAATGAGAATTTACTAAAGTTTCTACTCGGGTTATTGATAGTTTTGTTTTCATGTTCATGTAAGTAAAATGCCGAATACAAACGACCTTCATTATTATTATTATTATTATTATTATAATATTAGCAACACAATATGTATTAGCAAACCACAATACAAATGATATCTTTAGTTCCTAGGACAAATTTTAGATGAATTAGTTCATAGAGCAAGTGATACAGAAAAAATGTAAGCGTTGTGTATTTGTGAAGAAGAAAAAGGTGAATTCTCTCTCTTATCTATTTTTCTAGGGTGTCTTGAACAGTCACTTATTCTTGCATGATTTCTCTCCCCTCTTTAGATATTTTTTGCGTACGCCAACTTGGTTTTGCTTATATTGCAGTGAGCTCTGTTCTAGGAGTATACTGGTGTACTGATGTTTGTAATGTTTTTATGTTGTGTGCTGATGTTTGCAATGGTATTTGGTTTTTGTACTCTGCAAGCCTCATGATGCTAATTGAAGTATCCTTTATCATGTTGCAGATGCTTAACAAATTCTTTCACTGCTACGTGTTGTTAATCACCTGCTTTCTTACTCCTTTCATTTATGTAGGAAAGGCCTAAGAGAGTTATCCCCCATGGGAACAGGGACCAGGATACATTGTCTCTCAGGATATATGCAGCAGATTTTTTTAGAAAAACAAAAAAAGGGAGCCACCTAGACGCTGCATCCTTGCAACTCGTCAGTTGCTTTGGTATAAAATGATATTGAAGGCAGCTTAGAGAAAATACCATCTTCTCTAGTTGTGGTCCGTAATATTAACTGGTTATTTTGACTTGCAGATGTTCAAGCTGGAGGATGTTATCCAATGAGATGAAGATTGAAGGCTTTGATGTACTGTACGAGAACGAAACAAGCTTCTTAGTGGAAGGCTATGAGGATGGATATCAGGATAGATATGTAGTTGCCCACTACAAGTAGCCAAGGCAGATGATGTGCCTCTGAGATAAATTCCAGAAAACAGAGCAAGAAATTTTTGCTCCAGAAGTGAACCATAATGTTTCCTCTATTTAATTAGTTACATTAGCTTATAGGAAACTTGAGTGGTCATTTGTTCATAACAGATGAACTATTTATATGTGAAAATTAATGAATGTGTGTTATTGTTTGGTTCTGGTTTAATATTGTTGGACAACATGCATGTTACAGTTATGGATTATGAAACTTGATTGAGGGTTAACAGATGTTGGTCCGTAAAAGAAATCCTGTCAGGCAGTCAGTTGGGAAAGGATAATGCCCTATCAAATCTGGATATTGGAGGGATAACATAATGTTTGTTGGGAAAGAGTACCCTGTCAGATAGTTGGTCGGGGAAGCCCATGTCAGCCCCAATAGATTGTTGGTCGGGAAAGTTTACCATGTCTGATAGTCGGTCGGGAAAGGCCGGTAGCAACCCCAACGGACTATCGGTCGGGAAAGGCCCATGGCTGGCCCAACAGAATGTTGGTCGGGAAAGATGCACCATAGACGACATACGGTCGGTCGGGAAAGGTATGACGGTCGGGAAAGTGCTTTCCTGTCTGTTCTTTCCCCAACAGACAAGGTCGGTTGGCAATAGTCTTTCCCGACCGACTGTTTGTCAGTGGAACTAGTATTCCCGACCAATTTGGCTGTTGGGAATGTAGTGCTATGTTGTAGTGAGTAACATTGCCGTCAGCGTCAGTCTTCTTCTTGAAGATCCATTTATTCTCAATTGCTTGCCGATCACCGGGCAAGTCAACCAAAGTCCACACTTTGTTCTCATACATGAATCCACTAGTAGAAAAAGGGTCAAATGTGAAGCACATTAGTGCCGGTTTGAATTTGAGCCGGCACTAATGTGACCATTAGTGCCGGTTCCAATGGCTAGGCGGGCGGGCATCATTAGTACCGGTTCATGGATAACCTTTAGTACCGGTTCATGCCATGAACCGGTACTAATGAGGCTGTGTCAGGCTATGGTCAGTCTGGGGCCCCCACGAAGACCTTTAGTACCGGTTCATGCCATGAACCGGTACTAGAGTTTCTTTGTAAGCCGATTTTTAGTCCCACCTCGCCAAGAGAGAGGCAGTATGAGCGGTTTATAAGCCGTGAGTGCACAGACAATGACGAAGAGTTGCAATGCTCACCTACATGTTGATTAGCTTCAAGCCTTGCAGAATAGCATATATTGCATTGAGCTATGTGCAGTGCAGTCTACACTATTCCGAATGGCTTGAAGCAAATTAACCAGCATTGCACCTCTTTTTTATTTTTAATAACTTATTTGAACTCCGGACTTCTTTTGTGTTCAGTATGCTGCATTCAAAGCGACGTCATCAATTTCCAACATGTTCTGACATCATTTGTTGTTTTTTGGTCATTTACCTAATTGTTTAGAGAGCTAAATGACCGTGAAATTGAAAATCACTATAAAATGAATCCTGAAAATGTTGAAACTTGGCATGGTATCATCATATCACCCGCATAGCATGCGCGAAAGAGTAGAGAGGGTCACGGCAAAAAATGGACGCACTTCGTGTACAAACTGGACAAACTCTTTCAGAGTATCAGGGTTTCAGACGAGAACTCATCTGTTACATGGCCACTTCAATGTTTTTTAAACTTATTTGAACTCCGGACTTCTTTTGTGTTTAGTATGCAGCATTCAAAGCGAAGTCATCAATTTCCAACATGTTCTGACATCATTTGTTGTTTTTCGGTCATTTACCTAATTGTTTAGAGAGCTAAATGACCGTGAAATTGAAAATCACTACAAAATGAATCCTGAAAATGTTGAAACTTGGCATGGTATCATCATATCACCCCATAGCATGCGCGAAAGAGTAGAGAGGGTCACGGCAAAAACTGGACGCACTTCGTGTACAAACTGGACAAACTCTTTCGGAGTATCAGGGTTTCGGACGAGAACTCATCTGTTACATGGCCACTTCAATGTTTTTTAAACTTATTTGAACTCCGGACTTCTTTTGTGTTTAGTATGTAGCATTTAAAGCGACGCCATCAATTTTCAACATGTTTTGACATCATTTGTTGTTTTTCGGTCATTTACCTAATTGTTTAGAGAGCTAAATGACCATGAAATTGAAAATCACTACAAAATGAATCCTGAAAATGTTGAAACTTGGCATGGTATCATCATATCACCCGCATAGCATGCGCGAAAGAGTAGAGAGGGTCACGGCAAAAACTGGACGCACTTCATGTACAAACTGGACAAACTCTTTCAGAGTATCAGGGTTTCGGACGAGAACTCATCTGTTACATGGCCACTTTAATGTTTTTTAAACTTATTTGAACTCCGGACTTCTTTTGTGTTTAATATGCAGCATTCAAAGCGACGTCATCAATTTCCAACATGTTCTGACATCATTTGTTATTTTTCGGTCATTTACCTAATTGTTCAGTATGCAGCATTCAATTTCCAGAAGAAAATAAATAGAAGAAAAGAAATAATGCAGAAAATAAAAAAATTATACAAAAAAATTACTCAAAAATAAATAGAAGAAAATAAATAATGCAGAAAAGAAAAAACTATATAAAAAACTACTCAAAAATAAATAGAAGAAAATAAATAATGCAGAAAAGAAAAAACTATATAAAAAATTAGGTAAAAACTCATCTGTTACAAACTGGACGCACTTCGTGTACAAACTGGACATACTCTTTCGGAGTATCAGGGTTTCGGACGAGAACTCATCTGTTACACGGCCACTTCAATGTTTTTTAAACTTATTTGAACTCCGGACTTCTTTTGTGTTCAGTATGCAGCATTCAAAGCGACATCATCAATTTCCAACATGTTCTGACATCATTTGTTGTTTTTCAGTCATTATCTAATTGTTCAGTATGCAGCATTCAATTTCCAAAAGAAAATAAATAGAAGAAAAGAAATAATGCAGAAAATAAAAAAACTATACAAAAAAATTACTCAAAAATAAATAGAAGAAAATAAATAATGCAGAAAAGAAAAAACTATATAAAAAACTACTCAAAAATAAATAGAAGAAAATAAATAATGCAGAAAAGAAAAAACTATATAAAATTTTTGTTGGCGCGCTGCCCAGTGGGCCTGCCAGACCTAGGATGTGCAAATGCAGGCCCAGAAGGGCCAGCAGGCTCACAGAGCAGCGCGCCCTAATTAATTAGGCCCAGAAGCCTGCTATATAGAGGAGTTCGAAGAGGTAGCCGCGGCTGGGTTTATAAACCAGTGCGGCTGCCCTTCGTCCAGCGAGGTGGGACTAAACTTTGAGGTGGCAGCGCGAGGCCTTTAGTACCGGTTGGTGGCTCCAACCGGTACTAAAGACCACCCTTTAGTACCGGTTGGAACCACTCCAACCGGTACTAAAGACCACCCTTTAGTACCGGTTGGAACCACCAACCGGTACTAAAGGCCTGCTCTTCCCGCCTCTTGGCCTGGCCAAAGTTGGCCTTTAGTACTGGTTGGTGCCTCCAACCGGTACTAAAGGCCTCTCCTATATATACAACACTTACGAAAATTCAGTTAGATCTCCCACTTCTTTCGTCTCCAACCTCTCGCGCGCCGCTCGAACCCGTCCTCGCCGCCCGTCGTCCGTCGTCGTCGTCGCTGTCCCCGTCGCCGCCCGTCGTCGTCGCCGTCTCGCGCCGCCGCCCCGAACGCCGCGCGCCGCCGTCCGTCGTCGTCCCGCCGCGGTCCCGTACGTCTCTCGCTCTCGTGTATACCTGCCGCGCCGCCGTCCGTCGTCGTTGCACCCGGCCCGTATGGCGGCGCCCCCGCCCGTACGTACGCCGCCGCCCCCGCCCCGTACGCCGGCGCCCTCGCTCATACGTACGGGGCGGCGGCGTACGGGGCCGCACACATACACACACATGCATATATACGTACACACTACACACACACATACACACACACATTTTTTTTACTTATTTTCTGTTTTTTAGAAAAGTTAATTAGATGATCGAATGTTTGATTAATGTCGAATGTTAGATGAATTAGCTAGATAGAAAATTATCGAACTAGAGATTTGAACTAGTTGAATAATTAATATAACTAGTTTATTTTTAGTAAGAAAATTATCGAACTAGTTTATTTAGGTATATGAGATTTGAACTAGTTCAATAATTAATATAACTAGTTTATTTTTAGTAAGAAAATTGTCTAAATAGTTTATTTAGGTATATGAGATTTGAACTAGTTCAATAATTAATATAACTAGTTTATTTAGGTATATGAGATTTGAACTAGTTCAATAATTAATATAACTAGTTTATTTTTAGTAAGAAAATTTAGGTATCTGAGATTTGATGATCTAATTAAAATATTATTTTTTTAATGAGTTTTTCTGTTTATTTAATTTTTTATATATTTTGAGTTTATATAAATGTTAGATTAATGTCGAATGTTAGATGAATTAGATAGAAAAGTTAAATATATAGTAATGTCAATTGTTAGAGATGAATATAGTTAGATATATTAATTAATGTCAAATGTTAGATGAATATATATTTGGCTAGATATTAATTAATGTTAGATAGTAATAGGTGTTTAATGTTTCACCTATATGAACGTAGGAAATGTCATCTGACGACGAAAAAGATTTCATTATGTGCGAACACTGTGAAGACCAGCGCGGCCTGTGCGACAGAAATTTCCTTGTTGATGGTAGGCGCTTCAGCATCAAGCTGGATGAGACATTTGAAGTTGATACAGTAAGTCACTTTATCAATTATTATTTGAATGCAAAACTTATGCTTCATTTGCTTCAACTTATAATTTTAAATTTTCACTATTCTACTAGCGCATCCCCTGCCATGCAAGAATTTTTGTCTTGGATAAGATAGGTTTTAGTGCTATAGATGATATGGAGGTAAAGAGAGTTTACTTGAAGACGGAGCATGGGTATACTTTCAACGTCAAATTATATAATGGAGACACATACACCCATTTTGAATGCAAAACTTGGCAAGCACTTTGCAAGGCTTATGCATTTGAGCCTGGTATGGTTGTCACCTTTGATATTCGTCCGGAAGATGATATTGAAGGTAATATAGACATCTGGGTCGATGTGCAAACGCCTCCAGTTCTACCATTATGTGAGTTTTTCTCAACCATGCATGCATATGTTTATGTCTTTGATACAGTTTATTCAAAAATAGTTGACAACTAATTTGTATTGTCAGCTTATTTCGGTTCAAGCAAACATGTCCGGCGCTTGGTAGACAGGACCTACTACTGCCCCGGGGTCAACTAAACTGTGAGGAGATAAGTCATTATGTTTCATGGCTTGAGGATCATAATACTGTCAAGACAATTTTTTCCTGAACTTAGAAATGTTAGTACTCAAAACGTGCGACCAATGGTGATCGTATTGAACTACGGTCACATCTATAATCGAAAGATGGTACGATTTTAACTATTTATCCTTAATTAGTGCATCTTTTGCATACATTATTTTTGAAGCTAAACTTTCATTGCTTAGTATATTAATTACTATACGATGTTCTTCAACAGGGACTTCCGATGACAGTTGTGCCTCAGTGGATCGAGACTAAAGGTGACATGTCAATGGTTAGCTTACGGCCAAGATATCCTACATTGCACATGAGTGCATTCAGGATTTCTGAAAGCGAAGAATGCTTAATAGTGAAAGATTGGAGCAAAATTGTTAACGATCGCAGAGAAGTACTAGGGGGCAGCAAGGAGAAGCGCAACCCAAGATTAGGAGACAGATTCATCTGCATGCTCCAGTATGATGAATCAGGAGAGCTATACATGTTCTATGCTATTCTACCTGAAAGGGAGCAGCACTAGTCCATGCTCTTAATTAGTGTCTCATGTCCGTGTCCTGAACTTCGATGTTGGTGATGATTATGTTGAACTCGATGATATCTTTGCTTCTGTTACAAAGTGAATGTTTCCTCTTTAAGCTAGCCAGTGTTGGTGATGATTAGATAGCTAGCGGTAATGACTATGATGATTAAATAGTGGTAATTAGACGACTACGATGATTTTTAGCTAGCTAGAGTTTATTTATTTATTAATATGCGATGATGATGATGACGACTACAACTCATTATAATGTAAAACAATCCTAAATTAAATTGATAACACAAATTTAATTGAAAAATACAAAATAAAACAAAAACCCACAAACATTTAGTACCGGTTGGTGTTACCAACCGGTACTAAAGGGCTCCCGGCCCCCGGAGCTGGCTTGTGCCACGTGGTTTCCCTTTAGCACCGGTTCATGCTGAACCGGTACTAAAGGGGGGGCCTTTAGTGCCCACACTTTAGTGCCGGTTATGGAACCGACACTAAAGGGCCTTACGAACCGGTGCTATTACCCGGTTCTGCACTAGTGATCCCATCTCAGATTTCATGGCCTCAAGCCATTTTGCGGAATCTGGGCTCACCATCGCTTCTTCATAGTTCGTAGGTTCGTCATGGTCTAGTAACATAACTTCCAGAACAGGATTACTGTACCACTCTGGTGCGGATCTTACTCTGGTTCATCTACAAGGTTCAGTAACAACTTGATCTGAAGTTTCATGATCATCATCATTTACTTCCTCACTAATTGGTGTAGGTGTCGCAGAAACCGGTTTCTGCGATGAACTACTTTCCAACAAGGGAGCAGGTACGGTTACCTCATCAAGTTCTACTTTCCTCCCACTCACTTATTTCGAGAGAAACTCCTTCTCTAGAAAAACTCCGAATTTAGCAAAAAAAGTCTTGCCTTCGGATCTGTGATAGAAGGTGTACCCAACAGTCTCCTTTGGGTATACTATGAAGACACATTTCTCCGATTTGGGTTCGAGCTTATTAGGTTGAAGCTTTTTCACATAAGCATCGCAGCCCCAAACTTTCAGAAACGACAACTTTGGTTTCTTGCCAAACCATAGTTCATAAGGCGTCGTCTCAACGGATTTCGATGGTGCCCTATTTAACGTGAATGCGGCCGTCTCTAAAGCATAACCCCAAAATGATAGCAGTAAATCAGTAAGAGACATCATAGATCGTACCATATCTAGTAAAGTACGATTACGATGTTCGGACACACCATTACGCTGTGGTGTTCCGGGTGGCGTGAGTTGCGAAACTATTCCGCATTGTTTCAAATGAAGACGAAACTCATAACTCAAATATTCTCCTCCACGATCAGATCATAGAAACTTTATTTTCTTGTTACGATGATTTTCAACTTCACTCTGAAATTCTTTGAACTTTTCAAACGTTTCAGACTTATGTTTCATTAAGTAGATATACCCATATCTGCTTAAGTCATCTGTGAAGGTGAGAAAATAACGATATCCGCCACGAGCCTCAACATTCATCGGACCACATACATCTGTATGTATGATCCCCAACAAATCTGTTGCTCTCTCCATAGTACCGGAGAACAGCGTTTTAGTCATCTTGCCCATGAGGCACGGTTCGCAAGTACCAAGTGATTCATAATCAAGTGGTTCCAAAAGTCCATCAGTATGGAGTTTCTTCATGCGCTTTACACCGATATGACCTAAATGGCAGTTCCACAAATAAGTTGCACTATCATTATCAACTCTACATCTTTTGGCTTCAATATTATGAATATGTGTATCACCACTATCGAGATTCAATAAAAATAGACCACTCTTCAAGGGTGCATGACCATAAAAGATATTACTCATATAAATAGAACAACCATTATTCTCTGATTTAAATGAATAACCGTCTCGCATCAAACAAGATCCAGATATAATGTTCATGCTCAACGCTGGCACCAAATAACAATTATTTAGGTCTAATATTAATCCCGAAGGTAGATGTAGAGGTAGCGTGCCGACCGCGATCACATCGACTTTGGAACCATTTCCCACACGCATCGTCACCTCATCCTTAGCCAATCTTCGCTTGATCCGTAGCCCCTATTTCGAGTTGCAAATGTTAGCAACAGAACCAGTATCAAATACCTAGGTGCTACTGCGAGTATTAGTAAGGTACACATCAATAACATGTATATCACATATACCTTTGTTCACTTTGCCATCCTTCTTATCCGCCAAATACTTGGGGCACTTCCGCTTCCAGTGACCAGTCTGCTTGCAGTAGAAGCACTTAGTCTCAGGCTTAGGTCCAGACTTGGGTTTCTTCTCCTGAGCAGCAACTTGTTTGCTATTCTTCTTGAAGTTCCCTTTCTTCTTCCCTTTGCCCTTTTTCTTGAAACTGGTGGTCTTATTGACCATCAACACTTGATGCTCCTTCTTGATTTCTACCTCCGCGGCTTTTAGCATCACGAAGAGCTCAGGAATAGTCTTATTCATCCCTTGCATATTATAGTTCATCAGGAAGCTTTTGTAGCTTGGTGGCAGTGATTGAAGAACTCTGTCAATGACACTATCAACAAGAAGATTAACCCCCAGTTGAGTCAAGTGATTATGATACCCAGACATTTTGAGTATATGTTCACTGACAGAACTATTCTCCTCCATGTTGCAGCTATAGAACTTATTGGAGACTTCATATCTCTCAATCCGGGCATTTGCTTGAAATATTAACTTCAACTCTTGGAACATCTCATATGCTCCATGATGTTCAAAACGTCGTTGAAGACCCGGTTCTAAGCCGTAAAGCATGGCACACTGAACTATCGAGTAGTCATCAGCTTTGCTCTGCCAGACGTTCTTAACGTCGTTAGTTGCATCAGCAGCATGCCTGGCACTCAGCGGTGCTTCCAGGACATAATTCTTCTGAGAAGCAATGGGGATAATCCTCAAGTTACGGACCCAGTCCGTGTAATTGCTACCATCATCTTTCAACTTTGCTTTCTCAAGGAACGCATTAAAATTCAACGGAACAATAGCACGGGTCATCTATCTACAATCAACATAGACAAGCAAGATACTATCAGGTACTAAGTTCATGATAAATTTAAGTTCAATTAATCATATTACTTAAGAACTCCCACTTAGATAGACATCCCTCTAATCCTCTAAGTGATCATGTGATCCATATCAACTAAACCATGTCCGATCATCACGTGAGATGGAGTAGTTTCAATGGTGAACATCACTATGTTGATCATATCTACTATATGATTCACGCTCGACCTTTCGGTCTCCGTGTTCTGAGGCCATATCTGTTATATGCTAGGCTCGTCAAGTTTAACCTAAGTATTCCGCGTGTGCAACTATTTTGCACCCGCTGTATTTGAACGTAGAGTCTATCACACCCGATCATCACGTGGTGTCTCAGCACAAAGAACTTTTGCAACGGTGCATACTCAGGGAGAACACTTTATACTTTGATAATTTAGCGAGGGATCATCTTATAATGCTACCGTCAATCAAAGCAAGATAAGATGCATAAAAGATAAACATCACATGCAATCAATATAAGTGATATGATATGGCCATCATCATCTTGTGCTTATGATCTCCATCTCAGAAGCACCGTCATGATTACCATCGTCACCGGCGCGACACCTTGATCTCCATCGTAGCATCGTTCTCGTCTCACCAATCTTATGCTTCTACGACTATCGCTACCGCTTAGTGATAAAGTAAAGCATTACAGGGCGATTGCATTGCATACAATAAAAGCGACAACCATATGGCTCCTGCCAGTTGCCGATAACTCGGTTACAAAACATGATCATCTCATACAATAAAATTTAGCATCATGTCTTGATCATATCACATCACAACATGCCTTGCAGAAACTAGTTAGACGTCCTCTACTTTGTTGTTGCAAATTTTACGTGGCTGCTACGGGCTTAGCAAGAACCGTTCTTACATACGCGTCAAAACCACAATGATAGTTTGTCAAGTTGGTGTTGTTTTAACCTTCGCAAAGACCGGTCGTAGCCACACTCGGTTCAACTAAAGTTAGAGAAACTGACACCCGCCAGCCATCTGTGTGCAAAGCACGTCGGTAGAACCAGTCTCGCGTAAGCGTACGCGTAATGTCGGTCTGGGCCGCTTCATCCAACAATACCGCCGAACCAAAGTATGACATGCTGGTAAGCAGTATGACTTATAAAGCCCACAACTCACTTGTGTTCTACTCGTGCATATGACATCTACGCATAAAACCAGGCTCGGATGCCATTGTTGGGGAACGTAGTAATTTCAAAAAAATTCCTACGCACACGCAAGATCATGGTGATGCACAGCAACGAGAGGGGAGAGTGTTGTCCACGTACCCTCGTAGACCGAAAGCGGAAGCGTTAGCACAATGCGGTTGATGTATTCGTACGTCTTCACGATCTGACCGATCAAGTACCGAACGTACGACACCTCCGAGTTCAGCACACGTTCAGCCCGGTGACGTCCCTCGAACTCCGATCCTGCCGAGTGTTGAGGGAGAGTTTCGTCAGCACGACGGCGGGGTGACGATGATGATGTTCTACCGACGCAAGGCTTCGCCTAAGCACTACTACAGTATTATCGAGGTGGACTATGGTGGAGGGGGGCAGCGCACACGGCTAAAAGATCAAATGATCAATTGTTGTGTCTCTAGGGTGCCCCCTGCCCCTGTATATAAAGGAGCAAGGGGGTGCGGCCGGCCAGGAGAGAGGGCGCGCCAGGAGGAGTCTGATACGTCTCCAACGTATCTATAATTTTTGGTTGCTCCATGCTATATCACTTACTGTTTTGAATGTTTATGGGCTTTATTATACACTTTTATATCACTTTTGGTACTAACCTATTAACCCAAAGCCCAGTGCCAGTTTCTGTTTTTACCCTGTTTTAGGGTTTCGAAGAAAAGGGAAATCAAACGGAGTCCAATTGACCTGAAACTTCACGGAACTCACTTTTGGAAAGAAAGAAGCCCAGAAGAGTTGGAGTGCACGTCGGGGGATCTGCGAGGAGGTCACGAGGCAGGGGGCGCGCCCACCCCCTGGGCGCGCCCTCCACCCTCGTGAGCCCCTCGTGGCCCCCCTGACGTACTTCTTCCGCCTATATATCTCCATATACCCTAAAAACATCCGTGAGCACAATAGAACGGGAGTTACGCCGCCAGAAGCCTATGTAGCCACCGAAAGCCAATCTAGACCCGTTCCGGCACTCTGCCGGAGGGGGAATCCTTCTCCGGTGGCCATCTTCATCATCCCCGTGCTCTCCATGATGAGGAGGGAGTAGTTCTCCCTCGGGGCTGAGGGTATGTACCAGTAGCTATGTGTTTGATCTCTCTCTCTCTCTCTCTCTCTCTCTCGTGTTTTTGAGGTGATACGATCTTGATGTATCGCGACCTTTGCTATTATAGTTGGATCCTATGATGTTTTCTCCCCCCCTCTAGATTGAGTCTTTAATGAATTGAGTTTCCCCTTTGAAGTTATCTTATCGGATTTAGGGTTTTGGTTGATGTCGGTGTCAAAACCGGCGGATCTCGGGTAGGGGGTCCCGAACTGTGCGTCTAGGTCGGATGGTAACAGGAGGCAAGGAACACGATGTTTTACCCAGGTTCGGGCCCTCTTGATGGAGGTAAAACCCTATGTCCTGCTTTATTAATATTGATGATATGGATAGTACAAGAGTAGATCTACCACGAGATCAAGGAGGCTAAACCCTAAAAGCTAGCCTATGGTATGGTTGTTGTATGATGAAGTTGTCCTACAGACTAAAACCCTCCGGTTTATATAGACACCGGAGAGGGTTAGGGTTACACAAAGTCGGTTACAATGGTAGGAGATCTTGAATATCCGCATCACCAAGCTTGCCTTCCACGCCAAGGAAAGTCCCATCCGAACACGGGACGAAGTCTTCAATCTTGTATCTTCATAGTCCTGGAGTCCGGCTGAAGGTATAGTCCGGCTACCCGAACACCCCCTAATCCAGGACTCCCTCAGTAGCCCCTGAACCAGGCTTCAATGACGACGAGTCCGGCGCGTAGATTGTCTTCGGCATTGCAAGGCGGGTTCCTCCTCCAAATTCTTCATAAAAGTTTGTAAACACCAAGAGTAGTGTCCGGCTCTGCAAAATAAGTTTCCACGTATTGCCACAGAGAGAATAATATTAACACAAATCTAATCTGCTGACGTATTCCGCAGCGTGACATCACACTACGGCCAAGCCTTTATTCGAATCATTTTCACTTTTCCACCTCAGCGTGTTTTGCGAGGCGGTTTCCTTGGCACGTCTTGTCAAAGCAGAGATCATGTCCCCCATTTACGGGATTCTCATCAATACGGACGTGGGTAACCCAACCGCGCCATTTATCACGGCGCTTGGAAGGCAAGCAAGTTTTACTAGGCTGGTGGGGACGCATAGTCGCATCCGCTCATATAAGGGGATAAGGATCCTCCTTTTTACCTACGCCTTCTTCCTCCTTTGCCTATCCATCTTCTGCGCACCCGAGCTCCAGCGCCCAAGCCCGCACTTCCTACCTCAACCTTCTCCAACAATGTCCGGAGCGGGAGGCAAGTGGATGGTCTCCTCCGTCACGGAGGGCCATGTCAAAAGGCTACGGAAGGCCGGATACCTGTCCAAAGACATCGCGCACCGGCTTCCTGAGGAGGGGCAGCTTCTCCCCACCCCAAGGCCCCATGAGAGGGTAGTATTTCTTCCCCACTTCCTCTGCGAACTGGGTTTTCCTCTCCACCCATTTGTCCATGGGCTCATGTTCTACTATGGCCTAGATTTCCATGATCTGGCCCCGAACTTCAGCCTCAATATCTCGGCGTTTATCATCGTGTGCGAGGCTTTCCTCTGCATCCGCCCCCATTTCGGCCTCTGGCTCCAGACCTTCAATGTCAAGCCAAAGGTGGTGCGCGGCAACCAGGCGGAGTACGGAGGTGCCATGGCGGGCAAAATAGCCAACGTCCTATGGCTCGAGGGCTCCTTTGTGGAGACCTTGAAGGGGTGGCAGTCAGGGTGGTTTTACATCACCGAGCCACGCGATCCAAAGTGGATCGCAGCCCCTGAATTCCGATCTGGACCCCCTATGCGGCTCACGTCCTGGAAGGAGACGGGCTTGTCATGGGGCGACGAAGAAGAGGTGACCGGACTGCAAAAATGCATCCAGTCCCTGGTGAACAAGCAGCTCAAGCTTGTCAACGTAGTCCAGGTCATGCTCGTCCGCCGGATCCTTCCGTGTCAAGAACGGGACTTCAATTTGTGGGAGTTCAACCCAGCGCAGCACCGAACTCTGAGCAGGCTCTTCGACACGACGTACGAAGATGTCTGGAAGGGGCTAACCAAAGGCGCCGAGGCTCCCACATCTGCCTCCGAAGACCGCAGATTCAGCTCGCAGCGTCCTGCTGGCGAGGTAAAATATTTTCATCTTTTACAGGATGTTAAGTTTTCTTCATAGTTTGACTCTATGCGGGATCTAAACTACCTCACCTTTGACATGATTGGCAGGCGAAGTCCGGACTGGTTAACTGTCCGGCTCCTTTGCCCGAAGACCCAGCCCCTGCTCTCCTAGTGAAGCTGCTGGTTCCGGCACCTTATGTGGTGCCGGAGAAGAAGGCCAAGAATAAGAAGGCCACGGGGACTCGAAAGAGTTCCCGGCATATGGTGGTGTCGGACTCGTCGTCCGATGAGTCCGAGACGCACTCCTCCCGTGAGGACGAGGAGGAGGAAGAAGAGACCTCTCCCCCTCCAGCGGGGGGAGGAAAGAAGAGGAAGGCCACCCTAGTAGGGGAGGTCGAAGGGTCCAAGAAGAGGAAAACCCCTCCACCGGACTATGCTCCCGACGCCGACGTGGACGAAGAGGAGTGGCCAGACAAGGCCAAGCGTCCGGCAAAATCGTAAGTATTCAGATACCAGAGTAACTCATGATATTCCTTTTGTTGCGCAGCTTTCCCTAATGTCGAATATAATCATGCAGCCCGCCCAAGGACGGGCTCGACGAGTCATCGAGCGGCTCCCTGGATTCATTGGACGTGAATTCAGTTCCGCCCGCTGCCTCCCCCTGTGCTGCGGATGACGCTGAAGTGGCATCGCGACAAGCTCCGGGGCAAGAGGAGGTGGTCCA
The DNA here is from genome assembly GCF_056163025.1 of Triticum urartu. NCBI lineage: Eukaryota > Viridiplantae > Streptophyta > Magnoliopsida > Poales > Poaceae > Triticum > Triticum urartu. The sequence continues at coordinate 708,734,699 of NC_141874.1, forward strand.
GGAGGAGCCACGAGGCAACCTCTCGGACTCCAGGAGTAAAGGGGACAAGACCCCCCAGGGTTCCAAGTCTGGCTTTAAGCCAGACACCGTGCCGGAATCATCAATGGTTCCGGACCGCGGCAGGCGAACTCCTGCCAAGAGGAGCAAGCCTATTGAGCCGGCGTCCTCCGTCCAACCGGAGGCGCCGGACAATCTGCTGGAGGTGCTTAAGGGTGCCTCCATCGACGAGGAGCACCATACCATCATGAGTATGGTGGTCCAGAAGGTTCGGTCCGCCAAAAGCGGACTTACTAAAGCTTGTGCTAGCCTTCTAACAGGCTTCGAGGTAAGTAGAAATATGTAAAAATATTACCGCATAGACAGTAGCCCCTGATGCTCTGTTTGGCATTCGGAAAGAAAAGCCGAATAGAGGATCTATTAAATATTGCAGGAGTCTAACTAAAAAGGAGTCAATATACGTATGCAGGCTTCGCTGCTGGCCACCGCCGGACTGACTGCGGAGGTGGGTGCCCTGAAGCAGGGCCTCGAGCAGATGAGCAAGAGCTCGGCCTTGCCAAACGGCAGCTCGAGGATAAAGAAGGTAAGAGATACCTTATAGAAAAAATGCCTATAAGAAGACGCAATTGCAAAAAATGACAGGAGTATACTGCTTATTGTAGGGGCCACAACTGAGGTGGCGACCCTCAAGCAGGCGCTGTCCAAGACCAAGAAGAGAGCGGCCACGGAGCGCACCGAGCGGGAGAAATTTGAGGCGCAGGTCGGCGAGGTGCAGCAAGAGCTTCAGGCTCTCATGAAAAAAACATGAGAGTTTGGAGCTCGACTCGAAGACGCGGGCGTCCGAGCTTGCTGCGGCCCTTAAAACTGCCAAATCTGCCAAGGCCGAAGCCCAGAAGGCCCTCCAGGAATTGGATGCGGTGAAAAAGATAGCAGCGGGTAAGGCATTCTCTATGCAAAGCAGACATATAAAAGTAAACTACTTGTTACTTACCCGAATCAGGAGCTCTCCAGGGGCATTCGCAGATCTTCCTTGCAGCGTATCCGATGCCACCGCATTCTACCAACCCGAGGAAGGCAGCTCGACGGAGAAGGTGTTCTGGTCTCAGTACGCTGAGGCCGGACACCCCGTGCCCTTGAGCGACCAGCTGAAGCAGCTGGTCGAGCTCCACAAGGCGGCCGAACAGGCCCTGAAGGGCTTCATAGTTCGGCTGTGGTCTGGAGAGGCCCTGCCTGGGAGCTACTTCGGACTTGTGCGGCGGCTGGTGGAGGCTTGTCCAAGGCTCGAGGTCATCAAGAGCTCCGTCTGCATCGAAGGTGCCCGTAGGGCCCTTGCCCGTGCAAAGGTGCACTGGGGTAAGCTGGACGGTGAGAAGCTTGTGAGGGACGGGCCGCCGCCGGGGAAGGAGCATCGCAAGCCCGAGAACTATTACAAGGATGTTCTGGCCGGTGCCCGCCTTATGGCGGATGAATGCACCAAGGATGTATTTTGAATGAACTCGCTCGTGTTATCCTGTGCGCTGAAAACTTGTTCATATGCGCTAAGCAATGCTTGAATTTAAAATATTACTTTCTGTGCGGCCGTTTATCAAAAAATTGAGAGATGGCCAGTCGTCGGCTTCTGCCCCCATGCCACTAGTGCTGGGGTGTTTGGGATAAACCTGAGCGCTCTTTTTCCCATGACTGGGTCCATCGAGGGAGGCGCTCAGCACAACGAACAAGGCAATCGGACTATAATGCTTGAACACTCTCACTTAGCCATAGAACTCTATAATTTTAAATTTCGGCGAAGCCCCTAGTATTCGGAAGACCGAGTTCGGGGCGCTATCCACGCCTTGGCCGGACAAAGCCGGTTCCTCGCTCGAAGTGGCATAAGTCTTTAAGGACTCGAAAAACCTCTCAAACAGCGACCGGTCTCTCGCCTCATCATGACAGTCAGTTTTAGCTTTCTCTACTGAGGTGCTCAGCCCAGCTCAGCTGGGGCACAATCGCAGTAGTTCTCCTATGGCTACCTTAGCCGATATAGCGGAACGTAAGGCACCAAAACATAGGAGCCGGGCAAACCCAACTATTGACCCAAATCATGATTCGAAGCCGATGCATATAGTGCTATAAGTTCGGGGTGCCGCACTTGTGAAAGTGTACGGACTTCTCTCGCCATATTGATGGGTACTGAAGCCCCTGGCATATTTTTGCCGTACCACAGTGTACGGATGCAACATGTTATTGATAAACATATATATAAAAAGAGGATAATGCAAAAAATAGACAAAAAGCTATGCATTGTTTATAGAAAGGCTGCTATGAAAGCGGAACAATACAAATAGTGCGATAAGCAAAATAAATTGGACTATTTGACATGTCCTGGTCAGGGGCAGGCCGCGGAATTGTATTAAAAACAGGTATACTGCTCGCAATAGAGACCACCTGGGAGTTCCATAATGTGGCGCGGCTTGTCTGCTTTCCTGGATCTTGCATCGTTTGTGCGGCAGTTGAATTGCCGAATGGGTCATCCGAAGTATGGAGTCCTGAGAGTAAGAGAAAAAAAGAAAAAAAGGAATCCGGCAGCCCCTGGTGCGGTTTAGGCCGTATTTCGGGCGTGCCGTGATACTGCCCCTTCCCCTGTGCCCATGGTATTTCAAGAGCGTAGTTATGTACGCGAAGCACTGGTTTCGCTATATCGCGAGGGATAGGGTTGGGGCCGCATTGCTACGCTAGCTCAGAACGTGCCAGGCGGTCTTTTTGTAGGGTACTCCGGGCGCGCTTGACAGTGTCCGGCTTTTTGAAGGCCGAACTAGAGAACTGCCTAGAGAGGCTGCTTTGTACTTCTACTGCGAGCGCTGCCGTGTGCTCCTCCGTTCGGAGGGAGCGTTCAGTGTTCCCATTGATCGTGATTACTCCTCTAGGGCCTGGCATCTTGAGCTTGAGGTATGCATAGTGCGGTACCGCGTTGAATTTTGCGAATGCGGTTGGCCCGAGCAGTGCGTGATAGCCACTACGGAACGGGACTATGTCGAAGATTAACTCCTCGCTTCGGAAGTTATCCGGAGATCCGAAGACCACTTCCAGTGTGACTGAGCCTGTACAGTTGGCTTCTACACCTGGTATGACACCTTTAAAGGTCGTTTTGGTGGGCTTGATCCTCGAGGGATCTATGCCCATTTTTCGCACTGTATCCTGGTAAAGCAGGTTCAGGCTGCTGCCGCCGTCCATGAGGACTCTTGTGAGATGAAATCCGTCAATGATTGGGTCTAGAACCAATGCGGCGAAGCCGCCGTGACGGATGCTAGTGGGGCGGTCACTTCGATCAAAGGTGATCGGGCAGGAGGACCATGGGTTGAACTTTGGGGCCACTGGCTCCATCACATATACGTCCCGTAACGCATGCTTCCGCTCCCTCTTGGGGATGTGGGTTGCGTATATCATGTTCACCGTCCGCACTTGCGGGGGAAATCCCTTCTGTCCACCGTTGTTCGGCGGCCTGGGCTCCTCCTCGTTGTCGCTATACAGCCCCTTATCTTTGTTTTCGTCTCTTAACTTGCCTGCCTGCTTGAACACCCAACAATCCCTGTTGGTGTGATTGGCTGGCTTTTCGGGGGTGCCATGTATCTGGCACAAGCGGTCGAGTATTCGGTCCAAATTGGACGGGCCCTGAGTATTTCTTTTGAATGCCTTTTTCCGTTGACCGGATTTATAGCCTCGGAATCCGGCATTAACTGCCGTATCCTTGTTGCTGTCACTGTTAACGCGGCGCTTTTGTTTGTTCTGACGCGACCTGTCGCTTTTGTCCTTGGTATTTGGATTACCAGGGTTCTTGGTTAAATTGTTGCTGTGAGCTAGCCAGCTGTCTTCTCCCGTGCAAAAGCGGGTCATGAGTGTCGTGAGGGCTGTCATAGATTTCGGCTTTTCCTGTCCCAGGTGCCGGGCAAGCCACTCGTCATGGATATTATGCTTGAAGGCCGCTAAGGCCTCTGCGTCTGGACAGTCGACTATCTGGTTTTTCTTTGTTAGGAACCGTGTCCAAAATTGCCTGGCCAATTCCTCTGGCTGCTGAATTATGTGGCTTAGGTCATTGGCGTCCAGTGGTCGCACATAAGTGCCCTGGAAGTTGTCAAGGAATGCGGCTTCTAGGTCCTCCCAAGAACCGATTGAGTCTGCTGGCAAGCTGTTAAGCCAATGCCGGGCCGGTCCCTTAAGTTTGAGTGGGAGGTAATTGATGGCATGTAGATCATCACCGCGGGCCATGTGGATATGAAGGAGATAATCCTTGATCCATACCGCAGGATCTGTTGTGCCATCATACGATTCGATGTTTACGGGTTTGAAGCCCTCAGGGATTTTATGATCCATTACTTCATTTGTGAAGCATAGTGGGTGTGCGCCGCCTCTGTATTGGGCTATATCACGACGCAGCTCGAAGGAGCTTTGTCTGTTGAGTTCGGCCCAGCCGGATTTATTGCATCCGGAGTGACGATCACCGTCACGTGCCGTGGGGCGCCTGCGTGATCCGTAGATCGATCTTGTTTGCCTTCCCTTGTCCTCCAGTATGTCGCGCAGGTCGGGCGCATTTTCCCATGCCTTAGTATGCTTGACGCGGCGTTGGGGCATGGCTTGAGTGGAGGGCCAAGAGGCCTCTCTGTCGCGGCCACGAGGTGGCCGGTCGGCCATGTCATGTGCTGGAGATGTAGGTGCTTCCTCCTCTAGTCGGGGTAGCAGCCTGCGCTTTGGGTAACTCTTGGAGGGGCGTTCGAGTTCATACTCTTCGGCCGCAAGGATTTCAGTCCATCTGTCAGCTAGCAAATCCTGATCAGCTCTAAGCTGTTGCTGCTTTTTCTTGAGGCTGCTTGCCATGGCCATAAGCCTGCGTTTAAAACGCTCTTGTTCGGCGAGATCCTCTGGCACGACGAACTCGTCGTCGTCGAGGCTTGCCTCGTCTTCGGAGGGAGGCGTATAATTATCGTCCTCAACCTCTTGGTCCGCCGCCCTCTTGTGAGGGCTGGCTTCTCTGTCCTCCTGTGCTGAATCTTGCTGGAGGGGGTGTTCTTCGGCGCTATCCGGAGTAGTATTATCTCCCATGCCGGAATCACCATTTTTGCTTTGGCGGGAATTAGAGCGGCGCCGCTGACGCCGGCGCTTGGGCTGTTTCTTAGAGGTATCGTCCCCCGCTGTTCCATCGCCATCTCCATCCTTTGGAGTGTCCACCATATATATGTCATATGACGAGGTGGCCTTCCAGCGCCCAACAGGTGCTGGTTCTTGTTCGTCTCCTGCATCGTCGTCCATGCCGTCGATGTCTTCGGAGTCGAAGTCAAGCATGTCGGTTAAGTCGTCGACAGTGGCTACGAAGTGGGTGGTGGGTGGGTTTTGAATTTCTTCATCGTCCGTATCCCAACCTTGCTGACCGTAGTCCGGCCAGGGCTCTCCTGATAAAGAGAGAGACTTTAGAGAATTCAGGATGTCGCCGAAGGGCGAGTGCTGAAAGATGTCCGCGGCGGTGAACTCCATTATCAACACCCAATCGGATTCAATCGGCAGGGGCGCGGGGGGCTCGGAATTCGGAGAGGAATCCGGCTCCTTGGAGTCACGGGCCATGCGGAGTGCGGGGCTGGAGTTCGGCTCGATCGCCTCGGAGATCGCAGCCCCTGAGGCAGCGTCCAACCGCTGATCCTCGATCGGCGCAGTAGGCTCCAAATCAATGGTCGAAACCGATGCATGTGCGGCCTCTAAGGCGCTGTTCGGCGGCAGAGCTATATCATGCCCATCGAGACAGTGCGGCGCGCTTGGCTGTGGCTCGAATCCATCGAAGATCAAGTCCCCACGGATGTCAGTCGTGTAGTTTAGGCTTCCAAACCTGACCTGATGGCCAGGGGCGTAGCTTTCGATCTGCTCAAGGTGGCCAAGCGAATTGGCCCGCAGTGCGAAGCCGCCGAAGACGAAGATCTGTCCGGGGAGAAAAGTCTCACCCTGGACTGCATCGTTGTTGATGATCGAAGGAGCCATCGGGCCTAAAAGCGACAACATAGAGGAACTCTCAATTAAAGCACCAATGTCGGTGTCAAAACCGGCGGATCTCGGGTAGGGGGTCCCGAACTGTGCGTCTAGGCCGGATGGTAACAGGAGGCAAGGAACACGATGTTTTACCCAGGTTCGGGCCCTCTTGATGGAGGTAAAACCCTACGTCCTTCTTGATTAATATTGATGATACGGATAGTACAAGAGTAGATCTACCACGAGATCAAGGAGGCTAAACCCTAAAAGCTAGCCTATGGTATGGTTGTTTTATGATGAAGTTGTCCTACGGACTAAAACCCTCCGGTTTATATAGACACCGGAGAGGGTTAGGGTTACACAAAGTTGGTTACAATGGTAGGAGATCTTGAATATCCGCATCGCCAAGCTTGCCTTCCACGCTAAGGAAAGTCCCATCCGGACACGGGACGAAGTCTTCAATCTTGTATCTTCATAGTCCTGGAGTCCGGCTGAAGGTATAGTCCGGCTACCCGAACACCCCCTAATCCAGGACTCCCTCAGTTGATTTGTGTCTTAAGGTGTTATTCTAGTACGAACTCTAGGGCTGTTTGTGACACTTATAGGAATAGCCCAACGGATTGATTGGAAAGAATAACTTTGAGGTGGTTTCGTACCCTACCATAATCTCTTTGTTCGTTCTCCGCTATTACTGACTTTGGAGTGACTCTTTGTTGCATGTTGAGGGATAGTTATGTGATCCAATTATGTTAGTATTGTTGAGGGAACTTACACTAGCGAAAGTATGAACCCTAGGCCTTGTTTCCTATCATTGCAATACCGTTTACGCTCACTTTTAGCATTAGTTACCTTGCTGTTTTTATATTTTCAGATTACAAATACCTTTATCTACCATCCATATACCACTTGTATTACCATCTCTTCACCGAACTAGTGCACCTATACAATTTACCATTGTATTGGGTGTGTTGGGGACACAAGAGACTCTTTGTTATTTGGTTGCAGGGTTGCTTGAGAGTGACCATCTTCATCCTACGCCTCCTACGGATTGATAAACCTTAGGTCATCCACTGGAGGGAAATTTGCTACTGTCCTACAAACCTCTGCACTTGGAGGCCCAACAACGTCTACAAGAAGAAGGTTGTGTAGTAGACATCAAGCTCTTTTCTAGCGCCGTTGCCGGTGAGGTTAGCGCTTGAAGGTATATCTTTAGATCTTGCAATCGAGTCTTTTAGTTTCTTGTTTTATTACTAGTTTAGTTTATAAAAGAAAATCAAAAAAAAATATGGAATTAAGGGTACCTCATATGCTTCATCTTTTTAATATCTATCATGAAAGTAAGGATTCCGATAATTGTGCTCAAGTGCTAGAATAAGAATGCATTAGAATGTTTGGCACTAAATATTTGAATGATGAACATGATTGCAATGTTGTTAGTATGATTTCCTTGAATATCCATGATGCTAATGATATGCAAAGCCACAAGCTTGGGGAAGCTATATTTGATGAAGATGATATTTTTTGTCCCCCAAGTTTTGATGAGCAAATTTTTTATGATGAAAGAATGCCTCCTATTTATGATGATTATATTGATGAAAGTGGATTTGGAGAGGTCATGACTTTATTTTGTGATGAATCCACTATTCCGGAAGAGGTTCCGATTGATTATGAGAACAAAGTTGCTATCTATGATGATTATTGTGATGACTTGTATGCTATTAAAATAATTATATCCATGAAACTTGTCATCATGATTTTAGTTTTCAATTGGATTATGCCTCACATGATAATTATTTTGTTGAGTTTACTCCCACTACTTTTCATGAGAAGAAATTTGCTTATGTGGAGAGTAATAAAAATTCTATGCTTGTAGATCATGAAAAGAATGCTTTAGGTGCTGGTTATATTGTTGAATTCATTCATGATGCTACTGAAAATTATTATGAGGGAGGAATATATACTTGTAGGAATTGCAATAATATCAAGTTTCCTCTCTATGTGCTTAAAGTTTTGAAGTTATGCTTGTTTTACCTTCCTAGGCAAGTTGATTCTTGTTTCCATAAATTGTTTGATCACAAAATCCTTATGCTTAGAAAGTGGGTTAGGCTTAAATGTGCTAGTCATATTCTTCATGATGCTCTCTTTATTTTTCAATTCTTATCCTTTATGTGAGCATCATTGTCATTATCATGCCTAGCTAGGGGCGTTAAACGATAGCGCTTGTTGGGAGGCAACCCAATTTTATTTTAGTTCCTTGCTTTTTGTTCCTGTTTAATAATAAATAATTCATTTAGCCTCTTTTAGATGTGGTTTTATGTTTTTAATTAGTGTTTGTGCCAAGTAGAACCTTTGGGAAGACTTGGGAAAGTCTTGTCGATCATGCTGTAAAAAAACAGAAACTTTAGCGCTCACAAGAATTGCTGCCATTTTTCTTTGGAGAGTGATATTTAGTTAATTATTTTTTCATATGATTAATAGATAAATTCCTCAGTTCCAGAAATTTATTTGAGAATTTTATGAGTTCTAGAAGTATACGTTTGATCTAGATTACTACAGACTGCTCTTTTTTTGACAGATTCTGCTTTTCATGTGTTGTTTACTTATTTTGATGAATCTATGGCTAGTAAAAGAGTTCATAAACCATAGAGAAGTTGGAATACAGTAGGTTTAACACCAATATAAATAAATAATGAGTTCATTACAGTACCTTGAAGTGGTGATTTATTTTCTTATACTAACGGAGCTCACAAGTTTTCTACTTTAAGTTTTGTGTTGTGAAGTTTTCAAGTTTTGGGTAAGTATTCGATGGACTATGGAATAAGGAGTGGCAAGAGCCTAAGGATGGGTATGCCCAAGGCACCCCAAGTTAATATTCAAGGATAGCCAAGAGCCTAAGCTTGGGAATGCCCCGGAAGGCATCCCCTCTTTCGTTTTCGTTCATCGATAACTTTACTTGGAGCTATATTTTTATTCACCACATGATATGTGTTTTGCTTGGAGCGTCAATTTATTTCGTTAAGATTTGCTTGATGTTATTTAGAACAATGTTTTGCATCTTTTATTTCAATAAAAGTGGCATTGATAGCCTTTACTATGCCTATGTTACAAGTATACATGTTGCTGTTTGAAAACAGAAAGTTACCGCTGTTGCAATAATTCCTAGAAAATTAAGAATGTGATAAAATGTTGAAACCTTTTGCATATTAAGCTCTGATAAATTTACTACAATTGGAATTTTCTTTCGTAATTTTTGTAGCTAGGGAAGTATGGATGTAGCTGCATTCTTTACAGACTGTCCTGTTTAGGCAGATTGCTGTTATGTTTGCATTGTTTGCATATGTTTGCTTCTTTAATGATTCTATTTGAGGATAGGACTATTAAATATGCAGAGGCATTTAGTATGCAATGTTGAATAATAATTTTAGTGATTTTCTACAGTATAATATCATAAGGTTTTGGCAATGGTTTATACTAACTTATCTCACGAGTCCTTGTTGAGTTTTGTGTGGATGAAGCTTTTGAGATTTAGGGAGACCGTGATATGAGAGGAATTAAGGAGACACAAAAGCTCAAGCTTGGGTATGCCCAAGGCACCCCAAGATAATATTTCAAGAGGCCTCAAGCGTCTAAGCTTGGTAATGCCCCGGTTGGCATCCCACCTTTCTTCTTCAACAACTATCAGTTAGTTTTGGTTGATCCTAAGTTTTTGCTTCTTCACAAGATGTTTGCCATTCTTAGAATGTCATTCTATTTTGCTTTGCTTGCTGTTTGGATAAAGTATCAAGATCCTAAATTCTTAAATGTTAGAGAGTCTTCACATAGTTGCATAATTATTCAACTACTCATTGATCTTCAATCATATCTTCCGGGGTAGTTTGTTGTTGCTCTAGTGCTTCACTTATATCTTTTTATAGCACGGTGGTAGTTTTATTTTGAAGAAATAGATAAACTCTCATGCTTCATTATATTATTTTGAGAGTCTTAAATAGCATGGTAATTTGCTTAAATAATCATAACATGCTAGGCATCCAAGAATAGTAAAAACTTTCATATAGAGTATTGAATACTAAGAGAAGTTTGATGCTTGATGATTGTTTTGAGATAAGGAGATGATAATATCAAAGTCGTGCTAGTTGAGTAGTTGTGAAATTGAGAAATGCTTGTGTTGAAGTTTGCAAGTCCCGTAGCATGCACGTATGGTAAACGTTATGTAACAAATTTGAAACATGAGGTGTAATTTGATTGTCTTCCTTATGAGTGGCGGTCGGGGACGAGCGATGGTCTTTTCCTACCAATCTACCCCCCTAGGAGCATGCGCGTAGTGCCGAGGATTTTGATGACTTGTAGATTTTTGCAATAAGTATGTGAGTTCTTTATGACTAATGTTGAGTCCATGGATTATACGCACTCTCACCCTTCCATCATTGCTAGCCTCTTCGGTACCATGCATTGCCCTTTCTCACCTTGAGAGTTGGCGTAAACTTCGCCGGTGCATCCAAACCCCGTGATATGATACGCTCTATCACACATAAACCTCCTTATATCTTCCTCAAAACAGCCACCATACCTACCTATTATGGCATTTCCATAGCCATTCCGAGATATATTGCCATGCAACTTTGCATCATTCTGTTCATCATGACACATTCATCATTGTCATATTGCTTAGCATGATCATGTAGTTGACATCGTATTTGTGGCAAAGCCACCTCTCATAATTCTTTCATACATGTCACTCATGCATCATCGCAATCCCGGTACACCGCCGGAGGCATTCATATAGAGTCATCTTTGTTCTAGTATCGATTTGTAATCATTGAGTTGTAAATAAATAGAAGTGTGATGATCATCATTATTAGAGCATTGTCCCAAGTGAGGAATAAAAAAAAGAAAGGCCATAAAAAAGAGAAAGGTCATAAAAAAAGAAAAGGCCCCAAAAAATGAGAGAAAAAGAGAGAAGGGACAATGTTACTATCCTTTTACCACACTTGTGCTTCAAAGTAGCACCATAATCTTCATGATAGAGAGTCTCTCATGTTATCAGTTTCATATACTAGTGGGAATTTTTCATTATAGGACTTGGTTTGTATATTCCAACAATGGGCCTCCTCAAGTGCCCTAGGTCTTCGTGAGCAAGCAAGTTGGATGCACACCCACTTAGTTTCTTTTGTTGAGCTTTCATACATTTATAGCTCTAGTGCATCTGTTGCATGGCAATCCCTACTCCTTGCATTAACATCAATCGGTGGGCATCTCCATAGCCCATTGATTAGCCTCGTTGATGTGAGACTTTCTCCTTTTTGTCTTCTCCACATAACCCCCCTCACTATATTCTATTCCGCCCATAGTGCTATGTCCATGGCTCGTGCTCATGTATTGCGTGAAAGTTTATGAGTTCGAGATTACTAAAGTATGAAACAATTGCTTGGCTTGTCATCGGGGTTGTGCATGATGAGAGCATTCTTGTGTGACGAAAAATGAAACATGACTAAAGTATATGATTTTGTAGGGATGAACTTTCTTTGGGCATGTTATTTTGAGAAGACATAATTGCTTAGTTAGTATGCTTGAAGTATTATCATTTTTATGTCAATATGAACTTTTGTCTTGAATCTTTCGGATCTGAATATTCATACCACAATTAAGAAGAATCACATTGAAATTATGCCAAGTAGCACTCTGCGTCAAAAATTCTGTTTTATCATTTACCTACTCGAGGACGAGCAGGAATTAAGCTTGGGGATGCTGATACGTCTCCAACGTATCTATAATTTTTGATTGCTCCATGCTATATTATTTACTATTTTGAATGTTTATGGGCTTTATTATACACTTTTATATCATTTCTGGGACTAACCTATTAACCTAGAGCCCAGTGCCAGTTTCTGTTTTTACCCTGTTTTAGGGTTTCGAAGAAAAGGAAAATCAAATGGAGTCCAATTGACCTGAAACTTCACGGAACTCATTTTTGCAAGGAAAGAAGCCGAGAATACTTGGAGTGCACATCGAGGGATCTGCGAGGAGGTCACAAGGCAGGGGGGCGCGCTCACCCCCTGGGCGCGCCCTCCACCCTCGTGAGCCCCTCGTGGCCCCCCTGACATACTTCTTCCGCCTATATATCTCCATATACCCTAAAAACATCCGTGAGCACAATAGATCGGGAGTTCCGCCACCAGAAGCCTCCGTAGCCACCGAAAGCCAATCTAGACCCGTTCTGGCACCCTGCCGGAGGGGGAATCCTTCTCCGGTGGCCATCTTCATCATCCTGGTGCTCTCCATGACGAGGAGAGAGTAGTTCTCTGAGGGAGTCCTAGATTAGGGGGTCGCCGGATAGCCGGACTATATCCTTTGGCTGTACTGTTAGACTATGAAGATACAAGATTGAAGACTTAGTCTCGTGTCCGGATGGGACTCTACTTGGCGTGGAAGGCAAGCTAGGAAATACGGATATGTATATCTCCTCCTTTGTAACCGACCTTGTGTAACCCGAGCCCCCTCTGGTGTCTATATAAACCGGAGGGTTTTAGTCTGTAAGACAACATACAATCATACCATAGGCTAGCTTCTAGGGTTTAGCCTCTCCGATCTCATGGTAGATCAACTCTTGTAATAATCATATCATCAAGAATAAATCAAGCAGGACGTAGGGTTTTACCTCCATCAAGAGGGCCCAAACCTGGGTAAAACATCGTGTCCCCTGCCTCCTGTTACCATCCGCCTTAGACACACAGTTCGGGACCCCCTACCCGAGATCCACCAGTTTTGACACCGATGTTTTTTCTTTCATTGAGAGTTCCTCTATGTCGTCGCCATTAGGCTTGTTGGCTCCTACGATCATCGATAGCGATGCAATCCAGGGTGATACTTTTCTTCCCGGACAGATCTTTGTGTTTGGCGGCTTCGCACTGTGGGCCAACTCGCTTGGCCATCTGGAGCAGATCGAAAGTTATGCCCCTGGCCGCCAGGTCAGGTTTGGAAGCTTAAACTACACGGCCAATATCCACGGAGACTTGACCTTCGACGGATTCGAGCCCCTGCCTTGTGCGCCACGCGGTCACAACGAGCATGATCTAGCTCTACCATCGGACCATATTCAGGAGATCGCACCGGCAGCCGCTCCGACCCTCAATTCAGAGCCAGTTTCGCCATCCGTGGATGGATGGATAGACCTCATCACGGAGGCCGTACCCTCTGCGGCGATCGAGCCGAATATCGACCTTACCCTTCATGAGAGCCGTGTTGCCAAATTGTCGGATCCTTCTCCGGCCACGGACTCCGAACCGCCTGTGCCCGTTCCTATCAAATCCGATTGGGCGCCGATCATGGAGTTTACCTCCGCGGATATTTTTCAGCACTCGCCCTTCAGCGACATACTGAACTCACTAAGGTCTCTTTCCTTGTCAGAAGGATCCTGGCCGAACTAACTCCGGCAGGATTGGGATGCGGATGACGAAGAAATTCGCCGCCCACCCACCACCCACTTAGTAGCCACTGTCGATGACATAACCGACATGCTCGAATTCGACTCCGAAGACATCGACAGTATGGACGATGATGCGGCAGGCGAAGAGGAACCACTGCCCACATGGCGCTGGACGCCCATTTCATCACATGACGTATTCATGGTGGACGCACCCAAAGAAAATAACGACGAGGAACGGAAGGACGCAGCGAAGGGTGGTTCCCTCGAGCAGCAGTCAAAGCAGCGGCGTAAACACCGCTCCAAATCCCGCCTCGGTAGAAATAACGATCACATAGACCCAGCGTTAGAGCAGGGTGGACCATTGCCCGACCACGGCAACACGGAAAATCAAGCCGAACAACCCAACCCCGTCGAAGATAACAGTCCGGACGACATCACACCGGACAGGCGCCAGGAGCAACATAATGCCCACCAAAGGCTTGTTGCCATGGCGAGGAGTCTGAAAAAATAGAAGCAAATGCTCAAGGCTGCACAAGATGCACTCAAAATCAAATGGAGTGAAGTACTCAACACAGCAGCGAAGTACGACAGCAATCGCCACACCAAGAGCTACCCGAAGCGGAAGTTGCTACCTGAATTCGATGAGGAGGCCTTAGATCCCCCGCAACCAAAAATTAAAATGGCCATCCGGCCGGATAGACGACCTCACGGCCAACATAAAGCGGCGAACAACGCCGCACATAAGCCAATACATGATCCACGCGAGGGCTCGCATCAAAAGGACGGCGCAACCAGATCCATTTATGGACCACGCAAGCGCACTCTAGCATACGATGCAACACAACAAACATCCGAACACCACGGTACACCCAGATACAGGGGTGACGCACAACCCCTATGTTTCACCGACGAGGTGCTGGACCATGAATTTCCAGAGGGATTCAAACCCGTATACATAGAGGCATACGATGGAACAACAGACCTTGGGGTCTGGATTGAGGACTATATCCTCCATATCCATATGGCTCGAGGAGATGATCTCCACGCCATCAAGTACTTACCCCTCAAGCTCAAAGGGCCAGCTCGGCACTAGCTTAAAAGCCTCCCCGAAAGCTCCATTGGAAGCTGGGAAGAGCTCAAAGACGCCTTTCGGGCAAATTTTCAAGGGACATATGTCCGACCACCGGATGCAGACGATTTAAGTCATATAACTCAACAGCCCGAAGAGTCAGCCTGAAAGCTTTGGAACAGGTTTCTTACTAAAAAGAACCAAATAGTCGACTGTCCGGACGCCGAAGCCTTGGCAGCCTTTAAGCACTGCGTCCGAGACGAATGGCTTGTCAAGCACCTCGGCCAAGAAAAGCCGAGAACAATGGCAGCATTAACAAGCCTCATGACCCGCTTTTGCGCGGGCGAGGACAGCTGGCTAGCCCGATGCAGCACCAGCGACCCAAGTACATCCGAAGTTAGAGATGGAAATGGGAAATCACGACGCAACAAAAAAATAAGTGCCGAAATAAAGAAGACAACCCGAAGAGCACGGCGGTAAACGCCGGGTTTAGAAGCTCTCGGCCAGGTCAGCAAAAGCCACCCTCTAAAGGCGCCAGAGATGAACTGTCCAGCTTAAACAAAATTCTGGACCAAATATGTCAGATCCATAGTGATACGTCTCCGTCGTATCTATAATTTTTGATTGTTCCATGCCAATATTATTCAACTTTCATATACTTGTTGCCAACCTTTTATATTATTTTTGGGACTAACATATTGATCCAGTGCCCAGTGCGAGTTCCTGTCTATTGCATGTTTTTGGTTTCGTAGAATATCCATATCAAACGGAGTCCAAACGGGATTAAAACGGACGGAGCTTATTTTTGGAAAATATGGAAAATTCGGAAGGAAAATCAACGTGAACCAGTGCCCGAGGTGGTCACGAGGCAGGGGGCGCCCCCTACCCTCGTGAGCCCACCGTAAGGCGGTTGACGCTCTTCTTTTGCCGCAAGAAAGCTAATATTCGGAAAAAAATCACGGCGAAGGTTTCAGGCCAATCGGAGTTACGGATCTCCATATATATATATGAAACAGTGAAACAGAGCCAGAATAGAACGCAGAAACAGAGAGAGAAGGAGAGACAGATCCAATCTCGGAGGGGCTCTCGCGCCTCCCTTGCCATGGAGGCCATGGACCACAGGGGAAACCCTTCTCCCATCTAGGGAGGAGGTCAAGGAAGAAGAAGAAGGAGGGGGGGCTCTCTCCCCCTCGCTTCTGGTGGCACCGGAGTGCCACCGGGGGCCATCATCATCACCGCTATCTACACCAACACCTCCGCCATCTTCACCAACATCTCCATCACCTTCCCCCTCTATCTACAGCGGTCCACTCTCCCGCATCCCGCTGTACCCTCTACTTGAACATGGTGCTCTATGCTTCATATTATTATCCAATGATGTGTTGCCATCCTATGATGTCTGAGTAGATTTTCGTTGTCCTATCGGTGGTTGATGAATTGCTATGATTGATTTAATTTGCTTGTGGTTATGTTGTTGTCCTTTGGTGCCCATCATATGAGCGCGCGTGTGGATCACACCATAGGGTTAGTTGTATGTTGATAGGACTATGTATTGGAGGGCAAGAGTGACAGAAGCTTCAACCTAGCATAGAAATTGATGCATACGGGATTGAAGGGGGACCAATATATCTTAATTCTATGGTTGGGTTTTACCTTAATGAACATTAGTAGTTGCGGATGCTTGCTAATAGTTCCAATCATAAGTGCATAGAATTCCAAGTCAGGGATGACATGCTAGCAGTGGCCTCTCCCACATAATACGTGCTATCGGTCTAGTAAAGTAGTCAATTGTTTAAGGGACAATTTCGCAACTCCTACCATCACTTTTCCACACTCGCTATATTTACTTTATTGTTTCTTTACTTCGAAAAGCCCCTACCTTTTATTTACTTGCTCTTTATTATCTTGCAAACCTATCCAAAAACACCTACAAAGTACTTCTAGTTTCATACTTGTTCTAGGTAAAGCGAACGTCAAGCGTGCGTAGAGTTGTATCGGTGGTCGATAGAACTTGAGGGAATATTTGTTCTACCTTTAGCTCCTCGTTGGGTTCGACACTCTTACTTATCGAAAATTGTTGCGATCCCCTATACTTGTGGGTTATCAAGACCTTTTTCTGGCGCCGTTGCCGGGGAGCAATAGTGTGGGGTGAATATTCTCGTGTTTGCTTGTTTGCTTTATCACTAACTAATTTTTATTTGCTGTTCTTAGTTGTTTTCTATCTTTAGCTATGGGTAGGAAACGCAAAATACCAAAAAATAGTTGTACCTACTGAACCAATGGTTGAAGAACCACTCAAAATCTATCACACTGCTCAAGCTTATTACTTGGATCATCTTCGATTCCTATGTGCTCGTGCTGAAACCCCAACTAGCTTAGTTGAGGGAAAATCTTTAGATGAGCATGCTTGTTTTGTGCGACACAGAATATCTGAAAAAGGGAAAACTTTACTAGATCCGAAGAAACACCTTCCCTACCAATGTTTGTTTAGTGATAATGGAATCGTATCCTCTTATGCTAAGGGTGTTTATAGTTACTATGATGTTCAACAAATTGAAGAATTTGTTGCTTTTAAGGGTGCTTACGAAATTGCTTCTTAGATTGAAAAGTATGATGCTACTCTTTACAAATCTGAAAATTTTGCCATATTTAAATATTGCTATGATAATTATGCTTCTAATGCCTATGTTGAACCATATATTGAGTACAACCCCGCTGTCCAAGAAGAGACTAATATTTTGCAGGAGTCTATGGAAGAAGAAATTGATGAAACTGTGAGCTCATTGGATGAAAAAGATGATGAGGAGAGCGAAGAACAAAAGGAGAAAGAGCGGATTAGCTACTCGTGCCCACCTTCTACTGAGAGTAACCCTCCAACTCATACATTGTTTAATTTCCCTTCGTGCTTACCGGAGGATGATTGCTATGATGATTGTTATGATCCCATTGATTCTTTTGAAATATCCCTTTTTGATGATGCTTGATATGCTTGTGGCCAGGATGCCAATATGAATTATGCTTATGGAGATGAACTTGCTATAGTTCCTTATGTTAATCATGAAATTGTTGCTATTGCACCCACGCATGATAGTCCTATTATCTTTTTGAATTCTCCCGACTACACTATATCGGAGAAGTTTGCACTTATTAAGGATTATATTGATGGGTTGCCTTTTACCGTTGCACATGATGATTTTGATGAATATAATATGCATGTGCTTGCTGCTCCTACTTGCAATTATTATGAGAGAGGAACTATATCTCCACCTCTCTATGTTTCCAATACAACAAAATTGCAAGAAACTATTTATACTATGCATTGGCCTTTACTGTGTGTGCATGAATTGTTCTTTTATGACATGCCTATGCATAGGAAGAGAGTTAGACTTCGTCATTACATGATATATGCTACCTTGTGCTCACCACTAAATTACAAATCATTGTTAATTAAAATTGGCTTTGATATACCTTGGGATCCGGGTGGATTCACTACTTGAGCACTATATGCCTAGCTTAACGGCTTTAAAGAAAGCGCTGCCAGGGAGACAACCAGGAAGTTTTAAAGAGTCATTTATTTCTATTTAGTGCTTTCATATAGTTTAAAAACAACAAAAATAAAGAGGGGAACCCAAAACTTTTTCAAAAAGGAAAGCGAAAGTGAGAAAGACAAGCATTGTTGAAGTGGGAGAGCTCCTTGAACTTTGTTCATGCTCACGGCAACTTTGTGAATCTTGATTACAGAAAATTTTCAATAAAAATAATTATCCCCTTGTACAATTCCATTGTGTTATAAAAATAATGTGCCAAGGTTTGCCTTTAGGATGTTTACATTTGCTTGATTGTTTGTACGGTGCAGGACAGAAACTTTGGCTGTAGTGCGCGATTTTACATTTTTAGCTGGAACATCAAATGGTTCTGACTCTTTTTGAACTGTCTTACTATACAAATTGTTTATTTTTCCTAATTTTGGTAGAATTTTTCAAGTATCATAAGTATGGTGAATGTTCAGATTGATACAGACTTCTCTGTTTTAGACAGATTCTGTTTTTGATGCATAGTTTGTTTGTTTTGATGAAACTATCAATTCATATCAGTGGATTAAGCCATGAAAAATTTATACTACAGTAGACACAATGCAAAAACAAAATATGAATTGGTTTGCAACAGTACTTATAGTGGTGATTTTCTTTATTATACTAACGGATCTTACCGAGTTTTTTGTTGAAGTTTTGTGTGGATGAAGTGTTCGATGATCGAGAAGGTCTCGATGCGGTCTCGATGTGAGAAGAAGGGAGAGAGTCAAGAGCTCAAGCTTGGGGATGCACGAGGCACCCCAAGTAAATATTCAAGGAGACTCAAGCGTCTAAGCTTGGGGATGCTGGGGAGGCATCCCCTCTTTCTTCAACAAGTATCGGTATGTTTTCGGATTCGTTTTCGTTCATGCGATATGTGCAATCTTGGAGCGTCTTTTCTTTAGTTTTCATGTTTATTTTTTCCACCATGCTGGTATGAGATAGTACTTGGTTGATTTATAGAATGCTCATTGCACTTCACTTATATTTTTTGAGTATGGCTTTATAGAATGCTTCATGTGCTTCACTTGTATCATTTGAAGTTTGGATTGCATGTTTCTCTTTACTTAGACAACCGCCATTTGCAGAATGCTCTTTGGCTTCACTTATATTTGTTAGAGCACGGGCATATCTTTTGTAGAAAGAATTAAACTCTCTTTCTTCACTTATATCTATTTAGAGAGATGACAGGAACTGGTCATTCACATGGTTAGTCATAAAATCCTACATAAAACTTGTAGATCGCTGAATATGATATGTTTGATTCCTTGCAATAGTTTTGCGATATAAAGGTGGTGATATTAGAGTCTTGCTAGTCGAGTAATTGTGAAATTGAGAAATACTTGTGTTGAGGTTTGCAAGTCCCGCAGCATGCACGTATGGTGAACCGTTATGTAATGAAGTCGGAGCATGAGGTGTTTATTGATTGTCTTATGAGTGGCGGTCGGGGACGAGCGATGGTTTTTTTCCTACCAATCTATCCCCCTAGGAGCATGCGCGTAGTACTTTGTTTCGATGACTAATAGATTTTTGCAATAAGTATGTGAGTTCTTTATGACTAATGTTGAGTCCATGGATTATACGCACTCTCACCCTTCCATCATTGCTAGCCTCTCTAGTACCGCGCAACTTTCGACGGTACCATAAACCCACCATATACCTTCCTCAAAACAGCCACCATACCTACCTATCATGGCATTTCCATAGCCATTCCGAGATATATTGCCATGCAACTTTCATCATCATCATATACATGACTTGAGCATTCATTGTCATATTGCTTTGCATGATCGTAAGAGAGCTAGCATGAAGTTTTCATGGCTTGTCCGTTTTTTGATGTCATTGCTACGCTAGATCATTGCACATCCTGGTACACCGCCGGAGGCATTCATATAGAGTCATATCTTTGTTCTTGATATCGAGTTGTAATATCAAGTTGTAAGTAAATAAAAGTGTGATGATCATCATTATTAGAGCATTGCCCCAGTGAGGAAAGGATGATGGAGACTATGATTCCCCCACAAGTCGGGATGAGACTCCGGACGAAAAAAAAGAGAAAGGCCAAAAAAAAGAGAAGGCCCAAAAAAAAGAAAAAAAAGGAAAAGAAAAGAAAAAAATGAGAGAAAAAGAGACAAGGGGCAATGCTACTATCCTTTTTCCACACTTGTGCTTCAAAGTATCACCATGTTCTTCATATAGAGAGTCTCTTGAGTATCACTTTCATATACTAGTGGGAATTTTCATTATAGAACTTGGCTTGTATATTCCAATGATGGGCTTCCTCAAATGCCCGAGGTCTTCATGAGCAAGCAAGTTGGATGCACACCCACTAAGTTTCAGTTAGAGCTTTCATACACTTATAGCTCTAGTGCATCCGTTGCATGGCAATCCCTACTCACTCACATTGATATCTATTAATGGGCATCTCCATAGCCCGTTGATACGCCTAGTTAATGTGAGACTATCTTCTTCTTTTTGTCTCCTCCACCATCATATTCTATTCCACCTATAGTGCTATGTCCATGGATCACGCTCATGTATTGCGTGAAAGTTGAAAAGGTTTGAGAACGTCAAAAGTATGAAACAATTGCTTGGCTTGTCGTCGGGGTTGTGCATGATTTGAATATTTTGTGTGGTGAAGATGGAGCATAGCCAGACTATATGATTTTGTAGGGATAACTTTCTTTGGCCATGTTATTTTGAAAATACATGATTGCTTTATTAGTATGCTTGAAGTATTATTGTCTTAATGTCAAAGGATAGACTACTGCTTTGAATCACTCGTGTCTTAATATTCATGCCATGATTAGACATATGATCAAGATTATGCTAGGTAGCATTCCACATCAAAAATTATCTTTTTTATCATTTACCTACTCAAGGACGAGCAGGAATTAAGCTTGGGGATGCTGATACGTCTCCGTCGTATCTATAATTTTTGATTGTTCCATGCCAATATTATTCAACTTTCATATACTTTTTGGCAACTTTTTATATTATTTTTGGGACTAACATATTGATCCAATGCCCAGTGCCAGTTCCTATCTGCTGCATGTTTTTGGTTTCGCAGAATATCCATATCAAACGGAGTCCAAACGGGATAAAAACGAACGGGGCTTATTTTTGGAAAATATGGAAAATTCGAAAGGAAATTCAACGCGAACTAGTGCCCGAGGTGGTCACGAGGCAGGCCCCCCCTATGGCGCGCCCCCTACCCTCGTGAGCCCACCGTAAGGCGGTTGACACTCTTCTTTTGCCGCAAGAAAGCTAATATTTGGAAAAAAAATCACGGCGAAGGTTTCAGGCCAATCGGAGTTACGGATCTCCATATATATATGAAACGGTGAAACAGAGCCAGAACAGAACGCAGAAACAGAGAGAGACAGAGAGACAGATCCAATCTTGGAGGGGCTCTCGCCCCTCCCTTGCCATGGAGGCCATGGACCAGAGGGGAAACCCTTCTCCCATCTAGGGAGGAGGTCAAGGAAGAAGAAGAAGGAGGGGGGCTCTCTCGCCCTCGCTTCCGGTGGCACCGGAGTGCCACCGGGGGCCATCATCATCACCGCGATCTACACCAACACCTCCGCCATCTTCACCAACATCTCCATCACCTTCCCCCCTCTATCTACAGCGGTCCACTCTCCCGCATCCCGATGTACCCTCTACTTGAACATGGTGCTTTATGCTTCATATTATTATCCAATGATGTGTTGCCATCCTATGATGTCTGAGTAGATTTTCGTTGTCCTATCGGTGGTTGATGAATTGCTATGATTGATTTAATTTGCTTGTGGTTATGTTGCTGTCCTTTGGTGCCCATCATATGAGCGCGCGCGTGGATCACACCATAGGGTTAGTTGTATGTTGATAGGACTATGTATTGGAGGGCAAGAGTGACAGAAGCTTCAACCTAGCATAGAAATTGATGCATACGGGATTGAAGGGGGACCAATATATCTTAATGTTATGGTTGGGTTTTACCTTAATGAACATTAGTAGTTGTAGATGCTTGCTAATAGTTCCAATCATAAGTGCATAGAATTCCAAGTCAGGGATGACATGCTAGTAGTGGCCTCTCCCACATAATACTTGCTATTGGTCTAGTAAAGTAGTCAATTGCTTAAGGGACAATTTCGCAACTCCTACCACCACTTTTTCACACTCGCTATATTTACTTTATTGTTTATTTACTTACAAACAACCCCTGCCTTTTATTTACTTGCTCTTTATTATCTTGCAAACCTATCCAAAAACACCTACAAAGTACTTCTAGTTTCATACTTGTTCTAGGTAAAGCGAATGTCAAGCGTGCGTAGAGTTGTATCGGTGGTCGATAGAACTTGAGGAAATATTTGTTCTACCTTTAGCTCCTCGTTGGGTTCGACACTCTTACTTATCGAAAACTGTTGCGATCCCCTATACTTGTGGGTTATCACATAGCACCCCCGATAAACCTGCAAATCATACCCACAGAGAATGTTGGGTCTTCAAGCAGTCCGGCAAGCTCAACACCGAACATAAGGGGCAGGATACACCAAGCGAAGACGAGGATGAGCCTCGCAAGCAAAACACTGGGGAACAGAAGAAATTTCCGCCAGAAGTCAAAACAGTAAACGTGTTACACGTGATAAAGGGGAGAAGCAAAGCAGCACTCCTAGACAAACATGCCCAAGGGCCTATCACCGCGGAGTTCTGCCACTGGACGTCTCAACCGATCACCTTCGACCATCAGGATTACTCAGCAAGTGTCCGGAACGTAGGGTGGGTTGCCTTCGTATTAGATCCAATAATTGACGGATACCAGTTCACACAAGTCCTGATGGATGGCGGCAGCAGCTTAAATCTAATATATCAGGACACAGTTCGCAAAATGGGGATAGACCCAACGAAAATTTGCCACAACAATACTACCTTTACAGGAGTAACACTAGGCACATGGGCTCATTGCATGGGCTCCCTCCTACTAGAGGTTATATTCGGCTTCCCCGATAACTTCCGTAGCGAAAATTTAACCTTCCACATTGCTCCATTCCAAAATGGCTATCAAGCACTACTTGGACGCGAAGCTTTTGCTCGCTTTAATGCAATACCACATTACGCTTCCCTCACACTTATGATGCCCGGTCCACGTGGCATCATTATAGTAAATGGAAATATTGAGCGATCCCTGCGCGCCAAAGAGAGTGCGGCTGCCTTGGCAGCCGCACACTAAAACGGCCTCACCAACTAAAGCATTCGATAGGTCGTCAAGACCACGGACACGGTTAGATGAGTCCGGCGCAACTATATGAATTTCATACAGGTTTGATGGCCACACCCCTATTACAAATACAAGGGGCTCAACGCGCGTAGACAAGTGGCAATTTTTACTCATCTTGAACTGTAAATGGTTTCTTTAACCCACCTTTTTGCACGACAACTTTTCACCTAAGTTCCTCTCTTTTATAGATGAAAATCGTGCTACACCCGTCCAGGATACGGCACAACGGAGACACAGGCGCAGACGTGCAACAGGGACCTGTTCCAAGGATTTTTTTTTAGATTAAGACCCCGCGTCAACCTTTTTCACTGTTTCTTGTTGATACACATCCCTCGGATTCTCAGTACAATTGAGAAGGATGCTGACGTCTTGGCATGTGGCCACGTCAGAACAATGCACGTACCTGTACACTAGGGGCTTCTTACAAAGGGCACTGTTTAGGCCCGGTTTACACCATAAAGACCGAATACCTTAGGGAGTGTTCGGCGTCGCGAGATTGGCCTTATATGCATCAGCTTCGAATCATGTCTTGGGTCAAATGTTGGGTTTTCCCGGCTCCTGTGTTTTTCCGCCTTACGTTCCGCTCTATCGGCTAAGGCGGCACCAGGAGAACTACTGCGATTGTGCCCTGGTTCATCCGAACGAGCACCTCAATAGAGAAAGCTGAAAACTGACTGTCATGATATAGCGCGAGACTTGTCAACCACTCGATAACCTATCGGAATCCTAGAATTCCTCCGCCTTAACGAAGGGCCGTTTCCCGGCCGGGCATGTACGCACCCCGAACTCAGGTGAGTGCGGAGCCACCAGGGGCTATATAGTAGCCCCACTGTCAAACTCCTATGGCTAAGTGAAAGTGTTAAAGCATTATAGTCCGGTTGCCTAGTTTGCTGCGCTATCACCTCCTTATTAGGACCAAGACGTTGGATTAAGTGTGAATACGCGTCTTCTACGAACACCACCGCATTATATGCGTGGGGGCTGAAGCCGACGACTGCAATCTTTCAGGTTATATACATGTATACATAAAACGGCCGCACAGGAGGCATCACAATTCTTTCGGGCAAAAGTATAAATACAGCCTTGATAAAATTAATAAAATGTTGTTTTGCAATGGGAATACATGTCACTAAAACATAATATTCTTCAAGCATCGGGCCTCTATCAAACGAGCACCCTCAAGAAGTTCTTCAAAATAGTGCTCGGCAGCCACTCGGCCTATGGCCGAACCCTGCGCCGCGACAGTGGTAGCATCCATCTCCGCCCAGTATGCTTTGACACGGGCAAGGGCCATCCGTGAGCCTTCTATGCACGCCGACCTCTTCATCGCATTGATGCGCGGCACCGCACCAAGGAACTGCTGCACCAGGCTAAAATAACTGTTCGGCTTTGGCCTTTCCGGCCACAACTGATCCACGACAGACCTCATGGCGAGTCCGGACAACCTGTTGAGTTCGGCCCATTCGGCTAGCTGATCGGTCAATGGAAGTGGATGCTTTGGAACGTTAAACTGCGACCAGAACAGCTTTTCCACTTCTCGATCTATTTGATCTCGGAAGTATTCGGCCGCATCGACAGCGCTCGCCGCCAAGTCCAGATATGCGTCTGCCGAACTCCACAACCGATCCAGAGGGGCATACCGCGGATCTCCGAACTTCCTCCGCAGCAAAAAGGGCTTCCCAGCCACAATGTCACAGGCTTCACGCAGCTCCTCCTTCTTCGCTGTCATGGCAGAACGGGTGTCTTTGGTCGCCATCGTGGCCTTTTCAAGGTCCGTCGCCTTCGCTTGGTTTTCTTCCTCAAGGAACTGACAACGGTCGGCAGTGTCTTCTAACTTTACAGCCATCTTGGCCATTTTCTCTTTGCTCTAGCAATGCGCGACCTTCTCGGCTCTTAACTCTTCGGTCGCCTTCAAAGCAGCCGCATTACTACTCCTTGCTTGTTCTTTGGCTCGGGCAAGTTCCGCCCGAAGGGTCTCCACGGTGGCAGCTCCATCTGCAGTCACAAAATATTAAAGATACTGGCATCACGCTGCTCTTACTACGTGACATTCACCAGAAAATATCACTTAGCCTGTGCCTTGTCAAGCCGCTTGTTAACAAGCTCGATGTCGGCATCCGCCGCATCCAGTTGCCGCTTTAGTTCGGCAAACTCATGAGTCCGGCTAGCCATCGGAGCTTCCACTACCTGCACATAAAGGCGGTATGGTTATTACCTGGGACTACGATCCTCTGTTTGCCGCCATTCTCGGCGGCAACTAGAGTCTCAGGGGCTACTATCTACACAGGGCACACCTAAAAATGTGCGGTACCATCACAAAGGTATATCATTTTACGTACCTCAAAGCCCGTTAGTAGACTCATAAAGGCGTCATGCAACCCGCTTTCGGCGGACGAAATCCTTTCCATCACTGTACCCATCAACGCACGGTGTTCTTCCGAGATGGTCGCTCGCTTCAGCAGATCCCTCAGTACGTCCGACCACATATCAGATGGCGCCGGACTCTTTTGTCTGCCCTCTTCAAGAGCTGGATTCTGGGGACTTCGGGTGATTATGGTATTATCTTCTGGCCTCACCGGATCCGGAGAGGCCCTCCATGACGATACTTCAAGGTCGCCCGCTTCTTGAGCGGGGGAGTCTGGGGGAGGCGTTTCGCTCTCCATCATCTCCGGAAGAAGGTCCCCTGAAGACGAGCTCTGTTGAGAAGGGCTAAGATCCGAACTGCAAGATAAACGCTTCGGTTATTTTCCTCGGAAGTAAGGTAGAATATCTCTACTATTAAGTAAATTTTGATCACTTACGACTCGTTAGAGGGCTGATCCCCGCACGATCTTTGTGCGGCAAAAGCACCCTCTGAGACGGGACCCTCTAGTGGAGTTTTCTTCTGCCGTTTGGAAACCTTGGTTTCCGGATCATCGGAGGTAGTCCTCTTCCTCCCACGGGGTGAAGGAATGTCAGACTCCTTCTCTTGGCTATCCTCCCTCATGGAGGCGCTCGTTCCCTCGATTGGAACAGATAGCGGTGGAGGCCCTCTTTGGCCCCCTTTATTCCCCCATTCATCTTCCTTTGCGGGCACCAGGCAAGGTGCTGGCTCGAGCATCTTTTCCAGCACCGGATTGTCCAAGCCTTCGGTAAGGGGAGCCAAACACCGGATCATCTTCGCCTTTGCTATCTAGTCCTGGTCAAAGAGCGATCCTTCAGAATGATGTCATGATAAAAGAAAGACAGTGTGTTCGGCTAGAGGGTTACTTACTTGGGCCGCAGTGCGGTTGCTGCTCAGGCCCACGTCCTCGGAGGTGTCCGGACACTCTATCTGGGGTCCGAAGAACGACTTGTACATCTCCTCGTGAGTCAGGCCGAGGAAATTCTGAATAGCTCGCGGTCCTTCTGGGTTGAATTCCCATAAACGGAGGGGCTGGCGTTTACAAGGCTGGACTTGACGAACTAGCATGACTTGCACTACCATAACCAAACTAAAATCTCCCTCGAAGAGATCCCGGATGCGGCTCTGCAGTATGAGCACATCCTTGGCTGGACCCCAGCTCAGCCCCCTGTTGATCCATGACATTAGTTGTGGTGGAGGGACCGAGCGAAAGGCGGGGGGAGCTACCCACTTGGCACTTCTGGGAGCGGTGATGTAGAACCACTCCCTTTGCCATAATCCGGACACCTCTGGAAAGGAACCTTTTGGCCACGAAGCTCCAGCAATCTTGCTTACTAATGCACCTCTGCATGCTGCATACTGCCCCTCGACCATCTTCGGCTTCACATCAAAGGTCTTGAGCCACAGGTCGAAGTGAGGGGTAATGCGGAGGAAGGCCTCACATACGACAATAAATGCCGAGATGTAGAGAAAGGAATCCGGGGCTAGATCGTGGAAATCAAGCCCGTAATAGAACATCAAACCCCTTACGAAGGGATCCAGAGTGAGGCCTAGTCCTCGGAGGAAGTAGTAGATGAACACGACGTCTTCGTTGGGTTCGGGAGTAGGGACGACCTGCCCTCGGGCGGGCAGCCCATGCGAGACTTCGGCGGTCAAGTATCTTGCCTCCCTCAACTTCTTGATATCCTCTGCCGTGACGGAGGAGGGCATCCACCGGCCCTGGAGGCTGGATCCGGACATGATTGAAGGTCCGAAGCACCTGACCTGAGCTTTGGGTGTTAGAACTCAAGGCGGGGGAAGGATTTGATTGAGCATGGGAGGAAAAAAGCAAAAACCTCGACCCTTTATAAAGAGGGTGAATATCAAGCACCCTCCTCGTGGCCGTTTGGGACTTGCCTAAAATCTAGGAGTCCCAGGCGCGGTTGGGTTACCCATGCCCGTATTGATGAGAATCCCGTAATAAGGGGGACACGATCTCTGCTTTGACAAGACGTGTCAAAAAACTGCCTCGCGTTATGTGCGGGTCTAGTTAAAGGAAACAGTTCAAATAATCATCGGGCCATGGCATAATGTCATGTTGCCAAAACAAGTCAGCAGATTAGATTGGTGGAAATATTATTCTCTCTATGGTGGTATGTGGAACTTATTTTGCAGGGTCAGACACTATCCTTGTATTCAAATTCTTCTGTGGTGTATTCGGAGGAGGAACCCGCCTTGCAATGCCGAAGACAATACTGCGCACTGGACTCATCGTCATTGAAGCCTGGTTCAGGGGCTACTGAGGGAGTCCTAGATTAGGGGGTCTCCGGACAGCCGGACTATATCCTTTGGCCGGACTGTTAGACTATGAAGATACAAGATTGAAGACTTCGTCTCATGGCCGGATGGGACTCTACTTGGCGTGGAAGGCAAGCTAGGCAATACGGATATGTATATCTCCTCCTTTGTAACTGACCTTATGTAACCCTAGTCCCCTCTGGTGTCTATATAAACCGGAGGGTTTTAGTCCGTAGGACAACATACAATCATACCATAGGCTAGCTTCGAGGGTTTAGCCTCTCTGATCTCATGGTAGATCAACACTTGTAATACTCATATCATCAAGAATAAATCAAGCAGGACGTAGGGTTTTACCTCCATCAAGAGGGCCCGAACCTGGGTAAAACATCGAGTCCCCTGCCTCCTGTTACCATCCCCCTTAGACGCACAGTTCGGGACCCCCTACCCGAGATCCGCCGGTTTTGACATCGACATTCTCCCTCGGGGATGAGGGTATGTACCAGTAGCTATGTGTTTGATCTCTCTCTCTCTCTCATGTTCTTGAGGTGATACGATCTTGATGTATCGCGAGCTTTGCTATTATAGTTGGATCCTATGATGTTTTCTCCCCCCTCTACTCTCTTGCAATGAATTGAGTCTCCCCTTTGAAGTTATCTTATCGGATTGAGTCTTTAAATATTTGAGAACACTTGATGTAAGTCTTGCCGTGGATATCTGTGGTGACAATGGGATATCACGTGATTCATTTGATGTATGCTTTGGTGATCAACTTGCGGGTTCTGCCCATGAACCTATGCATAGGGGTTGGCACATGTTTTCGTCGTGATTCTCCGGTAGAAACTTTGGGGCACTCTTTGAGGTCCTTTGTGCTGGTTGAATAGATGAATCTGAGACTGTGTGATGCATATCGTATAATCATACCCACGGATACTTGAGGTGACCTTGGAGTTTCTAGGTGACATTAGGGTTTTGGTTGATTTGTGTCTTAAGGTGTTATTCTAGTACGAACTCTAGGGCTGTTTGTGACACTTATAGGAATAGCCCAACGGATTGATTGGAAAGAATAACTTTGAGGTGGTTTCGTACCCTACCATAATCTCTTCATTCGTTCTCCGCTATTAGTGACTTTGGAGTGACTCTTTGTTGCATGTTGAGAGATAGTTATGTGATCCAATTATGTTAGTATTGTTGAGGGAACTTACACTAGCGAAAGTATGAACCCTAGGCCTTGTTTCCTATCATTGCAATACCGTTTATGCTCACTTTTATCATTAGTTACCTTGCTGTTTTTATATTTTCAGATTACAAATACCTTTATCTACCATCCATATACCACTTGTATTACCATCTCTTCACCAAACTAGTGCACCTATACAATTTACCATTGTATTGGGTGTGTTGGGGACACAAGAGACTCTTTGTTATTTGGTTGCAGGGTTGCTTGAGAGAGACCATCTTCATCCTACGCCTCCTACAATTTAATAAACCTTAGGTCATCCACTGGAGGGAAATTTGCTACTGTCGCTCTTTTCTGGCGGCGTTGCTGGGGAGGTTAGCGCTTGAAGGTATATCTTTAGATCTTGCAATCGAGTCTTTTGTTTCTTGTTTTATTACTAGTTTAGTTTATAAAAGAAAATCAAAAAATATGGAATTAAGGGTACCTCATATGCTTCATCTTTTTAATATCTATCATGAAAGTAAGGATTCCGATAATTGTGCTCAACTGCTAGAAGAAGAATGCATTAGAATGTTTGGCACTAAATATTTGAATGATGAACATGATTGCAATGTTGTTAGTATAAATTCCTGCAATATCCATGATGCTAATGATATGAAAAGCCACAAACTTGGGGAAGCTATGTTTGATGAAGATGATATTTTTTGTCCCCCAAGTTTTGATGAGCAAATTTATTATGATGAAAGAATGCCTCCTATTTATGATGATTATATTGATGAAAGTGGATTTGGAGAGGTCATGACTTTATTTTGTGATGAATCCACTATTCCTGAAGAGGTTCCGATTGATTATGAGAATAAAATTGCTATCTATGATGATTATTGTGATGACTTGTATGCTATTAAAAATAATGATATCCATGAAACTTGTCATCATGATTTTAGTTTTCAATTGGATTATGCCTCACATGGTAATTATTTTGTTGAGTTTACTCCCACTACTTTTCATGAGAAGAAATTTGCTTATGTGGAGAGTAATAAAAATTCTATGCTTGTAGATCATGAAAAGAATGCTTTAGGTGCTGGTTATATTGTTGAATTCATTCATGATTCTACTGAAAATTATTATGAGGGAGGAATATATACTTGTAGGAATTGCAATAATATCAAGTTTCCTCTCTATGTGCTTAAAGTTTTGAAGTTATGCTTGTTTTACCTTCCTATGCAAGTTGATTCTTGTTTCCATAAATTGTTTGATCACAAAATCCCTATGCATAGGAAGTGGGTCAGGATTAAATGTGCTAGTCATATTCTTCATGATGCTCTCTTTGTTTTTCAATTCTTATCCTTTATGTGAGCATCATTATCAGTATCATGCCTAGCTAGGGGCGTTAAACGATAGCGCTTGTTGGGAGGCAACCCAATTTTATTTTAGTTCCTTGCTTTTTGTTCCTGTTTAATAATAAATAATTCATCTAGCCTCTGTTTAGATGTGGTTTTATGTTTTTAATTAGTGTTTGTGCCAAGTAGAACCTTTGGGAAGACTTGGGGAAAGTCTTGTCGATCATGCTCTAAAAAAACAGAAACTTTAGCGCTCACGAGAATTGCTGCCATTTTTATTTGGAGAGCGATATTTTGTTAATTATTTCTGAAGATGATTAATAGATAAATTCCTCAGGTCCATCAATTTATTTGAGAATTTTATGAGTTCGAGAAGTATACGTTTGATCCAGATTACTACAGACTGTTCTGTTTTTGACAGATTCTGCTTCTCATGTGTTGTTTACTTATTGTGATGAATCTATGGCTAGTAAAAGAGTTTATAAACCATAGAGAAGTTGGAATACATTAGGTTTAACACCAATATAAATAAAGAATGAGTTCATTACAGTACCTTGAAGTGGTGATTTATTTTCTTATACTAACGGAGCTCACAAGTTTTCTATTTTAAGTTTTGTGTTGTGAAGTTTTCAAGTTTTGGGTAAGTATTCGATGGACTATGGAATAAGGAGTGGCAAGAGCCTAAGATTGGGGATTCCCAAGGCTCCCCAAGGTAATATTCAAGGATATCCAAGAGCCTAAGCTTGGGTATGCCCCGGAAGGCATCCCCTCTTTCGTCTTCATTCATCGGTAACTTTACTTGGAGCTATATTTTTATTCAGCACATGATATGTGTTTTGCTTGGAGCGTCAATTTATTTCGTTAAGATTTGCTTGATGTTATCTAGAACAACATTTTGCATCTTTTATTTTAATAAAAGTGGCATTGATAGCCTTTACTATGCCTATGTTACAAGTATACATGTTGCTGTTTGAAAACAGAAAGTTACCGCTGTTGCAATAATTCGCTAGAAAAGTCAGAATGTGATAAAATGTTGAAACCTTTTACATATTAAGATCTGATAAATTTACTACAGTTGGAATTTTCTTTCATAATTTTTGGAGCTAGGGAAGTATGGATGTTGCTGCATTCTTTACAGACTGTCCTGTTTAGGCAGATTGCTGTTATGTTTGCATTGTTTGCATATGTTTGCTTCTTTAATGATTCTATTTGAGGATAGGACTATTAAATATGCAGAGGCATTTAGTATGCAATGTTGAATAATAATTTTAGTGATTTTATACAGTATAATATGATAAGGTTTTGGCAATGGTTTATACTAACTTATCTCACGAGTCCTTGTTGAGTTTTGTGTGGATGAAGCTTTTGAGATTTAGCCAGACCGTGATATGAGAGGAATTAAGGAGACACAAAAGCTCAAGCTTGGAGATGCCCAAGGCACCCAAAAATAATATTTCAAGAGGTCTCAAGCGTCTAAGCTTGGGGATGCCCCGGTTGCCATCCCACCTTTCTTCTTCAACAACTATCGGTTAGTTTCGGTTGATTCTAAGTTTTTGCTTCTTCACATAATGTTTGCCATTCTTAGAATGTCATTCTATTTTGCTTTGCTTGCTGTTTGGATAAAGTATCAATATCTGAAATTCTTAAATGTTAGAGAGTCTTCACATAGTTGCATAATTATTCAACTACCCATTGATCTTCACTTATATCTTCCGGAGTAGTTTGTTGTTGCTCTAGTGCTTCACTTATATCTTTTTAGTGCACGGTGGTAGTTTTATTTTGAAGAAATAGATGAACTCTCATACTTCACCTCTGTTGGAAAAGGCAGTGCCTAGGCGCTAGGCAGTGGCCAAACGCCTTGCCTAGGGCATAAATGAAGGTCTAGGCAGGGCAAGCAAGGAATTATCTACCCAAGTAAGAAATCATGCCACATACCGCACTAATATGCAAAATGGGTTATATTCCAATGGCAGTAGATGGTAATCAACTTATTTATATGCCCTAAACTAATATCAACACCCATATAATAATCACAAAGAAACTACGAGTAAAAATTATATTACCGCCTAGGCCACGCCTAGGGCGCTTAGGCACTGCCTAGGCACTAGGCGAAGGCCAACCGCCTCGCCTACGCCTACCGCTTTTTCCAACCCTGTGCTTCACTTATATTATTTTGAGAGTCTTAAATAGCATGGTAATTTTCTTAAATAATCATAACATGTTAGGCATCCAAGAATAGTAAAAACTTTCATATAGAGTATTGAATACTAAGAGAAGTTTGATGCTTGATGATTGTTTTGAGATAAGGAGATGATAATATGAAAGTCGTGCTAGTTGAGTAGTTGTGAAATTGAGAAATGCTTGTGTTGATGTTTGCAAGTCCCATAGCATGCACGTATGGTAAACGTTATGTAACAAATTTGAAACATGAGGTGTTATTTGATTGTCTTCCTTATGAGTGGCGGTCGGGGACGAGCGATGGTCTTTTCCTACCAATCTATCCCCCTAGGAGCATGCGCGTAGTGCCGAGGTTTTTGATGAATTGTAGATTTTTGCAATAAGTATGTGAGTTCTTTATGACTAATGTTGAGTCCATGGATTATACGCACTCTCACCCTTCCATCATTTCTAGCCTCTTTGGTACCATGCATTGGCCTTTCTCACCTTGAGAGTTGGCGCAAACTTTGCCGGTGCATCCAAACCCCGTGATATGATACGCTCTATCACACATAAACCTCCTTATATCTTCCTCAAAACAGCCACCATACCTACCTATTATGGCATTTCCATAGCCATTCCGAGATATATTGCCATGCATCTTTCCATCATTCCGTTCATCATGACACATTCATCATTGTCATATTTCTTAGCATGATCATGTAGTTGATATCGTATTTGTGGCAAAGCCACCTCTCATAATTCTTTCATACATGTCACTCATGCATCATCGCAATCCACCCTCGTGAGCCCCTCGTGGCCCCCCTGACGTACTTCTTCCGCCTATCTCCATATACCCTAGAAACCTCCGTGAGCACAATAGATCGGGAATTCCGCCGCCAGAAGCCTCCGTAGCCACCGAAAGCCGATCTAGACCTGTTCCGGCACCCTGCCGGAGGGGGAATCCTTCTTCGGTGGCCATCTTCATCATCCCGGTGCTCTCCATGACGAGGAGGGAGTAGTTCTCCCTCGGGGCTGAGGGTATGTACCAGTAGCTATGTGTTTGATCTCTCTCTCTCATGTTCTTGAGGTGATACGATCTTGATGTATCGCGAGCTTTGCTATTATAGTTGGATCCTATGATGTTTTCTCCCCCTCTACTCTCTTGTAATGAATTGAGTTTCCCCTTTGAAGTTATCTTATCGGATTGAGTCTTTAAAGATTTGAGAACACTTGATGTATGTCTTGCCGTGGATATCTGTGGTGACAATGGGATATCACGTGATTCACTTGATGTATGCTTTGGTGATCAACTTGCGGGTTCCGCCCATGAACCTATGCATAGGGGTTGGCACATGTTTTCATCGCGATTCTCCGGTAGAAACTTTGGGGCACTCTTTGAGGTCCTTTGTGTTGGTTGAATAGATGAATCTGAGATTGTGTGATGCATATCGTATAATCATACCCACGGATACTTGAGGTGACCTTGGAGTATCTAGGTGACATTAGGGTTTTGGTTGATATGTGTCTTAAGGTGTTATTCTAGTATGAACTCTAGGGCTGTTTGTGACACTTATAGGAATAGCCCAACGGATTGATTGGAAAGAATAACTTTGAGGTGGTTTCGGACCCTACCATAATTCTTCATTCGTTCTCCGCTATTAGTGACTTTGGAGTGACTCTTTGTTGCATGTTGAGAGATAGTTATGTGATCCAATTATGTTAGTATTGTTGAGGGAACTTACACTAGCGAAAGTATGAACCCTAGGCCTTGTTTCCTATCATTGCAATACCGTTAATGCTCACTTTTATCATTAATTACCTTGCTGTTTTTATATTTTCAGATTACAAATACCTTTATCTACCATCCATATACCACTTGTATTACCATCTCTTCGCTGAACTAGTGCACCTATACAATTTACCATTGTATTGGGTGTGTTGGGGACACAAGAGACTCTTTGTTATTTGGTTGCAGGGTTGCTTGAGAGAGACCATCTTCATCCTACGCCTCCTACGGATTGAGAAACGTTAGGTCATCCACTTGAGGGAAATTTGCTACTGTCCTACAAACCTCTGCACTTGGAGGCCCAACAACGTCTACAAGAAGAAGATTGTGTAGTAGACATCAGAGTTCTACTCCCACCGGGAGTAGGACTCCCCCCCTTTCCTAGTTGGATTAGGACTTGTGGGGGGGGGAAGAGGAGGGAGAGAGGAAGGAAGGGGGGCGTCGCCCCCCTCTCCTTGTCCTATTCGGACTAGGGGGGAGGGGCGCGCGGCCCAGCCCTGGCCGCCTCTCCTCTTCTCCGTAAAGGCCCACTAAGGCCCATTAACCTCCCGGGGGGTTTCGGTAACTTCCCGGTACTCCGGTAAAATCCCGATTTCACCCGGAACACTTTCGGTATCCAAACATAGGCTTCCAATATATCAATCTTCATGTCTCGACCATTTCGAGACTCCTCGTCATGTCCGTGATCACATCCGGGACTCCGAACAACCTTCGGTACATCAAAACACAAAAACCCTAATTACGATCGTCACCGAACTTTAAGCGTGCGGACCCTACGGGTTCGAGAACTATGTAGACATGACCGAGACACGTCTCCGGTCAATAACCAATAGCGGAACCTGGATGCTCATATTGGCTCCCTCATATTCTACGAAGATCTTTATCGGTCAGACCGCATAACAACATACGTTGTTCCCTTTGTCATCGGTGTGTTACTTGCCCGAGATTCGATCGTCGGTATCTCAATACCTAGTTCAATCTCGTTACCGGCAAGTCTCTTTACTCATTCCGTAATACATCATCCCGCAACTAACTTATTAGTTGCAATGCTTGCAAGGCTTAAGTGATGTGCATTACCGAGAGGGCCCAGAGATACCTCTCCGACAATCGGAGTGACAAATCATAATCTCGAAATACGCCAGCCCAACAAGTACCTTTGGAGACACCTGTAGAGCACCTCTATAATCACCCAGTTACGTTGTGACGTTTGGTAGCACACAAAGTGTTCCTCCGGTAAACGGGAGTTGCATAATCTCATAGTCATAGGAACATGTATAAGTCATGAAGAAAGCAATATCAACATACTAAACGATCGTGTGCTAAGATAACGGAATGGGTCATGTCAATCACATCATTCTCTAATGATGTGACCCCGTTAATCAAGTGACAACTCATGTCTATGGCTAGGAAACTTAACCATCTTTGATTCAACGAGCTAGTCAAGTAGAGGCATACTAGTGACACTCTGTTTGTCTATGTATTCACACATGTATTATGTTTCCGGTTAATACAATTCTAGCATAA
Source organism: Triticum urartu (assembly GCF_056163025.1). Taxonomy (NCBI): domain Eukaryota; kingdom Viridiplantae; phylum Streptophyta; class Magnoliopsida; order Poales; family Poaceae; genus Triticum; species Triticum urartu. The sequence continues at coordinate 708,770,655 of NC_141874.1, forward strand.
ATAATAAACATTTATCATAAAATAAGGAAATAAATAATAACTTTATTGTTGCCTCTAGGGCATATTTCCTTCAATATGAATATCACATGTAAATAACATTTGTTGGTAGCGAAAATACATAGTTTGAACACAAAATTTATTTTAAGTGAACAATTCAAACATTAGCTATTTGATTTCCATTGTGGCTCCCCAAGATCGTTCAGTATCTGCGCGTGCACTTGATGATCTTGAAGATTTTGATGCATCTGCAGAAAATTGATAAGATGATTTGCATCTTGTTGTTCCGGCATGTGGACTTGTTCTCCATGCTTCTCAAAATTGTGGGTTTGTGCCGCCCCTTCACTCTCGTCCTTGACAATCATATTGTGCAAAATAAAACAAAATGTCATCAGCTGTCACAAAGTCTCTGATGCTAATATCATTGCAGCTCCACGAACAATTCCACAACGAGCCTGGATCACTCCGAGTGCCCTCTCAACATACTTTTTAAACTGCTTCTTGCATTGTTGCAAAGTGGCTTTGTTTGTTGCCATGAGGATCAGATGTGATCTTCACAAACGCTTCCTACTAAGGATAGATACCATTGGCAAGGTAGTACCCCTGTGTTCTAGTCGTGTCCATTAACATTGTAGTTGCACGATGTCCTTCCCCATTACAAAGTCTACTAAACACGGGAGATCACTGAAGCACATTAATATCGTTGTGAGAACTAGACATTCTAAAGAAAGCATGCCAAATCCACATGCCATGGTTGGCCGATGCCGAGAACAAGTGGACGGGGCTGAAGTAGAAACCATTGATGGTAGCAACGTCTTATGGAGCGGGGGCGTTTCTATCCCTACGAAAATACAGACCGGAACCGGAGCCTGTATTTGTATATATATGAGATCAAATAGCGATAATGGCATCAAGAAAAGTATGGCAAGTGGTGATTTCATTTTCCATGTTTGAAAGTTACAGTGGCATTTCTTGAATCGGCGAAAATTGCAATGGCATATATCCGATTAACCATTTGTCATTACTGTCATTTATAAGTGTTTTTAACAAAAAAAACTCCTATATTTACGTCCAATACCTCTCAACTCAATAATATGCCATGGAATTGCTGTTTGGCGATCATATGACAGTATCTTTAATTTTCCCAGGAAATAATAAATTTAGTTGTGATTAGTTGTTCACCATGGGAACAGAACAAATTCATCAATCAGTACACAAGGCATGGACTTCAATATCTCCACACACTATTGTTCTTATCACACGACGAGTCAAATTAGTAGCATGGGTATTTTGAGTGATAATTAAGCTTGACTAGATCATTGATGGCGCGCGTTGCCGCGCCCGTCTATTTCTACAATGGAATGTTAGGAATTTCCTTCAATATACGAATAAATTAATTTGACAAAACTTATAGGTTTGTTAACACAGTAGGTGAGATGAATGTCTTGTTAGGGCTAGAAGAGGTAATGTTATCGGTTTGCTTGGGAAGTATTGTGGTAGTAATATTTCAAAAAAAGTATTGTGGTAGTAAAATGGGACTTGTTTTTTCTTCCGTCTAATGGGCTTCAAGTCGGTGCTTGGATTTTAAATTTATAAGCTTTTAAATAGGATGGTCCACAAGTGATAATTAATGAGCCAGACATAAAATCAAACACAGGAACCAAGACATTGACACCTACACAAATGAGACAACTAATTGAGTACAACAGAGTGCAGGTACATCATGAAGCACTAACGCCCTAGACGCATTGCCTTCCTAGACATCATAAAAACATGTGCATGGCTGACCAAAATTAGCTATTCAATATCTGTTTTACAACATTTGCAGAAATTCTAGATGTTGAAGGTAAGTAATTAACATAGCAGTAAGCTGCCCAAAAGCATGCAGGCATGGATACTCAATGTTGTCTGAGGATCCAAAAGAACTAAAAGAAAAATTATAATAACAATATTTTTACATTTAGGCTTGTGAACTCTTAATCAAGGTCAGTCTGCATACGATGGAAATCAACATGTAAACATGACAAAACAAAAGTTGTAATTTTAGGCTTGCTACCATTTGTTTCCAAATTTAAAATCATCTAAAAAAATGAATACATGAGATGTAAACTTGTACCGACGTTGTATGATGCAGCATTCTGCTCTTGTGCCGGCTAGCTAATCATACATGAGATGTAAAATTTTGCTGGCATTGCATGGTGCAGCTTATTCTGTTTTTGAGCCAGCTAGCTAATCAAGAGAAATTAGTGTTCTTTAGGCCACACAAAAGATGAATGATAAGGGTGAATACGAAAGACTTTGTTTCCAGGAAGACCACGTAGAAAGCCATAAGGTCAGGAGGAGCTGCCACGATTTTGTTTGAACATGTGAATGAAGTTTTCTGGTCAAGTTGTCACGCAGTGTGGTAACTGAAGAAAAGACGTACAAAAGCAACATTCCCTAGTCTAAAGAGTTCATGACTTCCAAACCTAAGCCACAGAAAAACCAGTTACAATCAAGATATCTCACTTCTATGTAACCTCGGTTTGTCGACGCAAGATACATGCAACTGATACAGGCGACTGAATGATCTGACCTGCGAGACTTCAGTATAAATCAGATTCAATCCATGCATCATCAGAGAAAACTCTAGTTAAGAGTGGTGATGTGCAACAGATTCTGACCACTATTATTATGGAGAAGACAAATAAGAAACCATGCTGGGAGATCGGATCATGAGAAAAGAGAGAAGTACCTAGATGTAGTCGATGGTGGCATAGAGGTTGCTGGAGTCTTTTTTATTGCAGCAGCTAGATCATGCTGTTAGACTAAGAAGTTATCGATGTGAAAGTGATCAACTGAATCCAACAACATAACTCATCATAATTAAGCAAATTATCTTTTATGTTAGCACCACGCCGAAATGAAAACTGAAGTATGTTACTTGAGAAATTGAGATGTGTACAATCAGTATTAACCCAGTAATAGTATTTATATTATTCAGAGCCTAGCACAAAATGAGACGACTCCATGTTGCTATCATGCACCATGAATAAACCTAGCCTTTTATCTTTCTCGGGTATATGACTTTGCTCGCCTACAAATTCAGTGCCGCATATTTATAGAAATCTGGTTGCAAGGGAGAAGAATATTAGGTGGAGAAGCTAAACTTAACTTTCATAGATGTTCGAATAATAGTGTCAATCTATCTATCCTAAAAATTATAGATGAATAATTGGATTTAAGAGGCAAACTTGAAGGCATTTTTTCTTTTTGACAACCTGCTCATATGCAGGGAGAATAATATTAGGTGGAGAAGCTTAACTTAACTTTCATAGATGTAGCAAAATAATAGTGTCAATTTATCTATCCTAAAAATTTCAGATTAATAATTGGATTTAAGAAGCAAACCTGAAGGCATTTTTTCTTCTTTTTGACAACCTGCTCCTACGGGATTGATTTTCCAGTACACAGGCACAACATAGCAATAGAATCAGGAAATCATTAATTGCAGAACATAATGCCATTCAGAGGGCAAACTCCATGTTGGTTTTGCAGTAGCATATCGTGTCTTGGTTCTCCTCACAGCCAATGAATCAATCCATGCGACGTCCAGGAACATAATTACCAACCCTTGGAAATGGATTCAAGAAAAAAATCATATCCTCACGAATGACGAGTGATGGGTGTTATTGGCCGTCGCCGCGGTGATTAGGAGAGAGAGCTCACCGGTGTGTTGTTGCATAGGAAGGAACAACCGACGTGGAGGAGGGCGGAGGCACGGCGTCCAAATTGGATGACCACTCTCGAACGACCAGAAATGGTTTGAACGTGAATCTGACGGCCAAAATTACTAATGGCGTGAGAAGCTGGAAAGATGCTTAATTTTAATATATCTAAATATGCTAGACAGCTTGAAATGCACCAAGACAAGTGACACTCTGTCATAAATCAAGAACATTTTCTAATCATTCATAGGTACACAACTAGAGTACTACTCCACCACCACTTAAGTTCACGAGTACGGCTTCTGTTCTGTCTGTTTTTAATCCTCCGGGCTGCGCTGGCAGGAAAAATGCAAAGGCCTTTTCGTCCACTTTTGCTGCGCGCACTCTCTTGGCTCTTTATGCCAAGTCCTTGGATAACATTAACAGAAATTAAAGCTTGGAAGCATGTGCTAACTACGGATGCTGCAAACCAGGCATGTTTAGTTTACGGATTTCATGCATGCAAATTGAAATATATTTTGCTTGGTCTAAACTTCTGCAGTGCCAATCTTAAGCGGAATATCCCTCTGGCTTGATGGAGAGAACAAAATGTACCATGTGACAAGGGAACAAAATCAAGATAACAAGTGATCCTGAAGATAAGATACTGGAAAACTCATCTGACAAGTATATTTGCATACCGATGCTTATTCGGGTATTGTCTGATAGGTGGCACAACACGTCAATTTTACAAATTGATGCATGGTTCCAATCGTATTTTAATGGATAGTGAACAGGAAACTCTGCGCGGATGAAACCAAAACAATGGTTGCATTCTGAATTTCAGGGCTGTTAGCAGCTTTCGGCATCATCGCTCGGTTGATGCCACTGCTTAACACACATATAGTACTCCAGGCAAGCACTCGGAGTAGTAATTAAGGGGAATTCAGGGATGAAGCTGTATGCTAAACTTGGATGACACATGTTAGGATGCAAGAGAGAGTATACGAAAATAAGGCATCGTCGTTATCAGTCAGGCTGGGGCCGGACAGCAGGCAAGCACGATTGGATGAAGCTGCATGCTAAACTTGGAGAAAAAAGGGATACTGGTTAGGTTTGCTCCATTCGCTTTATCCACCTTTTTATATTAGCGTGCTGGTAGCACTTGAACACAAAACACAAACCCTACACTTTAGTTTTATAAAAAAGAGTAGGCGAAGTTATACTAACCCAACTCCTTTTTTTAGTTTGCCCACTCTTTTTCTTACATCAGTTAGTACTAACCTCGATGTTAGTTCTATAATACAAACCTAACTGTGCACGGGCAGTACGCTACTCGTGTCCTGCCAAGTACTACTCCGGTACCAGTACTAGTGTACGGTGGTATAGAGGCCCCTCTGATCGTCTGACACGTGCAAAGTGGTGCAGATACTGTATATATTTCTGTAGCTGGGAGCCTGGCAGAATACAGCGACAGCAAAATTGTTCAGGTTCTCGGTCGGTGTGCGTCCAGCTGCACACCGCACACGGACGCGCTCCCACCGGCACCGAAAACCACGGGAGCTCGCCGCAACTTGCGACGACGCGGCCTTTTTCCGCTTGTTGTTTTCGATCGTGCCCATCCCGTGAACTACCGTTGTTTACTTGTCGACGACGTACGTACCCTACCAACTAGTGCAGTTTAATACGTATAGGACATCTGGCTAGCTTCACCGATCGTCCACCAGAACTAAGTACTCCCTCCATCCGATGAAAAATGCATATCTAGAAATTTTTAGACAAATTATGAAATTGAGTAAAAAAATGCATTGAAACCACTACACACGCACGTACACAAGCTATCAAGATGTACACTCTTCATCGAATGTAGGGAGTAGGTAGTACACTACGCACGCACGTACACAAGCTATCGGGATTACACGTACGTGCGTCCATGGTCCGAGACCGGAGATGTTGTCCTGATTTATAATCTATCGGTGGTTGTTGGTCGGTCGACGGAAGCTTGGTTGGCAGCATGGTGGTGTATTACTTTGTCTGCGTCCAAGAGTACGATCGAGCTAGGAGGCGGACGATGAGAAAGCAACTGTTGGCCCGTCCCACTAATTAAGTCTCACTCATGCTATATATAACCTCTGCCATAATGATTGCGTGGCTGGCGAATGCACTATGCATGCTTGATGCTTCCCTCTTTGGGTGACAGTGGAACGAGAAGACGTATGCTTAATTGGAGGGCTGGCTGGCTGGCCAGATGGGGACTTGACAACCCGAGCCAAAGCTCTGACCATGCCCATGGCAAAACTGACTCCATATAACCATCAGCAAGTGCTGCATATGATATGCACTACAATCCCCGTGCAAGCCGGCCGTCACTCTCACTCCACACACACCATGACACCACAATACAAACACCTCGACGAGTACATGCATGCATGGATGCAGGTATGCACCGGCAGTGGCACTCGAGAAACGTGGCCGTGCCGGGCGCAGCCCTGGCAGCAACGTACTACGGTACTAGTACGTGATGCCGGCACACAGGAAAGAAAAGAGAACTGGACCAGTCTAGGCCGACCAGTCCACAGTTCCACACGGCAGCCAACATGGCTACGCCCTTCTCCTAGCTTAAAATATGCACGGATCAGAGATGGACCACGCTCGGTGAGTCACGGTGAATGCATCCGGCAACCACCATGGTACCATACCGGCCGGCCATTGAACCATCGGATGGGTAACCAGACGCAGCCAACGCCGCAGGATCCGCCGTATCGCCCTCCGCCGTCCGCACATTCTTCCGCCCTCCCTTCCGGCGCCCGCGATCGGGATAAACACGAGCCGCGCGCGCGGCTCCGGCCGGCCTCGTTCCACTGAACTTGGGTGGCAGCGGGCCGCGCGTATCATATTCGTATCCAGCTTCGTGTCCTGGAGCCAGTGTGCGGTCGATCGGCGGCATGCATGCGAGACCAAGCCACGAGCTCCCGGCTCCGAGCTCGGTTGCGCTCACTCATCGATCCGTGCGTGATGTTCTGCAGTTAATCATGTGGACTCTGCGGTGTTTTGCGACGTTGCGCGCGCTGGAGCGGCGAACGGCGAGCGTTCTGGATCTGACAGGGACTTGCGCATCCATCGACCGTCAGTTGCTGCATATACTTGCACTTGTCCCAGAAAAGAAAAACTGCGCGCCTTCAATTGTAAACAAATATAAGAGTGTTTAGATCATTAATAATGATCTAAACACTTTTATATTTCTTTACGGAGGGAGTACTTACTTCGCTGTAGTTAGGCTGCTAGAGTCGGAAGGAAAAGCCGTAACGTGGGTAGAAAGCGTGTCTTCTCAACCGAGGGCAGTTAACCGATATCACGGCTTTGATCCGGGGTCAGATTAGTATTCTTCTGGCAGTGAAAGGCGCCGGCGTGTTGGTCCGGATGCAAATGGAAAATTTCTTCCGGCACGACTTCATCACCGGCGATGGATGCTTGCCAAACAAGATGTGCTGCTAATCAACAACACTCGTCCTAGCTAGCTTGTAGGAGTAATTTTTAGGGAGTACTGCACTAAATTGTAATTAACCGTACCTGTGCTACACTAAAGTAATTTGTGGTGAACTCTAGATGCACCACACTACTATAACTACCAGGCTAGAAGAACTGGGGCGGCAAAGCATGTTGGAGGCGTTGCACGCTTAATTACCCTATCTAGCTAGGGTCCTCAAGGCTCAAGCTGCACCATGCATATGCATTGACGCGTATAGGATGATCAATCGTTATCCGTACAACAAAACTCTTTTAAGGAGGGGACAGTGGTGCAGCGCCGTGCATGGTCGAGCGAAAAGCTCCACGGCTACGGCTACGTCTGTACACACACGGTAGCAGTACGTACAGTACGATGAAGGAGTACGTACGTGCGCGTACCTCTCCGCGAAAAACTAGCAATCATTGGACACCCACAAAAGTTGAGGGGCCAAGCCCGGAGGGAGGCGTGCTGCGTGGCCCGAAATCCGCTTGGCGATCTCCCGAAAGCTACTACTCCACCCCGCTCCAGTCCGGCGACGATGCATCCCGCGAAATCCGACGAGAGATTGGTATCCGATTGGTGGCAGACGATGCCAAAACCCGTCCGCCGGGGAGCACATGCATGCGGCCGGGGCTGATGACCGACTGCCGGACAGCGCCGGGCCACATGCACGAGCGCAGCGCCTCCGCCACCTGACCGCGCGCCGCGGGGATCGAAATCCAATCCACCATGCATGGGCTCGATCGGTCGGACCAAAACCATTCTCTTTCCTTCCTCAGCTTTCCCACGCACAGCAGCACAGGACGAGACTTGGCTGCTCCCCCGTCGTGTGCCCATTCGTGCTCCCGTCTACCTGGCTTGATTTGATTGAAACAAAATAAAACCCGCCATCACCCCCTTAAAATCAAGGGAGGAGATGATTAAATTAGAAAGAAAAAAGGAAAAAAAAACACAGCCGTAGGATGAAGTGGGAGCACGGATGAGAGCATGGGGAGGGAGCACGCAACTCTCGTCCGGCAGCACACACCGATCAGGATGCCATGTGGCAGTAGTAAAAACCGATACCATCCATCTCCCTCGTGCCGCTCCTGCGAGCGGCCCGGGCGGATCCCTAATCCCCGCCGCCGCCGCCCCCACCTCCCCTGCCCTCCCTCGCCGCCGCCAGCGGACGCCGCCGGGCAAAGCCCGTGCGCGCGTTGGCGGCGGCGGGGTCCCCCTTCCCTCGAGGCTCTCCAGCGGCGCGGGACGCCTTCCTCTTGGGGTCAGGCAAATCGGTGGCGGCGCGCGTCTGGCCTGTGTCGGCGTGGTCCGACGATGCTGGTTGGAGCGGGGCGCTACTCCGGGATGGCGTGGCCTGGCGTGGTCCGGCCGGATCTGGCGGCCACGGACGGCGGCGCTCGGAGGTTGGAGCTGGGCGCTGCTCGGGGGATGCGGCACGCGGCGGCGGGCAACGGTCGGTCCTATGGGAGCTGACGGTGCAGGGTCCGGTGGTGCCGCGGCGACTCGCCCCCGGCGGTAGTTGGCTAGGGGCGGGTCGGTGGTGCCGCGGCGACTCGCCCCCAGCGGTAGTTGGCTAGGGGCGGGGCGGTGGTGCAGGCTGGCGGCGCGGGTCCGGGGATCTCGGCCCGGATCTGGTGTGCGTCGGCGCTGGCAGGCGTCCTTGGGGTGCTCACGGCAGGGAGTGCGGCGGTTGTCCCTGAAGCCTTACGTGGGGCGTAGCAGGATGGAGGATGCTGGTGGTACACCGACACTGGCGGTGGCGGCGGCGCGAGCGCAGCCATGGCGGCGGCGGCGCTGCGAGGCCTGGCCAGGAAGGGTCTTGGCGAGCAGTGGGCGTTCGGCTGCTGCCGTGTGAGGCACGCGGCGATGCCTCGGCGGTGTGGGTGCCGGAGTGTGGTCGGAGGTGCGGGTCGGATCCATTCTGGTGGCAGTCCCCTGGCGCGGGTGAAGGCCACTGTGGCGGATTGAAGGAAATATGCCCCAGAGACAATAATAAAGTTATTATTTATTTCCTTGTATCATGATAAATGTTTATTATTCATGCTAGAATTGTATTAACCGGAAACATAATACATGTGTGAATACATAGACAAACACAGTGTCACTAGTATGCCTCTACTTGACTAGCTCGTCGATCAAAGATGGTTATGTTTCCTAACCATAGACATGAGTTGTTATTTGGTTAACGGGATCACATCATTAGGAGAATGATGTGATTGACTTGACCCATTCCATTAGCTTAGCACTTGATCATATAGTTTGTTGCTATTGCTTTCTTCATAACTTATACATGTTCCTATGACTATGAGATTATGCAACTCCCGTTTACCGGAGGAACACTTTGTGTGCTACCAAACGTCACAACGTAACTGGGTGATTATAGAGGTGCTCTACAGGTGTCTCCAAAGGTACTTGTTGGGCTGGCGTATTTCGAGATTATGATTTGTCACTCCGATTGTCGGAGAGGTATCTCTGGGCCCTCTCGGTAATGCACATCACTCAAGCCTTGCAAGCATTGCAACTAATAAGTTAGTTGCGGGATGATGTATTACGGAATGAGTAAAGAGACTTGCCGGTAACGAGATTGAACTAGGTATTGAGATACCGACGATCGAATCTCGGGCAAGTGACATACCGATGACAAAGGGAACAACGTATATTGTTATGCGGTCTGACCGATAAAGATCTTCGTAGAATATGTAGGAGCCAATATGAGCATCCAGGTTCCGCTATTGGTTATTGACCGGAGACGTGTCTCGGTCATGTCTACATAGTTCTCGAACCCGTAGGGTCCGCACGCTTAAAGTTCGGTGACGATCGTAATTAGGGTTTTTGTGTTTTGATGTACCGAAGGTTGTTCGGTGTCCCGGATGTGATCACGGACATGATGAGGAGTCTCGAAATGGTCAAGACATAAAGATTGATATATTGGAAGCCTGTATTTGGATATCGGAAATGTTCCGGGTGAAATCGGGATTTTACCGGTGTACCGGGGGGTTACCGGAACCCCCCCCCCCCCCCCCAGGGGTTATTGGGCCTACATGGGCCCTAAGGGAGAATAGGAGGGCTGGCCTGGGCAGGCCGCGCCCCCCCTCCCCCCTAGTCCGAATAGGACAAGGAAGGGGGGGGCGGCGCCCCCCTTTCCTCTTTCTCCCTTCCCCCTTCTTTTCCAACAAGGCAAGAGGGGGGAGTCCTACTCCCGGTGGGAGTAGGACTCCTCCAAGCGCACCCCTTGGGCCGGCCGCACCTCTCCTTCCCCTCCTTTATATACAGGGACAAGGGGGCACCCCATGACACACAAGTTGATCTTCGTGATTGATCCTTAGCCGTGTGCGGTGCCCCCTTCCACCATATTCCACCTCGGTCATATCGTAGCGGTGCTTAGGCGAAGCCCTGCGTCGGTAGAACATCATCACCGTCATCACGCCGTCGTGCAGACGAAACTCTCCCTTAACACTTTGCTAGATCGGAGCTCGAGGGACGTCACCGAGTTGAACGCGTGCAGAACTCGGAGGTGCCGTACGTTCGGTACTTGGATCGGTCGGATCGGGAAGACGTACGACTACTTCCTCTATGTTGTGTCAACGCTTCCGTTGCCGGTCTACAAGGGTACGTAGACAACACTCTCCCCTCTCGTTGCTATGCATCACCATGATCTTGCGTGTGCGTAGGAATTTTTTTTGAAATTACTACGTTCCCCAACAGTGGTATCCGAGCCTAGGTTTTATGCGTTGATGTTATGCACGAGTAGAACACAAGTGAGTTGTGGGCGATATAAGTCATACTGCTTACCAGCATGTCATACTTTGGTTCGGCGGTATTGTTGGATGAAGCGGCCCGGACCGACATTACGCGTACGCTTACGCGAGACTGGTTCTACCGACGTGCTTTGCACACGGGTGGCTGGCGGGTGTCAGTTTCTCCAACTTTAGTTGAACCAAGTATGGCTACGCCCGGTCCTTGCGAAGGTTAAAACAGCACCAACTTGACAAACTATTGTTGTGGTTTTGATGCGTAGGTAAGAACGGTTCTTGCTAAGCCCATAGCAGCCATGTAAAACTTGCAAGAACAAAGTAGAGGACGTCTAACTTGTTTTTGCAGGGCATGTTGTGATGTGATATGGTCAAGACATGATGCTATATTTTATTGTATGAGATGATCATGTTTTGTAACCGAGTTATTGGCAACTGGCAGGAGCCATATAGTTGTCGCTTTTATTGTATGCAATACAATTGCGCCGTAATGCTTTACTTTATCACTAAGCGGTAGCGATAGTCGTGGAAGCATAAGATTGGCAAGACGACAACGATGCTACGATGGAGATCAAGGTGTCGCGCCGGTGACGATGGTGATCATGACGGTACTTCGGAGATGGAGATCACAAGTACAAGATGATGATGGCCATATCATATCACTTATATTGATTGCATGTGATGTTTATATTTTATGCATCTTATCTTGCTTTGATTGACGTTAGCATTATAAGATGATCCCTCACTAAATTATCAAAGTATAAGTGTTCTCCCTGAGTATGCACCGTTGTGAAAGTTCTTCGTGCTGAGACACCACGTGATGACGGGTGTGATAGGCTCTACGTTCAAATACAACGGGTGCAAAACAGTTGCACACGCGGAATACTCAGGTTAAACTTGACGAGCCTAGCATATAACAGATATGGCCTCGGAACACGTAGACCGAAAGGTCGAGCGTGAATCATATAGTAGATATGATCAACATATTGATGTTCACCATTGATACTACTCCATCTCACGTGATGATCGGACATGGTTTAGTTGATTTGGATTACGTGATCACTTAGAGGATTAGAGGGATATCTTTCTAAGTGGGAGTTCTTAAGTAATATGATTAATTGAACTTAAATTTATCATGAACTTAGTACCTGATAATATCTTGCTTGTCTATGTTTGATTGTAGATAGATGGCTCGTGCTGTTGTTCCATTGAATTTTAATGCGTTCCTTGAGAAAGCAAAGTTGAAAGATGATGGTAGCAATTACACGGACTGGTTCCGTAACTTGAGGATTATCCCCATTGCTGCACAGAAGAATTACGTCCTGGAAGCACCGTTAAGTGCCAAGCCTGCTGCAGGAGCAACACCAGATGTTATGAACGTCTGGCAGAGCAAAGCGGATGACTACTCGATAGTTCAGTGTGCCATGCTTTACGGCTTAGAACCGGGTCTTCAACGACGTTTTGAACGTCATGGAGCATATGAGATGTTCCTGGAGTTGAAGTTAATATTTCAAGCAAATGCCCGGATTGAGAGATATGAAGTCTGCAATAAGTTCTATAGCTGCAAGATGGAGGAGAATAGTTCTGTCAGTGAACATATACTCAAAATGTCTGGGTATCATAATCACTTGACTCAACTGGGGGTTAATCTTCTTGTTGATAGTGTCATTGACAGAGTTCTTCAATCACTGCCACCAAGCTACAAAAGCTTCGTGATGAACTATAATATGCAAGGGATGAATAAGACTATTCCTGAGCTCTTCATGATGCTAAAAGCCGCGGAGGTAGAAATCAAGAAGGAGCATCAAGTGTTGATGGTCAATAAGGTCACCAGTTTCAAGAAAAAGGGCAAAGGGAAGAAGAAAGGGAACTTCAAGAAGAATAGCAAACAAGTTGCTGCTCAGGAGAAGAAACCCAAGTCTGGACCTAAGCCTGAGACTAAGTGCTTCTACTGCAATCAGACTGGTCACTGGAAGCGGAACTGCCCCAAGTATTTGGCGGATAAGAAGGATGGCAAAATGAACAAAGGTATATGTGATATACATATTATTGATGTGTACCTTACTAATGCTCGCAGTAGCACCTGGGTATTTGATACTGGTTCTGTTGCTAACATTTGCAACTCAAAACAGGGGCTATGGATTAAGCGAAGACTGGCTAAGGACGAGGTGACGATGCGCGTGGGAAATGGCTCCAAAGTCGATGTGATCGCGGTCGGCACGCTACCTCTACATCTACCTTCGGGATTAGTATTAGACCTAAATAATTGTTATTTGGTGCCAGCGTTGAGCATGAACATTATATCTGGATCTTGTTTGATGCGAGACGGTTATTCATTTAAATCAGAGAATAATGGTTGTTCTATTTATATGAGTAATATCTTTTATGGTCATGCACCCTTGAAGAGTGGTCTATTTTTGATGAATCTCAATAGTAGTGACACACATATTCATAATGTTGAAATCAAAAGATGCAGAGTTGATAATGATAGTGCAACTTATTTGTGGCACTGCCGTTTAGGTCATATCGGTGTAAAGCGCATGAAGAAACTCCATACTGATGGACTTTTGGAACCACTTGATTATGAATCACTTGGTACTTGTGAACCGTGCCTCATGGGTAAGATGACTAAAACACCGTTCTCCGGTACTATGGAGAGAGCAATGGATTTGTTGGAAATCATAGATACAGATGTATGTGGTTCAATGAATGTTGAGGCTCGTGGCGGATATCGTTATTTTCTCACCTTCACAGATGATTTAAGCAGATATGGGTATATGTACTTAATGAAACATAAGTCTGAAACATTTGAAAAGTTCAAAGAATTTCAGAGTGAAGTTGAAAATCATCGTAACAAGAAAATAAAGTTTCTACGATCTGATCGTGGAGGAGAATATTTGAGTTACGAGTTTGGTCTACATTTGAAACAATGCGGAATAGTTTCGCAATTCACGCCACCCGGAACACCACAGCGTGATGGTGTGTCCGAACATCGTAATCGTACTTTATTAGATATGGTGCAATCTATGATGTCTCTTACTGAATTACCGCTATCGTTTTGGGGTTATGCTTTAGAGACGGCTGCATTCACGTTAAATAGGACACCATCGAAATCCGTTGAGACGACGCCTTATGAACTGTTGAGGGAGTCCTGGATTAGGGGGTGTCCGGATAGCCGGACTATACCTTCGGCTGGACTCCTGGACTATGAAGATACAAGATTGAAAACTTCGTCCCGTGTCCGGAAGGGACTTTTCTTGGCGTGGAAGGCAAGCTTCGCGATACGGATATGTAGATCTCCTACCATTGTAACCGACTCTGTGTAACCCTAGCCCTCTCCGGTGTCTATATAAACCGGAGGGTTTTAGTCCGTAGGACGAACAACAATCATACCATAGGCTAGCTTCTAGGGTTTAGCCTCCTTGATCTCGTGGTAGATCTACTCTTGTACTACCCATGTCATCAATATTAATCAAGCAGGACGTAGGATTTTACCTCCATCAAGAGGGCCCGAACCTGGGTAAAACAATGTGTCCCCTGCCTCCTGTTACCATCCGCCTAGACGCACAGTTCGGGACCCCCTACCCGAGATTCGCCGATTTTGACACCGACATTGGTCCTTTCATTGAGAGTTCCTCTGTGTCGTCACTTTTAGGCCCGATGGCTCCTCCGATCATCAACGACGATGCGATCCAGGGTGAGACTTTTCTCCCCGGATAGATCTTAGTATTTGGTGGCTTTGCACTGCGGGCCAATTCGCTTGGCCATCTGGAGCAGATCGAAAGCTACGCCCCTGGCCATCAAGTCAGATTTGGAAGTTTGAACTACACGGCCGACCTCCACAGAGACTTGATCTTCGACGGATTCGAGTTGCAGCCGAGCGCGCCGCACTGTCACGATGGGCATGATCTAGCTCTGCCGCCGAACAGTGCCCTGGAGGCCGCACCCGTCACAGCTCCGACCCTTAATTTGGAGCCAACTGCGCCAATCGAGGATGGGTGGTTGGACACCGCCTCGGGGGCTGCAATCTCTATGGCGATTGAGCCGAACACCAACCCTATTCTCTGCGAAGCCCGTGACTCCAAGGAGCCGGACTCCTCTCCAGACTCCGAGCCCTCCGCGCCTGAAAGGACATGCGGTGCCCCCATGTGTGGTTTTGGTAATTGATGACAATCTCTGGACTAACGGTTGCCTTGAGTTATATTTGAAGCATTTGTCCATAGGATTGTCTTGAAGTCCATGTGTTGGTTTCAAGGAGTTTATGAGATGGCCAAAGTGCTTTTCAAGGAATTATCCAAAGATTGGTCACATGTGAGTTGAGATGGCCAAAGTGCTTTTCAAGGAATTATCCAAAGATTGGTCATGTGTGAGTTGAGCTTATTGCAAGCATGTCTTGAAGAAGAAGATTGTGTGGTCATTCATGTTTACCTTCAAGACATCATCCAAATGAACAGAGTTGGAAAGATTCAATGTTGATCAAGACTAAGTCAAGAGTGAATCAAGGTGATCAACTCACGAAGCGTAGAAGTATCGAGAGGGATCAAGTGATCCCATGGTATGGTAAGCATTGTCCATTACGCTTTGTGTACTAACCCATGGTCTACGTGAGAGTTCTTTGTGGGGTTAGGTATGTTTCCATGGTCTTGCGTCAAGAGGAAGATCTCATACAACCCATGGAGTATGACATCAAGTGGTGATCATCATCAAGTTTGCAGTGTGCAAGTTCAAGTGGAGCAACTCGAAGAGTGGCTCACCCATAATGGAGTATGGGGGAGCAATCAAGCTTGAAGCTTGCCGTCCATTGTGGTGTCAAGGGAATTGCGAAGATGTGCCAAAGAGTGACTCACCCATAGTGGAGTATGGGGGAGCAATCAACTAGTCGTCATCGAGCCAACACAATCAAGAAAGGTGGTCCAACTTGAGGAAGTCAAGATCGTCATCATCTAGCTCAAGTGGACTATGTGCAGGGCAAAGGTTTTCCCTTGATAGGTTTTCTATTTTACCGGTCTCATAGTGGTAGTTGGAAGACTGGGTTGTAGGATTGATTGCCGTACTATCAAGGAGGGCTCTCTAGGGAGTAGCTTGATCGTATCATTCATCGAGAGCTCAAACCATTGCATCCTTGCATCATCTTTCTTGGTTCTTGTTTGGTTCCATTTGTGAGTCTTAGAGCTTATGGTCATCTTGATGACAAGCTTGAGTTCATCTAAAACAGAGTTCGCATGCATCTTCTATGATATTTTCAGTGTTGGAGGTTTTACCGGTCTTTTTCGAGGAAGGGTTCTCACCATTTTATTATGGTCCTTTTCTCATTTGCTTCTTATTGTTATTTCTCTCAAGTTTGTGTTAGCCCTTGTCGTTAGCTTTCCAACAAACGTGGTTTCGTTGAATTCGGAGCTCGTATGCGAAAGTTGTGGCTGTTTTGATATTGCCTATTTTACACAGAGAGGTTGTACCGCCCCATGGAGAGGTTGTACCGCTTGACCGGTACAACCGGTGTTTGGAGCGGTTGTACCGCTCCAGAATTGGTCCGGAGGTTGTACCGGTCATGTACCGCTCTATCACCGGACTGGTCTCTGTTGTGGTGCGGTTGTTGGGCGGTTGTGGGCTGGTTGTACCGCTTATTGCCTGTTACCGGTTGTACCGGTGCTCATAGAGGTTGTACCTCTCCTATGTTGTTCTGTACATAACAGGCAGATTCGTGGGGACCTATTTAAGGGGGTCTTTTTCCCCAATGGTTCCCTATCTCTTGAGATCGTTTTTGCCCCCATTGTTGACCTTCTTTGAGCTTGCTAACTCTCAATCCCTCCATGGATTCTTGTTAGTTTTTGAGGGAAAAGAAAGAGGAGATCTAGATCCACATTTCCACCATTCACTTTCTCCTCTATGTGAGGGGGACCCCTTGGATCTAGATCTTGGAGTTCTTGGTGTTCTCCTTCTTATTCTTCCTCTCATTTTCCTCCCTAGCATTAGTTGCTCCGGTGGGATTTGAGAGAGAAGGGCTTGGGCACTCCGTGTGCCCTTGCCATTGCATTTGGTGCATCGATTTGAGTTCTCCACGGTGATATGTGGAAGTGATGTTTGAGAAGCTTATTACTCTTGGGTGTTTGGGCACCCTAGAGCTTGTTCCTCTTGGGTGCCTTGGCGCCCTAGACGGTTGGTGTTGTTCGGAGCTCAATCAATGTGGTGTAAAGCTCCGGGAAAGCGTCGGGGTCTCCAATTAGGTTGTGGAGATCGCCCCGAGCAATTTGATGGGTACCTGTGACCGCCCCCAAGGGTTGCCATTTGTACGGGTTCGATGACCACCCTCAAGGGTCCCTTAGTGGAATCATGGCATCTTGCATTGTGCGAGGGCGTGAGGAGATTACGGTGGCCCTAGTGGCTTCTTGGGGAGCATTGTGCCTCCACACCGCTCCAAATGGAGATTAGCATCCGCAAGGGTGTGAACTTGGGATACATCGTCGTCTCCGCGTGCCTCGGTTATCTCTTAACCGAGCTCTTTACTTATGCACTTTACTTTGTGATAGCCATATTGTTTCTTGTCATATATCTTGCTATCACATAGTTGCTTATCTTGCTTAGCATAAGTTGTTGGTGCACATAGGTGAGCCTAGTTGTTTTAGGTTTTGTGCTTGACAAATTAACCGCTAGGTATATTCCGCATTTGTTCAAGTCTAAATCGTAATTATTTTAAAACGCCTATTCACCCCCCCTCTAGGCGACATCCATGATCTTTCAATTGGTATCAGAGCCTCGTCTCTCTTTATTAGGCTTTACCGCCTAGAGAGTAAAGATGTCGACTAGGGGATTAGGATTCTCTGACACTCTTCGTTTCGATCGCACAATTTTTGATGTTTGGGTAATTCGCATGCTTAAACTCTTTAGGGTCATGAACCCAAATTTAGAGCGAATTGTAGATATGGGTTTTTCTCCTCCAAAGGATCCCCAAAGATTATCTTTAGAGGATGAGAAAAACTCTTATCTCAATGCTCAAGCTTCTAATGTGCTTTTCGATGCTTTGAGCAATGTAGTTATATTTCAACTCATGCCGTTCCGGGATGCTCATGAGTTGTGGACAAAGCTTTAAGATAAATATGGCGTGTCCAAGTTTTGTGGGGATGATTGTTCTCCCTCCACATCCGGTCGTACAGTCTTCTCAACTTCTTCTACTTCACCTACATGTGGTTTGCCACAAGGTAATGATATGGTGAGTAGTGTTGGTCATTGCAATGATGATAGTATGTTTATTGTGGATGATCCTTCATCACTATCTTATTGCAATGCTCCTTCTTTGGGCTTTAACACTTCGAGCACTCCAAATGTTTCACATGCTTGTGTTGATAGTACTTGCATATCATGTAGAAATTGCTTGACTAAATCTCATGATGATATGTTTACTATGTCTTGTTGCCATGATAAAAAATGCATATATGTCCTCGAATTGTTGTGCTAACAATGTAGAGGAAACCCAACACCCCATGGAACAAGATGTGGTCTTGAATGGTGCTTCAACGAATCCTACATTGTCATCTATTGCATTTTGCCTTATGGCCAAGGCTTCAAAGGTATCTCCCACTTTGAATCCCAATATATCTTGTGATGATGGCAAGAGTGATGATGATGTTGATTATGATGAAGAGAATGATAATGTTGCCTCCTTAAAAACTAAGGGGGAAATGATTTTTAAAGCTCTTCACAAAAATAAACTTGCTCGTTCCAACTTCATGGAAATCATGTCTATTGCCATTGAAGGCAAGAAATACATTGAGGAGTTGGAATCTCATCTAGAGGAGCATGAGGTCACCATTGAGAAAATGGAAGCTCATGAGTGTGATTACGCAAATGAGATCGCGGAGCTATCTCAAGCTCTTGAACATGAAGAAATCTCATCCGAATCTCTTGAGGAGACCTTTGCTATAGAATTATCTAGAATAAAGGAATCTCATGATAGAGCACTCGAGGTGGCCAATGATTTCAAAACTAAAAATGCTAAGCTTGAAGTTGCTCATGCTAGACTCCTTGAGGATTTTGAGCACCTCGAAAATGGCTCAAGGGTCATCAAGGGTGAGCTCATCAAACTCACCGAGTCTCATGCTCAACTTGAAGCTTCTTACTTAAAAGAGCTTGCCAAGGTGTCCTCTCCTATTGTTGTTAATGATGATGCTTGGGATACTAACTCTATTACTTGTGAAGCATCTATTTTGAAGGAGAATGTTGAGCGTCGGGCTCAACTTGAGTTGCTATCTAGCAATTATGGGAAATTGGAAGAAAGCCATGAAAAGCTCTCAAGCTCTCATGATGATCTTCTAGTATCCCATAATGAGCTAAAGATATCTCATGAGGCCATGATTTCTAAGGTAACATCTAGTGAGCCTCATGTGGATACTAACACTAATTCTAGTCAAAATGCTATATTGCCATGTGCTAGTCCTTGTAATTCATCTACTCACAATGTTGGTACATCTTGTGATGAATTGCTTTACTTGCCTTATTGCTCTAACGATGAAGCTTATACTTCCTTTACTACTTGTGTTGAGACTAAACATGTAGAAGAAATCAAAGAGCTCAAGGCCCAAGTCACTTCTTTGAAGAAAGACTTGGAAAAGAGTCATGAAGGGAAATCCACACTTAACAATATATTGAGTGTGCAAAAATCCCCCAATGACAAAGGTGGAGTTGGATTCAACTCCAATAAGAAGAAGAGGTCCAAGATGATCAAGAAGAAGGGCTAAGAACAAGTCAAGAATTCGACCAAGATTATTTGCTTCAAGTGCAAAATTGAAGGGCATCATGTTAGATCTTGCCCATTGAAGAAGAAACCCATTAGTGACAAGCAACAAGGGAAGCAGCCACAAGTACATTCTCATGCTCAACCTCAAGTTGAAGAAAATCCTCTTCCCAAGAAGACTCAAGCTTATGCTTCTCAAGTTGAGAAATCAAGTGAGAAGAAAGTGAAGAGTAGACGTTGCTACCTATGTCGCGAGAAAGGTCACCTCGCCTCTTCATGCACTAGTGGTAACTTATCCAACCCAATTATTATTGATGATATCTATTCTCTTGGGAAGGATAATGTTGGCAATGTGTTTGCTAAATTTGTTGGTGCTCAAAGTGGTGTCAAGAAAAGAACCATTTGGGTAGCCAAGCCTATTGTGACTAACCTCTTAGGACCCAACTTGGTTGGGGACCAACAAGCTCAAACTTGATCAATAGGTGATATTGGAGGTCATTGGAGACTTGGCTACATTATGAAGAATTAAGGGGACTTCATCATTCTCATTGTCTCAAGCCAAGTCATTCGGATTATCAAGTTTCTATCTTATATCCAATGTTCCTCCTTGCGGTAAATCGTGCTTAAAGTGTCTACATTGATAGTTACTTGCCCCTTTGCATGTTTGGTTTTGTACCTTGCATGTGTTTGTATATGTTGTGCTTCCAACTTGATTATCTTGAGCAATCAAGTATGTGTGTGTTGGTTTGCACATCATGTACATGTGTGTCGTTCGTTGAGCCTTTGTGCATCTTGGTCATATCTTGGTTAGCTCTTGTGAGAGATTAATGGAATATCCCATTGTGGGGGAGTGATGCGCTTTGTGCACCTCACAATCCTATAAATGTGTGTACATGAGGAATACCATCTAGTATTGATATTACAAGATTATCTAGTCGCTATGTGGTATGTCTTCTCATGAGAAATTCAAATTCTAAATAGTCCATTAATTATCTCTTGTTGGATCCTTTAATTGCCTCTTGTCTATCTTTAATTGGTATCACATTATGGGGGAGTAATATGCTATGTGTATATTACTAGCCTAGAAAATGTGTACATTTGAGATATTGTCATCTAGAGTTAATATTGTAAATTATCTTGTTCCTAGGTGGCATGCTAGCTCTACAAGTTGCAATTTGCTTGTTGTTTGGTGTGAAGATGATGTCGGATATCCTTGCTATCTACCACCGGGAACTATTTCCATTTACTTCTTGTCTTTTGACAATTGGTACTCACTTTTGTGGTAGAATTTATTGATCATATTTACATTGACTTTTGCTTTTTATTTGCCTTTTCTCTTGCCAAGGATTGTATCAACTCCCTTTGTCTTCCATACCACTTGTGGATCTTGTTATTTCCTTGAGCTTGTCTAGCGTTTGTATATATATAGTGAAAGTGGTGATCCCATCTTGTGCTTTTTGTATTCAAATGCAAATTCTCCATAATGCACAATGCTTGGCGGAGCTATCCTATTTTTCTTAGAACACTCACCTTGTGATCCTTTTCAACTGTGTGTTGGTGGAATGCAAATCGTTTCTTTTGGTACTTTGTGGCATCATGAAACTTTGTAGAGCACTTGGTTTGTTTGGAACCATTCTCTCTTTTGGGAGTTTGACATCTTTATTTTATTGGGTATCAATGGATATCTCATTCCTTGATGTATCTTTTATTGATATCCTCCAAGTGATGATTTATTCATTTGGTATATTTTCTTCTCTTGGTATTTCTTTGTCATTTGGTATCGGTTCTTGAAAGTCTTGAGCATGCATATTAACTTCGTGTAGTATCTTTGGCATGCTTTCTTTCTTTGACCCAATATATAGGGGAAACTCCACCAAGTCTCAAATTGGATGAGATGTGTATGACATTCATTTTCGTTTCTATACGCACATTTTTATGTGGAGTTTGTCCTATGTATTGTTGGTTCTCTAACTCTTTGGTCCCAATGAGTTTGGGTACCATTTTGTTTGTGTTGTTGTTCTAGGAACAATTGGAGATACATTGGATGCTCGGCTCACTCACAAGGAAGGTGTTGTCATCATGTGCTTATTGGAGTCGAGCTAGGATGATCAATGAACTACTATCTACCTTCAATTGGTATCTACTACATCCTTCCAATGTTAACTCGATAACAAGTATCTTCATATTCTTCATGCACACATTTCTTGCATCAACCTTGTGTAGGTTGTATCATGGCATGTTATTCATTCATTCTTGTGATACTTATTCCCTTTCTCAAAGAATCCCAACAATGATCTCTTGTTGCTAGTTGTGATGTCTTTGATGGGTGTGTGGTAGGAATTCATTTATATACAATAAGACCATATCTAGCCATGTGCTATGCTTCCAAGCAAATATCTTATTGGTATATGTATGACCTCCCTTTGGATATCTTGTTCCTCGTGTAGTAACTATTTCGGGTGTACATCCTTCTTTGTAGATATATATCATCATGATTTCGTCTACCTAGAATCTTATACACTTGAGATAAGTTGCATATCTAGTTGATATCCTTTCTTTCACGTCCACCTTGTCTTTCTTATGTTATTTCTTTGATGGCTCCGTGAAAGCTTTTGCCTTGAGTGCGTGTCTTCTATCGTTGCATCTTGATGCACTCTTGTGTGGTGAAGATTATTTTCCTCATGCTTATCTTTACGAGGCTTTTTACATCTTAATTGGTATCCCTCGTCTTGATGAGGCTTTCATCTTCTATCATCACGACGGGTTGTCACAAGCATAGGTTCTTTATATGCTTATTAGTAAGCTTGTGAACCCATTTGCTAGTTGTGTGTGGGAATGATAGGCCTTGCACCGTGTGCCTCATTCTTTCAAGACTTTATTGATGCTTAATGCTCATCCGTACTTTAGTCTTCTCAAGTGTTTTGCCTTGATTCACACACATCATTTTGGTTGAGCCCTTTCTTAAGTTGCCTCTTTTACTTGTTGCTCACCCATGTGTTTGTTGCAAGTACTAGGTTTTGTTTCCTATATGCTCACTTACACTTGTTGTAAGTTTCTATTGATTTTGGGGGAGCTATGATCCTATTTTATGCACTTTGTATCCAAATAAAAAAATTATTAATGTGCACAAATCATGGGGAGCTTATCTAGTTTCTTTAGCACAATCCTCTGCTCATATCATAATATCTTTATTCTTGTGGCACGTAGGATGTTTGTTCTAGTTGGTTCAATTGATATCCGTTGATTACTTGCTTCAATTGGTATCTTCTGATTGCTTGTGTCTCTCTTTGTTATGTCTTTGTGGCATATCTTCCTTTAGCAATCTTGGTACCTCAATATAGTTGGTCTTCCTCCAAGTATTACCTTTGGATATGTGTATGGAATTCCACTCTCTTGTTGAGAAATACACAACTTATGGAGGAACACAATTTATATTGGCCTTCTAAGCTTTTCGCCCATTTTGGGAATCGATGCCAATGGGGGAGAAGTTTCAGAGAGTTTTGTGGATAAGTTTAGAGA
Organism: Triticum urartu; assembly: GCF_056163025.1. NCBI lineage: Eukaryota > Viridiplantae > Streptophyta > Magnoliopsida > Poales > Poaceae > Triticum > Triticum urartu. The sequence continues at coordinate 708,793,845 of NC_141874.1, forward strand.
GTTTTTTCTTCTTGCTTTGGTTTTGTACCTAAGCATTTGCATCTCATACACATGCATTATTGGTTGTTGCATTGCATGGTGATAAATAATTCCTTATATAAACTCTCTTGAAAGTGATTGTCATCAATTACCAAAATGGGGGAGACTGAAAGGACATGCGGTGCCCCCATGTGTGGTTTTGCTAATTGATGACAATCTCTATGGACTAATGGTTGCCTTGAGTTATATTTGAAGCATTTGTCCATAGGATTGTCTTAAAGTCCATGTGTTGGTTTCAAGGAGTTTATGAGATGACCAAAGTGCTTTTCAAGGAATTATCCAAAGATTGGTCATGTGTGAGTTGAGATGGCCAAAGTGCTTTTCAAGGAATTATCCAAAGATTGGTCATGTGTGAGTTGAGCTTATTGCAAGCATGTCTTGAAGAAGAAGATTGTGTGATCATTCATGTTTACCTTCAAGACATCATCCAAATGAAGAGAGTTGGAAAGATTCAATGTTGATCAAGACTAAGTCAAGAGTGAATCAAGGTGATCAACTCACAAAGCATAGAAGAAGTACCGAGAGGGATCAAGTGATCCCATGGTATGGTAAGCATTGTCCATTACGCTTTGTGTACTAACCCATGGTCTACATGAGAGTTCTTTGTGGGGTTAGGTATGTTTCCATGGTCTTGCGTCAAGAGGAAGATCTCATACAACCCATGGAGTATGACATCAAGTGGTGATCGTCATCAAGTTTGCAGTGTGCAAGTTCAAGTGGAGCAACTCGAAGAGTGGCTCACCCATAATGGAGTATGGGGGAGCAATCAAGCTTGAAGCTTGCCGTCCATTGTGGTGTCAAGGGAATTGTGAAGATGTGCCAAAGAGTGACTCACCCATAGTGGAGTATGGGGGAGCAATCAACTAGTCTTCATCGAGCCAACACAATCAAGAAAGGTGGTCCAACTTGAGGAAGTCAAGATAGCCATCATCTAGCTCAAGTGGACTATGTGCAAGGCAAAGGTTTGCCCTTGATAGGTTTTCTATTTTACCGGTCTCATAGTGGTAGTTGGAAGACCGGGTTGTAGGATCGATTACCGTACTATCAAGGGGGGGGGGCTCTCTAGGGAGTAGCTTGATCGTATCATTCATCGAGAGCTCAAACCATTGCATCCTTGCATCATCTTTCTTGGTTCTTGTTTGGTTCCATTTGTGAGTCTTAGAGCTTATGGTCATCTTGATGACAAGCTTGAGTTCATCTAAAACAGAGTTCGCATGCATCTTCTATGATATTTTCAGTGTTGGAGGTTTTACCGGTCTTTTTCGAGGAAGGGTTCTCACCATTTTATTATGGTCCTTTTCTCATTTGCTTCTTATTGTTATTTCTCTCAAGTTTGTGTTAGCCCTTGTCGTTAGCTTTCCAACAAACGTGGTTTCGTTGAATTCGGAGCTCGTATGCGAAAGTTGTGGCTGTTTTGATATTGCCTATTTTACACAGAGAGGTTGTACCGCCCCATGGAGAGGTTGTACCGCTTGACCGGTACAACCGGTGTTTGGAGCGGTTGTACCGCTCCAGAATTGGTCCGGAGGTTGTACCGGTCATGTACCGCTCTATCACCGGACTGGTCTCTGTTGTGGTGCGGTTGTTGGGCGGTTGTGGGCCGGTTGTACCGCTTATTGCCTGTTACCGGTTGTGCCGGTGCTCATAGAGGTTGTACCGCTCCTATGTTGTTCTGTACATAATGGGCAGATTCGTGGGGACCTATTTAAGGGGGTCTTTTTCCCCAATGGTTCCCTATCTCTTGAGCTCGTTTTCCCCCATTGTTGACCTTCTTTGAGCTTGCTAACTCTCAATCCCTTCATGGATTCTTGCTAGTTTTTGAGGGAAAAGAGAGAGGAGATCTAGATCCACATTTCCACCATTGACTTTCTCCTCTATGTGAGGGGGACCCCTTGGATCTAGATCTTGGAGTTCTTGGTGTTCTCCTTCTTGTTCTTCCTCTCATTTTCCTCCCTAGCATTAGTTGCTCCGGTGGGATTTGAGAGAGAAGGACTTGGGCACTCCGTGTGCCCTTGCCATTGCATTTGGTGCATCGGTTTGAGTTCTCCACGGTGATATGTGGAAGTGAAGTTTGAGAAGCTTATTATTCTTGGGTGTTTGGGCACCCTAGAGCTTGTTCCTCTTGGGTGCCTTGGCGCCCTAGACGGTTGGTGTTGTTCGGAGCTCAATCATTGTAGTGTAAAGCTCCGGGCAAGCGTCGGGGTCTCCAATTAGGTTGTGGAGATTGCCCCAAGCAATTTGACGGGTACCGGTGACCGCCCCCAAGGGTTGCCCAAGTGTACGGGTTCGGTGACCGCCCCCAATGGTTGCCATTTGTACGGGTTCGGTGACCGCCCTCAAGGGTCCCTTAGTGGAATCACAGCATCTTGCATTGTGCGAGGGCGTGAGGAGATTACGGTGGCCCTAGTGGCTTCTTGGGGAGCATTGTGCCTCCACACCGCTCCAAACAGAGATTAGCATCCGCAAGGGTGTGAACTTGGGATACATCGTCGTCTCTGCGTGCCTCGGTTATCTCTTACCCGAGCTCTTTACTTATGCACTTTACTTTGTGATAGCCATATTGTTTCTTGTCATATATCTTGCTATCACATAGTTGCTTATCTTGCTTAGCATAAGTTGTTGGTGCACATAGGTGAGCCTACTTGTTTTAGGTTTTGTGCTTGACAAATTAACCGCTAGGTTTATTCCGCATTTGTTCAAGTCTAAATCATAATTATTTTAAAACACCTATTCACCCCCCTGTAGGCGACATCCACAATCTTTCAGCGCCCCTACCGATCGAACCCGATTGGGCGCCGATCATGGAGTTCACCGCCGCGGACATCTTTCAGCACTCGCCCTTCGGCGATATTCTGAATTCACTAAAGTCTCTCTCTTTATCAGGAGAGCCCTGGCCGGACTATGGTCAACAAGGTTGGGATGCGGATGATGAAGAAATTCAAAGCCCACCCACTTCGTAGCCACTGTCGATAATTTAAACGACGTGCTCGACTTCGACTCCAAAGACATCGACGGTATGGACGACAATGTAGGAGATGAACATGAACCAACGCCTATAAGGCACTGGACAGCCACCTCATCTCAGGATGTATACATGGTGGACACACCCAAAGGAAGCGACGACGAGGAACACAGGGATGCAACGAGGGATCGTTCACTCGAAAAGCAATCAAAGCGGCGACGTAAGCGCCGCTCCAAGCCCTGCCTCGACAGAGACAGCAGCCATACAGACCCAGCCTTAGAGCAGGCGAGCCGGCGGACGACGAACATGCCTTCGAGCAACCGTCCGAACAGGGCAGCTTGGATAAACAAACCGAACACCCCATCCCCGGCGAAAACAATAGTCCGGACGACCTTACACCGGATAGGCTCATGGAGCAGAAGAACCTCCACGAAGGGCTCGTCACCACTGCGCGTAGCCTGAAAAAGCAGAAGCGGAAGCTCAAAACTGCGGAAGATGCACTCAGAATCAGATGGAGCAAAGTACGCAACACCGCAGACAAATATGGCGGCGGTCGCCGCACAAAAAGCTATCCAAAGCGAAAGCTACTGCCTGAATTTGACGAGGAGGCCTTAGAGCCCCCGCAGTCAAAAAATAGGAAAGCCACCCGGTCGGATAGACGACCGCATGGCCAGCATGGAGCGGCAAGCGGCGACGCACGCAAGCCGGCACGCGATCCACCAAAGGATCCGCATCAAAAAGATGGCCCAATCAGATCTATCTACGGGCCAAGAAAGCAAGCTCTAGTAAGCAATGCAACACAACAAATATCTGAACATCACGGCACACCCAAATACAGGGGTGCCGCACACCCCCTATGTTTCACCGATGAGGTGCTGGACCATGAATTTCCAGCGGGATTCTAGCCCGTAAACATAGAGGCGTACGACGAAACAACAAACCCTGGGGTCTGGATCGAGGATTATATCCTCCACATACACATGGCCAGAGGAGATGACCTCCACGCTATAAAATACTTACCCCTCAAGCTTAAAGGGCCAGCCCGGCATTGGCTCAAAAGCCTTCCCGAAAACACCATTGGAAGTTGGGAAGAGCTTGAGGATGCTTTCCGGGCAAATTTTCAAGGGACCTATGTCCGCCCTCCGGATGCAGACGATCTCAGTCACATAACTCAACAGTCCGGAGAGTCAGCCCGGAAATTCTGGAACAGATTCTTACTAATAAGAATCAGATAGTCGACTGTCCGGACGCCGAAGCCCTAGCAGCTTTTAAGCATAACGTTCGAGACGAATGGCTCGCTAGACACCTCGTCCAAGAAAAGCCAAGAACAATGGCCGCATTAACAAGCCTCATGACCCGCTTTCGCGCAGGAGAGGACAGCTCGTTGGCAAGATGTAGCACCAGCGACCCAAGTACATCCGAAGTTAGGGATGGAAACGGAAAACCCCGACGTAGCAAGGACCAGCGCCGGAATAAGGGAAACAACCCAAAGAGCACGGCGGTCAACGCTGGATTCAAAAGCTCGTGGCAGAATCAGAGAAAGCCGCCCCTCAAGGATAACAGGGACGAGCTATCCAACTTAAACAAAATCTTGGACAAGATATGTCAAATACACAGTACTCTCGGGAAGCCTGCGAACCATACCCACAGAGATTGTTGGGTTTTCAAGCAAGCCGGCAAACTCAACGCTGAACACAAGGGGCTCGACACACCAAGTGAGGACGACGACGAACCCCACAAGCAGAGCACCAGGAAACAAAAGGATTACCCATAAGAAGTCAAAACAGTAAACTTACTTCACATGATGAACAGAATGGTGCCAACAGAGATACGCGCCATACGGCCTATCCCAAAGGAGTCTCGCCAATGGTTGTTAAAACCGATCACCTTCGACCATCAGGATTACTCTAGAAGTATCCGGAACGCAGGCTGGACTACCTTGGTATTAGATCCAATAATTGGCGGACTCCACCTTACAAATGTCCTGATGGACGGCAGCAGTGGTCTAAACCTGTTATACCAGGACACAATCCGCAACATGGGGATAGACCCAACAAAAATTCGCCATAGCAAAACCTCCTTTCAAGGGGTAACGCCAGGCCCGGATGCCCACTGCATGGGTTCTCTCCGGCTAGAAGTTATGTTCGGCTCCCCTGATAACTTCCGTCGCGAACAGCTAACTTTCCACATCGCCCCATTCTCAAGTAGCTATCAAGCACTACTGGGACGCGAAGCTTTCGCCCGCTTTAACGCAATACCGCATTATGCATCTCTTACGCTTAAGATGCCCGGTCCGCGAGGCATCATCTCATTAAAGGGAAAACATTGAGTGTTCCCCCCGCGCGGAAGACAGTGCAGCTGCCTTGACAGCCCCACAATAAAGCGGCTTCACCAGCCAAAGCACCTAAACAGGTCGTCAAGACCACGGACATGGCTAGACGAGTCCGGCATAAACATACAATTGATAAAGGCTTAATAGCCGTATACCCCTATACTAGGGGCTCCGCGCATATAAAACAAGAGACAATAAAGCTCAATTTTACCCATTTCGATTTATACTTCGTTTATTTAGTATAACTCATGTTCAGTACGATCTTTCCTAAACTAAGTTCCTCTCTTTTATAGATGAACACCGTGCTACGCCCGTCCAGGATACGGCACAACGGAGACACAGGCGCAGAGTGCAGTAGGGACCCGTTCCAAGGACTCTTTTCAGATTAAGACCCTGCGTAAACCTTTTTTACTGTCTCTTGTTGATACACATCCCCTGGTTTCTTGGTATAACCAAGGAGGAGGCTGGCATTTTGGCATGTGGCCACGTCAGAGTTTTGCGCGTACGTGGACACTAGGGGCTTATTACTAAGGGTGTTATCCCGCCCGCCCTCATAAAGACTGAATACCTTAGGGAGTGTTCGGCGTCACGAGTTTGGCCTTATATGCATCAGCTCTGAATCATGTCTTTGGTCAAATGTTGGGTTTGCCCGGCTCCTGTGTTTTGCTACCTTATGTTCCGCTCTATCGGCTAAGGCGGCACCAGGAGAACTACTACGATTGTGCCCCGGTTCGGCCAGGCGAGCACCTCAGTAGAGAAAGCCGAAAACTGACTGTCATGATATAGCGTGAGACTGGTCAACCACTCGATTACTTACCGGAATCTTTAGATTAACGTGACTGTCATGATATAGCGTGAGACCCGGTTCCAAGGACTCTTTTCAGATTAACGAAGTGCCGCTTCCCGGCCAGGCACATACGCGCCCCGAGTTCGGGCGAGCGCAGGCGCCACCAGGGGCTATATAAGTAGCCTCACTGTCAAACTCCTATGGCTAAGTGAAAGTGCTAAAGCATCATAGTCCGATTGCCTAGTTCGCTGCGCTATCACCTCCTTTGTAGGACCAAGACGTTGGATCAAGTGTGAAAATGCGCCTTCTGCGAACACCCCCGCATTATGTGCGTGGGGGCTGAAGCCGACGACTACCATCTTTCAGATTATATATACATATATGTTAAACGGCCGCACATGAGGTATTATAATACTTGCAGGCACAAGTATAAAAAGCTTCTACAATTTATCAAAATATTGTTTTACAATAATATATGCTATTCGAATATAGTATCCTTCGAGCATTGCGTCTCTATTAAACGAGCGCCTTGCAGAACTTCCTGAAAATAGTGCTCGGCAGGTACTCAGCTTCCATCCGAGGACTGTTGTTGATTACAGGTTCCACACAAAGGAACAGTAGGATTTTTATGAGACAATCTTGTTGGACAAGAAGCCTATAGTGTGTGATATGAGGTGGGTCGACTGGACCTACATGAAGGAGAATGAAGAACACTATCCTAGAGTGTATGACAGCTTCAGTGCGTGTGGAGTTGTAGACTTTGTTGGACAGAAGCTCACAAACTGGAATGATGAGCTCATTATGCAATTCTACTCCACAACACATTTCTATCCAGATGGCAGAATAGTTTGGATGTCTGAAGGAACGAGATACCAATCAACAATTGAGGAATAGGCCAATCTGATCAATGCCCCAAAGGAAAGTGAAGATGACTTGGATGTTTATGCCAAGAAAAAGATGGATCACAATTCTATGTCACAGATGTACAAGGAAATCACAGACAAAGCTCTTGAGACTTTCAAGTTTGGGTCAGTCCATTTTCTTCTATTAGGACCGCCAACGATCAACTGGATCCTAAGGCACACTCTTTTGCCCAAGTCAGGTGACCACAACATGATCAGAGGGCATGCAATTAATTTGCTACACATATTTGATGTGCCACAGAAATTCAAGGTCATGAGCCTCATGGTTGAGACTATCAAGAGGACAGCAGCAGACCAAAAGAGAAGTTGTGGATATGCCCCACAAATTCAGGAGTTGATTAACTCAAAGATGGGCACAGGAAAATATCTGTTGGATAAGGAACACTTTGTCATCTATCCAGATTTTGAGGACAACCAAGTGGTTATGGATGAAGATGAACCATCCTCAGTACAAGCACAAGCCAAGAGAGAGAAGGCAAAAACATAAAAAGCTGCAAAGATGCCAACCCAGGAGGAGGCATCTCAGTATCTTCTAAAAAGCAAGCAAGATCAGCTTGGCTACTTGATTGCATCCACTTTGAGGATTGAGAAGGGACTGGCCACCCTGACTCAAAACCAGGAGAGCTTGGAAAGAATCGTGGAGCAAAAATTCTATGACTTGGATGTGAAGGTAACTGAGATTCAGTCTGTTGTGGAGCAACTTCAAGATGATATGCAGGAGAGGAAGGGCAAGACAACCACTGATGCATTTGCCAGAGTGCCTCGAGCTCAGAGATCAACTGTAGTGCCTGTTCCAGACACTAGAGCCACTTCATCTGCACCAGCTACAGCTTCAGCGCAACCAGCTCCAGCACCAACTCCTTCAGCTCCATCCACATCAACTAAAGTCTTCGTCCAAGGAGCCATCTCTACGCCACCACCTGAAGACCAAGCTTGAGAGACGTTTTAGTGCTATGCATTTTCTATGAACTTTTTGGTAACTTGTTGCCAAAGGGGGAGAAACATGTATAGATCATAGGCTTCGAGAGAGAGCGTTGCTTTTTATTCTCTTGCTTTGATGGTTGAACTTTGTTTTTCTTTTGATTGCTTGAGATACTATGCTATTATCTGTGAGACATTGATGATCATGTGGTTGATCATAAGCTACACTTATGCTTGTTAGATGATATTATCTTACTTATCCTTACATGATCATTCACTTTGCTTGGTGATGAGTGCATGTATTCAATCTTTATTATTTTGAGCTCTCCACCAAGATGTATGTGACATGGAAGAGTAACCCATGATCCTAACTCATTGTGCATTTGCAGTCCAAAGCAAATCTTAAGATATGCACAAATTTAGGGGGAGCTCTTGCTTTTCACATACTTCTCAAAGCGACAATATCTTTCACTCCTATTATCATTTTTCGAAGCTTTGATCTATATGTTGTCATCAATTACCAAAAAGGGGGAGATTGAAAGTGCAACTATCCCTGGGTGGTTTTGGTAATTCCTAACAACATATAGCTCATTGAGCTAACATTATTCCAAGATTAATATTTCAGGAAAAGCTCAATGAATGGCATGGCATGGATGAGGAAAGTGGATCCCTCAAAATTCTAAGGACAAAAAGTTTGGCTCAAGCTTGAAGCTCAAGACTCTACATTTTATATTTTAGTGATCCAAGATCACATTGAGTCTATAGGAAAAGCCAATACTATCAAGGAGGGATGAGGTGTTGCTTAATGGCTTGCTTGCTCAAAATGCTTAGTGATATGCTCCAAAATCCTCAACTACCTTCCCACATCCACATATGACCTAAACCAAAAGTCAAACTCGGCCCCACCGATTCTTTCTATCCGGCGCCACCGAGTTTCAAATGGCATAGCCACTGCCACAAACCCTAGGCAAATCGGTCTCACCGATAGGGATCTCGGTCTCACCGAGATGGGATTGTAATCTCTCTGTTTCCCTTCGTAACGTTTCGGTCTTACCGAGATGAGCGATCGGTCCCACCGAGATTGCAATGTGAACTCTTTGTTTCCCTTTTGTAACACTTCGGTCTCACTGAGATGAGTGAATCGGTCCCACCGAGTTTACCTGACCAACTCTCTGGTTAGCTTATTACCAAAATCGGTCCCACCGAGTTTGTGTAATCGGTCACACCGAGATTACGTTATTCCCTAACCCTAACCATATCGGTCCTACCGAGTTGCATCTCAGTCCCACCGAAAATCCTAACGGTCACTAGGTTTGCTGAATCGGTCCGACCGAGTTTAACCATTCGGTCCCACCGAGTTTGGCAAATTGTGTGTAATGGTTAGATTTTGTGTGGAGGCTATATATACCCCTCCACCCACTCTTCATTCGTGGAGAGAACCATCAGAACATACCTAAACTTCCAATACACATTTTCTGAGAGAGAACCACCTACACTTGTGTTGAGGTCAAGATATTCCATTCCAACCATATGAATCTTGATCTCTAGCCTTCCCTAAGTTGCTTTCCACTCAAATATCCTTTCCACCAAATCCAAATCCTGTGAGAGAGAGTTGAGTGTTGGGGAGACTATCATTTGAAGCACAAGAGCAAGGAGTTCATCATCAACACACCATTTCTTACTTCTTGGAGAGTGGTGTCTCCTAGATTGGCTCGGTGTCACTTGGGAGCCTCCGACAAGATTGTAGAGTTGAACCAAGGAGTTTGTAAGGGCAAGGATATCGCCTACTTCGTGAAGATCTAGAGCTAGTGAGGCAAGTCCTTCGTGGGCGACGGCCGTGATGGAATAGACAAGGTTGCTTCTTCGTGGACCCTTCATGGGTGGAGCCCTTCATGGACTCGCGCAACCGTTACCCTCCGTGGGTTGAAGTCTCCATCAACGTGGATGTACGATAGCACCACCTATCGGAACCACGACAAAAATATCCGTGTCTCCAATTGCATTTGAATCCTCCAAAACCCTTCCCTTTACATTCTTGCAAGTTGCATGCTTTACTTTCCGCTGCTCATATACTCTTTTGCATGCTTGCTTGAATTGTGTGGAGATTGCTTGACTTGTGCTAAGATAGATAAAATCTGCCAAGAACTAAAATTGGGAAAAGGCTAGATTTTTATTTGGTCAAGTAGTCTAATCACCCCCCCTCTAGACATACTTTCGATCCTACAAGTGGTATCAGAGCTTTGGTCTCCATTTGCTTTGATTTCCATAGCTTTTGGCGGTCATAGCCTTGGTTTCACAACCTAGGAGAGTATGGCGTCTAGCGAGGGAAATTATCACCGTAGAGGTCCTTACTTTGATGGCACTAATTTTGCTAGTTGGAAGCATAAGATGAAAATGCATATTCTTGGACATAACCCCGCCGTTTGGGCTATTGTGTGTATTGGCTTGCAAGGTGAATTCTTTGACAGGAAAGAACCGAACCATGAAGCCACCGCGGAAGAGTTGAAAATGCTGCAATACAACGCTCAAGCTTGTGATATCCTCTTCAACGGATTGTGCCCCGAAGAATTCAACAAAATCAGCCGTCTTGATAATGCAAAGGAAATTTGGGATACTTTGATTGGTATGCACGAAGGTACCGACTCCGTCAAGGAATCCAAATTGGATGTGCTTCAAAGTCAACTTGACAAGTTCAAAATGAAGGATGGTGAAGGTGTTGCTGTAATGTACTCTAGGCTTGCTCTTATCACAAATGAGATTGCCGGCTTAGGGAGTGAAGAGATGACCGATAGATTCATCATCAAGAAGATCCTAAGAGCCTTGGATGGAAAATATGATACCGTGTGCACATTGATCCAAATGATGCCAAATTACAAAGATCTCAAGCCAACGGAAGTCATCGGAAGAACTGTTGCTCATGAGATGTCACTCAAGGATAAAGAGGAACTTCACAACAAATTAGGTGGTGCTTACAAAGCCTCATGTGAAGCCCCCACATCATCGAGTGAGAAACAAACCTTCAATGAAGAATTGAGCTTAATGGTGAAGAACTTCAACAAGTTCTACAAGAGTAGAAGCAAAGAGAGAAGCTCCAAGTCAAGGTGCTACAATGACAAAAGATCTTCTAGTCGAGAGCGAAATTGCTACAATTGTGGAAGGCCCGGACACTATTCCATTGAGTGTACGGACCCCTACAAAAGAAGAGAATATTCTCCCAAGAGAAGAAGTAGAAGAGAAGAATCACCATCTAGAGAAAGAAGGAGTAGAGATGATCGTTATGAACGAAGACCCTCACGGAGAAGCAAGGATTCGGAAAGAAAGGACAAGTCATCAAGGAGCTACACAAAACGAAGACATCAAGCTCATGTTAGTGAATGGGTATCCGGCTCCAACTACGACAACCACTCCGAGAGAAGCTATCACTCTGACTTCGCATATACTCAAGATGAAGGTGTTGCCGGTCTAGCACTTGTGACAACCAACTCCTACGACATATTTGACTCACCAAATGAAGGAGTTGGAACATGCTTCATGGCTAAAGGCCCAAAGGTATCACACCCCGAGTATGTTGACTTCAATAGTGATGAAGATGACTTGTTAGGTGATGATGATTTACTTGTTGACAACTCTAGTGATGAATACTGTGATGAAACGTCAATTAATCATGCTAATCAAGATAAAATGAATGACAATGATAAGGAGAAGATTGAGTCTCTAACTAAGGAACTAAACACTCTTAAGTTAGCTCATGAAACTATCTTAGGAGATCATTGAGAACTTTTAAGGACTCATGAGAAATTACGCTTTGAAAAGCTCAACCTTGAGCAAGAGCATGAGTTCTTAAAAGCAATGAATGATGATCTTCGTAAGAAAAGTTCTTCTTACATTGCCAAGCATTTACTCTGATCCACTTACATGCCTCAAGTCAAGTCTAGTAACAAGAACAAGAAAGATTCTTCCTCTAGTAGTAACAATACTCATGCTAAATCCAATATTGTTGCTTCTAGTAGTTCTCTTTGTTGGGGAACATAGCAGAATTTTAAAATTTTCTACGCATCACCAAGATCAATCTATGGAGTCATCTGGCAACGAGGGAGAGAGGAGTGCATCTACATACCCTTGTAGATCGCGCGCGGAAGCGTTCAAGAGAACGGGGTTGATGGAGTCGTACTCGACGTGATCCAAACCACCGATGACCTAGTGCCGAATGGACGGCACCTCCGCGTTCAACACACGTACGGTTGGGAAGACGTCTCCTCCTTCTTGATCCAGCAAGGGGAAGGAGAGGTTTATGAAGATCCAGCAGCACGACGGCATGGTGGTGGATGCAGCAGGATCCCGGCAGGGCTTCGCCAAGCGCAAGCGGGGAGGAGAGGTGTTACGGAGGGAGAGGAAGGCGCCAAGAGCAAGGGGTGCGGCTGCCCCCCTTCCCCCTTCTTTATATAGGGGCCTTGGGGGGGCGCCGGCCCTAGGAGATGGATCTCCAAGGGGGCGACGGCCAAGGGGTGGCTTCCCTCCCAAGCCAAGTGGGGGGCGCCCCCACCCCTAGGGTTTCCCAACCCTAGGCGCAGGGGAGGCCCAGGGGGGGCGCACCAGCCCACTAGGGGCTGGTTCCCCTCCCAAATCAGCCCATGGGGCCCTTCGGGATAGGTGGCCCCATCCGGTGGACCCCCGGGACCCTTCCGGTGGTCCCGGTACAATACCGGCGACCCCCGAAACCTTCCCGATGGCCGAAACTGGACTTCCTATATATAAATCTTTACCTCCGAAACATTCCGGAACTCCTCGTGACGTCTGGGATCTCATCCGGGACTCCAAACAACTTTCGGGTTACTGCATACTAATGTCTCTACAACCCTAGCGTCACCGAACCTTAAGTGTGTAGACCCTACGGGTTCGGGAGACATGCAGACATGACCGAGATGCCTCTCCGGTCAATAACCAACAGGGGGATCTGGATACCCATGTTGGCTCCCACATGCTCCACGATGATCTCATCAGATGAACCACGATGTCGAGGATTCAATCAATCCGTATACAATTCCCTTTGTCAATCGGTATGTTACTTGCCCGAGACTCGATCGTCGGTATCCCAATACCTCGTTCAATCTCGTTACCGGCAAGTCACTTTACTCATACCGTAATGCATGATCCCGTGATCAACCACTTGGTCACATTGAGCTCATTATGATGATGCATTACCGAGTGGGCCCAGAGATACCTCTCCGTCATACGGAGTGACAAATCCCAGTCTCGATTCGTGCCAACCCAACAGACACTTTCGGAGATACCTGTAGTGTACCTTTATAGTCACCCAATTACGTTGTGACGTTTGGCACACCCAAGGCACTCCTACGGTATCCGGGAGTTGGACAATCTCATGGTCTAAGGAAATGATACTTGACATTTGGAAAAGCTACAACAGACGAACTACACGATCTTTGAGCTATGCTTAGGATTGGGTCTTGTCCATCACGTCATTCTCCTAATGATGTGATCCCGTTATCAATGACATCCAATGTCCATAGTCAGGAAATCATGACTATCTTTTGATCAACGAGCTAGTCAACTAGAGGCTCACTAGGGACGTGTTGTGGTCTATGTATTCACACATGTATTACGATTTCCGGATAACACAATTATAGCATGAACAATAGACAATTATCATGAACAAAGAAATATAATAATAACCATTTTATTATTGCCTGTAGGGCATATTTCCAACAGTCTCCCACTTGCACTAGAGTCAATAGTCTAGTTACATTGTGATGAATCGAACACCCATGCAGTTCTGGTGTTGATCATGTTTTGCTCTAGGGAGAGGTTTAGTCAATGGATCTGCCACATTCAGGTCCGTATGTACTTTACAAATCTCTATGTCTCCATTTTGAACACTTTCACGAATGGAGTTGAAGCGACGCTTGATATGCCTGGTCTTCCTGTGAAACCTGGGATCCTTGGCAAGGGCAATAGCTCCAGTGTTGTCACAGAAGAGAGTCATCGGGCCCGACGCATTGGGTATGACTCCTAGGTCGGTTATGAACTCCTTCACCCAGACTGCTTCTTGTGCTGCCTCCGAGGCTGCCATGTACTCCGCTTCACATGTAGATCCCGCCACAACGCTTTGCTTGCAACTGCACCAGCTTACTGCCCCACCATTCAAAATATACACGTATCCGGTTTGTGACTTAGAGTCATCCAGATCTGTGTCGAAGCTAGCATCGACGTAACCCTTTACGACGAGCTCTTCGTCACCTCCATAAACGAGAAACATATCCTTAGTACTTTTCAGGTACTTCAGGATATTCTTGACCGCTGTCCAGTGTTCCATGCCGGGATTACTTTGGTACCTTCCTACCAAACTTACGGCAAGGTTTACATCAGGTCTGGTACACAGCATAGCATACATGATAGACCCTATGGCCGAGGCATAGGGGACGACACTCATCTTTTCTCTATCTTCTGCCGTGGTCGGGCATTGAGCCGTGCTCAATCTCGTACCTTGCAATATAGGAAAGAACCCCTTCTTTGACTGATCCATTTTGAACTTCTTCAATATCTTGTCAAGGTACGTACTCTGTGAAAGACCAATGAGGCGTCTCGATCTATCTCTATAGATCTTGATGCCTAATATATAAGCAGCTTCTCCAAGGTCCTTCATTGAGAAACACTTGTTCAAGTAGGCCTTTATGCTTTCCAAGAATTCTATATCATTTCCCATCAACAGTATGTCATCCACATACAATATGAGAAATGCTATAGAGCTCCCACTCACTTTCTTGTAAATGTAGGCTTCTCCATAAGTCTGCGTAAACCCAAACGCTTTGATCATCTCATCAAAACGAATGTTCCAACTCCGAGATGCTTGCACCAGCCCATAAATCGAGCGTTGGAGCTTGCACACCTTGTCAGCATTCTAAGGATCGACAAAACCTTCCGGCTGCATCATATACAATTCTTCCTTAAGGAAACCATTAAGGAATGCCGTTTTGACGTCCATTTGCCATATCTCATAGTCATAGAATGCGGCAATTTCTAACATGATTCGGACGGACTTCAGCTTCGCTACGGTGAGAAAGTCTCATCGTAGTCAACCCCTTGAACCTGTCGATAACCCTTAGCGACAAGCCGAGCTTTATAGATGGTTACGTTACCATCCGTGTCGTTCTTGTTCTTAAAGATCCATTTATTTTCTATGGCTCGCCGATCATTGGGCAAGTCAGTCAAAGTCCATACTTCGTTTTCATACATGGATCCTATCTCGGATTTCATGGCTTCCGGCCATTTGTCGGAATCCGAGCCCGCCATCACTTCTTCATAGTTCGAAGGTTCACCGTTGTCTAACAACATGATTTCCAAGACAGGGTTGTCGTACCACTCTGGTGCGGAACATGTCCTTGTGGACCTACGAAGTTCAGTAGCAACTTGATCTGAAGTTTCATGAGTATCATCATTAACTTCCTCTCTAGTCGGTGCAGGCACCTCAGGAACATTTTCTTGAGCTGCGCCACTTACCTGTTCAAGAGGTAATACTTCATCAAGTTCTACTTTCCTCCCACTTATTTCTTTCGAGAGAAACTCTTTCTCTAGAAAGGACCCATTCTTGGCAACAAAGATCTTGCCTTCGGATCTGAGGTAGAAGGTATACCCAATAGTTTCTTTAGGGTATCCTATGAAGACGCATTTTTCCGATTTGGGTTCGAGCTTTTCAGGTTGAAGTTTCTTGACATAAGCATCACATCCCCAAACTTTTAGAAACGACAGCTTAGGTTTCTTCCCAAACCATAATTCATACGGTGTCGTCTCAACAGATTTCGACGGAGCCCTATTTAAAGTGAATGCGACAGTCTCTAAAGCATAGCCCCAAAATGACAGCGGTAGATCGGTAAGAGACATCATAGATCGCACCATATCCAATAGAGTGCGATTACGACGTTCGGACACACCATTATGCTGAGGTGTTCCAGGCGGCGTGAGTTTTGAAACTATTCCACATTTTCTTAAGTGTGTGCCAAATTCATGACTCAAGTATTCTCCCCCACGATCTGATCGCAAGAACTTGATTTTCTTGTCACGTTGATTCTCAACCTCACTCTGAAATTCCTTGAACATTTCAAAGGTCTTAGACTTGTGTTTCATTAAGTAGACATACCCATATCTACTCAAGTCATCAGTGAGGGTGAGAACATAACGATAGCCACCGCGAGCCTCAACACTCATTGGACCGCACACATCAGTATGTATGATTTCCAATAAGTTGGTTGCTCGCTCCATTGTTCCTGAGAATGGAGTCTTGGTCATTTTACCCATGAGGCATGGTTCGCACGTGTCAAATGATTCATAATCAAGAGACTCCAAAAGTCCATCTGCATGGAGCTCCTTCATGCGTTTGACACCTATGTGACCAAGGCAGCAGTGCCACAAGTATGTGGGACTATCATTATCAACCTTACATCTTTTGGTATTCACACTATGAATATGTGTAACATTACGCTCGAGATTCATTAAGAATAAACCATTCACCATCGGAGCATGACCATAAAACATATCTCTCATATAAATAGACCAACCATTAATCTCGGATTTAAATGAGTAGCCATCTCGAATTAAACGAGATCCTGATACAATGTTCATGCTCAAAGCTGGCACTAAATAACAATTATTGAGGTTTAAAACTAATCCCGTAGGTAAATGTAGAGGTAGCGTGCCGACGGCGATCACATCGACCTTGGAACCATTCCCGACGCGCATCGTCACCTCGTCCTTCGCCAGTCTCCGCTTATTCCGCAGCTCCTGCTTTGAGTTACAAATGTGAGCAACCGCACCGGTATCAAATACCCAGGAGCTACTACGAGTACTGGTAAGGTACACATCAATTACATGTATATCACATATACCTTTGGTGTTTCCGGCCTTCTTGTCCGCTAAGTATTTGGGGCAGTTCCGCTTCCAGTGACCACTTCCCTTGCAATAAAAACACTCAGTCTCGGGCTTGGGTCCATTCTTTGGCTTCTTCTCGGCAGCTTGCTTACCGGGCGCGGCAACTCCCTTGCCCTCCTTCTTGAAGTTCTTCTTACCCTTGCCTTTCTTGAACTTAGTGGTTTTATTCACCATCAACACTTGATGTTCCTTTTTGATTTCCACCTCTGCTGATTTCAGCATTGAATATACCTCAGGAATGGTCTTTTCCATCCCCTGCATATTGAAGTTCATCACAAAGCTCTTGTAGCTCGGTGGAAGCGACTGAAGGATTCTGTCAATGACCGCGTCATCCGGGAGATTAACTCCCAGCTGAGTCAAGAGGTTATGCAACCTAGACATTTTGAGTATGTGCTCACTGACAGAACTATTTTCCTCCATCTTACAACTGAAGAACTTGTCGGAGACTTCATATCTCTCGACCCGGGCATGAGCTTGGAAAACCATTTTCAGCTCTTCGAACATCTCATATGCTCCATGTCTCTCAAAACGCTTTTGGAGCCCCGGTTCTAAGCTGTAAAGCATGCTGCACTGAACGAGGGAGTAATCATCAGCACGTGACTGCCAAGCGTTCATAACATCTTGGTTCTCTGGGATAGGTGCGTCACCTAGCGGTGCTTCTAGGACATAATCTTTCTTGGCAGCTATGAGGATGATCCTCAGGTTCCGGACCCAGTCTGTATAGTTGCTGCCATCATCTTTCAGCTTGGTTTTCTCTAGGAACGCGTTGAAGTTGAGGACAACGTGGGCCATTTGATCTACAAGACATATTGTAAAGATTTTAGACTAAGTTCATGATAATTAAGTTCATCTAATCAAATTACTCAATGAACTCCCACTCAGATAGACATCCCTCCAGTCATCTAAGTGAAACATGATCCGAGTTAACTAGGCCGTGTCTGATCATCACGTGAGACAGACTAGCCAACATCGGTGAACATCTACATGTTGATCGTATCTTCTATACGACTCATGCTCGACCTTTCGGTCTTCCGTGTTCCGAGGCCATGTCTGTACATGGTAGGCTCGTCAAGTCAACCTAAGTGTATTGCGTGTGTAAATCTGGCTTACACCCGTTGTATTCGAACGTTAGAATCTATCACACCCGACCATCACGTGGTGCTTCGAAACAATGAACCTTCGCAATGGTGCACAGTTAGGAGGAACACTTTCTTGAAATTATTACGAGGGATCATCTTATTTAAGCTACCGTCGTTCTAACCAAACGATCGGCTAATGACAATTGAAAGTGCAACTATCCCTGGGTGGTTTTGGTAATTCCTAACAACATATAGCTCATTGAGCTAACATTATTCCAAGATTAATATTTCAGGAAAAGCTCAATGAATGGCATGGCATGGATGAGGAAAGTGGATCCCTCAAAATTCTAAGGACAAAAAGTTTGGCTCAAGCTTGAAGCTCAAGACTCTACATTTTATATTTTAGTGATCCAAGATCACATTGAGTCTATAGGAAAAGCCAATACTATTAAGGAGGGATGAGGTGTTGCTTAATGGCTTGCTTGCTCAAAATGCTTAGTGATATGCTCCAAAATCCTCAACTACCTTCCCACATCCACATATGACCTAAACCAAAAGTCAAACTCGGCCCCACCGATTCTTTCTATCCGGTGCCACCGAGTTTCAAATGTCATAGCCACTGCCACAAACCCTAGGCAAATCGGTCTCACCGATAGGGATCTCGGTCTCACCGAGATGGGATTGTAATCTCTCTGTTTCCCTTCGTAACGTTTTGGTCTTACCGAGATGAGCGATCGGTCCCACCGAGATTGCAATGTGAACTCTCTGTTTCCCTTTTGTAACACTTCGGTCTCACCGAGATGAGCGAATCGGTCCCACCGAGTTTACCTGACCAACTCTCTGGTTAGCTTATTACCAAAATCGGTCCCACCGAGTTTGTGTAATCGGTCACACCGAGATTATGTTATGCCCTAACCCTAACCATATCGGTCCTACCGAGTTGCATCTCAGTCCCACCGAAAATCCTAACGGTCACTAGGTTTGCTGAATCGGTCCGACCAAGTTTAACCAATCGGTCCCACCAAGTTTGGCAAATTGTGTGTAACGGTTAGATTTTGTGTGGGGGCTATATATACCCCTCCACCCACTCTTCATTCGTGGAGAGAGACATCAGAACATACCTACACTTCCAATACACATTTTCTGAGAGAGAACCACCTACACTTGTGTTGAGGTCAAGATATTCCATTCCAACCATATGAATCTTGATCTCTAGCCTTCCCCAAGTTGCTTTCCATTCAAATCTTCTTTCCACCAAATCCAAATCTTGTGAGAGAGAGTTGAGTGTTGGGGAGACTATCATTTGAAGCACAAGAGCAAGGAGTTCATTATCAACACACCATTTGTTACTTCTTGGAGAGTGGTGTCTCCTAGATTGGCTAGGTGTCACTTGGGAGCCTCCGACAAGATTGTGGAGTTGAACCAAGGAGTTTGTAAGGGCAAGGAGATCGCCTAATTCGTGAAGATCTACCGCTAGTGAGGCAAGCCCTTCGTGGGCGACGGCCGTGATGGAATAGACAAGGTTGCTTCTTCGTGGACCCTTCGTGGGTGGAGCCCTTCGTGGACTCGCGCAACCGTTACCCTCCGTGGGTTGAAGTCTCCATCAACGTGGATGTACGATAGCACCACCTATCGGAACCACGACAAAAACATCTGTGTCTCCAATTGTGTTTGAATCCTCCAAAACCCTTCCCTTTACATTCTTGCAAGTTGCATGCTTTACTTTCTGCTGCTCATATACTCTTTTGCATGCTTGCTTGAATTGTGTGGAGATTGCTTGACTTGTGCTAAGATAGATAAAATCTGGCAAGAACTAAAATTGGGAAAAGGCTAGATTTTTGTTTGGTCAAGTAGTCTAATCACCCCCCCCCCTCTAGACATACTTTCGATCCTACAACAGTGGATGCTCCGGATTGTGGAACTGCGACCAAAAGAGCTTTTCCACTTCGCGATCTTCTTGATCTCAGAAGTGTTCGGCCGCATCTACGGCACTCGCTGCCAAATCCAGATAGGTGTACGCGGTACTCCACATCCGGTCTAACAGAGCATGTTTAGGATCACAGAACTTCCTCCGCAGCATAAAGGGCTTTCCAGCCGCGATCTCTCTGTCCTGATGCAGCTCCTACTTCATAGCTCTCATCACAGAGCGAGCATCCTTGGCATCGGCAACGGCCTTCTCCAGGTCCGTCTGTTTCGCCCGATCTTCTTTTTCAAGAAGCTTGCAACGGTCAGCAGCGTTCTTCAGCTTCGCGGCCATCTCAGCCATTTCCTTCTTGCTTCGGCAGTCAGCATCCTGTTCGGCTTTCAGCTCTTCAATTGCCTTTAAGGCAGCCACATCACTTTTCCTGGCTTGCTCCTTGGCTTGGGCAAGTTCCGCCCGAAGATTCTCCATGGCAGCAGCACCATCTGCATCAAGCGCACACATTGTAAGATACTGGCATAAAGCTCCTCTTACCAGGTGCCGCCGGAGGAATTACATACCTTGTGCCTCGTCAAGCCGCTTGTTGACAAGCGCGATGTCGGCATCTGCCACGTCAAGTTGCCGCTTTAGCTTAGCAACTTCATCAGTCCGGCTGGCCACCGAACACTTCGCCACCTACGTATGAAGGCGGCATGTTAGACCTGGGATTATGATCCTCTGCGCGCCTTCACTTTTGACAATGCACAGAGTCTCAGGGGCTACTATCTACATAGGGCGCATCTTATTTATGCGCAACTGTCCAAAAAGGGTACATTATTTCGCGTACCTCAAAACCTGTCAGTAAACTCCTGACGGCCTCGTGCAATCCGCTCTCCGCAGATGAAATCCTCTCAATCACCGTACCCATCAATGCACGGTGCTCCTCTAAGATAGATGCTCGCCCTAGCAGATCCTTCAGCTCCTCCGACCGCACACCAAACGGCGCCGGACTTGTCCGATGGCCCTTTTCGAAGGCCGGACACGGAGGGCTTTGGGGGGCCATACGACTACCTTCCGGCCCTGCCGAATTCGGAGAAACCCTCCGCGACGATACCTCAGGGCCGCCCGCCTCGCAAGGTGGTACGGCAGGGGGAGGCATTCCGCTCTCCATCATCTTCGGAAGAAGATCCCCCGAAGACGAGCTCTGCTGAGAAGGGCTAAGGTCCGAGATACAAGGTAAATTTTCGATTACTTTTCTCAGATATAAAGCAAGGATTTCTCTCGTTTCTTAAAAAGAAAACTCCTCTCTACTTACGGCTCGGTGGAGGGCTGATCCCCTTGAGGGCATAATTCGGCCGAAGTATCCCCCAGCACAGGACCCTCCGGCAAAGATTTCTTCCCCCGCTTTGAGGCCATGGTCTCCGGGTCTTCAGAGGCGGTCCTCTTCTTCCCCTGAGGAGAGGAATTTTCGATTCCTCCCTTCCGGACAACCTCCTTCGAGGAGGATGTAGCTTCCTTGTCCCCTCCCTCGCTTTCCTTTGAAGGCACAACCTCCAACATCCTGACTAGCATGGGACCCGGCGTGGTCTCGGGGAGGGGGTCGGACACCTGATTAGCTTTGCTTTCGCTATCCACTCCTGTTTAAAGGATAACTCTTTTAGGGACAGTTTTATGATAAATATACGGATAGCGAGTCCGGGCACAAGGCTACTTACTTGAGTATCCGGACGATTGCAGCTCAGACCTGCGTCCTCCGTAGAATCCGGACACACTACTTGTGGTCTGAAGAACAATTTGTACATCTCCACGGGTGTCATGCCAAGAAAATGTTGGAGAACTCATGGTCCCTCCGGGTTGAACTCCCATGGGCGGAGGGGGCGACGTTTGCAGGGCAGAACTCGGCGAATTAATATAACCTGCGTCACCACGACCAGACTGATGTCTCTTTCTAGGAGATCTCGGATGCGGCCCTGCAGCAGGGGCACGTCCTTTGCCGACCCCCAGTCCAGCCCCTTATTGACCCATGACGCCAGTCGTGGTGGGGGACCCGAGCGGAAAGCAGGCAGCGCCACCCACTTGGTGCTCCTGGGAGCTGTGATATAAAACCACTCTCGTTGCCATAAGCTGGACTCCCCTTGAAAAGAGCCCTCGAGCCATGGAGCACCAGCATTCTTGCTTATAAAAGCACCTCCGCACTCCGCGTGCCGTCCCTCGATCATCTTCAGCTCTACTTTGAAGGTCTTGAGCCATAGTCCGAAGTGAGGAGTAATACGGAGGAAGGCTTCACACACGACGATGAATGAGGAAATATGGAGGATGGGCTCCGGAGCTAAGTCGTGAAATTCCAGCCCATAATAAAACATGAGCCCCCTCACGAAGGGATCCGTCGGGAAGCCTAGCCCCCGAAGGAAGTGACACATGAACACACACTCTCACTAGGCTTGGGAGTGGGAATGACCTGCCCTTGAGCAGGCAACCTATGCGAGATTTCGCCGGTCAAGAACCTGGCCTCTCTCAACTTCAGCACGTCCTCCTCCGTGGAATCCATCAGCCTCGAAGGTCGGAACCAGACATTGTCGAAGGTCCGAAGCGCCTGAAATCTGGAGCCTTGGGTGTTGGAACTCGACGCGAAGGGTGAACTCATTTGAGATTGAAAGAAAGGAGTAAGGCCTTGGTCTCTTTATAAGAGGTTGAATACCAAGGGCCCTCCCCGTGACCGTTTGGGACTCGCCTTTGATCGAGAAAACATACCAACGGGTACGGTTGGGTTACCCACACCCATATTGATGAGAATCCCGGAATAAGGGGACACGATATCTGCTTTGACAAGATGTGCCAAGGAAACCGCCTCGCTAAACGCGTTGAGGTGGGACAGTAAAATGATTCGAATAAAGACTTGGTCGTGGTGTGATGTCACGCTACGGAATACGTCAGTAGATTAGATTTGTGTAAATATTATTCTCTCTATGGAAATATGTGGAAACTTATTTTGCAGAGCCGGACACTACCTTTGTGTTCAAAATCTTCTATGAAGTGCTTGGAGGAGGAACCCGCCTTGCAATGTCGAAGACAATCTGCGCGTCGGACTCGTCGTCATTGAAGCCTGGTTCAGGGGCTACTGAGGGAGTCCTGGATTAGGGGGTGTCCGGATAGCCGGACTATACCTTCGGCCGGACTCCTGGACTATGAATATACAAGATTGAAGACTTCGTCCCGTGTCCGGAAGGGACTTTTCTTGGCATGGAAGGCAAGCTTGGCGATACGGATATGTAGATCTCCTACCATTGTAACCGACTCTGTGTAACCCTAGCCCTCTCCGGTGTCTATATAAACCGGAGGGTTTTAGTCCGTAGGACGAACAACAATCATACCATAGGCTAGCTTCTAGGGTTTAGCGTCCTTGATCTCGTGGTAGATCTACTCTTGTACTACCCATATCATCAATATTAATCAAGCAGGACGTAGGGTTTTACCTCCATCAAGAGGGCCCGAACCTGGGTAAAATATTGTGTCCCCTGCCTCCTGTTACCATCCGCCTAGACGCACAGTTCGGGACCCCCTACCCGAGATCCGCCGGTTTTGACACCGACAACTGTGGTTTGGCAAGAAACCAAAGTTGTCATTTCTGAAAGTTTGGGGCTGCGATGCTTATGTGAAAAAGCTTCAACCTAATAAGCACGAACCCAAATCGGAGAAATGTGTCTTCATAGGATACCCAAAGGAGACTGTTGGGTACACCTTCTATCACAGATCCGAAGGCAAGACTTTTGTTGCGAAATTCGGAGTTTTTCTAGAGAAGGAGTTCCTCTCGAAAGAAGTGAGTGGGAGAAAAGTAGAACTTGATGAGGTAACTGTACCTGGTCCCTTATTGGAAAGTAGTACATCACAGAAACCGGTTTCTGTGACACCTACACCAATTAGTGAGGAAGCTAATGATAATGATCATGAAACTTCAGATCAAGTTACTACCGAACCTCGTAGATCAACCAGAGTAAGATCTGCACCAGAGTGGTACGGTAATCCTATTCTGGAAGTCATGCTAATAGATCATGATGAACCTACGAACTATGAAGAAGCGATGGTGAGCCCAGATTCCACAAAATGGCTAGAAGCCATGAAATCTGAGATGGGATCCATGTATGAGAACAAAGTGTGGACTTTGGTTGACTTGCCCGTTGATCGGCAAGCAATTGAGAATAAATGGATCTTCAAGAAGAAGACTGACGCTGACGGTAATGTTACTGTCTACAAAGCTCGACTTGTTGTGAAAGGTTTTCGACAAGTTCAAGGGATTGACTACGATGAGACCTTCTCACCTGTAGCGATGCTTAAGTCTGTCCGAATCATGTTAGCAATTGCCGCATTTTATGATTATGAAATTTGGCAAATGGATGTCAAAACTGCATTCCTGAATGGATTTCTGGAAGAAGAGTTGTATATGATGCAACCAGAAGGTTTTGTCGATCCAGAGGGAGCTAACAAAGTGTGCAAGCTCCAGCGATCCATTTATGGACTGGTGCAAGCCTCTCAGAGTTGGAATAAACGCTTTGATAGTGTGATCAAAGCATTTGGTTTTATACAGACTTTTGGAGAAGCCTGTATTTACAAGAAAGTGAGTGGGAGCTCTGTAGCATTTCTTATATTATATGTGGATGACATATTATTGATTGGAAATAATATAGAATTTCTGGATAGCATAAAGGGATACTTGAATAAGAGTTTTTCAATGAAAGACCTTGGTGAAGCTGCTTACATATTGGGCATTAAGATCTATAGAGATAGATCAAGACGCTTAATTGGACTTTCACAAAGCACATACCTTGACAAAGTTTTGAAGAAGTTCAAAATGGATCAAGCAAAGAAAGGGTTCTTGCCTGTGTTACAAGGTATGAAGTTGAGTAAGTCTCAATGTCCGACCACATCAGAAGATAGAGAGAAAATGAAAGATGTCCCTATGCTTCAACCATAGGCTCTATCATGTATGCAATGCTGTGTACCAGACCTGATGTGTGCCTTGCTATAAGTCTAGCAGGGATGTACCAAAGTAATCCAGGAGTGGATCACTGGACAGCAGTCAAGAGCATCCTGAAGTACCTGAAAATAACTAAGGATATGTTTCTCGTATGTGGAGGTGACAAAGAGCTCATTGTAAATGGTTACGTTGATGCAAGCTTTGACACTGATCCGGACGATTCTAAATCGCAAACCGGATACATGTTTACATTAAACGGTGGAGCTGTCAGTTGGTGCAGTTCTAAACAAAGCGTCGTGGCGGGATCTACATGTGAAGCAGAGTACATAGCTGCTTCGGAAGCAGCAAATGAAGGAGTCTAGATGAAGGAGTTCATATCCAATCTAGGTGTCATACCTAGTGCATCGGGTCCAATGAAAATCTTTTGTGACAATACTGGTGCAATTTCCTTGGCAAAGGAATCCAGATTTCACAAGAGAACCAAGCACATCAAGAGACGCTTCAATTCCATTCGGGATTTAGTCCAAGTGGGAGACATAGAAATTTGCAAGATACATATGGATCTGAATGTTGCAAACCCGCTGACTAAGCCTCTTCCACGAGCAAAACATGATTAGCACCAAGGCTCCATGGGTGTTAGAATCATTACTGTGTAATCTAGATTATTGACTCTACTGCAAGTGAGAGACTAAAGGAAATATGCCCGAGAGGCAATAATAAAGTTATTATTTATTTCCTTGTATCATGATAAATGTTTATTATTCATGCTAGAATTGTATTAACTGGAAACATAATACATGTGTGAATACATAGACAAACAGAGTGTCACTTTATGCCTCTACTTGACTAACTCGTTGATCAAAGATGGTTATGTTTCCTAACCATAGACAAGAGTTGTTATTTGGTTAACGGGATCACATCATTAGGAGAATGATGTGATTGACTTGACCCATTCCATTAGCTTAGCACTTGATCGTATAGTTTGTTGCTATTGCTTTCTTCATAACTTATATATGTTCCTATGACTATGAGATTATGCAACTCCCGTTTACCGGAGGAACACTTTGTGTGCTACCAAACGTCACAACGTAACTGGGTGATTATAAAGGTGCTCTACAGGTGTCTCCGAAGGTATTTGTTGGGTTGGCGTATTTCGAGATTAGGATTTGTCACTCCGATTGTCGGAGAGGTATCTCTGGGCCCTCTCGGTAATGCACATCACTCAAGCCTTGCAAGCATTGCAACTAATAAGTTAGTTGCGGGATGATGTATTACGGAACGAGTAAAGAGACTTGCCGGTAATGAGATTGAACTCGGTATTGAGATACCGACGATCGAATCTCGGGCAAGTAACATACCGATGACAAAGGGAACAACGTATATTGTTATGCGGTCTGACCGATAAAGATCTTCGTAGAATATGTAGGAGCCAATATGAGCATCCGGGTTCCGCTATTGGTTATTGACCAGAGACGTGTCTCGGTCATGTCTACATAGTTCTCGAACCCGTAGGGTCCGCATGCTTAAAGTTCGGTGACGGTCGTAATTAGGGTTTTTGTGTTTTGATGTACCAAAGGTTGTTCGGTCCCGGATGTGATCACGGACATGATGAGGAGTCTTGAAATGGTCGAGACATAAAGATTGATATATTGGAAGCCTATATTTGGATATCAGAAACGTTCCGGGTGAAATCGGGATTCTACCGGAGTACTGGGGGGTTACCGAAACCCCCCCGGGGGGGGGGGGGGGGTTGGGCCTACATGGGCCCTAAGGGAGAAGAGGAGGGCCGGCCAGGGCAGGCTGCGCGCCCCCTCCCCCCTAGTCCGAATAGGACAAGGAAGGGGGGCGGCGCCCCCCTTTCCTCTTTCTCCCTTCCCCCTTCCTTTTCCTAAAAGGCAAGAGGGGGGAGTCCTACTCCCGGTGGGAGTAGGACTCCTCCAGGCGCACCCCTTGGGCCGGCCGCACCTCCCCTCCCCCTCCTTTATATACGGGGGCAAGGGGACACCCCATGACACACAAGTTGATCTTCGTGATCGTTCCTTAGCCGTGTGCGGTGCCCCCTTCCACCATATTCCACCTCGGTCATATCGTAGCGGTGCTTAGGCGAAGCCCTGCGTCGGTAGAACATCATCACCGTCATCACGCCGTCGTGCTGACGAAACTCTCCCTCAACACTTTGCTGGATCGGAGCTCGAGGGACATCACCGAGTTGAACGTGTGCAGAACTCGGAGGTGCCGTACGTTCGGTACTTGGATCGGTCGGATCGGGAAGACGTACGACTACTTCCTCTACGTTGTGTCAACGCTTCCGTTGCCGGTCTACAAGGGTACGTAGACAACACTCTCCCCTCTCATTGCTATGCATCACCATGATCTTGCGTGTGCGTACGATTTTTTTTTTGAAATTACTACGTTCCCCAAAACGGATCTGGCTGTGCACCGCTCGGTGGTTGCTGCGGTTCCTAGTCGAGGTTGAAGGTGATGGCTTTAGGCGTGTTCCCTCAGCAGTGAGGGGGGCTTCGATGGCAAGTTGCTGCGGTGACGGCGGTGTGAGGCGTCTGATCGGGACTGGCCGGGATCTTGGAGACGTGGAGATGTGCGGTGCTACGGATGAAAATCTTGTTCGGTTGTGGCCGTACCGGTGTTGATGGCACCTACGGGTGTCATTCACCTTCCTGGAGGCTTTGCCGAGTGCAACGCCATCTTCCTCGCGACCTTGTATCGGCAGCTGTCTCCGGGGTGAAAGCCTTGATTCGTAGGATCGTCATGATGGCAACGTCCTTGAGGTTGTTACTCTGTTGGGAGCATTGTGCTGGGAGACTCGAGGTCCCATGATGCGCTCCTCCGGCGTTCACCGCTGCCCGGATCTTTCTCCTTCGGTGCCATGTACGGTCGTCGCTGGCTTATCCAAGGAAGTTGGAGTTGCTATTCTTCGGAGGTCTTCAGTGTCGGCCGAGACGCGGCAAGGGGTTCGGTGTAGGGTAGGCCTTTTGTGTCGTAGCTGTGTTGTCGTGTTGTTGTATTTGGTTGTACAATCCGGGTGTGGAGTGGGTCGCCTTCGTTGTTCGCAGCGAGTGTTTGACGTTGTTGTATGTCTCATTTCTCTTCTTCTATAAAGCTAAGGTACGCAATTTGTGTACCCTCGAAAAAAAGGATGCCATGTGGCGACATGCATGTGCGCCTGCATAAGGACATCTTTAATGGCAACCCGCAAATTTTCTTCCGCATTCGCTCGCGGGTAGGGGCCAGCCCATGCATACGGATACATGAGGCAACCATCCAACGTTGCTGGCATACATTTCAACAACCTTTTGAACTGAGTTGCAAATACATTCTTTCTTCGACGGAAAGAAAGACGGCCCTTTGGCTAGGGTTTCTCGTGCCTCCTGTCGGTCTACCTCGTCTCCTGTGGCCTTAGGGCCATGGAGGTGTGGATCCCGTCCCTTGTCGGTGGGAGGGCTTCATTTTTTCATGCTCTTTTGAGTTTTTTTAGGGTTTGTGTCCTGCTCAGAGAGGCAAGGTGGTGAAGGCTCTCTGAAGATAGAATAAGGTTCTCCCTGCCTTGTCCCTGTTCCGGTGGTGTTTCTAGCATCGTTGGAGGGCGTGTGGAGGTTTGTCTCCGATGGATCTCGCGGGATTTGGTCGGCGTTTGTTTTCGGTGGATCCACATGAATCTTGTCTTCATTCGTCTAGGTTTGTGTGTCTACAGGTTGGATCCTTCCAATCTACGCTCCTTTTTATCGGCGATGGTTGCTATTCTAGCGCGTTGGTCCTATGAGGTCGTAGCACGACGACTTCTCGACTGTCTACTACAACAAGGTTTGCCCGGCTCCGATGAGGGAGGGACGAAGACATCGGCGTGCCTTCGGCTACAACAGTGCTAGTAGCCGTCGCTAGGTGGTCTACGGACCTAGATGAATTTTTTAGTTCTGGTGTTCTTCGTACTACCTTGACAGTTGATGAATAAATCGAAATTTATCTTCGCAAAAAAACCTTTTGAACTAACCAAACGAAATTTGTGCAAACCCAGCGGATTTCATATAAATCCAATGAGATCCATTACATTTTAGAGATTTTTAGCTAAAACTATACTGGAGTAAGGTAAAACTAGTCTGCGGCCGGTGTCGGTGGATAACCACACACATGATACAGATACCCTTCACTAGTCTACGGCCAGGCAGGACGGATATGCATTATCTTCCCCATGTCCGGAAGACCGCTCGCCGGACTGCCGTGAGCCCCAAAGGTATATGCTTCAGCGCAAAGGGCGGCTCGCTTCTCCATGTTCGGTAGCGCCGCTCATCAGAGTGGAACCCTCGTGATGTGCTTCAGCCAGAGGCGAAGGCGCCGACGATGGCCTACGACTGGGCAAGATACCGGTTGTGTATGTCGGCGTCGCCTTGGTGGTGGCCTTCATGGGACCCAAGCGGTGGCGGCCTCCCGTGTTTCTGTTCCTCCTTTGCGGTGGCCACAGTTTCGTCCATCTTCGTGATGTCGGCTTCTTTCTCCGCCGGCAGGGTGCGGTTACGCGTACATTGATGGCGGATGGTGTGGACCCGGGCACGAGAGCAGCGGTACGACACAACGTCGTCCATGGCAGCCACGATGACCGTGTCATCGTGCTCCTCCGCGTGCCGGCCTAGAGCAACTAGCCGCTCCTTGGCGAGTTGCTGAATGACACGCCGGCTTGGAGCTTCTGCATCCACGAGCTGGGCAGCAGTGGCCTGGATCGTGGATGGTGGTGCAGCGGAGCATTGCCTTGCTTGTATCCGTGGGTCTTGATAGGCCACCCAGCCGGCCTTTATGCCAGAGAACTTCTCTTCCTTGTGTTTAATGACGGGCGGCTCGCGAACTACTAATATCCGCGAAGAGGTTACGTGTTAAGTTGGCATCCTAATAAGAGGTCGAAAAATTGCATTTGTTGAAATCCCGGGATCCTGCCACACCGTTGTTAAGTTGCCTTTTCTGTGTAGTTTAAATTTTGATTTTATTTTTTCAAGAAGAGGTTACCTGGCAGAGAAGTGATGTTGCTAATTAAGAAAATTGCGAAATATGTCAAAAAGCGGTTAAATGAGAAGGATTGTAAAGTAAACTATTTAACATGTTGGAGGTAAACTAAAACAAATCAAATACTCGGTCACAGGGTGAACTAAGGCCAACTCCAGCGCGCGACCCTATCATGTCCGCCCCAGTCTGTTTGGGGTAAAAGGAACAAACGAGACGGCCCAGCGCGCGGCCGCAAACGGACTTTTGTCCATTTTGTGTCCGCTTTCGACCCATCCACGGCCCAAGTTTGCGCCGCTTTTGGGGTGAAACGGACACCACGCGAACGCGCGGGTCATCTGCGCATGTCCTCCCCTGGCCCGCCCGTAGGTGGCAGAACGCAGGCCTTTTTCTATCCGCCCCCCTCCCTCCCTCCGGCCGCACCCCTCCACTCTTCCCCACTCTTCCCCTCGCCGCCGCCGCCGCTGCCATTGCAAACGTGCAGTTCGGACGCGAGCTCGCCCAACCCCTTCCCCTCGGCGCCGCCGAGCTACCCAACCACGGCCACCTGGTTTGCGCACCCGCCGGCCGGTTTTGGGATGGATCCGGTCAGTCTTTAGCTCGGCCGGCTGTGGGAGGCCGGACCGTGCCATAGACTGGCCGGGCACCTCGCCGGAAGGCCCTGGCAGGGCCGCAAGGCCACATGCAGGCAATGACTCCTCCTCTAGCCGCTCGGATCTGCACCGTCGGTGGTCCGCCGGCAGATACACGAATGGCGGCCGGCCGGGCTCGGTGCTTGCCCAAAAGCTCGCCGACGCACCGTTGCCACTCATTAAGTGCGACCACTGCCCAAGGATGGTTGTGCGCCGCGTGTCTACAACGCCGGAACATCCCGGATAGGTGTTCATCAAGTGCTTAAACGATGGGGTATGCGCTTTTTTTAGCTTCGGTTTGTGCTCTAGATTTGACTAGTTGTGCTAACTTCAAATTTTGTTATGTAGAATGGATGCAAGTTTTGGTATTGGGAAGAAGAGTACATCGATATATTGATAGAGCGAAATTTAGTACATGTTCGTGCACTTTTAGCTAGCATAGAGGCTGTAAATGAGACAAGTGCACTTGTTGCTAGATTAGAGGCTAGACACGAGACTAGATGTGAGAAGGAAGCAACATCGACTTCTGGCCTGAAGAAGAAAGGAGGATGTCAGATCGAGCCTCCTCCTCCATAGATCAACAACAAGTGCATCGAGAAGGCCCTAACCCAACTCAATGGAGCGGTTATGGAAGTTGGGTATCTTCTAAAATGTATTCTTGTGGTTCTTATTTTCTTTGGTCTTACTTTACTAGTCAAAATGTGATGATGTATTTTTCATGTATCAAAAATGAATGATGAAATAAAGTTAAGGATTTGAAAAGAAATAATACGCGGACAGGATGCGACCGGGATGCGTCCGTGCGCTGGGCGCATACATACGTGTCACAGCTGAGGCGTCACACATGCCGAACGAGGAGTGATCATGATTGTGGACAGGCGACTGGAGCGGCCGTTCCAACCGAAATTTGTGCGTCCTTTTGGGTTGCGAGGTCACATCTTCACCTCTCTAACAATCTACATGATTACATCATTAGATGTATAGATCAGGTCTTATTATGAGGTGCTAAACACAATTATTATTGTTATAGCATTGCCTCTGATGCATATAGGAGTGGAGCAGATGCATTGATCGTCCTCTTCCTCTCTAGTGCTTAGGGCATCTTCAGCCGCGTTCCCAACAGGCCCTTCCCAGGCGATTTTGCCGCGCCGGCGCCAAAAAAATGGCCCAGTCGTGCCCCCAGAAACCCGTTTTTCGCCGGCTCGGGCCAAAACTGGTGCCGGCAGACCCAGGCCGAACCCGGCGCCCTGGGGGCGCTTGGCAAGCCGGCACAAGCGAAAAAGGCGTGTGGGCCCGCCCTGGCGGCGACCCGAGGGCCTTTTCCCGCCGCTTCTTGACGCTTTTCCCTCGCATCTCTTCCGCTGGCTCGCCTTCCTCCCGCCATTCCCTCCCTTTCTCCCGCCAAACCCCCTCCAGCTCGCCTTCCAGTCGCCGCCATGCCGCCGAAGAAGTACGCCATGCCGCGTGCGGCGGCAACCACGACTGGCACCGTTGCCCAGCCGAAGCAGAGGAAGCCGAGGGCGCCGCCATCGAAGCCACCGGGCATGTCAAGCGCCGAGTGGAGGGTGGAAGTTCATCGACGCGACGCAGTCACCACCGACCGGCGGAACAGGGCCATTGCCAAGAAGGCCTGCGACAATGCGGCGCGTGCGGCGGCGTCTTCCTCATCGGTCGACCACGCGGGGATGATGAATCCACCCGTCGTCAGCCACGCCCAGTACGCGCCCTGGGGACAGCAAGGCGTCGGATCTCCATGGGGATCGTCGTCGCCCGGCTACGCCGAGGCCCGGGCCATCCTACGTGAAGAGAAGACCGAGGCGCGGTGGTCGTCGCTGATGAAGAACAGCGCCATCAAGCTCGACCTGCTCCGGACGAACGTCGCCGCGAAGAAGAGGAACACCGACATGGCTTTTCTGATGGGCGGGGCGGACATGCTCCAGAACAACGACGAGCAGCTCAGGGCGTGGTACATGGCGGAGCGCGGCCTCATCCTGAACCAGATGCAGACGGCAACGCCGACGACGCCGACGACGCAAGCTCCCGCGCCCACGACCACACGGACACCAAGCCCGAACGATGCATCTACATCGCCGCCCAGCAGTGCCGAAGCCGCGCCGACACAGCCCAACACCGAAGCAGCTCCAACACCGCCGAGCCCGCGCACGCCGACTCCGCCAACGCCTGGAGCCGACCCCGCCGAGTGAATCATTGCGCACGCGAACTTGCGGCGTGCGGCGCTCTGTTTTTTGTAACGCCAGACTACGTCCGATCGCCGGATTTGTGGCGTCTTTTGAGAGCGGGAACGGCCAAGTTTAAATTTCCCGCATCCTGGGGCCGGCGCTTGGGGGCGTGACTGGGAGTTAGGTCGCCCCCAGGGGCCGAACTAGCGCCGGCACGCCCCCAGGCCGCTCTATTTAGGGCATCTCCAGTCGTTGGCCCACCAGGAGGGGCAAAAAATCGCCCCCTGGGGGCGCACCGGCGCTAAACCGCGCACTGGGGGCGTGATGCCCCCCAGTCGCGGCGCCCACGGTTAGTCAAAAAAGTCAAATACAGCGCAAAAACGACTCAAATTTAACGCAAACATCGGCGAGTTCGTTCAAACTTAAACATATTTTACAAAAAAAGGAAGAAACTACCGCGGGCTACCCCCGCCGTCTCCCTCGCCGCCCACCTACGCGGTTCTACATGCCGAGGAGGCTGTAGAACCGCGTGTAGTCACCGCCGTCGTCGTCGTCGTCGTCGCCGCCGCCCCCGCCTACGCCTCCGCCGTCCCTGCTGCATCCCTCCCCCGGTTGGCGCGGCGGGTTGGACGGTCCGGGGGCGTCGTCGTCGTCGTCGCTGTCGAGGACCACAACGCCGTGCTCGTCCTCGCGCCCACGCTTGCGGGCGGCGATCTCCTCCAGGGCCCGGCGCTGCCGGACCATCTCGTCGCGGAGGTAGTCGTCCCGCGCCCACCGCAGGGCGTCCTCGTCGGAGAAGCCGCGCCGGGCTATCTCCTCATACTCCGAGGGGAGGCCGGGCTCCGGCTTGGGCTCGACGAGGACGAAGCGGCCGGTGGGTGGGGAGGCGTTGGCGCCGATGCGGACGCCGGAGCTGCGGGTGCGCGCGCTGACCGGCGTGCCCTGGGGCTCCGGCTTGACGGGGCGGAGGCAGGGCGAGCCGCCGGACGAGGAGG
Organism: Triticum urartu; assembly: GCF_056163025.1. Classification (NCBI taxonomy): domain Eukaryota; kingdom Viridiplantae; phylum Streptophyta; class Magnoliopsida; order Poales; family Poaceae; genus Triticum; species Triticum urartu. The sequence goes on from NC_141874.1 coordinate 708,827,511, forward strand.
AGGACCCCCCGGTCTCCATGCGCCTCGGGGTCCAGGAGCTTCCCCGGCGGCGTGAGAAGGAAGGGGGGGGCGGGGTACTCGAGGCGCGGCGTGTTGCCGCCCTCGATGTACTCGAGGACGGCCTCCAACGTGCGCCCGGGCACGCCCCACCACCGACGCCGGCCGACGGCGTTGAGCCTGCCGGAGGGCTCGACGCCATTGGTGGCCTCGAGCTGCTCGGCGTGTCGGCGGCGGAAGTAGGGCTCCCAGAGCGGGTTGTCGGGGACGTACCGTGGCCCCTCCCTCGCCGCACGCGGCAGGGACGAGCGGATGCGTGCGATCTCCGCACGCCTCGCCGCGCCGATGGGTATCGGGGGCACCGGCACGCCGCCGGCGCTGATCCTCCACGCCCTGGGTACCCGCATGTCCGGCGGGACCGGGTACTCGGCCTCGAAAAGGAGGCGAGCCTCGCTCTCGTGAAGATGGCGGCGGCCGAATCCGTTCGCCGCCGCGCCGTCGCCTGGGAAGCGCTCGGCCATGGGTGCTGGAGACGGCGAGAGAGAGGAGAAGGAGGAACGACGACGGCGAGAGAGAGGCGAGGGAGGAACGACGACGGCGAGAGAGTACGAGTCGCCGAGTGCTTTGGGGCGCGTCTTATATAGGCCGAGGTGCCGCCCGTGCGCGAGCCGCCGTGAGTACGCGTGGCGGGCGAGGGAGGGCGAGGGACGCGCGTCATCCGGTCTTCACTGCGCCGCCCGTGAGGCATCAATGGCGCAGGCTGACCGGCGCGGCAGCTTTGGCATTGATTCGCCACGGTAAACGATGCGATGAGGACGACGAAGGGCCGAGAAGAGGGTAGAGTCCCTGACGCGGCAGGCCCGTGGCTGTTTCGCGCCAAAACAGTTCGCCCCGGCGTCCCCGGGCGCCCTGCAGCGCGCCGGGTTCGGCCTGGATCCGCCGGCGCTGTTTTCGGCCCAAACCGACGAAAATCGGGCTCCCGGGGGCGCGACTGGGCCGATTTTTCGGCGTCAGCGCAAAAAAAACGTCTGGGAAGGCCTTCCTGGGAGCGCGGCTGAAGATGACCTTAGGCGCTCTGGGGGGCCGAACGGCTGGAGATGCCCTTAGTTGTACTAACAGTGGACTAGCATGCAGTACTAGCTAGTACTGCTTTTGATTGGCGCCTCCATGCATGTTCTTGCATCAAACTAAGATTAGATTTGAGCGGCTAATTGTACCCAGCTAATCTTAAAATAAACGCCTTCCCCTTGGCGTATCAAATCGGCTACAAATCATACGAGTCTATGGAAATGTTGCGGCGTCAGCCACATGCTCCCATATGCCACACCATTATGGATTCATCATTTGCGTTTGCAAGGTACCCACTATGTACGCTAAGTAAACAAATGGCGATTAGATGCTCTTAAGTGCGTACTTAGCATGGGTACTTGACACGTAGAGCATCTAGCTAGGGCACATGACAAGGCTCGATTTGGTGCCTGCACCACATATGACTAGCGACCATGAATGAATTTGCCGATAAGCATATCGATCTTCTTGCAATATCTTTCCGTCCTAGCTACTGCAAAGGGAATCTATGATCGGTGAAAGGATAAATAAATAAGATATAATATTAGGTACCAGGCTTGATCATTTTCATACCTAATCACTTTTTGTCAGACAAGGTGCTAGTTAAAGACGTGCACCGTTTTAATTGTTCGTCTATGGCTAATCATGCATGTTGTTCAACCACAGTAAGATTGAGCCCAGGTAGTTTACAGCAAGAGAAGATCGGATTTGTAACAAAAAAAAAAGCAAGAGAAGAACGGAATTAGTGTCACGCATGTCAACCTCATCCACTCAATTAACAATACAAACAACAAATCAACAATGAGGAAAGTAAGTTCCTCAATTATGTCGGGAGATCCCATTATATATATATATATATATATATATATATATATATATATATATATAGATATATATATATATAGGAGTAGGATTTTATACAAGTGCTTGCCACAGAACTAGTTAAGGGTTTCAACGGTGCAAAAGTTTTCAAAAATTCTGAAAAAAATACTGAACCAGCACACCTATAATATAACATGATCCAACGGAGGGTTAAAGAAATACGACTGTATGTGTCCTGGACAAAAAAAACAAATAGTTCAGTATATATTTATGTCGCAGTGAGCTGAAATGCTTATTATTTTTGGCTAGGACACATAAATGCATATTTTGACAATCCCTCCGTTGGATCATCTTATTACATTAGAGAGATGCTCCCATATTTATTTCATATTTTTTAATAACTTTTGAACCGTTAAAAGTTTAGGGACACTGAGCTAGTTCTGTGGCAAAACGTCATGTCATAAGGCCATATATATATTCTTTCATAAGGTAAAACGTCATGTCAAAGAAACCCTCTCATCCACGCGCGGTAATTTGTTGCTAACCCCATAAGGCCATAAGCTTGATCTCGCGTACTGTATGTCTTATTAATATTTTCAAAATTAGGTGGCTTCATAGATAGTTGCATCATTATGTGTTATATGAATTTGCTCTGTTCCCCAGGTGATGTCTTACCAATAATTCAACATGAATCAATATTCACGCGGTAAATGTCTCTCGTTTACGTCCAAGAACTCTGAACTCAACAACATGCCTAGGAATAATGCTTAACCACCATACGCCATTATCTCGAATTTTCTCTAGAAATAATTGTCTCTTAACTTACTTATAATCACTTCATGACCGTGGGAACAGGGCAAATTCATCAGTCAACACACAAAGCATACATTATCTCCACACATTTGCACGATGAGCACCTAGCTAGCTACATCTCATATAAGTCAAACTAACACTTTTGGGATTATGCATGCTAATTAAGCTTGCTATGCTATACAGCTCGAAATGCACCAAGACAAGTGACACTCTGTCCTAAATCAAGAAGACTTCCTTCTAATTATCCATGGGTACATACTAGAGTACTACTACTACAACACCACAACGTACGCTGCACTGACAGGTAAGATTAACAAATGGGTGGTTCCATCTCTTTTTCCCTTGGCTTCGCTGGCACAAAAGATGCAAAGGCCTTTCGGACACTTTTGTTGCACGCACTCTCTTGGCTCTTTGTGTCAAGTCCTAGGATAATATTAACAGGAACAAAAGCTTGGAAGCATGTGCTAACTACCGGTGCTGTAAACGAGGCATATTTATACAATTTTACGAATTTTGTGCCTGCAAAATATATGTTGTTCTGTAAGATCCGAGCCTCGGCAATGGCGATCTTGAGCGGAATCTCTCTCAGGCTTGATCGAGGGCGCCATATGTACCATGTGGCAGGAGAACAAAATCGGGATAACAAGAGATCGTGAAGACAAGAGGCAGGAAAACACAAGTGACAAGTTTATCTGCATACTGATGCTTATTCAGGTATTGTCTGCTACGTGGCGCATCACATCAATTTTGCATATTTCTGCATGATTTGAAAATTCCTGCTGCAATGGAAAACATGCAGAATATTTTGCACACGTGAAACTAAAAAGAAGGCCGCAACGTGAGCTTTAGAGCTGTCAGCATCTTTTGATATCATCACTAGGCTGACAACACTGCTTAACACAAATATACTGATAATTAAGGGGGGGGTTTAGGGTGCTAGGCAGTTGGTCCGGATGCAAAAGAGAGTACAGGAAAGTGAGGCATCATCGCCATCAATCAGGCTGGGGCCGGACAGCAGGCAAGCAATTTTTGGATGAAGTTGCTAAACTACAAGAAAATAGAAGACTTGTTTGGTTTGCTACATTCCGTATTATCCGGCACTAGTTTCATTTTTATTTTTAAATGGGCTTTGGTTTGTTGGTAGAACTTGAATTTAAAACCTGATGTCCAGCCTGAAAAGGCAAAAGTCAGAGAGTAGTACTCCCTCTATCCAAAGCTAGTAAAGTTGAATCATTTATTTTAGGACGGAGGGAGTACTTGTTTTCTCTGTGGGCGCGCGCCGGCCGTTCAACTTTCACCGGCCAGAATGGATTACTCCATATATAAGCTTTTTTAGGGAAAGCTTATATATGTCACCCCTATACTTTATCTTAGGGGAAGTTATACTAACCTCATATTGTACTTTCTTCACACCAGTTACTAACCTCAGTGTTAGTTCTATAATCGTTCAGGGTCAGTCAGTCACCCGCAAAAAAAGTACGCTGCTGGTGTCCTGCGAAGTACTCCAAGTACTACTGCGTGTACCAGTCGTCTGCGGACGCGCGCTCCCACCGGCACCGAAAACCAGGGGAGCTCGCCGCAACTTGCGACGTTCTTCTTGTTGCTTCCGATGGTGCCGGCCGTGACCAGCGTTGTTTACTTATCGACGTAAGCACCCTCCCAACCCGTGCACTTGTGAGAGAAGATGGCACGGAGCTCGTCGACGGTACGTGCATTCTTGTCGTCATGATCGATCGATCGATGGTTGGTTGGTCGACAGAAGCTAGCTTGGCAGCATGGCGGTGTGGTACACTGTCCAAGAGTATGGTCGATCGGGCTAGGGTGCGTACGTACGATTCTTTGTACGATGGAAAAGCGACCGTTGGCTTGTCCCACTAATCGGTTCTTGCTCCTGCTACGACTTGTGCCAAAATGATTGTGTGGGGTGGCGAATGCAGTCCCTACTATATAATCCCTCGGTGAGCCGGCCGTCAATTATAGAGCCGGCAGTAGCTACACACATTGAAACCAACACGTACACCTAGCCGGGTACACGCATGCATGCCGGCAGTGGCACGCCAGAAACGTGGCCATGCCGGGCGACGTACGTAGTCCGTATTGGCTGGGCCAGGTTAGTTCCCGGCGGCGCACACAGGAAAGAACACAGAACTGGACCAGCCTAGGCCGACCAGTCCACACAGCACCCAACATGGCTGCCACACTCTAGTAGGAGGACGTCCTTGGAAGCTTATAATGCACGGATCGGAGACGGTCAAGGTGAATGCGCCACCCGGCAACCACCATACCGGCCAGCCGCTGAACCACCGGATGGATGGCCAGACCCGGCCAGCGCCGCAGGATTCGCCGTATCGCCCTCCGCCGCCCGCACATTTTCTATCCTTCCGGCGCCCGCGGCCGGGAGAAGCAGGAGCCGCGCGCACCCACCCAGGTCTCGTGGATCCCGACGCAGCGCGGCGCCGGCCGGCCTCGTTCCACTGAACTTGGGTGGCGGCAGCGTACCGCGCATATCATATTCGTATCGAGCTTCGTGTCCTGGAGCGAGCGAGAGTCTGCCGTCGGTCGGCGCGGGCGCGCCACGACTGACCTCCCGGCACCGAGCTCGGCTGCGCTCACTTGTCGATGATCCGTATGCGGCCCTCCCTGGAGTCCCTGACATGTTCATGTAATCAAACACGTACGTGGACTGTGGATTACTACTATTTTGTAGCGTTGCGCGCGCTGGAGCGGCGAACAGAGAGCGTCTTGGATCTGACAGGGACGAGCGCATCCATCGACCGTCCGTTGCTGCATATAGTCGCTGCACACACTTGTCCCAGAAAAGAAAACAGTTCCTGCGTGCTTCTGTCACTTCATTTAGCACAGTGCTACTAGTACTAACTTACTAGAATCAGAAGCAACACCGTAACGTAGCCAGGAAGCGTGTCTTGTGAACCGATGGTAGTTGACCGATATCACGGCTCCGATCAGGGGGCAGATTCAGATTACCCAGACAGTGAAAGGCGCCGGCCGCCCGGCCTGATGGTCTTCGTTTGGAAAAACAAAATTTCCTTCTGGAACGACCTTCATCGCCGGCCAAACAAGATGCACTTCACTAATTAACAGCAGTCATGTGCTAGCTTGTTGTACTACTCCCTCCATTCCAAAATATAGTGCGCCCGCGTTTTTCCCGAGGTCCAACTTTGACCATACATTTACGGTCAAAGTTGAAGCACGTGAATAGAGGAAGCACTATATTGTGGAATGAAGGGAGTACTACACTGCTATCCCTAAGGCTACAGCTATATACTCCCTCCGGTCCTTTTTACTCTGCATATTAGGTTTGTCCGAAGTCAATCTCATCCAACTTTGATCAAGTTTATATAAAAAATTATAGACATTCACATAACAACACCAATATCATTAGATTCATCTTGGAATATATTTTCATATTATATTTATTAGATATTATAGATGCTAATAATTTCCAATGTAAATTTGGTCAAACTTAACAAAGTTTGACTTTCGGCAAATCTAATGTGCAGAGTAAAAAGGATCGGAGGGAGTATAGTGGTAGTAGTCCCCGGCGACAAAGCATGTTGGAGGCGTTGCACGCTTACCCTATGCTAGGGTCCTCAATGCATGCATTCATCTAGGAGGGCTATCAATCGTTTTTCGTACACAAGTGAACTTTGTGAGGAGGTAACAGTGCCACAGCCAGCACACGTCTACGCCTATGCATACATGGTAGCAGCACACTGAAGAATCATGCAACACCCACAAAAGTTCAGCGGGCCGAGCTCGCTCGGGGGGAGGCGTGCTGCGCGGCCCGAAATCCGCATGGCGATCTCCCGAAAGCTACCACTCCACCCCGCTCCAGTCCGGCGACGATGCATCCCGCCAAATCCGACGAGAGATCGGTAGCATACGATTCGTGCCAGACGACGCCAAAACCCGTCCGCCGGGGAGCACATGCGTGCGGCCGGGGCTGACGACCGACGGCCGGGCAGCGCCGGGCCACATGCACGAGCGCAGCGCCTCCGCCACCTGACCGCGCGCCGCGGGGATCCAAATCCAAATCCAACCCACCACGCATGGGCTCGATCGATCGGACCAAAACGATTCTCCTCCTCCCCTTCTTCAGCTCTCGCCCCGGCACACGACGCGCCGATGCGATGCGGCCATGCGCATGTGCGCCCGCGACTGTAGCACTACCAACTCCGACTGTACGTACCCAGACGCATGCACGGCTTGTCTGATGAACCACTGTGGTACTGTGGGCTTCACATGTGTTTCCGCTCTTCTTTTTCCTGATGAAGCGTGCAAATCCTTTCAATCGATTGGCAGCGGCGGGAACACTGAGCTTGATACCGATGGCCATACAGGCCCGGCAGGCGTCGGCCAAGTGCCAAAATATGGCGGACAGTGCCTCGTGATCCGCTCTCCTGTACCCTGCCTCATCCTGAAAGCTCACAAGGACTCCAGCAGTACGTGGCAAGTCTTTTTGCGTCCTAGACTCGTAGTAGCGTCTCAGTGTGTCCACCATTATTAGGAGATATACCAAGAAATCAACATTTGTGGAGTATTCTTTTAAAGGGAACAATATTTGTAGTTATATAAGCGTGTTGTCCAGCTGGGTGCTGAGCTGCCGAGGCTCATGTTATCCACGAGGGAAATTAAGGCGGGAGAAGAACAACAACAAAATGATATGCACGATGACTTGACGAGGCAAATTATGCTACAAAATGCCCCGTGCGTACCTTTTCTTTTTGGGATCGTCTCATACGTATCACCTGTTTTTAGACTGCTCATCTGTGCACACGCAATTTCACAGTTGATAATGGACTTTATATTCTAACTTGATGTCATTCATCTTCTTCGGTTGACTGTAATTTGGTCACACATTAATTATACTCGATTCAATCTTGGCCCAAGTGCTGCCAAGTCATGCAACAAGAAAAATGTTTTAAGGCTCGTTTGATTCAAAGGAATTCTATAGGATTTTTGGAAGATTAAAATACTTCAAATTTTTTTCCTACGTTGGTCCTTTGATTCATAGTGTTGGATCATATGGATTTTTTTCTATGAAATCTTTTGTGCTGCATTTTATAGGAAATCTAACATCCACTCCAATCACTTTTTATAATTCTTTTGTTTTTTCTGTGACATCAAAAACTCCTTGCTAATCCTATAGGATTCAAGTGGACATGTCATTCCAATCCTATGCATTTCCTATTCCCGCATTTTCATAATCCCGCGAGTCATAGAGGCCCTTATGGACACTTGCTATGGGTTAACAAAAATAACTAGTATACTAGGTCGAATTGAGAGGATGGCTACATTTAGATCGTGCATCAGAACTTCGTTTATTTTTGAATAATTATGAACAGCTATTTTTGGAGCAGTGGTGCATTAGTTGTACATGCAAAATATTTCCATGATATTATTTTTGTATTTCTGTCCCAAACATGATTCTACATGATTAATATTTGTATGAAACAAGTGAGTCAAAGTCATAAAGTCTTTGTTCATGTCTAGAGCAGATCTCGCGACAATTAGATGCAATTGTGGTGATTGCTTTTCTAGGTCTCATGTAAAACCCTAGCCATGATAGGAGATCCCGCGAGAGGAGCAGGTGGGTCATGTCAAAAACAAAGAGAAGAGCAAGCAGGCACCTTGGATTTTGGTGTCACCGTCACTGAGGTTCGCTCGCCTCCGCCTGCAGCTCCTATGGCGGCGGAAGGGAATAAAACATCGGGACTTTGTTTTCAAGTGCCCTGAGTAGTTATATTAGCTAGGTTTGGTTGTGAATGACTTTGACTCTGGTGGTGGCGATCGTGCCGACAAATAAGTTTTCTCTGGATCTCTCATCGAAGCGGTGGTTGTCTTGGTTACCACTGTTGGATCTGGAAGGTTTTGCCTACCTTTGTTTCAAGTCCTTGGGATCTGGTGAGCGCTTCATGTGTCTTCATATTGATATCAAGCTAATTGCGTTCTTCTTGCCACTCTTTAAGTGGTGGAGGGCTGTCAGCGACATCGATGGCGAAACGCTACCCTTGGCGATTGTTATGATGCCCCTCCACCATTTTTGCGGTTACGATGAGGTTTCTGCCTCACCCCCCTGGGGTGTCTCCCTGATGCGACATATCATTGCGTATTTGTTCATGTTTCCTGTCGATCGCAAATGACGAAATTGGCAGAAGTTTTGTTCAGGAGATTGTTTAGCTTTGGGGTTTCTGATCTACAGAAGACTTCTATGGTTATTACTTTTTTTCCAGGGCGTTGGTCCAGCTGGACCTTAGCACGATGACTTCTAGACCGCAAGATACAATATCAGGGCAGCGATATTAGGTTGCCTTCCGCTAGCTCGTCCGGTAGATTAAATTTGTTTGGTTCACTAGTAACCAGGTTGTCCTTTTTATGGGAATGTCATATATCGTTGAAAGTCTTTAATACAAAATCAAGAGTCTTATTCAAAAAAAATCATCAACTCTCCATTGATGAGGCATTGCAAAGACTACTTGGCGTGCACATACACAAGGAAACATTGAACTTGATAAAGAGACTACCTCATCCATAATTTAAGAGGGTGCTTGGATACGTTTTAGTCCCATGACTAAAAGTAGTGGGACTAAAACTTGCTAGCCTCACCCATGCTTGGATCCAAATACTAAAAAGACTAAAATCAAGTTATTGAGCATTTAATATCCTCCAAATCCTCCAATCCAGAACTCGCATGTGTTAAAGGAGAGGAATTAAATGAGGAGAGAGAGGGCTAATACATATTTTAGTAGGTTTCCTATGACTAAAAATTTTTAGCCTCAAGACTAGTTCTAGTCTCTCTTTAGTCAAGGGTGCTTGGAACTTTAGCCTCTAAAAGAGACTATTTTTAGTCAGACTAAAAATAGTCCCTTGGATCCAAGCACCCTCTAAGTCTTTTTAACCATGGAATACTATTTTCGGTGCATTCATATAGAAATGCAAAATAGTTTTGAATATTTGTCACGGTTATAAAAGCATCAACATGCGTATAATTTTGCAATTCGTTCACTAAATACATCATATTTTTTTTTGGCAGTATTGTTTCCATAGATATGTCATGTATTTATGAAGAAAGCGTACAACTTTTAGGTCTCAAAGTCTGCTGAACCTATCTTAAGAAAATGTCGTGACAAACAATGATCACTAACGACCTTCATTTGTGAGTATAAAATATTTCAACTGCAAATGCATGTACATATTTAAAAGCCGGAGCTTATGCTTTTTTTTGTGTGGAAAATGTAGGAATGAAGTCCCGTCCCCTTCACACAGCACAGATTATTTATTCGAGGCCAACTGGACTACGAACCCAAGTCCATCATCTCCCTCCCACTCCCACCCTCCCTCCTATAAAGCTTCCTACCCCGCCACCTACGGGAAGCCAGCTCCATTCCACCAGCTCCTCCTCCTCTCCCCACCCAACAACAGCAGACCAGCAGCTCAGCTCAGCCCCTCAACTGCCGATGGCGAAATGCAGCAAGATCCGCAACATCGTCTGGCTCCGGCAGACGCTGCGGCGGTGGCGGTCCCGCGCGGCGGCGCGCACGGCGGCCGGCGGCGGCGGCGGCGCCGTGTCGGTGCCGGCGGGGCACGTGGCGGTGTGCGTGGGCGGCTCGTCGCGGCGGTTCGTGGTGCGCGCGGCGCACCTGAACCACCCCGTCTTCCGGGAGCTGCTCCGGCAGGCGGAGGAGGAGTACGGGTTCCCCTCCGGCGCCTCCGGCGCGTGCGGCCCCATCGCGCTCCCCTGCGACGAGGGCCTCTTCGAGCACGTGCTCCGCCACCTCTCCTCCTCCTCGTCCGCCGCGCGGTTCCTCACCCTCGAGGACATCAAGAGCGGCGCCTACTCGTGCTGCTGCGCGGCCGCCGGCGACGCGCTCCCGCTCCTCCGCGGCATCTCCTCCGACAAGTTCGTCTGGTGACTCCGCTCCGAGCTAGGCCGGCCGCGCGCGCGCTCCACGCCATTTGCGCTGGTGGTGGCCGTCGTGTTTTTTTTTTGTTTCTTTTTCTTTTTTCTTCCCTCTCCCTCCCTCCATTGTCGCCGGGCGGAGCAGAGCCGCCGGGACGGAGCGAGAGGTCGTGAGCGGCCGGCAGGAGGCGGCGAAGTGAGATGGCTGAGGAACCTCCGGGCCTTGAGGCGCCCGGGGTCTAGCCATCCATTCACTCCCTTGTCAAATCCGGGCAGGAAAATTACTTAGTAGTGCCGGGGATCTATTCTTTCTTCTTCTTCTTCTTCTTGATTATTTTTCCTTCACTTACCGAATAATTCACCGTTGTAAATAGCTCGCCCGTGCTACGGCGATTCGGCCGACATTGCAAGTGAATTCAAGTGAAACATTTCTACTCACCGTTGTGTGATGTTGAGATTTCAAATTTCTCTTGGTTTCTGCAGAGAGTCGTACGCACCGTTCTCCGAGAAAACTGTATTCTACTCAGAAGTGCAGATGGGTGCTAGTCTAGTACCTTTCTGAGCTGCATGTGGTAGGGCAAGCGTGAAGAAGATTTGAACTTGCATGGTTTAACTAATGGGAGAACCCAACAACGGTTTGGGAGCTTAAGTACAAACTTTTGGAGTAGAATATGAGTGTTCACGCTGTCGCTAGGCTGGTGGCAATGATCACGGAATTATCACCATCTACTACCCGCTACCAGCTCGAATTATTATCTATTATTGGCAATAATTCGTTCCACAACTGCAACAATCAACATAAGTAGTAGTAGTAGCATTTCCGAATCGCAACCGCTATTGTGCAGTCAACCAAGTATTTTTCAGTTTCTTTCTCTCCTGCTCGCCTCAGGATGATCCCCCGCATGTCATGTAAGATCGGATGTCAGGGCCTCTCTCTTTCTCGAGAGATCACCGTCACGCTCTCTCAAAAGTGTTCGGTCACCGTGCACCCGCGGTGGTTTGTATGGAATCCTGAGAGGACGAGCCTAACGTCGGCCTTTCCACAAAGCGCCGACCACGGCGCAGCCACTTTCTGGGTAGCAATGGATGACATTTTTAGGGGTTGCTAGACATGGTGGTAAGCCGGAATCTCTGTCTTTCTATCTTCTCCCTCCCTGGCTTGAGAGAAAGAGAATGGATCAGGGTAGCAGCCTGGAAAGACACAGCACCAAGCAAATTCAATCATGGGAAAGCAGGGAGGGCCGGCCGCTCGACCGCGGTGGCCCCTGCTAATCCCATTATCCAGAGGAATTAACCTCGTAATAAAGCCTCAATCTCTGTGCGTACAGAGAGTGGGTGAGACTGATGCATTGCAGAGTCCCTCCCAGGTGGCCCGTGAACCTCCGTTCTTTCTCTCTCCACTCTCCAGCAGGTGCGCTCCTCCTTTTTGCTGTGGGCCGGTCTGCCGCTGGTGAGAACAGACTGGCCCGGGCGCATGTGGGCGGCGGGCCCGGACCCATGTGTGATGATACTTGATGCCCGGCCCACCACCGGCGGTCGCCCGCCTCCGTCCCGTCCGGGTCCGGCCGTCCGTGGTCCTTTGCCGCCGGCCCCGTCCGTTTGGTGCTTCTAGTAGCTTTCCCTTTCGCCCGTACGGAGGTTACGGACCCGGGGAGGGAGGCGGCCGGCGTGTGCCGGTTCACGGGCCGGGTTTCGCTGACGGCGACCGGTTCTACTTTTGCTTGCCGGAGTACGTACGTACTCCGTACGTGCATGCTGGTTTTTGACGGACGGTTGCGAATGGCCGCCTCTCGCGTGATCTCCTGACCTCCCGTACGTGGTGGCAGGCCCGGCCGTGCATACGTGACGGCCGGTGAGTGGATGATGGTGCATGCTCTCCTGAGCACGGAGGGCCCGCATGTATGTGTTGTCCCAGGCACGGAGCGTGTTTGATAAAGGACTTCACCACAGAAGCCAAAACCTGAAACAATGGTTTTCTGATGACTCTATGCAACGGCTTGGAAGAGATTGTGCAACAAAACCATCACGTACAGGGCAACAAAATTAGGGCCTCGCGACCACAAAACATAGGAGGATGCGCCGAATCGGCATGCTTTGCTAGCTACTCCATTCGTTCCAAATTACTCGTCATAGAAATGGATGTATCTAGAACTAAAATACATCTAGATACATCCATACCTGCGGCAAGTAATTCGGAACGGAGAGAGTACCCTAGAATCAAGCATGTGGAGTGACAGTCACCAGAATGAGTTTATAAGATGGTGACAATGTGACGGAACTCCTCCCTGCCAAGGTGTTTCTCGGCGAACTTCCTGCCGCTGCTCACGGCTTCCCGTCTCCTAGGGGCAGGCCGGGCACGCTTCGTGCCACTCCTGCCGCCGCTGCCATCTCTCGCCGAATGGAACGCGCGTCGTTTGTGCTTCATCCTCACCACCAGATCGACAACCATGCGCTCGAGTGCAGTGGCGTTACGGAGAATGTAGAGGGCCAACTCGCCCAACCCCAACATGGCTTGGAACCCAGAAATGTAGACGCTCCTGATTTGATTTTAAGGACGTAGAGGGCCAACTCGCCCAACCCCAACCTGAGGATCACATACGTGCAGCTCCAGTTCTTCTAGGCGAGGTGCTAATTCCAGGACGTGAACCAACCCGGCAAACCAACTGCTTTCGTTTCTACTGCCTTTGATTTTAAGGTTGAAATTCACATGCCTCAGGTTGACGAAGCCGGTACCTGATTTGCTAAACCTCTGCTAACAATGCACATCCTCCACGAAAGAAATGAAAATTTTGTTATGTTACGTTGAAACGAAAGAGTAACAAGACACTTGCCTTGGTTGCCCTAACACTCGTGTAAGAGTAGTTTGTGCACATCAGGAACAACGGTTGGAAGCTCAGCAAGTACGTAACCAAGAGGATCAGGACCATTATGATGCTCAAGAAACGCCTCGTTTGGACTGAGGAAAACTGGTCTTCTCTTTTTCAGCGTAAAGGTTGCCTCTGTCAACTTCAAAGAGTCTCCCAGCACAATTTTTGTCGTGGTATTGTCCCCAAACTCAAACTTCACAAGATTCGGAGCATGCAACTATATGATTTTAAGGCTAGTATCATTCACCTTAAGGTGCCGCAGCCGACACATCTCCTGGCTTATACTTAAACTTATTAAGAGGCACTCCTCGATGCTCAAATACTCCAGAAGAACACAACGCAATAATAGACAGTGGAGATCACCTTCAGTGATGGACAACTCGCAGAGCGAGTTTCTTTAGGTTTGTAATGCCAAAGAAACCGGAGGGTATGTTTAAATGCACATAAAACAAATCAAGAGATTCGACGGAGGAGCCATTCTGACCAGTAAGATTGTCGAGTGGGACAACGTACCTATGTTTTAGCATGCAATCTCTTCCAGCGAAATCAAGAGAAATGTGCTTGGCCCTCGATGTGGTGGAGAAGTGAATCCACCGGTCAATCTTATTTTTATGTTTCTTGCGAAGTGGAAATTTGACAACAAACTTATCCACGATGGTTATTGTTGTAGAGGAAGTATTCCACAGGGGATGGATTACATTGTTGACTTTGGTGATGAATTCATCTACCATGAGTTCCCTGTCCTTCAAGCCGATGCCGTAATTGGCAGGAAAGAAGGTACGTTTCGTAAAGACCAGGTTTGGGTGGCATATCCCTAGCCGTCTCCACTCATGTGACAGGGTGCTCATCCTGGCCGCTTCTTTCAATGATAACCTTGATATTATCGTCCGCAGAATGTCCTGTAAGCATAGAAAAGTAGCTTGGTTGATGCTAGCTCCAACTTCAACGCCAACAATAATATGGTTATATGTAGAATTCATCCTTACCGAAGGTAGAAGTTCAAGCTTCATTGCCAGCGTTGATCTCGCCGTCCTCTTGAAAGCCACTTCCTTGGTTTGGACCATGTGTTTTTGACTGCTTGTCTATCCTGTGATGTTCATGTTCCTCAGTTCCTCGCCCGAGAAGAGACGGCGCTTGGTTTGGTCATCCTATCAGAAGCAGAAGATAGTCATGTAGTCCTAGGTATAGAACGTAGACGCGATAACATTGTTTCATACTCCCTCCGTCCAAAAATAATTGTCTTAATGTTAGTACAACTTTTTATAGTACAACTTTTTATACTAAAGTTAGTATAAAACTGAGACGCTTATTTTGAGACGGAGTGAGTAGAAAATTATATATTACCTCAGTCCCAAAAGCATGTCTTGGATTGAACGGAGGGAGTAACAAGAGAAGTAGATCTGCAATTAATCTTAAATTGGTAAGGCAGTAATAGCTCGGATGATCCTGCAGTAACAGGGCTGGGCCAGAGAGAGATCGAGGTCGCAGCGGGGCGGCGGAAGGAAGGCAACGGGATTGCAGAGTTCGTACTCGCCGGTCGGTATATGCTTAAGTACCGGAGCCTGTTTTTTTTTGGCGAGCTTTGCTTGTCTATTGGAAACAAAGGCGTCTTTCTTGTTTGGCAAGCGGCGTGGAACTATATATATTGGTTCTTCCAAGAATAATAATAATACTGTACTTGTAGTACCAGTTTCAAATCAGGTTTGTGCAATGCTTGATATATAAGCGCCGGGAAGGAGCGCGCACAATCGAGGAGCCGTCCATGCGGTGCGGCCTTAAACCTAATTAATTAACTCCGCACCTCTCTTCCCCGGCGACGTTGGGAAGGCCGGGATCAGGGCCGACGTTCGCGCTTAGCTAGCTAGGTACGTAGCGTCTCTCCCTCCCCGTCATCCACGTCTGCCGTTGGCTCCGGCCTCCGGCTGCTATCGATCGCCGCCACGGGCCGCGGGTCACGGGTCGCGGCCGTGTTGCTTAGGCGAAACGAGATTAGCCATCCGTTATGGCAACTGTATGTAGTTAGGTCGGACTCTTTTTAATTAGCTCCGAGATGACGGCTATTACACCGTCGAATTCTTTAACCGAAATAGTATTTATTTTTCTAAACAAAACCTTTATGTATGTATGTCGCCTCGCAGTATATGCACATCTAGTAACATTTTTCAGAATTTTTTAGACATGTACAGTGTACTATGTTTTAACGAAATTAACCTGGTGAAAACTGCAAAGTCGTGGTTCTAAAAATAATAATGCAAAGTGTAATTTTATTGTGTCAAGAGTCAAGACTGGTACAAAGTGAAATAAGCGACAGTGTACTAGGTGAAAGTACAGAGCTACTAGTGTGTTGTTTTGGAACTAATAATGGCAGATCACTTGCAGTTTGCTTACATGGGTGAACTGTGCTAGCTTTGCAGGTTGCATTGGCTAGCGTCGTTCCTGCATCGCGACGAAGCTAGTAATGCCGTCTCTCCACGGCGATGAAATCGACGGTCCAATTGCCTTCAAGAGGTCAAGTGCCTCTATGAAGAAGAACATGCCCACTCCCACCCGCTCATCAGGAACTGTAGTGAAGCCAAACAGTCTTGGACAACATTGTCAGAAGAGTAACCTGAAAAGACTACGTGTGGAAGATGTCCTCATGTCGGATGATTCAGACGATGACAAACCTATTGCAGTAAGGATGAAGGTTTGTGAGAGGAAATCAAAGGAAATCATTAGAAAAGGTGCCATGCCAGATGGTGATTCTGAGGATGAGAGACCGATTGCATCAAGGAAAAATGTTCGTGAGAGGAAATTGACGACAATCAATGCAGGAGGTGCCAAGGCAGATGGTGATCGTGACCAAAATTCAGATGATGAGAAACCGCTGGCCGCGAGATTGGCCATTAGC
Organism: Triticum urartu; assembly: GCF_056163025.1. Classification (NCBI taxonomy): domain Eukaryota; kingdom Viridiplantae; phylum Streptophyta; class Magnoliopsida; order Poales; family Poaceae; genus Triticum; species Triticum urartu. The sequence continues at coordinate 708,843,889 of NC_141874.1, forward strand.
AGCGCTGCTCCAAAAACCGGAGGCAATGTCTCTGATGATGATTCAGAGGATGACAAGCCACTGACCGCCCGGTTTAATCTTGTTACCGGGGGTGCATCCAGAAACTCAGTCGAAAGGACAGGTGGTCGTAGTGATCAAACAGTCTCCGCTCTTAATAAGGACAGGTGGCCTTCAGATGCTTCTGACTCGTCGAGTGTCGAAAGCGAACCCAAGGATGAACCCGAGCACGATGGTCGAAAGAAATGGTCTACTTTGGTGCACAATGGTGTGGTCTTTCCTCCTCCGTACAAGCCTCATGGTGTCAAGATGCTTTACCATGGGCGGCCTGTTGATCTGACCCCAGAACAGGAGGAGGTGATGTACATACAGAGAGCATCTCTTGATTATTAAGAACATGCTTCCGTCTTGTTTTTTTCATCTGCTAATTCTCTGTATTGCAGGTTGCAACCATGTTTGCTGTGATGAAAGACACAGAGTACGCATCCAAGGAAACATTTATCACCAATTTTTTCACCGATTGGAGAAAAATTCTTGGTAAAACACATATCATCACAGAGTTCGAGCTTTGTGATTTCACACCGATCTATGAATGGCATCTCCGAGAGAAGGAGAAGAAAAGCCACATGACATCAGAGGTACATTTTTATGAATTATAATGACAAAATTTAGTAGGCTGGACAAGGGAGATTTATCCTTCCTACATTGTCTGAAGTATTTAATCTTTATTTACAGGAGAAGAAAGCATTGCAGGAAGAGAAATCGAAACAAGTAGAGAAGTTTATGTGGGCTTTTGTAGACGGTGTTAAAGAGAAGGTTCATTTTTTACTGATATTTTTATTAAATATAACTTAGGCTAATGAAAATCTTAGAATAGATAGGTTACTGTTTTCCTTTGGGGATTTTACACATATTCCACTAGTCTAATAATATTTACTTATTTCAGGTTGGCAATTTCAGAGTAGAACCACCTGGCTTGTTCAGGGGACGTGGAGAGCATCCAAAGGTACAGATTGCAAACATGTAATCACATATGTCTTTATTCTGTTTCAAGTACGGGACTTCAGTTTAAGGCTCTCTATTTAATTGTTTTAGATGGGAAGATTGAAGCGACGCATCCGACCAAGTGATATTACGATAAACATCGGAGAAGAGGCTCCCGTCCCAGTGTGCCCTACACCTGGAGAAAGGTACCTTAAAATTGAAGTTACTGTTGTTTAAAATTGGAAAATACTATTTGTGAAGGAATATTTTTTCTTTGAAACTGATGTTGGAATATTAATAAGTATATATTGTTTATTGGTCATGTGTTCTGCAGCTGGAAAGAAGTGAAACATGACAAAACTGTTACATGGTTGGCCTCTTGGAACGATCCAATAAACGAAAAAGACATCAAGTACGTTTTCCTTGCGGCAAGCAGCTCACTAAAGGGACAGAGTGACAAGGAGAAATATGAGAAGGCCCGGAAACTGAAGGTGAGAAAGTTTGTTCTATGATTCATAGAGCTTTTGTGACCCCATGTGCAATAATTGTCCTTCTATGGCCATGGCAGGATTACATAGGCAGTATTCGGGCAAATTACACCAAGGATTTCAGGAGCAATGATCAGAGGAAGAAACAAATTGCAGTGGCAACATACCTTATAGATAAACTAGCCCTTAGGGCAGGCAATGAAAAGGTATATCGTCATCGAATACTATTCCCCTTTTATTCTACAATGTTGCGACACAATTTTTGTTGGCAATCTACTGTACCCATATATATAAGCTGCTGCATAAATTGTTCTGCTTTTGCATGGTGATCATTCTTTCTTTATCAAAAATCTAGTCCTTTCTTCATACATCTGTGTATAGTTTTTTTTTGTTAATTTCTATATATTTAGGTTTGAGATTCATTGACATATTTGATCATGCTACTTCAATCCTTTTTAGGATGAGGATGAGGCAGATACTGTTGGTTGTTGTACACTTAAGGTTGAAAATGTTACTTGTTTGCCTCCAAACAAGCTTCAGGTCTTGATCTTCATTCTTTATATATTCTTGATTGTTGCTCACTACGAGGAATTAATTTCTACTACTGTTTATCTGATATTTTCTCATTGCCTTTTCAGTTTGACTTTCTTGGTAAAGATTCTATAAGATACTATAACACTGTAGAGGTTGAACTAGCTGTATACGAGGCTATTAAGGAATTCTGTGCAGGTATTTCCCAATGCTATTTTCCCATCCGTCCATCTCTTCTGAGGAGTATTAACTACTTGTCAACTATTACTTGTCAAGTAATACCTTCTGAGGAGTATTATTTACATCTTTTTCGTGTATTGGTTTTCTAGGTAAAAAGAAGGGAGGACATGTCTTTGACAAGCTTGATACAACTAAACTAAATGCTCATCTCAAGAACTTAATGCCTGGCCTGACTGCAAAAGTCTTTCGTACATACAATGCTTCCATCACTTTGGACACCTTCGTAAGTTGAATGCAAATTTCACTCTCTGCTCTCCACCATTATGTTGCAGTACTGTTTAGGCTCGATGAAGAGATTGCCTCAAGTACGTCGCAAGTAAAACATTTTAGGAGCCTCTGTCGTACTGTTTGTTTTTGTATTGTATCATTCATAGCTTCAGATAACCCTGTTATCTACTTCCTTACCATATTCCCAAAATAGAATGTGTAATGTTATCATGTCTAATGTGATTACCATGTTATGTCGTAATATATTTTTGATCGGAATAAATATACGTGTGATGGTATTACAGTTGAACAAAGAAACAACAGATGGAACCGTTGATGAAAAGGCTAAAGTCTATCAACGAGCAAATAAAGAGGTAAACGCTTTCACTCACTCTTGCATCATTACTATTCTTGACTCAACGTTATTTCTCGTTTACTCAGGTTGCTATAATCTGCAACCATCAGCGTGCTGTCCCAAAATCACATGATTCCCAGATGAATAAGTTGAATGAAAAGATTGATGAATTAACGGTTGGTTGTTGCCCCCAAATGGTTAATTATCTCAAATTTGTGCTCGCCCCGCAAACTTTTTGTCATCGTTTTATTTCTTTCTCCAGGCTCAGAGGGATCAGTTGAACGTAGAATTGGAGAAAGCAAATAAACTTGTGTCTAAAAAAGCAAAGAAACGAAAGCTTGTAGGCTCTGATGGAGATGCGAAGCGAAGGAGAAAATTGACCCCTGAAATGTACATCTCAGACACAGATATATCATTTTCTTTCTGTACTTGCCCGATCAAAGAATGGGGACAATCTCATACATAATCTAAATTTGCAGGTTGCAGAAGAAGTTATCGCAGGTTGAAACTAGGATAGTGGAAACGGATAACCACAAGAACAACAAAGAAGATTTGAAGACAGTGGCACTAGGCACATCAAAGATTAACTACCTTGATCCTAGAATTATTGTGGCGTGGTGCAAAACCCATGAAGTTCCTATTGACAGGGATAAGGTACCGTAGTTTGAGGGACTACTTCTTGCTTCTATTATGAGTTATGCACATAGCTATTAACCTCGTGAGTGCATGATCATACTGCTCATGTCCATATGTCTCTAACTCTATGCATATAGACCCCAATTCGTCTGATAGAAATTAAGCTTCCTACGATGTTTCAAAGTTGAATTAACTACACTGCACTCATCAAATTAGTTGTGTGCCATACGTGTGCTTTGCTCTATTATTTCAAACGACTACTTGTTTAATTGTTACTGGCATTTTACAGTCCTTAACAAGCTGTTTGGATTGGCTATTTTTGTGACAGATTTTCACCAAGACAATTCTGGAGAAATTTGCATGGGCAATGGATGTCGACCCAGATTTCAGATTCTAAGGATTGTCTGGCTGTCTGGTCAATCGGTACGTCCAGGATCATGTGTTTTTAGAGAGAGTCCAGGAACTAGGATCATGTTGGCCAATGGCCAGTGGCCACTCTGTGGGGACAAAGACTAGCTCGACCAGTAGAGTAGATTGTTAGTGTTCTATCCAGTAGAGACCGCTCTTTCTTGTACAAACAGTTTGAAATGTAATACATAAATTTATTGTTTCTGAGCGGCAGTATGCATATTGTGTTTTCGCTTTATAGACAAAGCCATAAGGTCGATTGATACAGTGAGTTGAGAAAACACTCTTACAAAGCCATTCAAATAAAAAGCTAGGCAAAAAAACAACAACAACGCATAAGAAATGCACAACATGCCACCAAGCAAAAGCACATAAGTAGCGGAACCACAACTAGTAACAACAACTGAGGTACGAACCATCAGACTTCATTGCCGCACCCCCACCATCTGTAAATGAGAGGAGGCAAAACAAGCCACCAAACGCTAGTACCGGGGATGCAATGCGTGATGATCCAAGCTTGCTCGAAAATGCCTCCCGCACGACAACCAGAGGGAGGGTAATGACATAGTGCGTCGCTGCCACATCCGTCAGAACAGACCAAGTTTTCACTCGGAGCACGACCAAAGTGAGGGAGAACACCCACAAGGCCACAATAGTGCCCCTAGGAGGGACGCTACACCTGTAGGCGCCGCCAATGCCGGCACCAAAGCACAGAGCTTTCAATTGGTATTCCCACACCTTGTCAAAGGAACCTGGCTACCGAGCCCACCACAATTGGATCCCAGCCTCTAGATCAAGATCATGGCTCGGCCAACACAAGTGTTGACAACATTGCCACGGCCACCCTCCTAGGGGCACCATTGAGGGCATAGCTCACCGTCGACCACCACCCTGTCCCGACTAGATCTAGACTAAGACGGGTGGCACCAACAATGGGCCCCTTTCTCAAGAAGATGCGTTATTCTTCGTGTATTTATTAAATCTTCTTGTGAATGCAAAAACTCACATGGTAAATGATTTGTGGTACTTAGTTGAAAATGGATGGTGTTGGTGGAGGAGGATGCCTCAAGGGACCTACCCGCTCAAGGATCTTGGTAACATATATGCGACCTCAGGTCCACAAGTGGAGGTTGCAGGTACCGCACGAACTATCTAGACTGAAACTTTGATGCCATCTTACTTTATAGCAAGTTTGATGCCATACTATGCTTGCTCTGGATTTTATCATGGTTGTATTTACCAAGAAATGTTTCCCCTTTCCCTCACTCAAAAGGTCAAAAAGGACTCGAAACTTGCACAGTTTTTTAGAGTAAATTCCACATTTTACCCCCTAGATAGATATGCATCTGGGACACTAATTACCCCATCGAGTGAAAATTCGTTTAGAATACCCTTTGAGAAGCTTTGGACCCTCGTTTCTGATGCGTATTCATTAGGCAAAGTGGGAGGTGACGCCCCGGGTCCAAAAATATCTAGACGACGACGAGGAATGGAACTGATGGACAAGAGAAGTCTGGGCATGATCATAAATGATGCCCTCCAACCTTTACACATTTTTTACGAATCATTGACGCAAGATGCTGATCCTATCTAACCTAAACAAGCAAAACGAAAATTGGGGTAAAACCATGTTTAAAGTCTCCAAAATCTGATATTTCGAAAGAAGTTCCACTAAATAGGGTAATATGTGTCACAAATGTACAACTACAGGGTAAAAAGTGGAATTCACTCTTTTCTAAAAGCAAATTCAGTAATTTGTTACTAACTCTAACGTTTAGAAAAAAAAGATCTTGTAGGCAATTAGAACTGGGTCCAACCATATGTATTTCCACAATAATAAACCTATTGGTTCATCGTGTCACTATGTGTATGCATTGAAGCCATTGGAATGCTTACTCTTAATGATTTGCTAGGTGACTCTCTGTTCCCATTGTGCTAAGACGCGTGGAATGAATAATAATAGTTCGATTATTCAGGCAACGATTTCTTTACAACTGAAAATAGCCACGGCACACATTAAGCACTAGTCTACCTGAACTACTCCACGAGCCACGACTAGCTCATCTGCCTCGTCGTCCTCCGCCTCCTCGTCCTCGTATGCACCCATCCGGCCCGTCGCCGTCAAACGCAATCCAAGCGAAGATGATTGATCCTGTCAAGGCGATGAAGGAAAAGCAAATATCCGGCCACCCCCTGTATATATATGGTCGTCAGTATACGCGCTCAACCGGCGACAAAGTAATCATCCAAGAAAGAACCGAGCATAGTGATCACGAACTCACCCGTCGGCGCCGCCCTGCGGCCCGTTGGTGAACATCGTCCGCTGCAGAATAGTTAAACCGGACGAGGGATTCAGATCGAGATTTAATTTACTATTACACCGCTGAAAAAAGAGACCAACAGACGAAGGTGCACTAGCTTACATACCGCCCCGGAGGCAGAGTTGGCGGGCGCGGCGAAGGAGAGGCGGGAGGCCGGCCGGAGCGCGAGGCCGGCCGTGGACCGGAGCGCCGCCGCCATGGATCTGTCGTCGCGCGCGGTTCGCTGCAGACTCGAATCTCGGGGCGCGGGGGTTTCGATCGAGAGGAATCCGGCGAAGAAGCCAAATAAGATGCGCACGACGTCTATCACGGCCGTTGCCGCTGCATGCGGATCGGACCCACCGGTACAGTCAAATCGTATCTGGCCAACCCCTATACCTCGTATATACCGTGAAACAAGAAAAGAAAAAACACCAGAACGCCCCACCTTGACCTACGTCGTACTCCAGCGGGCGTTCCAGATTAGTCGGACGAAGAAACGATCGAGAGGAATTCACCTAGCAAAACGGCCAGTGCGCCGTAAGGGGAGATTTTTTTTTAATAATCTTCAATAACCATGATCATATTTTGCTGCATTACCGAGATACATTATCACTCTCATTTTCGTGAAATTGTGAACAATTTATAAAAACCACGAACATTTTTTAAACATGTGAATATATCTGAAATCATGAACATTTTTACAGTTTTCGAACATTTTTCTAAAATCATGAAAACAATGAATTCATGAAGATCTTTATAATATTTGCAAACATTTTATTTAAAACGTGAACATTTTTTAAAATATTTTTCTTGAATAGGCGAACATTTCTAGAAGTGATGAACATATTTTTGGAAATTGGTGGAACAAATTTTGAAATGCATGATCATTTTTTGAATCCGCAAACATTTATGAATCAATAAACTATTTTGTAAGTCACAGACAGTTTTGTATTTTTAGGAAAATTTTCAATTCATGAACATTTTATGAATTGGCGAAATTTTGTTCAATTTCGTTAATATTTTTTAAATACATGAACTTCTTAAAAAATCATGAAACTTTTTTGAATTTCTGAACATTTGTTTTCAAAATTACGAACACTTTTTGAATATGGGAACATTTTTAAAAATATCATGAACATTTTCTAATCCACAAACATTTATGAATTATTAAACATTTTATTTAAAAAATCACATTTTTTATTTTAAGAATTTTTTATGTCTTAAATTATTTAAAGTAGGAAAAACAAAGATTGAAAAGAAAAATAAAAAAGAAAAATAGGCCCCTCGGACATGGGCCGGCCCAAACAGGCGCGATGTGTCTTCTCCCAGCTCGCAGAGCGCAATATACAAGGTTTATACTGTATGAGCCGGTCCAGGCAGGGATTCCCCTTTTTATCACTTATAGGTGACATCGGTGGGTAACATTTTGCAATTTTGAGGGCAATTTCGTTGACGTACCGCCACAAGCAATAGCCCCTTTATTATTAGGTATAGATTGAAGCTAATCGATGGACTTCACTGCCTTCTCAGCATATAGGTATTTCACCAATTGTGAATAATGGTATTGCAAACTAAGCACATAAGGACTAGGTATTGCTAATTTCTTAATGGGACTAGTATAACTAAAATTGAGCAAATTTTTACCAGCTTTAGGTACCATGAGGACCTGTTCGAGAGCTAAATGGAGTCGTGAAGTGAAGTTGTCTCTTAGTCAGCTCTTGAAAGATCATGATGTGTCTGCACAGAACGCATTGAGCAATGAAGCATGGAAGCATGGAAGCATGGACAAAGTAATACTTTTCAACTGAATACCAAGTTCAGCATGTCATCTGATGCTAGCCAAGTCAAGCAATAGGAGCAAGATTTGAAAAAAGCTTATCGAAGTGTCAAAGATTCGACATTTGAGAATGGTTTTGGATGGAATAAAGATAGAACGATGGTAGATGCACTAGCGAGTGTTTCGGGAGTGCAGCGTTTCTGCACCCAGGCTCAGCTGCACCTCCCAATGAACAGTAAAATTGAAAAAATAGCAAAAATGTTCAAACAAATCTGAAATTTTTACACATGAAAGTTAAGAGAATCTTCTAGGTGCGTGCCAAATTTCAAGTTGTTTGGACATTTGGGAAGATCGTGGCAAAAATAACAAATTTGGCTTGTCAAAGAAACTTTCAAGAAGTGCATTGTGTAGACCGAATTTTGTTTTTTTCACCACGAGGTCATCAAATGTCCAAACACCTTGAAAATTTGCACGCACCTAAAAAAATCTCTCATCCTGCATGTGTAAAAATTTCAGATTTTTTTGAATTTGTTTGCTTTTGTTTTCGAATTTACTGTTCACCGGGAGTAGATGAGCCCGTGCACCGTTTTGAATTATCGGTGTTTCGGCTGCATTTGCTGCTCGTAAGAACAGCAAGGGTGCCCTCCAATGTGGGATAAGTCTTTCCATACTATGATGAATTGGCTTCGCTCTACGAAGGTTAGTGCGATATTATTACTTGTATTTTTTTACATCATGTTTGAGTCATATTTTTGTTGATGGCACTTAATTTTTTGAACATGACATATAGGTCGCTATGCTCGTGGTATGGACTATTATGCAAGCAAGGTAAATAATGTGGTGAATTATGTTGACGAAAAGCCTAATTCTTATCAGTCGCCATCACCTACTTTACAAGGTGCAAGTGAATATGGTTTCCATTTTCCTATTGAAGGAGAGACTCGAGATTTAAATGTGGATAATGCCCAGCATTTATCATCACCTTTGCAACAATTGAAAACTACACCAAGCTCCACACAACCACCTACAGAGAAGCCTAGCAAAAAAAGCATAAGCGGGGTACTAGTAAACCTTCGGATGGATTTCACGAGCGATATCTGAAGTTCAAGAAGGAAGAAATAGACCGATTTGCAGCAATTGAGGAGAAGAAAGCAGGTATCTAGAAGAGAGAAAAAAACAGAGGATCCCTACAACATTAATAAGTGCATTACAACTCTTGAAGATTTAGGGGGACTACAATTGAGTGAAATTCCGATGGCATGAGATATCTTCGAAGCAAAGAATAACAGGGAAGTTTTCTTGTCATTTTCAAGTAATGAACTACGATTGGCTTGGATTAAAATGGAGATTGCACGTAGCAACCTGGAATAGAACTAACATCTCGTGGCGTCATCTGGTGGTTAGCATATATTTTGGTCATGTGGCGATTAGATATATGTTGGTCATGTGGTGTGGTTAGCATATATATTTTTGTAGTTCGTGAAGTCCAGTATTTTGTATTATCAAATATGTATCTGCACCTATGCTAAAGGGGTGGGATCAAAATTATATAATGAAGTAAAACTTTAATATCCCAGTACATGGATGCTGACACAACTTGCAAGCCTTATCACTATGTCTATCTTCTATGTGATACATATTGCTCCCACATATGATGTGCTATATTATCTCCCATTTGATTTCCTGCTTCCCTTGAGTAGTTGAAAGCATGTATGTCAGCATGATAGTTATGGTCTCCATTTGGTACATCAACAATCCGCTCCTGATCACAATATCCATGGTAGCATGTCGAAGATCAAATAGTTCCTTGTAATTTTGTGGCCTTTGACGAACTCTTCCTTTTTCATTTAAATGATACATAGTACCACAATATGGAGCAAGAAACTGTGGCGTGTTTGCATAACCAACATCCATGATATAAAATTTACCACCAGGCACTTCGAAACCGTGATTAAGTGCATCATGTAGAACTCCTGCATCTGAAGCTGATCCATCCCAACCAGGATGTATATGCACAAATTTCAAAGAAAAATCGCAAGCAACCATAACATTCTGCGAGATTGTTTGCTTCATATTTCTGTATGGCTCTTGCTGACCCAACCGAAGCTTTAATAGGGATGTGAGTACCGTATATAGCACCAATACAGTTCTGCACAAAAACAAGACACATCCGTCTCCTCCACTGCCCACCACCAAACCGGCAGAATTGCGCCGCACAGCTGTCGCCCCGATTCGAACGCCTTGCAACCGCCGCCATGCCGCCGAAGAAGGTCTCAAAGAGCAAGACGGGGTTCTTCGTAGTGTGGGCGAAGCCGTCCGACAACTTCGGCGTCGAGTTCTGCGACGACCACCGGCGCTGCTGGCTCGGCACATACCACACTATTGACGAGGCCACACGTGCGTATGATGTGGCTACGTGGCGTGCCAGGAGGCCGAGGACGGAGCTCAACTTCCCAGAGATTGAGACCCGTGCGGATGCGGAGTTCCTCATGCCAGAGAATTTCCGGATGGACGAGATGACAAAGAAATAAGAAGAAGCCGGTCATTCGCGTTGCCGACCCCTCGACGAGGCCGGGGGTGAAGAAGGGGCTGAAGAAGGAGGACGAGGCCGACCCCTCGACGTGATCCCTGTTAAGTCTGACTCATCGAACTAGGTGACTCGAAGGAGTAGGACGAGGGGTGCAACGACCCCAGCAAGGATGAGTTCTGGCAGCAGTTCAAGTGCTCTGATGACGAGTATTTTCATCTTCGATGTAGTTCAAGTAGTTGCTTGAACTAGTAGTAGTCCTTGGAGTAGTAGTATTTTGATGGATGTAGTAGTTTGAACTATGTTTTAATTAGAACTGTGTTTAATTATGTTTTAGTTAGAACCATGTTTAGTCATGTTTCAAATGAAGTAGTAGTTGAACTTGCTATGTTTGAGTTATGTTTGAAATGAAGTAGTAGTTCAACTTGTTTTACATCTTCAAATATATGATCTGTTGGAGTAGGACACCAAATATACATCATATGTTCTAGTTGGCTCTTTTATGGAGATCTAAAAAATACTTTTACATCTTCAATTATCCTCTCTCTCTCTCTCTCTCTCCTCTCTCATATATTATTTTGCTTATTAGGAACACGTGTAGGGATTGACTCTAATAGTTCGTGTGTTGCTTCCAAAATTTGGTGGAATTATATACACACAATTATACTTCTCAATTTATCTCTCTTGAATTCTCATCGTAGCTACAATTATTTTCAAGGTATCCAGTAGGTTTTTCTACTTCCTTAGATTACTATGGGTGTGACTATATAACATCTAGATGTGAGATAAGTCTTTTTTTTTGTTTTTCCGACAGAAGTGTGACAAAAAAATGCAAGCGACGTGTGCACTACACAGAAATTGATCTCGTGAACCCATATTAGGAAATGACAGCTCCTACCGCTCCAACCAACAACTGTTGTTGACAATTAGTAAACCGGAAACATTTAGGAACATAGCACAGCGTCCAGATTAGAAAACATGTTTGAATTTTTTTGGAACTTTTTTAAAGATTGTGATTTTATTTTTGAAATGTCCGATATTTTTAAAACAAAAACAATTTTGAAATTTTGAAAATGTATTTTCAAATGTGAATAAACTTTATAATTCAGTTTTTTAAATAACAACAATATTTGGTATTCAGAACAATTTCTTCTCAAACAAAATTTGAAAACATACACAATTTTTAAAAATCCCCGAACAGTTTTAGAGTGTTTATTCTATTTTCATTTTAATAATACATTTTCAACAAAAAAGTTGCTTGTACAATTTAAAAAATGTTGAAATTTTGAAATGTTCATGCATCTCAAAAAGTTGGGTCCAACTATGTCACATCTTGATGTGAGATAATACCTCACATCTAATTATGACATCATCCCACATCAGCAGATAAATGAGCCTCACCATTGTATTGTTTGTTTCTTTTCTTTTGTTTTCTTACTATTTTTTGTCTGTCACCCACGAAAAAGTCACGCACCCACTCTGCCGCAACTCAGAAAAAAAGGTCGGACCCTAGTTACGAGTTGATGGTGGACTTGCAATTGGGGCAAAACAAAGTCGGGTCTAGGTTGCGAGTTGAGGACAGACTCACAGCTGGGACAAAAACAAGGTCGGGCCCCAGGGTGGGATTGCAACTTAGACAAAAAAAGGTCAGGCCCCCGTTGCGAGTCGTGTGTGGACTTGCAACTGAAAAAAAAGGTCGGACACCAGTTGCGAGTTGAGGGTGGACTTGCAATTGAGACAAAAAAACAGGCTCAGTTGCGAGTCAAGGGTGGATTTGCAACTGGGACAAAAAAAGGTCACACTCTAGTTGCGAGTCGAGGGTGGACTTGCAATTAGGACAAAAAAATGTTAGACCCAATGGCGAGTCGAGGGTGGACTTACAATTGGGACAAAAAAAGATCGGGCCCCTAGTTGCGAGTAAGGGTGGACTTGCAACTAGGGCAAAAAATGTTGGACCCAGTTGTGAGTCGACGGTAGATTTGCAATTGGACAAAATGTTGACCCAGTTACGAGTCAAGGTTGGACTATCAACTTGGGAAAAAAGATCGAGTCCAGTTGTGAACCGATGGTGGACTTGTAACCGGACAAAAAAAGTCGGGCCCAGCTGCGAGTCAAGAGTGGACTTGCAATTGGGACTAAAAAAGACAGGCTCTAGTTGCGAGTTGGGTGAACTTGCAACTCGGACAAAACAAAATTGAGCATTAGTTGCAAGTCGAGGGTGGACTTAAAACTGCGGCAAAAAAGTTTCAGCCCAGTTGCATTTCAAGGATGGAATTGCAGCTGAGAGAAAAAAAAAATCAAAGTCCAGTTGTGAGTCGAACATGAGATTGCAACTTAGACAAAAGAAGGTCGGACCTGAGTTGCAAGTTGAGGGTAGACTTGTAATTCGGAAAGAAAAAACAACCCATGTTTAGTGGTGGACAGCCAACAAGGAGAAAAAAAAACCTAGAACATAAAAATAGACCACAAATATAGTGAACACAAGGTTAGATGTGACATAATTATGTCACATCTAGATGTATGTTAGACAGACTCATTCTGTTTTATAAAAAGCTAAAGTAACAATCGCTAGTAGCACGAAAGGTATGAATTAACACAAAATTACATCTCTATTCTCCCACGTAAGTCGTTTTGGCCGTTCAATCTTACATTATTAGGAACAGAGCTAGTATATTACAAGCGCGTTGGTTTTCTCGTCTTGTTCTTCTCTACCTACCTCGTCCTCCGATCCGTCCTCCTCGTGATCCGACGAGCCCCGGCGGCCCGGCCCAATCAATCGCACACGTGAACATACCAATTCCGACGAGGGCAAGGAAGTGAAAGCAAAGATCCGGCCACCCCCTGTATGTAGACTCTAGTCGTCAGTATTACGCGCTCAACCGGCGATAAAATATTCAAACTGAGCATATACTAGGAGTAGTAATTACGAACTCACCCGGGTGGCCCGTCGTCGAAGCCACGGTGCTGCCCACCGGTGTACATCGTCCGCTGCAGAATAATTGAACCGGACGAGTTAATCAGCAGACGCGCACGTACGAAGGTTTCAGATCGGGGTGAGTTTACTACTACTTGCTACAGAAGAAAACTAACAGACGATGGTGTGCTAGATCCGTATATACGTACCGCCCTGGTGCTGGCGGACGCGGGGCCGCCGGTGGAGGAGGAGAGGCGCGAGGCCCGCCGGAGCGCGAGGCCGACAGTGGAGCGGAGCACGGCCGCCATCGATCGGTCGCCGCGGTTCGTAGCAGAGTCGAATATCGGGGCGTGGGTGGGGAGTTTCGATCGATCGAGGGGAAACCTACGGAAGGAGCTTAGCTTTGGTTGATCTGAGTTCCGCGGGTGGAGCTTCGTTGATGGACAAAGATCGTTCGGATGGTTCGCAATATGTACTACTCCAATACGTGTATGAGTCGCTCAAAAAAAAAAAACCGCGTATGAGACCGTGTCGGAGAGAGACACCGGAGGAAGTACCTGTTTTTTTTCCTTTTGAGCGGTGAGGACATACGTTTTTTTAGGCCAATGATAGGCGCCGACGCACCGGTCCAACCACTCAGCCGGACGCCACGCGGCCACACGATTAGCGCCTTCAGGACCGCGCGTTTCAGCAATCTATCCACGCCCGCCCCCTTCTTCTTCCTCGCTTCAGATCCACCATAATCCCCACATGGAGCGACACCACCCCGCTGCTCACCAGCTCACCGCGGCCGTCCACCCGCTCATGGCCGCCGCTCGCCGGCTCACCGCGGCACAACACACAGTGGCCACTCGCCCCGCTGGACAGTTGCAGCAAAAATCTTTACTTCAGCCGGTTCCAGCAAAATCAATTGTTTTTTCCAGCAGAAAAACATAAAGGTTGAAGCAAAAAATACCAACGCAGTCACCGCCGATGCCACCACAGCACCTTCTCGTCGGTTGAAGCAAATCCCCTGGTTGGTTCCAACAAAATCAAATACAGTTTCCAACAAAGAACAAAATCAAAAACTGGTTCCGGCAAAAGTAGAAGATGGTGGTAGCAAAAATCAAAATACGGCGGTAGCAAATTTCTAGCCGGTTCCAGCAAAATCAAAAGAAGTTAGTAGCAAAAATCTGGGCTGGTTCCAGCAAAAGAAGCCACCTCGTCGGCTTTCCAGCAAAGAAAAAATTGGAGCACCGATGCGGACCGTCGATGCTCCCGACGACACCGGTAGTAGTATCTACCAGAGCTAGTTGCAACATCTTCGCATGCCCCCCATCGACGCACGCCGCTTGTATCATCTCAACCAGCTAGTTGTAGCACCGCCCGTCGCCGGTTCCAGCAAAAAAGCTGGCCGGTTGTAGCACGCAATCCCAGCCCCGCCCGACGCCGCCCGCCCCCGTCGCAGCTCTGTGTTGCCCGGTTGTAGTACGTCGAGATGGCGGTTCCAACTTCGGCTGACGCAGGTTGCAGCATGCCTCGCTGTTGTGCCACTCACCGGTGACCGGTCGCCGCTTGTAGCATGGCCTCATCGGAGCTTGCAGCGCAGATGCGAGAGGAGACGGGGTGTGGTGGCGCACGGCCAAGCCGTCGCCCCAGGCTAGCGGTTGTTCGTCATGGCGGGTTGCAGCACACAACCTCAGCTGACTCGACGCCAACGACCTCGCCTACTGACGACGGGTGGCCGGGGGCGGTGGGCAGCCATGCCATTGCTGGCGATTTGTTTGAGGAGAAAAGCTTAGGTGCGGGATGAAGAAGAGCAAATGACGGTATGTGGAGAAGGTGCGAGAGGATAAGGCAGGGAAAAAGCGGTGGGGTGGGCCTACTAGCAGCAACCGTTAAAGCGAGTGCGCGCACGAACGACCGAAAGGTTCGGCCGGCGTGTAGACTGTTGGAAATATGCCCTAAAGGCAATAATAAAGTGGTTATTATTATATTTCCTTGTTCATGATAATTGTCTATTGTTCACGCTATAAGTGTATTAAGCAGAAACCGTAATACATGTGTGAATACATAGATCGTAATATGTCCCTAGTAAGCCTCTAGTTAACTAGCTCGTTGATCAATAGATGGTCATGGTTTTCTGACCATGGACATTGAATGTCGTTGATAACGGGATCACATCATTAAGAGAATGATGTGATGGACAACACCCAATCTTAAGCATAGCACAAGATCGTGTAATTCGTTTGCTAAAGCTTTTCTAATGTCAAGTATCATTTCCTTAGACCATGAGATTGTGCAACTCCCGGATACCGTAAGAATGCTTTGGGTGTGCCAAACGTCACAATGTAACTGGATGGCTATAAATGTGCACTACAGGTATCTCCGAAAATATCTGTTGGGTTGTCACGAATCGAGACTGGGATTTGTCACTCCGTATGACAGAGATGTATCTCTGGGCCCACTCGGCAATGCATCATCATAATGAGCTCAATGTGACTAAGGAGTTGGTCACGGGATTATGTGTTACGGAACGAGTAAAGAGACTTGCCGGTAACGAGATTGAACGAGGTATGGGGATACCGACGATCGAATCTCGGGCAAGTAACATGCCGATAGACAAAGGAAATTGTATACGGGATTGATTGAATCCCCGACATCGTGGTTCATCCGATGAGATCATCCTGGAACATGTGGGAACCAACATGGGTATCCAGATCCCGCTGTTGGTTATTGACCGAAGAGATGTCTTGGTCATGTCTATGATACGTCTCCAACGTATCTATAATTTTTTGATTGTTCCATACTATTATATTATCTATTTTGGATGTTTAATGGGTTTTAATATACCCTTTAATATTATTTTGGGACTAACCTACTAACCAAAGGCCCAGTGCAAATTGTTGTTTTTTCCTATTTCAGTATTTCGTAGAAAAGAAATACCAAACAGAATCCAAACGGAATGAAACCTTCGGAAGAGTTATTTTTGGAACAAACGTGATCGAGGAGACTTGGAGTGGCCGTCAAGAAAGAAGCAAGGAGGCCACGAGGCAGGAGGGCGCGCCCAGGGGGTAGGCGCGCCCCCACCCTCATGGGCCCCTCGCAGCTCCACCGATGTACTTCTTCCTCCTATGTATATCCATATACCCCGAAAACATCCAGGAGCACCACGAAACCCTATTTTCACCGCCGCAACCTTCTGTACCCGTGAGATCCCATATTGGGGCCTTTTCCGACGCTCCGCCGGAGGGGAAATCGATCACGGAGGGCTTCTACATCAACACCAGAGCCTCTCCGATGATGTGTGAGTAGTTTACCACAGGCCTTCAGGTCCATAGTTATTAGCTAGATGGCTTCTTCTCTCTCTTTGGATCTCAATACAAAGTTCTCCTCGATTCTCTTGGATATCTATTCGATGTAATTCTTTTTGTGGCGTGTTTGTCGAGATCCGATGAATTGTGGGTTTATGATCAAGATTATCTATGAACAATATTTGATTCTTCTCTGAAATCTCTTATGCATGATTTAATATATTTGCAAGTCTCTTCGAATTATCAGTTTGGTTTGGCCTACTAGATTGACTTTTCTTGCAATGGGAGAAATGCTTAGCTTTGGGTTCAATCTTGCGGTGTCCTTTCCCAGTGACAGCAGGGGCAGCAAGGCACGTATTGTATTGTTGCCATCGAGGATAAAAAGATGGGGTTTATATCATATTGCTTGAGTTTATCCCTCTACATCATTTCATCTTGCCTAATGCGTTACTCTGTTCTTATGAACATAATACTCTAGATGCATGATGGATAGCGGTCGATGTGTGGAGTAATAGTAGTAGATGCAGAATCGTTTCGGTCTACTTGTCGCGGACATGATGCCTATATACATGATCATGCCTAGATATTCTCATAACTATGCGCTTTTCTATCAATTGCTCGACAGTAATTTATTCACCCACCGTAGAATTTGCTATCTTGAGAGAAGCCACTAGTAAAACCTATAGCCCCTGGGTCTATCTTCCATCATAATATTTTCCTATTTACTTTCTTGTTTATTTTGCAATCTTTATAATAAAAATACCAAAAATATTTATCTTATTATCCTTATCAGATCTCACTTTCGTAAGTGACCGTGAAGGGATTGACAACTCCTTTATCGCGTTGGTTGCGAGGTTCTTGTTTGTTTGTGCAGGTACGAGGGACTTGCATGTAGTCTCCTACTGGATTGATACCTTGGTTCTCAAAAATTGAGGGAAATACTTACGCTACTGTGTTGCATCACCCTTTCCTCTTCAAGGGAAAACCAACGCAAGCTCAAGAGGTAGCAAGAAGGATTTCTGGCGCCGTTGCCAGGGAGGTTGCACCAAGTCAAGTCAAGATTTGATCTCCCGTCAGTAGGCCATTTCCGGCGCCGTTGCCGAGGAGGTTTACACCAAGTCAAGACATACCAAGTACCCATCACAAACTCTTATCCCTCGCATTACATTATTTGTCATTTGCCTCTCGTTTTCCTCTCCCCCACTTCACCTTTGCCTTTTCTTCGCCTTCTTCCCATATGTCTTTTTGTTTGTGTTTCCATGTGCCTTCTATTTGCTTGCATCTTTGCTTGCTAAAAATCTATTGATATGGATCCACTTAAAGTGTTCTACTTGGATCATCTTTGATCCTTATGCGCTCGTGCTGAATCCCCAACTAGCCTAGTTGATGGGAAATCTTTAGATGAGCATGCTCATTTTGTGCGTCATCGTTTGTCTGAAAAGGGGAAGCTCTTATGGTATCAAATAAATAGTTTGCTATGCTATGCTTGGAATCTTTGTGAAATTTATGACTTTACTTGTTGATCTAAGAACCCTAAAAAACACCTTCCCTACCTATGTGAGTTTAATGATAATGAAATCTTATCTTCTTATGGAAAGGGTGTTTATAGTTACTATGATATCGGACAAATTGAAGAATTTGTCGTTTTTAAGGGTGCTCATGAAGTTGCTTCTTTGATTGAAAAGTATGATATTACTCTCTACAAATCTGAAAATTCTGACATACTTAAATATTGCTATGAAAACTATGCTCACAATGCCTATGTTAAGGAATTTATTGAGAGAATGACCGTTGCTTTGGAAGAAAATAATGATATGCACGAATCTATAGATAATTATGATTCTGATGATTTGATTGAAATATCCCTTGATGAACATGATTCTTGCTATTATTATAGCCATGATGCCAATATTTATGGAGATGAATTTTCTATAGTTCCTTATGTTAAACACGAGATTATTACTATTGCACCCATACTTGATAGTTCCTTGAATCAAAAGCATGATTGCAATGATTTTACTATACATTTTATTGATGACAATTGTGCTAATAATATGCAAAACCCTAAGCTTGGGGATGCTAGTTTTGATATGACTACTACTTGTTGCAATGATCATGATTGGGGTGATTCTTCTTATGATCTTGAAAATTTATTTAAGCCCCATGATGAATATGATATTGATAATAGTGTTTGAAATAATATTGAAAGTGGGTTTGGAAGAGTGTCAACTTTAGATCCCACATATTTAGATAATGTTCAAGTTTTTGATAGAAGTGGGTTTGGAGAGGTCATGACTTTAGTTAATGTTAATCCCACTATTTTGGAAGAGTATCAACTTTGCATACATGTGGATCGTGTTAAGAATATGTTTTGTGATAGCTATATTGTTGAATTTGCTTATGATCATACATATAATTATTATGAGAGATGAAAATATGGTTTTAGAAATTTTCATGTTACTAAATTATCTCTCATTATGTTGAGATTGCTATTGTTTCTTTCCGCTTCCTTGCATATGCTAGTTTTTGCTTGCCTTGATAATTTGTTTGCCTATAAGATGCCTATGCATAGGAAGTATGTTAGACTTAGATGTGTTTGTCACATGTTTTATGATGCTCTCTTTGTGCTTCAATTCTTGTCTTTCATTTGAGCATCATTGAAATCTCTTCGCCTAGCTAGGGGCGTTAAACGATAGCGCTTGTTGGGAGGCAACCCAATTTTTTTTTGTTTCTTGTTTTTTTGTTCCTGTTTAGTAATAAATTATTCATCTAGCTTATGTTTAGATGTGGTTTTATGTTTTTAATTAGTGTTTGTGCCAAGTAGAACCTTTGGGAAGACTTGGGGGAAGTCTTTGCGATCTTGCTGTAAAAAACAGAAACTTTAGCGCTCACGAGATTTGCTGCCATTTTTCACTAGAGAGTGCAATTAGATTGATTTTTTTGAAGATGATTAATAGACAAATTCCTCACGTCCAACAATTTATTTCAGAATTTTTTGGGCTACAGAAGTATTCTAAACCTACATATTACTATAGACTGTTCTGTTTTTAACAGATTCTGTTTTTCGTGTGTTGTTTGCTTATTTTGATGAATCTATGACTAGTATCGGGGGGTATGAACCATAGAGAAGTTGGAATACAGTAGGTTTAACACCAATATAAATAAAGAATGGTTTCATTACAGTACCTTGAAGTGGTGGTTTGCTTTCTTATACTAACGGAGCTCATGAGATTTTCTGTTAAGTTTTGTGTTGTGAATGTTTTCAAGTTTTGGGTAAATATTTGATGGATTTTGGAATAAGGAGTGGAAAGATCCTAAGATTGGGGGATGCCCAAGGCACCCCAAGGTAAAATTCAAGGACAGCCAAAAGCCTAAGCTTGGGGATGCCCCGGAAGGCATCCCCTCTTTTGTCTTCGTCCATCGGTAACTTTACTTGATGCTATATTTTTATTCACCACATGATATGTGTTTTGCTTGGAGCGTCTTGTATGATTTGAGTCTTCGCTTTTTAGTTTACCACAATCATCCCCTGTTTGCGATTAGCCACAACAAACTGAAACAGTTAGATAGATCAACGTGTGTGTGCTAGACGGGCACACCCATTCTAATTAAAAGATGTGTGCTGACATTGCCTATTGCGGTGCACCCTATGGTGCAAACGCCATGTACGCAGCCGAGAAGGCGTACGTGTCCATGTTACGCCTTCCAGGAATAGTGCCGCACTTATAACCATCAGTAAATTTTAAGCATGCGTCCTGTCACATTCCAAATTGCAAACCTGTTCACACCGATCAAAAGCTAAACGGTTTCCCACTTAGGAGCGTATTACTACGCGGTTATAAATACTACTACTCCAAGATGACTGCACATTCCTCCTCAACTCCTCATCCACAAAAAGTCAAAAACAAACAAGTCATTCATCATTGTTCCCTTGCGTCCGTCATGGCCAGCGTGAGTTCTGGGTCGAGAGATTGCGACCAGGTTGAGGCGAGCCTGGAAGCGGGAGCACAAGAGATGTCCCGCCGCACAGCCGTAGCAGCAGAGAGGTCCCGCCGCACCGCCGAAGTAGCAGGGAGGACCTGCCGCGCCGTCGATGCGGCAGACCGGTCCGGCCGCGCCGCAGAAGCAGAAGAGATGTCCCGCCGTGCTGCGAATGTAGCAGACTGGTTCGGCCACGCCGCGGAAGCAGAAGAGATGTCTCGTCGCGCTACGAATGCAGTAGAGATGTCCTCCCTTGCCGCGGCGGCCTGGGAAAATGCCTCGCGGGCAGGCGAGGACTCTTACAGGCGCATGCGTGCCCTCGTCCATAGGCAGATGGATCAGATCTCCAGGTGGGCGAGGTTGCAGGAGGACCTGCAAGCCTCACTTGAATAGTTGATATGTCTCCAACGTATCTATAATTTTTGATTGCTCCATGCTATATTATCTATTGTTTTGGACATTATTGGGCTTTATTATCCACTTTTATATTATTTTTGGGACTAACCTATTAACCGGAGGCCCAACCCAAAATTGTTGTTTTTTGCCTGTTTTAGGGTTTCAAAGAAAAGGAATATCAAACGGAGTCCATACGAAATGAAACCTTCGGGAACGTGATTTTTTCAACGAACAAGACCCAGGAGACTTGGACCCTACGTCAAGAAAGAAAAGAGGAGGCCACGAGGTAAGGGGCGCGCCTACCCCCCCAGGCGCGCCCTCCACCCTCATGGGCCCCCTGTTGCTCCACCGACGTACTCCTTCCTCCTATATATACCTACGTACCCCCAAACAATCAGATACGGAGCCAAAACCCTAATTCCACCGCCGCAACTTTCTGTATCCACAATATCCCATCTTGGGGCCTGTTCCGGAGCTCCGCCGGAGGGGGCATCGATCACGGAGGGCTTCTACATCAACACCATAGCCCCTCCGTTGAAGTGTGAGTAGTTTACCTCAGACCTACGGGTCCATAGTTAGTAGCTAGATGGCTTCTTCTATCTTTTTGGATATCAATACAATGTTCTCCCCCTCTCTTGTGGAGATCTATTCGATGTAATCTTCTTTTTGTGGTGTGTTTGTTGAGACCGATGAATTGTGGGTTTATGATCAAGTCTATCTATGAATAATATTTGAATCTTCTCTGAATTGTTTTATGTATGATTGGTTATCTTTGCAAGTCCCTTCGAATTATCAGTTTGGTTTGGCCTACTAGATTGATCTTTCTTGCAATGGGAGAAGTGCTTAGCTTTGGGTTCAATCTTGCGGTGTCCTTTCCCAGTGACAGTAGGGGCAGCAAGGCACGTATTTTATTGTTTCCATCGAGGATAACAAGATGGGGTTTTCTTCATATTGCATGAGTCTATCCCTCTACATCATGTCATCTTGCTTAAGGCGTTACTCTGTTTTTAACTTAATACTCTAGATGCATGCTGGATAGCGATCGATGAGTGGAGTAATAGTAGTAGATGCAGGCAGGAGTCGGTCTACTTGTCTCGGACGTGATGCCTATATACATAATCATACCTAGATATTCTCATAACTATTCTCAATTCTGTCAATTGCTCAACAGTAATTTGTTCACCCACCGTAGAATACTTATGCTCTCGAGAGAAGCCACTAGTGAAACCTATGGCCCCCGGGTCTATCTTCATCATATTAATCTCCTACTACTTAGTTATTTCCTTTGCTATTTACTTTGCCTTTATTTTACTTTGCATCTTTATCACAAAAATACCAAAAATATTATCTTATCATATCTATCAGATCTCACTCTCGTAAGTGGCCTTATAGGGATTGACAACCCCTATTTGCGTTGGTTGCGAGGATTTATTTGTTTTGTGCAGGTATGAGGGACTCACGCGTAGCCTCCTACTGGATTGATACCTTGGTTCTCAAAAACTGAGGGAAATACTTACACTACTTTGCTGCATCATCCCTTCCTCTTCGGGGAAAACCAACGTAGTGCTCAAGAGGTAGCAAGAAGGATTTCTGGCGCTGTTGCCGGGGAAGTCTACGCAAAAGTCAACATACCAAGTACCCATCACATACCCTTATCTCCCGCATTACATTATTTGCCATTTGCCTCTCGTTTTCCTCTCCCCCACTTCACCCTTGTCGTTTTATTTGCCCTCTCTCTCTATCCTCCCTCTCTTTCTCTATTTGCCTCTTTTTTGCCCGCTTGCTTTTTGTTTGCTTGTGTGTTAGTTTGTTTGCTTGTCGTTATGGCTAGTCCCTTATCTTCTCCGTTGTCTCCCGAGAATGAAATTCTAAATTTTAAGCAAAGGGAGGGAGAAAATCTAAAAGATGCTTGGTATAGAATTTGCAATGCTCAAAATTGATCTACTAGGAAGCAATCTACTTCCGTTCTCCTTCGCAATTTTTATGTAGGCATTACTCCTTGGCATAGATATGTTCTTGAAACTATTACCGGAGGGAACTTCTTGGGTAGCCATACTTTTTATTCTTATAATGCTATGATAGATTCATTTGGCTCACCCCCTCTCTTGGTTAATGGAACTATATTAACTTTGGAGCATGTAATGCAAAGGCTTGAAATTATTGAAAATAAGGTTGCTACCATAGAGTTAATTGAAAATTTGGATAAAAAGATTCACAACCGAATCTCTCAATATGGATCTAAAGTAGGAGTTACTTTGAGAAATATTAAAGAAAAGGAACCCATAGTTAATGAGAAAATAAATCATGATTCTACTAGGATCGATAAACTTGAGGATATTATTACCAACTTGGGAACCGCTTTTTCTTCCGTAAAGAATACTCCAAGTCCTTCCACTGAAGTTGCCAAGCTTATGTACGTTCCTAAAAATAAGGGTGAATCCTCTAGTAAGGAAAATGCGGATCTCAAATCTATAAGTATTCATCCCAATCTTTTTGCTATCATTAAGGAACCATTTGTTACAAATGAATTTTTCGATCTTGTGCCTAAAAAGATAATTAATAAAAAGAAAGAAATTCCTAAAGATGGTAGATGCCTAATTGAAGAATTGCCTACCAAAGATGACAATACCTAGATCTATTCTTGCTTGTTATGCCTAGCTAGGGGCGTTAAACGATAGCGCTTGTTGGGAGGCAACCCAATTTTATTTTTATTCCTTACTTTTTGCTCCTGATTAGTAATAAATAATTTATCTAGCCTCTGTTTTGGTTGTATTTTTTGTTTTTAACTAGTGTTTGTGCCAAGTAGAACCGTTGGGAAGACTTGAGGAAAGTCTTGTTGAACTTGCTGTAAAAAACAGAAACTTTAGCGCTCACGAGAACTTCTGTCATTTTTATTTGGAAAGTGATATTTAGTTAATTATTTTTGCAGATGATTAATAGATAAATTTCTCACATCCAGAAATTTATTTTAAAATTTTTGGGGTTCCAGATCTTGCGCTAGCTACATATTACTACAGACTGTTCTGTTTTTGACAGATTCTGTTTTTCGTGTGTTGTTGCTTATTTTGATGAATCTATGGCTAGTAAAATAGTTTATAAACCATAGAGAAGTTGGAATACAGTAGGTATAACACCAATATAAATAAAATAATGAGTTCATTATAGTACCTTGAAGTGGTGTTTTATTTTCTTTCGCTAACGGAGCTCACGAGATTTTCTACTTTAAGTTTTGTGTTGTGAAGTTTTCAAGTTTTGGGTAAAGATTTGATGGATTATGGAACAAGGAGTGGCAAGAGCCTAAGCTTGGGGATGCCCATGGCACCCCTAGGATAATCTAAGGACACCTAAAAGCCAAAGCTTGGGGATGCCCCGGAAGGCACCCCCTCTTTCGTCTACTTCTATCGGTAACTTTACTTGGAGCTATATTTTTATTTGCCACATGATATGTGTTTTACTTGGAGCGTCTTGTATGATTTGAGTCTTTTCTTGTTAGTTTACCACAATCATACTTGCTGTACACACGTTTTGATAGAGCCATACATGATTTGGAATTTGTTAGAATACTCTATGTGCTTCGCTTATATCTTTTGAGTTATAGAGTTTAGTACTTCACTTATATCTTTTAGAGCACGGTGGTGGATTTGTTTTATAGAAACTATTGATCTCTCATGCTTCACTTAGATTATTTTGAGAGTCTTAATAGCATGGTAATTTGCTTAAAATCCTAATATGTTAGGTGCTCAAGATTAGTAAAATTTTCTTAAGAGTGTTTTGAATACTAAGAGAAGTTTGATGCTTGATGATTGTTTTGAGATATGGAGGTAATAATATCAAAGTCATGCTAGTTGAGTAGTTATGAAATTGAGAAATACTTGTGTTGAAGTTTGCAAGTCCCGTAGCATGGACGTATGGTAAAAGTTATGCAACAAATTTGAAACATGAGGTGTTATTTGATTGTCTTCCTTATGAGTGGCGGTCGGGGACGAGCGATGGTCTTTTCCTACCAATCTATCCCCCTAGGAGCATGCGCGTAGTACCGAGGTTTTTGATGACTTGTAGATTTTTGCAATAAGTATGTGAGTTCTTTATGACTAATGTTGAGTCCATGGATTATACGCACTCTCACCCTTCCATCCTTGCTAGCCTCTTCGGTACCGTGCATTGCCCTTTCTCACATTGAGAGTTGGCGCAAACTTCGCCGGTGCATCCAAACCCCGTGATATGATACGCTCTTTCACACATAAACCTCCTTATATCTTCCTCAAAACAGCCACCATACCTACCTATTATGGCATTTCCATAGCCATTCCGAGATATATTGCCATGCAACTTTTCATCATTCCGTTCATCATGACACATTCATTATTGTCATATTGCTTAGCATGATCATGTAGTTGACATAGTATTTGTGGCAAAGCCACCGTTCATAATTATTTCATACATGTCACTCTTGGTCCATTGCATATCCCGGTACACCGCCGGAGGCATTCATATAGAGTCATCTTTTGTTCTAGTATCGAGTTATAATCATTGAGTTGTAAATAAATAGAAGTGTGATGATCATCATTTTCTAGAGCATTGTCCCAAGTGAGAAATAAATAAATAAAGAGAAAGGCCATAAAAAAAAGAGAACCCCCCAAAAAGAGAAAGGCCATAAAAAAAGAGAAGGCCCAAAAAAGAAAAAAAATGAGAGAAAAAGAGAGAAGGGACAATGTTACTATCCTTTGCCACACTTGTGCTTCAAAGTAGCACCTTAGTCTTCATGTTAGAGAGTCTCTTGTTTTGTCACTTTCATATACTAGTGGGAATTTTTCATTATAGAACTTCGCTTGTATATTTCAACAACGGGCCTCCTCAAGTGCCCTAGGTCTTCGTGAGCAAGCAAGTTGGATGCAGACCCACTAGTTTCTTTTGTCGAGCTTACATAAATTTATAGCTCTTGTGCATCCGTTGCATGGCAATCCTTACTCCTTGCATTAACATCAATCGGTGGGCATCTCCATAGCCCATTGATTAGCCTCATTGATGTGAGACTTTCTCCCTTTTTGTCTTCTCCACATAACCCCCTCATTATATTCTATTCCACCCATAGTGCTATGTCCATGGCTCGCGCTCATATATTGCGTGAAACTTTATAGGTTTGAGATTACTAAAGTATGAAACAATTGCTTGGCTTGTCATCGGGGTTGTGCATGATGAGAGCATTCTTGTGTGACGAAAATGGAACATGACTAAACCATATGATTTTGTAGGGATGAACTTTCTTTGGCCATGTTATTTTGAGAAGACATAATTGCTTAGTTAGTATGCTTGAAGTATCATTATTTTTATGTCAATATGAACTTTTGTCTTGAATCTTTCAGATCTGAATATTCATACCACAATTAAGAAGAATTACATTAAAATTATGCCAAGTAGCACTTCGCATCAAAAATTTTGTTTTTATCATTTACCTACTCAAGGACGAGCAGGAATTAAGCTTGGTGATTCTTGATACGTCTCCAACGTATCTATAATTTTTGATTGCTCCATGCTATATTATCTACTGTTTTGGACATTATTGGGCTTTATTATCCACTTTTATATTATTTTTGGGACTAACCTATTAACCGGAGGCCCATCCCAGAATTGTTGTTTTGCCTGTTTTAGGGTTTCGAAGAAAAGGAATATCAAACGGAGTCCAAACGGAATGAAAACTACGGGAACGTGATTTTCTCAACGAACAAGACCCAGGAGACTTGGACCCTACGTCAAGAAAGAAAAGAGGAGGCCACGAGGTAGGGGGGCGCGCCTACCCCCCCCCCCCCCCCCCAGGCGCGCCCTCCACCCTCGTGGCCCCCCTGTTGCTCCACCGACATACTCCTTCCTCCTTTATATACCTACGTACCCCCAAACGATCAGATACAGAGCCAAAACCCTTATTCCACCGCCGCAACTTTCTGTATCCACGAGATCCCATCTTAGGGCCTGTTCCGGAGCTCCACCGGAGGGGGCATCGATCACGGAGGGCTTCTACATCAACACCATAGCCCCTCTGATGAAGTGTGAGTAGTTTACCACAGACCTACGGGTCCATAGTTAGTAGCTAGATGACTTCTTCTCTCTTTTTGGATCTCAATACAATGTTCTCCCCCTCTCTTGTGGAGATCTATTCGATGTAATTTACTTTTTGTGGTGTGTTTGTTGAGACCGATGAATTGTGGGTTTATGATCAAGTCTATCTATGAATAATATTTGAATCTTCTCTGAATTGTTTTATGTATGATTGGTTATCTTTGCAAGTCCCTTCGAATTATCAGTTTGGTTTGGCCTACTAGATTGATCTTTCTTGCAATGGGAGAAGTGCTTAGCTTTGGGTTCAATCTTGCGGTGTCCTTTCCCAGTGACAGTAGGGGCAGCAAGGCACGTATTTTATTGTTTCCATCGAGGATAACAAGATGGGGTTTTCTTCATATTGCATGAGTCTATCCCTCTACATCATGTCATCTTGCTTAAGGCGTTACTCTGTTTTTAACTTAATACTCTAGATGCATGCTGGATAGCGATCGATGAGTGGAGTAATAGTAGTAGATGCAGGCAGGAGTCGGTCTACTTGTCTCGGACGTGATGCCTATATACATAATCATACCTAGATATTCTCATAACTATTCTCAATTCTGTCAATTGCTCAACAGTAATTTGTTCACCCACCGTAGAATACTTATGCTCTCGAGAGAAGCCACTAGTGAAACCTATGGCCCCCGGGTCTATCTTCATCATATTAATCTCCTACTACTTAGTTATTTCCTTTGCTATTTACTTTGCCTTTATTTTACTTTGCATCTTTATCACAAAAATACCAAAAATATTATCTTATCATATCTATCATATCTCACTCTCGTAAGTGGCCTTATAGGGATTGACAACCCCTATTTGCGTTGGTTGCAAGGATTTATTTGTTTTGTGCAGGTACGAGGGACTCACGCGTAGCCTCTTACTGGATTGATACCTTGGTTCTCAAAAACCGAGGGAAATACTTACGCTACTTTGCTGCATCATCCCTTCCTCTTCGGGGAAAACCAACACAGTGCTCAAGAGGTAGCAACAGTCTACCGACGTCATCCGGCAACTAAATGAGAGCAATGCGAAGCTCCGGGCCGAGCGCGACCTGCTGAGGGCGAAGATCGTCGGAAGTGCGGAGCAGACCACTGCCTCGTTGAAGAGGACCGACGTTATCGTCGAGAAACTTATGGACGGGAATAACAAGCTGCGCATCAAGCGTAGCAGGCTGGTGGAGGAATCCGTGGATGCTCTCAAGCAGTATCTTGAGGACAAGAAAGATCTCGTCACCGTTCGCCGCGGAGACTAGTTCCCGCGGCCTGCAGCAACGCATCAAGAAAGTAGAGATCATCGAGCCAGATCGTTGTCTTCCTTCTTCTTTTGCCCTTGTGTCATTCGGGCATTGCCACATGTGGCTTTTTTAATTATGTTTCTAAATATGTAAGACAATTATTATCCACTGTCATCGTTCTTATATTCATCATGCTTGCCATAAGTCGCAGTCGTTGCTATATAGATCCGTGCAAAACTTTCTTTTCAGATTTTCATTTTTCTCTCTTAAATCTCAGTCTAGTGAGACATAGCCACGCCGTAGAATAGGTGCTCGGGTGCCATTAATGGAGACGTTGGGAGGGAGGTGCGCGGCGGGTAGTGGTCAAAGGGTTCTCCTCCCGATGAGCACGTGCAGGGGTCTGATTGCATGCCTCCCGTACTCAAATAGCTACCCCGCACGACACCTCCTAGCCAATAAAAAAGGGACGCGTGGCCGCACGTAATTGGTAAGTCGAACGCCCATGGTTTTAGTGTGTTTCCAATTTGTAACGTGACATCACTTGTTCCAAAATGACTTTGTTGATTGTTAATGTGTGGGCCTTCGCAAATCGGACAAAAAAATTACCACAGCATGTTGGTGCCATGTAATGAGAGCATGCCAAGTTTCATGATTTTCAGGCGTGTTTTGGAATTACAGGAATTAAAAAACCAAGTTTCTCAATCTTTCCGGCCGAGCCACGACGCCCAGATGTTTGAATTTCACTCTCATCTCTTGCATGGGACCTAGAAATTCACCCAAGGACACAAATGTGATTTTTCAAACAACTTTGGTGCACTGGAGCATGTGCTTGTAGTTCAAATTTGAATTATGCACATCAAATGCCCAGAAACTCAATTAATGTATAAAAAGGCCAAACAAACCTGGAATAATTCCAAAATTTAGCACGTTACTTCTATTTGGTCTAATCTGGCTTTGTATAAAAAATAAGGCGGGAGAAGGTAGTGTACGTATGTCATTTCGCACATGGAGGTGACACGTTCCCTCTCGGAAACACGAGCCTTATTGAGGGATGCTCCGGTTTGCAAGAAGCTTACACCAAAGCTTATCCCAATTCGGCCAAAAATATTACTGCAGCATGTTGGTTCCATGTCGTGACACCATGCCAAGTTTCATGATTTTCAGGTGTGTTTTGGAATTACAGAAATTAAAAAACCAAGTTTCTCAATATTTCCAGCCGAGCCACGACACCCAGATGTTTGAATTTCGCTCCCAGCTCTTGCATGGGACCTAGAAATTCACCCAAAGACACACATGTGATTTTTCAAACAACTTTGGTGCACTGGAGCATGTGCTTATAGTTCAAATTTGAATTATTCACATTAAATGCCAAGAAACTCAATTAATGTATAAAAAGGCCAAACAAACCCGGAATAATTCCAAAATTTAGCGCGTTACTTCTATTTGGTCTAATCTAGCTTTGTATAAAAAATAAGGCGAGAGAAGGCAGTGTACGTATGTCGTTTCATACACAGAGGTGACATGTTCCCTCTTGGAAACACGAGCCTTCTTGAGGGAAGCTCCGGTTTGCAGGAAGCTTACACCAAAGCTTGTCCCAATTCGGCCAAAAATATTACCGTGGCATGTTGGTGCCATGTCATGATACCATGCCAAGTTTCATGATTTTCAGGCGTGTTTTGGAATTACAGGAATTAAAAAACCAAGTTTCTCAATATTTCCGGCCGAGCCACGACACCCAGATGTTTGAATTTCACTCCCATCTCTTGCATGGGACCTAGAAATTCACCCAAGGACACACATATGATTTTTGAAACAACTTTGGTGCACTGCAGCATGTGCTTGCAGTTCAAATTTGAATTATGTACATTAAATGCCTAGAAACTCAATTAATATATAAAAAAGGCGAAACGAGCCCGGAATAATTCCAAAATTTAGCACGGTACTTCTATTTGGTCTAATCTGGCTGTGTAAAAAGCAAGGCGGGAGAAGGCAGTGTACGTATGTCGTTTCGCACACGGAGGTGACATGTTTCCTCTCGGAACCACGAGACTTCTTGAGGGAAGCTTCGGTTTGCAAGAAGCTTACACCAAAGCTTGTCTCAATTCAGCCAAAAATATTACTGCAACATGTTGGTGCCATGTCATGACACCATGCCAAGTTTCTTGATTTTCAGGTTGTTTTGGAATTATAGGAATTAAAAAACCAAGTTTCTCAATCTTTCCGGCCGAGCCACAACGCCCAGATGTTTGAATTTCACTCCCATCTCTTGCATGGGACCTAGAAATTCACCCAAGGACACACATGTGATTTTTCCAACAACTTTGGTGCATTGGAGCATGTGCTTGTAGTTCAAATTTGAATTATGCACATTAAATGCCCAGAAACTCAATTAATGTATAAAAAGGCGAAACGAGCCCGGAATAATTCCAAAATTAAGCACGGTACTTCTATTTGGTATAATCTGGCTGTGTAAAAAAAAGACGGGAGAAGGCAGTTTACGTATGTCGTTTCGCACACGGAGGTGACACGTTCCCTCTCGGAACCACGAGCCTTCTTGAGGGAAGCTCCGTTTTGCAAAAAGCTTACACCAAAGCTTGTCCCAATTCGGCCAAAAAATTACCGCAGCATGTTGGTGCCATGTCATGATACCATGCTAAGTTTCATGATTTTCAGGCGTGTTTTTGGAATTACATGAATTAAAAAACCAAGTTTCTCAATCTTTCCGGCCGAGCCACGACGCCTAGATGTTTGAATTTCACTTCAATCTCTTGCATGGGACCTAGAAATTCATCCAAGGACACACATGTGATTTTTCAAACAACTTTGGTGCACTGGAGCCTGTGCTTGTAATTCAAATTTGAATTATGCACATTAAATGCCCAGAAACTCAATTAATGTATAAAAAGGCGAAACGATCCCGGAATAATTTCAAAATTTAGCACGGTACTTCTATTTGGTCTAATCTGGATGTGCAACAAAATTAAGGCAGGAGAAGATAGTGTACGTATGTCGTTTCGCACACGGAGGTGACATGTTCCCTCTCGGAACCATGAGCCTTCTTGAGGGAAGCTCCGGTTTGCAAGAAGTTTACACCAAAGCTTGTCCCAATTCGGCCAAAAAAATTACTGTAGCATTTTGGTGCCATGTCATGACACCATGCCAAGTTTCATGATTTTCAGCCGTGTTTTGGATTTACAGGAATTAAAAACCAAGTTTCTCAATCATTCCGGCCGAGCCACGACGCCTAGATGTTTGAATTTTATTCCCATTTATTGCATGGGACCTATAAATTCACCCAAAGACACACATGTAATTTTTCAGCAAACTTTGGTGCATTGGAGCATGTGCTTGTAGTTCAAATTTGAATTATGCACATTAAATACCCAGAAACTCAATTAATGCATGAAAATGCCAAACGAACCCGGAATAATTCCAAATTTAAACACGACACTCATGTAATAGTTGCATGTTCACTGTACGTAAATGTTATAGCAATCAAAGACCATCCTTTCCCTCCGTAACACCATTTTGTCTTTCATAACATAATGAAAAAAATCAGGTATACAACAAACAGTTTACTAGAAAGAATCGTGTGGGATGCGATATAGAATAATTTGGCGCACCGTCTTGTCTGGCTTACGTAGGAAGCTTCGTCGTCTACAGTCCACCGCCCCCTCTTGAACCACACTTGTGCGCCAGTTTCTCGCGGCACCGAGCGAATTTTTTTGCTACCGCGGAAATAACTATGTCCCCGCCCCCTCCCTCCTACCAAAAGCCACATTTCCATTGTTCCTCCTTACTTTCAAAGTTCAAACCTTCACTGCTGCTTACTGGCAGCTCAGCCTCCTCGCCGGCGACCCTTCTTCTTGCAGCGCCGCCTCCTCGCCGGCTACCCTTGTTCTTGCAGCGCCGCCTCCTCGCCGACGACCCTTCTTCTTGCAGCACCGCCTCCTCGTCGACTACCCTTCTTCTTGTAGCGACACATCCTCACCGGCGACCCTTCTTCTTGCAGCGCCGCCTCCTCGCCGGTGACCCTTCTTCTTGTCACGCGGCCTCCTCGCCACCGACCCTTCTTCTTGCTGCATGGCCTTGTTGATATGGTCAGGTAATCCACACCCCACCCACACCATCCTCCTCCTTTCCCGTCCCACATGCCCCAACTGACGGAGCGACACCTTCCACCAAAATCACTGCCTCCTTCCTCCAATTAAGCGCCGCTCACAGCCATTTTACATGCAATATAACATGGAGCTAAGTAGCATGCGACCGCACGCGTGAACGAGGTTGCTATGGCTGACATGCGTGTCGACCGCCAGATCTTGGAGGAGCACCTCGTCTTCGAGGCCACCGTCGACACTGCCGCGCAGTTGTCTACTTTAAAATACAGTTTGTGATGTTTTCTCGAGGCCACCACCAGTGCCTTCTAGTGATTTGTCCTCTATAATGTTAATATGCAATCTAATGTTTGGTTAACAGTTTGGTCCTCTGAAATGTAATGTTCAGTTAACACTTTGGTCCAACAATTGCTACATTTCGTAGTACTGTTCTCAAGCACTATTTGTTTTGTTAACTGTCTTATCTTCTAGTACATGTTTCTATTCTTCAATGTCATGCTCAGTTAACTATTTTGGTTCATTTGGTCTGTTGTCCATTTAACTGTTTGGTTCAGTTCTGCAATTTGATTTTCATTTGCTATGGGTACAATTTTTTATTGTTATGCATGTGACACCAATCGAATTTGGCTGTACTCAATACATATTCTACTGATATTATGGCAGCTCTCAGTTAACCTGATCAAGATCTTCCTTATGTGTGTTGTAGGGAAACAATGGGCGACACTGCGATTTACCATCGAGGTTTGTTCAAGCAGGGTCCTTTGGCTAATAGCACATTATTGTGCGGTTGTAGGAATCATTGTAATATTTAGGTTTCTTACAATTTGGTCTTGCACATGTACGTCCTGCTGTCAGAGGCTTAGACCCACTGTTCGACCCATTTTGCATATGGGGAAATGAGATGTTCATGAATATCAGTCAAGTCAAGAAACTCAGAAAGATTGTTAGGATGAAGAAACTTGCGATGAATAACAGCAAGGTCTTTGTTTGCACAATGAAGAAGACATCAATCAACTATAGGATGGTACCAACTCTTTTACCTTGTTTTTACCCCTTGCGCCATTTCAACATTTACAACAGCGATTTATGCATTGCTTTGTTTCCAGTACTTTTCAAAGCAGTTCACCGATGATTACCTCTCAAACCACCAGCATGGTCAAGAGGTGAGGAAGGTATTCATTCAACACCCATGGTACAATATTGAAGTCTTGCTGAAGAGGACGAAGGTTGGGTGGGCAATTATCCATAGCCACTGGCCTAAAGTTGCAAGGACATTCAACATCACTGAAGGCTCAATATTTGCCTTCCGCTTCTGCAGTTTCTCAGATGAGATTCATCTGTCTATTTACCGTGTATGATGCTACTTTCCAAAGGTTTTTGATGCTGCATGCGAAACTTGCTGCTGTTGTGTAATGGCGTAACTAAGTGCTGAAGCTATCTGATGTAATTCGATTATGAAATTGCCGGGGTACTGATCCACGGGCACCTATGGGACCGGCGGACCGAGTCCCTTTCGGTTGGGCGGGGGCGGAGGTCGCACGAAGAGCAGATCGAGGCGAAGCACACGAGCAGTTTACCCAGGTTCGGGCCGCACGGATGCATAAAACCCTACTCCTGCTTTGTGGTTTGTATTGAGTTCTTACTCGGGAGCGCGGAGTGCTACAGTACACACCAGCAGCTAACAAGACCGAGCGTGAGTGTTCTCTGAACTAGCCCACCTCCTCTACGTTGCGCATGGGCCTCCTTTTATATGCTCAAGGGGTCATTGACAGGTGGCAACGTAGACAAGGGTAAAAAGGGAAAGGTGCTGCGGTAGGTACAACTACCTGCTACAGTGTATCATACCTAACCCTGACGGCAGGGGACAAGGGTATTAAATGCCCGTCTGTGTCGCCTAAATAGTGCAAAAGGGACCGTCAGGGACGCCACCGCTCGCCACGATGGCAATCTTGTCAGCGCCGCTTGCCACCGTGCGCCGCTGGCTGCACAGCCTCCCGCCACGTACGCCTGGAAGGGTCCCAGAGCGACACGTTGGTGGATGTGCTGGAGCGCGGGCACAGAGTGGTGGCTTGCCGCGGCAAGCGCCTTGTCGCGGTCGTTGTCTTGTCGCGTCCGGGAGCTTGTCGCTCACCGGGCCTTGCCGGGACGCATGGCGCGTCGCGGCAAGCTCCTTGAGATGCCTTGGTTGGCCTTCCTGGCAAGCTCCTCTTGCCGGGGTCTTGAGGTGCCTTGGTTGGCCTTCCCGGCAAGCTCCTCTTGCCGGGGTCGTGAAATGCTTTGGCTTGGATACTTTGTTCTTGAATGGCTCCAAAGGAACCACGGAGGACCTTGGCGGTCACCCGGCAAGCCTTACCGCGGGATGCTGCAACTGCCCGTGCACAAGTTCGGGATACTAGGGTACCCCTACTCTAGTACACCGACAGGAGCCCCCGGGCCTGGGCCATACACGGTGCCGAGCGCTGTTGGGCCAGGCCCAAAACAGGGCACGGGCACGCGCGGCCTAGGTTACGCCGTATCTCTCTCCGTATCCACCGCGCCCTCCCCGAACGGCACGCGTTGAATGCGGCATCGTGGGAGAGATCGTGGGTGGTTTCTTTATTCGGAAATGTGGAACGTCCGCCCCCTCCCTCTTTATAAGCAGGGGAAACAGGGGCAGTTCGCCCATTCGCCCGTTGCTGCTCCAATCTCAGAAATCTCCGCCGCTTCTTCGTCTTCCCAAAGCCGAAAGAGAGCAGCGCTCCGCCCCCCATCGCCACCAGCACCACCAACGCCGTCGACCTTCTCCACCACTTCCGCCATGGCTCCAAAAGCCGACAAGGGGAAGTTCATGAAGTCGACCGAGGCGCAGCGGCTGGCGGCGCTGCGAAAGGAGCGGGCAGTCTTCCCCCCCAAGCTTGCCGCGTGGGAGCTGAGGGAGAACTACTACCTCTTCTGGTCGACGGAGACACGAGCGCATCCGCGCACGAAGGTACTCCCCGCCGCCGCTTGGAAGAAGGCTCCAAACGGATACCCTTTCTTCGCTTTGTTCTTCTACTGCGGGCTCTGCCCGCCTTTCTCTGAATTCTTCTGCGACATCATGAATACCTACGGATTCCACCTCCTTGACTTCACCCCCAATGCCGTTCTGACCATGGCAGTTTTCGCACGTCTCTGCGAAAACTTTGTCGGAGTCCATCCCAATGTAGCCCTCTTTCGCCACTTCTTCATACCCCGAGTAGAGAGAGGAGAGCCTTTATCCGGCGGAATCGCCTGGATCTCGAGGGCCGGCAAGAAGGAAACTTATCTGGAGGGAGAATTCCGCGGCAAGTGGGAGGAGTGGAGAGCAGACTGGTGCTGGATTGACGAGGAGAACCCGCAGCCATTCACCACCCGGCGCCAAACCCCAGTAGCACGCGGCAGCGATTGGAGTGACGTGGCCCCAGAAGACGACAGGCTGAAGATTGCTGTCACCCGGATCCTACGCCTCAGGCTTGCCGGGCTCACTGTGGGCGCTGTTGGCGCAGATTTTCTTCGCCGCCGCATCGCCCCCCTGCAGGAACGGGGGAGACCCACTTGGGAGTTCAAGAATGCGGCGGATATCATGAGGCTGCGGCCGAGCCTCAACTTCAACTTCACTGTTCTGGAGCTCAACGCGATGCTCCAGGAGCTCTTCAAGTATGACCCCCAACATCCCGAAGTGTTCAGGTTGCCGGGGGGTGTCGTTCCGTTGTGCAACAATTCCGGGCTCGACCGCATCCGTGCAATGATGCCGCTGTGCGACTCGCATGGAATTGTGCCAACTTGGCAGGAGCCTGCAGACGACGTCGTGCAGCAGTTCTTCGATGACCTGGCAGAAGTGCCGATCCGCTCCGACGAGAAGGATAGCCTCACCCGCGACACCACCGATGCGGAGATGGCACTCATCGCCACTAGGTTGGAAGAGGCGGCGGCAGCCGCAGCCGCGGGCGAATTTGGATTCACCGTGGAGGAGGCAGATGCAGCAGAGGCGGCAAGCCGTGCCGAGCGAAGGGAGCCTGCCGGCGAGAAAGAGCTTGCCGGGCAGAACGTCGAGTCGAGAGAGCCCGCCAAGGATACGAGCGGCTCGCTGGAGATCAACTCGTCTTCCTCCTCATCTTCAGACAGCTCACCGCAAGCAGAGCCTCCATCCCCACCAAGAAGGCGTCTCCGCAAGGCCGGTGACGTAGCGGAGCGGCAGGCGAGGCAACAGTCGCCGCGCCGCGTGAAACGCTCCACCGCGGCAAGCACCGTTGCCGCGGGAGCACCCCACGCTACGACGGCAACCGGAGTGGGGCCCTCCGGGACCACCGCTTCTACTCCTGCCGTTTCTCACGCCGCGGTGACAGCCGGAGCGGGGTCGTCTCAGACCACCGCCACTGCTCCCGCCAAGCGGCCAAGGGAAGCTACTCCTCCGCCTCCTCGCGCCGGACGTGAGCCAGACTTCGACTTCTCCGCGTTCAGCTGCGACGAGGAGGAAGAAGAAGAGTAAGATTCCCTTGTTGTACTTGTAGTTCTTCAATCCTTGCTGTTTGCCTTGTATCTCATTTGCTTTACTCTGAACTTGTTCCTTTTTAGGATTCTGGCCCAGAGAGCAGCAAAGAGGGCCAAGGTCCCGGTGATTGTCATCGAGGACGAACCTACTGCGACAGCAGGAGGTGCGCCCGAGACAACCTTGCCGGACCCGGCAACTTTTCTCCAGAGCAGCCCCCAGCGTAAGTATATGGTTTGCTTTCCGCTTGTGAGGTGCGCATGGATACTCTGTCTTTGCTGATATTTGATTGCTGATTTGTGTAGGATCAGAGCAGCCCCACTAGGAGCCAAGGGAGAATCCCCCGACAAGGGAGAACTCTCCGGCAAGGGAGGGCTTCCCGGTAAGGGAGAAGTCTCCGGCAAGGGAGGGTTCTCCGGCAAGGGACAGCACCAGCGGCCCCCCGACGGCGGAAACTACGACTACAGAACCCGGTACAGGTAATCCTTTCGCTACAAGATTTCCCTTGGGTTCTTCTTCTCTTGATCTTCTTTTTGTTGGATTT
This sequence comes from Triticum urartu, assembly GCF_056163025.1. Lineage (NCBI taxonomy): Eukaryota > Viridiplantae > Streptophyta > Magnoliopsida > Poales > Poaceae > Triticum > Triticum urartu. The sequence goes on from NC_141874.1 coordinate 708,881,401, forward strand.
TTGCTTGACTCTTCTCCCCTTTCCGGCTGTCAGACCCATCTGCTACAGAGCCGATGGAGACCGAGGTTGCCGCCGAAGAAGCAGCCGATGCTGGCGATCCCGCTGGCGCAGAGGCCGCCAAGGCTGCCTCCGCAGCAACTGGTGAGGGGTCTGGCGATCGCACTGATGGCCCCGAGGCCGCAGGAGCGCCAGGCGCTACACCGACCGCCGACCCGTCCGCCGCCGCCGCAGCGCCAGGCTCCGAAGAGCCCCAGCCAGGCATCTACTTGAAGGCCGGCGATGACGTCTTCATCAACCTCCCCTGGGCGTCAAGCTCCAGGGCACCGGTCGAGGGGGAGATCTTCGACGGGGAGGTGCTTGCCTCCGCGGGGTTGACGCTGGTTGACGCGCCAAGCAGCAGCAACGAGCCTGAGGAGGAGCGGCTGCTGCGGAAGTTGTTGTCGCTCTACCGCGCGCGGCAAGCCAAGCTGGACTCCCGCGAGGCGCTTGTCGCGAAGGCGGGAGCAGACATCGAGAAGCTCCGGGGTCTTCACCAGGAAGCTCTCCGGTCCTTGGCAGAGGAGCGGGAGCAACTTGCCGAAGCGCAGAAGGCCTTCCTCCTCGAGAAGGCTGAAGTCGAAGAGCAACAGCGACTTGCCGCTGTGAAGCTATCCGCGGAGGAGGGCGAGCTGGCGCAGCGGAAGGTCAATCTTGACACCCACGAGGAGGAGCTTGCCGCGCGTGAGGAAAGATTTGGCGGAGCCCTCAAGCAAGCGGAGGATGCTGCCGCAGCCGCCGAGGCCGCCAGGATGGAGCTGGAGACGAAGGTGGTGCAGCTGGAGGCCGATCTTGCCGAGAAAGGCAAAGAGGTCAGCGCCGCCAGGAACTCCAGCGCGGATCTTGAGTTGAAGCTGACCACTTTGACCAAGACGCTGGACGACGCCAAGAAGCAGGAGGCGGCCTTGAAAGAAGAGATCAAGGCCGACAAGGCGCTGCTGGAGAGTGTTGCCGCCATCCAAAATGCTTTCAGGGAGACTGTGGAGCACTGGACGGAGAGTCTCGTGAATGCTGCCACAGACATTGACAGGGAGTTGGCGCAGCTGGGGATGGAGGATCTCGGGTATCCCTCCGACGAGAACCTCCAACCCAGCGCCAAGCTCGTCTTGTTCTTCAAAGGCGTGGCGACGGCCCTTCAGCGGCTCCGGGAGAAGATCCCAAAGCAACTGGCCGACGAGTCGCGCAAAATCTGCGCGGGAGCTCTTCAGAAAGTGTTGGTGAAGGTGGCCTTCCGCAATCCGGGCCTCAACCTCACCAACGTCCTCAAGACCCTGCCGCCGGATGCTGATCTGGAGGCGCTCAAGGCCCTTGTCGCACCCATTGTGGACAAGGTGAGCGGGATCAAGAGGATCGAGGGCGATCGCGTAGATTAGGCCGCCCATTTCTTCTTTTCTTGTCGCTGTTTGTCATGTTATGAAAACAATCTGTTAGAGCCGTGACAAGCTTTCTTTGTAATATAACTTTATTCTGGGTAATGATTGCAATGTTATTCCCTTTACTTGATTCCTCCCTTTGTATGTTTTTGCCCTACGCTTTTAGGGAACTTGCCGGTGCAGGCACCTTGGCCGCGAGCGCTGAGTGCGGAACGTCAGCAGCCTGCTGGCGGTGCCGCTACCGGCAAGAAACCTTGTCACAACTAGTTGCAGCTCACTTAAGTTGTTGAGCGGACTCGAAACAAAGTAAGGGCGCAACTAGCTACGAGTTGGTTCCTCCGCGCACAGGTTTTCCATACAAAGTGCGGTCGTTCAAGGGAGATAACTTAAAATTTAAAAAATCTGATTGCTCAAACTTTGGCAACTTAGCTTTTCTGTTGTTTGCTTTTCGGCAAGGCGAAACTTTCTTGAACGACGCCTGGTCCATACCATTATCTTCTCCTTCCCCCCGGCAAACTTGTGGGCGAGGGAACCTTCTTTTCCCTGAGAAAAAAGAAAGAAGAGAAAATAAAGATATGGAGCCTTGCAGCTCGTTATTGCTTACCGGGGAGTAGGTGCTGCACAAAGTGTCAGATAACACATGCAAAAAATAGAAAGCATGAAATTGACAAAATGTGCAGAGCACATGAGCTTTACTTATGCACGGGGTCTGCACCCGGCTTTGTACAAAGGATTACATGCAATAGCGGCAAGACTTGTACAAAAGGTGGTTGCCGGAACAGGTTCCGGCAACCGCGCCTTACGGGTAAAACTTACGAAGATGCTCAATGTTCCAGGAGTTGCTCACCGGAATGGCATTTTCGGTCTCAAGGCGGACAACGCCAGGCCTAGTGACTCGTTTCACCCGGTAAGGGCCTTCCCACTTCGGCGTCAACTTGTCGGAATTCTTGGCGGACTGAACACGCCGAAGAACAAGGTCGCCTTCCTCGAGACTTCTGGCATTAACTTTGCGGCTATGGTAGCGGCGCAAAGCTTGCTGGTAGCGAGCAGCTCGCACAGCAGCCTGAAGACGGTCTTCCTCAAGGAGCAGCGCGTCATCTTGTCGCAGCTGCTCTTGCTCAAGCTCATCATAAGCGAGCACTCGAGGTGACCCGTATACGAGTTCCGTGGGGAGAACTGCCTCTGCTCCGTAGACTAGAACGAAAGGTGTCTGGCCAGTGGCTCGATTTGGCGTCGTCCTGATCGACCAAAGAACCACCGGCAGCTCCTCGATCCAGTTTCTTCCGCACTTGTGCAGCTTGTCGAAAGTCCTGGTCTTGAGCCCGCGCAGCACTTCAGCATTTGCCCTCTCCGCTTGATCGTTGCTTCTCGGGTGAGCAACAGAAGCGAAGCAGACCTTGGCGCCAAGGTCTTGGACGAACTGCATGAAAGTGCGGCTCGTGAATTGTGTGCCGTTGTCGGTGATTATCCTGTTAGGGATCCCGAAGCGGCAAACAATCGACCTGAAGAACTTAACTGCTGACTGTGCTGTCACCTTCCTCACTGGTTCCACTTCCGGCCACTTTGTGAACTTGTCGATTGCTACGTACAAGTACTCAAAGCCCCCGACTGCTCGGGGAAAGGGGCCGAGGATGTCGAGCCCCCAGACCGAAAATGGCCAGGATAAAGGGATCGTCTGGAGAGCTTGAGCTGGTTGGTGTATCTGCTTGGAATGGAACTGGCACGCTTCACACTTGGTTACTTGTGCAGTTGCATCCTGGAGGGCTGTCGGCCAAAAGAAACCTTGCCGGAATGCTTTGCCGACAAGTGCTCTTGCGCCAATGTGGTGACCACATATGCCTCCATGTATCTCTGCCAACAGCTTTTGTCCGTCTTCCCGGTGAATACACTTTAATTTCACACCGTTGAGTCTTCTTCTGTACAGTGTCTTGTCGACAAACTGGTACATACTTGACTGCCGGGCTACTCTTTCCGCTTCTTCTTGCTCTTCGGGAAGTTCTCCTGTTTGAAGGAAACGGACAATCTGCTGCGCCCATGCTGGAGCTTGTGGCTCGACAACAAGGACTAAAGGCAAATCTGTTGCTGCGGGAACATCCGCTTCTACGGCGAGAACCTGCGGCTCTGCCGGAGCTTGACGTTCCCCGGCAAGCTTGCCGGAGCAAAACTTCTCGGGAGCTTCTGCTTCAACAGAACAAACCCTGGGGCTTGCCGGAGCATATTGCTCCTCAGCGCTCTTGGCGTTGATCTTGGGGACCTTCTTGGCGGCGGCTTCGAGAAGCTCTGCCGGCAAATAGTCACCAGAAATCAACTTCCTCTTCTTGCTCTGTCCAGTTGATGGCGTTACAGACGGTTGAGTCAGCTTGAGCACAAAGATCCCTGGTTCCACAGGTAACTTAAGTGCGGCGCACTTTGACAGGCCATCGGCAATGGCGTTCTGAGATCTTGGAACATGCTCCATTTGTAGGCCGTCAAAGTGCTCTTCTAGCTTTCTCACTTCATCGACGTAAGCTTCCATCAACGGACTCTGATAGCTCTTGTTCACTTGGCGGACGACAAGCTGTGAGTCACCCCTGACAATGAGCTTCTTGATCCCAAGGTCTACCGCGATCCTGAGACCGGCAAGCAAGCCTTCATACTCCGCGGTATTGTTTGTTGCTTGCTCCTTGGGAAAGTGCATCTGGACTACGTACTTGAGGTGCTCTCCGGTGGGTGCGACAAGCAGCACACCAGCGCCGGCGCCTTGCAGCGAAAAGGCACCATCAAAGTACATCAGCCACTCTTTGCTTGCTTCCTCGACGGGGATGCTCGTTTCTGGAATTTCTTCATCTGGTGTTGGCGTCCATTCTGCTATGAATTCTGCCAATGCTGTGCTTTGGATAGTCGAAGTACTTCCAAACTTGAGGCCAAAGCTTGACAGTTCCAGTGCCCACTCAACAATCCTGCCTGTCGCTTCTGGATTATGTAGTATCCTCTTCAGCGGAAAGCGAGTGACAACTGTGATCTCATGTGCTTGGAAGTAATGGCGCAGCTTTCTCGAGGCCATGAGGAGGCCGAAAAGCAATTTCTGCACGCCAGAGTACCTTGACCTAGCCCCCTGCAGAAGGGAACTGACAAAGTAAACTGGGCGCTGCACCATTTTCTTCTGTATCACGGGTGACCGCCAAGGTCCTCCATGGTTCCTTTGGAGCCATTCAAGAATAAAGTATCCAAGCCAAAGCATTTCAAGACCCCGGCAAGAGTGGAGTAATAGTAGTAGATGCAGGCAGGAGTCGGTCTACTTGTCTCGGACGTGATGCCTATATACATAATCATACCTAGATATTCTCATAACTATGCTCAATTCTGTCAATTGCTCAACAGTAATTTGTTCAACCACCGTAGAATACTTATGCTCTCGAGAGAAGCCACTAGTGAAACCTATGGCCCCCGGGTCTATCTTCATCATATTAATCTCCTACTACTTAGTTATTTCCTTTGCTATTTACTTTGCCTTTATTTTACTTTGCATCTTTATCACAAAAATACCAAAAATATTATCTTATCATATCTATCATATCTCACTCTCGTAAGTGGCCTTATAGGGATTGACAACCCCTATTTGCGTTGGTTGCAAGGATTTATTTGTTTTGTGCAGGTACGAGGGACTCACGCGTAGCCTCTTACTGGATTGATACCTTGGTTCTCAAAAACCGAGGGAAATACTTACGCTACTTTGCTGCATCATCCCTTCCTCTTCGGGGAAAACCAACACAGTGCTCAAGAGGTAGCAACAGTCTACCGACGTCATCCGGCAACTAAATGAGAGCAATGCGAAGCTCCGGGCCGAGCGCGACCTGCTGAGGGCGAAGATCGTCGGAAGTGCGGAGCAGACCACTGCCTCGTTGAAGAGGACCGACGTTATCATCGAGAAACTTATGGACGGGAATAACAAGCTGCGCATCAAGCGTAGCAGGCTGGTGGAGGAATCCGTGGATGCTCTCAAGCAGTATCTTGAGGACAAGAAAGATCTCGTCACCGTTCGCCGCGGAGACTAGTTCCCGCGGCCTGCAGCAACGCATCAAGAAAGTAGAGATCATCGAGCCAGATCGTTGTCTTCCTTCTTCTTTTGCCCTTGTGTCATTCGGGCATTGCCACATGTGGCTTTTTTAATTATGTTTCTAAATATGTAAGACAATTATTATCCACTGTCATCGTTCTTATATTCATCATGCTTGCTATAAGTCGCAGTCGTTGCTATATAGATCCGTCGGATCTTACATCAAGATCCGTGCAAAACTTTCTTTTCAGATTTTCATTTTTCTCTCTTAAATCTCAGTCTAGTGAGACATAGCCACGCCGTAGAATAGGTGCTCGGGTGCCATTAATGGAGACGTTGGGAGGGAGGTGCGCGGCGGGTAGTGGTCAAAGGGTTCTCCTCCCGATGAGCACGTGCAGGGGTCTGATTGCATGCCTCCCGTACTCAAATAGCTACCCCGCACGACACCTCCTAGCCAATAAAAAAGGGACGCGTGGCCGCACGTAATTGGTAAGTCGAACGCCCATGGTTTTAGTGTGTTTCCAATTTGTAACGTGACATCACTTGTTCCAAAATGACTTTGTTGATTGTTAATGTGTGGGCCTTCGCAAATCGGACAAAAAAATTACCACAGCATGTTGGTGCCATGTAATGAGAGCATGCCAAGTTTCATGATTTTCAGGCGTGTTTTGGAATTACAGGAATTAAAAAACCAAGTTTCTCAATCTTTCCGGCCGAGCCACGACGCCCAGATGTTTGAATTTCACTCTCATCTCTTGCATGGGACCTAGAAATTCACCCAAGGACACAAATGTGATTTTTCAAACAACTTTGGTGCACTGGAGCATGTGCTTGTAGTTCAAATTTGAATTATGCACATCAAATGCCCAGAAACTCAATTAATGTATAAAAAGGCCAAACAAACCTGGAATAATTCCAAAATTTAGCACGTTACTTCTATTTGGTCTAATCTGGCTTTGTATAAAAAATAAGGCGGGAGAAGGTAGTGTACGTATGTCATTTCGCACATGGAGGTGACACGTTCCCTCTCGGAAACACGAGCCTTATTGAGGGATGCTCCGGTTTGCAAGAAGCTTACACCAAAGCTTATCCCAATTCGGCCAAAAATATTACTGCAGCATGTTGGTTCCATGTCGTGACACCATGCCAAGTTTCATGATTTTCAGGTGTGTTTTGGAATTACAGAAATTAAAAAACCAAGTTTCTCAATATTTCCAGCCGAGCCACGACACCCAGATGTTTGAATTTCGCTCCCAGCTCTTGCATGGGACCTAGAAATTCACCCAAAGACACACATGTGATTTTTCAAACAACTTTGGTGCACTGGAGCATGTGCTTATAGTTCAAATTTGAATTATTCACATTAAATGCCAAGAAACTCAATTAATGTATAAAAAGGCCAAACAAACCCGGAATAATTCCAAAATTTAGCGCGTTACTTCTATTTGGTCTAATCTAGCTTTGTATAAAAAATAAGGCGAGAGAAGGCAGTGTACGTATGTCGTTTCATACACAGAGGTGACATGTTCCCTCTTGGAAACACGAGCCTTCTTGAGGGAAGCTCCGGTTTGCAGGAAGCTTACACCAAAGCTTGTCCCAATTCGGCCAAAAATATTACCGTGGCATGTTGGTGCCATGTCATGATACCATGCCAAGTTTCATGATTTTCAGGCGTGTTTTGGAATTACAGGAATTAAAAAACCAAGTTTCTCAATATTTCCGGCCGAGCCACGACACCCAGATGTTTGAATTTCACTCCCATCTCTTGCATGGGACCTAGAAATTCACCCAAGGACACACATATGATTTTTGAAACAACTTTGGTGCACTGCAGCATGTGCTTGCAGTTCAAATTTGAATTATGTACATTAAATGCCTAGAAACTCAATTAATATATAAAAAAGGCGAAACGAGCCCGGAATAATTCCAAAATTTAGCACGGTACTTCTATTTGGTCTAATCTGGCTGTGTAAAAAGCAAGGCGGGAGAAGGCAGTGTACGTATGTCGTTTCGCACACGGAGGTGACATGTTTCCTCTCGGAACCACGAGACTTCTTGAGGGAAGCTTCGGTTTGCAAGAAGCTTACACCAAAGCTTGTCTCAATTCAGCCAAAAATATTACTGCAACATGTTGGTGCCATGTCATGACACCATGCCAAGTTTCTTGATTTTCAGGTTGTTTTGGAATTATAGGAATTAAAAAACCAAGTTTCTCAATCTTTCCGGCCGAGCCACAACGCCCAGATGTTTGAATTTCACTCCCATCTCTTGCATGGGACCTAGAAATTCACCCAAGGACACACATGTGATTTTTCCAACAACTTTGGTGCATTGGAGCATGTGCTTGTAGTTCAAATTTGAATTATGCACATTAAATGCCCAGAAACTCAATTAATGTATAAAAAGGCGAAACGAGCCCGGAATAATTCCAAAATTAAGCACGGTACTTCTATTTGGTATAATCTGGCTGTGTAAAAAAAAGACGGGAGAAGGCAGTTTACGTATGTCGTTTCGCACACGGAGGTGACACGTTCCCTCTCGGAACCACGAGCCTTCTTGAGGGAAGCTCCGTTTTGCAAAAAGCTTACACCAAAGCTTGTCCCAATTCGGCCAAAAAATTACCGCAGCATGTTGGTGCCATGTCATGATACCATGCTAAGTTTCATGATTTTCAGGCGTGTTTTTGGAATTACATGAATTAAAAAACCAAGTTTCTCAATCTTTCCGGCCGAGCCACGACGCCTAGATGTTTGAATTTCACTTCAATCTCTTGCATGGGACCTAGAAATTCATCCAAGGACACACATGTGATTTTTCAAACAACTTTGGTGCACTGGAGCCTGTGCTTGTAATTCAAATTTGAATTATGCACATTAAATGCCCAGAAACTCAATTAATGTATAAAAAGGCGAAACGATCCCGGAATAATTTCAAAATTTAGCACGGTACTTCTATTTGGTCTAATCTGGATGTGCAACAAAATTAAGGCAGGAGAAGATAGTGTACGTATGTCGTTTCGCACACGGAGGTGACATGTTCCCTCTCGGAACCATGAGCCTTCTTGAGGGAAGCTCCGGTTTGCAAGAAGTTTACACCAAAGCTTGTCCCAATTCGGCCAAAAAAATTACTGTAGCATTTTGGTGCCATGTCATGACACCATGCCAAGTTTCATGATTTTCAGCCGTGTTTTGGATTTACAGGAATTAAAAACCAAGTTTCTCAATCATTCCGGCCGAGCCACGACGCCTAGATGTTTGAATTTTATTCCCATTTATTGCATGGGACCTATAAATTCACCCAAAGACACACATGTAATTTTTCAGCAAACTTTGGTGCATTGGAGCATGTGCTTGTAGTTCAAATTTGAATTATGCACATTAAATACCCAGAAACTCAATTAATGCATGAAAATGCCAAACGAACCCGGAATAATTCCAAATTTAAACACGACACTCATGTAATAGTTGCATGTTCACTGTACGTAAATGTTATAGCAATCAAAGACCATCCTTTCCCTCCGTAACACCATTTTGTCTTTCATAACATAATGAAAAAAATCAGGTATACAACAAAAAGTTTACTAGAAAGAATCGTGTGGGATGCGATATAAAATAATTTGGCGCACCTTCTTGTCTGGCTTACGTAGGAAGCTTCGTCGTCTACAGTCCACCGCCCCCTCTTGAACCACACTTGTGCGCCAGTTTCTCGCGGCACCGAGCGAATTTTTTTGCTACCGCGGAAATAACTATGTCCCCGCCCCCTCCCTCCTACCAAAAGCCACATTTCCATTGTTCCTCCTTACTTTCAAAGTTCAAACCTTCACTGCTGCTTACTGGCAGCTCAGCCTCCTCGCCGGCGACCCTTCTTCTTGCAGCGCCGCCTCCTCGCCGGCTACCCTTGTTCTTGCAGCGCCGCCTCCTCGCCGACGACCCTTCTTCTTGCAGCACCGCCTCCTCGTCGACTACCCTTCTTCTTGTAGCGACACATCCTCACCGGCGACCCTTCTTCTTGCAGCGCCGCCTCCTCACCGGTGACCCTTCTTCTTGTCACGCGGCCTCCTCGCCACCGACCCTTCTTCTTGCTGCATGGCCTTGTTGATATGGTCAGGTAATCCACACCCCACCCACACCATCCTCCTCCTTTCCCGTCCCACATGCCCCAACTGACGGAGCGACACCTTCCACCAAAATCACTGCCTCCTTCCTCCAATTAAGCGCCGCTCACAGCCATTTTACATGCAATATAACATGGAGGTAAGTAGCATGCGACCGCACGCGTGAACGAGGTTGCTATGGCTGACATGCGTGTCGACCGCCAGATCTTGGAGGAGCACCTCGTCTTCGAGGCCACCGTCGACACTGCCGCGCAGTTGTCTACTTTAAAATACAGTTTGTGATGTTTTCTCGAGGCCACCACCAGTGCCTTCTAGTGATTTGTCCTCTATAATGTTAATATGCAATCTGATGTTTGGTTAACAGTTTGGTCCTCTGAAATGTAATGTTCAGTTAACACTTTGGTCCAACAATTGCTACATTTCGTAGTACTGTTCTCAAGCACTATTTGTTTTGTTAACTGTCTTATCTTCTAGTACATGTTTCTATTCTTCAATGTCATGCTCAGTTAACTATTTTGGTTCATTTGGTCTGTTGTCCATTTAACTGTTTGGTTCAGTTCTGCAATTTGATTTTCATTTGCTATGGGTACAATTTTTTATTGTTATGCATGTGACACCAATCGAATTTGGCTGTACTCAATACATATTCTACTGATATTATGGCAGCTCTCAGTTAACCTGATCAAGATCTTCCTTATGTGTGTTGTAGGGAAACAATGGGCGACACTGCGATTTACCATCGAGGTTTGTTCAAGCAGGGTCCTTTGGCTAATAGCACATTATTGTGCGGTTGTAGGAATCATTGTAATATTTAGGTTTCTTACAATTTGGTCTTGCACATGTACGTCCTGCTGTCAGAGGCTTAGACCCACTGTTCGACCCATTTTGCATATGGGGAAATGAGATGTTCATGAATATCAGTCAAGTCAAGAAACTCAGAAAGATTGTTAGGATGAAGAAACTTGCGATGAATAACAGCAAGGTCTTTGTTTGCACAATGAAGAAGACATCAATCAACTATAGGATGGTACCAACTCTTTTACCTTGTTTTTACCCCTTGCGCCATTTCAACATTTACAACAGCGATTTATGCATTGCTTTGTTTCCAGTACTTTTCAAAGCAGTTCACCGATGATTACCTCTCAAACCACCAGCATGGTCAAGAGGTGAGGAAGGTATTCATTCAACACCCATGGTACAATATTGAAGTCTTGCTGAAGAGGACGAAGGTTGGGTGGGCAATTATCCATAGCCACTGGCCTAAAGTTGCAAGGACATTCAACATCACTGAAGGCTCAATATTTGCCTTCCGCTTCTGCAGTTTCTCAGATGAGATTCATCTGTCTATTTACCGTGTATGATGCTACTTTCCAAAGGTTTTTGATGCTGCATGCGAAACTTGCTGCTGTTGTGTAATGGCGTAACTAAGTGCTGAAGCTATCTGATGTAATTCGATTATGAAATTGCCGGGGTACTGATCCACGGGCACCTATGGGACCGGCGGACCGAGTCCCTTTCGGTTCGGCGGGGGCGGAGGTCGCACGAAGAGCAGATCGAGGCGAAGCACACGAGCAGTTTACCCAGGTTCGGGCCGCACGGATGCATAAAACCCTACTCCTGCTTTGTGGTTTGTATTGAGTTCTTACTCGGGAGCGCGGAGTGCTACAGTACACACCAGCAGCTAACAAGACCGAGCGTGAGTGTTCTCTGAACTAGCCCACCTCCTCTACGTTGCGCATGGGCCTCCTTTTATATGCTCAAGGGGTCATTGACAGGTGGCAACGTAGACAAGGGTAAAAAGGGAAAGGTGCTGCGGTAGGTATAACTACCTGCTACAGTGTATCATACCTAACCCTGACGGCAGGGGACAAGGGTATTAAATGCCCGTCTGTGTCGCCTAAATAGTGCAAAAGGGACCGTCAGGGACGCCACCGCTCGCCATGATGGCAATCTTGTCAGCGCCGCTTGCCACCGTGCGCCGCTGGCTGCACAGCCTCCCGCCACGTACGCCTGGAAGGGTCCCAGAGCGACACGTTGGTGGATGTGCTGGAGCGCGGGCACAGAGTGGTGGCTTGCCGCGGCAAGCGCCTTGTCGCGGTCGTTGTCTTGTTGCGTCCGGGAGCTTGTCGCTCACCGGGCCTTGCCGGGACGCATGGCGCGTCGCGGCAAGCTCCTTGAGATGCCTTGGTTGGCCTTCCTGGCAAGCTCCTCTTGCCGGGGTCTTGAGGTGCCTTGGTTGGCCTTCCCGGCAAGCTCCTCTTGCCGGGGTCGTGAAATGCTTTGGCTTGGATACTTTGTTCTTGAATGGCTCCAAAGGAACCACGGAGGACCTTGGCGGTCACCCGGCAAGCCTTACCGCGGGATGCTGCAACTGCCCGTGCACAAGTTCGGGATACTAGGGTACCCCTACTCTAGTACACCGACAGGAGCCCCCGGGCCTGGGCCATACACGGTGCCGAGCGCTGTTGGGCCAGGCCCAAAACAGGGCACGGGCAGTTTCTCACGCCGTTTCTGGGGCCCTCCGGGACCACCGCTTCTACTCCTGCCGTTTCTCACGCCGCGGTGACAGCCGGAGCGGGGTCGTCTCAGACCACCGCCACTGCTCCCGCCAAGCGGCCAAGGGAAGCTACTCCTCCGCCTCCTCGCGCCGGACGTGAGCCAGACTTCGACTTCTCTGCGTTCAGCTGCGACGAGGAGGAAGAAGAAGAGTAAGATTCCCTTGTTGTACTTGTAGTTCTTCAATCCTTGCTGTTTGCCTTGTATCTCATTTGCTTTACTCTGAACTTGTTCCTTTTTAGGATTCTGGCCCAGAGAGCAGCAAAGAGGGCCAAGGTCCCGGTGATTGTCATCGAGGACGAACCTACTGTGACAGCAGGAGGTGCGCCCGAGACAACCTTGCCGGACCCGGCAACTTTTCTCCAGAGCAGCCCCCAGCGTAAGTATATGGTTTGCTTTCCGCTTGTGAGGTGCGCATGGATACTCTGTCTTTGCTGATATTTGATTGCTGATTTGTGTAGGATCAGAGCAGCCCCACTAGGAGCCAAGGGAGAATCCCCCGACAAGGGAGAACTCTCCGGCAAGGGAGGGCTTCCCGGTAAGGGAGAAGTCTCCGGCAAGGGAGGGTTCTCCGGCAAGGGACAGCACCAGCGGCCCCCCGACGGCGGAGACTACGACTACAGAACCCGGTACAGGTAATCCTTTCGCTACAAGATTTCCCTTGGGTTCTTCTTCTCTTGATCTTCTTTTTGTTGGATTTTTGCTTGACTCTTCTCCCCTTTCCGGCTGTCAGACCCATCTGCTACAGAGCCGATGGAGACCGAGGTTGCCGCCGAAGAAGCAGCCGATGCTGGCGATCCCGCTGGCGCAGAGGCCGCCAAGGCTGCCTCCGCAGCAACTGGTGAGGGGTCTGGCGATCGCACTGATGGCCCCAAGGCCGCAGGAGCGCCAGGCGCTACACCGACCGCCGACCCGTCCGCCGCCGCCGCAGCGCCAGGCTCCGAAGAGCCCCAGCCAGGCATCTACTTGAAGGCCGGCGATGACGTCTTCATCAACCTCCCCTGGGCGTCAAGCTCCAGGGCACCGGTCGAGGGGGAGATCTTCGACGGGGAGGTGCTTGCCTCCGCGGGGTTGACGCTGGTTGACGCGCCAAGCAGCAGCAATGAGCCTGAGGAGGAGCGGCTGCTGCGGAAGTTGTTGTCGCTCTACCGCGCGCGGCAAGCCAAGCTGGACTCCCGCGAGGCGCTTGTCGCGAAGGCGGGAGCAGACATCGAGAAGCTCCGGGGTCTTCACCAGGAAGCTCTCCGGTCCTTGGCAGAGGAGCGGGAGCAACTTGCCGAAGCGCAGAAGGCCTTCCTCCTCGAGAAGGCTGAAGTCGAAGAGCAACAGCGACTTGCCGCTGTGAAGCTATCCGCGGAGGAGGGCGAGCTGGCGCAGCGGAAGGTCAATCTTGACACCCACGAGGAGGAGCTTGCCGCGCGTGAGGAAAGATTTGGCGGAGCCCTCAAGCAAGCGGAGGATGCTGCCGCAGCCGCCGAGGCCGCCAGGATGGAGCTGGAGACGAAGGTGGTGCAGCTGGAGGCCGATCTTGCCGAGAAAGGCAAAGAGGTCAGCGCCGCCAGGAACTCCAGCGCGGATCTTGAGTTGAAGCTGACCACTTTGACCAAGACGCTGGACGACGCCAAGAAGCAGGAGGCGGCCTTGAAAGAAGAGATCAAGGCCGACAAGGCGCTGCTGGAGAGTGTTGCCGCCATCCAAAATGCTTTCAGGGAGACTGTGGAGCACTGGACGGAGAGTCTCGTGAATGCTGCCACAGACATTGACAGGGAGTTGGCGCAGCTGGGGATGGAGGATCTCGGGTATCCCTCCGACGAGAACCTCCAACCCAGCGCCAAGCTCGTCTTGTTCTTCAAAGGCGTGGCGACGGCCCTTCAGCGGCTCCGGGAGAAGATCCCAAAGCAACTGGCCGACGAGTCGCGCAAAATCTGCGCGGGAGCTCTTCAGAAAGTGTTGGTGAAGGTGGCCTTCCGCAATCCGGGCCTCAACCTCACCAACGTCCTCAAGACCCTGCCGCCGGATGCTGATCTGGAGGCGCTCAAGGCCCTTGTCGCACCCATTGTGGACAAGGTGAGCGGGATCAAGAGGATCGAGGGCGATCGCGTAGATTAGGCCGCCCATTTCTTCTTTTCTTGTCGCTGTTTGTCATGTTATGAAAACAATCTGTTAGAGCCGTGACAAGCTATCTTTGTAATATAACTTTATTCTAGGTAATGATTGCAATGTTATTCCCTTTACTTGATTCCTCCCTTTGTATGTTTTTGCCCTACGCTTTTAGGGAACTTGCCGGTGCAGGCACCTTGGCCGCGAGCGCTGAGTGCGGAACGTCAGCAGCCTGCTGGCGGTGCCGCTACCGGCAAGAAACCTTGTCACAACTAGTTGCAGCTCACTTAAGTTGTTGAGCGGACTCGAAACAAAGTAAGGGCGCAACTAGCTACGAGTTGGTTCCTCCGCGCACAGGTTTTCCATACAAAGTGCGGTCGTTCAAGGGAGATAACTTAAAATTTAAAAAATCTGATTGCTCAAACTTTGGCAACTTAGCTTTTCTGTTGTTTGCTTTTCGGCAAGGCGAAACTTTCTTGAACGACGCCTGGTCCATACCATTATCTTCTCCTTCCCCCCGGCAAACTTGTGGGCGAGGGAACCTTCTTTTCCCTGAGAAAAAAGAAAGAAGAGAAAATAAAGATATGGAGCCTTGCAGCTCGTTATTGCTTACCAGGGAGTAGGTGCTGCACAAAGTGTCAGATAACACATGCAAAAAATAGAAAGCATGAAATTGACAAAATGTGCAGAGCACATGAGCTTTACTTATGCACGGGGTCTGCGCCCGGCTTTGTACAAAGGATTACATGCAATAGCGGCAAGACTTGTACAAAAGGTGGTTGCCGGAACAGGTTCCGGCAACCGCGCCTTATGGGTAAAACTTACGAAGATGCTCAATGTTCCAGGAGTTGCTCACCGGAATGGCATTTTCGGTCTCAAGGCGGACAACGCCAGGCCTAGTGACTCGTTTCACCCGGTAAGGGCCTTCCCACTTCGGCGTCAACTTGTCGGAATTCTTGGCGGACTGAACACGCCGAAGAACAAGGTCGCCTTCCTCGAGACTTCTGGCATTAACTTTGCGGCTATGGTAGCGGCGCAAAGCTTGCTGGTAGCGAGCAGCTCGCACAGCAGCCTGAAGACGGTCTTCCTCAAGGAGCAGCGCGTCATCTTGTCGCAGCTGCTCTTGCTCAAGCTCATCATAAGCGAGCACTCGAGGTGACCCGTATACGAGTTCCGTGGGGAGAACTGCCTCTGCTCCGTAGACTAGAGCGAAAGGTGTCTGGCCAGTGGCTCGATTTGGCGTCGTCCTGATCGACCAAAGAACCACTGGCAGCTCCTCGATCCAGTTTCTTCCGCACTTGTGCAGCTTGTCGAAAGTCCTGGTCTTGAGCCCGCGCAGCACTTCAGCATTTGCCCTCTCCGCTTGACCGTTGCTTCTCGGGTGAGCAACAGAAGCGAAGCAGACCTTGGCGCCAAGGTCTTGGACGAACTGCATGAAAGTGCGGCTCGTGAATTGTGTGCCGTTGTCGGTGATTATCCTGTTAGGGATCCCGAAGCGGCAAACAATCGACCTGAAGAACTTGACTGCTGACTGTGCTGTCACCTTCCTCACTGGTTCCACTTCCGGCCACTTTGTGAACTTGTCGATTGCTACGTACAAGTACTCAAAGCCCCCGACTGCTCGGGGAAAGGGGCCGAGGATGTCGAGCCCCCAGACCGAAAATGGCCAGGATAAAGGGATCGTCTGGAGAGCTTGAGCTGGTTGGTGTATCTGCTTGGAATGGAACTGGCACGCTTCACACTTGGTTACTTGTGCAGTTGCATCCTGGAGGGCTGTCGGCCAAAAGAAACCTTGCCGGAATGCTTTGCCGACAAGTGCTCTTGCGCCAATGTGGTGACCACATATGCCTCCATGTATCTCTGCCAACAGCTTTTGTCCGTCTTCCCGGTGAATACACTTTAATTTCACACCGTTGAGTCTTCTTCTGTACAGTGTCTTGTTGACAAACTGGTACATACTTGACTGCCGGGCTACTCTTTCCGCTTCTTCTTGCTCTTCGGGAAGTTCTCCTGTTTGAAGGAAACGGACAATCTGCTGCGCCCATGCTGGAGCTTGTGGCTCGACAACAAGGACTAAAGGCAAATCTGTTGCTGCGGGAACATCCGCTTCTACGGCGAGAACCTGCGGCTCTGCCGGAGCTTGACGTTCCCCGGCAAGCTTGCCGGAGCAAAACTTGTCGGGAGCTTCTGCTTCAACAGAACAAACCCTGGGGCTTGCCGGAGCATATTGCTCCTCAGCACTCTTGGCGTTGATCTTGGGGACCTTCTTGGCGGCGGCTTCGAGAAGCTCTGCCGGCAAATAGTCACCAGAAATCAACTTCCTCTTCTTGCTCTGTCCAGTTGATGGCGTTACAGACGGTTGAGTCAGCTTGAGCACAAAGATCCCTGGTTCCACAGGTAACTTAAGTGCGGCGCACTTTGACAGGCCATCGGCAATGGCGTTCTGAGATCTTGGAACATGCTCCATTTGTAGGCCGTCAAAGTGCTCTTCTAGCTTTCTCACTTCATCGACGTAAGCTTCCATCAACGGACTCTGATAGCTCTTGTTCACTTGGCGGACGACAAGCTGTGAGTCACCCCTGACAATGAGCTTCTTGATCCCAAGGTCTACCGCGATCCTGAGACCGGCAAGCAAGCCTTCATACTCCGTGGTATTGTTTGTTGCTTGCTCCTTGGGAAAGTGCATCTGGACTACGTACTTGAGGTGCTCTCCGGTGGGTGCGACAAGCAGCACACCAGCGCCGGCGCCTTGCAGCGAAAAGGCACCATCAAAGTACATCAGCCACTCTTTGCTTGCTTCCTCGACGGGGATGCTCGTTTCTGGAATTTCTTCATCTGGTGTTGGCGTCCATTCTGCTATGAATTCTGCCAATGCTGTGCTTTGGATAGTCGAAGTACTTCCAAACTTGAGGCCAAAGCTTGACAGTTCCAGTGCCCACTCAACAATCCTGCCTGTCGCTTCTGGATTATGTAGTATCCTCTTCAGCGGAAAGCGAGTGACAACTGTGATCTCATGTGCTTGGAAGTAATGGCGCAGCTTTCTCGAGGCCATGAGGAGGCCGAAAAGCAATTTCTGCACGCCAGAGTACCTTGACCTAGCCCCCTGCAGAAGGGAACTGACAAAGTAAACTGGGCGCTGCACCATTTTCTTCTGTATCACGGGTGACCGCCAAGGTCCTCCATGGTTCCTTTGGAGCCATTCAAGAATAAAGTATCCAAGCCAAAGCATTTCAAGACCTCGGCAAGAGGAGCTTGCCGGGAAGGCCAACCAAGGACCTCAAGACCCCGGCAAGAGGAGCTTGCCGGGAAGGCCAACCAAGGCATCTCAAGGAGCTTGCCGCGACGCGCCACGCGTCCCTGCAAGGCCCGGTGAGCGACAAGCTCCCGGACGCGACAAGACAACGACCGTGACAAGGCGCTTGCCGCGGCAAACCACCACTCTGTGCCCGCGCTCCAGCACATCCACCAACGTGTCGCTCCGGGACCCTTCCAGGCGTACGTGGCGGGAGGCTGTGCAGCCAGCGGCGCACGGTGGCAAGCGGCGCTGACAAGATTGCCATCGTGGCGAGCGGTGGCGTCCCTGACGGTCCCTTTTGCACTATTTAGGCAACACAGACGGGCATTTAATACCCTTGTCCCCTGCCGTCAGGGTTAGGTATGATACACTGTAGCAGGTAGCTGTACCTACCGCAGCACCTTTCCCTTTTTACCCTTCTCTACGTTGCCACCTGTCGGTGACCCCTTGAGCATATAAAAGGAGGCCCATGCGCAACGTAGGGGGGGTTAGCTAGCTCAGAGAACACACATGCTCGGTCTGGTTAGCTGCTGGTGTGTACTGTAGCACTTCGCGCTCCCGAGCAAGAACTCAGTACAAACCACAAAGCAGGAGTAGGGTTTTACGCATCCGTGCGGCCCGAACCTGGGTAAACTGCTCGTGTGCTTCGCCTCGATCTGCTCTTCGTGCGACCTCCGCCCCCGCCAAACCGAAAGGGACTCGGTCTGCCAGTCCCATAGGTGCCCGTGGATCAGTACCCCGGCATCTTTGGTGCGCCAGGTAGGGGGCGTCGAGGTTGTGTGAACCAGATCCGGCGTTCACGCGAGCTAGATCTTCATCATCTTCATCGACATGCCGCCGCCGAAGAAGGCTTCGGAGGCAGCTGCTCCGTCCGCCCCGCTACCACCGGAGCAAACGGCTGATGGGGCGGACGCCGGCGGAAGAACGAGCGTCGATGAGGGAGCTCACGGTGCTGCCAGGTCCAAGGACAAGGCTGCACTGCCCATCGGCGGCGTAGCCGGCTCCCACAATGACCGGGCGCACTCCAAGACCTCGGCGTCCGTACATGCACCGCGCCCATCTCAGGAGGCGCGGGACCGGCAGCGTCATGGTACTCACGGTACCATGCGTTTGCTGGACCAAGATCGAGCTGGTGGATCTCGGAGTGCTCAAGACCAGCATGCACGCCAACATGTTGGAACGAGCGAGGCACGGTCGCCTGGACGGGACACTGCTCCTTCTAACGTAGTTAGAAGTCCGAGCATATCCCGCTCCTCGCACCGTTCACCACCGCCACCCGCCACTGCAGCAAAAGCTTTGGCGCGAGCTCAACTGCTCCTGGACTACCCTCCAACGGCAGACAAGATCGACGACTGGAGGGCCACCATTCAGAACCTCATCGGCTTCGCCAACGGCGAGACTCAGCAGCAGCCGAGCACGTCGCAGCCGCGGCAAGTCAGCCAGGCACGAGCCGGTGACGAGAAGACCGGTGGGGGTGCAACCACTGTGCACTCTCCGCCCCGAAGGCCAAGATCACCGACTCGCCGGATCCACCTCGAAAGCGACTCCACCGCGTCATCAGACCCACGAGCCCGCCGCGATCAGCGCCAAGTTCTTCACGAACGACAGCAAGAAGACGCTCGTACTCGCATCGAGCGCCGAAGAGAAGCGCGACGTCAATCAGACCAGCGCGCTGGGCCCTCTGTCGACATGCATGTGCCAGGGGAACCAGGCGGCTTGCCGTACGCGGTAGGTTGCCCTGCGTTCACTCGTGAGCTGCGGCAAGTCTAGTGGCCCAGCATGAAGAATTTCAAGCCAGATGTACCAGAGAAGTACGACGGCAAGTCGCATCCGTCGGAGTTCCTCAGCATCTACACCATCGCGGTGCAGGCTGCCGGAGGGCGGGACGACAAGATCCTTGCCAACTACTTCCCGCTGGTACTCAAGCCCAACGTCAGGTCCTGGCTCATGCACTTGCCGGGTGCGGTCTTCTCCTCATCCTCTTCTGCCATGAAGATCTGATGGTATCCTGAGTATGCGTCAAGAAATGAAAGCAAATCACATCCGGCCGTGGAGTCAACAATCTGGTCAATGTGCGGCAAAGGAAATGGGTCTTTGGGACAAGCTTTGTTAACATCGGTAAAATCGATACAAAGTCCCCATTTCCCGTTTGCCTTGCGCACGACTACAGGATTGGCCAACCACGTAGGATGGAGCACTCCTCTGACAAGGCCTGCCGCTTCCAACTTCTTGATTTCTTCTGCAATGAATTCTTGGCGCTCCACTGCTTGCTTCCTGACCTTCTGTTTGACGGGCCGCGCATGAGGACAAACGGCAAGGTGGTGCTCAATTACTTTCCTGGGAACACCGGGGATGTCAGACGGTTGCCACGCAAACACGTCGACATTCGCCCGCAGGAAAGCAATGAGCGCGTTTTCCTATTTAGGGTCGAGAGTGGCACTGATGGTGAAGGTACCACCAGTGCCGTCCTCCTTGGCGGACACCTTCTTCGTCTCTGGCGGAGCTGCCATTGTCGGAGTGCACCTTCTGATGGTGGCGGAGCTGCCATTGTCAGAGCTGCCATTGCCAAGGAGGACGGCACTGGTGGTACCTTCACCATTAGTGCCACTCTCGACCCTAAATAGGAAAACGCGCTCATTGCTTTCCCGCGGGCGAATGTCGACGTGTTTGCGTGGCAACCGTCTGACATCCCCGGTGTTCCCAGGAAAGTAATTGAGCACCACCTTGCTGTTTGTCCTCAAGCGCGGCCCGTCAAACAGAAGGTCAGGAAGCAAGCAGTGGAGCGCCAAGAATTCATTGCAGAAGAAATCAAGAAGTTGGAAGCGGCAGGCCTTGTCAGAGGAGTGCTCCATCCTACGTGGTTGGCCAATCCTGTAGTCGTGCGCAAGGCAAACGGGAAATGGAGACTTTGTATCGATTTTACCGATGTTAACAAAGCTTGTCCCAAAGACCCATTTCCTTTGCCGCGCATTGACCAGATTGTTGACTCCACGGCCGGATGTGATTTGCTTTCATTTCTTGACGCATACTCAGGATACCATCAGATCTTCATGGCAGAAGAGGATGAGGAGAAGACCGCACCCGGCAAGTGCATGAGCCAGGACCTGACGTTGGGCTTGAGTACCAGCGGGAAGTAGTTGGCAAGGATCTTGTCGTCCCGCCCTCCGGCAGCCTGCACCGCGATGGTGTAGATGCTGAGGAACTCCGACGGATGCGACTTGCCGTCGTACTTCTCTGGTACATCTGGCTTGAAATTCTTCATGCTGGGCCACTGGACTTGCCGCAGCTCACGAGTGAACGCAGGGCAACCTACCGCGTACGGCAAGCCGCCTGGTTCCCCTGGCGCATGCATGTCGACAGAGGGCCCAGCGCGCTGGTCTGATTGACGTCGCGCTTCTCTTCGGCGCTCGATGCGAGTACGAGCGTCTTCTTGCTGTCGTTCGTGAAGAACTTGGCGCTGATCGCGGCGGGCTCGTGGGTCTGATGATGCGGTGGAGTCGCTGTCGAGGTGGATCCGGCGAGTCGGCGATCTTGGCCTTCGGGGCGGAGAGTGCACAGTGGTTGCACCCCCACCGGTCTTGTCGTCACCGGCTCGTGCCTGGCTGACTTGCCGCGGCTGCGACGTGCTCAGCTGCTGCTGAGTCTCGCCGTTGGCGAAGCCGATGAGTTTCTGAATGGTGGCCCTCCAGTCGTCGATCTTGTCTGCCGTTGGAGGGTAGTCCAGGAGCAGTTGAGCTCGCGCCAAAGCTTTTGCTGCAGTGGCGGGTGGCGGTGGCGAACGGTGCGAGGAGTGGGATATGCTCGGACTTCTAACTACGTTAGAAGGAGCAGTGTCCCGTCCAGGCGACCGTGCCTCGCTCGTGCCAACATGTTGGCGTGCATGCTGGTCTTGAGCACTCCGAGATCCACCAGCTCGATCTTGGTCCAGCAAACGCATGGTACCGTGAGTACCATGACGCTGCCGGTCCCGCGCCTCCTGAGATGGGCACGGTGCATGTACGGACGCCGAGGTCTTGGAGTGCGCCCGGTCTTTGTGGGAGACGGCTACGCCGCCGATGGGCAGTGCAGCCTTGTCCTTGGACCTGGTAGCACCGTGAGCTCCCTCGTCGACGCCTGTTCTTCCGCCGGCGTCCGCCCCATCAGCCGTTTGCTCCGGTGGTAGCGGGGCGGACAGAGCAGATGCCTCCGAAGCCTTCTTCTTCGGCGGCATGTCGATGAAGATGATGAAGATCTAGCTCGCGTGAACGCCGGATCTGGTTCACACAACCTCGACGCCCCCTACCTGGCGCGCCAAAGATGCCGGGGTACTGATCCACGGGCACCTATGGGACCGGCGGACCGAGTCCCTTTCGGTTCGGCGGGGGCGGAGGTCGCACGAAGAGCAGATCGAGGCGAAGCACACGAGCAGTTTACCCAGGTTCGGGCTGCACGGATGCGTAAAACCCTACTCCTGCTTTGTGGTTTGTATTGAGTTCTTGCTCGGGAGCGCGAAGTGCTACAGTACACACCAGCAGCTAACCAGACCGAGCATGAGTGTTCTTTGAGCTAGCTAACCCCCCCTACGTTGCGCATGGGCCTCCTTTTATATGCTCAAGGGGTCACCGACAGGTGGCAACGTAGACAAGGGTAAAAAGGGAAAGGTGCTGCGGTAGGTACAGCTACCTGCTACAGTGTATCATACCTAACCCTGACGGCAGGGGACAAGGGTATTAAATGCCCGTCTGTGTCGCCTAAACAGTGCAAAAGGGACCGTCAGGGACGCCACCGCTCGCCACGATGGCAATCTTGTCAGCGCCGCTTGCCACCGTGCGCCGCTGGCTGCACAGCCTCCCGCCACGTACGCCTGGAAGGGTCCCAGAGCGACACGTTGGTGGATGTGCTGGAGCGCGGGCACAGAGTGGTGGCTTGCCGCGGCAAGCGCCTTGTCGCGGTCGTTGTCTTGTCGCGTCCGGGAGCTTGTCGCTCACCGGGCCTTGCCGGGACGCGTGGCGCGTCGTGGCAAGCTCCTTGAGATGCCTTGGTTGGCCTTCCCAGCAAGCTCCTCTTGCCGGGGTCTTGAGGTTCCTTGGTTGGCCTTCCCGGCAAGCTCCTCTTGCCGGGGTCTTGAAATGCTTTGGCTTGGATACTTTGTTCTTGAATGGCTCCAAAGCAACCACGAAGGACCTTGGCGGTCACCCGGCAAGCCTTACCGCGGGATGCTGCAACTGCCCGTGCACAAGTTCGGGATACTAGGGTACCCGTACTCTAGTACACCGATAGAAATCATGGTTGCTTTTATACGGATATGAAATATCCGGCGTGTTTTATAAGAAATATCAGTTTGATTAGTACATGGATTATCAATAATAGGCTAATTACCCTGCTTATTGGGGTTTTCTATTGCAAACGGTTACTCAGACATCACCGTGGGCGATGAACTCAAACAACCCGCACGGTTTCTAGAAAGTAGGCATGTTCAATCTACTAACAATCACACACGGCTTCCGGCAGTGAACTGTTTGCGTTAGGCCACCTTGCACACACGTTTCCACACAAAGAATTGTGTGGGATGTACATACCTACGGAAACGATTTTCTGGGATTCACCACGTGGGATGTACATACCTACAGAAATGATTTCTGGGATTCACCGTGTGGGATGAACATACCTACGGAAATGATTTCTGGGATTCGTCGTGTGGGATGTACATACGTACGAAAATGATTTCTGGGATTCACTGTGTGGGATGTACATACCTACGGAAATGATTTCTGGGATTCACCGTGTGGGATGTACATACCTACGGAAATGATTGGGTTTCCATGCCTCGCCCGATCGCACACTGCCCCAGCTTGGGTCACACGAGGGCCTATCCCCGACGATTTCTGGGTCATGTGGGAAGGACCCCCCTATCGCCCACACTCACTTGGCCTTGGTTCCAAAGGCCACCGCGGAAAGGGGTTTTAAACTGTTTGTTTAGGACACCCTTGTACTAGTGTGTGTTGAACGCGGAGGCGCCATCCATTCGGCACTGG
The DNA here is from genome assembly GCF_056163025.1 of Triticum urartu. Taxonomy (NCBI): domain Eukaryota; kingdom Viridiplantae; phylum Streptophyta; class Magnoliopsida; order Poales; family Poaceae; genus Triticum; species Triticum urartu. Next base: position 708,904,925 of record NC_141874.1, read on the forward strand.
ATCGGATCTTCCGTGATTTGAATCGCCGCGAGTACGACTCCATCATCCGCGTTCCTTGTAACGCTTCCTCTTAGCGATCTTCAAGGGTATGAAGATGCACTCCCTCTATCTCGTTGCTAGCATCTCGTAGATTGATCTTGGTGACACGTAGGAATTTTTTTGATTTATTACTACGTTCCCCAACAGTGGCATCATGAGCTAGGTCTATGCATAGATTCTATGCACGAGTAGAACACAAAGTAGTTGTGGGCGATGATTTGTTCAATTTGCTTGCCATTACTAGTCTTATCTTGATCTGGCGACATTGTTGGATGAAGCGGCCCGGACCGACCTTACACGTACGCTTACGTGAGACTGGTTCCACCGACTGACATGCACTTGATGCATAAGGTGGCTAGCGGGTGTCTATCTCTCCCACTTTAGTCGGATCGGATTCGATGAAAAAGTGTCCTTATGAAGGGTAAATAGCAATTGGCATATCACCGTTGTGATTTTTGCGTAGGTAAGAAACGTTCTTGCTAGAAACCCATAGCAGCCACGTAAAACATGCAACAACAATTAGAGGACGTCTAACTTGTTTTTGCAGGGTATGCTATGTGATGTGATATGGCCAAAAGGATGTGATGAATGATATAGGTGATGTATGAGATTGATCATGTTCTTGTAATAGGATTCACGACTTGCATGTCAATGAGTATGACAACCGGCAGGAGCCATAGGAGTTGTCCTAATTTATTGTATGACCTGCGTGTTAATGAAAATGCCATGTAATTACTTTACTTTATCGCTAACCGTTAGCCATAGTAGTAGAAGTAATAGTTGGCGAGACAACTTCATGAAGACACGGTGATGGAGCTCATGATGATGGAGATCATGGTGTCATGTCGGTGATGAAGGTGATCATGCCGTGCCTCGAAGATGGAGATCAAAGGCGCAAGATGATATTGGCCATATCATGTCACTTTATGATTTGCACGTGATGTTTGTCATGTTTACATCATATTTGCTTAGAACGAAGGTAGCATAAATAAGACGATCCCTCACTAAAATTTGAAGCACCATGTGATGATCGGGTGTGATAGATTCTAATGTTCGCATACAACGGGTGTAAGCCATATTTACACATGCAAAACACTTAGGTTGACTTGACGAGCCTAGCATGTACAGACATGGCCTCGGAACACGAGAGACCGAAAGGTCGAACATGAGTCATATAGTAGATACGATCAACATGGAGATGTTCACCATTGATGACTAGTCCATCTCACGTGATGATCGGACACAGCCTAGTCAATTCGGATCATGTATCACATGGATGACTAGAGGGATGTCTATCTGAGTGGGAGTTCATTAAATAATCTGATTAGATGAACTTAATTATCATGAACTTAGTCTAAAATGTCTTTACAATATGTCTTGTAGATCAAATGGCCCACGCTAATGTTGCCCTCAACTTCAACGCGTTCCTAGAGAAAACCAAGCTGAAAGACGATGGTAGCAACTATACAGATTGGGTCCGTAACTTGAGGATCATGCTCATAGCTGCCAAGAAAGCATATGTACTTGAAGCACCACTAGGTGATGCACCCATTTTCCCAACAACTCAAGACGTTATGAACGCCTGGCAGTCGTGTAGTGATGATTACTCCCTGGTTCAGTGCGGCATGCTTTACAGCTTAGAACCGGGGCTCCAAAAGCGCTTTGAGCAGCATGGAGCATATGAGATGTTCCAAGAGCTGAAAATGGTTTTCCAAGCTCATGCCCGGGTCGAGAGATATGAAGTCTCTGACAAGTTCTACAGTTGTAAGATGGAGGAAAACAGTTCTGTCAGCGAGCATATACTCAAAATGTCTGGGTTGCACAACCGCTTGTCTCAGCAGGGAGTTAATCTTCCAGATGACTCGGTCATCGACAGGATCCTCCAGTCGCTTCCACCTAGCTATAAGAGCTTTGTGATGAACTACAATATGCAAGGGATGGAGAAGTCCATTCCTGAGTTATATTCAATGCTGAAATCAGCGGAGGTGGAAATCAAAAAGGAACATCAAGTGTTGATGGTGAATAAAACCACTAGTTTCAAGAAAGGCAAGGGTAAGAAGAACTTCAAGAAGGATGGCAAGGGAGTTGCCGCGCCCGGTAAATCAGTTGCCGGGAAGAAGCCAAAGAATGGACCCAAGCCCGAGGCTCAGTGCTTTTATTGTAAGGGAAATGGTCACTGGAAGCGGAACTGCCCCAAGTACTTAGCGGATAAGAAGGCCGGCAACGCCAAAGGTATATGTGATATACATGTTATTGATGTGTACCTTATCAGCGCTCGTAGTAGCTCCTGGGTATTTGATACCGGTGCGGTTGCTCATATTTGTAACTCAAATCAGGAGCTGCGGAATAAGCGGAGACTGGCGAAGGACGAGGTGACGATGCGCGCCAGGAATGGTTCCAAGGTCGATGTGACCGCCATCGGCACGCTCCCTCTACATCTACCTATGGGATTAGTTTTAAACCTCAATAATTGTTATTTAGTACCAGCTTTGAGCATGAACATTGTATCTGGATCTCGTTTAATGCGAGATGGCTGCTCATTTAAATCCGAGAATAATGGTTGTTCCATTTATATGAGAGATATGTTTTATGGTCATGCCCCGCTGGTCAACGGTTTATTTTTGTTTAATCTCGAACGTGATGTTACACATATTCATAGTGTGAATGCTGATACGTCCATTTTCCATCATGCTTTTATATCGATATTTATCGCATTATGGACTGTTGCTTCACTTTATGTCACAATACTTATGGCTATTTTCTCTTATTTTACAAGGTTTACATAAAGAGGGAGAATGCCGGCAGCTGGAATTCTGGTCTGGAAAAGGAGCAAATATTAGAGACCTATTCTGCGCAACTCCAAAAGTCCTGAAACTCCACGGAACGTCTTAAAAGAAATAAAGAAAAATCCACGCCAAAGAGGAAGGCCAGGGGGCCCACACCCTTCTCACGAGGGTGGGGGGCGCCCCCCCTAGGGCGCGTCCCCTACCTCGTGGGTCCCCTGGTGGCTCTCCGATGCCCATCTTCTCCTATATGAGGTCTTTCAATGAGAAAAAAAATAAGAAGAAACTTTTCGGGATGAGACTCCGCCGCCATGAGGCGGAACCTTGGTAGATCCAATAAAGAGCTCTGGCAGAGCTGTTCTGCCGGGGAAACTTCTCTCCCGGAGGGGGAAATCATCACCATCGTCATCACCAACGCTCCTCTCATCGGGAGAGGGCAATCTCCATCAACATCTTCACCAGCACCATCTCATCTTCAAACCCTAGTTCATCTCTTGTATCCAATTCTTGTCTCAAAATCTGGGATTGGTGCTAGTAGGTTGCTAGTAGTGTTGATTACTCCTTGTAGTTGATGCTAGTTGGTTTATTTGGTGGAAGATCGTATGTTCAAATCATATATGCATATTATTACCCCTCTGATTATGAACATGAATATGCTTTGTGAGTAATTACGTTTGTTCCTGGGGACAAGGGAGAAGTCTTGCTATTAGTAGTCATGTGAATTTGGTATTCGTTTGATATTTTGATAAGATGTATGTTGTCTAGCCTCTAGTGGTGTTATGTGAACGTCGACTACATAACACTTCACCATTATTTTGTTGAAGGAGCAAAAGACACCCTCCAACTTGATCATAACCTTCTTGCCCCAACTGAGATCGAAGCTTTCAAGATGATTGAGTTAGCTCGTATACAAAACAAGTATCTCACACAAGAAAATATTTTGTTGAAGGAGCATATTATTGCACTCAAGGGCATTATTCGCAAGCCGGAGGACCTCTTACGCTCGATGTGCAATTATCCGTCACCTCCACCTTCTTCACCAATCAAGGAGACATAATCACATGGGTATGGGCACTCCCCTTGGCAACTGCCAAGCTTGGGGGAGGTGCCCCGGTATCGTATCACAATCACAACTCCTATCTTTACCGTTTTTCTTAGTTCAATCCTCTTAGTAGTATCCTGATCTAGTAGAATAAAGTTTATGGCATGATCTAGTTTTGAGTTTTGCTTTATGATCCCTCTATGTAATCGAGTCCGTGAGCTATATATAATAAAGATTAGTGTTGAGTCAAGGGCTTGATTATTTTGCCATGATCTTGGGTGAATAAAAGAAAATAGAAAAAGAATAAAAAGAAACAAAAAGTTCATATTGATCTTATTGAGAGTAATGACTTCACATAGAAAGAGTATGATGATTAAAAGTTGTTGGGAGTTGGCAGACATAGCTTTGGTCATTGTTGCAATTAATAGGAAGTAATAAGGAAAGAGAGGTTTTCACATATAGATATATTATCATTGACATCTTCTATGATTGGGAGCACTCATTAAAATATGACATGCTAAAGAGTTGATGTTGGACAAGGAAGACAACGTAATGAGTTATGTATTTCTTATATCTGAGATAAAGTATGTTGTCATGGATCCTCTAACTTGTTGAGCTTGCCTTTCCCCCTCATGCTAGCCAAATTCTCAGCACCAAGTAGAAATACTACTTGTGCTTCCAAATACCCTTAAACCAATTTTGCCATGAGAGTCCACCATATCTACCTATGGATTGAGTAAGATCCTTCAAGTAAGTTGTCATCGGTGCAAAGCAATAAAAATTGCTCTAAATATGTATGATTGATTGGTGTGGGAGAAATAAGCTTTATACGATCTTGTGATGTGAAAGTAATAAAAGCGACGGACTGCATAATAAAGGTTCATATCACAAGGGGCAATATAAAGTGACGTTCTTTCGCAGTGAGATTTTATATATCCAACCATAAAAGCGCATGGCAACCTCTACTTCCCTCTATGAAGGGCCTATCCTTTATTATTATCTTCTACCTTATGCAAGAGTCATGGTGATCTTCACCTTTTCTTTTTCATTTTATCCTTTGGCAAGCTCAGCATGTTGGAAAGAACATGATATATATATATATATATCTAATTGGATGTAGGGTAGCATGAACCATTATTGTTGACATTACCCTTGAGGTAAAAGGTTGTGGGGCAAAACTATAAGCCCCTATCTTTCTCTGTGTCCGATTAAAACTTCGTAACCACAAGTATCGCGTGCGTGTTAGCAATTATGGAGGACTAAATGATAGTTGAGTATGTGGACTTGCTTTTTAGCTCTGACATAGACTCTTTCCGATGTTATGATAAATTGCAATTGCGTCAATGACTGAGATTATAGTTTGTCGGAGCCCAATAAGGTTTATGATTTATACTTTCGCATTGTGAATAGATCATCACTTGAACATAAGTAATCATATGACAAAATCTATATATGTTGCTGTTATGAGAATAATCATGATGCCTTCATGTCCGTATTTTATTTTTATCAACGCCTCTACCTATAAACATGAGGACATATTTATTGTTATCGGCTTTTCGCTTGAGGACAAGCGAGGTCTAAGCTTGGGGGAGTTGATACGTCCATTTTGCATCATGCTTTTATATCGATATTTATCGCATTATGGACTGTTGCTTCACTTTATGTCACAATACTTATGGCTATTTTCTCTTATTTTACAAGGTTTACATAAAGAGGGAGAATGCCGGCAGCTGGAATTCTGGTCTGGAAAAGGAGCAAATATTAGAGACCTATTCTACGCAACTCCAAAAGTCCTGAAACTCCACGGAACGTCTTAAAAGAAATAAAGAAAAATCCAAGCCAAAGATGAAGGCCAGGGGGCCCACACGCTTCTCATGAGGGTGGGGGGCGCCCCCCCTAGGGCATGCCCCTACCTCGTGGGCCCCCTGGTGGCTCTCCGATGCCCATCTTCTCCTATATGAGGTCTTTCGATGAGAAAAAAATAAGAAGAAACTTTTCGGGATGAGACTCCGCCGCCACGAGGCGGAACCTTGGCGGATCCAATCTAGAGCTCCGGCAGAGCTGTTCTGCCAGGGAAACTTCTCTCCCGGAGGGGGAAATCATCACCATCGTCATCACCAACGCTCCTCTCATCGGGAGAGGGCAATCTCCATCAACATCTTCACCAGCACCATCTCATCTTCAAACCCTAGTTCATCTCTTGTATCCAATTCTTGTCTCAAAGTCCGGGATTGGTGCTAGTAGGTTGCTAGTAGTGTTGCTCCTTATAGTTGATGCTAGTTGGTTTATTTGGTGGAAGATCATATGTTCAGATCCTATATGCATATTATTACCCCTCTGATTATGAACATGAATATTCTTTGTGAGTAATTACGTTTGTCCCTGAGGACAAGGGAGAAGTCTTGCTATTAGTAGTCATGTGAATTTGGTATTCGTTTGATATTTTGATAAGATGTATGTTGTCTAGCCTCTAGTGGTGTTATGTGAACGTCGACTACATAGCACTTCACCATTATTTGGGCCTAGAGGAAGGCATTGGGAAGTAATAAGTAGATGATGGGTTGCTAGAGTGACAGAAGCTTAAACCCTAGTTTATGCGTTGCTTCGTAAGGGGCTGATTTGGATCCATATGTTTCATGCTATGGTTAGGTTTACCTTAATACTTTTGTTGTAGTTGCGGATGCTTGCAATAGAGGTTAATCATAAGTGGGATGCTTGTTCAAGTAAGAACAGCACCCAAGCACCGGTCCACCCACATATCAAATTATCAAAGTATCGAACGCGAATCATATGAACGTGATGAAAACTAGCTTGACGATATTCCCATGTGTCCTCGGGAGCGCTATTATAAGAGTTTGTTCTGGCTTGTCCTTTGCTACAAAAGGATTGGGCCACCTTGCTGCACTTTATTTACTTTTGTTACTTGTTGCTCGTTACAATTTATCCTATTACAAAACTATCTGTTACCACTTATTTCAGTACTTGCAGAGAATACCTTGCTGAAAACCACTTATCATTTCCTTCTGCTCCTCGTTGGGTTCGACACTCTTACTTATCGAAAGGACTACGATAGATCCTCTATACTTGTGGGTCATCAAGACTCTTTTCTAGTGCCGTTGCCAGGGAGTGTAGCGCTTTGGTAGGTGGAATTTGGTAAGGAAAAATTTATATAGTGTGCTGAAATTTACTGTCACTTGTTACTATGGACAGTAATTCTCTGAGGGGCTTGTTCGGGGTATCTTCACCCCGTCCAGTAGAGCAAAGAGTTGCTCCTCAACCTACTGAACCTATTGAAAATGAAATTCCTTATGAGTATTGTGGGAGGCCTAGATTAGGGGGTCTCCGGATAGCCGGACTATCACCATTGGTCGGACTGTTAGACTATGAAGATACAAGATTGAAGACTTTGTCTCGTGTCCGGATGGGACTCTACTTGGCGTGGAAGGCAAGCTAGGCAATACGTATATGGATATCTCCTCCTTTGTAACCGACCTTGTGTAACCCTAACCTTCTCCGGTGTCTATATAAACCGAAGGGTTTTAGTCCATAGGACAACAATCACAACATACAATCATACCATAGGCTAGCTTTTAGGGCTTAGCCTCTCTGATCTCGTGGTAGATCTACTCTTGTAACACCCATATCATCAATATAAATCAAGCAGGATGTAGGGTTTTACCTCCATCAAGAGGGCCCGAACCTGGGTAAAACTTCGTGTCCCTTGCCTCCTATTACCATCTGGCCTAGACGCACAGTTCGGGACCCCCTACCCGAGATCCGCCGGTTTTGACACCGACATTGGTGCTTTCATTAAGAGTTCCTTTGTGTCGTCACCGTTAGGCTTGATGGCTCCTACTATCATCGATAGCGATGCCGTCCAGGGTGAGACTTTTCTCCCCGGACAAATCTTCGTATTCGGCGGCTTTGCACTGCGGGCTAATTCACTTGGCCATCTGGAGCATATTGAAAGCTACGCCCCTGGCCATCAGGTCAGATTTGGAAGTTTGAACTACACGTCCGACATCCACGGGGGGCTTGATCTCGACGGATTTGGGCCACAGCCGGGCGCACCACACTGTCTCAATGGGTATGACCTAGCTCTGCCACCGGACGGTACTCCAGAGGCCGCGCCCACACCAGATCCACTCCAGAGCCAACTGCGCCAATCGAGGACGGGTGGCTAGACACCGCCTCAGGGGCTGCAGTCTCGATGGCGATCGAGCCGAACACCAGCATAATCCTCTGCGCAGCCCGTGACTCCAAGGTGCCGGACTCTCTTCCGGACCCCGAACCATCCGCGCCCCTGCCAATCGAATCCGAGTGGGCACCGATCATGGAATTCACCGCCATGGATATCTTTCAGCACTCGCCCTTCGGCGACATTCTGAATTCACTAAGGTCTCTCTCTTTGTCAGGAGAGCCCTGGCCGGATTATGGCCAACAGGACTGGGATGCGGACGACGAAGAAATTCGACGCCCGCCCACCACCCACTTTGTAGCCACTGTCGATGATTTAACCGACATGCTCGACTTCGACTCTGAAGACATCGACGGTATGGACGATGATGTAGGAGACGAACATGAACCAGCACCTACAGGGCACTGGACAGCCACCTCGTCGTATGACATATACATGGTGGATACACCCAATGAAGGCAATGGCGACGAGAGAACGGAGGATGACCCCTCCAAGAAGCAACCCAAGCGCCGACGTCAGTGGCGCCGCTCTAAGTCCCGCCAAAGCAAAAGTGGTGATATCGGCACAGGAGATAATAACACTCCGGATAGCGCCGAAGACAACAATAATCCCCTCCAGCAAGATTTAGAGCAGGAGGATGAAGGAGCCAGCTCTCCTGAGAGAGCGGCTGGCGGAGAGGAGGAGGATGACAATTACATGCCCCCTCCGAAGACGAGGCAAGCCTCGGCGACGATGAATTCGCCGTACCAGAGGATCCCGTCGAACAAGAGCGCTTCAAGCGCAGGCTTATAGCCACGGCAAATAGCCTGAAGAAAAAGCAGCAGCAGCTTCAAGCTGATCAAGATCTGCTAGCTGACAAATGGATTGAAGTCCTCGTGGCCGAGCAATATAAACTTGAGCATCCCTCCAAGAGCTATCCAAGGCGCAGGTTACTTCCCCGACTGGAGGAAGAAGCGTATGAAACGGCTGATCGGCCACCTCGTGGCCGCGATAGAGAGGCATTCCTGCCAAAAGCTCAGCCTCCACCCCAACGCCATTCAAATAAAAAGGCATGGGGAGATACGCCAGACCTGCCAGACATATTGGAGGACAAAGAAAAGAATTCAAGATCGATCTACGGATCACGAGGGCGCACCACTCTACGAGACGATAAATGTCACGCCGGATACAGTAAAAGAAAATCCGGCCGGGCCGAACACAGCGGGCAGGACCCATCCGAGCTGCGTCGCGATATAGCCCAATACAGAGGTGCCGCACACCCCTTATGCTTCACAGATGAAGTAATGGAACATCAATTCCCAGAAGGTTTCAAACCTGTAAACATTGAATCATACGACGGCACTACAGACCCCGCGGTATGGATTGAGGACTTCCTCCTCCACATCCACATGGCCCACGGTGATGACTTACATGCCATCAAGTACCTCCCACTAAAACTCAAAGGACCAGCGCGGCACTGGCTTAATAGCTTGCCAGCGGACTCCATTAGCTGTTGGGAAGATCTGGAAGCCGCACTCCTAGACAACTTTTAGGGCACTTATGTGCGACCACCAGACGCCGATGACTTGAGCCACATAATTTAGCAGCCAGAAGAGTCGGCCAGGCAATTCTGGACTCGGTTCCTTACAAAGAAAAATCAAATCGTCGACTGTCCGGATGCGGAGGCCTTAGCGGCTTTCAAGCACAACATCCGAGACGAGTGGCTAGCCCGGCACCTTGGTCAGGAAAAGCCGAAATCTATGGCAGCCCTCACGACGCTCAAGACCCGCTTTTGTGCGGGAGAAGACAGCTGGTTGGCTTGCAGTAATAACATATCAAAGAACCATGGTACCCAAGATACCAAGGACGGCAATAGCAGGTCACGTCGCAACAAGCATAAGCGCCGCATTAGTGGCGAAAGTACTGAGGATACGACAGTCAATGCCGGATTCAAAGGCTCTAAACCCGGTCAGCGGAAAAAGCCATTCAAACAAAGTACGCCGGGTCCGTCCAGCTTAGACCGTATACTCGATCACTCGTGTCAAATACACAGCACCCCAGACAAGCCAGCCAATCACACCAACAGGGATTGTTGGGTGTTCAAGCAGGCCGGCAAGTTAATTGCCGAAAACAAGGACAAGGGGCTGCATAGCGATGACGAGGAAGAACCCCGGCAGCCACACACTGGAGGACAGAAGAGGTTTCCCCCGCAAGTGCGGACGGTGAACATGATATATGCAACCCACATCCCCAAGAGGGAACGGAAGCGTGCGCTCAGGGACGTATATGCATTGGAGCCAGTCGCCCCAAAGTTCAACCCTTGGTCCTCCTGTCCGATCACCTTCGATCGCAGGGACCACCCCACTAGTATCCGTCATGGCGGATTCGCCGCACTGGTCCTAGACCCAATCATTGACGGATTTCACCTCACTCGAGTCCTTATGGACGGCGGCAGCAGCCTGAACCTGCTTTATCAGGACACAGTGCGCAAAATGGGTATAGACCCCTCAAGGATAAAACCCACAAAAACTACCTTTAAAGGCGTCATTCCAGGCGTAGAGGCCCACTGCACAGGCTCAATTACACTGGAAGTGGTCTTCGGATCCCTGGATAACTTCCGAAGCGAAGAATTAATCTTCGATATAGTCCCGTTCCGCAGTGGTTATCACGCGCTGCTCAGACGAAACGCATTTGCTAGATTCAATGCGGTACCACATTATGCATACCTCAAGCTCAAGATGCCAGGACCTCACGGAGTTATTACAGTCAATGGAAACATAGAGCGCTCTCTTCGAACAGAGGAGCACACCGCGGCCCTCGCAGCAGAAGCGCAAAGCAGCCTCTCAAGGCAATCTACCAGTTCGGCGTTTCAAAGCCCGAACACCTTCAAGCGCGCTCGGGGTAATCGGCAAACAGACAGCCTGGCACGATCTGAGCTCGCATAGCAATACGGCGGCCACCCCAATCCCAGCCCAACGGTGTTGTTCGTGCCGCGCGTACATAATTACGCATTAAAAATACCATGGGCACAGATGGGGAGGGGGAGGCACAACTACGGCACGCCCCAAAACGCGGCCTAAACCGCACCAGGGGCTTCCCGTTTGGTTATTTTTCTTTTTCTTTCAGGACTTCAATCTCTGGAAACATTGTCCGGCAACTCTATTGCCGAACCCATGATACAGCAACCAAGGAGGCCGACAACTACGGGATTCCCAGGTGGATTATAGATTTCATATAATTCCTCAGCTCGCCCTTGGAAGGGACATAGTCCTACTCTTTCGCTTATTACAATATCTGTATCACTCTGCTTTAATGCAGTTTTCCAATATACAATACATGACATTACGACTATTATCGCATTTTTGTTATATATACATACATATCTATGTGTTCATTAATAACGCCTAGCAACCGTACACTCTGGTACGGCCAATGCACCAGGGGCTTACGTACCCACAATATGGTGTGAAAAGTCCGTACACTTTCACAAGTGCGGCACCCTGAACTTATAGCATTATATGCATCAGCTCCGAATCATGTCTTTGGTCAAATGTTGGGTTTGCCCGGCTCCTATGTTTTGGCACCTTACGTTCCGCTCTATCGGCTAAGGTAGCGCTAGGAGAACTACTGCGATTGTGCCCCAGTTCTGCCGGGCTGAGCACCTCTATAGAGAAAGCTAAAACCGACTGTCATGATAAGGCGAGAGACCGGGCGCTGTTCGGCGAGGTTTTTCTAGTCCCTAAAGACTTATGCCGCTTAGGGCGAGGGGCCGGCTCCGTCCAGCTTATAGGCGTGTATGGCGCCCCGAATTCGGTCTTCCGAATACCAGGGGCTTCGCCGAAATTTAAAATTATAGAATTCTATGGCTAAGTGAGAGTGATAAAGCATTATTAGTCCGGTTGCCTTGTTCGTTGTGCTGAGCACCTCCCTCGAAGGACCCAAACATGGGAACAAGAGTGCTCAGGTTTATCCCGAACACCCCAGCACTCATGGCATGGGGGCAGAAGCCGAGGACTAGCCATCTCTCAGATTGGATAAACAGCCAAACAGAAGGTAATATTTTAAATTCACACAAGCGTTGCATAGCGAATACGATACAAGTTTTCATACACACAGGAAAAAATGAGCAAGTCTCATTCAAATATTACATTTTGTGAACACTCATCCGTGATAAGACGGGCGCCCGGCAGAACACCCTCGTAGTACATCTCGAGGCGGCGGTGCTCCTTGCCCTCCGGCAGCCCCTCCTTGATCAGCTTCACGGCGTCTAGCTTGACCCACTGCGTTTTTACACGGGCAAAAGCCCGGCGTGCACCTTCAATGCAGACGGATTGCTTGACGACCTCCAGCCATGGGCGGGTATCCACAAGCCGCCTCACCAGGCCGAAGAAGCTATTCGGAAGGGCGTCGCCAGGCCACAACCGGACTATGAAGCCCTTCATGGCCTGATCGGCCGCCTTATGTAGCTCGGCCACCTGCTTCAGCTGGTCGCTCATTGGCACCGGATGTTCGGCCTCAGCATACTGAGACCAGAACAGCTTTTCCGTCGAGCTTCCGTCCTCGGCCTGGTAGAATAGTGCGGCATCAGACACACTGCGGGGCAAATCTGCGAATGCTCCTGAAGAGCTCCGGATTCGGGTAAGTAATCGGTAATTCACCGTTGCATGCTTGCTTTGCATATAGAAAGCCTTACCCGCCGCTATCTTCTTCATTCCGTCGATCTCCTGAAGGGCCTTCTGGGCCTCGGCCTTGGCACTCTTCGCTCTCTCACGGGCCGCGGCAAGCTCAGACTATCTCGTCTTCAAGTCAAGCTCCAACGCCTCGTGCTTTGTCACGAGAGCCTGGAGCTCTTGCTACACCTCGCCCACCCGAGCCTCGTGCCTCTCTCGCTCGGTGCGCTCTTGGGCCGCCTTTTCTTCGGCCTGGGACAACTTTTGCTTCAGGGTCGCCACCTCGGTCATGGCCCCTGGCAAACATACAATGATCCTGTCATTTTAGCAATCACGTCCTTTTTCTCATCTACAAACGGGGTATTACTTACCCTTGTTCTCCTCGAGCCGCCTCTTAGCAAGGCCGAGCTCCTTCTGGGACCCCTCAAGGGCCTCCTTCAGTACGGCGACCTTCGCAGTTAGTGTGGCGGACGCCAGCAGTGAAGCCTGCACATGCATATGGACATACTTATATTAGACTCCTGCGATATTATTTGATCCTCTGTTCGGCTTTTCTTTGTGAACACCGAACAAAGCATCAGGGGCTACTGTCTATGCGGTAGCACTTCTACTACATTTTAAAACACTTACCTCGGAGCCTGTTAGAAGGCTAGTACAGGCTTCAGTCAATCCGCTCTTGGAGGACTGAACCTTCTAGATCACCGCACTCATGATAGTGCGGTGCTCCTCCTCGATGGAAGCGCTGCGAAGCGCTTCCAACATAGTGTCCGGTGCCTCTGGGTGGGCAGAGGTCATCGACACAGGTGTCTCACCCTCCTTAGAAGGGGACCTCCTACCCGAGCTCGGATCCGTTGGAGGGTCCGGCGCGGTGTTCGGCCAAGGGCCGAACTCGAAGTTCTCGGGGACCCCGTCCCCTCGGCTCCCGGAGTCTGAAAAGTCGCCTTGAGGCGCCTTCGGGACTGTCCCCCCTCGATCTGGTGCCTCTTGAGACAGCACCTCGGCGTCGTCGGCCGGATGAGGGGAGGTGGCGGTCGGGACTGGATCGCTATCCATGTCTGACGAGCCCAGGGAGCCGTCCGAGGATACCTCGATATTGGCTCGGGGCGGCCTGTACAATTGAGTTTGGCGTTAGGGAAAGCAATGCGACAAAGGAATCCTATGGGTTACTTTGGTATCTGAACACTTACGATCTCCCCTGGGGCTTGCCCCTGGGCAACCACTCATCTTCACTTTCGTCGGCGGTGGTGGAGCTGTCCGGAAGGAGCGTCCTTCCCTTTTTGGACGCTTCGGCCTCCCCAGTTGGGGCGGCCTACCTTTTCTTGTCTCCCCCAGTCGGTGGGGGAGCCTCTTCTTCCTCTTCCTCGTCTTCGGGGGAAGAGTGCGCCACAGAGTCATCAGACGATGAGTCCGACGACACCTGGCGTCGGGAACTCTTTCGAGCTCCCTTGGCCTTCTTGGTCTTCTCCGACACCTTATAAGGGGCCGAAGTCAGCATCTTCGTCAGAAGAGCGTCTGCGGGGCCTTCGGGCAAGGGAGCCGGACAGTCGATCTGTCCGGCCATCTTCTGCTAGTCCTGTCAAAATTATGGGAGTTTAGATCCCGCATAGAGCCAATCTATATATATATATAACAAATATCCTGTAAAAGGTAAAACAACTTACCACACTGGCGTGGCGCTTCGCGCTGAATCTGCGATCCTCAGTACTGGGGGGGAGGGACCGCGGTGCCCTTGAACAGCACCCTCCAGGCATCTTCGTGAGTCGTGTCGAAGAGCTTGTTCAGAGTTCGGTGCTGCGCCGGATTGAACTCCCACAAGGTAAACTCCCGTTGTTGGCACGGGAGTATCCGGCGAACGAGCATAACCTGGACTATGTTGACAAGCTTGAGCTTCTTATCCACCATGTTATGAATACATGACTGGAGTCCAGTGAGCTCTTTTGAATTACACCAGGACAGGCCCTTCTCTTTCCAGGAGGTGAGCCGCATGGGGATGCCAGATCGGAACTCGGGGGCCGCTACCCATGCGGGGTCGCGCAGCTTGGTGATATAGAACCACCCCGATTGCCACCCCTTTATGGTGTCCACGAAGGTGCCCTCGAGCCATGTGATGTTGGGCATCTTGCCCACCATGGCGCCTCCGCACTCCGCCTGGCGGCCGCTCACTACCTTCGGCTTGACATTGAAGGTCTTCAGCCATAAGCCGAAGTGGGGCTTGATGCGGAGGAAGGCCTCGCACATGACGATAAACGCCGAGATGTTGAGGATGAAGTTTGGGGCCAGATCATGGAAATCCAGGCCGTAATAAAACATGAGCCCCGGACGAAGGGATGGAGAGGGGATCCTAGTCCGCGGAGGAAATGGGTGAGGAATACCACCCTCTCATGGGGCTCGGGGGTGGGGATGAGTTGTCCCTCATCTGGGGGCCGATGCGCGATGTCGTCGTGTAGGTATCCGGCTCTCCTCAGTTTCTTGACGTCTCCCTACGTGACGGAGGAGACCATCCACTTGCCTCCCGCTTCGGACATTGTTGGAGAAGGTTGAGGTGGAAGTGAGAGCTTGGGCGCTAGAGCTCGAGTGTGCGAGAGCGGATGAGCAGAGGAGGAAGAAGGCATGGATAGAAAGGTGAATCCCTATCCCTTTATATGAGCGGACAAAATTGAGCGTCCCACTTGCCTGGTAAACCTCGCTTATCCCCCAAGCGCCGCCATTGATGGCGCGGTTGGGTTACCCATGCCCGTATTGATGAGAATCTCGTAATAAGGGGACACGATCTCTGCTTTGACAAGACGTGTCAAAAAACCGCCTCGCGTTATGTGCGGGGCTGGTTAAAAGAAATGGTTCGAATGATCACCGGGCCATGACGTAACGTCATGTTGCCAAAACAAGCTAGCGGATTAGATCTGCAAAAACATTATTCTCTCTATGGTGAAATGTGGAACTTATTTTGCAGGGTCGGACACTATCCTCGTATTTCAAATTCTTCTGTGATGTATTCGGAGAAGGAACCCGCCTTGCAATGCCGAAGATAACTGCGCACCGGACTCATTGTCATTGAAGCCTGGTTCAGGGGCTACTGTGGGAGTCCTGGATTAGGGGGTATCCGGATAGCCGGACTATCACCATTGGCCGGACTGTTAGACTATGAAGATACAAGATTGAAGACTTCGTCTCGTGTCCGGATGGGACTCTACTTGGCGTGGAAGGCAAGCTAGGCAATACGTATATGGATATCTCCTCCTTTGTAACCGACCTTGTGTAACCCTAACCCTCTCCGATGTCTATATAAACCGAAGGGTTTTAGTCCGTAGGACAACAATCACAACATACAATCATACCATAGGCTAGCTTTTAGGGCTTAGCCTCTCTGATCTCGTGGTAGATCTACTCTTGTAACACCCATATCATCAATATCAATCAAGCAGGACGTAGGGTTTTACCTCCATCAAGAGGGCCCGAACCTGGGTAAAACTTCGTGTCCCTTGCCTCCTGTTACCATCCGGCCTAGACGCACAGTTCGGGACCCCCTACCCCAGATCTGCCGGTTTTGACACAGACAAGTATCATTTGGGTATGATAGAAAAACTGCTAGCTAATCCTTTTACAGGAGATGGAACAAAGCATCCTGATGAGCACTTAATATATGTGGATGAAGTTTGTGGATTATTTAAGCTTGCAGGTATACCCGATGATGTCGCTAAGAAGAAGATCTTCCTTTATCTTTGAAGGGAGACACATTGATATGGTATAGGCTATGTGATGATATGAGATCGTGGGACTATAAAATATTGAAGCTAGAATTTCATCAAAAGTATTACCCTATGCATCTTGTTCATCGTGATCGCAATTATATATATAATTTCTGGCCTCGCGAAGGAGAAAGCATCGCTCAAGCTTGGGGGAGGCTTAAATCAATGTTATATTCGTGCCCCAATCATGAGCTCTCAAGAGAAGTAATTATGCAAAGTTTTTATGGTCGGCTTTCTGATAACAATCGCACCATGCTCGATACTTCTTGTGCTGGCTCTTTTATGATGAAGACTACTGAATTCAGATGGAATTTATTGGATATAATTAAACGCAACTCTGAAGATTGGGACCTCGACGAAGGTAAGGAGTCAGGTATGACACCTAAGTTTGATTGTGTTAAATCTTTTGTGGATATCGATATTTTCCGTAAGTTTAGCACTAAATATGGACTTGACTCTGAGATAGTAGCATCTTTCTGTGAATCTTTTGCTACTTATGTTGATCTCCCTAAGGAGAAGTGGTTTAAATATCATCCTCCCATAGAAGTAAAAGTAGCTGCACCTATTAAAGTTGAAGAAAAGACTGTCACTTATAATGATCCTATTGTTCCTACTTCTTATATTGAGAAACCACCTTTCCCTGTTAGAATAAAGGATCATGCTAAAGCTTCAACTGTTGTTCGTAAAAGCAATATTAGAACTTATACACCTCCTGAGCAAGTTAAAGTAGAACCTAATATTGCTATTGTTAAAGATCTCTTGTCTGATAATATTGATGGGCATGTTATTCAGTTCGGAGGTGAAACTGCTAGAATTGCTAAACCTTGTGATAAGGATAAACATAGACCTGTGGTAGGCGTGCCTGTTATTTCTGTTAAAATAGGTGATCATTGTTATCATGGCTTATGTGATATGGGTGCTAGTGCTAGTGTTATACCTCATGACTTATACAAAGAAATTAAGAATGAAATTGCACCTGTTGAGTTAGAAGATATTGATGTTACTATTAAACTTGCTAATAGAGATACTATTGCACCAATTGGAATTGTTAGAGATGTTGAAGTCTTGTGTGGGAAAACTAAATATCCTGCTGATTTTCTTGTTCTTACTTCTCTGCAAGATAGCTTTTGTCCCATTATATTTGGGAGACCCTTCTTAAATACTGTCAATGCTACCATAGATTGCACTAAGAATATTGTTATTGTTGGTTTGGATGATATGGTTCATGAGTTTAATTTCTCTAAATTTAGTAAACAACATCGTGAGGAAGAATTACCTAGTAAGGATGAAATTATTGGTCTTGCTTCTATTGTCGTACCTCCTAGTGATCCTTTAGAACACTATTTGCTAGACCATGAAAATGATATGTTCATGAATGAAAGAAGGGAAATAGATGAAGTATTGTTTAAACATGAACCTATTCTGCATCACAACTTGCCTGTTGAAATTTTAGGGGATCCTCCTCCACCCAAGGGTGATCCCGTGTTTGAGCTCAAACCCTTCCCTGATAATCTTAAATATGCTTATCTTGATGAAAAGAAGATATATCCTGTTATTATTAGTGCTAACCTTTCAGAGCATGAAGAAGAAAGATTATTGAAAACTCTGAAGAAGCATCGTGTTGCTATTGGATATACTCTTGATGATCTTAAGGGCATTAGTCCCACTCTATGTCAACATAAAATAAATTTAGAAGCAGATGCCAAACCAGTTCGTGATCCTCAACGACGCCTGAATCCTAAAATGAAAGAAGTGGTAAGAAAAGAAATACTAAAGCTTCTGGAGGCAGGTATAATCAATCCCGTTGTTGATAGTGAGTGGGTAAGTCCTGTCCATTGTGTCCCTAAGAAGGGAGGTATTACTATTGTTCCTAATGATAAAGATGAATTGATTCCACAAAGAATTATCACAGGTTATAGGATGGTAATTGATTTCCGCAAATTAAATAAAGCTACTAAGAAAGATCATTACCCCTTACCTTTTATTGATCAAATGCTAGAAAGATTATGCAAACATACACACTATTGCTTTCTAGATGGTTATTCTGGTTTCTCTCAAATACATGTGTCGGCTAGAGATCAATCAAAGACTACTTTTACATGCCCTTTTGGTACTTTTGCTTATAGACGTATGCCTTTTGGTTTATGTAATGCACCTGCTACCTTTCAAAGATGCATGATGGCTATATTCTCTGACTTTTGTGAAAAGATTTGTGAGGTTTTCATGGACGACTTTTCCGTATATGGTTCCTCTTTTGATGATTGCTTGAGCAATCTTGATTGAGTTTTGCAGAGATGTGAAGAAACTAATCTTGTCTTGAATTGGGAAAAGTGCCACTTTATGGTTAATGAAGGTATTGTCTTGGGGCACAAAGTTTCTGAAAGAGGTATTGAAGTTGATAAAGCCAATGTTGATGCTATTGAAAAGATGCCATGTCCCAAGGACATCAAAGGTATAAGAAGTTTCCTTGGTCACGCTGGATTTTATAGGAGGTTCATTAAGGACTTCTCAAAAATTTCTCGGCCTCTGACAAATTTATTGCAAAAATATATACCATTTGTCTTTGGTGATGATTGTGTAGAAGCATTTGAAATACTTAAGAAAGCATTAGTCTCTACACCTGTTGTTCAGCCACCTGATTGGAACCTACCCTTTGAAATTATGTGTGATGCTAGTGATTATGCTGTAGGTGCTATTCTAGTGCAAAGAGTTGATAAGAAATTAAATGTTATTCATTATGCTAGTAAGACTCTAGACAATGCTCAAAGAAATTATGCTACTACTGAAAAAGAACTCTTAGCAGTTGTATTTGCTTGCCATAAGTTCAGATCTTATATTGTTGATTCTAAAGTAACTATACAAACTGATCATGCTGCTATTAAATATCTTATGGAAAAGAAAGATGCTAAACCTAGACTTATTAGATGGGTTCTCTTGCTACAAGAATTTGATTTGCATATTGTTGATAGAAAGGGAGCTGAGAACCCCGTTGTAGACAACCTGTCTAGGTTAGAAAATATTCTTGATGACCCACTACCTATTAATGATAGCTTTCCTGATGAACAATTAAATGTTATAATTACTTCTCGTAGTACTCCATGGTATGCTGATTATGCTAATTATATTGTTGCTAAATTTATACCACCTAGCTTCACATACCAACAAAAGAAAAAGTTTTTCTATGATTTACGACATTACTTTTGGGATGACCCACATCTTTATAAAGAAGGGGTAGATGGTGTTATTAGACGTTGTGTACCTGAGCATGAACAGGAACAGATCCTACGCAAGTGTCATTCCGAGTCTTATGGAGGACACCACGCTGGAGATAGAACTGCACATAAGGTATTGCAATCTGGTTTTTATTGGCCTACTCTCTTCAAGGACGCCCGTAAGTTTGTCTTGTCTTGTGAAGAATGTCAAAGAATTGGTAATATTAGTAGACGTCAAGAAATGCCTATGAATTATTCTCTTGTAATTGAACCATTTGATGTTTGGGGCTTTGATTATATGGGACCTTTTCCTGCCTCTAATGGATACACACATATTCTAGTTGCTGTTGATTACGTTACTAAGTGGGTAGAAGCTATTCCAACTAGTAGTGCTGATCATAACACTTCTATTAAAATGCTTAAGGAAGTTATTTTGCCGAGGTTTGGAGTCCCTAGATATTTAATGACTGATGGTGGTTCACACTTTATTCATGGTGCTTTCCGTAAAATGCTTGCTAAATATGATGTTAATCATAGAATTGCATCTCATTATCACCCTTAGTCTAGTGGTCAAGTAGAGTTGAGCAATAGAGAGCTCAAATTAATTTTGCAAAAGACTGTTAATAGGTCTAGAAAGAATTGGTCCAAGAAACTTGATGATGCATTATGGGCTTGTAGAACTGCATACAAAAATCCTATGGGTATGTCTCCGTATAAAATGGTTTATGGAAAAGCATGTCACTTACCTCTAGAACTAGAACATAAGGCATATTGGGCTATTAAAGAGCTTAACTATGATTTTAAACTTGCCGGTGAAAAGAGGTTATTTGATATTAGCTCACTTGATGAATGGAGAACCCAAGCTTATGAAAATGCCAAGTTTTTTAAAGAAAAAGTTAAAAGATGGCATGACAAAAGGATACAAAAGCGTGAGTTTAATGTAGGTGATTATGTATTGCTATACAACTCTCGTTTAAGATTTTTTGCAGGAAAACTTCTCTCTAAATGGGAAGGCCCCTATGTTATCGAGGAGGTCTGTCGTTCCGGTGCCATAAAAATCAACAACTTCGAGGGCACAAATCCGAAGGTGGTAAACGGTCAAAGAATTAAACATTATATCTCAGGTAATCCCATAAATGTTGAAACCAATATTATTCAAACCGTAACCCCGGAGGAATACATAAGGGACACCTTCCGGAACGTTTCAGACTCCGAAAAGGAATAGGTATGTGGTACGGTAAGTAAACCGACTCCAAAACAATTTTTAAGGCAATATTTCACCGTTTTGGAATATTTAGAAAAATAGAAAAATAAGTAGCAGTCCGGGAAGGACACGAGGGCCCCACGAGGGTGGTGGGCGCGCCCTACCCCCCTGGGCACGCCCCCTACCTCGTGAGCACCTCGTGTGCCTTCCGGACTCCGTTTTCTTGCACGTTACGTATTTTGGTCGGTAAAAATTCATTATGTAACCTCCCGAAGGTTTTGACTCACGTATCACGCAAACCTCCTCTGTTCTTGTTTCGAGCTATTTTCTGTCAGGGTTTTCCAGGCTAGGCATCATGTCGTCTCCCTCCTCCAACAATGGTGACAACGATGCTTGGCTAATGAAGATAGATCTGAAGAGGGAAGAACCCACGAGGATCAACAAAGATGAAAGGATCAAGAAGGCCACGGAGGATCAAGTTTTAGCAGCAAAAGACACCCTCCAACTTGATCATAACCTTCTTACCCCAACTGAGATTGAAGCTTTCAAGATGATTGAGTTAGCTCGTATACAAAACAAGTATCTCACACAAGAAAATATTTTGTTGAAGGAGCATATTGTTGCACTCAAGGGCATTATTCGCAAGCTGGAGGACCTCTTACGCTCGATGTGCGATTATCCGTCACCTCCACCTTCTTCACCAACCAAGGAGACATAATCACATGGGTATGGGCACTCCCCTTGGCAACTGCCAAGCTTGGGGGAGGTGCCCCGGTATCGTATCACAATCACAACTCCTATCTTTATTGTTTTTCTTAGTTCAATCCTATTAGTAGTATCCTGATCTAGTAGAATAAAGTTTATCGCATGATCTAGTTTTGAGTTTTGCTTTATGATCCCTCTATGTAATCGAGTCCGTGAGCTATATATAATAAAGATTAGTGTTGAGTCAAGGGCTTGATTATTTTGCCATGATCTTGGGTGAATAAAAGAAAAGAGAAAAGGAATAACAAGAAACAAAAAGTTCATATTGATCTTATTGAGAGTAATGACTTCACATAGAAAGAGTATGATGATTAAAAGTTGTTGGGAGTTGGCAGACATAGCTTTGGTCATTGTTGCAATTAATACGAAGTAATAAGGAAAGAGAGGTTTTCACATATAGATATATTATCATTGACATCTTCTATGATTGGGAGCACTCATTAAAATATGACATGCTAAAGAGTTGATGTTGGACAAGGAAGACAACGTAATGAGTTATGTATTTCTTATATCTAAGATAAAGTATGTTGTCATGGATCCTCTAACTTGTTGAGCTTGCCTTTCCCCTCATGCTAGCCAAATTCTCAGCACCAAGTAGAAATACTACTTGTGCTTCCAAATACCCTTAAACCAGTTTTGCCATGAGAGTCCACCATATCTACCTATGGATTGAGTAAGATCCTTCAAGTAAGTTGTCATCGGTGCAAAGCAATAAAAATTGCTCTAAATATGTATGATTGATTGGTGTGGGAGAAATAAGCTTTATACGATCTTGTGATGTGAAAGTAATAAAAGTGACGGACTGCATAATAAAGGTTCATATCACAAGGGGCAATATAAAGTGACGTTCTTTCGCATTGAGATTTTATATATCCAACCATAAAAGCGCATGGCAACCTCTGCTTCCCTCTATGAAGGGCCTATCCTTTATTATTATCTTCTACCTTATGCAAGAGTCATGGTGATCTTCACCTTTTCTTTTTCATTTTATCCTTTGGCAAGCTCAGCATGTTGGAAAGAACATGATATATATATATATATATATCTAATTGGATGTAGGGGAGCATGAACCATTATTGTTGACATTACCCTTGAGGTAAAAGGTTGTGGGGCAAAACTATAAGCCCCTATCTTTCTCTGTGTCCGATTAAAACTCCATAACCACAAGTATCGCGTGAGTATTATTATGGAGGACTAAATGATAGTTGAGTATGTGGACTTGCTTTTTAGCTCTAACATAGACTCTTTTCGATGTTATGATAAATTGCAATTGCTTCAATGACTGAGATTATAGTTTGTCGGAGCCCAATAAGGTTTATGATTTATACTTTCGCATTGTGAATAGATCATCACTTGAACATAAGTAATCATATGACAAAATCTATATATGTTGCTGTTATGAGAATAATCATGATGCCTTCATGTCCGTATTTTATTTTTATCGACGCCTCTACCTCTAAACATGAGGACATATTTATTGTTATCGGCTTTTCGCTTGAGGACAAGCGAGGTCTAAGCTTGGGGGAGTTGATACGTCCATTTTGCATCATGCTTTTATATCGATATTTATCGCACTATGGATTGTTGATTCACTTTATGTCACAATACTTATGGCTATTTTCTCTTATTTTACAAGGTTTACATAAAGAGGGAGAATGCCGACAGCTGGAATTCTGGTCTGGAAAAGGAGCAAATATTAGAGACCTATTCTACGCAACTCCAAAAGTCCTGAAACTCCACGGAACGTCTTAAAAGAAATAAAGAAAAATCCAAGCCAAAGATGAAGGCCAGGGGGCCCACACCCTTCTCACGAGGGTGGGGGGCACCCCCCCTAGGGCGCGCCCCTACCTCATGGGCCCCCTGGTGGCTCTCCGATGCCCATCTTCTCCTATATGAGGTCTTTCGATGAGAAAAAAATAAGAAGAAACTTTTCGGGACGAGACTCTGCCGCCACAAGGCGGAACCTTGGCGGATCCAATCTAGAGCTCCGGCAGAGCTGTTCTGCCGGGGAAACTTCTCTCCCGGAGGGGGAAATCATCACCATCGTCATCACCAACGCTCCTCTCATCGAGAGAGGGCAATCTCCATCAACATCTTCACCAGCACCATCTCACCTTCAAACCCTAGTTCATCTTTTGTATCCAATTGTTGTCTCAAAGTCCGGGATTGGTGCTAGTAGGTTGCTAGTAGTGTTGATTACTCCTTGTAGTTGATGCTAGTTGGTTTATTTGGTGGAAGATCATATGTTCAGATCCTATATGCATATTATTACCCCTCTGATTATGAACATGAATATGCTTTGTGAGTAATTACGTTTGTTCCTGAGGACAAGGGAGAAGTCTTGCTATTAGTAGTCATGTGAATTTGGTATTCGTTTGATATTTTGATAAGATGTATGTTGTCTAGCCTCTAGTGGTGTTATGTGAGCGTCGACTACATAACACTTCACCATTATTTGGGCCTAGAGGAAGGCATTGGGAAGTAATAAGTAGATGATGGGTTTCTAGAGTGACAGAAGCTTAAACCCTAGTTTATGCGTTGCTTCGTAAGGGGCTGATTTGGATCCATATGTTTCATGCTATGGTTAGGTTTACCTTAATACTTTTGTTGTAGTTGCTGATGCTTGCAATAGAGATTAATCATAAGTGGGATGCTTGTTCAAGTAAGAACAGCACCCAAGCACCGGTCCACCCACATATCAAATTATCAAAGTATCGAACGCGAATCATATGAACGTGATGAAAACTAGCTTGATGATATTGCCATGTGTCCTCGGGAGCGCTTTTCCTATTATAAGAGTTTGTTACGGCTTGTCCTTTGCTACAAAAGGATTGGGCCACCTTTCTGCACTTTATTTACTTTTGTTACTTGTTGCTCGTTACAATTTATCCTATTACAAAACTCTCTGTTACCACTTATTTCAGTACTTGCAGAGAATACCTTGCTGAAAACTGCTTATCATTTCCTTCCGCTCCTCATTGGGTTCGACACTCTTACTTATCGAAAGGACTACGATAGATCCCCTATACTTGTGGGTCATCAAGACTCTTTTCTGGCGCCGTTGCCGGGGAGTGTAGCGCCTTTGTTAGGTGGAATTTGGTAAGAAAAAATTTATATAGTGTGCTGAAATTTACGTTCATATTCCGCTCCTTCAACACTGCAAAAGGCAACTGACACTCATGGCAGCGGTTGGTGGGCCGGCCCACAAACACGCACGAAGAGAATTCTATTACATCACGAAAATCATTATAAGTACTTACGGATGGTTGCTAGGGTTTCAGTCATAAGTACGTGTGTACTCCAAGTACGTATAGTACATTCGCAGAGGCTTCTCCCACATATAGAAGTCTAAGAATGACTATCTTTCTACTATCGTAGCCAGTATCACTACTACTACACACTCACTTTCTCACCTTTTTCTAAAAATTGCAAATAATCTTCACTGCAAAGGTTAGGCAGACAATTTTTGGTGCACATAGGATACTATCTCACAAATAACACTTGAGAGAATACAATTCCTACATACGGTTTCTTTTGGGTTCGGCACTCCATACTTACCACCTTCACTTTGGAAAGTGCTACAATACCCCCTGCACTTAGGGATTATCAATAGACAAAGAGTGTCGCGCTAGTCGGAAAATAAAATCCTTAAGTTTTGCTTGTACATAGATATTTCATAGGGATGTTCATGCTTGTGCTTCCTTCTTAGCGTTGGACATACCACTCCTTCCATCAATGCAATTTTCTATGTTCATTTTTTTGTGATCAATAGCTTGTATCCAGAATGAACTGAAAATTGTCCCATTCGGTCATGGTTCCATACCCAAAATTCATCAATAGATGCGAATGATATCTTGAGTATTCGACTCCCAAATTATGATGAGGATGATTATATTGCTTGGTAGCTAGAACATAATGGAATCATCACTGCCCGTAGCGCGTATAGACTAGCCATGGATGAAAAGAAATCTAACATTATTGGACCCAGCCACAATATCTTAGGAGACCGAAGTATTTGGAACACTATCTGGAAAACAAATGTGCCCCCCAAAAGAGCGTTCACGTGGAGGCTAGCAAGTGAATCCCTTGCGGTTCAAACTAACAAATTTAGACATATCCTCGGCATCACTCTGATTTATAATTTTTGTAGTGCTGATGGAGAAATGGGATTCCATGTTGCCCACCGATATATGTTTGTGAGAGCCCTTTGACATGAGTTGAAGGACGTGTGGAACCTCCCTGCCGAGAATGAAATAAGCTACACAGGTAGGGATCGGGGTTCTTGTCCTACTTGATAAAGTTATTGAAGACCTAAGAGTGGCCAAGACAAAAACTAATGCTATTTTGGTGGTGTGTTTGGCATCAAATAAATGATGCGATCTTTGCAAAAGGTAAAGCAAAATTTTCTCACTCTGCTCAGTTTTTGCAAAGCTACCTTCTAAACATCCGCATGATTGAGAATGGAAACTCTAAAATTGATTGTAAAGGGAAAAGCCCTATGATCAAACTGCCAGTAGTGAAAGAACATGAAAACACTAAGGAAGAAGTTTGACAAAAGCCTGACAGGTGGGCCAAGGTCAATGCCGATGGAAGTTTCTTGCAGGAGAGCAGCAGTGGAGCATGGGGAGCCGTGGTTCAAGATCATGATGGGAGAATTATCTTATCATCTTGGGACTATATTCCACGATGCAAAGAAGCAGATTTTGCAGAAGCTATTGCTTGTCTAGAAGGACTATGGAAAGCGATGTCGGGTACAGACCCACCTTTAGTTACTAAGATGGACATCAACGTGGTGGCAAAGGCACTCGCCCCCTCGTGTATTGATGATCGGAAACCGGCGTGACTGCGAGGGAATTTCAAGCCATAAGAAAGGAAACAAAGAAGTTAAAGTTCGTAAAGTAGATAGAAGAGTCAATAGTTTAGCCTATAGTCTTGCCCAGTTTTAGCGTAGAGAGTTGCATGGTGGTGTTATGCAAGGGGTTGTGCCAACCTGTGTGTTGAGCTGGCCTTGCAAGATTGCAAGAACAATATTTCCTATTTTAATTAATACAACTCTCTATTTTCAAAAAATAAATTCTCCAATAGATCTGGCGCTACTTGGGATTTTCATAATCTCATCTATATCCATTCGAAGGAAAACAATATGAACTAGTTGCTCCTTACACAAAGTAATAAGAAGCTATAAGAAGCTCAGACACAAGTTGTGAGGGATGGGCCACCAGATATATAACAACGACCTCAATGAACCTTCTCTAGGGATTCATCTGTGAGACCACATGTTTGTTGAATGGCCATTGCCAATTCTTCTAATTATACCTTATTTCATAATGTCCCTACCTTTCCAAGATAGCTCGTCATACTTGTGAGGGCCAGAAAGTAAGCTCAGCTAAGCTTGCCTCCAAGCTTGCAATATCACCAAGCTTGCCTTCTGAGAAGAGCAAGGTTAAAAACTCCAGATCTCAAATGCTCATTCCTCCCAAATATTTGGGTGGTGCCATTAGCTCCCATGAGACCGAGGCAACCTTTCTTTCTCTTTGCTTACTTCTCCACCAAAATTTTGGTGCCAACGAATTAATATGCTCACAAAGACCACTAGGAAGCTTAAAACAGGCCATAGAGTAAATTGGGATAGCTTACGGCACCAATTTAATTAGGACATCCTTGCCTCCTGCCGATAACAGCTTTGCCATCTAGCCTTTAACCTTCTCCCAAACCTGACCATCGAGATATTCCAAAGTGACCCTCTTAGAGTTCCCCACATCGATGGGCATACCTAGATATCTATCACTCAGTGATTCATTTGGGATGTGAAGATTACACTTCACAACATCTCATACAATATGAGGGAAACCTTTGGTGAACAATATGGAGGTAATTTCTTGAGTTATCCTCTGTCCCAAAGCCATGCAGTAAGTATCTAACAAGTTTGATTTCCTCTGCTCCATTAACACCTGCCCTAAAAAATAGCAGGTTGTCATCTACAACTAAAAAATGGTTCACTAGGGAGCCGTCGAGGCCACCTTGGTTCCATTGAGCTGTGATGACTACGGGATTTTAAAAGACATGAAATGCCCTCCGCTGGTGACAAGAAGAAGTGTTGAGAGATTGGATCTCCACGCCTTATACCACTTAAGAGTTTAAATTGTTCTAGTTTGATTCCATTAAAAATTACCGAGAATGTCACAGAGCTTATCATGCCCATAATTACTGAAATCCATGTTGAGGCAAAACCCATTTTTTTCATGATGGCCTGAAGATAATCCCACTCGAGTCTATCATATGCAGTCATCACATCCAACTTTAAAACACATAACTATTCCTTTCGGCTCTGCTTCTCATCATGAAATGCGACTCTAATATGTCACACTGGGCTCGTGGCCATGGTGCACCCGAGGGCACCTCCTATTTGACGATCTAGCTGCCGCACAGAGGGGCATCCTAGGTTGGCCTGCCCATTGCACGAACTACTATAGCGAGTGGGAGTGGGCATTGTAGCGAACTTGAGCTACAATGGCATCTCGAAGTTAATGTAATATTGGGTTTTTTCTAGTTCTTTCCTATTCGGTTTTTTGAAAGAAAAAAAACATGAAAAATGATTATATATATATACATAAACACTATTCTGATCATGGGATCAGAATAATATTCTGATCACAACCTGACCTGCCCCGCTAGTAGTACATTGAACTTCCCTGTGAACTAGGTTGAACTTCCGCCAACATTGCCCAAATGGGGCTTGCGATATACCGTTGGAAAGCTATGGACACCAGTATCATGACCCAAGTTAAATTTTTGGCAAAATGTAAGCGGTTTAAGAGCAGTTTTGAAAACCGTTTTCTCTTCGCACAAAAAACATGAATCGTACTTTCGATCGCATTTCTAAACCGTTTATCGGAATGAGGCATATAATATGGCGTTGGAAAGCTGCTGCAAAACCGTTCCTTCCACATGTTGAAAGTTTTCTCTAATTCCCTATGGTTAAAGAGTAATTTGAAAAAACATAAAATTTTGTAAACCGAATAGTTGAGTTCGTTTTTTCGATGTCATTTCTAAACGGCTAATCCAATGGAGGCATATGATACGGCGTTAGAAAGCTTATGAAAATGCGCTACTTTTTCATCTTGAAAGTTTTTTTTTTCTAATTTTGAATGGTTTAAGAGTAATTTAGAAAATGGTCCAAGTCCTACCGAGTTCGTATTTTCGATCTAATTTTTTAACCGTGCGTCCGAATGCAGCAAATGATATGGCATTGGAAAGCTTGGACAAATGCGAAACTTTTTGGTATGTATTGTTTCTCCCAATTCTTTACGGTTTTAAATCAGTTTCGAAAATGGTGAAAATGTATTTTCGCCGTAATTTCTACAAACTTTATCGGAATGGGGCAAATAATATACCGCTGAAAAAATACGGAAAATGCAAAACTTTTTCATGTTGATGGTTTTCTCTGATTCCTAGCCGTTTTCAAGTAATTTCGAAAAGGGCGAGATCATGCGTTCTGCCTTTATCGCGGAACAGATTCTTCGAAAATGCACCGCGTGAAGAACCTGAACTTCTCGGCGCGTGTACCTGAACTTCACTCTGTTTTTCACTTGATTTTTTTCTCGTAGGTCTCCATCCACTGCTCGTAACTCTCCATCCACTCACCGTAATTGAGCAAGTGATATACCAGTGGAAAGCTGATGTAAGCACATAACTTTCCCGTGTTGATTGTTTTTTCATACTCGCGACAATTTTAGAAGTTTTTCATCTCAAATTCATTCACTATAGTAGTCAAACTTCCTGTTGTTTTCATGTTGAACTTCCGTGACATATTTTCGTTTTTAATTTTCTCATCCATTCGTTAGTGTTACACAAATGATATTTCTTTTGTACAAACCTATCTCACAATATTTTTTTAACTTTCTTCGACCGAGGACTTGAA
Source organism: Triticum urartu (assembly GCF_056163025.1). NCBI lineage: Eukaryota > Viridiplantae > Streptophyta > Magnoliopsida > Poales > Poaceae > Triticum > Triticum urartu. The sequence continues at coordinate 708,934,484 of NC_141874.1, forward strand.
CTTACACAAATGATATTACTGTCGTTTTGAAGTAAATAAGAAAACGACGAGATAATGATTTCTGCCTTCATCGTGAATAGAAGTGCACTGCGTGAAGTAGTTGAACTTCTACGGCATGTCTGTTTGAACTTCACTCTGTTTCACTTTATTGTATTTTTCTTATACGAAACACACACCATGCAATACGTGAACTTCTGGATGTTATCACTTTGAACTTCTCTCTGGTTTGAGTGAATTATTTTAAAACACAACAAACAACATCTTTTTATGTATTTTGGACATATAAATACATGGTGAACCTCTCTCACAAGAATTTTTGAACTTTTCCTCGCCGAGCACTTGAACTTCTAGCAACCATTTTTTTCATTTATGAGTTTTTGTAAAAGTGCAAAAAAGGCGTTGTGTTTTTTGTTTTTTGAACAGGTAAATCCTAGGTTTTAATAAACTCCGAACTTCTCTGTTATTTCAATTTGAACTTCAGCTTTTTATATTTTTGAGTAAAGAATTGTATTCGATTTTTATACGGAAAAATCGAACATGGAAATACAAGGTGAACCTCTCTCGCAAGAATTTTTGAACTTCTCCGGACACATCACTTGAACTTCTATCAACAAACCTTTTAAGCTTTTATTTTTCTATACTTTTTTATTCTCACCTGAAATGCATTCCATTTAGTACTTGAACTTCTCATTGTTTTCACAATGAACTTCTGTCACATTTTTGGGTATACGAAGAATTACATGCAATTGAAGGTCAGACATCATTTCTTGCCATTTTAAAATACGTAATTGGAGGTTGGACATCCCGCAATATAAATTCTGAACAACATACACTAATTTGTTTTAACCGTTTTGGGAATAGAGCGTGTGATATACCCTTTGGAATAGAACATAGGATATACCTTTTGGAAAGTTTTTGAATACATTGTGAACCTCTCTCATATGAATTTTTGAACTTTCCCGGGCCGAGCCTTCTATCAACAATATTTTTACCTTTTTATTATATTCTCTCATACGAAACACACACCATGCAGTACGTGAACTTCCGACAGTTACCACGCTGGACATTGACCCACTCTAACTTTTTACAAAACAAATTATAGTTTTTTCACTTTCTATGATTTGTTTTTTTTCACGGCATTTTTTGTTATGAGTGAAATGGCCTAGATGGTCCTTTTTCGGTAATGAATTTCTTTAGTATATGCTACACGTGAACTTATGAATTTCTAAAACATAACGGTTAAGCTTTTGTTTCAAGCAACATGCACCATTTTGTTTGAACCGTTATTCAGAATAATAATATTTATACATCTTAGAAAAGTTGTTGAATAGAGAAAACTTTTTATGTAGAGAATTTTTGTTTCAAATTTGTAATGGATTGAGAGAATTATTTTAATTCACACAAAAAAGAAATTTTTATGCGTTTTTGCACATGTAAATACACGATGAGCCTCTCTCACAATTATTTTTGAACTTCCCCGAGCCAAGTACTTGAACGTCTAGCAACAAATTTTTTTAGACTTTGCTTTTTTATTTTTATTTTCTCAAATGAAACACACACACCATGTAGTACGTGAACTTCAGGCTCTTATCACTTTGAACCGCTCTCTCCTTTTTCCCCCAAGTCCTAAAACTCTCATAAAAAATGAGCATGTAAATCCAAGGTTTTTATTATATTTGAACTTCTCTGCTTTTTTAATTTGAACTTCTTAGTTTTATTCTTAGAAAAGAAAAAAAATGATTTTTCATGTAAACATCGTACAACTTTTTTAAAATTGAACTTCATACTTTAATTTTTCATACAAACAAGAAGAATTTGAGTTTTTCATATACATCGAATTGATTCATTTTTTAGTTTGAAATTCTTGACTTTATTTTTAAAATCAAATTTCTCCAAAAAAATTAAATGACAAAATGATGCTACCCTTTAACAATGAAAAAATTATTTTTTATAGACATCAAACCGCTCTATTTTTGTAATTTTGGAACTACTTTGTGTATTTTTAGAAATGGGAAAAATTCGATTTTTTAGTAAATGTCGAACTTCTTGGTTATTTCAAACTAAACTTCTTGGTTTATTCGTTAGCAACGGCAAAAAATCGAGTTTTTGTAATAAATATTGAACTATTCCTTTTTTTTGAAATTGAACTTCTTGGTTATTTATTTAGTATCGAGGAAAATCTGAGTTTTTCATATACATTGAACTTTTATATTTTTTAAAATTGAACTTCTTGGTTTTTTCAACTTTTGGACTCCTTTGTGGTATTCATTTGTAATGGAAAATCTATTTTTGTAATAAACATTGTAAAACTTCTTGGATATTTTCGAACTGAATTTCTTGGTTTTTTTGTTAGTAACGGGAAAATTATGAGAAGAATATGAATTTTTTGTAGACATCAAACTTCACCATTTTTCAAATTTGAACTTCTTAGTTTTATTTATTAGTAACGGGGAAATCCTTTTCTATAAATATCAAACCGCTCCGTTATTTTAATTTGAACTTCTAGGTTTTTTATAAAACAGGGGAAATCATTTTTTATAATCATTTTTTAATTATCCCATTTTAAATTTGAACTTCTTTTATTCTTTAGTAACGAGAACAAATCTGAGTTTTTTTTATAAACTTCGAACCTCTCTGTTATTTTAATGGTTCTTAGTTTTAAATTCTCTAAACACACTTAATTTGAACTTCTTGGTTTTTTAAATTTGGATTTCATGCTGATATTCATTAAGAACGATGAAAGAACCAACCTGAACACACAAGTGTATATGCGGCCTGGTTGTTGTTGGTGATAAAAATGAATTTCACTTAATATATCAGTAAGTTCGGAGAAGTATATAGGTTCAGTGAGAACACAAGAATGCATAGAGAGAGAAAATTGGAAAAAAAGATCAAGAATGAAAAGAACAAAACATCCATTATGCAAAACAACACGTCATCAAGATTTCAGAAAATCTTTGGAGAGTGTATTTCTAAATATCAACATCTGAAACTTTTTCCCAGCAAGACTCAAAGGATATACTAATTTACACCAATGTTCTTAATTGGACGCTGCCTGTACCCAAATTTGGACTACAGTGAGCCGCATGGAGCACCCAGGATCTTGACTTAAGGTTGCAAGTTGTAGGCACCGACACGGCAGCTACGGAGGCAGATCACAGACGTGGCGACATAAGACTTCTCAAAGTAATATCTAATGATAGGATTTAAATTTTTGTGCATGGAGCTAATTGAGAAATAAACACAAACAATTTGTACAGCACAACATGCCACTGTCATGCAAAAAATGACACCGCGACGCGGACTGAAATTAGACAATCCAAAAAAGGAGAGGCAGAATCGTTGCATCATCAGAAATAATGAGTGGCTGCTTCTATTTTCCTCTTGTGTGTCCTAGGCAAGCCTGCTGGAATCAACAAGTAGAAGGTACAAAAGCTCATGACCATGGCTTCAAAGGAACTCCCAGTCCCCCAAAACGATCTTCGTTCTCTAATAAAGTTGTTGACTTGATGTGGTTGTTCAGCTGGTAGATGTGTGGTTAGTGCTCAATTTAAATAAAAAATAATACTAATTTTGTATAGCGTGGAGAAATACACACATACACGTCTCTATATCTGATAGGAGCATTTGAACGAACATGTAGTAATCATTAGCACATCACAAACCTGATGGATCCAAAAGTGCATGTGGACGGCAAAGGCAAAAACGGCTGCAACTAGATCCGTCCACGAGCCAACAACACTAATAGAGCGTCAGTGCCGCAAATGGGAGACACACCAACAGTGCCAGCAACAGGAGCCATGCATGTGAAGTTCTCCAGTGACAGTATATACACGGTTACAGTCCAGTGCAAAATTTTCAGAAAATCAACACACTGAACTTCTAGAGAACTAGAGGCTGACCTTTTCTTGTTCCTAGCAGGGGGTTTGCAACTCGTGAATTGTTTGCTAGGAGGTTGGCGCCGGCTGCTCGGGGTGGTTAGCAGAGACGGCGAGTATGATGGATTGCGGAGGCGGCGACTAGCAGTGTGGATGGTGGCGCGCGCGGTGGTTGGGCAGTTCGCTGGGCAGAGCTGGTTCGCGGCGGCCAGCAAGATGCAAAGGGGCGGCGCGCATGGCTAGCTTGGGCGGGATGAGGATGGTGGCAGGGCTGCGGTAGGAGGCCGGCAGCGGGCCACAGAAGGAGTCCGGCGGCGGATCCGCCAAAGGAAGTCGGCGGCGGGCCGCTGGAGGAGGCCAACGATGGGTCCATGGGAGGAGGCCGGCGGCGGGGCATGGTAGGAGGCGGGCGGTGGATCGCTGGAGGAAGCCGACGGCGAGCCGCGGGAGGAAGTCGGCGGCGAGCCATAGGAGGAGGCCGGCGGCAGGGCTGCAGGAGGAGGCGACGAGGCAGAATAAGTTATTCTTCATCCGAGGTAATCTTATGATAATTACATAATTAAATTACGTTTGGAATTCAAATAGTTATATTTCTATTGATTCACTACGTAAAATTTGCCATAAAAATAAAAATATAGGTCATAAGACAAGAAAATTTGCAGTTTATGTGTATTTTTACACTATGTTTTTACGTTTTTAATTTTACATAACATAAAATATTTTTTACGACGATTATACATTTTCTCACGGTCTCGTTTTACCTCGGAAATAAGGCAAACTTACGGAACGTAAAATTGCGGTCCATTGATGGTAAAATAGAGGGGGTGAAGAATAACTATTCCTCACCCAAGATGACGAATAGTCAATCCCTATATATATTCTGATCCTGGGATCAGAATAGTTATATGGATCACGATCGGCCCTATATATGCGACGCCATGCTCCCGAACCTGTGCGATCTAAAACTAGGAAAAAACATATCCCCACCCACCCCACCCGCAGCGTACCGAACCCCCGCCTCCACCCACTCTCAGCGTGGCGGCGCCTGACCCACCAACCCACCCCCGCCGGCGCTGGCCTGCTCCCACCCGCACTGTCGCCTACAACCCGCTGAACCCCAGTCGGCCGCCGCCCTGAACTTCCTCTCGGATCCTCCCGATCCAGGCGCCACTTGCGCCGCCGTGCCACAGCGCATTCCACCCCAGGATCCGGCCGCCGCCCCGCCATCACCCACGGATCCGGCCACCTGCCCGCCATCGCCCACGGATTCGGTTGCCGCCGCGCCATCGCCCATGGATCCGGCCGCCGCCGCGCCATCGCCCACCTTCCTCCTCCGGCCAGGCGCGTAGCCACGACACGCCCTCTTAGCCAGCATGCCCCGCCGCCTCCACCTCCCTTCCCCGGTAGCACCCGCCTCCGCGATGCGCCCCCAGCAAGGACGCGCCACTAGCCACATCTTCCTTCCCGTCAGCACTCACCCCGTCACCCTGCATCCTAGCGCAAACATCCGATGAACCACCTACCCGCAGTCATGCCCTCTGCCATGGACGCCCTGCACCTGCTTCCTCAAGTGCGAGTCCCCCTGGCAACCCCCACCCGCTGCCACAGTAGCTACCCCGATTGAGGCCCTGCCCAACAGTCTGTGTTATTTTGTGTGTTCCTTCTACTGAAAACAGAGGAGAATGGCTGCTCGGATTTTCTCTGAACTTCCTTGTTCTTCACTATGGCGATACATGCTCAACTCTCCCTCTCTGAACTCCTGCAAAATAAGTATGTGTGATGCTATCTAGAAGATGAATTCAGTCAAGAAAAAGAGTGTTGCATGTTTGCTAACTGTAGTTGTTATTTGAAGTTGCACATTTACAGCAATGCATGCTTCAAGAAAAAAAAGAGTGTTGCATGTTCAGATGCTCCTTGCCTTTAATTTTGATCTTTAGTTTTCTGAATTGAATTGGACTGTTGTGTCATCTTCTTCCTAATTTTCCCATGTGAAAATTGTATGAAAATGTTATCTTCTTCCTAATTTCCCATACTGAAGAGCTAACCACCACACAAGATGCTCCTGTTCACACCACAACTCAATCAAGATGAGTGTCTGCGTGTGCTTGTGATCAGCAATGAATGCCTGGTGCGAGCGTTGACTTTAATTGAGCATACGTAATGCTGTTGGAGAGGTAATCTGGAGTTAACTGAAGTCCAACTATTACACTGGACAAGGTTCATCTACATCGTAGTTGGCAAAATTCGACCCTCCCTAGCATGCATGTTATTTTTAATATCACGAAAATGAGTGCATATAGTCAACGAGAAAATCATATAGGAAAAACTAGAAAGGTAACAACAAAAAGAAGTAAGAAAAACCTTGAAGTTCAACTAGAAGATCCAAATAAGTTCATGCCGCCCTTCGGCAAAGCATGAGTCTTGGGTGTGTGCGTCTTGAATGTGTGATATTCGTGTGGGTGCACCCCATGTGTCTGCGGCATGTATGTGTGCTCCCAGTAGGTCTATCATAGGGTTTTTTTCATCTCTAAAAAATACATGTTATAAAATAGTTAATGGAATGTTAACCAAAAAACAAAACTAATACAATGGCCTAAAGAATAAGCCCACCCCGTTCGGAAGTTCGGTAATAAAAAACCTAGAAGGTCAAATTAAAATAACGGAGAAGTTCAAAGTTCTTAAAAAGTTAGATTTTTTTTCTCGTTACTAAAGAATAAAATGAAGACATTCAAATTAAAATAAAGGAACAACTAAAAATTTTAAAAACAAATTTTCCCCGTTTTTAAAAAACTAGAAGCTCAAACTAAAAGAACCAAGAAGTTAAGTTAAAATAACAAAATGGTTTAATATTTATAAAAATGATTTTTTTTTGTTTTTAAAAATAAAACCCAGAAGGTCAAATTGAAATAATGTAGCAATTCAATTTTTTAATATAAAACATATGTCTCCATTTCTAGCAAGACCCCTGGAAGTTCAAACAAAATAACTAGAACTTCAAATTTAAAATAACGAAGCGGTTTGATATTTATATTTATTAGAACTTTCCTCGTAACTAAAGAATAACCGAAGAAGGCCGATTTTAAAAAATAGAGCAGCTCAAAATTTATAAAGAAAATGGATTTGCCTTGTTTCTACAAAAAAACTAGAGGTTCAAATTTAAATAACGAAGAAGTTCAATATTTATTACAGGACCAAGAAGTTCAAATTAAAAAAACGAGCAGTTCAAAATGTTTATAAATAACGGAGTAGTTCAATGTATATAAAAAAATTGAGGTTTTCACTTAACCGAGAGAAGTTCAGATTGATAACTGCCAGAAGTTCACGCACTACACGGTGTGCATTTTGTATTAAAAAGAAATAAAAAAAGCAACGACTAAAAGTTTGTTGATATAAGTTCAAGTACTCCATCGGAGAAAGTTAAAAAAATATTGTGAGAGAGGTTTATACAAAAGAAATACCATTTGTGTAACACTTGATGAATGGATGAGAAAATTACAAATGAAAAATACGTCACAGAAGTTCAACGTGAAAACAGCGGGAAGTTCAACTAGTACACTGAATGAATTTCAGATGAAAAACTTTTAAAACCGTCGCGAGTATGAAAAAATGATCAACACGGGAAAGTTGCATGTTTACAACAGCTTTCCATCAGTATATCACTTGCTTAATTTTGGTGAGTGGATGGAGAGCTACGATCAGTGGATGAAGAGCTACGAGCAAGAAAAGCACGTGAAAAATAGAGTGAAGTTCAGGTACACATGCTGAGAAGTTCAGGTTCTTCATGCGGTGCATTTTTGAAGAATCAGTTTCGCGATAAAGGCAGAACAAACAATCTCGCCATTTTCGCAATTACTTGAAAACGGCTAGGAATTAGAGAAAACCATCAACATGAAAACGTTTTGAATTTTTCGTAGCTTTTCAGCGGTATATTATTTGCCCCATTCCGATAAAGTTTGTAGAAATTACGGCAAAAATACGTTTTTAGCCATTTTCAAAACTGACATAAAATCGTAATGAATTAGGAGAAACTATATATACAAAAAAGTTTTGCATTTCTTCAAGCTTTCCAACGCCATATCATTTGCTGCATTTGGAAGTACGGTTCAAAGATTAGCTCGAAAATACGAACTCGGTGGAACTTGTACCATTTTCTAAATTAATTTTAAACCATTCAAAATTAGAAAAAACTTTTAACATGAAAAAGTAGCGCATTTTCATAAGCTTTCCAAAGCCATATTATTTGCCTCGATTGGATTAGCCGTTTAGAAATGGCATCGAAAATACAAACTCAGGTGTTCCATTTGCGAAATTCTACGATTTTCCGAATTACTCTTTAACCGTAGGGAATTAGACAAAACTTTCAACATGTGGAAGAAGCGGTTTTCAGCAGCTTTCTAACGCCATATTATTTGCCTCATTCCGATAAACGGTTTAAAAATGCAATCGAAAATATATTTCACGTTTTTTGTATGAATAAAAAACGGTTTTCAAAACTGCTCTTAAATTGCTTACATTTTGTCAAAAAATTGAAATTGGGTCATGATACTGATGTCCATAGCTTTGCAACGTTATATCGCAAGCCCCATTTGGACACGTTTTAGCTGAAGTTCAACCTAGTACTCGGAGAAGGTCAGGCGCGTTACTCGGGAAGTTCATGTTGTGATCAGAATATTATTCTGATCCCGTGATCAGAATAGTGTTTATGTATATATATATATATATATACGTATATATATAGTGTTACTATTCATCACCCAGGGTGCAGAATAGGTTGTTCTTCACCCAAGGTAATCTTACGATCATTTCATAATTAAATTACGTTTCGAATTCAAATAGTTACATTCTTATTGATTCACTACGTAAAATTTGACATAAGAAAAATAAAAATATAGGTCATAAGACAAGAAAATTTGCAGTTTAAGTGTATTTTAGACTATGTTTTTACGTTTGTAATTTTACATAATATAAAATATTTTTTACGGCGATTATATATTTTCTTACGGTCCCTTTTTGCGTCGGCAATAAGACAAAACTTATGGAACATAGAATTACGGTACATTGATGGTAAAATAGAGGTGGGTGAAGAATAACTATTCCTCACCCAGGATGACGAATAGCGCGACCCTATAGTGGTACTATTTATCACCCGGGGTGCAAAATAAATTATTCTTCACCGGAGGTAATCTTACGACCACTTCATAAATAAATTACGTTTGAAATATAAATAGTTACATTTGTATTGATTCATTACCTAAAATTTGGTATAAGAAAACAAAAAAATATGTTATAAGACCAAAAATATCGCATTTTATGTATGTTTTACACTATGTCTTACGTTCGTAATTTTATGTAACACAAAATATTTTTTAGGACGAGTATATATTTTCTTACATTCTCTTTTTACGTATGAAATAAGACAAAATTTACGGAACCTAAAAATACGGTGCATTGACGTCAAAATAGAAAGGGGGTGAAGAATAACTATTCCTCACCCAGGATAACTATATATTTTCTTATGTATATATGTATATATTAAAAGTCAATATATCGTTCGGATTCTTAAATAGTGAATTGGATTGGGAACATTTTTTAGTTGAGAAATTTTTGAAAATGCGAATATGTTTTCAAATATGTGAATATTTGTTGAAAACACGAAAAAATCATAATTTTGATTTTTTTTAAAACACGAACATTCGTAAAACCATTTTTTTTAAATATGACTTGTGTTTAAATTTGAAAACTAATTGTTTTCGGAAATGCGCCCATCTTTTCATATCAGCAAACATTTTCTAAAATACATGAATTTTTTTTAAACATGAAAACTTCTTTTCAAATTTGCAAACATTTTTTATGACATGGTTTTTATTTGAATTTCTTTGAAAATGCAAACATTTTTCAAAATTATGTGTTTACAAATTGAAAATGTTTATAAAAAACAAAAATAAATAAAAACAAACTAAACCTATAAGAAAACATGAGAAAAAATAAACAAAAAGAACCGCTTAGTAACCTTCTTGAAGGTTCCCGAAAGAGGTGAAAGTCGGACAGAACAAGGTTACCAAAACCAGAACCCATGGCTTAATAGGCTAATCTAGTTGAGTCCCTCGTTCACTAGTCCGTGCGATAGGTCGACAGTTTATTGCATAGAGGGGCAAATAGAATTTGTCGTGCACCCAGTACCAATTTAACATAGAATAGTGCATAATCGAAGTTGGGTTTTAGATTTGGTCCATTATCTCTATTGATAAAATAGTTGTCATTTTTCATCTTGTCCTATGTTACAAATTTTGATTTGAAATTTTGAGACTATAGATTGGCGTCATGTTAATGTGCTAAACATTTTCCAAAAATTTCACAAATTTAAAAGTTGTAGTAGGAGTGTGGTGCACCCACCGCACTACAATCCCCGATGTACGAGATACGCTCCCGATCCATTTATCTTTCTTGAGCTATTTGATTGGTTCAACTTGGGTATTTGGGCGCAAATTCTTAAGGCTAAATATTTCCCGAACTCTTCATTCTTCTCTACGAGTAAGAGGATTCTCAGGTATAGAATGAGATCCACAAAAAAGAGGTTTTCAATCTGGGAGCAAGTTTTGACGTGGGCAACGGTGGGGACATCAATTTTGGCTAGCCAAATGGATAAACCAAGTGCCCCTTTTTCATGCCTGACCCCCTTTACCCTAAACACCATTAACTTTTTGTTTTATCCACCAACCCAGATATCCTTATCAAAGATGTTTTTAGGTCCAATCGTATCAACATTATCTTCCTTTAGAATCTTAACGCCACAGAATGCAGTTATTGGAAATTTGTCATGCTTGAGCTATCCCAAAGTCCAGTTATCTTTTGAGAGAGAGAGAGAGAGGCAAAGTTCTTTGGGACCTTGGAACAAACTCATCCACACCCTGCCATCCGTCACTCAAAAATGCTTTGGCCCACAACTGTCCTGCTAACGATTGGCGCCTACCTTTGACAATCTGTGTGAAATAGGCTTCCATTTGCCCTTATCCATGGAAAACGCCATGACCTAGGGCCTAGGCGATGACACCTGTGTGCAATGTAATGAATCGGAGAACACGAACCACATCCTCTTTGAATGTGCCCCGGCCAAATCTGTGTTGGAGTTGTGTCATCAATAGCTTTGTGTGCTCTTGGACCCTTACAACTTCAAGCAAGCCTTCCAACTTTTCATGGGGGTGCACATACAAGAATCTAAGCTCGCTTGGAGGGTGTTTGCGGCATTAACTTGGGCACTCTACACTTGTTGTAACAAGCATACTATTTAGGGGGCAATTCCTCTCATCATGCTGACTATATTTTCAAATATATACGCTTTAGTATACCACCTACTAAACATACAAAGGGCGATACAGATCTTTCGGAAATCATATACACTTTCTTATGCCAGCCGAAACATATACGCCGTACACATCCCCTCTCACCTAGGCTCGGCCCAATTTTTTTTTGCAACATTAAAAAATAGGTGCACATGTCAGACTTAAACTCAAAACATCATGGTTCAAAACCAGACTCGTTAACCACCTAGGTGTTGGGGAACGTAGTAATTTCAAAAAAATTCCTACGCACACGCAAGATCATGGTGATGCATAGCAAGGAGAGGGGAGAGTGTGATCTACGTAGCCTCGTAGACCGACAGCGGAAGCGTTATGACAACGCGGTTAATGTAGTCGTACGTCTTCACGGCCCGATCGATCAAGCACCGAAACTACGGCACCTCTGAGTTTTAGCACACGTTCAGCTCGATGACGATCCCCGGACTCCGATCCAGCAAAGTGTCGGGGAAGAGTTCCGTCAGCACAACGGCGTGGTGACGATCTTGATGTTCTACCGTTGCATGGGCTTCGCCTAAGCACCGCTACAATATTATCGAGGAGTATGGTGGAAGGGGGCACCGCACACGGCTAAGAAAACGATCACGTGGATCAACTTGTGTGTCTAGGGGTGCCCTCTGCCCCTGTATATAAAGGAGCAAGGGGGGAGGCCGGCCGGCCCTATGGCGCGCCAAGGAGGAGGAGTCCTCCTCCTAGTAGGAGTAGGACTCCCCTCTTTCCTACTCCTACTAGGAGGGGGAAAGGAAGGGGGAGAGGGAGAAGGAAAGGGGGGCGCCGCTGTCGTGGTTCTAAGTCTGACAGTAGTGTAGGGGGTAAGTATGGAGAGGCAAGATCTTAGCTATGGAGAAGTTGTAAGCACGCAAGGTTTACGAGTTCAGGCCCTTCTCGGAGGAAGTAATAGCCCTACGTCTCGGAGCCCGGAGGCGGTCGACTGGATTATGCGTGTATGAATTACAAGGGTGCGAAGCCTTGTCTCGGAGGAGGGGTGGCTTATATAGAGTGCGCCAGGACCCCAGCCAGCCCACGTTACAAAGGATTTAATGTACATTAAGGCAGGGCGTTACTGGTAACGCTAGTAATAAAGTGATATGATGACCATAAAAGCTACTTAATAACCGACGTTAGCATGCGGAGTGCCTTTAGGTCTCCTGACTGTCGAGTGGCTTGGTCTTGGTCGAGTGGTTGCTTCTTGGTCGAGTATCTTCGAGTCTGTCGAGTGGAACACCTCCAAGTCGATTGAAAGATGATTTCTTGTGGAGATGTCCTTGGGTAGGTCAGTTTGGACAGGTCCATGCCCCTACCCTAGGTACATAGCTTCATCATTAGCCCCCGAATGGATCGAGGTTTGAGTGGGAAAGGGATTGAGCACTTCTCCGACTCATTTTTCATGCCGTGAGCATTTCTTGTTTCGGATCAATGAACCTGAGCGATGGCAGCGACTTCCTTTCCAGTCGCCTTGATCCATTCTTAGGTTTTTGTCGAGTGGGTTTCTTTACTTGAAAGGCTCCGAGTGACGGTGCGGAGGAGATCTTTGGTCTGACAAGTTGTTCCGCTGCCCGCAGATTTCATGGGATCCGAATTTTGGGAAGCGCGTGGGACGGGGGAGGCCGCAGTAATCGGATGGGATAGAGCGGAGCCGCCTTGATCCCCGCCACCTTTTTTGCCACGTATCGCACGCGCGATTGTTACGGGATTTGATAGAACCGCCCAGGCCTATTAGTCAGCCACTCGGAAGCGGCCTCATATAAGGCGTTGGACCGGGGTCTCCCGAACAATGCGTCCCCATTATCTCTTCTCCTCTTCACGCTCCTCCGCTGCGCTCGCTCTCGCCCTCGCGCCACCATTCCGTACGCGTCTCGCCGACGACGATGGGGAAGGAGAAGACGGCGGCTCTGGAGCAGGCAAAGAAGGCGACAGCGAGGACGAAGGGGAAGGCGACCAGTCGGGGCGGATCCTCCTCGCGAACCGGCCTGCCGAAGGGCTGGATCCAGGGCGACTAGATCCACTCGAAGCTCACCCAAGAAGACCTCGACGACTTGGCCGAGGGAGGGATGATCCCCTATGACTCGGCGCGGCTTCCGGGGAAGGAATCCGAGCCGCAACCCCGGGAGGGTGAGCGCGTTCTTCTTACCACCCACGTCGACCGTGGATTTTCCTTGCCTCCTCACCCTTTCTTTCGAGGATTTCTGAACTTCTTTGGGGCACAACTCCACCATTTTACTCCCAACACAATCGTTTATCTCACCGCTTTCATTTCTTTGTGTGAGAATTTCCTGGGTTGCCGGCCTCACTGGGGTCTTTTCAAGCATATTTTCACTTGTCGCTCCCAGACAGTAAAAAAGGCTAATCCGAGTGACGAGAGGACTCAAGTGATCCAGATGTGTGGGGGTCTTGGTATCCAGATGAGAGGGAAAAGCTCCTTTCCGGCCATGATTCTTCCCGACTCAGTTCGCAGATGGCAGTCGACCTGGTTTTACTGTAAAGACCAGTCGACGCCAGGGCAATCGACTGGCCTCCCTCCCTTTACCATGGACCGAGTGAGGAAACCATCCCCTTTGAAGGTGCTCCCGGAGGAGAAAGCGCAGGTGAGGGTGCTGGTCGAGCGAGTGGTCCAGCTTATCCGTGACGGGGTCACCGGTATAGATCTCTTGGAGGTCTTCCTTCAGCGGCGCATCCAGCCTCTTCAAGCCCGAGACCATCCGATGTGGATGTATTTGGGTCTTGAAGACTCCACTCGGATTCACTCGGAGGAGGTCGATGACGACACACTGGAGAAGTGGCTGTCGGGCATTACCGGAAACAAGGATAACCCCAGGGGAGCCAGGAGAGTTCCCCCATTCGACCAGTCTCATGCACCAGAGAAGGTCTGATTCCAAGTTTTTGCTTGTAATCTGAATTCACTCGCGCAGCTGCCTATACTGCGTTGACTGACTTTGTTCTCCCTGCTTTCTTTCAGGCCATTATTGAAATGTATTCAATGCCCAACGGAGAGCAAGAGCAAGCTCTGGAAGGCGAGGCGAGTGGCGGCGACAGTGGCGAGTGGACTTCCGACGGTGAAGGGGATGGAGGAAGCGACGACTCAAGCGCTGGAGAAGAAGTTGAGTCGCCCCCTCGCAGGGAGAGGCGATCCAAGATTGACCAAGAACGACCGAGCGCCCACGAAAAGGCAACTGCTCAGGCTGGTCAGTCTTCGAAGCGTCCTCGGATCTCTTCACCAACCCCGACTGAGAAGGCGCCAAAGCACCCCAAAGTTGCAGAGCCAAAGACTCGGAAGGCGTTGCCAAAGATCAAGATTGATATTCCCGTCGCTTCCGCGTGAGTGTCTCTCTTTGTATTCACTCGATGCTCCGCACTGTTTGTTTTTCTTGTTTTAACTGGACGAACTTTGGAACCGTCAGCGCTGCCACTTCCGGGACCTCAGCTTACAGGGACGAAGATGAGGTGATGGAGGATGCGGTCACTTCTAATCTGGGTATGATTTCTGCCATACTATCTTTGTTCGGTCGATTCAACTGCAATGTGCATCATTGGGTGACGTGATTTTGGCAATTGAACTTTGCACAGCTCCCAACATTATTGACCTCCCAGATGATGATGAAGAGCCCGAGAGGTCTTTGACAAGGAAGAATAGGCAAGCTCCTGCAAGCGAGGCGCTACAGTCGACGCCGAGGGCGGAACCAGTCGTTCAGGACACTGGCGACGCCAATCGGGGTTCTGTTACCTTCGCCGTGCCACTGTCGAGTGCCTTGCCTTCTTCGTCGACTGCTCAGGCCCCTGTCAACCCGCCTTCAGTTTTTGCGACCCATCATGTCCCAGAAGACGAAGTGAATGCTGCCAGGGAAGCTATACGCTAGGCGAGCGTCATGATGGAGAAGATGAAGATGGTGCGGGACGCCAGTCAGGCTGCCTACGACGCCAGCTCGGCTCTCCAAAGCAACGTTCAGGTTAGTTGGTCGCTGCTTGTTCTGTTAGGATATGATATCTGAAGACTCTTTCCGAAAATCTTTGCTCCAAAAATCTTTGCGTTAGTACACCCACTGGGTGCGTTGATTGAACTTTGAATTAGTGGGGGCACGCCGAGTGCACCCACTGGGTGTAGTCCCCGAGACTACGGTGGACTGCGGGCAGTCGACTGTAGTCTTTGTATTTTGTCGAGTGTAAACCGAACTGATAGTTTGTCTCTTCCACTCGGTCTGGTCGAGTGGGGTCAGAACCGGTGGGGGCACGCCAAGTGCACCCACTAGGTGAAGTCCCCGAGACCGTGGTCGACTGCTGGCAGTCGACTGTGGTCTGAGTTCTTTCTCTCTTCTTTTTTTACTCCCTGCACTCGACTCTGGCGGGCCGGTTGAGTGGGATCAGAACCGGTGGGGGCACGCAAAGTGCACCCACTGGGTGTAGTCCCCGAGGCTATGGTGGACTACGGACAGTCGGCCGTAGCCTTAGTACTTATTGACTTTGTTGTTTTTCGCTGTAAAAATAACTTCTCCTCTTTGATTTCAGAAATCTTGTGATCTTGGAGCTCGCTTTGCTGACTTGGAGAAACAACAGATCCAACTAAACCTTGACTTGGAGCTGGCCAAGACAGAGCTGCAAAGGGTCAAGGACGACGCCACTGGTAAAACGAATTTGTCGACTGGTCTGTCTTAGGCTTGAGTACCCTTCTGCTCTTTCTAAATCAGGCATCATTTCTTTGTAGAAAAACTGAGAGAAGCTCTGGCGAAGAAGGATCAGGATTTGGATGCTGCTCCAAAGGAGGCTGACCACAGAACCGCTCTAGCTGAACAGAAACTGGCTTCGGTCGACCAGTTGGAAGAAGAGAATACCAGGCTGAAATCTGCTCTGAATGACGCCAACAAGGAGTGCTCGCGCTGGAAGAAGGAGAATCTCATACTGGGTGAGAAGATGGAAAGCATTGCTCGCGGGAGGGACGATCTGGAGAGATATCTGAGGAGCCTTGCCAAGAAGTTGTTCATCAAGCTTGAAGGTGCACATTTTGTTCCGACTGATTTTTTTATGTCGACTCAGTGTATGAAAATTGACTTATCCTTGGATCGTGAATGCAGAGTTTTTCCAGAACTTTGAGGAGGAGACTGGGCGGATTGAGCCAGGTTTGGACCCAATCAATTCTCCCGTAAAAGATGAAACTACCATGAATCTGCTCCGACTGGAATCCCGCATCGACGGTGTCGTGGACTACTTGGGTCGACTGAAAGTCGCCATGTCGCGGATCGACCCGACACTTTGGCCAGAGACCACGCCCCAGAATGATCTCGAGTCCCTGATGACTCGACTTAACGAAATCCCTGATCGAGTGCAGGAGTGGAAGAAATCTTCTGCCCGGTGTGGAGCTGATGTGGCCCTGTCTCTGGTTCGCGTCCATTGCAAGGAGGTGCGTCAAGATAAGCTAGCGGCAATCAAGGTTGCCAACACCTGGAAGCATGACTTCCGATCTCTTATGGAGACTTTCATCGCTGCAGCCACTCGGATCGCCGACGGCGTCGACCTAGACGAGTTCGTCGAGCCTACTAATCCTCCTCCCGCAGAGTGAATAAACTTTTATGCCTCACCTTAAATTTGCCTCGGGATGCCGAGTGGTTTTTGTAACCGTTAAACTCTTTCGGGCTGAAAGCCCGAGCACTTCGATCTGTGGTTCGGAACCTTTAGGGTTTATCTGAACTTGGTTTATCGTTAAATATCTTCAAGAATCCCCCGTCGAGTGGGAATCGTTCTTCATTCAAGACAACTTTTGTATTTGTGGCGTAGCTCCGAAGGAGAAGGTGGTAGTCGACCTGCATCTTGTTACTACAGAGCGGGACGGAGCGCACATTGTATTTGTGGCGAAGCTCTCAAGGAAAAGGTGGCAGTCGAGCTGCACCTCGTTACTGCAGAGCAGGATGGAGCGCGCATTGTATTTGTGGCGAAGCTCTCACGGAGAAGGTGGCAGTCGACCTGCACCTCGTCGTCCTTGAGGATTCAGATGTGTTTCGTACTTAGGTGAGTACTGGACTGCAGCTAAGCCTCCAAGTGGGAGGCTGGCTCACCACTCGGTAGGATTTTCAAATACTTAGGCTAGTACTGGACTGCAGCTAAGCCCCCGAGTGGGAGGATTGCTCTCCACTCGGTAGGATTTTTTCAAACTTAGGCGAGTGCCGGACTGCAGCTAAGTCTCCAAGCGAGAGAACTTAGGCGAGTACTAGACTGCAGTTAAGCCCCCGAGTGGGAGGATTGCTCCCCACTCGGTAGGATTTTTCCAAACTTAGGCGAGTGCCAGACTGCAGCTAAGTCTCCAAGTGAGAGAATCTTAGGCGAGTACTGGACTGCAGCTAAGCCCCCGAGTGGGAGGATTGCTCTCCACTCGGTAGGATTTTTTCAAACTTAGGCGAGTGCCGGACTGCAGCTAAGTCTCCAAGTGAGAGAACTTAGGCGACTACTGGACTGCAGCTAAGCCCCCGAGTGGGAGGATTGCTCTCCACTCGGTAGTATTTTTTCAAACTTAGGCGAGTGCCGGACTGCAGCTAAGTCTCCAAGTGAGAGAATCTTAGGCGAGTACTCGACTGCAGCTAAGCCCCCGAGTGGGAGGATTGCTCTCCACTCGGTAGGATTTTTTCAAACTTAGGCGAGTGCCGGACTGCAGCTAAGTCTCCAAGTGAGAGAATCTTAGGCGAGTACTGGACTGCAGCTAAGCCCCTGAGTGGGAGGATTGCTCTCCACTCGGTAGGATTTTTTCAAACTTAGGCGAGTGCCGGACTGCAGCTAAGTCTCCAAGTGAGAGAACTTAGGCGAGTACTGGACTGCAGCTAAGCCCCCGAGTGGGAGGATTGCTCTCCACTCGGTAGGATTTTTTCAAACTTAGGCAAGTGGCGGACTGCAGCTAAGTCTCCAAGTGAGAGAACTTAGGCGAGTACTGGACTGCAGCTAAGCCCCCGAGTGGGAGGATTGCTCTCCACTCGGTAGGATTTTTTCAAAGTTAGGCGAGTGCCGGACTGCAGCTAAGTCTCCAAGTGAGAGAATCTTAGGCGAGTACTGGACTGCAGCTAAGCCCCCGAGTGGGAGGGTTGCTCTCCACTCGGTAGGATTTTTTAAATACTTAGGCAAAACAGATTCGCAGCTAAGCCCCCGAGTGGGAGGCTGTCTCTCCACTCGGTAGGAAATTATTTTTACAAACTTAGGCGAAGCGGATTTGCAGCTAAGCCACCCACTGGGGGATTTCTCATGCAAACAAAAACAATAATAATCACTGGGAAAATTATAACGCTCTTGTCTTTGATAAATAAACTACAGGAGTTTTTTCTTATTACATCTCATCCGAGTGAGAATTCAAGTATAAAAGGGGCGGAGGAGCTCTGCATTCGGTATGCTCCATTGTGGAGGACTCTGGTGACTATGAAGGGGCCTTCCCAAGTACGAGCGAGTTTGTGTGGTTTCTGCTGATCCACTCGGAGGACTAAGTCTCCTTCTTGGAAGGCTCGACTCTTCACGTTTCTGGAATGGAATCGACGCAAGTCTTGTTGATAGATGGTCGATCGGATCATGGCCATTTCTCTTCTGGATGGCGGACCGTCAGAGATGTTCCTTGACAGGTTTTACTTTTGAGTCGACTCTTAGGCGGTGCTCAGCCAGCTCCCTGGGAACACCCGGCATGTCAGAAGGCTTCCATGCAAAAATGTCCCAGTTCTCACGGAGGAACTGGATGAGCGCTTCTTTCTATTTGGAGTCGAGTGTTGTCGAGATATGAGTTGGAGCAGCGCTGGGGTCGGTCGGGTGGATGTGAGTTGTCTTCGTATCGCCAGTCTACTGAAAATCTGATTCTGTAGCGGGCTTCTTGGCTCGCAACAAATCACTCGGGTCTGCAGTCTTCTGGTATTCCTGCAACTCCACCACTGCCATCTGAGCATCGACGATCTTCAAACCTTTCTGAAAACATTCTTCCGCTTTCTTCCAATTGCCCGTAATAGTGATCACACCTTTGGGGCCAGGCATCTTCAATTTGAGATACACATAACATGGTCGGGCCATGAAGCGTGCATAAGTCGGCCTACCCAAAATAGCATGGTAGGCACTCTGGAAGTCTACAACTTCAAATGTCAACTTTTCTTTGCGGTAATTCTTGGAATCACCAAAAACCACATCAAGAGCAATCTGGCCGAGTGATTCAGCCTTCTTCCCAGGAATGACTCCATGGTAACTCATGTTGCTAGCACTGAGTCTGGACATCGGGATGCCCATCCCTTTCAACGTTTCAGCATATAATATGTTCAAACCACTGCCACCATCCATCAGGACTTTGGTCAGTCGAGTGCCTTCAACAACTGGGTCGACCACCAAAGCTTGCCTCCCAGGGGTGGCAATGTGCGTTGGGTGATCGGACCGGTCGAATGTTATGGCAGTCTGAGACCACTTCAGATAACTGGGTGTCGCCGGAGCAACCATATTCACCTCTCGGTTGATAACTTTCAGTCGACTTTTGCTTTCAACATCAGCAAAAATCATCAGAGTGGAATTGACCTGAGGGTATCCGTCGTCACTATCTTCCTTGTCCTCAATTTTGTCCGACTTATTTTCCTTATCTTTGGGCTGCTTGCCCTCGAACTGCTGGATCAAGAGTCGACACTGTCGAGTGGTATGTTTCGGGTAAATGAAATTACCCTCTTCATCTTTCTTGGTGTGGACGAGACATGGCAAATCTAACACATCATTCCCATCCTGGTCTTTAACTTTCTTGGGGTTCCAAGGTCCTTTAGGTTTCCCTTTAAACTTTCCTTGGGTTACAGCTAAGGCTTCCCCAGGAGCAGCCGGCTCGGCTTTCCGCTTCTGTTTCTGATTGGGATTTCCTCCGGTTTCTTGGCGACTGATTTGAGCTTGCCACTCCTGAGTCGATCCTCATCTTCACCATTAGCGTACTTGGTGTCAATCTCCATCATCCGGTTCAGAGACATATCTCCGGTCCGACCGAATTTTAGATTCAGTTCTCTGTACTTGACGCCTTCTTTGAAGACACAGCCTGCTTGGTGGTCGGGCACATTCTCTACCGTGTGATGCAACGTGATCCATCTCTGAATGTAATCTCTCAAGGTTTCATTTGGCTTCTGCACGCAAGACCGCAGTTCCGTCAGCCCTGCCGGCCTCTTGCATGTTCCTTCAAATGTGGTGACAAACACTCGGGCGAGATCTTTCCAAGTGTAAATGTTGCTGGGTGCTAACTGGTTCAGCCATGCTCTGGCCGAGCCCTCCAACATGAGAGGCAGGTGTGTTGACGCTCAAAAGTGGCACGATCATAAAGCAGCATGCCGGGGCGAAAACCTTGCCAGGGTAAAATCTTGCCGGTGTGAAAGTTTGCCGGTGTGAAGGCTTGCCGGCGTGGAAAGCTTGCCGGCACAGAAAGATCGCCGGTGTGGAAGCTTGCCGGTGTGAAATCTTGCCGGGGGAGAAACCTTGTCAGGGAGGAACCCTTGCCGGAGTACAAACCTTGCTGGAGTGAAACCTTGTCAGTGTGAAAGCTTTCCGGGTAGAAACATTGCCGGTATGGAAAGCTTACTCGGAAGGAAAACTTGTCGGGTTGGAGGCTGTGATAGTCAATCGGACGAGAAGTTGAAGATGGGCTCAAAAGGTTATTCAGATAATCTCAGAAGGAAAAATGTTCTACACAGAAGTTGTGCGTCTCGTCGAAACGATTGATTTTGATATAAAAATCGTCCCAATCAGAGTTCGTATGCAAAAGTTAGAGCTATCAGAGTGCAGCCCTGTCACGAGGCGAGATGTGGCGCGCCCCACCAAACATAGGTCTGATGGGTAGCGCGAGCGAACAGGTATTCCGCGTGACCGTTTTGGCCCAGAAGAAGGCCTCAAATCTAAAAACGTTCAACATGGAAGTTGTTCGTCTCGTCAAAACGGTCAAGATTGCTTTTGGGCTCGTTTCCATCCGAAATCGTTTACCACCGCAAAAAAGACCCGCAAGGTGCAGCCAGTTTAAACCGAACAGTTTTGGAAAGTTCGGATAAAACCAGTCCGAATTTGACTAGGGTTTTGGACGTGAATTGATGTAATTTTCTTGTAAGGAAAGCCTAGATAAATCCTTTGCTTGTACGGGAAGTCCAGCCGCCTCTTATATATGTTGGGGGTGACGGCCGATTGAAACAACACCAATCGAACCAATCAATCTATTAAACTTTTGTGTTCATCTATCTTTATCCCCTACCCTTGTATCTTTCTTTCTCGTTCTTCATTCGTTCTTCGCGTTGGAGGGCAGCAATCCACGAGGCTCTAGGGGCGAGCGAATCGACCTAGGGCAGCCCATAGCTGCCGCACTCCCTGACGGGGTCCCTCCCGGGCGTGTGGGGTTTCGGGTCTTCAAAAGCGCCCGCTGATTATCTTGTGTATCGCGCTGTCGGTCGGGTCTCCTTCGACGTGAGCTGCGGTGCATCACCCCCGGCGTCGAGGGTACACGTGACGTGTTCGTGTGTCAACAAGGTGTTTCATGGCCACTTCATCATTGCCGCCGCCAATCTGGACGGCCACTCGGTAGTCTTCAAGCCAAGTATCGGGCTTGGACTCGCCAGTGAACTTGCTGACTCCAGTCGCCAACCTGAAGTTGGGAGGAATCACAGCGGCCCTGATGGCTCTACTAAAGCACTCTGGCCCCGAAACATGTGCTCTGCTGCTGGCAGGAGCATCTCTGTCGTGACCTTCCCGGTGAGCTCTGTTCCTGTCGACCAAACCTTGAACGAGAATGGATCTCGCATCAAAGCCTGGATCCCTAGAGTCGACTGGAATCCTTCGCCCAACACTACGAGGGCGCCTGTTATCCTGTTGTCGAGGCGCATACGACCCGCTCCTCGGGGGAGGGGTGGGCACTCGACGTCGATCATCACAATCGAATCGGTGATCATATTGCTCATGGTTCCCATACTGATTACGCCGGTCCCCACGTCCTTCACGCCTCGGGGGCGATCTTGGGCTATGAGCCGACTGGACTGTGTCCGCGGCAACGGATCTGCTGTGAATCCTGTTCCGCAACTAAGAAATAGCGGAATTCTGGTCTCCTGCTGCCCGGAGTAACGCTCTGATCTGCAGCAAGCCTCTGCCAGCCTCCGACTGGGAAGGCTGAATCGACTCTGCTATACGGGCTGCAGCTGCTAAATTCTGAATCGGAGTTCGATATACCTGCGGGGGCGGGAAGAGCTGACGTCGACTGGATTCGGGAACCCGTTGTCGCGCACGCTCGTCGAGTGCTTGCTGGAGGTTCTCCAGTAGTGCGCTCGGCCAAGTTTGCCAGGCGCGCGTCTTCCAAGGCACGAGCCTCGGGGGTTTCTCCAACAATAGGAGTGTGCAGTGCATCCATGTTCTGGCGGCGAAGTTCTTCTCTCTGCAGCGACGTGAGAGGCTCGGGAAGATATTCCTCATGGGGACACGACGGGTCGCCTCCACCCGCGCCTCCGTCGGTGCGGGGAAAACCGGGAGGACTGGGCGGTCCATCGACCATCAGAACCTTCGCCGTCGGATCACTGCTATCGCACTCGGATGCGGTCTCTGCGGAGCCACTCGAACAGGCCGTAGAGGGATTCGTCGGGCTCGATCGGCGCGACTTGAGGGGTGGCCGACTGGCGTGCCATCGCGTGTCTCACCCACCGCCGAAGTCTCGACCGACCGAAGCGCTTGCGCCGGCGGGAAACAGGGAGGGAGGACAACACAGGAGCCGACCGGTAGGGGGTCGACGGTTGCCGCAGGAGAACGCCGTGGACGCACGCGCTAAAGTGCGTTGCCCCGCGGACAGGGAGTGCGTCCATGTCGAGCGGAGCCTCTTGAAGCCAAGCGGAGTCGTCGGCGATGAACGTGAGCGCGCCGAGACGGATCTCACGGCCCTCCACCAAAACTCCGCC
Source organism: Triticum urartu (assembly GCF_056163025.1). Lineage (NCBI taxonomy): Eukaryota > Viridiplantae > Streptophyta > Magnoliopsida > Poales > Poaceae > Triticum > Triticum urartu. Next base: position 708,957,593 of record NC_141874.1, read on the forward strand.
GAGAACCATGATGATTCGGGTCGGAAAAGATCGCAACTCCTCCAATAAAACGCTAAAACACCCGCCCCACGGTGGACGCCAACTGTCGTGGTTCTAAGTCTGACAGTAGTGTAGGGGGGTAAGTAGGGAGAGGCAAGATCTTAGCTATGGAGAAGTTGTAAGCACGCAAGGTTTACGAGTTCAGGCCCTTCTCGGAGGAAGTAATAGCCCTACGTCTCGGAGCCCGGAGGCGGTCGACTGGATTATGCGTGTATGAATTACAGGGGTGCGAACCCTTGTCTCGGAGGAGGGGGGTGGCTTATATAGAGTGCGCCAGGACCCCAGCCAGCCCATGTTACAAAGGGTTCAATGTACATTAAGGCAGGGCGTTACTGGTAACGCTAGTAATAAAGTGCTATGATGACCATAAAAGCTACTTAATAACCGACTGTTAGCATGCGGAGTGCCTTTAGGTCTCCTGACTGTCGAGTGGTTGCTTCTTGGTCGAGTATCTTCGAGTCTGTCGAGTGGAACACCTCCAAGTCGATTGAAAGATGATTTCTTCTGGAGATGTCCTTGGGTAGGTCAGTTTGCACAGGTCCATGCCCCTACGGTAGGTACATAGCTTCATCAGCCGCCCCCCCCTCTCCTAGTCCAATTCGGACCAGAGGGGGAGGGGGCGTGCGGCCCACTCTGGTCGCCCCTCTCTCTCTCCACTAAGGCCCATAAGGCCCATTACTTCTCCCGGGGGGTTCCGGTAACCCTCCGGCACTCCGGTTTTCTCCGAAATCACTCGGAACACTTCCGGTGTCCGAATATAGTCGTCCAATATATCAATCTTTATGTCTCGACCATTTCGAGACTCCTCATCATGTCCGCGATCACATCCGGGACTCCGAACTAACTTCGGTACATCAAAACTCATATACTCATAATATAAGTGTCATCGAAAACTTAAGCGTGCAGACCCTACGGGTTCGAGAACAATGTAGACATGACCGAGACACGTCTCCGGTCAATAACCAATAGCGGAACCTGGATGCTCATATTGGCTCCCACATATTCTATGAAGATCTTTATCGGTCAGACCGCATAACAACATACGTTGTTCCCTTTGTCATCGGTATGTTACTTGCCCAAGATTCGATCGTCGGTATCTCAATACCTAGTTCAATCTCGTTACCGGCAAGTCTCTTTACTCATTTCGTAATACATCATCTCACAACTAACTCATTAGTTGCAATGCTTGCAAGGCTTATGTGATGTGCATTACCGAGAGGGCCCAGAGATACCTCTCCGACAATCGGAGTGACAAATCCTAATCTCGAAATACGCCAACCCAACATGTACCTTTGGAGACACCTGTAGAGCTCCTTTATAATCACCCAGTTACGTTTTGACGTTTGGTAGCACACAAAGTGTTCCTCCGGCAAACGGGAGTTGCATAATCTCATAGTCATAGGAACATGTATAAGTCATGAAGAAAGCAATAGCAACATACTAAACGATCGGGTGCTAAGCTAATGGAATGGGTCATGTCAATCACATCATTCTCCTAATAATGTGATCCCATTAATCAAATGACAACACATGTCTATGGTTAGGAAACATAACCATATTTGATTAACGAGCTAGTCAAGTAGAGGCATACTAGTGACGTTTAGTTTTGTCTATGTATTCACACAAGTATTATGTTTTCGGATAATACAATTCTAGCATGAATAATAAACATTTATCATGATATAAGGAAATAAAATAATAACATTATTATTGCCTCTAGGGCATATTTCCTTCACTAGGATACCTCACCTGCTATCTCTAAGTTCCTCTTTTACCATCTTTTGTAGTGCATCAAATATAACGCTAAAAAGAAATACTCCGATTTTCCGTTTCTATCTAGCTGTCTAGGCCATTTTTCTTCGGTTTTTATTCGGGTCTGTATTTTTTCCTGTAATATCAGAAATGCTACAGAGCTCCCACTCACTTTCTTGTAAATACAGGCTTCTCCAAAAGTCTGTACAAAATCAAATGCTTTGATCACACTATCAAAGCGTTTATTCCAACTCCGAGAGGCTTGCACCAGTCCATAAATGGATCGCTGGAGCTTGCACACTTTGTTAGCTCCCTTTGGATCGACAAAACCTTCCGGCTGCATCATATACAACTCTTCTTCCAGAAATCCATTCAGGAATGCAGTTTTGACATCCATCTGCCATATTTCATAATCATAAAATGCAGCAATTGCTAACATGATTCAGACAGACTTAAGCATCGCTATGGGTGAGAAGGTCTCATCATAGTCAATCCCTTGAACTTGTCGAAAACCTTTTGCGACAAGTCGAGCTTTGTAGACAGTAACATTATCGTCAGCGTCAGTCTTCTTCTTGAAAATCCATTTATTCTCAATTGCTTGCCGATCTTTGGGCAAGTCAACCAAAGTCCACACTTTGTTCTCATACATGGATCCCATCTCAGATTTCATGGCTTCAAGCCATTTTGCGGAATCTGGGCTCACCATCGCTTCTCCATAGTTCGTAGGTTCATCATGATCTAATAGCATGACTTCCAGAACAGGATTACCGTACCACTCTGGTGCGGATCTTACTCTGGTTGATCTACGAGGTTCAGTAGTATCTTGTTCTGAAGTTTCATGATCATCATCATTAGCTTCATCAATAATTGGTGTAGGTGTCACAGAAACTAGTTTCTGTGATGTACTACTTTCCAATAAGGGAGCAGGTACAGTTACCTCATCAAGTTCTACTTTCCTCCCACTCACTTTTTTCGAGAAAAACTCCTTCTCTAGAAAGTTTCCGAATTTAGCAACAAAAAGTCTTGTCTTCGGATCTGTGATAGAAGGTGTATCCAATAGTTTCCTTTGGATATCCTATGAAGACACATTTCTCCAATTTGGGTTCGAGCTTATCAGGTTGAAGCTTTTTCACATAAGCATCGCAGCCCCAAACTTTCAGAAACGACAACTTTGGTTTCTTGCCAAACCACAGTTCATAAGGCGTCGTCTCAACGGATTTTGATGGTGCCCTATTTAACGTGAATGCAGACGTCTCTAGAGCATAACCCCAAAACGATAGCGATAAATCAGTAAGAGACATCATAGATCGCACCATATCAAGTAAGGTACGATTACGATGTTCAGACACACCATTACGCTGTGGTGTTCCGGGTGGCGTGAGTTGCGAAACTATTCCGCATTGTTTCAAATGTACACCAAACTCGTAACTCAAATATTCTCCTCCACGATCAGATCGTAGGAATTTTATTTTCTTGTTACGATGATTTTCAACTTCACTCTGAAATTCTTTGAACTTTTCAAATGTTTCAGACTTATGTTTCATTAAGTAGATATACCCATATCTGCTTAAGTCATATGTGAAGGTGAGAAAATAACGATATCCGCCACGAGCCTCAACATTCATCGGACCACATACATCTGTATGTATGATTTCCAACAAATCTGTTGCTCTCTCCATAGTATCGGAGAACGGTGTTTTTTTCATCTTACCCATAAGGCACGGTTCGCAAGTACCAAGTGATTCATAATCAAGTGGTTCCAAAAGTCCATCAGTATGGAGTTTCTTCATGCGCTTTATACCGATATGACCTAAACGGCAGTGCCACAAATAAGTTGCACTATCATTATCAACTCTGCATCTTTTGGCTTCAACATTATGAATATGTGTGTCACTACTATCGAGATTTAATAAGAATAGACCATTCTTCATGGGTGCATGACCATAAAAGATTTTACTCATATAAATAGAACAACCATTATTCTCTGATTTAAATGAATAACCGTCTCGCATCAAACAAGATCCAGATATAATGTTCATGCTCAACGCTGGCACCAAATAACAATTATTTAGGTCTAATATTAATCCCGAAGGTAGATGTAGAGGTAGCGTGCCGACCGCGATCACATCAACTTTGGAACCATTTCCCACACGCATCGTCACCTCGTCCTTAGCCAATCTTCGCTTAATCCGTAGTCCCTGTTTTGAGTTGCAAATGTTAGCAACAGAACCAGTATCAAATACCCAGGTGCTACTGCGAGCATTAGTAAGGTACACATCAATAACATGTATATCGCATATACCTTTGTTCACCTTGCCATCCTTCTTATCCGCCAAATACTTGGGGCAGTTCCGCTTCCAGTGACCAGTCTGCTTGCAGTAGAAGCACTCAGTTTTAGGCTTAGGTCCAGATTTGGGTTTCTTCTCTTGAGCAGCAACTTGCTTGCTGTTCTTTTTGAAGTTCCCCTTCTTCTTCCCTTTGCCCTTTTTCTTGAAACTAGTGGTCTTGTTGACCATCAACACTTGATGCTCCTTTTTGATTTCTACCTCCGCAGCTTTCAGCATTGCGAAGAGCTCGGGAATAGTCTTATTCATCCCTTGCATATTATAGTTCATCACGAAGCTCTTGTAGCTAGGTGGCAGTGATTGGAGAATTCTGTCAATGACTCAATCATCTGGAAGATTAACTCCCAATTGAATCAAGTGATTATTATACCCATACATTTTGAGTATATGCTCACTGACAGAACTGTTCTCCTCCATCTTGCAGCTATAGAACTTATTGGAGACTTCATATCTCTCAATCCGGGCATTTGCTTGAAATATTAACTTCAACTCCTGGAACATCTCATATGCTCCATGACGTTCAAAACGTCGTTGAAGTCCCGATTCTAAGCCGTAAAGCATGGCACACTGAACTATCGAGTAGTCATCAGCTTTGCTCTGCCAGACGTTCATAACATCTGGTGTTGCTCCAGCAGCAGGCCTGGCACCCAGCGGTGCTTCCAGGACGTAATTCTTCTGTGCAGCAATGAGGATAATCCTCAAGTTACGGACCCAGTCCGTGTAATTGCTACCATCATCTTTCAACTTTGCTTTCTCAAGGAACGCATTAAAATTCAATGGAACAACAACACGGGCCATCTATCTACAATCAAACATAAACAAGCAAGATACTATCAGGTACTAAGTTCATGATAAATTTAAGTTCAATTAATCATATTACTAAAGAACTCCCACTTAGATAGACATCCCTCTAATCCTCTAAGTGATCACGTGATCCAAATCAACTAAACCATGTCCGATCATCGCGTGAGATGGAGTAGTTTCATTGGTGAACATCACTATGTTGATCATATCTACTATATGATTCACGCTCGACCTTTCGGTCTCCGTGTTCCGAGGCCATATCTGTATATGCTAGGCTCGTCAAGTATAACCTGAGTATTCCGCGTGTGCAACTGTTTTGCACCCGCTGTATTTGAACGTAGAGCCTATCACACCCGATCATCACGTGGTGTCTCAGCACGAAGAACTTTCGCAACGGTGCATACTCAGGGAGAACACTTCTTGATAATTAGCGAGAGATCATCTTAAAATGCTACCGTCAATCAAAGCAAGATAAGATGCATAAAAGATAAACATCACATGCAATCAATATAAGTGATATGATATGGCCATCATCATCTTGTGCTTGTGATCTCCATCTTCGAAGCACCGTCATGATCACCATCGTCACCGGCGCGACACCTTGATCACCATCGTAGCATCGTTGTCGTCTTGCCAATCTTATGCTTCCATGACTATCGCTACCGCTTAGTGATAAAGTAAAGCATTACAGCGCAGTTGCATTGCATACAATAAAGCGACAACCATATGGCTCCTGCCAGTTGCCGATAACTCGGTTACAAAACATGATCATCTTATACAATAAAATTTAGCATCATGTCTTGACCATATCACATCACAACATGCCCTGCAAAAACAAGTTAGACATCCTCTACTTTGTTGTTGCAAGTTTTACGTGGCTGCTACGGGCTTAAGAAAGAACCAATCTTACCTACGCATCAAAACCACAACGATAGTTTGTCAAGTTGGTGATGTTTTAACCTTCGCAAGGACCCGGCGTAGCCACACTCGGTTCAACTAAAGTTGGAGAAACTGACACCCGCTAGCCACCTTTGTGCAAAGCACGTCGGGAGAACCAGTCTCGCGTAAGCGTACGCGTAATGTTGGTCCGGGCCTCTTCGTCCAACAATACCGCCGAACCAAACTATGACATGCTGGTAAGCAGTATGACTTATATCGCCCACAACTCACTTGTATTCTACTCGTGCAAATAACATCAACACATAAAACCTAGGCTCGGATGCCACTGTTGGGGAACGTAGTAATTTCAAAAAAATTCCTACGCACACGCAAGATCATGGTGATGCATAGCAACGAGAGGGGAGAGTGTGATCTATGTAGCCTCGTAGACCGACAGCGGAAGCGTTATGACAACGCAGTTGATGTAGTCGTACGTCTTCATGGCCCGATCGATCAAGCACCGAAACTATGGCACCTCCGAGTTTTAGCACACGTTCAGCTCGATGACGATCCCCGGACTCCGATCCAGCAAAGTGTCGGGGAAGAGTTCCGTCAGCACGATGGCGTGGTGACGATCTTGATGTTCTACCGTTGCAGGGCTTCGCCTAAGCACCGCTACAATATTATCGAGGAGTATGGTGGAAGGGGGCACCGCACACGGCTAAGAAAACGATCACGTGGATCAACTTGTGTGTCTAGGGGTGCCCTCTGCCCCTGTATATAAAGGAGCAAGGGGATGAGGCCGGCCGGCCCTATGGCGCACCAAGGAGGAGGAGTCCTCCTCCTAGTAGGAGTAGGACTCCCCTCTTTCCTACTCCTACTAGGACGGGGAAAGGAAGGGGGAGAGGGAGAAGGAAAGGGGGGCGCCACCCCCCCTCTCCTAGTCCAATTCGGACCAGAGGGGAGGGGGCACGCGGCCCACCCTAGCCGCCCCTCTCTCTCTCCACTAAGGCCCATAAGGCCCATTACTTCTCCCGGGGGGGTTTCGGTAACCCTCCGGCACTCCGGTTTTCTCCGAAATCACCCGGAACACTTTCGGTGTCCGAATATAGTCGTCCAATATATCAATCTTTATGTCTCGACCATTTCGAGACTCCTCGTCATGTCCGTGATCACATCCGGGACTCCGAACTAACTTCGGTACATCAAAACTCATAAACTCATAATATAACTGTCATCGAAACCTTAAGCGTGTGGACCCTACGGGTTTGAGAACACTGTAGACATGACCGAGACACGTCTCCGGTCAATAACCAATAGCGGAACCTGGATGCTCATATTGGCTCCCACATATTCTACGAAGATCTTTATCGGTCAGACCGCATAACAACATACGTTGTTCCCTTTGTCATCGGTATGTTACTTGCCCGAGATTCGATTGTCGGTATCTCAATACCTAGTTCAATCTCGTTACCGGCAAGTCTCTTTACTCGTTTCGTAATACACCAGGAGTCATAGAACTTGCACGTGATGGTCAGTTTGGTGCACAAAGTTGTAAAATACGTGTTTCTGGTCATCAAACTTGCACAAACGTTCATATACGGTCACATTTCATGTACGCAAACGTATCCATGGCCCATGTGGCATGCCAGCATGGCCAGGGCCCACTGTAAGCCCACCACGCATGGTAGATCTGTAGGCTTTTTCTTTATTTACGTATTATGCACCTATTTTTTAACTTATTAAGCCCCTAAAATAAAATGATTTTTTATTTACGTATAAAGCCCCTAAAATAAAATGGAAAAATAAGGGATGGTTCGGTTAGAAACTAGGGACGTGCCCCTACTAGGCTTGGGTTAACAACCACCAAACCAATGACCATTCATGTCTAGATAGCACGAATAGTTTTTATATCATATAACACGGTCGAAAAATCAATTTTGCAAGAAATGTAACCCCAAAAAAGGGAGCACCATGGCTCGACTATGTGACCTCGTGGTCAATGTTAACTAAGATTAGCACCGGGCTTCGACAACACAACATATCAAATGGGATAAATATTTTTCATGTTGTTATTCCTTCTTGTTCTATGTAAGAAAAAATTATATTATTGTGTTTGTGATATTTAATAAATGTTTATGTGTTACAAAAAAAGGTGTGTGACATTTAAAAAAATAAACATTGTAAACCACATTTGTGTAATTAAAAATGATACGTTGCATTTTAAAAATGTTCATGCATTCCAAAAAAACTGGTCATGACATTTTTTAAATGCCTATATGTCAGTGTACTAGAGTAGGGGTACCCTTGTACCCCGAACTTGTGCACGGGCAGTTGCAGCGTCCCGCGGCAAGGCCTGCCAGGTCACCGCCAAGATTCCTTGTGGTCCCTCTGAAGACCATTCAAGAACAAAGTACTCAAGACAAGACCCCGGCAAGAGGAGCTTGCCGGGAAGAAGGCAAGACCCCGGCAAGAGGAGCTTGTCGGGAAGGCCATCAGAAGCGTCCCAAGACCCCGGCAAGAGGCGCTTGCCGGGAAGGCCGTCCGAGGCATTCCAAGGAACTTGCCGCGGCGCGCTACGCGCCCCGACAAGGCCCAGCGAGCGACAAGCTCCCGGAAGCGACAAGTCGACGGCCGCGGCAAGGCGCTTGCCGCGGCAAGCCCCCACTCCACGCCCGCGCTCCAGCACATCCACCCACGTGTCGCTCCGGGGCCCCTCCCGAGCGCACATGGCAGGAGGCTGTGCAGCTAGGGGCGTGCGGTGGCACGCAGGCACTGACAAGACAGCCATCATGGCAAGACGGTGGCGTCCCTAGCGGTCCCTTTCGGTGCCGTCTAGGCGACACAGACGGGCATTTAATGCCCTTGTCCCCTGCCATCAGGGTTAGGTATGATAACATTGTAGCAGCTAGCTGTGCCTACTACAGCACCTAGCTGTGCCTACCCACGGCACCCTTTCCATTTTTGCCCTTGGCCCCCGTTGCTCTATGTCGGTAACCCCTTGAGTATAAAAGGAGGCCCGTGTGCAACGTAGAGGGGGTCGGCCACCTCGATATCTCTCGCGAGGTTCAGCAATCCCACACACTCACGCTCGCTCCCGAGCTAGAAATCAATACCAATCCACAAAGCAGGAGTAGGGTTTTACGCATCCTTGCGGCCCGAACCTGGGTAAATCGCTCGCGTGCTTCACCTCGATTTACTCCTCGCACGACCAACCGCCCGCTTGCTTCGCCTCGATCTGCTCTTTGCGCAACCTCCGCCCCCCGCCGAACCAAAAGGGACCCGGTCCACCGGTCCCATAGGTGCCCGTGGATCAGAAACCCCGGCATCTCTGGCGCGCCAGGTAGGGGGCGTCGAAGTTGTGCGAATCAGATCCGGCGTTCTTGCGGGCTAGATCTTCATCTTCTTCATCGATCTTCACTATCTTCATCAACATGCCGCCGAAGAAGAAAGTTTCGGAGGCAGCTGCTCCGTCCGCGCCGAGCCACCCACCGCCGGAGCAAACGGACGGTGGGGCAGGCGCCGGCGGAGGGGCACGCATCGACGAGGGAACTCTTGGTGCTGCCAGGTCCCAGGGCAAGGCTGCGCTGCCCATCGGCGGCGTGGCCGGCTCCCACAACGACCGGGCGCACTCCAAGACCTCGGCGTCCGTGCATGCACCGCGCCCATCTCAGGAGGCGCGGGACCGGCAGCGTCATGGTACTCATGGTACCATGCGCTCGCTAGATCAAGATCGAGCTGGTGGATCTCGGAGCACCCAGGACCACCATGCGCGTCAACAAGCCGGCGCGAGCGAGACACGGTCGCCTGGACGGGATACTGCTCCTTCTAACGTGGTTAGGAGTCCGAGCATATCCCGCTCCTCGCACCGTTCGCTACCGCCGCCCGCCACCGCAGTGGAAGCTCTGGCACGAGCTCAGCTGCTCCTAGACTACCCTCCAGCGGCGGACAAGATCGACGACTGGAGGGCCACTATCCAGAGTCTCATCGGCTTCGCCAACGGCGACACTCCTCGGCAGCCGAGCACGTTGCAGCCGCAGCGAGTCAGCCAGGCGCAAACCGGTGGAGACAAGACTGGTGGGGGTGCAACTACTGTGCACTCCCCACCCCGAAGGCCAAGATCGCCGACCCGCCGGATCCGCCACGACAGCGACTCCACCGCGTCGTCGGATCCGCGAGCTCGTCGCGACCAACGACAAGTCCTTCAAGAACGGCAGCGGGAAGACGCTCGTACACGCATCGAGCGCCGGAGAGAAGCGCGACGTCAGTCAGACCAGTGCGCTGGACCCTCTGTCGACATGCATGCACCAGGGGAACCAGGCGACCTGCCGTACCCGGTAGGTTGCCCTGCGTTCACTCGTGACCTGCGGCAAGTCCAGTGGCCCAGTACGAAGAACTTCAAGCCCGACGTACCAGAGAAGTACGACGGCAAGTTGCATCCGTCGGAGTTCCTCAGCATCTACACCATCGCGGTGCAGGCTGCTGGGGGGCGAGATGACAAGATCCTTGCCAACTACTTCCCACTGGTACTCAAGCCCAACGTCAGGTCCTGGCTCATGCACTTGCCGGACAACTCCATATCCTCTTGGGCTGAGCTGTGCCATCAGTTTGTTGGCGCCTTCACAGGCGGCCACAAACCTCATGGCCAAGAGAGCGATCTTCATCTGCTCGTCCAGAAGGAAGGAGAGCCCTTGCGCTAGTACATCCAGAGGTTCAGCCGTGTACACCACAACATCCCAAATATCCACCCCGCCGCGGTAATCAGCGCGTTCCATCAGAACGTGCGTAACCGCAGGATGCGGGAGGAGCTGGCGATGTGCAAGATTCGGGACGTCAGCGAGCTTTATGCCCTGGCCGACAGATGTGCACGCGCTGAGGAGGGGAGGAAATTCCCCGGAGAAAGCACTGGAGCAGGAGGATCTGACAGTGAGGATGCCGCCCCGGCAAAGAGAAGCCGGCGGCGCAACAACAGGAAGAAGCAGAACAACGAGGTGCTGGTCGTTGAGCAGTCCGGCAATGAAGGTGACGCCACGAAGGCTACAGTTGGTAGCTCCGGCAAGGAAGTTGCCGCGTGCACCAACTGTCAGGCTGTGGCGGTCGCCGACAAGCGGGACAGCTCCGGCAAGCGATACTGTAAGATTCACCGCACCAAGGGCCATGACCTCCAGAACTGCAAGAAGGTCGAGCAGCTCATCCAGCAACAGAGGGCTGAGTACGAGCGGCGCGACAGAGAAAGAGCCCAAGGGGGTGCCGAGAAACCTGGCCAGAAGCGCACCGGCCAGGAAGGACGCCGCGGCAAGGCCAAGCAGCGGCAAGGAGACAGACCTCCCCGCGGTCGCGACAACGATGACGACGACGGCGAGGATGAAGACATGGACGACGTTGAGGCCAGTGAGCAGGAGTTTCAGAAAGCCACAGAGGTCTTGTGCGTAGACGGGGGTGCTTCCCTGCATACCTCGCACCGCCAACTCAAACAGTGGGTGCGAGAAGTCAATGCAGCGGAGCCACCCATCGAATCTCGCAAGCTTCTGAAGTGGTCCAGCACGCCTATCATCTTTGACATTGAGGACCACCCTGATCGCACAACCGCGGTCGGGTGTCTGCCGATGTTGGTTTCACCAACCATCCGCAACCTCAAGGTCACCAAGATGCTAGTCGACGGCGGGGCCGGCTTAAACCTGATCTCCTCCGCTGTGCTTCGAAAACTCCAGATCCCTGACGGCGAGCTCGAAGAGACCGGCACATTCCAAGGAATCAACGCGGGAAGGAGCAAGCCGAAGGGGAAGGTCACGCTACCGGTAACATTCGGCAGCGAGTTAAACTTCAGGACTGAGAGGGTCACGTTCGACGTTGCCGATATCCCGTTACCTTACAATGGGATACTTGGCCGTCCAGCGCTCGCCAAGTTCATGGCGGCCTCTCACTACGCGTATAACGTGCTGAAGATGCCAGGCCCGATAAGCGTCATTTCTGCCCCTGGCGACAAGAAGGACGCTCTTATCTGTGCCGACAAGATCAGGGCCGTTGAGCAGATTGAAGCCCCGAAGCGCGTCAAAGATGTTCAGAAACTTGCCGGTTGCGTGGCTGCCCTTAGCAGGTTTATCTCTCGGTCTGCTGAGCGCGCCCTGCCGTTTTTCAAACTATTGAAAAAGGCAGGTCCAATGAAATGGACTCCGGACGCGGAGGCTGCGCTGCAAGACCTGAAGAGATACCTGTCCTCCCCTCCAATACTTGTCGCGCCTAAGCCACAAGAGAAGTTGCTGCTGTACATAGCGGCAACCAATCAAGTGGTTAGTGCTGCGTTAGTGGCAGAGAGGGAGGCGGATGATGAGCCAGCAACCGCGGCAAGCGCATCCAGCGACAAGCCGGGGGCTTCCCTGACAAGCTCTGGTCCCGACAAAGATGAACCCGCGCTGATACACGAGGAGATACGGAAGAAAACGGTGCAGCGCCCAGTTTACTTTGTCAGTTCCCTCTTGCAGGGGGCTAGGTCAAGGTACTCTGGTGTGCAGAAACTGCTTTTCGGCCTTCTCATGGCCTCGAGAAAGCTGCGCCATTACTTCCAAGCACATGAGATCACAGTGGTCACTCGCTTTCCGCTGAAAAGGATACTGCAGAATCCTGAAGCGACAGGCAGGATTGTTGAGTGGGCACTGGAACTGTCAAGCTTTGGTCTCAAGTTTGAAAGCACTTCAACTATCCAGAGCAGAGCATTGGCAGAATTCATAGCGGAATGGACGCCAACTCCGGACAAAGAAACCCCGGAGACGAGCATCCCCGACAAAGAAGCGAGCAAAGAGTGGCTGATGTACTTTGATGGTGCTTTCTCGCTGCAAGGCGCCGGCGCTGGTGTGCTGCTTATCGCGCCCACCGGAGAGCACCTCAAGTACATAGTCCAGATGCACTTTCCCAAGGAGCAAGCAACAAACAATACTGCAGAGTATGAGGGATTGCTTGCCGGTCTCAGGGTCGCGGCAGACCTTGGGATTAAGAAGCTCATTGTCAGGGGTGACTCGCAGCTTGTCGTCCGCCAAGTAAACAAGAATTATCAGAGTCCGTTGATGGAAGCTTACGTCGACGAAGTGAGAAAGCTAGAAGAGCGCTTTGACGGCCTGCAAATGGAGCACGTTCCGAGAACTCAGAACGCCATTGCTGATGGCCTGTCAAAGTGCGCCGCACTTAAGTTACCTGTGGAACCAGGGACCTTTGTGCTCAAGCTGACTCAACCGTCCGTAACACCATCAACCGGACAAAGCAAGAAGAGGAAGTTGATTCCTGGTGACTACCTGCCGGCAGAGCTTCCCGAAGCCGCCGCCAAGAAGGTCCCCAAGATCAACACCGAAGGCGCTGGTGAGCCAGATACTCCGGCAAGCCCTAGGGTTTGTTCCGTTGAAGCTGAAGCTCCCGGCAAGCTTGTCGCGGGATATCACGCTCCGGCAGAGACACAGCTTCTCGCCGTTGAAGCAGATATTCCCGCAGCAACCTCCAAGATCAACGCCAAGAGCGCCAGTGAGCCAGATGCTCCGGCAAGCCCTAGGGTTTGTTCCGTTGAAGCTGAAGCTCCCGGCAAGCTTGTCGCGGAACATCAAGCTCCGGCAGAGACACAGTTTCTCGCCGTAGAAGCGGACGTTCCCGCAGCAGCAGAGTTGCCTTTAGTCCTTGTTGTCGAGCCACAGGCTCCAACATGGGCGCAGCAGATTGTCCGTTTCCTTCAGGCGGGAGAACTTCCCGAAGAGCAAGAAGAAGCCGAAAGAGTAGCCCGGCAGTCAAGTATGTACCAGTTCGTCGACAAGACGCTGTACAGAAGAAGACTCAACGGTGTGAAATTGAGATGCATTCCCCGGGAAGACGGACAGAAGCTGTTGGCAGAGATACACGGAGGCATATGTGGTCACCACATTGGCGCAAGAGCACTCATCGGCAAAGCATTCCGGCAAGGTTTCTTCTGGCCAACAGCCCTCCAGGATGCAACTGCACAAGTAACCAAGTGTGAAGCGTGCCAGTTCCATTCCAAGCAGATACACCAGCCAGCTCAAGCTCTCCAGACGATCCCTTTATCCTGGCCATTTTCGGTCTGGGGGCTCGACATCCTCGGCCCCTTCCCCCGAGCTGTCGGGGGCTTTGAGTACTTGTATGTCGCAATCGACAAGTTCACAAAGTGGCCGGAGGTGGAACCAGTGAGGAAGGTGACCGCACAGTCAGCCGTCAAGTTCTTCAGGTCGATTGTTTGCCGCTTCGGGATCCCTAACCGGATAATCACCGACAACGGCACACAGTTCACGAGCCACGCCTTCATGCAATACATCCAAGATCTCGGCGCCAAAGTCTGCTTCGCCTCTGTTGCTCACCCAAGGAGCAACGGTCAAGCGGAGAGGGCGAACGCCGAGGTGCTGCGCGGGCTCAAGACCAGAACTTTCGACAGGCTGCACAAGTGTGGAAGAAACTGGATCGAGGAGCTACCGGTGGTTCTTTGGTCGATCAGAACGACGCCAAATCGAGCCACTGGACAGACACCCTTTGCTCTAGTCTATGGAGTAGAGGCAGTTACCCCCACGGAACTCGTATACGGGTCACCTCGAGTGCTCGCTTATGATGAGCTTGAGCAAGAGCGGCTGCGGCAAGAGGACGCGCTGCTCCTTGAGGAAGACCGTCTCCAGGCTGCTGTGCGAGCTGCTCGCTACCAGCAAGCTCTGCGCCGCTACCACAGCCACAGAGTCAATGCCAGGAGTCTCGAGGAAGGCGACCTTGTTCTTCGGCGCGCTCAGTCCGCCAAGAATTCCAACAAGTTGACGCCGAAGTGGGAAGGCCCTTACCGGGTGATACGAGTCACCAGGCCTGGCGCTGTCCGCCTGGAGACCGAAGACGGTATTCCAGTGAGCAACTCCTGGAACATCGAGCATCTTCGCAAGTTTTACCCGTAAGGCGCGGTTGTCGGACCCCGTCCGGCAACCACCTCTCTGTGCAAGTCTTGCCGCTGCTGCATGTAATCCTTTGTACAGAGCCAGGCGCAGACCCTGGCGCAGGAACAGATATCCTCACAGAACTCGTATACGGGTCACCTCGAGTGCTCGCTCATGATGAGCTTGAGCAAGAGCGGCTACGGCAAGATGACGCGCTGCTCCTTGAGGAAGATCGTCTTCAGGCCGCTGTGCGAGCCGTCGCTCCCAGCCTGTGCCAGAAGCTTCGAGGAAGGCGACCTTGTTCTTTGGCGCGTTCAGTCGGCCAAGATCCAAACAAGTCGACGCCGAGGTGAGAAGGCCCTTACCGGGTGAAACGAGTCACCAGGCCTGGCGCTGTCCGCCTGGAGACCGAAGATGTCACGCCAGTGAGCAACTCCCGGGACATCGAGCCTCTTCGCAAGTTTTGTTCGTAAGGCGCGGTTGTCGGACCCCGTCCGGCAACCACCTCTCTGTGCGAGTCTTGCCGCTGTTGCATGTAAACCTCTGTACAGAGCCAGGCGCAGACCCTGGCACCAGAAATTGAAGCGCTGCATACCCCGGGGGCTATAGCATGCATGCTAGATTGAGTCTGAGTCTCGTCCTTGGTTAGGGTTGATAGTCCCTAACAGCGGCTAACCCCTAGCTTAGAGGTCGAGTGTCCGTCCTTCTGCTTTTCCTTCGTTCGCAGGGCTCGCACGTCCTGGCCAGGCCACCTGGAGGCGAAAAGGAGAAGAAGGGCGTGCCGGCACCTGGGCCCCGGCAAGAACGCCGGGGGCTGCGAATGCCAAGATGTCACCCCCGGCAAGCCAGAGTTGCCGGGGGCTGCAATATCAGATAAGTCTTTTATCCCACTTCATGCATCCTCTTATGGACTGGGGAATGCGAAACCCAGTTTCTTCCCGGAAACTGCCGTGCTCCCCCGACTCTAGGCCCTGGAGCGCGTTCCCGGGGCCAAGTTTGGTCGTAGTCGCGGCAGCAGAAGGGATGAAACGAGGAGGCCGCGCCCACCTCGTTCCCACCTCCGTCAAAGGCGTGAGAAAGGTCGAGCGGCGTGGGAAGGCGGCGGGGCTTGTTGTCGGGGAATGGAATGCCTGTCCGAGAGATACCAAGGATTTGCTCCTTGGCGTGGGTCCGACCCGCGAGGCAAATAACCCGGCAAACATCCCCTTTTCATCAAAAAACATCCCATACAGGTACAGTCCATAGAGGATGAAAAACATGAAAGAGAGGATTACAAGATACAGCTAAAGGCCCGAAGGCTTACAATTAAAAAGATAAGGTGCCCGTAATCCTTTTCCTGTCCCTCTCTTCAGGAGGTAGAACAAGCGGGCGAAAAGGGGAAAGGGGCGCCAAGGCGAGCTACAGGTGCCAGAAGACACCAAGAGAACATCCGAGGGCCGGACGGTGATGGCGACGCCGGGAGAAGGGTGCGAAGGAGGGGCGGCAGGACGTCAGCACGCTGTCGAGGGCACCACGCCCTCGTACTCCGACCTGACGGCCTTGTCGCCAGCCCTCTTCCCCTGCTGCGAACTCCCTACGCCAGCCGCCCAAGGAGACGCCCCCGGGAAGTTCAAGAAGCCGGCACCGCGGATGATAGGGTCGCCGGTGCCGCACGAGACGGCGCCCGACACCTAGTCAGAGCCGCCGTCCTGCCGCCCGCCACCCTCACCATCACTGCCGCTCTCCTCCTCGTCACTCTCGCTCGAGGAGGAGCCTTCGCTATCGGAGGAGCTGTCCACGCAGCACTTCGCCCGGGTGCCGAAGCACCCGAAGACCTTGACGGAAAGGAGATCGCCCTCCACCAGCTTAAAATGGAGGGTGAGTCCCCCCGTCAAGCTGTGGATGCGGGCGAACGTCTTCCACCCTCGATCCAGATACATCACACCAGGGGCTGGGAACGCCACGCGGACTCGCGTGCCGCTAATCCCACAGCCCCTCATGTGTAATCTCAGAGTCTCGGGCAGATCCGACTCCATCGCGCCCGCGAACGGAGCCGGAAGCCGGAGGCGACGACGAGGCGCCCGGCGCAGCTTGACGAAGAACTCGCAAGGGTTGTCCCCTATGTGGACCGCCGCGGGGGGAGGAGCCGCCGGCAGGGGCGAAGCTGGCGCGTCGCCCCGTCCGCCTCTTCCTCGAGCGCCTCGACCTCGTCCTCGACCCCGTCCACGACCTCGCCCCCTCCCTCTTCCCCTTACGGTTGGCTCTGCCACCACGAGCGAGGAAAAGGGGAGGGTGCGCTGTCTGGCGGCGACCCTCGCCGCCACCGATGAAGGCCCAGGATTCCCTTTTTCCATGGCGAATGAGAGAAAGGGGAGCAGAAACTGAAGAAAAGAGGAGACGGGAGAGTGCAGGCTTCGGTGCTCCCTTCCCGCTCCTTATAAAGGAGCGAAGTGGGAGCCCAGCCGCCCCGCTCAGCGAATCAAGGCACAAAAAGAGCAGGGAGGCGGGCCGACCCGTCCCCTCTGCTCACAACGGCCCAGGTTCCCGCTCCCGCCGTCCGCGATCCCAAATGCATGGGAGCCGCGTGGCGGAGATGCAGAACTGAGGCGACGGATGGGGCGGCCTCACCCTACCCCGTGATCTCGGGGAGTGGGCGCTTCAGAAATCGCGCACCGGCCCCGTCCAGTAAATGCGCCACGCCCCCACGCCTACCTCCGTTTGGAGAAGAGGGCGTGGGCCGTTCCCCTTCATCATGGCTTGACGCATGCTCGCGGGGCTTAGCCCCACGCGCGCGCGCCGCCCGCGTCACCCACGACGCCGCGTTCGACGCGCGCCGTTACGGGCGTGCGTGATGGAAGCGGAGAGATACGCGGCGTGACCTAGGCCGCGCGTGCCCGTGCACTGTTTTGGGCCTGGCCCAACAGCGCTCGGCACCGTGTCTGGCCCAGGCCCGGGGGCTCCTGTCGGTGTACTAGAGTAGGGGTACCCTTGTACCCCGAACTTGTGCACGGGCAGTTGCAGCGTCCCGCGGCAAGGCCTGCCAGGTCACCGCCAAGATTCCTTGTGGTCCCTCTGAAGACCATTCAAGAACAAAGTACTCAAGACAAGACCCCGGCAAGAGGAGCTTGCCGGGAAGAAGGCAAGACCCCGGCAAGAGGAGCTTGCCGGGAAGGCCATCAGAAGCGTCCCAAGACCCCGGCAAGAGGCGCTTGCCGGGAAGGCCGTCCGAGGCATTCCAAGGAACTTGCCGCGGCGCGCTACGCGCCCCGACAAGGCCCGGCGAGCGACAAGCTCCCGGAAGCGACAAGTCGACGGCCGCGGCAAGGCGCTTGCCGCGGCAAGCCCCTACTCCACGCTCGCGCTCCAGCACATCCACCCACGTGTCGCTCCGGGGCCCCTCCCGAGCGCACGTGGCAGGAGGCTGTGCAGCTAGGGGCGTGCGGTGGCACGCAGGCGCTGACAAGACAGCCATCGTGGCAAGACGGTGGCGTCCCTAGCGGTCCCTTTCGGTGCCGTCTAGGCGACACAGACGGGCATTTAATGCCCTTGTCCCCTGCCATCAGGGTTAGGTATGATAACACTGTAGCAGCTAGCTGTGCCTACTACAGCACCTAGCTGTGCCTACCCACGGCACCCTTTTCATTTTTGCCCTTGGCCCCCGTTGCTCTATGTCGGTAACCCCTTGAGTATAAAAGGAGGCCCGTGTGCAACGTAGAGGGGGTCGGCCACCTCGAGATCTCTCGCGAGGTTCAGCAATCCCACACACTCACGCTCGCTCCCGAGCTAGAAATCAATACCAATCCACAAAGCAGGAGTAGGGTTTTACGCATCCTTGTGGCCCGAACCTGGGTAAATCGCTCGCGTGCTTCACCTCGATTTACTCCTCGCACGACTAACCGCCCGCTTGCTTCGCCTCGATCTGCTCTTTGCGCAACCTCCGCCCCCCGCCGAACCAAAAGGGACCCGGTCCGCCGGTCCCATAGGTGCCCGTGGATCAGAAACCCCGGCACTATACAATGTATAAAACAGTTTGTATAGCTTTAAAATGTTTCGTACCATCCGAAAATGTTAAAAACATAGTTGAAAAAAGTTTCAAGACTTTTCAAAACTTGTATTTGAAAAAAATGCCAATCATACACTTAAAAAGTATTAAGCATATATTTTTTAAATACTCCAAACATAGATGTATACTGGAGTATTTAAAATATATGTGTATCAAAACATAGATGTATACTGGAGTATTTAAAACATCAAAAGATATATGTATCACATGGAGTATATGTTTCAATACACATAAGTTTCAAAACTTGTATTTGAAAAAATGTTAATATGGACGTGTTGTGTTGATTAACATTTTTCCAAATACAAGTTTTTGAAACTTTTTAAAATGCCGCGTACCTTTTTTGTAACACATAAATATTTTTTGAATGTCACAAACACAAGAATATAAATTGTTTTCTTACATCTGGACGTGTTGTGTTGTCAGTGGTAATGTTAGTTAACCTTGAGCACAAGGTCACATGGTCGAGCCACGGTGCTCATTTTTTCCGTGTTACATTTCTTGTAAAAATTATTTTCAGTCAATGTTTATATGATACAGAAATTAGTCATGCTACATAGACATGAATGATCAGTAGTCTGGTGGTTGTCCACGTATGACTACTAGGGCACGTTGCAGCTTCAAGACCCCACATCGCTTGTTTTTTCATTTTATTTTTAGGGGCTTAATACGAAAATAAAAAAGCCAAAGGCTTCTCTGCAGATCTACATGCTACAGCGGATGACAATGGACCCTGGCCACACTGGAATGCCACATAGCCCATGGATACGTCCGTGTACATGAAATGTGATCGTATATGAACGCTTGTACAAGTTTGATGACCGGAAACATGTATTTTACAAGTTTATGCACCAAACTGACCATCGCGTGCAAGTTCTATGACTTCGGTGTATTTACCTCAAAAAGAATAGTAACAGGTTATTCTGTGTTTTAGAAAATCTAACATGACTTGCAAAAGAAAATAATACCATAGCAGCAATCAAAACAAAATAATAATACAAAAAAGCAAGCATGCTGCAGTTAACGCAGGCCGGCCGCCGGAGATACTCCTTTTTGAATGAAAGGAAACAAACACAAAGCGAAAAAGTGATATAGTACTTGTTTTGATTCATACTCCCTCCGTTATTAAATATAAGTTTTTTTTGAGATTTCCCTATAAACTACATACGAATGTATATAGTCATGTTTTAGAGTGTATAATATATTCTCTCATTTTGCACCATATGTAGGTGTAGTACATATTGGAATCTCAAAGGTTTTGTATTTCTCAACATATAAAGGATATCATGGTTCAAACATACGACGAATTAGATAGGAAGGTGAACGAACCTAGATGAGGACACCGACCCTACTCTGGCATCGAAAATTTGACACCTTAATGTCGACACTTATCTAGATACTCCTTTTTGAATGAAAGGAAACAAAACCGAAAGCCAGTATGTCATATAATACTTGTTTTGATTCATAGAACTCGACATAAAAGGCACCATGGTTCAAACACACGACGAAATAGATATGAAGATGAATCTAGATGGTTGAAACATACTCTTGCATCAGAAATTTAGCACCGGACAAATCGATACTTATCTAGATGCCGCGCAGGGCATAACAGCATAGCGGCGAAGAGGTTCGTCCTAGCTACTCCCACTGTCCCACATCCATGCAGGAACCAGCGGCGCTCCTCCATCCACATGCTCAAAGAAATCCACCATATCATCCTCCTCCAGCTCGAGCTCCTCAGGTGTGCTCTCCGAGCGAAAGCGGGAGCCGTTGATCATGAAGACGCCCGTGCCGGGAGTTACTTCCGGCACCTTGTGGTACCACACGTCCTTGAGGACCTGGAGCTTGTCGGTCATCTTCATGGTGTGGCGGACCACGCGCTCCTGGCTCACCACCTTGAGCGTGATCAGCCGAGCCACCGCCGCCTTGGAGTCCACCTCCTCCTCCGTAGCCGGGTGCTCCTTCCTAGCCTGCCCAGCCGCCGCCATGGTTTCGGGTTTAGTGGTGGCTATGTGTGTTGTTGTTCTGGAATCTGGAGTTCTTGTTAGTGACGGGGGAGTGGTTGCAGCGATTGCGGTCGTTTTATACACGAAGAGTGGTTAGTAGTAATTCAGAGGAGTAAATGGTTGTGCTTGCTGGTTGGTTCGTAGCGCGCCGGGGAGATAAATGGTGAAGACTGAAGAGGGCTGCATGAGTCAAAGATTACCGCGCATGCAACAATTGCTCTTCCCAAGGGTACGGAAACACGGCGTATTGCAGCGAGCCTTACGAGCGAAGCTAATAATGTCCCTCATTTTAAGCATGGATTTTCTACAGCGCGTTCTATTCAAAGCGAGCACCTCCCAAGAGCCTGCCACTGCTTATATCATCTTTGTTTGGAACAATAGTTCAGGTGTATGTCACTTACAACATCTACAGCCACGGACAACAAGTCCCCTCAAACGATTACTGGACGCGTCGTATGTATAAACATGATCAATACGCCGGATCATCATTGCATCGCCAGACAAAAGGACCATAGTTCATTGACGGACAGTTCAAATCCATATTACAAACTACTTAGAGCATCCATAGCCGTGCGCCTCAAATCCGCCTCAAACGCCAGGGCGGACAGCCCGGTCACTGACCAGTCACAGAAAAGCAACCTAGACGGACAATGGTGTCCCACACAGAATCGTCCGGAAACCCCGCGGTCCAACGGACGTCTCCTCCGATGGGGAGTGTGAACGCCTCGTGGCGCCGCTCCCGCTCGCCGCCCGAGGCCAAATTCGGCTATTTAACCCAGCCAGCATCCCCCAACCCAAACCACATCCACCTCCTACCTCTCCGCGACGCCAACCCAAGCCCATATCCACCACCTCTCTCCGTTGTCCGCTCCGCCGCTCTTCCCACGCCCTCCGGCTTCGCCATGGTTTTCCAAAAGAAGACCACCTATTCTATACTCACACCAGAGCACCGGTTCCAGATTGAGCGGGAGATCCGGGCGAGACGCGCCGCCTGCATCGCTGCCGGCTTGCCTCCGAACTCGCTGGAGCGGGAGGAGGAGGAGGAGCCGAAGGAGGAGGAGGAAGAGGAGCAGTTGGCACCGGCTCCTGGCTTCAACATGGAGGACGCAGAGGCAGAGTTCGCGGTCGCTCAAGCGTCCGAGATGGGGGAGCAGCATGCCATCCTTGAGTCCTTCCAGGATGAGGCCGGTGTGGAGGCCAACCGGCAGTTCATCCAACAGAAACGGAAGCTATCGACGCACTCTTCGAGGAGGTCGAAGCGGAGATGAAGGCGGAGGCCTACACGGAACAGCTAGAGGAGCCGAAGCTGCGGCTGCCGCCCATGTACCCGAAGCCAAGCATAGAGATAGTGGACATCTTCGCCGAGGATTATGGTAGTATAGATTACTTGATATAGTGAATTTTCTTGTTTGCATGCTTTTGTATGGATCTAAGATTTCCAATATGAGGTATCCGTATGCAGAGGAGCAAATTTGAGGCGTCACCAGTCACTGTCCGCGGGGTGCGTCCACGGGCCTTTGAGGGGTCAGATTTGCTGTTCACAGCCGTAAATGCTCTTAAAATATAAATAAAACATATATAAAATGGAGAAGGGTAGAGGAAATCACCATTTCCTCGCCGGCCCCTTTTCCTTCCGGTCACTGGCGCAGCTGTGCCCCTCCTCCATGTACGCGTCGGCGTACGGCGGTGCGTCGTCGTCGAAGCTGGAGGTGGAGCTGTCCGTCTGGTCGGAGTCGGAACCGCACATTTGGCCCGTTAGCCTGCAGAGTAGACAGTCCTGCTCGTTAGCATGGCGGGTCGCCTTCACCTTGGTCGATGTCTCCTTCTCTTCCTCGCGCTACGACAGGTTGATGGCGAGTCGGAACGCCTTGACATTCTTGCGGAGGAGGTGTCGCGCATACGTATCCACCGTCATGAGAGAGCAGCGGAGGACCAAGGCGGATCCACCAGCGCGCTCGCACACGTGCCCGGTGCGTGGTCAGCGCCTTCCCCGCCGCGGCCCTCTCCCTCGTTCGCTGCTACTCGCGGAGGTCTACTCGTGCCTCTGACTTGGTTGTCCTTGTGCGCGCGGGCACCGGTGCAGGCACCAGGACCCAACAATGCCCATGTACCACTTCGGGGAAAGATGGTGGTGTTGGAAAACGTTGCATGAAGAATAAAAAATTCTACGCACGCGCAAGATATATCCATGGAGATGCATAGTAAGGAGAGGGGAGAGTGTGTCTACGTACCCTCGTAGATCGTAAACGGAAGCGTTTAACAACACAGTTGATGTAGTTGAACTTCTTCACGCTCCAACCGATCAAGACCGAATGTACGGCACCTCCATGTTCTGCACACATTTAGCTCGGTGACGTCCTCCGCCTTCTTGATCCAGCAAGACGGCGATGTAGTAGATGAGTTCCGGTAGCACGACGGCGTGATGACGGTGATGGTGAAGCTATCTCCGCATGAGCACTACGAAAATATGTCCGGAGATGTAAACGGTGGAGGGGGCCGCCGCACACGGCTAAGATAATGTTCTAGTGTGTTAGGCGCCCCCTTCCCACATATATATAGGTAGGGGTGGAGGGACCAGCCAGGAGGCGCTCCCAAGTAGGCCGAATCCTACTTGGGGTCCTCCCTCAAGTGGCGCCCGGGCCCCCCTTCCTTATTTGGAGTGCAGGAGGAAGGAAGGAGGAGGTGCCCCCCCTTTCCTTTTTTCTCCTGAGGAGGGAAAGTCAGGAGGGGCCACCCCTCCCCTTTCCTTCCCCTAGGGCCGGCCAGCCAAGGGAAGGGGCACACCAGCCCCCTTGTGGGCTGGTCTATCCCCCCCTTTGGCCCATAAGACCCATACACTTGTCGGGGGTGCCCGGAACTCCTTCGGTGACCCGATGAGTACCCGGTGCACTTCAAAATTATTCCGGTGTCCGAATACCATCGTCCTATATGTAAATCTTTATCTTTTGGCCATTTCGAGACTCCTCGTCATGTCCGTGATCTTATCCGGGACTCCGAACAACATTAGGCCACCAAAACATATAACTCATATAACACTATATCGTCAACGAACGTTAAGCGTGCAGACGCTACAGATTCGAGAACTATGTAGACATGATCGAGACACCTCTCCGGCCAATAACCAATAGCGGAACCTGGATGCCCATATTGGCTCCTACATATTCTACGAAGATCTTTATCGGTCGAACCGTTATGACAACATATGTAATTCCCTTTGTCCATCGGTACGTTACTTGCCCGAGATTCGATCGTCGGTATCTTCATACCTAGTTCAATCTCGTTACCGGCAAGTCTCTTTAATCGTCCCGTAATACATCATCCTGCAACTAACCCATTAGTCACTTTGCTTGCAAGGCTTCTTATGATGTGTATTATCGAGAGGGCCCATAGATACCTCTCCGATACTCGGAGTGACAAATCCTAATCTCGATATATGCCAACTCAACAAACACCTTTGGAGATACCTTTAGAGCATCTTTATGATCACCCAATTACGTTGTGACGTTTGATAGCACACAAGGTATTCCTCCGGTATCCGGGAGTTGCATAATCTCATAGTCGGAGGAATATGTATTTGACATGAAAAAAGCAATAGCAATAAACTGAACGATCAATATGCTAAGCTAATGGATGAGTCTTGTCCATCACATCATTCTCCTAATTATGTTATCCCGTTATCAAATGACAACACATGTCTATGGTTAGAAAACCTTAACCATCTTTGATCAACGAGCTAGTCTAGTAGAGGCTTACAAGGGACACGGTATTTGTTTATGCATTCACATATGTATTTAAGTTTTCGATCAATACAATTCTAGCATGAATAATAAATCTTTATCATGAATAAGGAAATATAAAATAACAACTTTATTATTGCCTCTAGGGCATATTTCCTTTAGGTGGTGGTGGTGGGCGGCGTACATGAAGGAGATTCGAAGCAAATCGACCGTAGCTGCACGACGGGCGGGACGGGACGGCGACGCCGCCGGCGCTGCGTCGTCGGGCGATGGGCCCTAAGGAATAGAAGGAGGCAGATCTCGGGCTTCCCCTCATGCCCACCTTGGACAACTCCAGCGCAATGTGGAGGGCCAGGTCCTCATCGACGTCGATGTCAGAGCTGGAGCGAATGCTGGAGCTCGACATGCTCGTTGGAGTTGTCGCATTGGATCCAAATCGCTGAAATCAGATCATGGGAGAAGAAGCAATGGAGCGATATCGGAGTGAAGTGAGCTAGGGTTTCCGGATTGGGGGTCTTGTGGGGACAGGGTTGGGGTCGACGATGAGCCGGGCTGGTGTGGCAGACATGCCTAAGACGCCCCATACTCGGCCTATTTTTGGCCTGGATATGAGGGATGCCGGACAAAGTGGGCGTTTGAGGCCAGTTTGAGATGCGCAGATGGGTCGTTTTTCTTAGTGGTCAGTGACCGGTCCGTCCACCCGGTAGTTTGAGACAGGTTTAAGGCGCCCAGCTGTAGATGCTCTTAGAGCAACTCTTAGAGAAACTCTTAGCCCCGTTATCCTCCATGAGCGCACGAGAAGCTGAAGATGATGCACCACCATCAAGGCATCTCCAACACAGACCCTTAAACTGCCTGCAACTGTCAAGATCGCGCTGTCCGAACATGTTTTGCCATCCAACATGGGCATGCATCGGTCGACCGACCGGTCCAAGCGCACTTTTTCCTGCAAACCCGAGATAAACTAGGGGTCTGTACGAGCGTCTGCACCACTGCCACGCCGGCGTCTGACTAACCTGGCCCATCAAAAAAAACCACCAGTCTCTCTTGCATTTTCCATCAAATGTGTGCGCCGCTTGCCACGCTACATTCATGCAGGCCCAGAGTATCCAGCGGCCGGCATTGATGCCGCGTGACATGACCGAACGTGAGGGCAGTGCTAACGGATGCGACCTCTCGGGCGTCGCCGCTTCACGGTGGATGCCGCGTCCTGAGAAACCAACTTCGGCTACTGCGCCGCATTGAAGAGGGATGATCAGCCCTTCGCATGGCTGGCCGCGGCTATTTAAGCCATGCGCCGATGATGCACATCCACACTGTCTTCTCTTGGATCCCTACCTCCTCTCCGAGCCCCTTCAACTCCAACGGTGTTGTCGAAGTCATGGTTCTTCGCACCGGCAGGCGGAGGCAGTCGTGGTGGTGGTTCTTCACCAGGAAAAACCTGGCGCGCCCATCCTCACTCTCTGGGCCCCTCGGCATCCATGACGGTCGGCTCCTCCGGCAAGAAGCACATCATCATCTCCTCCTTCGATGAGGAGGGCTAGACGTTGTAGTAGCAATAGCGGACATGCCTCCTCGCGGAGGCCGCTCTGACTGGCGAAGAATTCATCCGTCGAATGGGCCAGTGCCACCATTGGCGGTGTGATTCAGGGAGGAGTCACCATCCCTACCACGCTACCGCATGAAGCGGGAGCCAGCGTCCCCACTCTGGCAGGTCAAGGAGAAAATCGTGTCCCCCCTTCCCCAGCACAAGTGTGGTGGCGTCCAGATCGGATGCCCCGTCAAGGAGGAGCCAACATCGCCCCGCGCAACTGTGGCATCCAGATCAGACGACGCATCAAGGACGAGCCCATGTCACCGTTGGCGCACAAGCGGTATGCCCGTAGTGACGGGCCCGGGTCGCCCCATGCCACAATAGTCGCCCCGTCAAGGAGGAGTTGCCACTCACGATCATGAAGGCGCGGGGCCACATCCTCCACTACCTCGGAGGCGGCAATGTAGGAGATCCCTCGGGCTCAAGGGTCATCATTTACGAGGAGGAGCGTGCGGACGCGACAAGGCAGCAGGCGTGGTACCTGGCCGTTTCTCGTACAACACTCTGAATATTTGTGTCGGTTTGCCTGCTTCCACATTACATGACACAAACCTGAGTAGGGGCTTAACAATCTTCATATTAACTCTCACTCTAACAAATTGTTTGTATTCACGAACCAACTTGTGGTTGGATGGTTAGAGGGAATGTGGTGTCCCCAACCCACCAGAGTTCAAATCCTGGTGCTCGCATTTATTCCTGGATTTATTTCAGCATTTCCGGCGATGTGCATTCAGTGGGAGGAGATGTTCCCGTCGACGACGAGGCGCCTACGGTGACTTTATAAATCTCAAGATGATATGTCGGCTCAGTCTTTCGGAGGTGCTCATAGGGGTAGGGTGTGCGTATGTGCCTTCATAGGGGTGAGTGTATGCGCGTGTATATGAGCGCTTGTGTTTGTACTGATGTTAAAAAAACAAATTGTTCATATTCAACACCACTTAGTCCATGTTCAACCTCTAGCACTTCTCCCATCTTCGATGTTATAGCTTTTACCACATGTTCATTAAGCAACAGATCTGGGACCCCACGATTCGAGTCCAAACCCGAAGCGAGTCAGACTACCCATAGTGAGAGTAACATAATTGCTAACATCACACATATCTCGGCAAAATAAATGACATGACAAGTAATTAATGAGGAAAGAGAAGCATGCATGTGGTAACATTGTATGTTACTCACAGTATGGGTGACATTACACATACCGATACAAGATGAGTCTACAACCTACAGTACACATATGTTACTCCCCACTATAGAGGTAGTAACATAGACCAGTAACATATGCATATTACTAGTCTAAGTTACTCCTCACTATGGGTAATCTCAAGGGTAATGCCTCCATGTTTGTTAGACCATAATATTCCTCCATTGTCATCGCCTAATGCCTCAGAGCCATGGACCCCACATGCATCGCCGTATTCCAATCACAAAAGCACATAAATTTCGTTGTGGACATGTAGTCATCCAAAGGTCTGGATTTGACCTCCTTTGCACACCCCCATGACACTTGCACGGTGGCATAGAAAGTCATATGGCTAAAGGGGGTTTGAACACAAACCCTAAGTATCATCGCCTAACGTGCTTCTCATGTAAGGCATCCAACCAGTCCTGATATATCAATTGCGTCATCTTCCTCCTCGGTGATACCCAAACACTACAAGATATCGTCCAGTTTCTTCGCTTGACCAGGTCCCTTCACTCCTAGCTTCGGTTGTTCTGCGATCACCCAAACCCTCCGCTGCTAGTGGTGATGCATCCATGTCTAACCCCTCTCCACAAGGCGGAGATGTGCAGACCCTAGCAAAACTAATACGACGCAGGGAGGGGCAGAGGGCCCGTCTCTAGAACACCTTCTTAGTGGATTCCGGCGGGGCGACCGTCGTATGTAAGGAACCCTAAATGGCTATGGGGCAAACTGCGAACACCTCCTCTAAGAAAGAAAGCTAGCTTTTGGGTGATTTGAGTTCGGCGGATGGAGCTTCCTTAATAGAGGAAGCCCGTTGGGGTCTCGGCATCTTTGGTTTGTATGCATCACAATATGTACTACTCCAACACGTGATCTGAGGCCGTGTCGAAGAGACACACCCGGGGAAGTATCTGTTGCACTGTGCTCGTGGTCGCGGTGCACCCAGGGATCTCTTTGCGTCAAATAGGCGCGGTGCCGCACATTGAGGGGGCCTCCTGGGTGGGTCGTCCCATTGCTCCGGCTACTATAGCGAGCGGGAATGTATTGAAGCGAACTTCTTGTAGTGAGCAGGAGCAGGTGGCACTGTAGCGAATGTTTTCCCTGTTTTTCATTATTTTTAAAGGGTATTTTTTTAAATACAAACATTTAGAAACATTGAGAATATTTTCTGAAAACAGGAAAACATAAAAAATATTGTCTATGAAAGCCTGAAGTTCTTAAAATTGTGTAAACATTTTTGAAAACATGAATACTTTTCCGAACACGCTGTTTCTAAACGTTTTTTGAGAGGGCATATAATTTTCCAAAATATTGAATTAAAAAACTACTTTTTGGAAAATTTTATAAAATAAATAAATATAAAAAGGCAACAAAAAAACACGAAATCAACATGTAAATAGAAAACATGAAAAAATAAACAAAAAATTATCAGGTTGCCAAAACATATGAAAACCCGGATAGAACAAGGATACAAAAACTGTAATCTGTAGAACGCCAAATGGGCCGGCCCAGTTTAGTCCTTCCTTCGCTTGTGTGTGCGGAAGGTTGATAGTTTAGCGCACAGAGCGGCAAATAGAATTTCACCCTGTACAAAATCAACATTTAATAGTGCATAATATATTGAGTCTAGATTTGGCCCATTATCTCTGTTGATTAAATATTTTTCATTTTTCATTTTGTTCTAGGTTAATTTTTTTAAAGAAAACTGAGTATAGATTGATATCGTATTAATGTACTAATTGTTTTCCAGACTTCTTTTGAACATTTAAAAGATGCAATAGTTGTTGGGTGCACACGGTGCACCACAAGCCCCGATGCACGAGATATACTCCCGTTCCATTTATATTTCCTAAGCTATTTATTTGGATCATTTCTGGTATTTGGGCACATATTCTCAAGGCTAATATTTCCCGAACTTTTCTTCTTATCTACTAGTAAGAGGGGTTCTCAGATATGGAACCGGGTCCAGCAATGCAAAGAGGTGTTCAGTGAGGGAGTAAGTTCTGAAGTAGGCAATGGTGGGAACATCAATTTTTTGCTAGCCAAATGGATCGACCAAGCACCCATTACTCTAAATACCTATAACCTTTTGTTTTAGCCTCTAACCCAGATATCATTGTCAAAGTTTTTTAGGGACAATCGTATCAACATTACCTTCCTTCGGACTATGAAACATCTGGTTGCTCCGCGCTTAAATTGATGTACACAAACTCATCCATAAGCCCCCCATCCATCATTCAAAAACCCTTTGGTTCACGACTGTTCCGTTAAAGATTAGAGCCAACCTTTGGCAATCAGCCCGAGATAGGCTTCAGTTTGCTCTTAACCTTCATAAACGCCATGAACCAGGGAAGTTTTTTTTTTTTTTTTTTTTTTTTTTGCGGTTGATGAACCAGGGTAGTTGTGCAGAACTAGAGCTATTCACTCCATCAACGGACAAGATACTTGATCGTGTCAGCTTCTATTGTTTTGTGTATTTACCTCTCTAGACATTTTCTCTTGGAGCTTTGGCCCGTAATATTATGACTTATATTTTCTTTCTGCTAAACTATATACTATCACCATGTGTGGCTTTATTAATTTAAAACCAAACGCTTCTTCCGCACATTTTGTTAAAAAGAGGTGACACACCATTCCATTTTGGTGTTTTCCTTATTTCAATCTCTAACTACCTCCGTCTTGGTTTATTAGTTCCCTTTGTATTTTGTGCCAAAGTTTGACCTTAAATTTAACTAATTAAATTTGAATGCATGTCATAAAAACTAATATAACTGGAAACTACGTTCAAATACGAATCCAATCATATAATTTTTTATGTCATGCATTTATATTTTGTTAGTTAAGGGTGTGTTCAGTTCGTGGAATTAAGTAGAACGTCATGGGTCGGTCCCGTACCTGGCACCGATTCTAGCGTTTGGTTCGCGAACGAGAGGGAACGTAATGGTTCCCCGCGAGGGAATATACCCCCGATATGCCGAACCAAGTGATTCCTCCGAATCGGCGGTACCACGCGGAACGGCTCGCACGGGAGGTCTGCCCCTCATCTCGGCCCGACCCCTCGCTTCCCTTGCCCCGATCCCCTCCCCCAATCACGCCGCCGAGCTAGCCCCTCCTCCCGAGGTTCCCCTGACCGCCCCCGTCACGACGGTGAGCAACACCGTCGCGCCCTTCTCCTTTCCTCTCTCTCCCGACCCTTCCTTCCGCGCCAGGTGAAGGCTCCTGTCGCTGCGCCGCCGGCCATGGCTTCCGCAGCCATCGATTGCCTCCTACGCCGGCGTTCGCTCCCCGCCCATGGTCACAGCACGTCCCCCCCCCCCTCTGCACGCGCCTGCAGCGCCTCCTCATCGTCCCCAGGACGCTCAGCGAGATCCCATCTGGTTTTTACCTCCTGAATTTCTTGCACTTACATGATTTTTTACCTCTGTATATGTGTGTTCTTTGTATTTGATGTCAATATTTGAGTGGTGTGATAATAAATCCATTCCGTTCCATCTCAAAAACCAAACACTCAAATGTAACCATTCCATTCCTCTGAATTCCTTCTACCAAACGTAAGGACGGAACCGACCCATTCTAGTGGAATGGAACCATGACATTCCATTCCACTTGGTTCCTGAACTAAACACACCCTAAATGTATAGTCAATATTTGACACAAAATACAAAAAAGACTTATAAACCAGGATGGAGATAGTACAAGTCCTGCAAATCAAAGAGATCCTTATTTTAGGACAAGAATATTATCAATATTTTATAACATTTTTTTACGGGAAGACCTTTATGACTAGCTTTATTACTCAAATAACACTTACATAATCCGCTAAAAATTCAGAGATAAAACTGGGAGGTGTGTCCAACCACACAGAAGGTGGGTCGACACGTCCCCGCTGAGCTAACACATGCGCTACCATATTGGTTTCTCTATTAAAATGCTCAAATAAAACCTTCCCGGATTCTTCCTTAAGACTACGACATTCGTCAAGAATGGGGCCGGCCACCATGGACTGGCCTGAATTCATGTTGAGGGATTCCACCACAATTAGGTTGTCCATCTACACCAGGAGTGATGTAACACAAAGACTCGCCGCTAGTTTTAGTCCTTCTACTAGAGCCGCTACCTCCGCTGAAACAATATCTACGGTGTGCTCTAATTTTGCAGTGGAAGCACCAACAAACGCACCAAGATGATCCCGGATAACAGCACCACATGCCCCTGAGTGATCCTGCTCTGCAAAGGCTGCATCAACATTCAAAATCAGCTGGCCTAGTAATAGTAAAGGTTTTCTCCATCTGTTCTCCCGTCGAGCAGGTATAGCCTTCCTATTAGCCCGAACAAAATTCAGAGTCAGGGCCTGAACAGCAGGACCCGTACGCTCTGCTATTTGGACTTCTTCATTCTTGGTTATTTGGCGCCTCTGCCACCACATATACCAACTAGCGGCTGCAATAATTTCTGATACTTGAACCTCACTCATATACTGCACTTGGTTAGTCGATTCACAAAGCAAACTCTCCAGAATCTCAGCTCCAGATCGTTGAGGAGTGCATGCTCGAAATATGATATCATATATGCCCAGAGACCACCAAACCTCCTGCACTCTGCTACATAGAAACAATGCGTGCGCCACATCCTCCACGTATATTTGACAAAGCGGACACTGACCTGATGTTGCTATGTGTCGGTTTGCTAGAACTCCCATGGATGAGATTGCATTAGACTACTCACAATAAAAACAATATAGGTGATAACATCACACATATTTAGACGAAATAAATGATGTGACAAATAATTAATGAAGAAAGAGAGTAGGCTAGCCATGGTGGGGGTAACTTAGGGTCTGTTTGGTTTCAAATAAGTCACCAACTTATAAGTTAAAAATTAAAAAAAATGACTTATTTTACCAAACAGACCTAACTTATAAGTCACCCCAACTTATAAATCATAAGTTGCTCCACCCCAACTTAAAACTTATAAGTCACCCCCTTTTGCGTGGGTCCCACCACCTTTACATAAAAAATAAGGTGAGAAGGTGTGGTCAGGTGACTTATAAGTCAGGTGACAACCAAACAGACGTGACTTATAAGTCACTGGTTTTAAGTCACCTGACTTAAGGTTGTTTGGTTCCAATAAGTCAGCTGACTTATAAGCCAGGTGACTTAAAACCAGTGACTTATAAGTCATGCCTGTTTGGTTGTCACCTAAGTCACCTGAACACACCTTCCCACTTTTTTATGTAAAAGTGGTGGCACCCATATAAAAGGGGGTGACTTATAAGTTTTAAGTTGGGGTGGAGCAACTTATGACTTATAAGTTGGGGTGACTTATAAGTTAGGTTCGTTTGGCAAAATAAGTCACCTTTTACACTTTTTGACTTATAAGTTGGTGACTTATTTGGAACCAAACAGGGCCTTATAAGTCAGATGACTTATTGGAACCAAACAGGGCCTTAGGTAGTAACTTAACACATCCCTAAATAATTTTGCTTATGTGGCACGTATTTAATGAGGAAAGAGGTGCTCATGGTAACATAATATGTTACTGTAACATAGCGTTTTCGAAGGCAAAATGAGTCTATGAGCTAATAAATGAAGCCATCTATGACATTACTACTATGCTACTTTGCACTATGAAGATAATAATTTAGACTAGTGTCATATGCATGACACTAGTACTCCCTCCGTTTCTTTTTAGTCCGCATATAAGGTTTGGTCAAAGTCAAGCTTTATAGAGTTTGACTAATTTTATATTAAAAAATATAAACATTCATAATATGAAATCAATATTATCAGATGCACCATGAAACGTATTTTCATACCGTGTAGTTTTAGTATTGTAGATGTTTATATTTTTTTATATAAATTTGGTCAAACTTTGTGTAGTTTGACTTTGACCAAATCTTATATGCGAAGTAAAAAACGGAGGAAGTATAAGTTAGTCCACACTATGACCAACCTTACTAATATTATGAATAACATCACATATACCAAACAAGATGAGTCTACAACTTAATAAATGAAGTATTGCATAACATCACACATATGTTAGTAACATAGTATGCATGTTACTATTCTAAATTACTCCCCACTGTGACTAGTCTTATGCATACACGGAATATTTTCACTTTTCCAGGCATTTGCAGGCTCCACATCTTCTTCCAGATTGGGTGCGAGGAAGGACCGCCCTGACCGATCAAATATTTTATAACATGATTGTGAACGAAACCGGGAAGCAGGCTATATACCAGAAAGAAGTGCGGTGTTTTTCCTCACGGATGGCTAATGATATAGTAGAACTTTAAAGCTAGCTGTTTTTTCAACACATGAATTTAAGTGTATATATATATATATATATATATATATAGTGTTACTATTTATTATTTAGGGTGCAGAATAAGTTATTCTCCATCCGAGGTAATTTTACGATCATTTCATAATTAAATTACGTTTGGAATTCAAATAGTTACATTCCTATTGATTCACTACGTAAAATTTGACATAAGAAAATAAAAATATAGGTCATAAGACAAGAAAATTTGCAGTTTATGTGTATTTTAGACTATGTTTTTACGTTTGTAATTTTACATAACATAAAATATTTTTTACGGTGATTATATATTTTCTTACGGTCTCTTTTTGTGTCGGAAAAAATAAAAAACTTACGGAATGTAAAATTATGGTGCATTGATGGTAAAATAAAGGGGGGTGAAGAATAATTATTCTTTACTTAGGGTGACGAATAGCCCATATATATATATATATATATATATATATATATATATATATATATATATATATATATATATATATATATATATATATATATGGACGTACGTATCCGATACCCTACGCTGAAAAACAGCAATGGAAAGGAAGTTTCATGCGTGGCAAATTTTCGTGTTTTGACCCTTTTCTGAAACCTATTTAAGATTTGTCCCTAGTTTGAAAAAAAATTCAAGATCTGACCTTTTTGCTATCGTCAGAGTCCATGGCGGTAGGGTCTAACAGCCTATCGACAAGGACTTTGGTGGTAGGAAACATCGCTACCGCCAACCGGGCTGACGGTAGTCTGTACATCCCTACCGTCAAGGTGCTTGACGGTAGGCACGAGCACGCACTGTGTTCAATACTTATGAGCTTTTTGACGATAGGGTATGCAACCCTATCGACAGGGACCTTGACGGTAGGCTGTTATACCCTACCGCCATGGTTCCTGGCGGTAACAAAATGATTAGGTCTCAAAAAAATAATTAAACTAGGGTCAAATCTCAAATAGCTTTCAGAAAAAGATCAAAACATAAAATTTAGCCTTCATGCGTTCAAACCCAAAGAAAAGAGGAGAATAGAAAAGGACGGGAAGGAGCGAAGCAAGTCATCACTGTTGGACATGTCACTGTGCCGTGCCTGTGCACCTGAATCGTTCAACAATACATATGATGCACTTCAAAGCAAGGCATGGCGAGAGGCAACCGTACGATCGGTGGGGATGGAGCCAATGCGCAATTGACAGGCCGAGGTGACTGCAGCCTCTGCCGCTGCCCTCTACTGCTTGCTGGTGCGACACCAGGCAGAGTGCGCATGCGAGAGAGCAAATGGATCCATTGCAAGTTCGACACGTGGGCGTCCCTGCTCCGGTGGCAGGCACACGTCACTGGGGCAGCGTGGGCAGAGGAAAAGCCCCCTGCCACGTCAATGTCACCGCCTGACCCGACATCCTCGTGCTTGCGTTTGTGCTTTACTCACTCATCGACCGCACCGTATGCGTTCCTGGGATGGATACAGTACCAGTGTGCTTGCGTGTGTGTGTCCCCGGGTACGTACAAGTACGTACTTACTGATAAAGAAAAGGTGTACGTGCGTATGGCTGGCTGGATGGGCGACGCAACGTCTCGGTGAGTGACGCAGTGAGTGAGTGAGTGAGATGGGACTATGAGCCAACTCCAACGCGCAACCCCGAACGAAGTTCGTTTTGTCCGCTTTTCCTCCATTTGAGGTGGTAAAGAGGCCGTGTTCGTCTGGTTTTTTGGATCCGTCGGCCGGGAGGCCAACGCGCGGACGCATCTTTGGCCGCATCTTGTCCGCGTGCATGAAAAAGTGAGAAACCAAGGATTTAAGCCGCGGCCGTGGTTCGCACAAGTTCACGTTGGCCGGCAACACAGCCGGCGGCCTATAGTCTGATGCCGGCAACAAAGGCAGCGGCCAGCACAGGAGCCAGCCTTCAAAAAAGACATGTTTCATACCGGCAACAAAGCCAGTGGACGGCACACGAGATAGCCTTCAAAAGGGACAAGTTTTGTCGCCGGCATAGGAGCCAGCCTTCAAATAGGACCGCCATCGCGGCCATCGCAGCTGAGGTGTCACCTAGATCATGCCGTCCCGGGCGAACATCTCGTTCTACCGGTTCGTGAACCAAGCCTTCCTCTCTGGTGACATGTTGTTCTTATCAACGATCATCAACGCTAGTACCACCTCCTTGGCTTTTGTGTCGGCATTGGTGGCCTCGATCTCTAGCTTCTTGAGTTGAGCGGCCTCCTCGATGTCTAGCTTTGGGTCGCATCGGCATCAAAAGGTTGCTCTTGGCCGTCGACGTGGAATGCCTCACCACGGCCATCGAAGATGATGTTGTGCATGAACGAGGAGTAGTAAGGGTCGTCGACCGTCAACGACTGCGTCGGTCGTGGCATTTCATCGAACACCTTGCGGGCGCCGGCCATGTGAGCCGACTCGAACGACCGGGGCTGCTTTCTTTGCGCGTCGTCTTCACAATGGCCAGCGCCACTGTACCCCGGCATGATGTTGAGATCGATGACGCCTGCGGACATGGTCGGATCGACCACCACGCAGTCCGGCGACGTAGAGAATCGTGTCTGCCCATGGCCGTGCGGCGGCGGAGCACGAAAATCCGGCGGGTTGTGTGAGACGGACGAGCTCGGGGAACGGTGCTACAGCGGTCGATGGGCTGAGGAGCCTGTGTTGGCCGCGGCCATGGCAGCGGCCGAGAGATTGGCCGGTGTGGGGCGGGCCATACCCATCATGAGGAGAGCGTGCGCCTTGGAGATGATAGACTCCTTGTCGTCGATGTCGGCCTGGTGCTGCATCGTATGCCGCAGGGCACACTTGGAAGCGTATTGCGCGGCGGCCTTCTTCTCCTTTTCGATAGCTCGTCGGTCCCTCCTCTTGGTCGATTCTTTGTCGAGCTTGGCGGCCTCCGCCGGCGTAAGCTCCGCCAGAGGCTTCTTCATAGACCTTTTTTTTCTTCGCCATGGGCCGAGAGGCAGGTGGTGGGTCGCCGGGATTCGCATCGTCGGTAATGGTGTATGGAGGGAGGGGGAAGGCCATGGCGCGGGAGAGTGGAGGGCGGGGCGCGGGAGAGTTTTAAAGGGAAAGTGGCCGCCTGTGTCACCGACGGGCGGGCCAGTGGAGGACAAGGATGTACGTCCCACTCGTTCGCGTGCTGTCAATTCGGCCGCAAACTCGGCTCAAATTTAGACCGGAAATGGTTTAAAAGCGGACAGAAAACGGATGACGGTCCATTTACGGCCGTGTTTTGAAAGACCTGCTTTGTCCATTTATTTCTGAACAAACGCATGTGGACAGGATGTGATCGGGCGTTAGAGTTGGCCTAAGACCAGCCAAAGCAAGCAAAGGTAGGCAAACCAAAGCTAGGCAATGCCTTTTCAAAAAAGAAAAGTACATCTACTGCCACTCGTACTACCTAGTGTATTATACCGGTATATGTACGCCCACGACGATGATGGTGACAACAAAGCCAGCAAACACGGACGACGACGACGACGCCGGTCTTGGTTGCGCACACGTACTAGTCGTCTGCTATCTACAGCAGCTGCTGTGCCCTACTCCTCCTTACACAAGCTAGCTTGTACTACCCACTGTAGCTACCATGTACCCTCTCCCACCCCTTGCATATGGAGCTACCCATATATACATAAATATAGGCGTGTACCTACTCGTGACAGCAGCAGCAAATCTATTGGACGACGCATCAACAGTGACCATACATAGATTGGCACATCTCCCTCCCTTCCTCCACCGGTCGAGCCCTAGATCTCCATGCTAGCACCAAACTACCTGTAGCACTGTGTGACATCGATCCACTGTAGCAAGTGTATTGCACGCACGAAGATAAATATTTATACACAACTATCCCTGTCTACATCTGTGGTATGCATGATATATCTACATGAAAAAGGAAATGTGGAGCTTACCATACGTACATGCATGCATGCAAATTCGCCGGTTTTTATTGGCCCAGCTCCAGCTCCACCTAGCACTGCACTGCACTGCAAGGGGCAAAATATGCCGCTGCTTCTCCATATATGGTCCAAGACAGAAAAAGCGCAGATGCACACATCCATCATTTTTAGGGCCTCCTCTGCACCGCACTCTGTTTTCTCTTTCCTTTTTGAGGGACACATTGCTATCTCTCTGATTATTGCTACCTCGAATTTGCTACATTTAGGTGCATGGTTGAAATAGTGCATCAGATTGAGATGCACACCCGCCACCACTGTGCATGTGTCTAGCTATATATGCAAAAAATTGATGGATGTGTATATGTACTCCCTCCTCCCGCAAAAAAAAAACATGTACTCCCTCCGATTCATAATATAAGTTATTCTCATACATTCACGATCAACTAATTCTAATTCCTATTACCACGTGACACATGTGATAACCAATCCAAACTATTCAAATAAATAAAAATTATCATTCACATTCTCCCAATGCATCAAACAAGAGTGAACAATCTAATCTTTTTGATTGAAGGGGTATCTTCTAATCTTCACCTTTTATCTATATCGAAATCCGTAAACTTTTCTATGTGGGTGTAACAAAGCAAAACCCTTTTTTATGGAAAAGATACATATTTAGATTCGTCATCAAATGAAGTTTCTAAATATATAACTTTTGTGATATTATTATACATGTGTTTATGAGTACAACCGAAGACCTAAAAACTATGCCCGACTTATAAACCCAACCAGAGGGAGTACATCACATCTACTCCTATATGTATGTCCAAGTTTCAAAATTTGAACAAAACTTTGGTTATTCTAGTGGATATCTAAATATTTATAATATTTAATTATGAACCAAGTTCTAATTAATTACAAACCAAATATAAATAAGGTTAAAGTTCAGATGAAAAAAATGTTAAATGGGGTAGTTACTGTCAAAAATAGGAAAGTAGGAGGGTGAAAACTGATATCCACTCTTCATTTTTGCACCGGCTATTGATGGTTTTCATATTATATAATTCACTGTCATGACTTTGTTGCCCATACATCTTCGCAACTGCTAGGTATGAGCAAAATGGCATCGTACGGCAACTTCTAGTTTGTGTCTGGTTGATATACTAAGCATGGATTGGTACATGGCACACAACAAGTTAGGCAAGCTTAATTAAATTAACCAGATGTTTAGCTAACAAACTGTTATTGTGACTTGAAAACTGTGGAGAATCTTTTATTTGTGGTGGAGTGTGAGTGTGACACAAATTTTGATCACCTAATATATGTTCAATATGTTTGAGTATAAAAGTCTATCAAATGGCAGAAAACATGTTGTTTTGAAAATTTCAAAAATCACATTTGAAAGTTTCAAAATATTCTGAGAAAAAATTACATACTGACATATAAATATATACTACATGTGTGTAAACTTTCATGAGAAAAACCATCGACACACGAGCTACAAAAAAAATGAAAAAGTATCTGGTCTTTTAGAAAACAGTATATGCATTGGTCACTGTTTTCAAAACCGCAATTTATCATTTTTGTGTAGCTCGCATGTCAATGTATTTCTCATAAAATAATTCGCACATATAATACACATCCATATGTCAACATGTAGTTTTTTTCAAAAAAAAAACTACAAAATGTGTTTTTTGAATTTTTTTCTAAGGCTGCACTCACCAAATGGTGACTACTCGGTCCTACTGTACTACATAATAGTGTACAAGCGTGGGATTTATTATGTATAGCCGGCCATTGCACTTGACTGTGGGTAGTAGAGGAAGGACTGGAGTCAGCTCGGGGTATGCTGGCTAGCTCGCTGTCGAGGAACAGTGTAGGAAGAGTACCAACGGTGTGCATGGGCAGTAGGCCCGATTCCTCCCTAGCTAAAGACTAAAGTCATGTTAAAAATATTCTCTCTTTTCCTTGCGTTTGCATAAACAAAACTTATATAAAAGTAAAGTTGCAACGGTCGTACGTGTGCACCATGGATGGATGGATGGATGGATGGATGGATGGAGGAGACGCCTTGCTATAAAGGGAGAGCAACATCATCTATCCATCGACCAAGGCTATGCCATTGCTATTGCTAGCGGTTCTGCTCTGCTCGCGTGCCTAGCTACATTTGACTTGCTTCCATCTCACATCCACCCAACTCAAGGAGGATCTACTGTTCCAAACTACCAGACTAGGTAGCAGCAGCAGCAGCAGTAGGATCATCCATGGATGAGCTGTGGAAGGACATGTCGCTGTGCTCCACCCCGGTGGCGCTACAGTCGTACCACCTCCACTCGCCGGCCGCTCATCCCTACCGCGGCGCCGTGTACCTGCAGGACTACCTCGCCGGCGCCAACTCAGTGCCGCAGCCGCCCCGCACGCCGCCTCCTCCACCTCCTCACACGGCGCTCAGCCTCGAGTTCACCAACCTCGGGGGCGCCACCTCGGCCGCCAGCTCCGGCGACGACCCTGTCCACTTCGGCTTCTCTCTCTCCGGAGGCAACAACAGTAGGAGGAGATCAACCGTCCTGCAGCCGGCCGCGGTGGGTGGCGACCGGCGGCAGCGTCGGATGATCAAGAACCGGGAGTCGGCGGCGCGGTCGCGGGCGCGGAAGCAGGCCTACACCAACGAGCTGGAGCTGGAGCTGGAGCAGCTGCGTCGGGAGAACAAGATGCTCATCCAGCGCGAGAAGGACTTCATCAA
Organism: Triticum urartu; assembly: GCF_056163025.1. Lineage (NCBI taxonomy): Eukaryota > Viridiplantae > Streptophyta > Magnoliopsida > Poales > Poaceae > Triticum > Triticum urartu. The sequence goes on from NC_141874.1 coordinate 708,997,827, forward strand.
CGTACGTATCTATCCTCTCGATCTGTCGTTGTCATTTAGTTACTAGTTTGATTATTGCGTGCTAGCTACTCGAAGCATTACGATGATTGCGTACGTATTGCATTGTTGGCTTGCAGGATCGTCAGGCCAAGGCGGCGCAGTTAGCCGTCCCCGACCGCCGGAGCGGTAGGAGCACTGCTACTAGCCTCCAGCAGAAGCAGCAGCATGAACAGAGGTGCCGCTCGGCCCCTCCACCGTGATTGGCGCGGCGGCCGTGGACTGTAGCAGCAGCAGCTCCATTCCACTTAGTACAATGGATGGATTCTCCAAGCTAGTTAGCTAGTCTACTAGATGACTTGACTAGCATTGGAGCTCTCATTATTAACTACGTATGTACTGTACTGTGTAAGATTTCTTGTAAAATTAAGCAAGTAGATAACTACCGTAGCACTTGCTTAGATATGATGAGTCTCTCTCCGTAATAATATTAAGGTAGGAGATGAATGAATCAATTGAGCTACGTGCACAAATTTACGGCATTTCTTTCCATCACAAGGCCTTTGCTTGAGTGAGCGAGGTGGCAAGAAGATAGGGGTGTGTTTGGGTGCATGCATACCATGTAGCTTGCTTGCCGGCTGGCTGCATTATTGAAGCAAATTTTCTTTGACGTTTGGTGGCCTGCGTATATGCTTTTTCTCTCGCATACACTGGACATTATTAAGGTTTTTTTTTTTTGCAAGTCGGACATGATTAAGGGTTAAGAGCTACATATGACACACAAAGTACTCGGCAACTGGGTTGGACGGTGGTTGCGGCTCCACGTTCAGCTTGACGAGCATGCAGTCGTAGGCGAGCGATCCTGTTGACGGCGTGGCGAACCAGTTGCAGTGCTATGGTCGCAAGGGAAGTGCACGCGAAGGGATGAGGAGGAGGGTGTCGAGGCATAGGACTAGGAGGAGAAGTGCAGTATGAGTGTGATGGCGATGTTAGTCTAGTAGGCCACGGGCGAGGGCCGGGGAGGGGGGAGGAACGACGCCGATGGCGACAACGTTGCTAGCGTTGTGGCTGCAAGGGAAGTGCGTGCGAAGGGACGAGGAGGAGGGTGTCGAGGCAGAGGACTAGGAGGAGAAGTGCAGTATGCGTGTGATGGTGACGTTAATCCAGTAGGCCACGGGCGAGGAGGGGCGGGAGGAACGACGCCGATGGCGATCGCGACAGCGGGAACGACATGGTTTCCATGCGGCAACGTTGACGAATAAGAGTGAGAACAGAAAGTAGTCACTTCGAATTTCTAAACCATAACATGAACACCTTAGTACAGTATAATAGGGAGATACACATATATTCATCTACGACCGTTGAAACGAAAAACGTACAACAAGAAAGTCATGTGAAACAGTGAGATAAAGCTACCGGTCATGTGAAACAGCGAGATAAAGCTAGCTAGCAAAGATCAGAATCCTATGTTGTACTATCAAGAGATAAGAGAAGGATGTTCCTACAAGGCTCCTTAGAGTTCAGCGATCGTGGGCCGTCGGATCGTGATGCTTGATGGGTTTTGGGCCGTTGGATCGAGAGGTGGGAGGATCTAGGCCGTCGGATCTGGAAGAAACACTGCTGGAATGAATAGTAATGGCAGCAGAATGTAAATACCATGCTCCCACCAGGACATTTTGGTCATTTCGCATGGTGGGGGTATAAAAGGGGGCTGCTCATTTGACGAAGACCTAGCCGCCTCCTCCCTCGCTCGCTCCTACAGCCGCCTCCCTCCCTCCCTCCCACGCAGCCGCCTCCCTCCTCCCTCGCTCGCGCCTTCGCCCCGCGCCTCCCCCGCGCCCAGCTCCTCCTGCCTCGCCGCCGCCTCCTCTTCCCTCCCGCGCGCCTCCTCTCCCCTCCCCCCCGCGTGCCTCCTCCCTCCCACCCACATCGCCGCCGCCACCACCCACCGCCTCAAACGGCGTCGTCGGCGGCCAGATCCGCGGCAGCAGAGCGCCCCCCTCCCCCATGACGACCAGCAGCGGAGGAGGGAGGACGAGGAGCATGACAGCGGCGGCGGCGGGGAGCAGCAGTAGCAGGCGGAGGCGCTGCAGATCCCCGCCGAGCAGGCCGCGCTGGTGCTCGGGGTGCTCGCCGCCGTGCTCCCCGGCGACGACGACGAACCCGCAACGGAAGGAGCCGGCGCCTCCCCGCCCCCATCTATCCACTCCGTCCAGGTCTCTCTCTCTCTCTCTCTCTCTCTCTCTCTCTCTCTCTCTCTTTCTCAGTTCCCGTTCTTACATCCACTCTCGCTGCCAGATCCTCCTGTACCCGCAGTAGATAGAGAGAGGGATGATGCGAAGGAGACGAGAGGAAGGAGAAGCCATGCCCCGTCCATTGACTGGGCTCTGTTTCATCACCCCAATCTTCCTACCTCTATCCCTTTCTTTCAGGTACTCTCTCTCCCTCCTGATTAGCCTGCTCTCCTCTCTTATGCATTCCTTTGTTTGATATAATACCTGAAATTTCCCATCTTTGTGTTGCACTGGAAGATTTTTTTGTGTACATGCATACAAGGCGCTCGATGAAAATCCAAGCAGGTTGCAAGGGAAGGCAAATTCCATTTTATGCTCATGTGTAATCATTGATTCTTTTTTTCTCACATTTAGCATGCAGTCAACTTTTACTTATATGTACAATATATTACCTCTTTCAGTTATATGACTTGCACACACACAATATATTGCATCTGTAGGTCATGTGACTTGCCTACGGAAGATATGAGTGTCCTTGGAAAATATTATTATGCTGGATCTACTATGGTTGCCACATTATGCAAGTCAGCATTTAGTGATCTAAAAGTTTAGACCATGACATTATGTTCAATGCTCAGCAAATACACCCTTCGCAGGTATATTTGGCAGTTCATTCACAAGTGACTTGCAATATCTGCTTACTGAATTTTTGGTGTTAATTTTACCTTCTGTTCAAGCATTGTGTGTTTTGTCTTCTACTAACATGTATTTTCATATGGCCGAACAAATCAACTGCTAGAGATTTCAGAAACTGTTCAACTATGCATTTTTTATTACATTTTTTTGATCACCTTTTTGGACTTTAACTCCCTATTGTATGTATGTATATTAATTTTCAGTGGATAAATTTCAAGGGTTTTAACTTTTTTCCTTTACACTTCCTAGCAACCCAGACCAGCGCCATGGCAACAAGCTTGCCCTCCTACCCCAACCTTGAACTTGAGCAGCCGATACCACCATGACTTGGTGGCACAGCTGGTGGAACCGGCCTCCCTAAGCGAGCCATCGTATGGCCGCCGCGCTTCCGCTCAGTAGGTACTACTCCCTTTATCTCATCTTCTCATCAGCTAAATGAACACATGTGGTTCGTCTGCCTTTTGTTCTCCTGGATCCAAGAACCCTTCCTTCGTTCCAAATCCAGAACGATATTCCTTTTTTATCTGGATTGGGATTTTAATTAGGAAGATTTTTTCTAGGTAGAGGAGTAGAGGCATTGTTTCCAAGGTTAGTAGTGAGGTGTTGCAGATTAGAGCACCATCGGCAGTTTTTTAGCACCATGGCAAGGTAGAGGTGCTCCGTGTGCCCGGCATCTTCAAAAGAATCATCTCATGCAGTATTCCAAAAATGTAGCATTATGTAAAAGTCTGGTTATGAAAATCATATGAGCAGAGATAACACACTTATCAACTTTCTGCATTAGATTACTTAGTTGTGAGCTAGAACCTGAAGAAAAGTGAAGCAAGCTAGATACATAATAATTAGGCACTCCCTACAACTCCAATACCAAATAGGCGGACAGACATCTTGGCATTCGACAGTAGGAGACGATGAGCTTGAGAAGTGAGATGGTTCTGTTGAAGTAACGGTGCGTTTGGGAGGTCTGGCCGTTGACCATTGCGTCCATATGTGGGGTTGGCTGGTCCTGCACCTCTTCCGGCGGTAGCGGTTGGGCGACAGCTGAAGATCCTTCTCAAATTTGAACTCCATTTTTTTAAGATTCCCTATTTTTTGCACACTGATGATCACATTTTTGAACTGTATAATTGATTCCCTATTTTTTGCACACTGATGATCACATTTTTGGACAGTATAATTGATCTTGGTATGGTTTATAGCTTCCTGCTACAACTCTTACCATTATCCAATCAAGTTCATCCATGTCAAACACTATCGACTTGAAACAGAGTAGTGTCAAAGAGAAGGTTTGATTGTACTATTTAATCGCTCATCAATTTCATTTTCTACTTTCTTCAGTTGGAAAACTTCAACCTAAAAAATAAACTGGTGGTCTATACGAAATAACACATCAGTTTTCTACTGATTTATGCCTCACTTTTTATTTGTCTCAGCAGATTAGAGTAATAAATTGATGGTCATTCTCTACTTTGTATTTGTATTTTTTTATGAGATTGATCCAAGAAAGAATGACATGTATGCAATACTCACTAAATTGTAGGGTTGTATAGCAAGGCTTATAGTCTCGAATTATTACTGTCAATTGTCTTATTTTATAAAGTATTTTGTTTAGTGAATATATATTCCAAAATTTCTCACGTACTGTGTCTGTAGAGGAAAAAGGACCTGATTGTAGGTCACTAAAATATTATTGGCTGTCAAAGCTTCGCGGTCGCTTACACATGTATATTATCCATGTAGTCTCGGTTATCTAGGATCAATTACAACAAGGCAGTTGGATATTTTTTTATAATGGTGACATATTTTCTTAATTTAATATACTTCCATCTCACTATGTTGATTTATTCATGCTATTTTGACGAGGATGGCACCGATGCCAGTTCATGGCTATGCAAGGCATCAGTGCTTGATGATTCGTCATAGAGTGATGTGTTACTCATTGGGGACTTAATTTGCAGTGGAAGCAGATGCAGTAAACTCTGAAAACTAGATTATTTTTGCTCATATGACATGAACACAATGGGATATTTTCTGAGGGAGTTGATCATGCTTTCCTTTCCCTGAGCTCCAACTATTCACGCTACCGCATATAATATTCATCGTAGCTATATAGATGTCGCCATCATTATGCTATTAGACATAATCTGGACTACTGCCTTAATTTCAAAAGGGTACAATATTATTTTCAGTTTGTATACCTTTATGTAGTGTTGTAGCTTGGTTTATTTGAAATTTTAGTGTTCATGTTAACAATCACTAAAGATGATACAATTGTGGATGTAGGTTTCTATTGAAACAATCACTAAAAATGATAAATATGCAAGTGGTGACAGATTGTTGTTACCATGTGGATCTTAAGCTCCACCATCTCCTAATTTTGCTCTCATGTCCGCCTCTTGGTTTCTCGACAAGGCGACGGTGTGCGAACCATGTGCGCCTGCCTAGCTATATTGCGGCTCGCGGATGCGGCGGATGTGGCACATGAGTAGATGAAAGAGGAATAACTAAAGCCCCAATGCTTCCACACATTCTTGCTCCCTGACAATGGGAGTACTAGGTTGCAAACTCCTTTCCCTTCCCTTATATTTGCAATATGATGATGACTATATGATGATAGTGTTGTTATGAAGGTGAGATGCCACCACAATGTTTCAGAGGCTCACATCTGTCAGTACTCATTAGATAGAACTTGTGTTGCAGTTTTTGTTATGTGCTTCTCTAAATTCTCTGTTGGCCATCGTCTATCTCTCCTGCATAGCTAGCCCGGTGCCATCTCAGAAGCTAAACCAAAACTTTTAAGATGCTTGTGTAGCAAAATGCGTTTGGAGAAGCTCATTTATCTTTCAGTTACTCTGTATAAAGTGCAATGTTCTATTTGGTTTTGGTTATCGGTGATGTCTAATTCTCCAGGCTTCTTAAAAATGATGGCTATGCCCAACCTGCTCATACTAACCAACAATAACAGCTCAGTTGTATCCAGTATTTCCTATTCATTGGTTATAACAATTGACTTGTGTGTAGGATTCGTCCAGTATATATTCTGGGATAAACAATGGTTTGGTGATGCTATTAGTTCATGAGAAGTTCAAGGAGGATTTTTGATACTATTTTATTGTTAACGAGTCATGCCAGTAAGCTTTATGTATTTGTTCGCCGTGGGGAGCAATGGGGCATTGCACACTTACCTATCCGTAAAGAAATATAAGAGCGTGTAGATCACTAAAGTAGTGACCTAAATGCTCTTATATTTCTTTATAGAGTGTGTATATCTTTAGTGATCTACACGCTCTTGTATTTCTTTACAGAGGGTGTATATTGCTACCTGGTTATGTTGGTCTTTCGTATACAGGCCTTGCTATCCTTATGTATGGTCCTTCTTACCTAATGTGTATTATGAATGGTATTTCAACCTGTGGAATGTATTCCTAATCCTGGTCTATAGAACTACCTTTCTGAACTTGATGTCTCAGTTGTACTCAAACAAGAGCGCACGGAGGGAGCTCTTCTACGCCACCCCGGTGACAGGAACAAGGAAAATCCAGTCCACGGTGCCACCAATGAACAAGGTAAACATGAGTTGTCGGTCACTTATAAATTCCGTACTTTTGTAATGTCGATCCAGGATTCATGTGAGTAAATCTTACTGTTCTTTGGGCCGTGTACAAAAATATTGTTCGGTTTTCAGTAGTAGCTGCAGTTCTATTGTTGTGAAAGCCTCATGGTCCATTAGAACACCCATTTTAGATAGAATACTTCAGATCTATTGACTGTGATTTAGTTGTGGCATTGATTTTTATTTGGTTGAATACTCACCTAATGAATCTATTAAATGATCTAAATACCACCGATTCACATATTAGCTTGTGCCACCGTTGATTCATTACTTATCGTGTTATTCTTATTTTTGAGCTTGCAGGCCTGGCACATTCTATTACCAAATATATTATACATATCTAACCGTTTGTCGTCTCAGGCACAGAGCATGAGGTGTTTGCACCAATTGCTTTCTTCGCACCATGGCCATGGCTTTGATCGTCGATGGACGTCACCAATCACCTATTCTAACTCTGGCAAGTACCCGATGATATATGATGCCACCAGCTCTTGTGATGTACCATGTAAACAACCGTGTGATCTCCCTCTTCTTTTGTGAACACGTCCTGGCGCGTCTATCCATCCTTTTGTACTCAATATCTACCTTGTACGAACATTGCATGGATGGACATTGCATCCTTCAATTTACCATGTATGAACATTTGCATCCTTTAAATGTGTTTACTATCGTTCTGGTCACTATGGAGATGTGTTGTACTATATATCATTCTGAGATGTGTTGTACTATATATCATTCTGGTATCCATCGATGATGTCTTGCCCTTATTACATGTGAATGTTTGTTTGTTATCCTATTTGAATACGTACGCTAAGCCTAACTTCCTACTAACTTGAGCATTACTTGCTTGGCCAGATCGTTGGGACCGGCACCCTCGCGCCAAGGCGCGCTGCCGATCTAGTGTAGTATGAGGGCAAGCGGTCTGGACGCCCGCAAATGAAGACAAATTAAAGAGGTTTTATGGGTGTTCAGACTACTGTCACACCCGCTCCTGAATGTTCGGTCGCATTTAAATCTTCATCCTTGCACTCGCATGTTTTTTCTTCAAAACGATGAGCGCCGCTCCACAACGTCAGTGCCGCATTCATGCCCGGTCAGAGCGTACGCAACCTTTCGCTAGCATCATCTTTAAAGCGGTGCGCCGGCCGAGAGAGCGCCGCCCGCGATGCTTTCCAGTGGATGCAACTGCTCCGCATTCAAACGACGCCGCGGTCTGATGTCCGTCCGTCTGTCGCCCACATCAATGACACGCGGTTGTCGAGGAACCTACTCCGGCGCCACCTGTCCGTCTGTCTGCCGCCCACCATTGTCATTTGCCCGCTATATAAACTGCAACCCCGACCATGACCGCAATTGTCCTCCTCCGATCCATTTCTCCTCTCGGCACCACTCTCATCATGTCCTCCTCGCGCTCCAAAGCTCTTTGGGACGGACTGTTGTCGGAGCAGAAGAAGGAGATGTCCGCCATTGTTGCCGGCTGGAAGGGCGGCAGGCAGCCGAAGGCCGAAGGCGTCCCAATGGAGGACATGATCGAGGACGATCCGACTCCACCCTCCTCGTCAATGCCACCATCGTCGGTGCATTGCACGATGACCATCGGCAAGGCACGTGCCCATTACATGGACATAGTGTGGGAGGAGCAAGTCGGGGAGGCGCAGGCCAACACGGCCTACAACCTCCAACTCCTCCAGTAGCACAAGTAGGTAGAGGAGCGGCTTGCCGCCAGCAGGGTGACAGCGATGGACGCGGACGTGGAAGAGCAGGCGGCGCTGGTCGAGTCCTACCGCTCCGCCCGTGAGATCTGCCTTGCCCGCTAGCGTTACCACAAGCATCAGGCGAAACTTGAGGCCGCCTAAAAGGAGTTCAACGAGGCGGCAGACGAGGTGTGGTGCAAGAGCGACAACGACGAGGATATCACTGGCTCCGCCAAGGCCACGCCTCGCCGCCACGACTACGAAGCCACCACACCCACAAGCAGCGAAGAAGAGTAGTGCATGGTATGTTGCCGGCACTTGGGTCCCAAGAATGCCACCGGTCTTCCACTCTAGATGAAGCCAAGCTTGGCGGGCTGATATTCGGCGGCCGATTAGTCGCTCAAGCTACGGTGGTGGAGACTGCAGAGGCAGAGCTAGAGAGCGCCAAGGCGGAACTAGAGAGGGCGAGGACAAGTGCCCGAGCTTCAGTCTCAGGGCTCACGCCCGGACACGGGGAATGGGAGCCGGCGATCATTTAGATTAGGTTTAGAATAGAAGTATGCCCGAAATTATACCTCTAGAGTCAGACGACCTCCGCTTTTAGTTGAAGTATGTCCGAAATGTAATGTGTTTCGTCATGTTTATATGAAATATGCCGTGTTTGCATGAATCTCTTCCGGTTTATATGAAAATCCGGTCGGTTTGCACGAATTTCGTCCGGTTAGTTCCAACAATGGTTGAAATGTATGCGGGCAGCGTTGCATGGCGGCCTCCAGCATCAGTGTCTGTGCTACTTGTGAGCTGCATTGGATTTCCTCGAAGAGGAGAGGATGATGCAGTACAGTAGAGATAAGTATTTCCCTCAGTTAAGACCAAGGTTATCAATCCAGTAGGAGAACCATGCAAGACCTCGTGAACAAAACCTACACACAAAAGAGCAAATACTTGCACCCAACACGATCAAAGGGGTTGTCAATCCCCTCGGTGGTTAATTGCAAGGATCAAGTCTGATAATGGTAGATAGATAAAAAAACACAAAATAAAATAACGATAAATAAATTACAGGAAGGTATTTTTGATTTTAATATTATGATAACGGTAGACCCGGGAGTCATAGTTTTCACTAGAGGCTTCTCTCTCAAACAAAAATCATATGGTGGGTAAGAAATTACTGTTGGGCAATTGATAGAAAAGTGCATAGTTATTACGATACCCAAGGAAATGATCATGTATATAGGCATCATGTTCGAGACAAGTAGACCGATTCCTGCCTGCATCTACTACTATTACTCCACACATCGATCGCTATTCAGCATGCTTCTAGAGTATTAAGTTCGTAAAGAACGGAGTAACGCCTTAAGCAGGATGACATGATGTAGACAAAGTAAACTCAATCAATATGAATAAACCCCATCATTTCCCCTTAATGGAAACAATACAAATATGTGTCTTGTCCCTTTCTGTCACTAGGATATTGATCACCACAAGATTGAACCTATTACAAAGCATTTCTCACAATGCAAAATAAATCAATCTAGTTGGACAAATCAAACAGATAGATCAGATAGAAATACAAAGCTATAATAATCATGCATAAAAGAGTTCAAAGAAGACTCAAATAATATTCATAGATAATCTGATCATAAACCCACAATTCATCAGATCCCAACAAACACACCGCAAAATAGGATTACATCGAATAGATCTCCAAGAACATTGATGAGAACATTGTATTGAAGATCAAAGAGAGAGAAGAAATCATCTAGCTACTAGACATGGACCCATAGGTTTGTGGTAAACTACTCACACATCATCGGAAGGGCAGAAAGGTTGATGTAGAGGCCCTCCGTGATAGATTCCCCCTCCGTCAGAGTACCGGAAAAGGCCTCCAGATAGGACCTCCGAAGAACAGAAACTTGCGGCGGCAGAGAAAATATTTTGGGTGGCTCTCTGTTGGTTTCCCGATTTTAGAGAATTTATAGAGGTGGAATTAGATCAGAGGGAGCCACGAGGGGCCCACAAAGGATTTGGCCGCGCCCAAGTGCCTTGCCGTCTATTCGTTCCACGCCTAGTCTCCTCCCGAAGCTTCTAGGGTCTCTCTTGTCCAGAAAAAATCTTCAAAATGTTGTGGCATTTGGACTTCATTTGGTACTGATTTCCTCAAAAACCAAAACAGGCAAAAAACAGCAACTGGCACTTGTCACTAAGTTTATAGGTTAGTCCCAAAATATGATATATAATTGCATATAAAACATCTAAGATTGATAGTACTATAATAACATGGAACAATAAAAAATAGATACATTGGAGACGTATCAATTCGCGAACTGGCCCCCCTTATCCATGGACAGACACTGGAGCAAAATTGCAGGTCAGCGTTGGAGATGCCCTGACCCCACTGCACTAGACAACCACACATTTGTAGATTTTTTTCGAAAAGGAGGACACTCTCAGCCTACGTATCAACCAATGCATACTACCATCTTTAGAATTATTCAATAGAGCCTGAGACCTGTTGGGAAATGCAGTAGAAAACAAAAGAAAATTGCGCCTACGCACACCCAAGATCAATATGAAGAAGCATAACGGGTTGAGATCACGATCGTTACCGTCACCGAGTTGCAATAGAAGAAGATCGTGTTGGTGTAGACCGTACTTGGAGTCCCTCGAAGCGTCGATGAACGATCCCTCCAACCGCCCACGAACAGTCCCTCGAGCCGAAGATCGAAAGCACAACCTCTCTACTTTGTTGCAAGCGTGCAAGCTTCACAATCCAGCAGCGCTTGGCCATCCAGAGCTAATCGTCGCTAGAGAATTAGAGGAAGGAGATTAGAACCACACTAGGCTTTTAATTATGAGGATTACAAGAACTAGACCAAGCTCGAATTAGTCAACTAGGACCAACTAGAAACTAGGGTTAGATGAACTAGAGGAGACTCCAAAACTTATGTATACAATAGAGCAAAAAACCATAATATATATAGGTTGGAGGGGAGGAAGAGGGCAGCCACCGAGGAGGGAAAGTCCCTCCTTGGTGCGCCGGCCAAGGGAGGGGAGGAGAAGTCCTCTCTCCTCTCCAATTCGGCCTCCTTCCATGGCAAAGGGGGTGTGATGCGGCTTGAACTACGTCGGTATTTTCCCAAAGAGGAAGGGATGATGTAGCACAGCTATGGTAGGGATTTCCCTCAGTGATGAGACCAAGGTTATCGAACCAGTAGGAGAACCACACAACACTATGTAAACGGTACCTGCACACAAAGAACAAATACTTGCAACCTGACGTAAAAGAGGGGTTGTCAATCCCTCTCGGGTAAAAAGATAGATAAATTTGTAGTAGATTGGATGAATAGATCTCGCAGGAACGCGAGATAAAATAAATAACAATAAATTGCAGTAAGGTATTTTTGGGATTTTTGATTAATAGATCTGAAAATAAAAGCGAATAAAAATAGAACTCCAAGGTAAATATGATAAAGAAGAGACCCGGGGCCCGTAGATTTCACTAGTGGCTTCTCTCGAGAAAAATAGCATATGGTGAGTAAACAAATTACTGTTGGGCAATTGGTAGAACTTCAAATAATTATGACTATATCCAAGCAATGATCATTATATAGGCATCATGTTCAATATTAGTAGACCGACTCCCGCCTGCATCTACTACTATTACTCCACACATCGACCGCTATCCAGCATGCATCTGAAGGAAATATGCCCTAGAGGCAATAATAAAGTTGTTATTTATATTTCCTTATATCATGATAAATGTTTATTATTCGTGCTAGAATTGTATTAACCGGAAACTTAGTACATGTGTGTGAATACATAGACAAAGAGAGTGTCACTAGTATGCCTCTACTTGACTAGCTCGTTAATCAAAGATGGTTAAGTTTCCTAACCATAAACATGAGTTGTCATTTGATGAACCGGATCACATCATTAGAGAATGATGTGATTGACTTGACCCATCCATTAGCTTAGCACTATGATCATTTAGTTTATTGCTATTTCTTTCTTCATGACTTATACATGTTCCTATGACTATGAGATTATGCAACTCCCGAATACCGGAGGAACACTTAGTGTGCTATCAAACGTCACAACGTAACTGGGTGACTATAAAGATGCTCTACAGGTGTCTCCAATGGTGTTTGTTGAGTTGGCATAGATCGAGATTAGGATTTGTCACTCCGTGTATCAGAGAGGTATCTCTGGGCCCTCTCGGTAATGCACATCACTATAAGCCTTGCAAGCAATGTGACTAATGAGTTAGTTGCCGGATATTGCATTACAGAACGAGTAAAGAGACTTGCCGGTAACGAGATTGAACTAGGTATTGAGATACCGATGATCGAATCTCGGGCAAGTAACATACCAATGACAAAGGGAACAACGTAGGTTGTTATGCAGTTTGACCGATAAAAATCTTCGTAGAATATGTATGAACCAATATGAGCATCCAGGTTCCACTATTGGTCATTGACCAGAGATGAGTCTCAGTCATGTCTACATAGTTCTCGAACCCGTAGGGTCCGCACGCTTAACGTTCGATGACGATCGGTATTATGATTTTATTTGTTTTGATGTACCGAAGGTTGTTTGGAGTCCCGGACGAGATCACAGACATGAAGGGGAGTCTCGAAATGGTCGAAACATAAAGATTGATATATTGGACGATGTTATTCGGACATCGGATGAGTTCCGGGGTCACCGGATAAATATCAGAGTGCCGGGGGTTATTGGAAACCCTGAGGGGAACTAATGGGCCAACATGGGCCTTGTGTGTGTGAGAGAGAGGGCCCTAGGGATGGCCGCGTTCCCCCCTTGAGGAGTCCGAATTGGACTAGGAGGGGGCGGCGCCCCCTCCCTTTCCTTCTCCCTCTCTCCCTCTCCTTCCTTGCCCCTCTCTTCCCTTGTTGGAAACCTACTAGGAATATGATCCCTATTCCTAGTAGGAATCCTACTTGGGGGCGCGCCCCATGAGGGCCGGCCGGCCTCCCCCTTGCTTCTTTATATATGGGGGCAGGGGGCACCCTAGAACACACAAGTTGATAGTTGTCTTAGCCGTGTGCGGTGCCCCCCTCCACAGATTTCCACCTCAGTCCTATCGTTGTAGTGCTTAGGCGAAGCCCTGCGTCCGTAACTTCATCATCACCGTCATCACGCCGTCGTGCTGACAAAACTCTCCCTCGGCCTCAACTGGATCAAGAGTATGAGGGACTTTCATGGATAAAATAGATCTGATCATAAACTCAAAGCTCATCGGATCCCAACAAACACACTGCAAAAAGAGTTACATCAAATAGATCTCCAAGAGACCATTGTATTGAGAATCAAAAGAGAGAATAAGAAGCCATCTAGCTACTGCCTACGGACCCATAGGTCTACAATGAATTACTCACGCATCATCGGAGAGGCACAATGAGGATGATGGACCCCTCCGTGATGGTGTCTAGATTGCATCTGTGGTTTTTGGAACTTGCGGCGGCTGGAATTGTGTTTGGTCGACTCTTCTAGGGTTTTTGGATTTTCGGGGTATTTATAGAGCAAAGAGGTGGTGCGGGAGGCGGACGAGGTGGGCACAACCTATCAGGGTGCGCCTGGGCCCCCCGGCACGCCCGGGTGGGTTGTGCTCTCCTCGGAGCCCCCCTCTGGTACTTCTTCGTCCCATCTTGTGTCTTCTGGTCCAAAAAAATCTCCAAAAAGTTTCGCTGCGTTTAGACTCCATTTGGTATTGATTTTCCGTGAAGTAAAAAACAAGCAAAAAATAACAACTGGCACTAGGCACTATGTCAATACGTTAGTCCCAAAAAATGATATAAAGTTGCTATAAAATGATTGTAAAACATCCAAGAATGATAATATAACAACATGGAACAATAAAAAATTATAGATACGTTGGAGACGTATCAGGGTGCCTCCCCCACTTAGGGTGCCTCCCACGCTTCTGGATCCTCTTGGAACTATTCTGAATATTAATGAAACAATTCACAAATATATTCTCATCACTCCCGTCCTACTAACACTTAGTGGATCGTGATTTCCTTAAGCTTGTGACCTCATAGGTTCGGTAACTCATGGACATGAACGAAACCCCTTCATCCAATGACCGATAGCGGAACCGTGGATGTCCATATCGATCCCTATGAGCACACGAATGATATTTGAGCGAACCTTTGGTTATCATGTGATGTTCCCTTTGCTTCGCGATACTTCACAATACCTGTGATGCATTGGTATCCTCCTGAGTCATCACATGCTCACTGTATCAAAATCCTTGTTACTAGTTTTGTTCTTTTTTGCATTGTCGTGTTCCGGCATCCCCGTGACGTAGTCACCTTTGTCTGGCCAGACGATGATGGATGTCGTCACACCGAGAGGGCCCTAAGAATATCTTTCCATCGTTGGAGTAGCAAATCCCACTCTCAAGCTATCTAGTCCCTTGTCAAACATTTCGATGAACCTGTAAGTTGTTGTTATGATCACCGTGTTACAGGTGGAGTTTGAGTAACTCCAAAGCTCGCCATGCAGTAAGAAGTGACCATGATACTCTCATGGTCTAAGTAGTAAAATCACACGTTACCACTCCGTGTTATTACAATTGATTACATAGGATATTAACTCAATTTATAACAGACGAGATTGGGTCAATTCAATATGATCATTCTTTCAACGTCATAATCTCAATGTTGTTTTAAAACTATTGTTTAACACTTGATGATATCCTAAGATCTAGAAAACGTGATCACAAACAACACTTGAGCTGGTTCTAGAGGTAAGGCTAGGAACCTTTTATTTAACCGTTTATCATTCTACACATGCATATGATTTTTCCATTGAATTGCATATTACAGGATCATAGGAGTTATTGCATAGGATATAAACTCTTTAATTATGAATATGAAAATATAATAATAAAAATATTATTGCCTCTAGGGCATGTCACCAACAAGAATAAAAATATATGGATCAACCCGAGGCCACCTATTTGGCGGACAAAATCATAACACCTACAATCTTAATAATGTGTCTGAACCGCATGAATGCGCACTATCTAATCCGGTGGCCGCACGCAGCTGGCCCGCATCAGGCCAAGAGCACCACTAGTTCGGCCGACCCGCAGCGCACCACATGTGCACGCTCAATCCGCCGCGACCATCTTCCACTATCCCAACTCCAGGAGTGATCAACGCATTGACTCTTGTTAGGCCTAACTGCCGTCGGCGCCACCACGATGCTAGACAGTGCCACGAACCTGCGCGCATCCATTAGCCCACATCCAACGCCAAGACTCGACTGCGCCACGCTGTTGAGACCCTTCATCTTTGATGCGGTAGATACAACACCGCTCCACATATTGGCCCCTTCAGTCTGTACCTGCTCCAAGACAATGCCCCCCCTCCCCAAGAGGGAGAACGACACCAAAGTCCCCGTCATCATCCGATCCGGGAGACCCAGATCTAATGTTTCTGCTGAAGGAGATGCCACCGGAGGTAAAAGGGCACACCATCTGCCGCTGCCAACGATCCCACACGAAGCCCACCACCACAATGCTCTCACGACGATGCTATCAAGAAGGACAATGTGCCTAGAGTGTCGTTGCCGTCCACCGCAGTTAGGGTTTTCACCCGAGTGGCAGCGAGGTGGGAAGAGATAAGCCAGACCCGATTGACCGACGCCTCCAAGAAGAAAATTAGCGCCCTCGGGCCTCGTCACCGTCGCTGTCGGCCGTAGCTGACCTTGGAGTTATCCCGGTTGGGATCCCCACCACCCGCCCCGCCCACAACCATGTGACCGGCTAGATGAGCATGGCCAAGGTCCGATCGGGGTGGAACGCACCAAGTCGGGACGACATGCAGCTGCCAGATCTGGCGTCGTTGGCCGTTGGGGCAACGAAGCTCCGGCCCAAACCTACGCAGCCTCTTTATCATTATACTGCTTCCTTTACACATTCAATCCATAACATCCCTTATTCAATCCATAATCAATAATAATTATGATTTCTACAAAATGAAAAAAAGTCCACTCATAGAAAAACCCAACCTTTCCCGCATTCATGATAATAAAAGTAGGAATGTTGTCACTAGAACGGACCTCACAAAAAGTGGTAATCTATGCATAGTCATTCCTGGTCCACACATTGAAAAAAAAACATTATAATGTTGATGATTTTCACCAAAAATTTGATCGCCGGGTCGAGCTCATTCGATACGAATCAATACGGAGAAGCATGTGTACATCACTCCTGCACTCGGTCGCCCAATCCGGTGAGTTGCAACCCGTCAGCCCCTCCTTGCCACATGAGAGGGTGGCCTCGCTAGAGGGTCGCCGCCCCAGATTGGGAGGAGCAGCGCAAGCCCTGCCGCCACAGTCCGTGGCTGCGCCGTGGGCTTTTCCCAGTGTCGCCCTCATGTGGCGGCCAGGAGGGAGGGAGGAGATCGACGGATTCGGCGGCGGATGGAGGAGTCGCCCTCACGTTGACCTGGGCAGGAGACGCATATGCAGATATCGCATACCCTTTTCTCACCGTTAATGTCGTCAACGGCATAGTAGTATTCCTCCTGGCTTGGGTTGTATTTCTGTGGAGTACATATGTTGGGATCTGTCGATGGTGACATATGTTGCCATCGACACTATCTTTCTTTCGTTTTCTTTTAGCTGAATGAATGAATATATAAGCAGTATTCAGGCATATATATAGTCTAGCTAGCCTCTCCTGTCCACTAACTATAACTTGAATCATATCCCTGGCTTAACTGACTAATATAATCTGTTGAGGTCGGACACATAGGTACTAGAGATGAAAGCGACCACCTAACAACGTGTAGACCTGTTGGATCATATCCATTGGGGATTAACTCATTAACATACTAACTGAAATATCTGGCGAGGATGGAGACGTAAGCATTATTGATGAACACGACCACCTGACAGATGGATATGTATGATGCCCAAATGGAGCATAAAACCGCCATGTTTTCCATTGCTGTAATTAGTGAGTGGCACGCATGGTCGACACGCAACCCCCTACCTTTCCCCAGCTTGTCCCTCCCCCTTCACATCCATCATCCATCTACTAGCCATGTAGCCATCGTAGCTTGCACCACCGGACCTGCATGCATCTTTTCTTTCAGCTCTTCTTTTCCTTTCCTGAGTGTTTGTGCGTGAAGAGTATCTCCCTCCTTGACCTTTCTCAACCATTCCATCCATTCATGTATTCCCTTCCGTATCTTGCAGCATTGTATCCACTCCACTTGAATTGTCAAACATACTAGCATGTGGACATGCATACTAGTACAATAGTAGTACAATGCAAAGTACTACAATGCCATCTAATGTCCTCCACGCTCACTACCAATTAATTGACCAGCTAATACATGCCACACAGACAGATTCAACACATCGTTGGTAAAAAATAGTAGCTGTGACACACACACACCACATTATACACATGCATCAATGCCTGAGTCTAATCAAGGGTTATTTAGACCAAGTCAATAATAATGATAAATGGTGCTACTTGATGGCAAACAAGCACAGTACCCCTGACCTCAAGTTGCAGTTTGCTGGTTATCACCCAATGCATCCTGCAACGCCAACTTCATTCAAACAAACCCGGAAAAAGGCCCAGCAGAAGCAGCAATCACCAACATTCCCAGTAGACTCCAAAGAGAAGTACCATCCTTACAAGCAGAATATTTCCTCTCCCGTGTCACCTCACAAACATTCCCACATAGACAAACGCCACAAAAAAATTGATCCTCACAGCTAGAATTTATATTCGTCCTCTACTATCACAACCTTCGCCACAAATCTATCATTCTTCGCCGCCCGTCTCGTTTTCATGAGATTTTTGTTATCCCTTTTAGGATTACAAAATATTCCAAAGCCTTTAGTCAGACTGGTATCGGCGGGCTTATCGCCACCAGACAATGCTTCGGTTTGGATGTCGTGGCTGGCTTTTGGCTGCTTTGTGAGTGCATTTTGCATCACTTTTTACCTTGTATTTTTGCATCTTAGTAGTATGATTTTCCGCAAGTTATCGCGTTCATGTCTCCTTTTTGCCTAATTTGGTAAGTATTTCAAAGAGGCAGGAGATGTCAAGCATTGATTGGAAAACACCTATTTTGGGTGTAAAATATGCTAATGGATGTCATAAAAGCCTTCCATATGAAGAAATGTGCGTGAGGGAAGAACCAAGTCGCACCTGGCGTTCCAGAGATAAGGCGGTGTACGTTATGATCATACGCCACGCAAACACTATGATTTTTTTTTTGCGACACATTTGCTTTCCAAATGAGGCTCCACCATTTCCTTTCTCCATCCATGGTCATACTACATTATCTTTTATCCTCATCCGGTAACTTAAGCTGAAGAGCAAGTGTGTAAGCACTTTTCACCATATACATATTTTTTTTCTCGAATACGCACGAGTGTGCGTATCATTCTATATAGAAGAAGGGGAAAAGATATCCCATGGGTTACAGCGTTCGTTACACGATCTCTCCGGCTTATGCCGTGCTACAACCACTTTTCTCATAGTGCCATGCCATGAGGTTGTCGCCCCAAATGGATGGATGTGTAAATTGAGAATAGCTTCAATGTCATGAGGCTAATACATATGTCTAACCGGCTTGCCATCCCAAGTCCTAATATCAGGAACAAATAAGCATGAAACCCATTTCAATGTCAATCTATTTCTTTTGCACGTAACTCTGAGTTTAGAACTCTGGGATAGTCGTTTATCTCTCTACATATTAATGCTTTGCCATCATAAACCCTCAAAATAATAACATGTTTCAACAACCCCAAGCCATATATAATACCTTGCCAAGCTGGTGAAGTAGAGAGCAGAAGTTGTGTCAAGCAAGCATCTGTGACGATAAGACTTCGCTTCTAGAAGCATCACACGTAAGGAATCGGGTTTATCCAACAAACGCCAAGCCTACATTGCCAAAAGAGTCTGGTTAAATAAACGCAAATCACAAAAAACCCACAACTCGCATCCTTTTGACCTTGCCATTTTTTTCCAAGCAAGCCAATGGGTTTTCCGTCGCTCCTTGTCACCCCCACTAAAAACTGAGAATCAAGTGACACAGCTCATCACATAAATCTAGCAGAAAATTAAAGACACACATAGCATAAATAGGCAAAGCTTGGATGACAGATTTAACCAAGAATGTCTTTATTAAAGTTCCAACGCTAGGCATATGTTACAGAAAAAACATATGTTAAAAAAAGTGCACCAATTTAAGAAAAATATACATGAATTTAAATAATGTTCTGACATTTAAATATGTCAAAACATTTCAAATCAATTTTTAAAATCTTTTAACAACATTAATACATGTTGACAAAAATCGCGTAATTAACTTTTTTTAAAAATTGCATGAATTTTGTAAAATTCCCAAATTTAAATCAAATTCTTGAATATTAAATGTTTGTGCAATTTTAAAAAATATTCACAAATTTAAAGAACTCTAAATAAAAACACGAATTTTTAAAGGACATTGATAACTACCGAACGTTATGCTCATAAGCAACATATCCGAACGATCTAAATCCTAGCCTCGCTCGCTCTCTCCTCTTCTAAATCCAAGCAATGTTCGCTCCTTTCTTCTTCTTTTTTAATGTGGCTGAGAACAAGCGCTGCATTTATACCTCCAAACATGCATGTATGCATGTAAGATAAAATAGCGTACGATCAGCAATGATTCCATTAAGATTCAAAATTCAAAATGTTTTATAGCTCAAACCGTCGCTCCGATTAAAAACCCGTTTTCACATAAAAAATTGTCGCGGCGAGAGCTTCGAAAGATCCCGTGTTAATATGTTCCGACGACTTTTTTTCACGAGGCAAAGTTATCGAGGTGTTTGCCCCCAAGTTATCAAGTCCGGAAGACTATATTACCATGTTATTTATAGAGTGTTACAAGAGTATGTTTCCAAACAACTTTTTTACATGGGTCAAAGTTATCGTGGTGTTTGTACCTAAGTTATCATATTCGGGAGTGTATATTATCATGTTATTTACACGAGAAGTTATCAGTCATATGTTTTCAACAAATTTTTTTCACGGGTCAAAGTTATTGTGGTGTTTGTACCTAACTTATCAGGATCGGGAGCCTATATTATCATGCTATTTACATAAAAAGTTATCAGAGTATGTTTCAACATTTTTTTCATGGGGCAAAGTTATCATGGTGTTTGTACCTAAGTTATGAGGTCTGGGAGCCTATATTAATGTTATTTACACAGATGTTATCGGAGTATGTTTCAACAACTTTTTTCCATAGGTCAAAGTTATCATGGTGCCGGAGTATGTTTCAACAACTTTTTTCCATAGGTCAAAGTTATCATGGTGTTTATACCTAAGTTATCAAGTCCGAAAGTGTATATTATCATGTTATGTACAAAGAAGTTATCGATGATATGTTTTCAACAACTTCTATCCATGGGTCAAAGTTATCGTGGTGTTTGTACCTAAGTTATCAAGTCCAGGAGCCTATATTATCATGCTATTTACACAAAAAATTGTCGGTGGTGTGCTTTTTACATCTTTTTTCCGGGTCAAAGTTATCATGGTGTTTGTACCTAAGTTATTAGGTCTGTGATGTGTATATTACCATGCGATTTACAAAAAGTTACCAACGGTGTTTTTCAACAACTTATTCCCTGGGTTAAAATTACCCTCAATGTTTGTATGCAAGTTATCAGCTCTGTGGTGCCTAAATTATTATGATATTTACAATGAAGTTACCGGGGTGTTCGGATTTTAGCATTTTTCATAAATATAATAGGACATCTACTTGACACAAACTGCATCCTATCCCTCCGATTTATCTGTTGAAACAGTATTTAACTCTTAGTTGACCCAAGCTGCAATTCACGAAGAGAAAATGGAACCACGAAAGTCTGAATTTTCTGAAAACTGAAATAGACCTTGGCCTCATACACTTTCTTTGGAAAAAAGAACGCTGAAAAACTGAATTTTCTGAATTGGAACGATGCACTTGTACTGCAGCATATTCTCTAATTGGAACGATGCACACTGAATTCATACTCTAATTGAGCACCAGATAGTTGTTGTTGTTGCTGTTGCTACCGCTGCTAACTTGCAAAGTGCAGTTTCTTCCTCTCCCGTTGCTAACTTGCATGTTGGGGAATGTTGCATGGGAAATAAAAAAATTCTACGCTCACCAAAATCAATCTAGGAGATGCACATCTGCTAGAGGAGATATTGGATCTACATGGCCTTATAGATCGCTAAGCGAAAGCGTTAAGAAACGTGGTTGATGTAGTCGAACGTCTTTGAGATCCAATCACGATCCGTCCACGAACTCCCGATCAAGTGTCGAACGGATGACACCTCCGAGTTTAGCACACGTGTGGCTCGGCGGCGTCCTCTCCTTCTTGATCCAGCAAGCGAGAGAGAGGGAGTATATGAGATTGGGACCAACACGACAGTATGGTGGTGGTGGTGGCAGCGGAATTCCGTCAGGGCTTTGCCAAGCACATACCGGTGAAACGAGGGAGGAGTTGGGAGAGGTAACGGACAAGGGTCGAAGGGTGGCTGCCCCAACGCCTCCCCACCTTTATATAGGCGTGGAGGGGTTGGTGGCTTGCCCTCCAAGGCCCTAGGGTCATTGGCCAAAGGGGAGGAAGGAAATCCCACATTTCCTTTATCACCGATTGCTATCCTCTTTTTAGGGATCCTGATCTTATTCCCTTGGGATATGATACTATTCATTTTAAGGGAGGATCTTGGTGCGCCTAGACTAGGGTTGTGGGGACTTTCCCACTACCCAGGTTCATGTGAGTCCCCCATGCAGGTGGCCCTACTCCAAAACCTTCTAGAACCTTCTCGGTACAATACCGAAAAAACTCAAACTTTTTTCGGAACCTCGATAACAACTTTCCATATATGAATCTTTACCTCCAGACTATTCCGGAGCTCCTCGTGGTGTCGCGGATCCCATCCGGGACTCCGAACAACCTTCGGACTTTCCACTATTAATATCTCAATACTACCCTAGCACTACTGAATATTAAGTGTGCGACCCTACGGGTTCGAGAATCATGTAGACATGACCAAGACTTCACTCCGGTCAATGACCAATAGTGGGACCTGGATGCCCATATTGATTCCTACATATTCCACGAAGATCTTTATCGGTTGAACCACGATGTCAAGGATTCAGTTAATCCCGTATACAATTCCCATTCTCCAGTGATATGTTACTTGCCCGAGATTCGTTCATCGGTATCTCCATACCTAGTTCAATCTCGTTACCGGCAAGTCTCTTTACTCGTTCCTTAATAGAAGATCCCGTGGCCAAACTCATTAGTCACATGCTTGCAAGCTTCTTGTGATATTGTATTACCGAGAGGGCCCCGAGATACCTCTCCGTCATACGGAGTGACAATCCTAGTCTTGATCCATGCCAACTCAACAAACACCCTCGGAGATACTTATAGAGCATCTTTATAGTCACCCAGTTACGTTGCGAGGTTTGATACACATAAGGTACTCCTCCGGTC
This sequence comes from Triticum urartu, assembly GCF_056163025.1. Taxonomy (NCBI): domain Eukaryota; kingdom Viridiplantae; phylum Streptophyta; class Magnoliopsida; order Poales; family Poaceae; genus Triticum; species Triticum urartu. The sequence goes on from NC_141874.1 coordinate 709,020,578, forward strand.
TCAGTGAGTTGCATGATCTCATGGTCATAGGAACAGATACTTGACATGCAAAAAAGATAGCAATAAACTTTATATAATCTTATGCTACGTTTATAGTTTGGATTTCTTCCATCACATCATTCTCCTAATGATGTGATCCCGTTATCAAATGACAACTCATGTCTATGACTAGGAAACCATAGTCATCTTTGATCAATGAGCTAGCCTGGTAGAGGCTCACTAGGGACATGTTGTTGTATATGCATCCACACATGTATTTGAGTTTCCAATCAATACAATTATAGCATGAATAATAAATGATTATTATGAACAAGGAAATATAATAATAACCACTTTATTATTGCCTCTAGGGCATATTCCAACATTGCAAAGTGTGGATCCAGCCCGAGGTCGATGCACCCGGCGGGGGTGGGCGCCTGGGTTTCTCCCTCTCCCATTTCTCTTCCTCTCACAGCCGGAGCTCGGCCATGGCAGCCCTGGCGCTGACGGAGTAGAATCTCGCGTGGATGGAGATGAAATCAAGCTCATGGAAATGGGGAAAGGTTTGGGGACTCGACTGGGGCTGTTGGGGTCGGAGGGAGGCGGCGGCGGCGGCACTCGTGGGAGGGGAGGCAACGCTCGTTCCGGTCCCTCGGGGGAGTGCTTTCTTTTTCTCCTGCGTGATAGTCAAAGGAACTATTGAGGGGCTGCGTGCGTCGTACGTGGAGATCGAAGGGCCATCGGATCGTTCGGGTCTCATGCAAATTCCAGAACGTTTGGAAATTACAAATTTTGATTTTTAAATGTATTCTTGTTTTCAACAGAAATATTCAAGAATTTTTTCAAAAGGGAAAATTAAAAAAGAATAAAAAGGCACATAAAAATGTCACCAAAGAAAAAAAAGAGAGAAACAGGAAAACAAAGTAAAAAACAATGATAAGAAAACCATAAAAGGATCTAGAAAATTAAAAGAAAACCGACCCATTAAGGTCGCGGAGTGCGCGCGCAGAATAGGGGATTGCGATAGTTGTGCCCTCGGACACGATAGTTGAAATGGCCACAATTTTTATTTATTTTTTTTAGAAAAAAATGGCCACAAAGGATATGTCTCGCTTGGCAGAATAGCGCTCGTGACTTGTGAGTAGAGTTCAGCCGAGTGGCCTGGCCCAACACCAGCTGTGCACGAGCGATTTTGGGAAGCTTCTAGAGACCGGTTTTAGGAATCTTTCATCCGGTTTTGGAAAGGTTCCACGTGTTTTCTTTCTGTGTGTTTCTTTTTTGTTTTTCTTTCACATTTTTTTCTGTTTGTTTTTTTCATACTTTTCAAATACATGTTGAATTTTTATAAATACACTTTGAACATTTTTTGTATGAATGTTGAGCATTTTTTAGATACAAGTTGATTATTTTTAAAATACACAAAACATTTATTTAAATACACGTTGAACATTCGTGAAATGCACATTGGACATTTTTTTAATACATAATCAACATTATTAAATGCTCATAGAGTATGTTTCAAAAAATTCATGAACATTTTTTGTGAAACTCGCAAACACTCCGAAGTGTTCTAAATGGTACCATTTATTTTTACGTTATGAACGTTTTGAAGATTGCACGAATTCTTTTTTGGCATTCCATCGATGTTTTTTTTAACGCGTGAGCATTTTTAAAATATCACAACTTTTTTAAATAGTACGAACATTTTGTAAAAAAAATTATGAAACAATTTTTAACATTTTCATGACCATTTTAAGAAAATATCATGAACATATTTTTAAATGTGTGAAGATCTTTTAAATGGTATGATTTTATTAATAGTGTGAATAGTTTCTAAAATTCAGCAAAGAATTTTTTTATATTCCATGGACATTTTTTAATACATGGTGAACTTCGTTAATTTTTTTGTATTGAATATTTTGAAATACAAAAAAGGTAAAAAGGAAAGATAATACAAAAAAAAGCATACGAAAAAACTAGCAAAGGTGACAATTATATGGGTCGGCCTACTACTAAAGTGGCTTCTTGAGGTGAGGCGAAAGTTCGTCTCACTAGAAGCCTAATGTAGACGCACCCAGAGCCCTAGGCGGCAATTCCCCTCTAGCTAGGCTTTTTGTTTCTCTCACAACCATCGGCGACGTTGAGATTGTTCCTTTCTTCTCGTCTCTCCGACTGCCCGCGAAGGTTCCGCTCGAGCAGACAGGTAACCTTTGGTCTGGTTTTGGATGTAGATAGTTCCCTCTTTTCCTTAGAGTGACCCTGGGTTATCGAACACATGGGGAGTCATGCCTCGGAAAGGTGATTTCCTTGAAGAACTTGTTACTAAAAGAGTTCTAATTTTCCAAACCAAATCAATTTTTAGGAAAAGACAATAACAAAGAAATGGACCGGGGCTAAATGTTTAAATAGAGTTGTGTACTTGCGCATGAGATTCTGTTTAGGTAATCAACATGCACTGGTAAACATCATTACTTATCTTTAGTCAACATGATATTTATGGGAGATGTGTCCAAATAACCCCATGACCGATTGCCGCCGCATCGGGGTTTTATTGTCCAACCAAAACACTTACAGTCTCACGAGGTTATCTCGGTTTTTAAGGAATATCCAAACTAATGCATTGGGTGTTTAATGATTGCACCTTGTGTAACCCAGAGAATAGGTTCCGGCTACCGTACTAATCTTACTGTCACCAAATTCGGCATAGCCTTCTGTTCCTCTCTGCACTTAAGCTTTTCATGAACGATCTTCAGTATCCCGAGGACCCGCAGGGCCCTAGAGCAACTCCAACACGCCGAACCATTTCATCTGCGCGTGTCCGTTTGGGTTGGCGCGCCGCGCTGACCCAAACGGACGCGCGTCTGCTTTTTGTCCGCCGGATGACCCATTCTAGACCCAAACTTGGGCCTCATTTGCGTTGGCGCGAACATGAGGCGGATGTGCGCGACGCCCGCCTACTTCTCCCTGGCCCGCCAGTCGATGGCACATAGGCCATTCTCTTACTCCCATTGACGGCCAGCACACCCGACCGCCCCACCCCGTCGGCGTCGTCGCCTAATTCCGGTGCCCAGGCCAGCCTTCCATGCCCACATATCTCCCCTGCAGCACGCCATCTTCTAATGTCGCTCCCACCACCTCCCCGTCGCACCGTCGCCGCAGCTTCCCCGATGTCGCCTCCAGTACCACCTCGCCCCCGGCCCTGCCTGAAGCGGTCAAAAGCATGGTGGCCTTACTCGTCAGGCGCCGCCATGCTTGCCGGACGCGACCAAGGCCCGCTACCAGGTCCAGGGGAGGTGTGTCGCTCTTCATCGACCAGCTTCTTTGACGACACCCTCAAGTCGTTCGACGGTTTGCCCACAAGGTACAAATGGAGTCCCCGGACAAGTTCTTTTTCAACAATTCCATTTGCAACTCGGATTCTTCATCCAATGATGAGGAGCTTGTGGCTGCTGTGTTGGTCGTCCATGAACACCTTAGTAGGCAGCGACTGATGTTATGGGGCTCGATCCCGGGGCACACTCCGGCGTTGAATCACAGCCGAGAGAGCAGTCATTTTCTACTCTAGAAGGACTACTTCAAGACACCCAACCCGCTCTTCAAACATCACCTATTCTGGTGTCGTTTCCTTATGGCTAGGCATGTTTTCAACTGCATCCGGGAGGGGTGCTGGCATACGATAAGTATTTTGACTGCAAGGAGGATGCCCTTGGAAAGATTGGCTTCTCATCTTATCAGAAATGCACTGTAGTTATTCGGATGCTTGTGTACAGATTTCCCGGTGATCTCATTGATGGGTATGTGTGTATGAGCGAGTCCACGTGTCTAGAGTCCATGTATAGGTTCTACAAGGCTGTGATAGCAGTGTTTGGCCTTGAGTACTTGAGAGAGCCAAATGTTGCAGATACAACCCGCTTGTTGGCGATGAATGCCAGTAGGGGCTTTTTGGGGATGCTTGGTAACATAGATTGTATGCACTGGGAGTGGAAGAACAACCCTTCTACTTGGCAGGGGCATTATAGGGGCCATGTCAAAGCTTGCACCGTCATGCTCGAGGCCGTGGATTCACAAGATCTCTGGATTTGTCACTCTTTTTCGGCATGGTCGGGTCTCACAATGATATCAACGTGCTTCAAAGCTCTCTGGTGTTTGCAAGGCTTGGCGAAGGCAACTTCCCAAAGGTCAATGTTAACATCAATGGCCACAACTGCAACAAAGGATACTATGTAGCTAACGGTATCTATCCTTAGTGGACTACTCTTGTAGAGACAATCTCCAACCATGTAGGAGAGAAGAGGAAGAGATTTGCCCAAGAGCAAGAGTACTAGGAAGGATGTGGAGCGTGCCTTTGGTGTTCTGCAATCCCGACAGGGCATCGTTCGGTATGCTGCCAGAACTTCGAGCACCAATAAGTTGTGGGAGTTGATGACTGCTTGTGTGATCATGCAATGATCGTAGAGGATGAGTGCCTGGAATGTATCTATGACCAATGGTTTTAGTTTCAGGGTGACAATGTTGTGCGTGTGCATGGAGTGGCAACATTTGCACAATTCACCCAATTTCATCATCAAATGAGTGGTTGAGAAACTCACATTCAGCTCCAAAAAGATTTGGTTGAGTATATGTGGGCTCACGTTGGCAATTAATAGATGTATCTTTTTTTAAATATATTTGAGGCAATTTAATATTTATTTAGCTTGTAAACTATGATATATTTAGTTGGCTTGTAAACTATGATATATTTGTTTGGTTGTGAAACTATGTAAGATGTTTGAAAAAACATGGTCGGCCGGCCGCGAGGATGAAAATGTGTCCGCGCATTGGGTGCACAGTCGATCCAAACGCAAAAGGGGAAGACAACGAGCAGGCGGACGATCCAAACGAACAAAAGGCGAACAAAACGCACGTCCGTTTAGGTCGGTGCATTGGAGTTGCTCTTAGAACGAGGTAGAGATAAGAGACAAAAATTGTTATGCAACACATCGAGTAATGTTAATGTTAAAGTAAATAAGCGATTTCTTAGCGCGCATACATGCGCTTGTGAAGCAAGGCCTCAACCCTTGAGTGGACGACTCATAGATCGTAGATGACTCACAAACAGAGGACATTGCAAAAATTAACACTTGCAGATGAATGATTATATTCCCTTTTTTGCGAAAGAAATTATTATAGTTGTCGTGGAATTGTCACGACAGATGTCCTCATGAAAGGACTTAATCGTGGAGCCATCGCTAAGGGTTAGCTTGAAGGGGTTAAACCGGACAAGGGGACACGAGAGTTTTATACTAGTTCGGCCCCTTCGATGAAGGTAAAAGCCTACGTCTAGTTGTGATTGGAATTGCTGGGGTTTCGAAGGCCAGGGAGCGAATCCGCTTTGTCTGGCTTCGAGTTGTTGTTCTCTATCCCTGAACCGCCGCCGGGTCACCCCTTTATATACTCAGGAGGACCCCGGCCGGTCTACAGAGTCCCGAGGCTGGCTCATACAAGTGTCCGCCTCGGTCTCTTCTTTCTTATCTTACAATGCAAGTTTATACAATCATGGCGGTTTACTATCATGGGCCCTAAATCGCCTGCGGGCTCTGGGCCTCTAAGCTTCATCCGTAAAGCGCCATCTTCTGGGTTTCCTTGAGCTTCAGTATAGCTGAAGGTGAACCGGCCCCTCCTGGGCGGTTTACCCTCAGTAGTTATATCCTCAACATTAGGTCCCAGATTGGTTTGAACCGGTTCATGTCAATCTTCAATCCTTGAATTTTTTGGCAATTCTCGTAAACCGCCATACCGTCTTCTCCCTGTGAACTTTGGTGAATCGCCATGACGTCATCTTTTGTTACTGTAGTAAATCATTGTGACGTCATCCCTGTATAAAAAGTTTTATAAAGATTCCCTTCTCTTTAATTAATTCCCGAAGATCGAGGCGACAACTGCATCCTCTTTTGCCGCTTCTGATTCCTTGATTTTCGCGCCTGCTGTTTTATTCCACTTCCTTATAAATAAGACCGGGGCGCCTTCCATTTTCCCCCTTTCCAAACCGCATCCTCTTCCTCCTCGCGACCCGAAGACCTCAAGTATCGCCGCCGCCGTCATTGATCTTCCAGTCCGCACCGACTCAGGCCGCTGCATCGACCTGACTCTGACCAGAAATCCACGGCGAATCTCCGCAGCTCGTCCACATCCGTGAGTTCTTCTCCTTCCCCTTCTTAGATCTGCATTGGAACTTTTGTTGAGTTCGTCGGCGGTCATCGCCGCCCGATGCAAACCCTTGCTAGTTTTCACCTCCAATGCCCTGTTTAGATCGTAAACACAATGTAGAACTGCTGCGGCAATTGTTTGTGCTTATCTTGCATAAAAATAGATCTCATTTCCATTGTTTGGAAGCCCTCTTCGAGTGTATAAACTTCTCTGCACTGTTTTAGGTTTAGAAATTTTTCCTTCCAGAGCGACTGTTTGATCCAAAATAATAATTGCAACTTGTGAAACCTGTTTGTTCCACACTTAACAAATTTTCAGCTTGGGGTTCTGCCTCCAAAAGGCAGTTTATCCTTTAGTGTTGATAATCCGTCGTATGTCATTAGCCCTCTCTTAAACCGCCATCTAGACTTTGAACAGCCATGCCCGGTTCACTTCATACGTATACCTTGAATTGCCGGTTTAACATTTGACAAACACATACGAACCGCCAATCGTAAACAGTCCATTTTCCTTTTACAGACTTTGTAAGATGACGAAGCAATTTCCAAGTATTCTGTGAGGTTTATCTGCAAGAAGAACCAACTGTCGATCTTTTTCTAGATCTCTTTCACTTAAACCGCCGGATGGAATTTTCTGATGGACCTAATACTGAACTTGGCGGTGTGTCGATTCAAAAGAGGAAAGAGGTTGACTTTCCTCACGCCAAACTTCACAGCCATCCAAAAGACTGGAATCACACCTGGTTCTACTGTCAGAATACTGCCCCTGCTAAAGAGAATCCTTTACCGGGCTACCGTTCGCATCGGCTCGGCAATAATCACCCTTTACCTCAGAGATTGCCTGCCAAAGACCGACAATCTTATGCATCTCAACTCGCCAAACTCCGGGCTCTCCTTGCCAACGGTTTAACTGGTGTTGATCTCGTCCGTTGCTGGATTTCATGGTGCATTCTCCCTTTAAGCCGCCGGCCCGGATTGATGTTTGAATACACCGGCAACACCAATGATCCTCAACGGTTTAATTCAATAGAACTGACGGACGATGAAGTCAGTGAAAGTGTAAAGAAAATACTTGACGAACCGCTCGCCGTATGTACTCAAATTGGTCTGCGTCCTTTTTACGCCTCCAACAAACCGCCAGTGGTAAATATTTTAACCTTGTACTTTTCCTGGTCCTTCTCCGCTTTGACACTGCTATAATAATCCTTTTGTGCAATCCCATAGGCCAGTAGCTCCTTTTGGAAAAAGAAGACTCAAGACAAAGTAGCTAAGGCTCCTCGTGGTAAGACCAAGGTCATCAAGAAAGCTGCCAAAAAGAAAACTGCTGAGTCTTCGGAACCGCCAGAAGATGTCGATGACTCGGCTGAAGAGGTAAAGTTTGACTCCCTTGACTTCTATCCATATATTTTACTGATAATGATTATTCCCAGGATGACGCTGAGGCCAGCCATGCAGATCATGTTGAGGTAATTTGTCTTTCTTCTGACTCAGAACTTGTGCCGGTTCAACGATTTCGCCGTGCAGTTCGGAAAGTGAAATGCTCTCGCCCTGTTGCTCAAAAACTTTCTTTGAAGACACAGCAAACCGAAGGGCATCGCACAACCCGGCACAGTGGTCAACAGGTAACTTCTTCCGGTTTACCTCATACCCCAAACCGGAAACGTCGTCCAGAGGTTGCTTGTTCTCCTGAAAAACGTTTATCTTTTGAAAGGTTTCTTCCAATGCCCTCTCAATTCATCTGATTCAATTTATCAGGCATCTTCTAATTCGTCTGGCGGTTCATCAACCACTCAACTGCCTCCACTGAAAACCGTCACTGGGTAAGTGTATATTCTTCCCTTCTCTTTCATAACTCAGTTGATCATGCTAATCCTTGTTTTAATATTAGTGCTCAAGCTCGTTTGAGTAAGAAGGCCAAGACCAGTGCCCCTACCAGTGAAGTTGAACCGGAGAAAGCTCTTGAAAATCTTGATCAAAATCTTGATAATCTCATGGATGATCTTGTTCCGCCAGAGCCAACCATCAATGCTGATCCGCCGGAAGCTGATCCGGCCATACATGAGAATACCTCCAGTCCACATGCCATACCTGCAAGCCCGGTTGCTGATCCACTGAAGTCAAGTGCTAATCCGCCAAGCCCAGCCAAGGACGATGACGTTATTATTACTGGCACTGCTTATACCACCCCGGGCGATCCAGTTATCTTGGCAAAACATACCGCCAAGGATGAGTTTATTTCAATGGGCAAGAATAAGATGGAAACTGATATGTCAAAATATGCTAATCTTTCTGCCCAGGATCTTCATTCCGGATTCTTGAACCGGCTTTATACAAGCCGAGACAATGAGGCTGACTTGGTAAATCTGATGAAGGAACGTTATGAGGTAAACATTTTCCTCCTTATCTTTGTATTTTCACTGCCTTGTATCCTGTAGCCCCCAAGGGTCGGTTTAGCTTGTAAAAACAAACCGGGACTTTGAATTTCCAAACTGCACATTGTTGACTGTTAAGTAGTTTGAACAGATACACATTAGCCCCCAAGTGCCAGGATTGAAACTTGTATGAATCCTTGGGACTTTGAATAAGTAGTAAGAAAGAAGCAATCCACATTAGCCCCCAAGTGCCAGGATTGAAACTTGTATGAATCCTTGGGACTTTGAATAAGTAGTAAGAAAGAAGCAATCCGCATTAGCCCCCAAGTGCCAAGTGTAGAACCAGTTGTATGCTTGGGACTTTTGATAAAATATTGAAATGCTCCTCTTGATTTTGGCAGGCTGACATAAACCATCAACGGACGTAGATTGCTGATCTTCAAGAGAGTATCAAATCTCATCAAGAAGAATCTTCCAAAGACAAAGATGAACTTTGAGCCGCTTTGACTTCCATGGAACGACTGAAAGAAGAATTCAAGACGGAACGTGCCAATTGGGACACTGAGAAGGGCACATTGCTGAAATGGGCTGAAGATGCCGAATCTGCTCTTAAACCGGTGGCAGAAGAACTTTCTGGGTTGAAACGTCAAGTGAACGCCATGACTTCCGCAGTATTTGGTAAGTACTTCTGGCAAGGTATCTGAAATATCCATCTTGCAAGGTGCCGGTTGAAATATGAAATTCTTAAACCGTTGCAGGTAGCCGCATTACCCATCTGGGCTCAGATGTACGGATGAAGCTGAAAGCAGCATATACTCTTCTTGAACAACTATACACCGGTGCTCAACGGGTTATCTGCGCAGCATCCTATGACAATCTGGCCCCAACACTGATCAAGGACACTCTGGCGAGGCTATCCATGGTACCAGCACAGCTAGAAGAGGTGAAGCGATCTGCTGCCAGGGCCGGCACTTTGTTGGCACTTACCCGAGCCAAAGCGTGGATAGCTGACTTGGATTCGGTTGACCTTGCCAAAGGCTTTCCAAGCACACAAGAAAAGGGGGCAGATTTTGATGATGCAGCCATTAAAAGGGTGACAAGGGAAATGCGTCCTCTGGCGAGTCAGCTGGCAGAAGATGCTAACTTGACGGTTCACCGGTCTTATTATGATGCCAACAACAAACGGATTAACCCTGTCATTCCGGAGGCGCGAAATCTTATTCCAGGAAACCGTAAGCACACTTATGCCCCTGACATTGATCCGTCAGAACTTATCAGTGAAGAAGCTATCTTTCAGGCCTTAACCCGGATTGACTGGACCACTACAAACTTCCAACCGCTAGGTGGGGAGGAGGAAGCTGAGCCGACGCCAGATGACCCATCAACATCGCATCAACATGGTAATGAAACTTAATCCGGCCATCATAGTGATGCTCGATAAACCTTGTTCTGCTGGAAACACCATATTTTGGGCCTTCAAGCGCCTTGTAATAGGCTAGTAAAAAAATACTTTGATTCGTTGCCATCGTGCACTGGGATACACTTTGCGTTGATTTGTCATGAGAATTTCAGTACTGGCTTATGTATTTTTACAATATTATGCAATCCATGTGTCTGCATAAGGAAAATCTGTCCAGGCGGTTTACCATCGGACGAGTCAAAATATCCAACTTGGTAAGCAACTATGGTTGCAGCAATAATAAATCTTACCTGTGATATAAAACATTGCTGTCGGTTTACCAATTGTGATTTGAAAAAGGGTGAAAACTCAACCTCCACCGTACCATGTTGGTATATATATGATATATAACCGGGTTGTGATGAACACCGGCCGATTGCTAGAGACAAAGCGTCAAAGCCAGACCGGTTTTGAAGGATGCCGGATTACCTTTAATTGTATACTTGAACAGAAGATCCGTAAGCCATGCCGGGTTAAAAAACTCCGGTTTAACGTAGACCTCACGAAAAACAAAACTTGGCAAAAAAGCAAACAAAAACTGTAGTCGAGGCTTTTCGAGGGCTGCCAGGCCCAAATCGAGGCTTTTCATGGGCTGCCAGGCCACTGAGTTAAACCATTTTGGCAAAGCCTTTTAAGATGGCCCTCCAACTAACCAATCATTGTTTTAACTTTGACAAGTTCAGGGTCTCAATGAGAGTAACTGTCAAACGTTCGAAGGGTCGTGCCAGGATTACCTGGATAGGAGTGGCTTACTTGATGAAGGCAGGTTAACCCGGGGTTTTAGGTGAATACACCAGGCTTCCAAGCCGTGGGTCGATACCCAGCTACAAGGGTCCTTTCAAACTCTTTGGTATTTGACGCAAAGAGCCCCCGAGTAACTTTGTGAGCTGTGCTCAATGGGTGCCTATGTTTGAGTTGTGCGTAGCAACAAGACTCTCTTTGGCCCCTTGGGTGTGAAGCTCCCAAGCTTTGTTGTGGCGTGATAGCCGCATCAAGAGGGCAGTAACGCTATGTTCTCTTTGGTGAATACACCTATGTTTGAACAGGAAGCCCCCAAGTTTTGTTGTGGCGTGATAGCCGCATCAAGAGGGTAGTAACGCTATGTTCTCTTTGGTGAATACACCTATGTTTGAACAGGAAGCCCCCAAGTTAACAGATATTTGAAGGAAAAAACGGCGGAGGCCCTGCTTGATAGCAAGGATGGCGGTTTATTATATTGATCATAATATATACATTATTGAAATATGTACATATGAAAAGCCTGTGGCTTTAAGTGTAATAAGGCCGTAGGAGAGCTATGTTCCATGGCCGCCGGGTCTCCTCCTCAGAGCTACGTGAATCTTCTCGAATGTCAATGAGGTAGTATGATCCGTTGTGCAGATTTTTGCTGACCACAAAAGGCCCTTCCCAAGGTGGGGATAACTTGTGCATATCAGTCTGGTCTTGAATGAGCCGAAGTACCAAATCGCCTTCTTCAAAGGTTCTTGTCTTAACCCGGCGGCTGTGATAACGCCGCAGGTCTTGTTGATAAATCGCCGACCGAGCCAAAGCCATGTCTCGCTTCTCATCTAACAGGTCCAGCGCCTCTTGGCATGCTTGCTCGTTGTCTGCTTCAACATAATTCACGACCCGGGGCGAGTCGTGACGAATATCACTTGGGAGGACAGCCTCAGCCTCATAGACCAGGAAAAAGGGTGTATATCCCGTAGATCGGTTTGGGGTGGTATTTATGCTCCATAACACAGATGGTAATTCTTCCACCCAACAACCCGGCATCCTCTTCAAAGGGACCATGAGCTGAGGCTTGATACCCTTCAGGATTTCTTGATTCGCCCTCTCAGCTTGACCATTAGACTGGGGGTGAGCCACGGACGCTACATCAAGCCGGATGTGCTCTCGTTGGCAGAACTCCTCCATCTCACCTTTAGAAAGGTTCGTACCATTATCTGTGATGATGCTATGTGGAAAGCTGAAACGGAAAATAATCTTTTTGAGAAATTGAACCGCCGTGGCTGCATCACATTTACTGACGGGCTCCGCTTCAACCCATTTGGTGAACTTGTCAACCGCCACCAACAGGTGGGTTTTCTTGTCCTTAGAACGCTTAAAGGGTCCAACCATATCAAGCCCCCAAGTAGCAAACGGCCAAGTGATGGGGATCATACGTAACTCTTGAGCAGGAACATGAGCTCGACGTGAAAATTTCTGACAAGCGTCACACCACTTTACCAAGTCTTCCGCATCAGAATGAGCTGTCAACCAGTAAAACCCATGTCGGAAAGCCTTAGCAACCAAGGACTTTGAGCCGGCATGGTGACCGCAATCCCCTTCATGGATTTCCCGTAGAATCTCTTGTCCTTCTTCAGGAGAAACACAACATTGGAATACGCCTGAAACGCTAGAACGGTGCAACTCACCATTGTGAACAACCATAGACTTGGACCGCCGGACTATCTGCCTGGCGAAAAGTTCGTCTTCTGGTAATTCACCCCGGTCCAGATACGCCAAATATGGAACCGTCCAATCCGGAGTGGCATGCAAAACGGCTACCAACTGGGCCTCCGGATCAGGAACAGCTAAATCCTCCTCTGTAGGCAACTTTACAGATGGGTTATGCAAGATATCTAGAAAGGTATTAGGTGGTACCGGCTTACGCTGAGATCCCAGCCGGCTTAGAGCATCTGCTGCTTCATTCTTGCGCCGGTCGATGTGCTCCACCTGATAACCCTTAAAGTGACCTGCCACAATATCCACCTCGCGCCTATAAGCCGCCATGAGTGGGTCCTTAGAATCCCAAGTACCAGATCTTGCTGAGCCACCAGATCGGAATCTCCAAAGCATCAGACCCGGCTTAAGTTCATTTCCTTAGCTACACGAAGACCGTGGAGCAAGGCCTCGTACTCCGCTGCATTGTTAGTACAAGGAAACATTAAGCGGAGAACATAACAAATCTTATCTCCTCGAGGGGAAGTGAGGACAACTCCAGCCCCCGAGCCTTCTAGCTGTTTGGATCCATCAAAGTGAATGGTCCAGTATGTATTATCCGGTTTGTCTTCTAGTGCCTGTAACTCGGTCCAATCATTGATGAAGTCCACAAGCGCCTGAGATTTGATGGCTGTTCGGGGCGTATATTTCAAACCGTGGGGACCAAGCTCGATCGCCCACTTCGCAACCCGGCCAGTTGCCTCTCTATTCTGGATTATATCGCCCAAGGGAGTAGAACTGACCACTGTGATAGGATGACCTTGAAAATATTGCTTGAGTTTCCTACTTGCCATAAAAACTCCATACACTAGCTTCTGCCAATGCGGATATCTTTGCTTTGATTCGATCAGTACTTCACTGATATAATAAACTGGTCATTGAACCGGATATTCTTTTCCGGCCTCCTTACGCTCAACCACAATCGCCACACTGACCGCTCGGGCATTGGCAGCCACGTACAACAATAGAGGTTCATTATCAACCGGGGCAGCGAGGACTGGCGGTTCAGCTAGCTGCCGCTTCAACTCCTCGAATGCCGCATTGGCGGCGTCACTCCAGACGAATTTATCTGTTTTCTTCAACATCTGATGCAGGGGAATCGCCTTTTCTCCCAAACGGCTGATAAATCGGCTGAGGGCTGCAATCCAGCCCGCCAGACGCTGAACATCATTGATACACGCCGGTTTAGCCAAGGATGTGATTGCTTTGATCTTTTCCGGATTTGCCTCAATACCCCTGTTAGACACAAGAAAACCCAAGAGTTTGCCTGTCGGAACACCAAAAACGCATTTGTCCGGGTTGAGCATCATCTTGTAAACCCGAAGATTGTCGAACGTCTCCTTGAGATCATTTATCAGGGTTTCCTGCTTCCTGGATTTTACCACAATATCATCCACACAGGCATGAACATTACGTCTGATCTGTTTGTGAAGACAATTTTGCACATAGGTTGCTTGGGCACTCTTGAGCCCAAAAGGCATAGAAACATAGCAGAAGGCTCCAAAGGGAGTGATGAAGGCTGTCTTCTCCTGGTCCTTAACTGCCATCTTAATCTGATGATAACCTGAATAAGCATCCAGAAAACTCAGGCGCTCACAACCTGCCGTTGCGTCAATGATCTGATCAATACGCGGGAGAGCGAAAGGATCTGTCGGGCAAGCTTTATTCAAATCAGTGTACTCCACACAAATACGCCAGGTGCCATTTTTCTTAAGAACAAGTACCGGAGCCAACCATTTGGGATGAAACACTTCGACGATAAGCCCAGCTGCCAGTAGCCGGGCTACCTCTTCGCCAATGGCCTTGCGTCTTTCTTTGTTAAAGCGGCGAAGGTACTGCTTGACCGGTTTAAACTTAGGATCAATATTTAGAGTGTGCTCAGCGAGTTCCCTCGGTACACCTGGCATGTCAGAAGGTTTCCATGCAAAGATGTCCCGGTTCTCACGGATGAACTCGATGAGCGCGCTTTCCTATTTCAGATCCAGATTTGTACTGATACTAAGCTGCTTGGATGAATCACCAGGGACGAAGTCAACGAGTTTAGTCTCATTAGCCGGTTTGAATGTCAGGACCGGGTCATGCTCCGTCGTAGGTTTCTTCAGAGGGGTCATGTCTGCCGGATCAACATTGTCTTTATAGAATTTCAGCTCCTCTGTTGCACAAACCGATTCAGCATAGGCCGCTTCACCTTCCTCACAATCCAAGGCAATCTTTCGAATCCCATGTACTGTGATCGTCCCCTTATAACCCGGCATTTTGAGCTGTAGATAAACATAACATGGTATCGCCATGAACTTCGCGTATGCCGACCGTCCAAATAGCGCGTGATATGGACTCTGGATTTTCACCACCTCAAAGGTCAACGTCTCAGACCTAGAATCAAGCTCATCTCCAAACACGACTTCCAAAGCGATCTTTCCCACAGGGTATGCCGATTTACCTGGTACTACACCATGAAAAATAGTGTTTGACGGTTTAAGACTTTTATCTATCAATCCCATGCGACGGAAAGTCTCATAGTACAGGATGTTGATACTGCTCCCTCCATCCATCAGAACCTTGGTAAACTTATAGCCCCCCACCTGAGGGGCCACCACCAAAGCCAATTGACCCGGATTGTCAACCCGGGGTGGGTGATCCTCTCTGCTCCATACAATGGGTTGCTCCGACCATCGTAGATAATGCGGTATGGCCAGTTCAACAGTATTGACTGCCCTCTTGTGAAGTTTCTGATCCCGCTTGCACAGGCTAGTAGTGAATACATGATATTGTCCGCTGTTCAACTGTTTGGGGTGACTCTGGTAACCTGACTATTGCTGATTCCCTTGGTTATTCTGCTGGCTATTACCATGGTTGTTCTGATGGCCCTGGTTGTTCTGAAATCTAGAGCTTGAACCGCCGCCCCCATGGAAACCTGGACCTGAACCGCCCGGTGGATCCTGATCATACCGGTATAAATCAGAATTTTCGAACTCCCTCATTATGTGACAATCCTTCCAAAGATGTTTGGAAGGGGCCTCCTTGGTTCCATGCTTTGGGTAGGGCTGGTTTAACAAACGCTCCAGATTCATACCGCGCTGGGGCGGTTTACCTTTGCGACGCTGCATATTTGTGTTAGCCACCAAATCTGAATTATCCGCTTTACACTTACTGTTATTCCCATGGCCCCCTTGGTTGTGGTTCTGCCCTTTTGCACCGCCATTCTTCTTTCCCTTCTCTGGTTTGTCCTCCTCTGAATCCGGATCCTTGGTATTATCTGAATCGGCATATTTAACTAAAGCGGCCATGAGTGTTGACATGTCGTTGCAATGATGTTTGAGCCTTCCCAACTTCTGTTTCAATGGCTTGAAACGGCAATTGCCCTCTAACGTTAATACTGCGGTGTCTGCAGTAATACGATCTGATGAATGCAAAATGGTCGAGACCCGTTTAACCCAATGGGTCGTGGACTCCCCTTCCTCTTGGACACAAGCGGCCAGATCTACAATTGACATCGGCTGCTTGCACGTATCCTTGAAGTTCTGGACAAACCGACGCTTTAATTCGGCCCATGAATCGATAGATTTGGTTGGCAAGCTCTTCAACCAAGTGCGAGCTGTTCCTTCCAGCATCATGGTGAAATATTTAGCACATACCGCCTCATCCACATCTAACATCTCCATTGCCATCTCATAGCTCTCCACCCACGCCTCTGGCTGCAAATCGGCGGTGTAATTTGGTACCTTACGAGGTCCCTTGAAATCCTTGGGCAATCGCACATTACGCAATGCGGGAGTTAAACATGGTACCCCTAGGGAACTGAACATTACTCCTGGCTCCACGGAGGCAGTGGGGTGAATCGGAGTATGTTGTCGGTAGTGCGCACTACTGGACACGGCCGGTTCGTCTTCCACGCGTCTGCTGTAACTCTGGCTTGGTCGGGGAGTGGAATGAATCCTTTCACGGCTGTGTGAATACGCTTGCTGTTGATTCAGTGCTGTCTGAAGGAGTTCCCTGGCCCGACGCGCTTCCACTGCAACTGGTGATTCGCCGTCGGTTGGGAGAGCCGCCAGGCGTGAAGCGGCGGCCACAATATTATCCAACGGGTTGGAATAATGCTCGGGCGGCGTTGATGATACAACGTTGTTCTGGCGAGGCAGGTTTGTTGCGCGTGGCTGAACCGACGCTCCTGCTTCCGGTGCCCCTGCCCGATTTGGCGCGGGTTGGTTACCAGCTCCTGCACCTGGCGTGTTGAAAAGATTCTGCGGCTCATAAACCGACGGGAGACGTGATCGGTACCTTCTTCTCATGACCTCTTCTGAAGCATTCTGATCTAGTCTAATCCGATAAGCCTGTGCTTCCAACTCGGCCCGCTCTGTGGCCATCCTGGCGTTCTCTGCTGCCAGGTCCGCTTTAGCCTGGGCTATCTGATCTTTCACTTTTAGAATCTCCGCATCGTGCTGATCCCTGGCTGCTGCGTCTACCTCCGCGGACATCAGTGCCACTAGAGCGTCGAACAAATCAGACAAGACTTGGGCCGGAGGCGGCATCGAGCTTCCTGCCCCTGCTGGCGTGGCCGTCGTTGAACCTGAGAGCACTGCTGCGGCGGTAGATGAATGAGGCACCGGTCGTGTACCGGCCATGAAGACAGCGGCCCGGTTTGGCAGACCAGGGGAATCTGGAATACTGTTGCCCTCGGATCCTCCCTCAATCCGGCCGTCATACAACTGGTAAAGCGATTCGGTTTCTCCGGAAGACTCGTCACCACTGCGGACTACGGTTTCTCCATCGGAGACCGGTTCCTCCTCGTAACCCGAACCGTGGACGACACCTACGAAAACATGCCTTGCCTCAGGCTGAGCCGGTGAAGAACCTGCACGCCGAGCCGTCTCGATGATGTTGGTGCAGGTGTCCGGCTCGGGGGCCGGTTCGCCGATCTTGCTGATGAAGACGTGAATCCCACCAAAGGGGACCCGGTACCTGTATTCGATTGAATTAGCCTCGGGACCCCATCCTGCGTTGTCGATGTAGAGCTTGCCGCGGCGACTCTTCGTCATCCGGCCCACAGCGTATCCCTTAAGTCCATCGAAGCTGCCCTTCAAGAACTCGAAACCATCGTGCGATAGCCCCACGGTGGGCACCAACTGTCGTGGAATTGTCACGGCAGATGTCCTCATGAAAGGACTTAATCGTGGAGCCATCGCTATAGGTTAGCTTGAAGGGGTTAAACCGGACAAGGGGACACGAGAGTTTTATACTAGTTCGGCCCCTTCGATGAAGGTAAAAGCCTACGTCTAGTTGTGATTGGAATTGCTGGGGTTTCGAAGGCCAGGGAGCGAATCCGCTTTGTCTGGCTTCGAGTTGTTGTTCTCTATCCCTGAACCACCGCCGGGTCACCCCTTTATATACTCAGGAGGACCCCGACCGGTCTACAGAGTCCCGAGGCTGGCTCATACAAGTGTCCGCCTCGGTCTCTTCTTTCTTATCTTACAATGCAAGTTTATACAATCATGGCGGTTTACTATCATGGGACCTAAGTCGCCTGCGGGCTCTGGGCCTCTAAGCTTTATCTGTAAAGCGCCATCTTCTGGGTTTCCTTGAGCTTCAGTATAGCTGAAGGTGAACCGGCCCCTCCTAGGCGGTTTACCCTCAGTAGTTATATCCTCAACAATAGTCTTATAATGCCTGCAAATTATGATGTTCCCTCGATTACAAGTGTAATAGCTATATAGATGAGGACTACAGAGATGGAAATGACTATGCAGATGGTGATGGCTGCCCCGGGCGTTGCCACGGGGATTGATTACTGTTTTCTTATGAAAGCTAAAGGAAATAAAAATAGTATAATGTATTTTAATTGATTATTATATAGTTGAAAATATATATAGAATATAAGCAATTTATTCCATGGATATTGAGATAAATATAATTAATGTGATTCATGAGGTGGCATGCGTGTATATTGAGAGACAATATAATTAGCCTTTTCATGCACGTTAAGAGAAATACTTAGTGGGTGATGAGGTGGCATATATGGTGAGATGGCATGTGTGCATGCTTAGAGAATTGAGATAGTGAGAATGAACTACTTAGATATATAGGATTAGGTATTTTGACATATAAGTTCATCCCCATATTACCATATAAGTTCTATCTCAATAGTTACACCCACCATATAAGTTCATGTCCGACATATAAGTTACACCCACCATATTATATACTCCCTCCATCCCGAATTACTTGTCGCATAAAAAGGATGTATCTAGACGTATTTTTAGTTCTATATACATCAATTTCTATCCATTTCTTTGATGAGTAATTCGGGACGGAGGGAGTATTTTGGTAAGATTTGATTTGATTTGAGTACAAATAGGGGAATGCAAGGAAAGTTTTGATTTAGTTGAGGTTTTGATAAGATTTGATTTGATTAGGGTATTTCTAGGAAAAAGGAAAGGAAAGTTTTATTTAAGTAAGGTTTTGGTAAGATTTTATTTGATTTTGATTGGGTTAATCCAAGACACGGTTTTGGTAAGATTTGATTGATTTAATGCAAAACATGGTTTCCAGTAGAACAAGGCAGAGAGGCAACAACGCGGGCCAACCAGCAAGGAGAGCAAAAATCAGGTGGGGTTAGTTAAAGCACAATTTCTCCCTTGCTAGTTTTGGTAATTCATGTCAACATACATGTTGTTGGACTAATATTTTCCTAAAGTATATTTTAGGAAAAGTTTAATCTTAGCAAGTACATCAATGGAGATGTGGACCCCTTAAGATACTAAGGAACAATGTTGGCAACGCTTCAAGACTCTACATTTTTTGTTAAGTGATCAAAGATCACATTGAGTCCATAGGAAAGCCAATACTATTAAAAGGGGATAAAGTTTTGATCATGAGTTGTTTGCTCAAGTGCTTAGAGAGCAATATCTGAAAACCCTCAAGCATACCCTTACATTCCTATCTGTCCAAAACCCTAAAGTCAATCTTGGTCCCACCGGTACACATGTTCCCGGACCCACCAAAATACGCTTGGCAGAGCCATTGCCTAAACCCTAACGACTAGGTCTCGCCAAGATGACATTCGGTCCCACCAAAGTGCGTGTGCCAACCTTTTGTAACCAATCGACTTCATCTTGAAATTTTTGAGTGGTTTCAATTGGTGTCACAGAAGTGTGGAAAGTGCTTAGGTCATCACTCATCGGTCTCACCGAAAAGTCTAAAGTTCAAACCTGTTGCACTAATCGATCTCACCAAGTGGTTTCAGCCTATCCCACCGAGTTGTGCATAAAGGTGTGTAACAATTAGATTTTTTGTGATGACTATATATACCCCACCCACACCACCAACTCTTGGAGAGAGCAACCAGGACGAAACTACCACTTCCCATATCCATTTTCTGAGAGACAAACACCTATACTTGTGTTGAAATCAAGGAGATTCCACTCCAACCTTTAATCCTTGATTTCTAGCCCCCTCATGTTGCTTTCCACCCCAATCGTTTTCCTACTACCATGCCAAATCTGTGAGAGAGTGATTGGGTGTTGAGGAGACTATCTTTTGAAGCACAAAATCAAGGAGTTCACCATCAACAATAATATCTATTACCTTTTGGAGAGTGTTGTCTCCTAGATTTGTTAGGTGTCACTTGAGAGCCTCCAAATCTTGTGGAGTTGAACTAAGGAGTTTGTAAGGGCAAGGAGATCGCCTACTCCGTGAAGATCTACCCCAAGTGAGGCTAGTCCTTTGTGGACGAAAGCCATGATGGCATAAACAAGGTTGCTTCTTCATGGACCCTTTATGGGTGGAGCCCTCCATGGACTCGCGTGATAACCCACAAGTATAGGGGATCGTTTCTAGCCTTTTTCGATAAATAAGAGTTTCGAACCCAACGAGGAGCTAAAGGCAGAACAAATATTCCCTCAAGTTCTATCGACCACCGATACAACTCTACGCACACTTGGCATTTGCTTTATCGGAAACAAGTATGAAACTATTTTATAGGTGTGATGCTAGAACTACTTTGCAAGAATAAAACTAGAAGTACTTTGCAAGATAATAAAAGTTAGGTGTTTAGTAAAAGGGTTTGTGTCAACAAGAAAGTTATTTGTCCCTAGGCAATCGATAACAAGTACCGTCATTCTTGCAACTTTATATGAGGGAGAGGCATGAGCTAACATACTTTCTCTACTTGGGTCATATGCACTTATGATTGGAAATCTAGCAAGCATCCGCAACTACTAAAGATCATTAAGGTCATGAAACCCAACCATAGCATTAAGTATCAAGTCCTCTTTATTCCCATACGTCATACCCCACCTACTCGGGTTTAAGTTTCTGTCACTCTAGCAACCCACCGTAAGCGAACCATGAACATATTGCAACACCCTACAGTAGGGGCCCCTCACGTTTGCACGAGAACGGAGGGCACCATAGGACAACACCATAAAAAAATATACGATCATACCAACCAAGATATCGATTAACCCAAAGGACAAAACGGATCTACTCAAACATCATAGGATAACCATAGATCATTGGGAAATAATATATGGAGTTGAGCACCATTTTTAAGTAGAGATTACAGCGAGGAGAAGAGGTGTTACTCCGTGATATGTCTCCAATGTATCTATAACTTTTGAATGTTCCATGCTATTATATTATCTGTTTTGGATGTTTAATGGGCTTTAATATGCTCTTTTATATTATTTTTGGGACTAACCTATTAATCGGAGGCCTAGTGTGAGTTTCTGTTTTTTTGTGCCTATTTTAGAGTTCCATAGAAAAGGAATACCAAACGGAATGAAACCTTCGCGATGATCTTTCTTGGGCTGAAAGCAAACCAAAAGACTTGGAGTTGAAGTCTGGAACGCCACGAGGCGGCCACGAGGCAGGAGGGCGCGTCCCCACCCTCGTGGGCCCCTCGTAGCTCCACCGACGTACTTCTTTTTTCCTTATATATACTCTTATACCCTAGATCAATCGCAGAGAGCCACAAAACCACTTTTCCACCACCGCAACCTTCTGTACCCGTGAGATCCCATCTTGGGGCCTCTTCTAGCAACCTGCCGGAGGGGGAATCAATCACGGAGGTCTTCTACATCAACACCATAGCCTCTCCGATGAAGCATGAGTAGTTTACCACAGACCTTCGGGTCCATAGTTATTATCTAGATGGCTTCTTCTCTCTCTCTCTCTTTGATTCTCAATACAAAGTTATCCTCGATGTTCTTGGAGATCTATTCGATGTAATACTCTTTTGCGGTGTGTTTGCCGAGATCCGATGAATTGTGGATTTATGAACAAGATTATCTATGAATATTATTTGGTTCTTCTCTGAATTCTTATATGCATGATTTGATATCTTTGCAAGTCTCTTCGAATTATCGGTTTAGTTTGGCTTGCTAGATTGATCTTTCTTGCAATGGGAGAAGTGCTTAGCTTTGGGTTCAATCTTGCGGTGTCCTTTCCCAGTGACAGTAGGGGCAACAAGGCACATATTGTATTGTTGCCATCGAGGATAAAAAGTTAGGGTTTATATCATATTGTTTGAGTTTATCCCTGTACATCATGTCATCTTGCTTAAAGCGTTACTCTGTTCTTATGAACTTAATACTCTAGATGCATGCTGGATAGCGGTCGACGTGTGGAGTAATAGTAGTAGATGCAGAATCATTTTGATCTACTTGACACGGACGTGATGCCTATATTCATGATCATTGCCTTAGATATTCTCATAACTATGCGCTTTTCTATCAATTGCTCGGCAGTAATTTGTTCACCCACCGTAACACATGCTATCTTGAGAGAAGCCACTAGTGAAACCTATGGCCCCCGGGTCTCTTTCTTATTATATTGCATCTCTTTTATTTACATCGCATCTCATTTACTATTTTGCAATCTTTACTTTCCAATCTATACAACAAAAATACCAAAAATATTTACCTTACTATCTTTATTAGATCTCACTTTTGCAAGTGACCGTGAAGGGATTGACAACCCCTTTATTGTGTTGGTTGCATGGTTCTTGATTGTTTGTGCAGGTAGTAGGTGACTTTTGCATTGTCTCCTACTGGATTGATACCTTGGTTCTCAAAACTGATGGAAATACTTACGCTACTTTGCGTCATCACCCTTTCCTCTTCAAGGGAAAACCAACGCATGCTCAAGAGGTAGCAAGAAGGATTTCTAGCGCCGTTGCCGGGGAGATCTACGCCAAGTCAAGACATACCAAGTACCCATCATAAACTCTTCTCACTCGCATTACATTATTTGCCATTCGCCTCTCGTTTTCCTCTCCCCCACTTCTAAAACGATTTTCGAAAACCTTTGCCTTTTCTTCGCCCCTCTTCCGTTTGTCTCTTTTCGCTTGCTTCTTGTGTGCTTGTAAGTTGGATTGATTGTTTGTCACGATGGCTCAATATAATACTAAATTGTGTGACTTTTCCAATACCAACAACAATGATTTTATTAGCACTCCAATTGCTCCTACTACCGATGCTGAATCTTGTGAAATTAATACTGCTTTGTTGAATCTTGTTATGAAGGATCAATTTTCTGGCCTTCCTAGTGAAGATGCCGCTACCCATCTAAACAACTTTGTTGATTTGTGAGATATGCAAAAGAAGAAAGATGTGGATAATGATATTGTTAAATTGAAGCTATTTCCATTTTCTCTTAGAGGTCGTGCTAAAACTTGGTTCTCTTCTTTGCCTAAAAATAGTATTTATTCATGGAGTAAGTGCAAAGATGCTTTTATCTCTAAGTATTTTCCTCCCGCTAAGATCATCTCTCTTAGGAACGATATTATGAATTTTAAGCAACTTGATCATGAGCATGTTGCACAAGGTTGGGAGGGGATGAAATTAATGATACGTAATTTCCCTACACATGGTTTGAATTTGTGGATGATTATACAAAAAAATTATGCCGGATTGAATTTTGCTTCTAGAAATCTTTTAGATTCGGCCGCGGGAGGCACTTTTATGGAAATCACTTTAGCAGAAGCTACTAAACTCCTAGACAATATTATGGTTAATTATTCTCAATGGCGCACCGAAAGATCCACTAGTAAAAAAGTTCATGCGAATGAAGAGATTAATGTTTTGAGTGGAAAGATGGATGAACTTATGAAATTGTTTGCTAATAAAAGTGTTTCTTATGATCCTAATGATATGCCTTTGTCCACTTTGATTGAGAATAATAATGAATCTATGGATGTGAATTTTGTTGGTAGGAACAATTTTGGTAACAACGCGTATAAGGAAACTTTAATTCTAGGCCGTTTCCTAGTAATTCCTCTAATAATTATGGTAATTCCTACAACAACTCTTATGGAAATTTTAATAAGATGCCCTCTGATTTTGAGATTAGTGTTAAATAATTTATGAGTTCGCAAAAGAATTTCAATGCTTTGGTTGAAGAAAAATTGCTTAAGATCGATGAGTTGGCTAGGAACATGGATAGAATTTCTCTTGATGTTGATTATTTGAAACTTAGATCTATTCCACCTAAGCATGACATCTGAGTCTCTCAAATCCATGAGAATTTCCATTGATGAGTGCAAAGAAAGAACCGCTAGGATGCGTGCTAAAAAAGATTGCTTTGTGAAAGCATGTTCTAGTTTTCATGATAATAATGATGAAGATCTAAAAGTGATTGATGTGACTCCTATTAAATCTTTGTTTTCCAATATGAATCTTGATAAATATGGGACTAGATATGACTCAACTTTAGTTAAAAGGCGTCCCAATGATTTGGAGTTTTTAGATCTTGATGCAAAAATTAATAAAAGTGGGATTGAAGAGGTCAAAACTTTACATAGCAATGAACCCACTATTTTGGATTTCAAGGAATTTAATTATGATAATTGCTCTTTGATAGATTGTATTTCCTTGTTGCAATCCGTGTTAAATTCTCCTCATGCTTATAATCAAAATAAAGCTTTTACTAAACATATCGTTGATGCTTTAATGTAATCCTATGAAGAAAAACTTGAAATAGAAGTTTCTAACCCTAGAAAACTTTATGATGAGTGGGAACCTACTATTAAAATTAATATTAAAGATTATGAATGCTATGCTTTGTATGATTTGGGTGCTAGTGTTTCCACGATTCCAAAAACTTTGTGTGATGTGCTAGGTTTTCGTGAATTTGATGATTGTTCTTTAAATTTGCATCTTGCGGATTCCATCATTCAGAAACCTATGGGAAGGATTAATGATGTTCTTATTGTCTCAAATAGGAATTATGTGCCCGTAGATTTCATTGTTCTTGATATACACTGCAATCCTACATTTCCTATTATTCTTGATAGACCTTTCCTTAGAACGATTGGTGTAATTATTAACATGAAAGAAGGAAATATTAGATTCCAATTTCCGTTAAGGAAAGGCATGGAACACTTTCCTAGGAAGAAAATTAAATTGCCTTATGAATCTATTATGAGAGCCACTTATGGATTGCATACCAAAGACGACAATACCTAGATCTATTCTTGTTTTTATGCCTAGCTAGGGGCGTTAAACGATAGCACTTGTTGGGAGGCAACCCAATTTTATTTTTGTTCTTTGCTTTTTGTTCCTATTTAGTAATAAATAATTCATCTAGCTTCTGTTATGATTGTGTATTTATGTTTTATTAGTGTTTGTGACAAGTAAAGCCTTTAGGATCTTCTTGGGTGATTGTTGTTTGATCTTGCTGATAAAAACAGAAAGTACACGCTCACGAAAATAATTATCATTTTTACCAGAGAGCGATAAAATACCAATTCCAACTTCAGTAGATCAATATACTTTTTATCCTGGTCGTCCTAATTTTTCAGAATTTTTTTAGTTACAGAAGTATTCGAAACCTCCAGATTGCTACAGACTATTCTGTTTTTGACAGATTCTGTTTTTCGTGTGTTGTTTGATTATTTTGATGAATCTATGAGTAGTAGCGGGGGGTATGAACCATAGATAAGTTGGAATACAGTAGGTTTAACACCAATATAAATAAAGAATGAGTTCATTACAGTACCTTAAAGTGGTTGTTTATTTTCTTATACTAACGGAGCTCATGAGATTTTCTGTTGAAGTTTTGTGTTGTGAAGTTTTCAAGTTTTTGGGTAAAGATTTGATGGATTTGGGAATAAGGAGTGGCAAGAGCCTAATCTTGGGGATTCCCAAGGCACCCCAAGGTAAAATTCAAGGACAACCAAAATCCTAAGCTTGGGGGTGCCCCGGAAGGCATCCCCTCTTTCGTCTTCGTCTATTAGTAACTTTACTTGAGGCTATATTTTTATTCACCACATGATATGTGTTTTGCTTGGAGCGTCTTGTATGATTTGAGTCTACGCTTTATAGTTTACCACAATCATCCTTGCTGTACACACCTTTTGGGAGAGACACACATGAATCGAAATTTATTAGAATACTCTATGTGCTTCACTTATATGTTTTGAGCTAGATAATTTTGCTCTAGTGCTTCACTTATATCTTTTTAGAGCACGGTGGTGGTTTTATTTTATAGAAATTATTGATCTCTCATGCTTCACTAATATTATTTTGAGAGTCTTTTAGAACATCATGGCAATTTGCTTTGGCTATAAAATTAGTCCTAATATGATGGGCATCCAAGATGGGTATAATAAAAACTTTCATATAAAGTGCATTGAATACTATGAGAACTTTGATTCCTTATGATTGTTTTAAGATATGAAGATGGTGATATTAGAGTCATGCTAGTTGAGTAGTTGTGAATTTGAGAGATACTTGTGTTAAAGTTTGTGATTCCTGTAGCATGCACGTATGGTGAACCATTATGTGATGAAGTTGGAGCATGATTTATTTTTTTATTGTCTTCCTTATGAGTGGCGGTCAGGGACGAGCGATGGTATTTTCCTACCAATCTATCCCCCTAGGAGCATGCGCGTAGTACTTTGTTTCAATAACTAATAGATTTTTTGCAATAAGTATGTGAGTTCTTTATGACTAATGTTGAGTCCATGGATTATACGCACTCTCATTCTTCCACCATTGCTAGCCTCTCTAGTACCGCGAAACTTTCGCCGGTACCATAAACCCACCATTTACCTTCCTCAAAACAGCCACCATACCTACCTATTATGGCATTTCCATAGCCATTCCGAGATATATTGCCATGCAACTTTCCACCGTTCCGTTTATTATGACACATTCCATCATTGTCATATTGGCTTGCATGATCATGTAGTTGACATAGTATTTGTGGCAAAGCCACCGTTCATAATCTTTCATACATGTCACTCTTGATTCATTGCACATCCCGGTACACCGCCGGAGGCATTCACATAGAGTCATATTTTGTTCTAAGTATCAAGTTGTAATTCTTGAGTTGTAAGTAAATAAAAGTGTGATGATCATCATTATGAGAGCATTATCTCATTAAGGAAAGGATGATGGAGACTATGATCCCCCTACAAGTCGGGATGAGACTCCAGAAGAAAAAATAAAAATAAAAAAAAGTCCATAAAAAGAGAAAAGGCCCAAATAAAAAATGAGAGAAAAAGAAAGAAGCGACAATGCTACTATCTTTTTTCCACACTTGTGCGTTAAAGTAGCATCATGATCTTCATGATAGAGAGTCTCCTATTTTGTCATTTTCATATACTAGTGGGAATTTTTCATTATAGAACTTGGATTGTATATTCCAATTATGGGCTTCCTCAAAATTCCCTAGGTCTTCGTGAGCAAGCAAGTTGGATGCACACCCACTTAGTTTCTTTTTTTAGCTTTCATATACTTATAGCTCTAGTGCATCCGTTGCATGGCAATCCCTACTCACTCACATTGATATCTATTGATGGGCATCTCCATATCCCGTTGATACGCCTAGTTGATGTGAGACTATCTTCTCCTTTTTGTCTTCTCCACAACCACCATTCTATTCCACCTATAGTGCTATGTCCATGCTAACGCTCATGTATTGCGTGAGGATTGAAAAAGTTTGAGAACATCACAATTATGAAACAATTGCTTGGCTTGTCATAGGGGTTGTGCATGATTTAAATACTTTGTGTGATGAAGATAGAGCATAGCCAGACTATATGATTTTCTAGGGATAGCTTTCTTTCGCCATGTTATTTTGAGAAGACATGATTACTTTGTTAGTATGCTTGAAGTATTATTATTTTTATGTCAATACTAAACTTTTGTTTTGAATCTTTCGGATCTGAATATTCATATCACAATTAAGAAGATTTGCATTGAAATTATGCCAAGTAGCACTCCGCGTCAAAAAATCTCTTTTTATCATTTACCTACTCGAGGACGAGCAGGAATTAAGCTTGGGGATGCCTGATACGTCTCCAACGTATCTATAATTTTTGATTGCTCCATGCTATATTATCTACTGTTTTGGACTATATTGGGCTTTATTTTCCACTTTTATATTATTTTTGGGACTAACCTATTAACCAGAGGCCCACCCCAGAATTGCTGTTTTTTGCCTATTTCAGTGTTTCGAAGAAACGGAATATTGAATGGAGTCCAAACAGAATGAAACCTTCAGGAACGTGATTTTCTCACTGAACGTGATCCAGGAGACTTGGACCCTACTCCAAGGAGTCAAAGAGGCGGTCACGAGGGTGGGGGGCGCCCCCCCTAGGGCGTGCCCCCTGCCTCGTGGGCCCCTCGATGCTGCACCGACGTACTCCTTCCTCCTATTATACCTACGTACCCCCAAACGATCAGATACGGAGGCAAAAACCTAATTCCACTGCCACAACTTTCTATATCCACGAGATCCCATCTTGGGGCCTGTTCCGGAGCTCCGCCAGAGAGGGCCTTCATCACGGAGGGCTTCTACATCATCATAGCCTCTCCGATGAAGTGTGAGTAGTTTACCTCAGACCTTCGGGTCCATAGTTAGTAGCTAGATGGCTTCTTCTCTCTTTTTGGATCTCAATACAAAGTTCTCCCCCTCTCTTGTGGAGATCTATTCGATGTAATCTTCTTTTTGCGGTGTGTTTGTTGAGATTGATGAATTGTGGGTTTATGATCAAGTCTATCTATGAATAATATTTGAATCTTCTCTGAATTCTTTTATGTATGATTGGTTATCTTTGCAAGTCTCTTCGAATTATCCGTTTGGTTTGGCCAACTAGATTGGTAGTTCTTGCCATGGGAGAAGTGCTTAGCTTTGGGTTCGATCTTGCGGTGTCCTTTCCCAGTGACAGAAGAGGCAGCAAGGCACGTATTTTATCGTTGCCATCGAGGATAACAAGATGGGGTTTATTTCATATTGCATGAATTTATCTCTCTACATCATGTCATCTTGCTTAAGGCGTTACTCTGTTTTTAACTTAATACTCTAGATGCATGCTGTATAGCGGTCGATGAGTGGAGTAATAGTAGTAGATGCAGAATCGTTTCGGTCTACTTGTCACGGACGTGATGCCTATATACATGATCATGCCTAGATATTCTCATAACTATGCTCAATTCTGTCAATTGCTCAACAGTAATTTGTTCACCCACCATAGAATACTTATGCTCTTGAGAGAAGCCACTAGTGAAACCTATGGCCCCTGGGTCTATTCTCATCATATCAATCTCCATCATTTTAATCTTGCTTTGCTTTTTTACTTTGCCTTTACTTTTTACTTTGCATCTTTATACCAAAAATACCAAAAAATATTATATCTATCAGATCTCACTCTCGTAAGTGACCGTGAAGGGATTGACAACCCCTAATCGCGTTGGTTGCGAGTAGCTATCATTTTATGTAGGTACGAGGGACTTGAGCGTGGCCTCCTACTGGATTGATACCTTGGTTCTCAAAAACTGAGGGAAATACTTACGCTACTTTGCTGCATCATCCCTTCCTCTTAGGGGAAAACCAACGCAAGCTCAAGACATAGCAGAGTGCGGAGCCGCCATGGTGAGCAAGCTGGCCAACATCTCCTGGCCAAAAGGCACTTTCATGGAGTCTGTCAAGGAATGGCAGAAACAATGGTTCTATGTTACAGAACCCCACGATGCCACCTGGGCCGCGGTTGCCAAATTCAACTCCGAAGCTCCCATGCGGCTCACCTCCTGGGTTGAGAAGAGCCCGAACTGGTGTTCGTCAAATGAGTTAACAACGCTACAAACGCGCATTCAAAGCATGGTGGACAAGGATGTCAAACTTGTCGATGTAATCAGGTGATGCTAGTTCGCCGAATTCTCCCTTGCCAAAGCCGAAGTCACTATCTATGGGAGTTTAATCCGAAGAAGCACCAAACTCTAGAGAGGCTCTTCGAAACAAGCCATGAAGACGCCTGGAAGTTGCTCTTCAAGGGCAACGAGACACCGCCGGCCACAACCTCGGACCGCGGGTACAACATCAATCGCTCCGCCAGCAAGGTAAATCTTTACTGCATCCTTTACTTGCTTGTTTCAAGGATGATATCTAAGCTTTTATTATCATGGCTTCTTCAGGAGTGGATGGAGAAGGCGAAGCGGATCCAATGTCCGGCTCCGCTGCCTGAAGAACCGGTCATCCCGCGTTTAGCGAAGATGCTGGTGCCGGCGCCCTATAAGGCGTCGAAGAAGAAGGCCAAGGGGGTCCGGAGTGGCCCCCGCCGCAAGGGCGCTTCGGACGGGACGTCCGAAGACAAGACCCGCTCCTTCGTCGCCGAAGATGACGACGATGAGGAGGAGGAGAACAACCCTCCCCCTGATGAGGGGAGTAAGAAGAGGGCGGCTTCCACAAATCTGGAGGCGGAGACGTCCAAGAAAGGGAAGAGCTCCCTTGCGGATAACTCCGCGTGGGATGTCGACAACAGTCCGGAGAGACGCCCCCGCACTAAGCCTCGGGCTGCATCGTAAGTGCTAAAACTCATATCCGCCCATAAACCAAGTCTTTCCTCTTCGTTGTATTGATATAATTAGTTATGCTATTACAGTCCAGCCCATGACAGCTCCGAGCGATCCTCATCACAAGGTTCGCTGGACTCAAAGGCGATGGCCAGCGATTCACCGCAGGCCGCTCACTCCCCCAAGGCCAAGGACGATGCGGAGGTGCTGTCCTGAAGGACTGTTCCAGGCGGGGGAGAGGATCAGGAGGCGCCAGAAGGCGAAACCCCCGTCGCCGGACACTAGGGGGAATCAATCCCCATGGAGACTGGTGGGGAGGGCCATATTCAGTTCGGCCCTCAGCCGGACTTAATTCCGGAGACCGATGCAGCTCCGGAATCTGGCATGCAACCTTCTTCGAAAGAAGGGGATGCTTATTCCGCCGATGACCCCTGTCCAACCAGGGGCACCGGACAATCTGCTGTAAGCGCTGTGAGGCGCTTCCATTGTGGATGAGCACCGTGTCCTTATGGGCACGGTAATTGAAAGGGTTCAGTCTGTCAATAGCGGACTAACCGAAGCCTGCAGCAGCCTGCTGACAGGTTTTGAGGTAAAGAGACGCAAAAAAGAGAAAATCTCAATGTAGACAGTAGCCCTTGAGACACTGTCCAGTGTTCGGAAAGAAAAAGCCGGATAGAGGATCAATCTCCTATTGCAGGAAACTAACTATTTTTTTCTGAAATGTAAACACAGGCGTCACTGTTGGCTGCAGCCTCGCATACTGCTGAAGTCTCCGGACTAAAGCAGAAACTGGCGGAGGCCGAGGAGGAGCTGGGCCAGGTGAAGATGCATCTCCAGGAAAAACAAGGTAAGTAATAACCTGTTATGTATTCGAAAAAAGGTAAAATGATATGCAGTGACCGAAATGCAATGATGTGTATAGAGGCGACGACCAAGGTCGAGGCCCTAAAAAAGGCCCTAGCCAAAGTCGAAGGGAAGGCTGTCAAGGAGCAGGTCACTCGGAAGAAGCTCAAGGCCCGGGTCAACGAGGTCCAACAGGAGCTCGAGGATGCGGAGAAGAAGTGTGAGGCCTTGGAGCGCGATGCATCGGTTCAAGAGACCGAACTCGCCAAGGCTCGCCAGAGTGCGGAGGCAGCCCGGAATGAGGCCCGGGGCGCCCTCCAAGAGATCCAGGAGGCCAGGAAGATCACGGCGGGTAAGGAATTCAATATGCAAAGCAAGAATGTGAAGATGAAATATCGTTTACTAACCCGGATTCGGAGTTCTCCAGGCGCTTTTACTGATCTGCCATGAAGTGTCGCTGACGCTGCAGAGTTCTTCCGAGCCGAAGAAGGGGGCTCCACGGAGAAGCTGTTCTGGTCGCAATATCTTGTGCCAGAACATCTGGTGCCCTTCAGCGATCAGCTAAAACAGTTGGTCGAGCTGCATAGGGTGGCCGAACTGGCCATGAAGGATTTAATAATCCGGTTGTGGCCAGCCGAAGCTATATCGGCAGTTACTTCGGCCTCGTGAAGCGACTGGTGGGTGCCTGTCCTCGGCTGGACGTCGTCAAGCGGTCCGTCTGCATCGAGGGCGCACGCCTGGCCTTCTCCTATTGCAAGGTCTGGTGGGTGAAGCTGGACGCTCTCAAATTAGCGACCGAGGGGCCGCCGGAGGGCAAGGAGCACCGCACACCCAAGCGATACTTCGGCGATGTCTTGGAGGGGTCCCACATTGTTGCGGATCATTGTGCGAACGACACTATCTTTGAATGAATGTATTCGAGTTCCCTCTACCTTGTATGATAAAACAAAGTGATTGTGCAACATAATGCTTGTTATGTTTTTAAATTTTTACTTCCTATGCGTCCGTGTTGTATGAAATCTGAGGGTTGACCAGTCGTCGACTTCTGCCCCCACGTAGGTAGTACGGGGGTGTTCGGGATGGAATCTAAACAATCTTGATCCAATTAGATGGTCCTTGAAGGAGTTGTTTAGCGCAACGAACCAGGCAACCAGACTATGCAGCTGTAACACCCTCACTTAGCCATAGGAGTTCGACAATAAAAACATGGGCGCAGCCCCTAGTATCCGAACTAGAATGCTATAAGCGTCTGACCGGGAAGTACCAATCCTTCGCGTAATGCGCAAGAAATCTCCAACGATTTGTAACCTCCGAACAGCTGACCGGCTCTCGCCGCATCATGACAGTTAGTTTTCGGCTTTCTCTACTGAGGTGCTCCTTTGGATAAACCAAGGCACAATCGCAGTATTTCTCCCTTTACTACCTTAGCCGATATAGCGGAACGTAAGGTAGCAAGCACAGGAGCCGGGCAACCCAACTATTGACCAAAGACATGATTCAGAGCCAATGCATATAATACTAAATTCGGGGTGCCGAACTATACTTATAAAAAGTGTTCGGACTTTTGTTGCCGTAATGTGGGGTGCTATGAAGCCCCTGGAAAACATCAAATGTACCAAAGTGTACGGGTGCTACCTGATAGGGTTATCCACAGGGGAGCTGAGAGAAAAAAGAGAAAGAAAACATAAAAGGTAAAAAGGTAAAAGCTGGGGTCATAAAGCTCTAGCCGCAAACTGTTCTCATTGTAATTTAATTAGTACATCAAGGCACATTGATACAGGTAGTGTGATAAGCAACATGCTATTTGACATGCCGAAACCAAGGGAGAGCTGCATGTGGGTCCTGAAAATAGGTAGAGTTATCGTTAACGGAATCACCTAAAAAGTCCCCCATATGTCTGCATTTCTCGCCATATTGGTGTGTTTATCCTTCAAGAGGACCGATGAACAGACCGCCAGATGGGGCCTGTGAGATTGAGACCTGAAAAGGAAACAAGTAAAAGTGAAAGTATGTGTGTATCCGATGTCGGTTGAGCCGTACTATGGACCACAAGCTAGCTATGCCTCCGTCGATGCCCATGGGATGTTGAGTGCGTAGTTATGTACGCGCGGCACGAATGCCACCACTTGATCAAGACTGAGATGGAGGCCGGATTGCTAGTCGAGCTCCTGACGAGCCGAGCTCTCCTGCTGCAGAGTAGTTTGGACCCTCTTAACGGTGTCCGTGGGCTCGGCAGCTGAATTAAGATTCTGCTTGAGAAGGTCGCTCTGTACTTCTGTTGCTAAGGCAGCTGTGTGCTCTTTTGTACGGAGGGAGCGTTCCGTATTTCCATCGACCGTTATGACGCCGCGTGGACCGGGCATCTTGAGCTTGAGATAAGCATAGTGTGGTACTGCGTTGAATCGAGCAAACGCAGTTCGTCCGAGCAGTGCGTGATAGCCGCTGCGGAAGGGGACGATATCGAAGATTAATTCCTCGCTTCGGAAGTTGTCCGGAGATCCGAAGACAACCTCTAGTGTGATTGAGCCCATACATCGGGCCCCTACACCTGGTATGACTCCTTTGAAGGTAGTCTAGCGGGCTTGATCCACGATGGGTTAATGCCCATTTTTTGCGATGTATCCTGATAGAGCAGATTGAGGTTGCTACCTCCGTCCATAAGGACGCGAGTC
Source organism: Triticum urartu (assembly GCF_056163025.1). NCBI lineage: Eukaryota > Viridiplantae > Streptophyta > Magnoliopsida > Poales > Poaceae > Triticum > Triticum urartu. The sequence goes on from NC_141874.1 coordinate 709,054,364, forward strand.
AGGTGGAACCCATCGATTATTGGGTCTAGGACTAGTGCGGCTGAGCCAGCATGATGGATACTGGTCGGATGATCCCGGCGATCAAAGGTGATCGGGCATGACAACCATGGATTAAATTTTGGGGCGACTGGCTCTATCGCGTAGACGTCCCTGAGTGCACGCTTGCGCTCCCTCTTGGGGATGTGGGTAGCGTATATCATGTTCACCGTTTTGACCTGAGGGGGAAACTTATTTTGTCCCCCTGTGTTCGGTTGTCGGGACTCTTCGTCATCGTCCTCGCTTTGCCATCCCTTTTCCCTGTTCTCAGCATTTAATTTGCCAGCCTATTTATCAAAAACCCAGCAATCTCTATTTGTATGATTGGGTGGTTTGTCCGAGGTGCCATGAATCTGGCATGGATGATCAAGTATGTGGTCCAAGCAGGATGGGCCTGAATTATTCTTTTGGAACGACTTCTTCCGCTGACTGAACTTAGAGCCACTGAATCTGGAATTGACCACTGTATCCTCGGTGTTGTCATTGTTGTTTCGACGCTTGTATCTGTTGCGTCGAGACTTATCTTTGTTATTTTTAAATTCAGGGGTGCCGGCGTCGCTTGCATTGTTTTTTCTACGGGCCAACCAACTGTCCTTGCCCGCACAAAAGCGGGTCATGAGTGCCGTGAGGGCCGCCATGGATTTTGGCTTTTCTTGGCCGAGGTGGCGAGCGAGCCATTCGTCGCGAATGCTGTGTTTGAAGGCTGCTAGGGCTTCGGCATCCGGACAATCGACGATTTGGTTCTTTTTAGTTAAGAACCTAGTCCAGAATTTCCTGGCAGACTCTTTGGGCTGTTGAACTATATGGCTTAAGTCATCGGCGTCCGAAGGTCGAACATATGTACCTTGGAAGTTATCGAGGAAGGCCTCTTCCAAGTCCTCCCAGCTGCCAATAGAATTTTCAGGCAGACTGTTGAGCCAATGCCGAGCTGCCCCTTTGAGTTTTAAAGGGAGGTATTTGATGCCATGGAGGTCATCGCCGCGAGCCATATGAATAAGGAGAATGAAGTCTTCAATCCACACCGCGGGGTCCGTGGTTCCATTGTATGATTCTATATTCACGGGTTTGAACCCTTCTGGGAATTCATGATCCATGACCTCATCAGTGAAGCAATGAGGGTGTGCGGCGCCTCTATATCGGGCCGTATCGCGACGTAGCTCTGATGGAGTCCGTCTGTGGTTTTCAGCCCGCGCATGACTAAGTTTGTCACATCCGAATAGGTGGCCGTTGTCGCGTGTCGAGGCACGTCCTCATGATCCGTAGATTTATCTGGTATGTCCTGCTTTATTGTTTAGGTTTTGCCAGAGGTCATATGTATGGCCGTGGGCTAATTTACCTCTAACTGTGCAATGAGGCGGGGCGGGCCGGTGTTTGGTGTGAGTTTCCGTTTTGTCCCGACCATGTGGTGGTCAGTCAGCCGCGTTGTACGATGGTGGTATGTATTCCGGCGCCTCCTCGTCAAACTGAGGTACCAATTTGCGCTTTGGGTAGCTTTTGGTTGGGCGCTTGAGGCCATATTCTTTGGCTGCTAGGACATCGATCCATTTGTCATTGAGCAGATCTTGGTCAGCTTGAAGCTGTTGTTGCTTCTTTTTCAGGCTCCTTGCGGTGGCTATTAGCTGGCGCTTGAAGCGCTCCTGCTCAAGAGGTTCCTCAGGCACGATGAAATCGTCGGTGCCGAGGCTCACCTCATCCCCGGAGAGCGGAAGATAACTTCCGTCCTCTGAGTCTTCGTGCGTGGCCTGTTTACCAGGGCTAACCTGCCCATCTTTCCGTTCATCTTGTTCATTAGCTGTTTCAATGGGGTCTTTGTTGTCTTTGGCACCTTCTGGAGTTTTATCTTCTCCTGTGCCGGTGTTGTTGTCTTTACTGCGGCGTGACTTAGAGCGGCGCCGCCGACGCCGACGCTTCGATTGTATTTCGGAAGGTTTATCCTCAGCTGGATCTTCCTTGTCATCACCGCTGTTCTCCTTTGGTGCATCCACCATGTATACATCATATGAGGAAGTGGTCATCCAGCGTCTGGTGAACGGTGGGTTCTGGGCCTCTTCTGCTCCGGCATCGTTGTCAATACTGTCGATGTCCTCCGAGTTGTAGTCAAGTGTGTCGGTCGAATCCTCGACCGTGGCTATGAAGTGGGTGGCGGGTGGGAAGCAAAATTCTCCACTGTCATCTCCTAGTTTGGACCGGATAGAGTTCGGCTATGAGTCCTCCGTCAAGGATAGGTTTTTTAATGAGTTTAGCATGTCGCCCAAAGGCGAGTGCTGGAAGATGTCTGCGGCGCTGAATTCAAAGATCGATAAACGATCAAGTTCGGCGTCCGCGGGCTCACATGGTTCGGAACTTACGGCCAAAGACGAGTCCGGAGTTCCAGTGGCACAGATATCGTGTGAGATCAAGTCTATGTGCGGCTCCAACGCCGGGGAATCTATGGCCTTCGTGGCGGGGTTGAGCTTCCCGTCCTTGGATGGCGCAGTCTGCTCCGGATCTAAGGCCAGAGCGGTTACGGGAGTTGTCTCCTGGATGCATTCCAATGACAGATTTAGGCCATGTCTCTCGGAGTGACCAGGAGTGGTAGCCACGGTCTCGAATCCGGCGAAGATCAAGTTCCCATGGATGTCCGCAACGTAGTTCAAGCTCCCAATCTGACCTGATGGCCAGGGGCGTAGCTTTCGATCTGCTCCAGATGGCCAAGCGAGCGGGCCCACAGAGCGAAGCCGCCGAACACGAAGATCTGTCCGGGGAGGAAAACTCCCCCTTGGGCAGCATCATTGTAGATGGTTGAAGGAGCCATCGAACCTCTTGATGACAGCACAGTGGAACTCTCAATGAAAGCACCAATGTCGGTGTCAAAACCGGCGGATCTCGGGTAGGGGGGTCCTGAACTGTGCGTCTAAGGTCGATGGTAACAGGAGACAGGGGACACAATGTTTTACCCAGGTTCAGGCCCTCTCTATGGAGGTAATACCCTATGTCCTGCTTGATTGATCTTGATGAATATGAGTATTACAAGAGTTGGTCTACCACGAGATCGTAATGGCTAAACCCTAGAGGCCTAGCTTGTGTGGTTATGGTAATGTCTCTCCTCCGGACTAAGTCCTCCGGTTTATATAGACACTGGAAGGATCTAGGGTTACACAAGGACGGTTACAAAGAAAGGAATCTACATATTTGGTCTCCAAGCTTGCCTTCCATGCCAAGGAGAGTCCCATCCGGACACGGGTGCAGTCTTCGGTCTTCGTATCTTCACAGCCCATTAGTCCGGCCCATGGCTAACAGGCCGGACGCCCAAGGACCCCTTAGTCCAGGACTCCCTCACCCCTAAAAGCAATAAATTCTTCTATTTGTTCCACATCATAATAATCATATATACCTCTAGCATAAGAAGCCAAGGTTTCATTATCATTAAATTCGCATGAATAGGAAAGGTGTGGAACTTCAATCTTAGGGAAACAAGTATAATCATATCTCAAGCATAGATTCCAAGCATACCATTGCAACATTTCAATTTGATCCCATAAAAGTTTTAGCTTTTGAGTCAAGCGATAATCCCTAAAGTATTCATGTTGATCCAACGTTACTCCTATTATCAAGTTGAATGGAGTTTTCTCAGGATTATCAAAGTAGTGCATAATATTTTTCACATAACGAGCATCGAGGGTTTTAGGAGGTTCCCCATCTCCATGAGTAGCAAGTACCACTAATTTTTTGGTGTTTCGTGTTCCATATCCATAACTAAAGATCGAGAACAACTTAGAACAGGAAATAAAAACTACTTAGTGATAAAGCAAACAAGCACACACGAGAATATTCACCCCACGCTATTGCTCCCCGGCAACGGCGCCAGAAAAAGGTCTTGATAACCCACAAGTATAGGGGATCGTTTGTAGCCTTTTTCGATAAATAAGAGTGTCGAACCCAACGAGGATCTAAAGGCAGAACAAATATTCCCCCAATTTCTATCGACCACCGATACAACTCTACGCACACTTGACGTTTGCTTTATCTAAAACAAGTATGAAACTATTTTGTAGGTGTGATGCTAGAACTACTTTGAAAGAATAAAACTAGTAGTACTTTGCAAGATAATAAAAGTTAGGTGTTTAGTAAAAGGGTTTGTGTCAACAAGAAAGTTATTTGTCCCTAGGCAATCGATAACAAGTACCGGTAATCATTCTTGCAACTTTATATTAGGGACAGGCATGAGCTAACATACTTTCTCTACTTGGATCATATGCACTTATGATTGGAACTCTAGCAAGCATCCGCAACTACTAAAGATCATTAAGGTCGTGAAACCCAACCATAGCATTAAGTATCAAGTCCTCTTTATTCCCATACGTCATACCCCACCTACTCGGGTTTAAGTTTCTGTCACTCTCGCAACCCACCGTAAGCGAACCATAAACATATTGCAACACCCTACAGCGGGGGCCCCTCACGTTTGCACGAGAATGGAGGGCACCGTTCTCGGTGTCAAAACTGGCAGATCTCGGTTAGGGGATCCCGAACTGTGCGTCTAAGGATCAAAGGTAACAGGAGACAGGGACACGATGTTTACCCAGGTTTGAGCCCTCTTGATGGAGGTAATACCCTACTTCTTGCTTGATTGACTTTGATGAGTATATGGGTTACAAGAGTTGATCTACCACGAGATCGTAATGGCTAAACCCAATATGTCTAGCCTATATGATTATGATTGCCTCTACGGACTAAACCCTCTAGTTTATATAGACACCGGAGGGGGCTAGGGTTGTACAGAGTCGGTTTACAGAGAAAGGAATCTTCATATCAACACGCTAAGCTTGCGTTCCACGCCAAGGAGAGTCCTGCTACCTCTTGAGCATGCATTGGTTTTCCCTTGAAGAGGAAAGGGTGATGCAGCAAAGTAGCATAAGTATTTCCCTTAGTTTTTGAGAACCAAGGTATCAATCCAGTAGGAGAGTACACGCAAGTCGCCTAATACCTGCACAAACAAACAAGAACCTCGCAACCAACACGATAAAGGGGTTGTTAATCCCTTCACGGTCACTTACGAAAGTGAGATCTGATAAAGATAATAAGATAAATATTTTTGGTATTTTTGTGGTATAGATTGGAAAATAAAGATTGCAAAATAAATAGTAAAAGTAGAATTGTACATCGGAAACTTATATGATATAAAGTAGACCCGGGGGCCATAGATTTCACTAGTGGCTTCTCTCAAGATAGCATGTATTACGGTGGGTGAACAAATTACTGCCGAGCAATTGATAGAAAAGTGCATAGTTATGATGATATCTAAGGCAAAGATCATGAATATAGGCATCATGTCCGTGTCAAGTAGACCGAAATGATTCTGCATCTACTACTATTACTCCACACATCGACCGCTATCCAGCATGCATCTAGAGTATTAAGTTCATAAGAACGGAGTAACGCATTAGGCAAGATGACATGATGTAGAGGGATAAACTCAAGCAATATGATATAAACCCCATCTTTTTATCCTGGATGGCAACAATACAATACGTATCGTTTCCCTTTTTGTCACTGGGATCGAGCACCGCAAGATTGAACCCAAATCTAAGCACTTCTCCCATTGCAAGAAAGATCAATCTAGTAGGCCAAACTAAACCGATAATTCGAAGAGACTTGCAAAGATATCAAATCATGCATATAAGAATTCAGAGAAGAATCAAATAATATTCATAGATAATCAAGTTCATAAACCCACAATTCATTGGATCTCGGCAAACACACCGCAAAAAGAGTTGCATCAAATAGATCTCCAAGAAGATCGAGGAGAACTTTGTATTGAGATCCAAAGAGAGAGAAGAAGCCATCTAGCTAATAACTATGGACCCGAAGGTCTATGGTAAACTACTCACACATCATCGAAGAGGCTATGGTGTTGATCTAGAAGCCCTCCGTGATCGAATCCCCCTCCGGAAGATCACCGGAAAAGGCCCCAAGATGGGATCTCATGGGTACAGAAGGTTGCGGTGGTGGAAAACGTGTTTCGTTGCTCTCCCCGAAGGTTTCAGGGTATGAGTATATATAGGCGAAAGAAGTAGGTCGGTGGAGCTGCGAGGGGCCCACGAGGGTGGGGGTGCTCCTGGCCCCCTGGGCGCGCCACCCTACCTCGTGGTCGCCTCGCTGCTTCCTTACCGTCCACTCCAAGTCTCCTGGATCACGTTTGTTCCAAAAAAGATCCTCGCAAAGGTTTCATTCCATTTGGATTCCGTTTGATATTCCTTTTCTGTGAAATACTGAAATAGGCAAAGAAAACAACAATTTGCACTGGGCTTTCGGTTAATAGGTTAGTCCAAAAAATAATATAGAAAGGTATAATAAGGCCCATTAAATATCCAAAATAGATAATATAATAGCATGGAACAATCAAAAATTATAGATACGTTGGAGACGTATCAAGCATCCCCAAGCTTAATTCCTGCTCGTCCTCGAGTAGATAAATGATAAAAACAGAATTTTTGATGTGGAATGCTACCTAACATAATTTTCAATGTAATTCTCTTTACTGTGGCATGAATGTTCAGATCCAAAAGATTCAAGATAAAAGTTCAGTATTGACATAAAAATAGTAATACTTCAAGCATACTAACTAAGTAATTATGTCTTATCAAAATAACATAGCCAAAGAAAACTTATCCCTACAAAATCATATAGTTTGGTCATGCTTCATTTCTATCACACAAAATGCTCCCATCATGCATAACCCCAATGATAAGCCGAGCAATTGGTTCATACTTTTTAACGCGCTTCAGCCTTTTCAACCCTTATGCAATACATGAGCGCAAGCCATGGATATAGCACTATAGGTGGAATAGCATATGATGTTGGGGGTTATGTGAGAAGACAAAAAAAGAGAAAGTCTCACATTGACGCGGCTAATCAATGGGCTATGGAGATGCCCATCAATGTCATAAATCAAAAGAAGAAATGTTAGTAATCAAGCTGGACTTTGAAAAAGATTTTGACACTATTAAGCACCAAGCTATTATTGACATTCTGAGATCTAAGGGATTTGGTGAAAAGTGGATATCTTGGATGCAATTACTTTTCACATCTGCTTCATCTGCTGTGATGTTAAATGGGGTGCCAGGGGAAAAATTCTATTGCAGAAGAGGAGTAAGGCAAGGGGACCCTCTGTCACCTTTGCTCTTTGTTCTGGCAGCTGATCTACTTCAATCAATCCTGAACAAAGCTATGAGAAGAGATTTACTCACACCACCACTTCATGTTAACTCTTGCCCAGATTTCCCCATATTTCATTATGCAGATTATACATTAGTTCTCATCCAATATAATGCTAGACAACTTGTGTGCCTCAAAGCTCTTTTAAACACATTTGCAGCTACTACATGACTAAAAGTTAACTATGGAAAATCAATCATGGTGCCCATAAATATTGCAGAAGATAGGGTTAGCATTTTCACAAATACTCTACGGTGTGCCAGGGGACACTTCCCTTTTACTTACCTTGGACTACCATTGGGAATTTATAAACCAACTGTGGAGTAGAGTTTGCCACTAGTCAATAAAATTGCTAAGAGAATTGCTGGTATTTCTACTTTTATGACCCAGGAAGGAAAGGTGTTGCTAGTTAAATCTGTGCTGACATCCTTAGCTGTCTATTTTATGTGTTGTTTGGACATTCCTATCACTATAAAACACCAGATCATTAAGTATTTGAGGCACTGCCTTTGGAGGAGTCCTGGCATGGAAGATAGAAGGCCAGTACTAGTGGCTTGGCACACAGTTTGCAGACCAAAAAATTAGGGTGGACTGGGAGTCCTATATATCTTCACACAAAATAAAACTCTGCTCATGAAGAATCTCCACAAATTCTTCAATAGACATGATATTCCTTGGGTGAACCTATATTTGGAAACTTACTACAGCAATGGACAACTCCCAGGGGATCAAAAGGTGGCCTCCTTCTGGTGGAAGTCAAACATGGCTCTCATTGACCAATTCAAAGCTATTGCCAGGTGTAATGTGGGTGATGGCAGAAGTGCTCTGTTCTGGGATGATATGTGTCATCATTATGTCCTCAAACACAAATTTTATCACCTTTATTCCTTTGTCAGAGATCCACTCACAAGTGTGCAACAAGTGATCAACACAGAATATCTTCAAGATCTTTTCTTTCTGCCTCTAACCACACAAGCTTATGAGGAGTTCCTACAAATGGAAGACATATGTATCTCTTTAAGGCAATCTAAATACTTGGATGCATTGGATGCATGGAGTTACATATGGGGAAATGAATTCTATTCCTCAATGAAAGCCTATAATGTGCTTATTGGACAAAAACAAACTCCACCTCACTTCTCCTGGATTTGGAAAAGCTCTTGCCAGCCTAAACAAAAAGTATTCTTTTGGATGTTACTACATGACAGAGTAAACACAAGGAATCTTTTAAGAAGGAAAAACTTTGAATTGGAAGTTTATAATTGTGCACTCAGGTATTGCCAACAAGAAGAAACTTTACAGCATCTTTTCTGGGGGTGTCCTTTTGCAAGTAGATGTTGGGATTTTATCTGTTCCAGCAGAACACCAAATCTTTCTGTACTGGAAGCATACCAAGACCTCAAAGACAAGCTCAACTACCCTTTATTTATGGAGATCATCATACTGGGATGATGGGCCATTTGGATATCCAGAAGCAACAAAATCTTTGAGAATATCACACCATCTTTTCGAGGCTGGAAATTTATATTCACAGAAGAGCTCAAGCTTCTGAAATTAAGGATAAAGAACAAATATGAAGTGCAATTCTCTGCTTGGTTGGATACTCTGTTGTAATTATTTTCTAGCTCCTTTTAGTTTTTTCCTTTTTCTTCTTCTTCTTCTTCTAGGTTTTTACTTTCTTTCCTAGTTTCTCTCCCCTTTTTTTTCTTTGGGCTTACCTCAAGCCCTTCAGACTTATGTCTTGTTTCTGCCTTATTATTTTAATAAAAAGTTGCAGTGGGGTGTTACCCTACTATTTATAGTCATAAAAAGATGCCCATCAATTGATGTCAATGCAAGGAGTAGGGATTGCCATGCAACGGATGCACTAGAGCTATAAGTGTATGAAAGCTCATCAAAAGAAACTAAGTGGGTGTGCATCCAACTTGCTTGCTCATGAAGACCTAGGGCATTTTGAGGAAGCCCATCATTGGAATATACAAGCCAAGTTCTATAATGAAAAATTCCCACTAGTATATGCAAGTGACAAAATAAGAAACTCTCTATAATGAAGACCATGGAACTATTTTGAAGCACAAGTGTGGAAAAAGGATAGTAACATTGTCCCTTCTCTCTTTTTCTCTCATTTTTTTTATTTGGGCTTCTTTGGCCTCTTTTTTTATTTGGGCTTCTTTGGCCTCTCTTTTTTTATTTTTTTATTTCACTTTCCTCACACGGGACAATGCTCTAGTAATGATGATCATCACACTTTTATTTACTCATAACTCAATGTTACAACTCGATACTAGAACAAAAATATGACTCTATGTGAATGCCTCCGGTGGTGTACCGGGATATGCGATGAATCAAGAGCGACATGTATGAAAGAATTATGAAAGTGGCTTTGCCACAAATACGATGTCAACTACATGATCATGCAAAGAAATATGACAATGATGTGGCGTGTCATATTAAACGGAATGGTGGAAAGTTGCATGGCAATATATCTCGGAATGGCTATGGAAATGCCATAACAGGAAGGTATGGTGGCTGTTTTGAGGAAGATATAAGGAGGCTTATGTGTGATAGAGCATATCTTATCACTGGGTTTGATGCACCGGCGAAGTTTGCACCAACTCTCAGGTGAGAAAGGGCAATGCATGGTACCGTAGAGGCTAGCAAATTGCGGAAAGGTAAGAGTGCGTATGATCCATGGACTCACATTAGTCATAAAGAACTCATATACTTATTGCAAAAGTTTGTTAGCCCTCGAAGCAAAGTACTACTACGCATGCCCCTAGAGGGATAGATTGGTAGGAAAAGACCATCGCTCGTCAACGACCGCCACTCATAAGGAAAGCACTCAAAGAACACCCCATGCTTCAAATTTATCACACAACGTTTACCATACATGCATGCTATGGAACTTGCCAACTTTAACACAAGTATTTATCAATTTCACATTTGCCCAACTAGCATGACTCTAACATTACCACCTTTATATCTCAAAACATCTATCAAGAATCACAGTATTCAATGCACTCTATATGAAAGTTTTTATCATACCCATCTTGAATGCCTATCATATTAGGACTAGTTTTGTAGCCAAAGAAAATTACCATGTTGTTCTAAAAGCCTCTCAAAATAATATAAGTGAAGCATGAGAGATCAATAATTTCTAAAAAATAAAACCACCACCGTGCTCTAAAAAAATATAAGTGAAGCACTAGAGCAAAAATTTCTAGCTCAAGAGATATAAGTGAAGCACATAGAGTATTCTAATAAATTCTGATTCATGTGTGTCTCTCCCAAAAGGTGTGTACACCAAGGATGATTTTAGTAAACTAAAAAGAAAAGATTCAAATCATACAAGACGCTCCAAGCAGAACACATATCATGTGGTGAATAAAAATATAGACTCAAGTAAAGTTACCGATAGACGAAGACAAAAGAGAGGATGCCTTCCGGGGCATCCCCAAGCTTAGGCTTTTGGTTTTCCTTGGATTTTAACTTGGGGTGCCTTGGGCATCCCCAAGCTTAGGCTCTTGCCACTCCTTGTTCCCAAATCCATCAAATCTTTACCCAAAAACATGAAAACTTCACAACACAAAACTCAACAGAAAATCTCATGAGCTCCGTTAGTATAAGAAAACAAATCACCACCTTAAGGTACTGTAATGAACTCATTCTTTATTTATATTGGTGTTAAACCTACTGTATTCTGACTTCTCTATGGTTCATACCCCCCCGATACTAGCCATAGATTCATCAAAATAAGCAAACAACACACGAAAAACAGAATCTGTCAAAAACAGAACAGTCTGTAGTAATCTGTAGGTTTCGAATACTTCTGTAAATCCAAAAATTCTCATAAATTAGGACGACCTAAATAATTTGTATATTAATCTACTGCAGTTGTAATCAGTATTTTATCGCTCTCTGGTTAAAAATGGAAATTATTCTCGTGAGCGCATACTTTCTGTTTTTGTCAGCAAGATCAAATAACAATCATCCAAGAAGATCCTAAAGGCTTTACTTGGCACAAAAACTAATTAAAACATAAAAACACAATCATAACAGAGGATAGAGTAGATTAATTATTTATTACTAAACAGGAACAAAAAGCAAGGAACAAAAATAACATTGGGTTGCCTCCCAACAAGCGCTATCGTTTAACGGCCCTAGCTAGGCATAAAAACAAGAATAGATCTAGGTATTGTCATCTTTGGTAGGCAATTCTTCAATTTAACACTTATAACCCTTAGGAGTTTCCTTCTTTTTATTAATGATCAAACTCCTGGGCAAGAAATCAAGAAATTCATTTGTAGCAAAAGGTTCCTTAAAGATAGAGAAAAAGTTGGGGTGAACACTTATTATTGATTTGAGATCCGCATTTTCCATACTAGAGGATTCACCCTTATTTTTAGGAACATACATAAACTTAGCAACTTTGGTAGTAGGAGGGGTTGAAGTGTTTCTTACGGCAGAGAAGGCAGACCCTAAGTTGGTAATAATATCCTCAAGTTTGTCAATTATAGTAGAATCTTGATCTATCTTGTCATTAACTATGGGTTCTTTCTCTCGAAAAAATTTCAGAGTAACTCCTACCTTAGATCCATATTGAGTAATTTGATTGTGGATCTTTATATCCAAATTCTCGATCAACTCTACTGTGGCAACTTTATTTTCGATAATTTCAAGCCTTTGCATCACATGTTCCAAAGTTAAAATAGTTCCATTAACCAAAAGAGGTGGTGGGCCAAACAAATCTAACATAGCATTATAAGAATCAAAAGTGTGGCTACCCAAGAAATTTCCTCCGGTAATGGTATCAAGAATATATCTGTTCCAAGGAGTGATGCCTACATAAAAATTGCGAAGAAGAACGGAAGTAGATTTCTTCCTAGTGGATCTATTCTGAGCATTGCAAATTCTATACCAAGCATCTTTTACATCTTCTCTATCCCTTTGTTTAAAATTAAGAAACTCGTGATAGGGAGTACTAACAATGATAGAAGGACTAGCCATAACAACAAAACAAATGATCTGACACAAGAACACACAAGAAGCAAGCAAAAACAGACGAACGGAAAAAAGGGCGAACGGAAAAGAGGCGAATAAAACGGCAAGGGTGAAGTGGGGGAGAGGAAAACGAGAGATGAATGGCAAATAATGTAATGTGATGGATAAGATTTTGTGATGGGTACTTGGTATGTCTTGACTTGTGCGTAGATCTCCCCAGCAACGGCGCCAGAAATCCTTCTTGCTACCTCTTGAGCATGCATTGGTTTTCCCTTGAAGAGGAAAGGGTGATGCAGCAAAGTAGCCTAAGTATTTCTGTCAGTTTTTGAGAACTAAGGTACCAATCCAGTAGGAGACTACACGCAAGTCGCCTAATACCTGCACAAACAAACAAGAACCTCGCAACCAACACGATAAATGGGTTGTCAATCCCTTCACGGTCACTTACGAAAATGAGATCTGGTAAAGATAATAAGATAAATATTTTTGGTATTTTTGTGGTATAGATTGGGAAATAAAGATTGAAAAAAATAGTAAACTAGAATTGTAGAACGGAAACTTATATGATATAAAGTAGACCCGGGGGGCATAGGTTTCACTAGTGGCTTCTCTCAAGATAGCATGTATTACGGTGGGTGAAAAATTACTGCCGAGCAATTGATAGAAAAGTGCATAGTTATGATGATATCTAAGGCAAAGATCATGAATATAGGCATCATGTCCGTGTCAAGTAGACCGAAATGATTCTGCATCTACTACTATTACTCCACACATCGACCGCTATCCAGCATGCATCTAGAGTATTAAGTTCATAAGAACGGAGTAACGCATTAGGCAAGATGACATGATGTAGAGGGATAAACTCAAGAAATATGATATAAACCCCATCTTTTTATCCTGGATGGCAACAATACAATACGTATCGTTTCCCTTTTTGTCACTGGGATCGAGCACCGCAAGATTGAACCCAAATCTAAGCACTTCTCCCATTGCAAGAAAGATCAATCTAGTAGGCCAAACTAAACCGATAATTCGAAGAGACTTGCAAAGATATCAAATCATGCATATAAGAATTCAGAGAAGAATCAAATAATATTCATAGATAATCAAGTTCATAAACCCACAATTCATCAGATCTCGGCTAACACACCGCAAAAAGAGTTACCTCGAATAGATCTCCAAGAAGATCGAGGAGAACTTTGTATTGAGATCCAAAGAGAGAGAAGAAGCCATCTAGCTAATAACTATGGACCCGAAGGTCTTTGGTAAACTACTCACACATCATCGGAGAGGCTATGGTGTTGATGTAGAAGCCCTTCATGATCGAATCCCCCTCCGGAAGATCTCCGGAAAAGGCCCCAAGATGGGATCTCATGGGTACAGAAGGTTGCGGCGGTGGAAAAGGTGTTTCGTTGCTCTCCCCGAAGGTTTCAGGGTATAAGAGTATATATAGGCGAAAGAAGTAGGTCGGTGGAGCTGCGACGGGCCCACGAGGGTGGGGGCGTGCCACCCTACCTCGTGGATGCCTCGCTGCTTCCTTGACGTCCACTCCAAGTCTCCTGGATCAAGTTTGTTCCAAAAAAGATCCTCGCGAAGGTGTCATTCCGTTTGGATTCCATTTGATATTCCTTTTCTGCGAAACACTGAAATAGGCAAAAAAGATAGCAACTTGCACTGGGCTTTCGGTTAATAGGTCAGTCCCAAAAATAATATAAAAAGGTATAATAAAGCCCATTAAATATCCAAAACAAATAATATAATAGCATGGAACAATAAAAAATTATAGATACGTTGGAGACGTATCAAGTCCCATACGGACACGAGGGAAGTCCTTCTATCTTGTATCTTCATGGCCCATCTGTCCAGCCCACGTCACATAGCCCGGACACCCGAGGACCCCATAATCCAGGACTCCCTCAGTAGCCCCTGAACCAGTCTTCAATGACGATGTGCCCGGCGTGCAAATTGTCTTCGGCATTGCAAGGCGGGTTCCTCCTCCGAACACTTCAAAGTAGTTGACCACCAGCACTATATCCGGCTCTGTACAATAGTCACAATCCTTAAACATAAAGGTAAAATACAGATAAGTTCTGTCTTTTGATGATTTTACGGACAAGATGTTACGTCCGTCCGTTTTATTTTTTCAAACCGTTTTCAGCCTCCCGTTTCGCGTTTCAAGATGCAACCACCGATGACACGTCTTGTCAAATCAGAGATCGTGCCCCTTATTACAGGATTCTCATCAATACGGGTTTGGGAAACCCCACTGTGCCATCTGCACGACCCCTTGGGAATAGGTGAGTTTTAAGGCTTAAGAGGGGGCGCTTGATATTCACGGCCTTTATAAGAGGATAAGGATCCGTCTTTTTACCCCACGCCTTCTTCCTCAGCACTCCCATCGTCAAGCTCCAGCGCCTGAGTATCAATATTTCCCCTCGCCCCTCCCCCAACCTCTTCAGCCCTGGCCGGATCTGGCTCCCAAGGCAAATGGATGGCCTCCTCCGTCATGGAGGAGAACGTTAAGGAGCTCCGGGTGACAGGGTACTTGACCGCAGAGATCACACATAGGCTTCCCGCCCCAGAGTAGGTCATCCCCTCTCCAGGACCGGGCTAAAGAGTGGTATTTATCCGCCACTTCATCCGCGGACTGGGCTTTCCCCTCCACCCCTTTGTCTGCGGTCTTATGATCTACTATGGGCTGAATTTCCACGAGCTAGCCCCAAACTCTTTCCTTCAGATCTTGGCGTTTATCGTCATGTGTGAAGCACTCCTCCGCATCCCTCCACACTTCGGCTTCTGGCTCAAGGTTTTCAATGTAAAACCGAAGGTGGTCAGCAAACATCATGCGGAGTGCAGTGGTGCAATGATAAGCAAGCTCCCCAATACCACATGGCCAAAGGGAACCTTTGTGGAAACCGTAAGGGCATGGCAACAAGAGTGGTTTTATATCACCGAACCCCATGGCACCAAGTGGGTAGCCATTCCCGAATTCAAATCTGGTCCGCCTATGCGGCTCGCATCATGGATCAACAAGGGCCTGGACTAGGAGTCCACTAATGAGGTACTGGTGCTGCAGCAGCGCATCAAGAACATAATGGACAAAGGCACCGATCTCTCCAACGTGATCCAGGTGATGCTCTGTCGTCGATGCCTCCCTGATACGTCTCCAACATATCTATAATCTTTGATTGTTCCATGCTATTATATTATCCATCTAGGATGTTTTATATGCATTTATATGCTATTTTATATGGTTTTTGGGATTAACATATTAACCTAGAGCCCAGTGCCAGTGCCAGTTTCTGTTTTTTTTCTTTTTCTTTTTTAGTTTTACAGAAAAGGAATACCAAACGGCGTCCAATGGACGTGCCATTTTTTGATGATTTTTTATGGACCAAACGAAGCCCCCGGAGTAAAAGAGTTGGGCCAGGAGAGTCCTGGGCCGTCCACGAGGGTGGGGGGCGCGCCCTACCCCCGCCCCCCGGGTGCGCCGCCCTATCTCGTGGACGACTCGGGGACCCGCCTGACTTGTTCCCGACACCAAAAATTCCTATAAATACTGAAACCTCCAGAAAATAACCTAGATCGGGAGTTCCACCGCCGCAAGCCTCTGTAGCCACTGAAAACCAATCTAGACCCGTTCTGGCACCCTGCAGGAGGGGGGAATCTCTCTCCGGTGGCCATCTTCATCATCCTGGCGCTCTCCATGACGAGGAGGGAGTAGTTCACCCTCGGGGCTGAGGGTATGTACCAGTAGCTATGTCTTTGATCTCTCTCTCTCTCTCGTGTTCTTGATTTGGCCCGATCTTGATGTATCGTGAGCTTTGCTATTATAGTTGGATCTTATGATGTTTCACCCCCTCTACTCTCTTGTAATGGATTGAGTTTTCCCTTTGAAGTTATCTTATCGGATTGAGTCTTTAAGGATTTGAGAACACTTGATGTATGTCTTGCATGTGCTTATCTATGGTGACAATGGGATATTCACGTGATCCACTTGATGTATGTTTTGGTGATCAACTCGCGAGTTTTGTGACCTCGTGAACTTATGCATAGGGGTTGGCACATGTTTTCATCTTGACTCTCCAGTAGAAACTTTTGGGCACTCTTTGAAGTTCTTTGTGTTGGTTGAATAGATGAATCTGAGATTGTGTGATGCATATCGTATAATCATACCTACGAATACTTGAGGTGACATTGGAGTATCTAGGTGACATTAGGGTTTTGGTTGATTTGTGTCTTAAGGTGTTATTCTAGTACGAACTCTAGGATAGATTGAATGGGAAGAATAGCTTCGTGTTATTTTACTAGGGACTCTTGAATAGATCGATCAGAAAGGATAACTTTGAGGTGGTTTCGTACCCTACAATAATCTCTTCGTTTGTTCTACTCTATTAGTGACTTTGGAGTGACTCTTTGTTGCATGTTGAGGGATTGTTATATGATCCAATTATGTTATTATTGTTGAGAGAACTTGCACTAGTGAAAGTATGAACCCTAGGCCTTGTTTCGAAGCATTGCAATACCATTTTCGCTCACTTTTATCATTAGTTACCTTGCTGTTTTTATATTTTTCAGATTACAAAAACCTATATCTACCATCCATATTGCACTTTGTATCACCATATTCTTGTCGAACTAGTGCACCTATACAATTTACCATTGTATTGGGTGTGTTGGGGACAAAAGAGACTCTTTGTTATTTGGTTGCAGGGTTGTTTAAGAGAGACCATCTTCATCCTGCGCCTCCTACAGATTGATAAACCTTAGGTCATCCACTTGAGGGAAATTTGCTACTGTCCTACAAACCTCTGCACTTGGAGGCCCAACAACGTCTACAAGAAGAAGGTTGTGTAGTAGACATCAAGCTCTTTTCTGGCGCCGTTCCTGGGGAGGTTAGCGCTTGAAGGTATATCTTTAGATCTTGCAATCGAATCTTTTTGTTTCTTGTTTTATCACTAGTTTAGTCTATAAAAGAAAACTACAAAAAATGGAATTAAGGTTGCCTCATGTGCTTCATCTTTTTAATGTCTTTCGTGAAAATAAGGATTCCGATAATTGTGCCAAAGTGTTAAGAAGAATGTATTAAAATGTTTGGCACTAAATCTTTGGATGATGAGCATGATTGCAATGTTGTTAGTATGAATTCTTTGAATATCCATGATGCTAATGATATGCAAGGCCACAAGTTTGGGGATGCTATGTTTGATGAATATGATATTTTTAGTCCCCCAAGTTTTGATGAGCAAATTTATTATGATGATAGCATGCCTCCTATTTATGATGATTATGTTGATGAAAGTGGTTTCGGAGAGGTCATGACTTTATTTAGTGATGAATCCACTATTTCGGAAGAGGTTCCAATTGATTATGAGAACAAAGTTGCTATCTATGATGATTATTGTGATGACATGTATGCTATAAAGAATAATGATAACCATGAAACTTGTCATCTTGATTTTAATTTTCAATTTGATTATGCCTCACATGATAGTTATTTTGTAGAACTTGCTCCCACTATTATGAATGAGAAGAATTTTTCTTATGTGGAGAGTAGTAAAATTTCTATGCTAGTGGATCATGAAAATAATGCTTTATGTGATAGTTATATTGTTGAATTCATTCATGATGCTACTAAAAATTATTATGAGGGAGGAATATATGCTTGTAGGAATTGCAATAATATCAAGTTTCCTCTCTATGTGCTTAAAGTTTTGAAGTTATGCTTGTTTTCCTTTCCTATGCTAGTTGATTCTTGTTCCCATAAATTGTTTGCTCACAGAATCCCTATGAATAGGAAGTGGGTTAGACTTAAATGTGCTAGTCATTGTCGGTGTACTAGAGTAGGGGTACCCTAGTATCCCGAACTTGTGCACGGGCAGTGGCAGCATCCCGCGGCAAGGCTTGCCGGGTGACCGCCAAGGTCCTCCGTGGTTCCTTTGGAGCCATTCAAGAACAAAGTATCCAAGCCAAGGAGACAAGACCCCGGCAAGAGGAGCTTGCCGGGAAGGCCAACCAAGGCACCTCAAGGAACTTGCCGTGACGCGCCACGCGTCCCGGCAAGGCCGGTGAGCGACAAGTTCCCGGACGCGACAAGACAACGACCGCGGCAAGCCACCACTCTGTGCCCGCGCTCCAGCACATCCACCAACGTGTCGCTTTGGGACCCTTCCAGGCGTACGTGGCGGGAGGCTGTGCAGCCAGCGGCGCGCGGTGGCAAAGCGGCGCTGACAAGATTGCCATTGTGGCGAGCGGTGGCGTCCCTGACGGTCCCTTTTGC
This sequence comes from Triticum urartu, assembly GCF_056163025.1. NCBI lineage: Eukaryota > Viridiplantae > Streptophyta > Magnoliopsida > Poales > Poaceae > Triticum > Triticum urartu. The sequence continues at coordinate 709,072,878 of NC_141874.1, forward strand.
ACTATTTAGGTGACGCAGACGGGCATTTAATGCCCTTGTCCCCTGCCGTCAGGGTTAGGTATGATACACTGTAGCAGGTAGCTGTACCTACCGCAGCACCTTTCCATTATTACCCTTGTCTACGTTGCCACCCGTCGGTGACCCCTTGAGCATATAAAAGGAGGCTCATGTGCAACGTAGAGGGGGGTTCGGAAAAGAGAGAACACTCACGCTCGGTCTCGTTAGCCGTTGGAGTGTACTGTAGCATTCCGTGCTCCCGAGCAAGAACTCAATACAAACCACAAAGCAGGAGTAGGGTTTTACGCATCCGTGCGGCCCGAACCTGGGTAAACTGCTCGTGTGCTTCGCCTTGATCCGCTCTTCGTGGGACCCTCGCCCCCGCCGAACCGAAAGGGACTCGGTCCGCCGGTCCCATAGGTGTTCGTGGATTAGTCCCCCGACAGTCATATTCTTCATGATGCTCTCTTTATGTTTCAATTCTTATCTTTTATGTGAGCATCATTGAAATCATCATACCTAGCTAGGGGTGTTTGCTACCTCTTGAGCACTTGCGTTGGTTTTCCCTTGAAGAGGAAAGGGTGGTGCAGCAAAGTAGCGTAAGTATTTCCCTCAGTTGTTGAGAACCAAGGTATCAATCCAGTAGGAGGCTACGCACGAGTCCCTCGCACCTACACAAAACAAATAAATCCTCGCAACCAAGGCGATAAGGGGTTGTCAATCCCTACGCGGTCACTTACGAGAGTGAGATCTGATAGATATGATAAAATAATATTTTTGGTATTTTTATGATAAAGATGCAAAGTAAAACAAAAGCAATGAAAATAACTAAGTATTGGAAGATTAATATGATGAAGATAGACCCGGGGGCCATAGGTTTCACTAGTGGCTTTTCTCAAGAGCGTAGATATTTTACGGTGGGTGAACAAATTACTGTTGAGCAATTGACATAATTGAGCATAGTTATGAGAATATCTAGGTATGATCATGTATATAGGCATCATGTCCAAGACAAGTAGACCGACTCCTGCCTGCATCTACTACTATTACTCCACACATCGACCGCTATCCAGCATGCATCTAGAGTATTAAGTTCATAAGAACAGAGTAACGCCTTAAGCAAGATGACATGATGTAGAGGGATAAATTCATGCAATATGATAAAACCCCCATCTTGTTATCCTCGATGGCAACAATACAATATGTGCCTTGCTGCCCCTACTGTCACTGGGAAAGGACACCGCAAGATTGAACCCAAAGCTCAGCACTTCTCCCATTGCAAGAAAGATCAATCTAGTAGCCCAAACCAAACTGATAATTCGAAGAGACTTGCAAAGATAACCAATCATACATAAAAGAATTCAGAGAAGATTCAAATATTGTTCATAGATAATCTTGATCATAAACCCATAATTCATCGGTCTCAACAAACACACCACAAGAAGAAGATTACATCGAATAGATCTCCACAAGAGAGGGGAGAACTTTGTATTGAGATTCAAAAAAGAGAGAAGAAGCCATCTAGATAATAACTATGGACCCGTAGGTCTGAGGTAAACTACTCACACTTCATCGGAGAGGCTATGGTGTTGATGTAGAAGCCCTCCGTGATCGATGCCCCCTTCGGCGGAGCTCCGGAGCAGGCCCCAAGATGGGATCTCATGGATACCGAAAGTTACGGCGGTGGAATTAGGGTTTTGGCTCCGTATCTGATCATTTGGGGGTACGTAGGTATATATAGGAGGAAGAAGTACGTCGGTGGAGCAACAGTGGGCCCACGAGGGTGGAGGGCGCGCCTGGGCGGGTAGGCACGCCCCCTACCTCGTGGCCTCCCTGTTAGTTGCTTGACATAGGGTCCAAGTCTCCTGGCTCATGTTCAGTGAGAAAATCATGTTCCCGAAGGTTTCATTCCGTTTGGACTCCATTTGATATTCCTTTTCTTCGAAACTCTAAAATAGGCAAAAACAACAATTCTGGGCTGGGCCTCCGGTTAATAGTTTAGTCCCAAAAATAATATAAAAGTGTATAATAAAGCCCAATAATGTCCAAAACACTAGATAATATAGCATGGAGCAATAAAAAAAATTATAGATACGTTGGAGACGTATCAAGCATCCCCAAGCTTAATTCATGCTCATCCTCGAGTTGGTAAATGATAAAAACAGAATTTTTGATGTGGAATGCTACTAGGCATAATCTCAATGTAATTCTTCTTAATTGTGGCATGAATATTCATATCCGAAAGGTTCAAGATAAAAGTTTAATATTGACATTGAAATAATAATACTTCAAGCATACTAACTATGCAATTATGTCTTCTCAAAATAACATGGCCAAAGAAAGTTCATCCCTACAAAATCATATAGTTTAGTCATGCTCCATTTTCATCACACAAGAATGCTCTCATCATACACAACCCCGATGACAAGCCAAGCAATTGTTTTATACTTTAGTAAGCTCAAACTTTATAAACCTTCACGCAGTACATGAGCGTGAGCCATGGATATAGCACTATGGGTGGAATAGAGTATAATGATGGGGGTTATGTGGAGAAGACAAAAAGGAGAAAGTCTCACATCAACGAGGCTAATCAATGAGCTATGGAGATGCTCATCGATTGATGTTAATGCAAGGAGTATGGATTGCCATGCAACAGATGCACTAGAGCTATAAATGTATGAAAGCTCAACAAAAGAAACTAGTGGGTGTGCATCCAACTTGCTTGCTCATGAAGACCTAGGGCACTTGAGGAGGCCCATTGTTGGAATATACAAGCCAAGTTCTATAATGAAAATTTTCCACTAGTATATGAAAGTGACAAAACAAGAGACTCTCTATCATGAAGATCATGGTGCTACTTTGAAGCACAAGTGTGGAAAAAGGATAGTAGCATTGTCCCTTTGGGGGGGGCTTCATTTTTTTATTTTGCCTTTCTATTTTTTTATTGGGACAATGCTCTATTAAATGATGATCATCACACTTCTATTTATTTACAACTCAATGATTACAACTCGATACTAGAACAAGGTATGACTCTATATGAATGCCTCCGGCGGTGTACCGGGATATGCAATGAATCAAGTGTGACATGTATGGAAAATTATGAACGATGGCTTTGCCACAAATACGATGTCAACTACATGATCATGCAAAGCAATATGACAATGATGAACGTGTCATGATAAACGAAATGGTGGAAAGTTGCATGGCAATATATCTCGGAATGGCTATGGAAATGACATAATAGGTAGGTATGGTGGCTGTTTTGAGGAAGATATAAGGAGGTTTATGTGTGAAAGAGCGTATCATATCACGGGGTTTGGATGCACCGGCGAAGTTTGCACCAACTCTCAATGTGAGAAAGGGCAATGCACGGTACCGAAGAGGCTAGCAATGATGGAAGGGTGAGAGTGCGTATAATCCATGGACTCAATATTAGTCATAAAGAACTCACATACTTATTGCAAAAATCTACAAGTCATCAAAAACCAAGCACTACGTGCATGCTCCTAGGGGGATAGATTGGTAGGAAAAGACATGCTCGTCCCCGACCGCCACTCATAAGGAGGACAATCAAAGAACACCTCATGTTTCAAATTTGTTACACAACGTTTACCATACGTGCATGCTACGGGACTTGCAAACTTCAACACAAGTATTTCTCAATTTCACAACTACTCAACTAGCACAACTTTAATATCACTACCTCCATATCCCAAAACAATCATCAAGCATCAAACTTCTCTTAGTATTCAACACACTCATAAGAGAATTTTATTATTAATCTTGTATACCTAGCATATTAGGATTATTTAAGCAAATTACCATGCTATTTAAGACTCTCAAAATAATCTAAGTGAAGCATGAGAGATCAATAGTTTCTATAAAACAAATCCACCACCGTGCTCTAAAAGATATAAGTGAAGTACTAGAGCAAAACTATATAACTCAAAAGATATAAGTGAAGCACATAGAGTATTCTAATAATTTCCGAATCATGTGTGTCTCTCTCAAAAGGTGTGTACAGCAAATATGATTGTGGTAAACTAACAAATAAAGACTCAAATCATACAAGACGCTCCAAGCAAAGCACATATCATGTGGTGAATAAAAATATAGCTCCAAGTAAAGTTACCGATAGAAGTAGACGAAAGAGGGGATGCCATCTTTGGAAGGCAATCCATAAGTGGCTCTCATAATAGATTCATAAGGTAATTTAATTTTCTTTCTAGGAAAGTGTTCCATGCCTTTCCTTAACGGAAATTGGAATCTAATATTTACTTCCTTCATATCAATAATCGCACCAATCGTTCTAAGGAAAGGTCTACCAAGAATAATAGGACATGAAGGATTGCAATCTATGTCAAGAACGATAGAATCTACGGACACATGATTCCTATTTGCAACAATAAGAACATGATTAATTCTTCCCATAGGTTTCTTAATGGTGGAATCCGCAAGGTGCAAGTTTAGAGAGCAATCATCAAAATCACGGAAACCTAACAAATCACATAAAGTCTTTGGAATCGTGGAAACACTATCACCCAAATCACACAAAGCATAGCATTCATGATCTTTAATTTTAATTTTAATAGTTGGTTCCCACTCATCATAAAGTTTTCTAGGGATAGAAACTTCCAACTCAAGTTTTTCTTCATAAGATTGCATCAAAGCATCAACGATATGTTTAGTAAAAAGCTTTATTTTGGCTATAAGCATGAGGAGAATTTAGCACGGATTGCAACAAGGAAATACAATCTATCAAAGAGCAATTATCATAATTAAATTCCTTGAAATCCAAAATAGTGGGTTCATCAATATTTAAAGTTTTGACTTCTTCAATCCCACTTTTAACAATTTTAGCATCAAGATCTAAAGACTCCGAATTTTTGGAACGCCGTCTAGGTAAAGGTGGATCACAATCAGTCCCATCATTATCAAGATTAATATTGCAAAACAAAGATTTAATAGGGGACACATCAATAAATTTTAGATCTTCATCTTTATTATCATGGTCTTCCGGCTTAGAGGCCATCTTATTAACTAAGGTAGCCTGCTTATCTGAAACTTTAGCTATCAACTTCTCAAGACAAGCGATTTGGGGTCTCAAACCATCAAATTCTTTAGACATATCATCGAGCTCTTTATTCATATAACTCATTAACCTTTTTTGATCCTTAAGCCCGTTTCTAAAGAAACTATTATGCTCAAATTGCAAGACCAAAAAACTCCTACCATTGCTTTCGATTTCTTCTAACCTTTTAAGGTGAAGATCACCAAATCGGGGAAGAGCCATCATGACAAGCAAGAAATCCAACACACAAGCAAACAAGAAACGGGAAAAAAAGACAAACAGGAAAGAGAGGGAGGATAGAGAGAGAGGGCGAATAAAACGGCAAGGGTGAAGTGGGGGAGAGGAAAACGAGAGGCAAATGGCAAATAATGTAATGCGGGAGATAAGGGTATGTGATGGGTACTTGGTATGTTGACTTTTGCGTAGACCTCCCCGGCAACGGCGCCAGAAATCCTTCTTTCTACCTCTTGAGCACTTGCGTTGGTTTTCCCTTGAAGAGGAAAGGGTGGTGCAGCAAAGTAGCATAAGTATTTCCCTTAGTTTTTGAGAACCAAGGTATCAATCCAGTAGGAGGCTAAGCGCGAGTACCTCGCACCTACACAAAATAAATAAATCCTCGCAACCAACGCGATAAGGGGTTGTCAATCCCTACACGCTCACTTACGAGAGTGAGATCTGGTAGATATGATAAGATAATATTTTTGGTATTTTTATGATAAAGATGCAAAGTAAAACAAAAGCAATGAAAATAACTAAGTATTGGAAGATTAATATGATGAAGATAGACCCGGGGGCCATAGGTTTCACTAGTGGCTTTTCTCAAGAGCGTAGATATTTTACGGTGGGTGAACGAATTACTGTTGAGCAATTGACAGAATTGAGCATAGTTATGAGAATATCTAGGTATGATCATGTATATAGGCATCATGTCCAAGACAAGTAGACCGACTCCTGCCTGCATCTACTACTATTACTCCACACATCGACCGCTATCCAGCATGCATCTAGAGTATTAAGTTCATAAGAACAGAGTAACGCCTTAAGCAAGATGACATGATGTAGAGGGATAAATTCATGCAATATGATTAAAAAAACCATCATGTTATCCTCGATGGCAATAATACAATACGTGCCTTGCTGCCCCTACTGTCACTGGGAAAGGACACTGCAAGATTGAACCCAAAGCTAAGCACTTCTCCCCTTGCAAGAAAGATCAATCTAGTAGGCCAAACCAAACTGATAATTCGAAGAGACTTGCAAAGATAACCAATCATACATAAAATAATTCAGAGAAGATTCAAATATAGTTCATAGATAAACTTGATCATAAACCCACAATTCATCGGTCTCAACAAACACACCGCAAAATAAGATTACATCGAATAGATCTCCACAAGGGAGGGGGAGAACTTTGTATTGAGATCCAAAAAAGAGAGAAGAATCCATCTAGCTAATAACTATGGACCCGTAGGTCTGAGGTAAACCACTCACACTTCATCGGAGAGGCTATGGTGTTGATGTAGAAGCCCTCCGTGATCGATGCCCCCTGGGCGGAGCTCCGGAACAGGCCCCAAGATGGGATCTCGTGGATACAGAAAGTTATGGCGGTGGAATTCGGGTTTTGGCTCCGTATCTGATCGTTTGGGGGTACATAGGTATATATAGGAGGAAGAAGTACGTCAGTGGAGCAACAGGGGGCCGACGAGGGTGGAGGGCGCGCCTGGGGGGTAGGCGCGCCCCCTACCTCGTGGCCTCCCTGTTGGTTGCTTGACGTAGGGTCCAAGTCTCCTGGATCATGTTCGGTGAGAAAATCACGTTCCCCAAGGTTTCATTCCGTTTGGACTCCGTTTGATATTCCTTTTCTTCAAAACCCTAAAATAGGCAAAAAAACAACAATTCTGGGCTGGGCCTCCGGTTAATTAGTTAGTCCCAAAAATAATATAAAAGTGTATAATAAAGCCCAAAAATGTCCAAAACAGTAGATAATATAGCATGGAGCAATCAAAAAATTTAGATACGTTGGAGACGTATCAGCATTAAACGATAGCGCTTGTTGGGAGGCAACCCAATTTTATTTTTGTTCTTTGCCTTTTGCTCATGTTTAGTAATAAATAATCTATCTAGCCTCTGGTTAGATGTGGTCTTATGTTTGTGCCAAGTAGAGCCTTTAGGATCTTCTTGGATGATTGTTGTTTGATCTTGCTGATAAAAACAGAAAGTATCCGCTCAGGAAAATAATTATAGTTTTTTACCAGAGAGTGATAAAATACCAATTACAACTGAATTAGATCATTATACAAATTGTCCTGGTCTTCCTAATTTTTCAGAATTTTTGGAGTTACAGAAGTATTCGAAACCTCCAGATTGCTACAGACTGTTTTGTTTTTGATAGATTTTGTCTTCTATGTGTTGTTTGCTTATTTTGATGAATCTATGAGTAGTATCGGAGGGTATGAACCATAGAGAAGTTGGAATACAGTAGATGTTACACCAATATGAATTTAGAATGAGTTCACAACAGTACCAAAAGTGGTGATTTATTTTCTTATACTAACGGAGCTTAAGAGTTTTCTATTAAGTTTTGTGTTGTGAAGTTTTCAAGTTTTGGGTACAGATTCGATGGATTACGGAATTAGGAGTGGCAAGAACCTAAGCTTGGGGATGCCCAAGGCACCCCAAGGTAATATTCAAGGACAACCAAGAGCCTAAGCTTGGGGATGCCCCGGAAGGCATCCCCTCTTTCGTCTTCGTTCATTGGTAAGTTTACTTGAGGCTATATTTTTATTCACCACATGATATGTGTTTTGCTTGGAGCGTCATTTTATTTTATTTTTTTGCTTGCTATTTGAATAAAATACCAAGATCTGAAATTCTTAAATGTTAGAGAGTCTTCACATAGTTTCATAATTATTCGACTACTCATTGATCTTCACTTATATCTTTTGGAGTAGTTTGTCGTTTGCTCTAGTACTTCACTTATATCTTTTTAGAGCAGGCCGGTAGTTTTATTTTGAAGAAATTGTTGAACTATCATTCTTCACTTATATTATTTTGAGAGTCTTTAGAACAGCATGGTAATTTTCTTTGGTTATGAAATTAGTCCTAATATGATGGGCATCCAAGTTGGGTATAATAAAAACTTTCATATAAAGTGCATTGAATACTATGAGAAGTTTGATACTTAATAATTGTTTTGAGATATAAAGATGGTGATATTAGAGTCGTGCTAGTTGAGTAATTGTGAAATTGAGAAATACTTGTCTTGAGGTTTGCAAGTCCCGTAGCATGCACATATGGTAACCGTTCTGTGACAAATTTGAAGCATGAGGTGTTTTTTGATTTCCTTACTTATGAGTGGCGGTCGGGGACGAGCGATGGTCTTTTCCTACCAATCTATCCCCCTAGGAGCATGCATGTAGTGCTTGGTTTTTATGACTTATAGATTTTTGCAATAAGTATGTGAGTTCTTTATGACTAATGTTGAGTCCATGGATTATATGCACTCTCACCCTTCCATCATTGCTAGCCTCTTCGGTACCGTGCATTGCCCTTTCTCACCTCAAGAGTTGGTGCAAACTTCGTCGGTGCATCCAAACCCCGTGATATGATACGCTCTATCACACATAAGCCTCCTTATATCTTCCTCAAAACAGCCACCATACCTACCTATTATTGCATTTCCATAGCCATTCCGAGATATATTGCCATGCAACTTTCCACCATTCCGTTTATTATGACACGCTCCATCATTGTCATATTGCCTTGCATGATCATGTAGTTGACATCGTATTTGTGGCAAGGCCACCATTCATTTTTCATACATGTCACTCTTGATTCACTGCATATCCCGGTACACCGCCGGAGGCATTCACATAGAGTCATATTTTGTTCTAAGTATCGAGTTGTAATCCTTGAGTTGTGAGTAAATAAAAGTGTGATGATCTTCATTATTAGAGCATTGTCCCATGTGAGGAAAGGATGATGGACACTCTGATTACCCCATAAGTCGGGATGAGATTCCGGACAAATATATATATATATATATATATATATATATATAGGAGGCCAAAGAAGCCCAAATAAAAAAAGTGGCCATAAAAAGAGAAAAAAGGCCCAATTAAAAAACGAGAGAAAAAGAGAGAAGGGGCAATGTTACTATCCTTTTTCCACACTTGTGCTTCAAAGTAGCACCATGATCTTCATGATAGAGAGTCTCTTATTTTGTCACTTTCATATACTAGCGGGAAATTTTCATTATAGAACTTGGCTTGTATATTCCAATGATGGGCTTCCTCAAAATGCCCTAGGTCTTCGTGAGCAAGCAAGTTGGATGCACACCCACTTAGTTTCTTTTGTTGAGCTTTCATATATTTATAGCTCTAGTGCATCTCTTGCATGGCAATCCCTAACTCCTTCCATTGACATCAATTGATGGGCATCTCCATTGCCCGTTGATTAGCCGCGTCAATGTGAGACTTTCTCCTTTTTTGTCTTCTCACACAACCTCCATCATCATATTCTATTCCATCCATAGTGCTATGTCCATGGCTCGCGCTGATATATTGTGTGAAAGTTGAAAGAGTTTGAAAAGGCTAAGTATGAAACAATTTCTTGGCTTGTTATCGGGGTTGTGCATGATGGGAGCATTTTGTGTGACGAAAATGAAGCATTGCCAAACTATATGATTTTGTAGGGATAAGCTTTCTTTGGCTATGTTATTTTGAGAGGACATAATTGCTTGGTTAGTATGCTTGAAGTATTATTGTTTTTGTGTCAATATTAAACTTTTGTCTTGAATCTTTTGGATCTGAATATTCATGCCACAATAAAGAAAATTACATTGAAAATTATGTTAGGTAGCATTCCACATCAAAAATTCTGTTTTTATCGTTTACCTACTCGAGGACGAGCAGGAATTAAGCTTGGGGATGCTTGATACGTCTCCAAGATTTTTTATTGTTCCATGCTATTAGATTATCCATCTAGGATGTTTTATATGCATTTATATGCTATTTTATATGACTTTTGGGACTAACCTATTAACCTAGAGCCCAGTGCCAGTTTCTGTTTTTTCCTTGTTTTTGAGTTTTATAGAAAAGGAATACCAAACGGAGTCCAATGGACGTGCCAATTTTTGACGATTTTTTATTGACCAAAAGAAGCCCTCGGAGTAAAAGAGTCCCGGACCGTCCACGATGGTGGGGGGTGCGCCCTACCCCCCCCCCCCCCCCGGCATGCCGCCCTATCTCGTGGACGACTTGGGGACCCCCTGACTTGTTCCCGACACCAAAAATTCCTATAAATACTAAAACCTCCAGAAAATAACCTAGATTGGGAGTTCCGCCACCGCAAGCTTCTGTAGCCACCGAAAACCAATCTAGACCCATTCCGGCACCCTGCCAGAGGGGGGAATCCCTCTCCGGTGGCCATCTTCATCATCCAGTCGCTCTCTATGATGAGGAGGGAGTAGTTCACCCTCGGGGCTGAGGGTATGTACCCGTAGCTATGTGTTTGATCTCTCTCTCTCTCTCGTGTTCTTGATTCGGCACGATCTTGATGTATCGCGAGCTTTGCTATTATAGTTTGATCTTATGATGTTTCTCCCCCTCTACTCTCTTGTAATGGATTGAGTTTTCCCTTTGAAGTTATCTTATCAGATTGAGTCTTTAAGGATTTGGGAACACTTGATGTATGTCTTGCATGTGCTTATCTGTGGTGACAATGGGATATTCAGGTGATCCACTTGATGTATGTTTTGGTGATCAACACGCGAGTTCCGCAACCTCGTGAACTTATGCATAGGGGTTGGCACACGGTTTCATCTTGACTCTCTGGTAGAAACTTTGGGGCACTCTTTGAAGTTCTTTGTGTTGGTTGAATAGATGAATCTGAGATTATGTGATGCATATCGTATAATCATACCCACGGATACTTGAGGTGACATTGGAGTATCTAGGTGACATTAGGGTTTTGGTTGATTTGTGTCTTAAGGTGTTATTCTAGTACGAACTCTAAGATAGATTGAACGGAAAGAATAGCTTTGTGTTATTTTACTACGGACTCTTGAATAGATCGATTAGAAAGGATAACTTTGAGGTGGTTTCGTACCCTACATTAATCTCTTCGTTTGTTCTCTGCTATTAGTGACTTTGGAGTGACTCTTTGTTGCATGTTGAGGTATTGTTATATGATCCAATTATGTTATTATTGTTGAGAGAACTTGCACTAGTGAAAGTATGAACCCTGGGCCTTGTTTCGAAGCATTGCAATACTGTTTTCGCTCACTTTTATCATTAGTTAACTTGCTGTTTTTATATTCAGATTACAAAAACCTATATCTACCATCCATATTGCACTTGTATCACCATCTCTTCGCCGAACTAGTGCATCTATACAATTTACCATTGTATTGGGCGTGTTGGGGACACACGAGACTCTTTGTTATTTGGTTGCAGGGTTGTTTGAGAGATACCATCTTCATCCTACGCCTCCTACTGATTGATAAACCTTAGGTCATCCACTTGAGGGAAATTTGTTACTGTCCTAAGAACCTCTGCACTTGGAGGCCCAACAACGTCTACAAGAAGAAGGTTGTGTAGTAGATATCACTCCCCTGCCAGCGCCGGAAGACCCGTATGTGGGAATTCAACCCGGAGGGCCCTCGAACTCTGCAACATTTCTTTGGCACAACACACAAAGGGATCTGGAAGTTACTCTTCAAGGCCCGGGAAAAGAGGTGGCCCAGGAAGACCGAAGACATCGGGCTCGACATCTCACATCCTGCTTCTCCGGTAAGCGTTCTATTTCCGAACATAACCTGGATCCCTCAATCAAAGGGGCATGCTAAGTTTGAATTCCTTATTTAGGGCTGGACAACCAAGGTGGAGCGGATAAGGTGTTCGACTCCTCTGCCCAAAAACCCAGCCAATCCTCTATTAACAAGAATGTTGGTCCTGGTGCCATACCAGGTGCCGGTGAAGAAGGACAAGAAGAAGAGAGAGGGGGGCACTTCAGACGCAGTGTCCGGAGAAGCTGAAACCCAAACCTCTCACGAGGGCGACGATGACGAGGACGAGGAGGAGGACGTAGAAGATCCTCCCCGCAAGGGTAAGAAAAGGGCGGCCTCCGAAGACCTGGAGGCCGAAGCATCCAAGGGTAACAAGATCATCCTCTCCGATGACTCGGAATCAGATGTCGAGGCTATCCCGAAGCATCGTCGCCGGACAAAGCCCAAAGCTGACTGATACGTCTCCAACGTATCTATAATTTTGGATTGCTCCGTGCTATATTATCTACTGTTTTGGACATTATTGGGCTTTATTATCCACTTTTATATTATTTTTGGGACTAACATATTAATCGGAGGCCCATCCCAGAATTACAGTTTTTTGCCTATTTTAGGGTTTCGAAGAAAAGGAATATCAAACAGAGTCCAAACGGAATGAAACCTTCGGGAACGTGATTTTCTCAACGAACATGATCCAGGAGACTTGGACCCTACATCAAGAAATAAAGGAGGAAGCCACGAGGTAGGGGGCGCGCCTACCCCACCAGGCGCGCCCTCCACCCTCGTGGGCCCCCTGTTGCTCCACCGACGTACTCCTTCCTCCTATATATACCTACGTACCCCCAAACGATAAGATACGGAGCCAAAACCCTAATTCCACCGTCGTAACTTTCTATATTCACGAGATCCCATCTTGGGGCCTGTTCCGGAGCTCCGCTGGAGGGGGCATCCATGACGGAGGGCATCTACATCAACACCATAGCCTCTCCGATGAAGTGTGAGTAGTTTACCTCAGACCTTTGGGTCCATAGTTATTATCTAGATGGCTTCTTCTCTCTTTTTGGATCTCAATACAATGTTCTCCCCCTCTCTTGTGGAGATCTATTCGTTGTAATCTTCTTTTTGCGGTGTGTTTGTTGAGAGCGATGAATTGTGGGTTTATGATCAAGATTATCTATGAACAATATTTGAATCTTCTCTGAATTATTTTATGTATGATTGGTTATCTTTGCAAGTCTCTTTGAATTATCAGTTTGGTTTGGCCTACTAGATTGATCTTTCTTGCAATGGGAGAAGTGCTTAGCTTTGGGTTCAATCTTGCGGTGTCCTTTCCTAGTGATAGTAGGGGCAGCAAGGCACGTATTGTATTGTTGCCATCGAGGATAACAAGATGGCGTTTTTATCATATTGCATGAATTTATCCCTCTACATCATGTCATCTTGCCTAAGGCATTACTCTGTTTTCATGAACTTAATACTCTAGATGCATGCTGGATAGCGGTCAATGAGTGGAGTAATAGTAGTAGATGCAGGCAGGAGTCGGTCTACTTGTTTCGGACGTGATGCCTATATACATGATCATACCTAGATATTCTCATAACTATGCTCAATTTTGTCAATTGCTCAACAGTAATTCGTTCACCCACCGTAAAATACTTATGCTCTTGAGAGAAGCCACTAGTGAAACCTATGGCCCCCGGGTCTATCTTCATCATTTTAATCTTCCAATACTTAGGTATTTCCTTCGCTTTTTACTTTGCTTTTATTTTACTTTGCATCTTTATCACAAAAATACCAAAAAAATATTATTCTATCATATCTATCAGATCTCACTCTCGTAAGTGATCGTGAAGGGATTGACAACCCCTTATCGCATTGGTTGCGAGGAGTTATTTGTTTTGTGCAGGTACGAGGGATTTGGGTGCAGCCTCCTACTGGATTGATACCCTGGTTCTCAAAAACTGAAGGAAATACTTACGCTACTTTGCTGCATCATCCTTTCCTCTTCAAGGACATCCAACGCAGTGCTCAAGAGGTAGCAACAAGAATTTCTGGAGCCGTTGCTGGGGAGGTTCGCGCAAGTCATTATTTGACTCCCGGCAATGAGCCATTTCTGGCACCGTTGCCGGGTAGTCTACGCAAAAGACAGCATACCAAGTACCCATCACAACCCTTATCTCCCGCATTACATTATTTGCCATTTGCCTCTCGTTTTCCTCTCCCCCACTTCACCCTTGCCATTTTATTCGCCCTCTCTCTCTATCCTCCCTCTCTTTCTCTATTTGCCTCTTTTTGCTCGCTTGCTTTTTGTTTTCTTGTGTGTTGGATTGCTTGCTTGTCACGATGGCTCAAGATAACACTAAATTGTGTGACTTTACCAATACCAACAACAATGATTTTATTAGCACTCCGTTCGCTCCTCTTACCGATGCTGAATCTTGTGAAATTAATGCCGCTTTGCTGAATTTTGTCATGAAAGATCCGTTTTCCGGCCTTCCTAGTGAAGATGCCGCTACCCATCTAAATAGCTTCGTTGATTTGTGTGATATGCAAAAGAAGAAAGATGTGGACAACGATATTGTTAAGTTGAAGCTATTTCCTTTTTCGCTTAGAGATCATGCTAAAGCTTGGTTTTCGTCTTTGCCTAAAAATAGTATTGATTCTTGGAACAAGTGCAAAGATGCTTTTATCTCTAAGTATTTTCCTCCCGCTAAGATCATCTCCCTTAGAAACAATATTATGAATTTTAAGAAACTTGATCATGAACATGTTGCACAAGCTTGGGAGAGAATGAAATTAATGATACGTAATTGCCCTACTCATGGTTTGAATTTGTGGATGATTATACAAAAAATTTATGCCGGATTGAATTTTGCTTCTAGAAATCTTTTAGATTCGGCCGCGGGAGGCACTTTTATGGAAATCACTTTAGTAGAAGCTACTAAACTCCTAGATAATATTATGGTTAATTATTCTCAATGGCATACTGAAAGATCTTCTAATAAAAAGGTGCATGTGATAGAAGAAATTAATGTTTTGAGTGGAAAGACGGATGAACTTATGAAATTATTTGCTAGTAAGAGTGTTTATTCTGATCCTAATGATATGCCCTTGTCTAATTTCATTGAGAATAATAATCAATCTATGGATGTGAATTTTGTTGGTAGGAATAATTTTGGTAACAACGCGTATAGAGGAAACTTTAATCCTAGGCCTTATCCTAGTAATCCCTCTAATAATTATGGAAATTCCTGCGACAACTCTTATGGAAATTTCAATAAGATGCCCTCTGAATTTGAGAATAGTGTTAAGGAATTTATGAATTCGCAAAAGAATTTCAATGCTTTGACTGAAGAAAATTGCTTAAAGTTGATGATTTGGCTAGGAACGTTGATAGAATTTCTCTTGATGTTGATTATTTAAAGCTTAGAACTATTCCTCCTAAGCATGATATCAATGAGTCTTTCAAAGCCATGAGAATTTCCATTGATGAGTGCAAAGAAAGAACCGCTAGGATGCTGGCTAAGAAAGATGCCTTTATAAGAGCATGTTCTTCTAGTTCCTATGAAAATAAAGATGAAGATCTAAAAGTTATTGATGTGTCCCCTATTAAATCTTTGTTTTGCAATATGAATCTTGATAATGATGGGACTGAATATGATCCACCTTTACCTAGAAGGCGTTCCAAAAATTTGGAGTTTTTAGATCTTGATGCTAAATTTGATGAAAGTGGGATTGAAGAAATTAAAACCCTAGATGTTGCTAAACCCACTATTCCGGATTTCGAGGAATTTAATTATGAAAATTGCTCTTTGATTGATTGTATTTCCTTGTTGCAATCCATGCTAAATTATCCTCATGCTTATAGTCAAAATAAAGCGTTTACTAAACATATCGTTGATGCCTTGACGCAATCTTATGAAGAAAAACTTGAGTTGGAAGTTTCTATCCCTAGAAAACTTTATGATGAGTGGGAACCAACTATTAAAATTAAGATTAAAGATCATGAGTTCTATGCTTTATGTGATTTGGGTGCTAGTGTTTCCACGATTCCAAAGACTTTGTGTGATATGTTAGGTTTCCGTGATTTTGATGATTGCTCTTTAAACTTACACCTTGCGGATTCCACTATTAAGAAACCAATGGGAATAATCAATTATGTTATTATTGTCGCAAATAGGAATTATGTGCCCATAGATTTTATTGTTCTTGAAATAGATTGCAATCCTTCATGTCCTATTATTCTTGGTAGACCTTTCTTTAGAACGATTGGTGCAATTATTGATATGAAGGAAGGAAATATCAGATTCCAATTTCCATTAAGGAAAGGCATGGAACACTTTCCTAGAAAGAAAATTAAATTACCTTATGAATCTATTAAGAGAGCCACTTATGGATTGCCTACCAAAGATAGCAATACCTAGATCTATCCTTGTTTTTTATGCCTAGCTAGGGGCGTTAAACGATAGCGCTTGTTGGGACGCAACCCAATTTTACTTTTATTACTTGTTTTTTTTCTCATGTTTAGAAATAAATAATTTACCTAGCCTCTGTTTCGGTTGTGTTTTTTGTGTTTAATTAGTGTTTGTGCCAAGTAGAACCGTTGGGAAGACTTGGGGAAAGTCTTGTTATCTTGCTGTAAAAAACAGAAACTTAAGCGCTCACGAGGACTGCTGCCATTTTTATTTGGAAAGTGCTATTTAGTTAATTCTTTTTGGAAATGATTAATAGATACAGTACTCACGTCCAGAAATTTATTTTAGAATTTGTGGGGTTCCAGATCTTGCGCTAGTTGCAGATTACTACAGACTGTTCTGTTTCTGACAGATTCTGTTTTTGTGTGTTGTTTGCTTATTTTGATGAATCTATGGCTAGTAAAATAGTTTATAAACCATAGAGAAGTTGGAATACAGTAGGTTTAACACCAATATAAAAAAAAGAATGAGTTAATTACAGTACCTTGAAGTGGTCTTTTGTTTTCTTTCGCTAACGAAGCTCACGAGATTTTCTTCTTTAAGTTTTGTGTTGTGAAGTTTTCAAGTTTTGGGTAAAGATTTGATGGACTATGGAAAAAGGAGTGGCAAGAGCCTAAGCTCGGGGATTCCCATGGAACCCCCAAGTTAATCTAAGGTCACCTAAAAGCCAAAGCCTGGGGATGCCCCGGAAGGCATCCCCTCTTTCGTCTACTTCTATCGGTAACTTTACTTGGAGCTATATTTTTATTCACCACATGATATGTGTTTTGCTTGGAGCGTCTTGTATGATTTGAATCTTTGATTTTTAGTTTACCACAATCATCCTTGCTGTACACACCTTTTGAGAGAGCCATACATGATTTGGAATTTGTTAGAATACTCTATGTGCTTCGCTTATATTATTTGAGTTATATAGTTTTGCTCTAGTACTTCACTTATATCTTTTAGAGCACGGTGGTGGAATTGTTTTATAGAAACTATTGATCTCTCATGCTTCACTTAGATTATTTTGAGAGTCTTAAATAGCGTGGTAATTTTCTTCAATAATCCTAATATGCTTGGTATTCAAGAATAGTAAAAACTTTCTTATGAGTCTGTTGAATGCTATGAGAAGTTTGATGCTTGATAATTGTTTTGAGATATGAAGATGGTGATATTAAAGTTGTGCTAGTTGAGTAGTTGTGAATTTGAGAAATACTTGTGTTAAACTCTGTGATTCCCGTAGCATGCACGTATGGTGAACCGTTATGTGATGAAGTCGGAGCATGATTTATTTTTTGATTGTCTTCCTTATGAGTGGCGGTCGGTGCCGGGGGACTAATCCACGAGCACCTATGGGACCGGCGGACCGAGTCCCTTTCGGTTCGGCGGGGGCGAGGGTCGCACGAAGAGCGGATCGAGGCGAAGCACACGAGCAGTTTACCCAGGTTCGGGCCGCAGATGCGTAAAACCCTACTCCTGCTTTGTGGTTTGTATTGAGTTCTTACTCGGGAGCGCGGAGTGCTACAGTACACCCCAGCAGCTAACGAGACCGAGCGTGAGTGTTCTCTTTTTTTTGGAACCCCCTCTACGTTGCGCATGGGCCTCCTTTTATATGCTCAAGGGGTCACCGACAGGTGGCAACGTAGACAAGGGTAAAAATGGAAAGGTGTTGCGGTTGGTACAACTACCTGCTACAGCGTATCATACCTAACCCTGATGGCAGGGGACTAGGGCATTAAATGCCCGTCTGCGTCGCCTAAATAGTGCAAAAGGGACCGTCAGGGACGCCACCGCTCGCCACGATGGGAATCTTGTCAGCGCCGCTTGCCACCGCACACCGCTGGCTGCACAGCCTCCCACCACGTATGCCTGGAAGGGTCCCAGAGCGACACGTTGGTGGATGTGCTGGAGCGCGGGCACAGAGTGGTGGCTTGCCGCGGCAAGCGCCTTGTCGCGGTCGTTGTCTTGTCGCGCCCGGGAGCTTGTCGCTCACCGGGCCTTGCCGGGACGCGTGGCGCGTCGCAGCAAGCTCCTTGAGATGCCTTGGTTGGCCTTCCCGGCAAGCTCCTCTTGCCGGGGTCTTGAGATGCCTTGGTTGGCCTTCCCGGCAAGATCCTCTTGCCGGGGTCTTGAGATGCCTTGGTTGGCCTTCCCGGCAAGCTCCTCTTGCCGGGGTCTTGTCTCCTTGGCTTGGATACTTTGTCCTTGAATGGCTCCAAAGGAACCACGGAGGACCTTGGCGGTCACCCGGCAAGCCTTGCCGCGGGATGCTGCGACTACCCGTGCACAAGTTCGGGGTACTAGGGTACCCCTACTCTAGTACACCGACAGGAGCCCCCGGGCCTGGGCCATACACGGTGCCGAGCGCTGTTGGGCCAGGCCCAAAACAGGGCACGGGCACGCGCGGCCTGGGTTACGCCGTATCTCTCCCCGTATCCACCGCGCCCTCCCCGAACGGCACGCGTTGAATGCGGCATCGTGGGAGAGATCGTGGGTGGTTTCTTTATTCGGAAAGGCGGAACATCCGCCCCCTCCCTCTTTATAAGCAGGGGAAACAGGGGTAGTTCGCCCATTGGCCGGTTGCTACTCCAATCTCGGAAATCTCCGCCGCTCCCTCGTCTTCCCAAAGCTGAAACAGAGCAGCGCCCCGCCCCCCATCGCCACCAGCACCACCAACACCGTCGACCTCCTCCACCACTTCCGCCATGGCTCCGAGAGCCGACAAAGGGAAGGTCGTGAAGTCGACCGAGGCACAGCGGCTTGCGGCGCTGCGAAAGGAGCGGGCAATCTTCCCCCCCCCAAGCTCGCCGCGAGGGAGCTGAGGGAGAATTACTACCTCTTCTGGTCGATGGAGACGCGAGCGCATCCGCGCACGAAGGTACTTCCAGCCGCCGCTTGGAAAATGGCTCCAAACGGATATCCTTTCTTCGCCTTGTTCTTCTACTGCGGGCTCTGCCCGCCCTTCTCTGAGTTTTTCTGCGATATTATGAACACCTACGGGTTCCGCCTCCTTGACTTCACCCCCAATGTTGTTCTGACCATGGCAGTTTTCGCACATCTCTGTGAAAACTTTGTCGGAGACTATCCCAATGTAGCCCTTTTTCGCCACTTCTTTATGCCCCGAGTAGAGAGAGGAGAGCCTTTATCCGGCGGAATCGCCTGGATCTCGAGGGCCAGCAAGAAGGACACTTACCTGGAGGGAGAGTTCCGCGGCAAGTGGAAGGAATGGAGAGCAGACTGGTGCTGGATTGCCGAGGAGAACCCGCAGCCGTTTACTGCCCGGCGCCAAGCTCCAGTAGCACGCGGCAGCGATTGGAGTGACGTGGCCCCGGAAGACGATAGGCTGAAGATTGCCGTCACCCGGATCCTACGCCTCATGCTTGCCGGGCTCACTGTAGGCGCTGCTGGCGCAGATTTTCTTCGCCGCCGCATCGCCCCCTGCAGGAACGGGGGAGGCCCGCCTGGGAATTCAAGAATTCGGCGGATATCATGAGGCTGCGTCCGGGCCTCAACTTCAACTTCACTGTTCTGGAGCTTAACGCGATGCTCTAGGAGCTGTTCAAGTACGACCCTCAACATCCCGAAGTGTTCAGGTTGCCGACGGGTGTCGTTCCGCTGTGCAACAACTCCGCGCTCGGCCGCATCCGTGCAATGATGCCGCTGTGCGATTCGCATGGAATTGTCCCAACTTGGCAAGAGCCTGCAGATGACGTCGTGCAGCAGTTCTTTAACGGCTTGGTAGAAGTGCCGGTCCGCTCCGATGAAAAGAAGAGCCTCACCCGCGACACCACCGATGCGGAGATGACACGCATTGCCACTAGGCTGGAAGAGGCGGCGGCAGCCGCTGCCGCGGGCGAATTTGGATTCACCATGGAGGAGGCAGAGGCAGCAGAGGCGGCAAGCCGTGGCGAGTGAGAGGAGCTCGTCCGCGAGAAAGAGCTTGCCGGGCATAACGTCGAGTCAAGCGAGCCCGCCGAGGATACGAGCGGCTCGCTGGAGATCAACTCCTCTTCCTCCTCATCTTCAGGCGGCTCGCCGCAAGCAGAGCCTCCATCCCCACCAAGAAGGCGTCTCCGCAAGGCCGGGGACGTAGCGGAGCGGCAGACGAGTCAACAGCCGCCGCGCCGCGCGACACGCTCCACCGCGGCAAGTACTGTTGCCGCGGGAGCACGTCACGCTGCTGCGGCAACTGGAGCGGGGTCTTGCCGGACCACCGCTTCTGCTCTTGCTGCTTCTCACGCCGCGGCGGCGGCCGGAGCGGGGTCGTCTCAGACCACCGCCACTGTTCCCGCCAAGCGGCCAAGGGAACCTACTCCTCCGCCTCCTCGCGCCGGTCGTGAGCCGGACTTCGACTTCTCCGCGTTCAGCTCCGACGAGGAAGAAGAAGAGTAAGATTCTCTTGTTGTACTTGTAGTTCTTCAATTCTTGCTGTTTTGCCTTGTATCTCATTTTCTTTACTCTGAACTTATTCCTTTTTAGGACTCTGGCTCAGAGAGCAGCGAAGAGAGCCAAGGTTCCGGTGATTGTCATCGAGGACGAACCCACCGCGACAGCAGGGGGTGCGTCCGAGACAACCTTGCCGGACTCGGCAACTGTTCTCCAGAGCAGCCCCCAGCATAAGTATATGGTTCGCTTTCCGCTGTTAGGCGCGCATGGATACTCTTTCTTTGCTGACATCTGACTGTTGGTTTGTGTAGGAGCAGAGCAGCCCCACCAGGAGCGCCCGGAGGCCGCCCCCGAAATGCCAAGGGAGAGTCCTCCGGCAAGGGAGAGTTCTCCGGCAAGGGAGAAGTCTCCGGCAAGGGAGAGTTCTCCGGCAAGGGACAGCACCAGCGGCCCCCCGGTGGCGGAGACTATGACTGCAGAACCCGGTACAGGTAACCTTCTCTTCAAAGCTTCCCTTGGGTTCTTCTTCTTTTGATCTTCTTTTTGGGTATTTGCTTGACTTTTCTCACTTTTCCGGCCATCAGACCCATCTGCTGCGGAGCCGATGGAGACCGAGGTTGCTGCCAACGACGCCGCTGCCACTGAAGAAGCAGCCGGCGCTGATGATCCCACCGGCGACGAGGCCGCCAAAGCCGCCGCTGCAGCAGCTGGCGAGGGGTCTGGCGATCGCACTGACGGCCCTGAGGCCGCAGGAGCGTCAGGCGCTACGTCGACCGCCGACCCGTCCGCCACTGCCGCAGTGCCAGGCTCTGAAGAGCCCCAGCCAGGCGTCTACTTGAAGGCCGGCGATGGCGTCTTCATCAACCTCCCCTGGGCATCAAGCTCCAGGGCGCCGGACGAAGGGGAGAGCTTCGACGGAGAGGTGCTCGCCTCCGCTGGGCTGACGCTGGTTGACGCGCCGAGCAGCAGCAGCAGCGAGCCTGAGGAGGAGCGGCTGCTGCGGAAGCTGTTGTCGCTCTACCGCGCGCGGCAAGCCAAGCTGGAATCCCGTGAGGCGCTTGTCGTGAAGGCGGGAGCGGACATCGAGAAGCGCACGGAGGAGCTCCGGGGTCTCAACCAGGAAGCTCTCCGGTCCCTGGCAGAGGAGCGGGAGCAACTCGCCGAAGAGCAGAAGGCCTTCTTCCTCGAGAAGGCTGAAGTCGAAGAGCAACAGCGGCTTGCCGCTGAAAAGCTGTCTGCGCAGGAGGGCGAGCTGGTGCAGCGGAAGGTCAACCTTGACGCCCACGAGGAGGATCTTGCCGCGCGCGAGCGAACATTCGGCGAAGCCCTCAAGCAAGCGGAGGATGCTGCCGCAGCCGCCGAGGCCGCCAAGAAGGAGCTGGAGATGAAGGTGGCGCAGCTGGAGGCCGATCTCAAGGCGAGCGGTGAGGAGCTTTCCGCGCTCAAGCGTGAGCGGGAGAAGGACGCCCACAGCAACTCAGAGCTGCAGGTTCGTCTCGCCGAGAAGGGCAAAGAGCTTAGCGCCGCCAAGGACTCCAACGCAGATCTTGAGTTGAAGCTGACCACTTTGACCAAGACGCTGGACGGCGCCAGGGAGCAGGAGGTGGCCTTGAAGGAGGAGATCAAGGGCGACAAGGCGCTGCTGGCGAGTGCTGCTGCCGCCCAGAATGCTTTTAGGGAGAATGTGGAGCACTGGACGGAGGGTCTCGTGAATGTTGCCGCAGACATTGACAGGGAGCTGGCGCAGCTGGGGATGGGGGATCTCGGGTATCCCTCCAACGAGAACCTCCAACCCAGCGCCAAGCTCATCTTGTTCTTCAAAGGCGTGGCGACGGCCCTCCAGCGACTCCGAGAGAGGATCCCAAAGCAGCTGGCCGACGAGTCGCGCAAGATCTACGCGGGAGCTCTTCAAAAGGTGTTTGTGAAGGTGGCCTTCCGCAACCCGGGCCTCAACCTCACCAACGTCCTCAAGACCCTGCCGCCGGATGCTGATCTGGAGGCGCTCAAGACCCTTGTCGCACCCATCGTGGACAAGGTGAGCGGGATCAAGAGGATTGAGGGCGATCGCGTAGACTAGGCCGCCCGTTTTCTTCTTTTCTTGTCGCTGCTGGTCATGTTATGAGAACAATCTGTTAGAGCCGCGACAAGCTACCTTGTAATATAACTCTATTCCGGGTAATGATTGCAATGTTATTCCCTTTACTTGATTCCTCCCTTTGTATGTTTTTGCCCTACGCTTTTAGGGAACTTGCCGGTGCAGGCACCATAGCCGCGAGCGCTGAGTGCGGGACGTCAGCAGCCTGCTGGCGGTGCCGCTACCGACAAGAAACCTTGTCGCAACTAGTCGCAGCTCACTTAAGTTGTTGAGAGGACTCAAAACAAAGTAAGGGAGCAACTAGCTACGAGTTGGTTCCTCCGCGCACAGGTTTTCCATACAAAGTGCGGTCGTTCAAGGGAGATAACTTAAAAATTTTAAAAATCTGATTGCTCAAACTTTGGCAACTTAGCTTTTCTGTCGTTTGCTTCCCGGTAAGGCGAAACTTTCTTGAACGACGCCTGGTCCATACCATTATCTTCTCCTTTCCCCCCGGCAAACTTGTGGGCGAGGGAACCTTCCTTTCCTTGAGGAAAAAGAAAGAGGAGAAAATAAAGATATGGAGCCTTATGGCTCGTTATTGCTTATCGGGGAGTAGGTGCTGCACAAAGTGTCAGATCACATATGCAAAAAATAGAAAGCATGAAATTGACAAGACATGCGGAGCACATGAGTTTACTTGTGCACGGGGTCTGCGCCCGGCTTTGTACAAAGGATTACATGCAACAGCGGCAAGACTTGTACAAAAGGTGGTTGCCGGAACAGGTCCCGGCAACCGCGCCTTACGGGTAAAACTTACGAAGATGCTCAATGTTCCAGGAATTGCTCACCGGAATGCTATCTTCGGTCTCAAGGCGGACAGCGCCAGGCCTAGTGACTCGTTTCACCCGGTAAGGGCCTTCCCACTTCGGCGTCAACTTGTTGGAATTCTTGGTGGACTGAACACGCCAAAGAACAAGGTCGCCTTCCTCGAGACTTCTGGCGTTAACTTTGCAGCTATGGTAGCGGCGCAAAGCTTGCTGGTAGCGAGCAGCTCATACAGCAGCCTGAAGACGGTCTTCCTCAAGGAGTAGCGCGTCATCTTGTCGCAGCTGCTCTTGCTCAAGCTCATCATAAGCGAGCACTCGAGGTGACCCGTATACGAGTTCTGTGGGGAGAACTACCTCTGCTCCATAGACTAGAGCGAAAGGTGTTTGGCCAGTGGCTCGATTTGGCGTCGTGCTTCTCTTCGGCGCTCGATGCGAGTACGAGCGTCTTCTTGTTGTCGTTCGTGAAGAACTTGGCGCTGATCGCGACGAGCTCGTGGATCTGATGACGCGGTGGAGTCGCTGTCGAGGTGGATTCGGCGAGTCGGCGATCTTGGCCTTCGGGGCGGAGAGTGCACAGTGGTTGCACCCCCACCGGTCTTGTCGCCACCGGCTCGTGCCTGGCTGACTTGCCGCGGCTGCCGTTGAGTGTCGCCGTTGGTGAAGCCGATCAGACTCTGAATGGTGGCCCTCCAGTCGTCGATCTTGTCTGCCGTTGGAGGGTAGTCCAGGAGCAGTTGAGCTCGCGCCAAAGCTTCTGCTGTAGTGGCGGGTGGCGGTGGCGAACGGTGCGAGGAGCTGGATATGCTTGGACTTCTAACTATGTTAGAAGGAGCAGTATCCCGTCCAGGCGACCGTGCCTCGCTCGTGCCAGCATGTTGGCGTGCATGCTGGTCTTGAGCACTCCTAGATCCACCAGCTCGATCTTGGTCCAGCAAACGCATGGTACCGTGAGTACCATGACGCTGCCGGTCCCGCGCCTCCTGAGATGGGCGCGGTGCATGTACGGACGCCGAGTTCTTGGAGTGCGCCCGGTCGTTGTGGGAGCCGGCTACGCCGCCGATGGGCAGCGCAGCCTTGTCCTTGGACCTGGCAGTGCCGTGAGCTCCCTCGTCGACGCCCGTTCTTCCGTCGGCGTCTGCCCCATCAGCCGTTTGCTCCGGCGGTGGTCGGTTCGGCGCGGACGGAGCAGCCACCTCGAAGCCTTCTTCTTCGGCGGCATGTCGATGAAGATGATGAAGATCTAGCTCGTGTGAACGTCGGATCTGGTTCACACAACCTCGACGCCCCTACCTGGCACGCCAAAGATGCCGGGGGACTAATCCACGAGCACCTATGGGACCGGCGGACCAAGTCCCTTTCGGTTCGGCGGGGGCGAGGGTCGCACGAAGAGCGGATCGAGGCGAAGCACACGAGCAGTTTACCCAGGTTCGGGCCGCACGGATGCGTAAAACCCTACTCCTGCTTTGTGTTTTGTATTGAGTTCTTACTCGGGAGCGCGGAGTGCTACAGTACACCCCAGCAGCTAACGAGACCGAGCGTGAGTGTTCTCTTTTTTTTGGAACCCCCTCTACGTTGCGCATGGGCCTCCTTTTATATGCTCAAGGGGTCACCGACAGGTGGCAACGTAGACAAGGGTAAAAATGGAAAGGTGTTGCGGTTGGTACAACTACCTGCTAGAGTGTATCATACCTAACCCTGACGGCAGGGGACCAGGGCATTAAATGCCCGTCTGCGTCGCCTAAATAGTGCAAAAGGGACCGTCAGGGACGCCACCGCTTGCCACGATGGGAATCTTGTCAGCGCCGCTTGCCACCGCGCACCGTTGGCTGCACAGCCTCCCACCACGTATGCCTGGAAGGGTCCCAGAGCGACACGTTGGTGGATGTGCTGGAGCGCGGGCACAGAGTGGTGGCTTGCCGCGGCAAGCGCCTTGTCGCGGTCGTTGTCTTGTCGCGTCCGGGAGCTTGTCGCTCACCGGGCCTTGCCGGGACGCGTGGCGCGTCGCGGCAAGCTCCTTGAGATGCCTTGGTTGGCCTTCCCGGCAAGCTCCTCTTGCCAGGGTCTTGAGATGCCTTGGTTGGCCTTCCCGGCAAGCTCCTCTTGCCGGGGTCTTGAGATGCCTTGGTTGGCCTTCCCGGCAAGCTCCTCTTGCCGGGGTCTTGTCTCCTTGGCTTGGATACTTTGTCCTTGAATGGCTCCAAAGGAACCACGGAGGACCTTGGCGGTCACCCGGCAAGCCTTGCCGCGGGATGCTGCGACTGCCCGTGCACAAGTTCGGGGTACTAGGGTACCCCTACTCTAGTACACCGACGGTCGGGGACGAGCGATGGTCTTTTCCTACCAATTACCCCCCTAGGAGCATGCGCGTAATACTTTGCTTTGATAACTTTTAGATTTTTGCAATAAGTATATGAATTCTTTATGAGTAATGTTGAGTCCATGGATTATACACACTTTTCTTCCTTCCACCATTGCTAGCCTCTCTAATACCGCGCACCTTTCGCCGGTATCATACACCCACCATTACCTTCCTCAAAACAGCCACCATACCTACCTATTATGGCATTTCCATAGCCATTCTGAGATATATTGCCATGCAACTTTCCACCGTTCCGTCAATTATGACACGCTCCATCATTGTCATATTGCTTAGCATGATCATGTAGTTTACATCGTATTTGTGGCAAAGCCACCATTCATAATTCTTTCATACATGTCACTCTTGATTCATTGCATATCCCAGTACACCGCCGGAGGCATTCATATAGAGTCATATTTTGTTCTAAGTATCGAGTTGTAATTGTTGAGTTGTAAGAAAATACAAGTGTGATGATCATCATTATTAGAGCATTGTCCCAGTGAGGAAAGGATGATGGAGACTATGATTCCCCCACAAGTCGGGATGAGACTCCGGACGAAAAAAAATAAAAAAAAGGGGAAAAGAGGCCATAAAAAAAGAAGAGAAAAGGCCCAAATAAAAATAAAAAATGAGAGAAAAAGAGAGAAGGGACAATGCTACTATCCTTTTACCACACTTGTGCTTCAAAGTAGCACCATGATCTTCATGATAGAGAGTCTCCTATGTTGTCACTTTCATATACTAGTGGGAATTTTTCATTATAGAACTTGGCTTGTATATTCCAATGATGGGCTTCCTCAAATTGCCCTAGGTCTTCGTGAGCAAGCGAGTTGGATGCACACCCACTTAGTTTCTTTTTGAGCTTTCATATACTTATAGCTCTAGTGCATCCGTTGCATGGCAATCCCTACTCACTCACATTGATATCTATTGATGGGAATCTCCATAGCCCGTTGATACGCCTAGTTGATGTGAGACTATCTTCTCCTTTTTTGTCTTCTCCACAACCACCATTCTATTCCACATATAGTGCTATATCCATGGCTCACGCTCATGTATTGCGTGAAGATTGAAAAGGTTTGAGAATGTCAAAAGTATGAAACAATTGCTTGGCTTGTCATCTGGGTTGTGCATGATTTAAATACTTTGTGTGGTGAAGATAGAGCATAGCCAGACTATATGATTTTGTAGGGATAACTTTCTTTGGCCATGTTATTTTGAGAAGACATGATTGCTTTGTTAGTATGCTTGAAGTATTATTATTTTTATGTCAATATTAAACTTCTATCTCGAATCTTTCGGATCTGAATATTCATACCACAATTAAGAAGAATTACATTAAAATTATGCCAAGTAGCACTTCACATAAAAAATTATCTTTTTTATCATTTACCTACTCGAGGACGAGTAGGAATTAAGCTTGGGGATGCTTGATACGTCTCCAACGTATCTATAATTTTTGATTGCTCCATGTTATATTATCTACTGTTTTGGACATTATTGGGCTTTATTATCCACTTTTATATTATTTTTGGGACTAACCTGTTAACCGGAGGCCCAGCCCAGAATTGCTGTTTTTATCCTATTTTAGGGTTTCGAAGAAAAGGAATATCAAATGGAGTCCAAACGGAATGAAACCTTCGGGAACGTGATTTTCTCACCGAACATGATCCAGGAGACTTGGGCCCTACGTCAAGAAATAAAGCAAGAAGCCACGAGGTAGGGGGCGCGCCTACCCTCCCCCCCCAGGCGCGCCCTCCACCCTCGTGGGCCCCCCTGTTGCTCCACCGACGTACTCCTTCCTCCTACATATACCTACGTACCCCCAAACGATCAGATACGGAGCCAAGACCCTAATCCCATCTTGGGGCCTATTTCGGAGCTCTGCCGGAGGGGGCATCCATCACGGAGGGCTTCTACATCAACACCATAGCCTCTCCGATGAAGTGTGAGTAGTTTACCTCAGACCTTTGGGTCCATAGTTATTAGCTAGATGGCTTGTTCTCTCTTTTTGGATCTCAATACAATGTTCTCCCCCTCTCTTGTGGAGATCTATTCGATGTAATCTTCTTTTCTCGGTGTGTTTGTTGAGACCGATGAATTGTGGGTTTATGATCAAGATTATCTATGAACAATATTTGAATCTTCTCTGAATTCTTTTATGCATGATTGGTTATCTTTGCAAGTCTCTTCGAATTATCAGTTTGGTTTGGCCTACTAGATTGATCTTTCTTGCAAGGGGAGAAGTGCTTAGCTTTGGGTTCAATCTTGCGATGTCCTTTCCCAGCGACAGTAGGGGCAGCAAGGCACGTATTGTATTGTTTCCATCAAGGATAACAAGATGGTTTTTTTATCATATTGCATGAATTTATCCCTCTATATCATGTCATCTTGCTTAAGGCGTTACTTTGTTTTCATGAACTTAATACTCTAGATGCATGCTAGATAGCGGTCGATGAGTAGAGTAATAGTAGTAGATGCAGGCAGGAGTCGGTCTACTTGTCTCGGACGTGATGCCTATATATATGATCATACCTAGATATTCTCATAACTATGCTCAATTCTGTCAATTGCTCAACAGTAATTCGTGCACCCATCGTAAAATACTTATGCTCTTGAGAGAAGCCACTAGTGAAACCTATGGCCCCCGGGTCTATCTTCTTCATTTTAATCTTCCAATACTTAGTTATTTCCTTTGCTTTTATTTTACTTTGCATCTTTATCACAAAAATACCAAAAAATATTTTTCTATCATATCTATCAGATCTCACTCTAGTAAGTGACCATGAAGGGATTGACAACCCCTTATCACGTTGGTTGCGTGGAGTTATTTGTTTTGTGCAGGTACGAGGGACTTGCGTGCATCCTCCTACTAGATTGATACCTTGGTTCTCAAAACCTGAGGGAAATACTTATGCTACTTTGCTGCATCATCCTTTCCTCTTCAAGGAAATCCAACGCAGTGCTCAAGAGGTAGCACTGACTCGTAAGTAGCTCGGGATGTCTCTCATATTGTCCAATTCTTCATGAACTGTGATGATAACTCTAGGTTCTATATTTTCTAGTCCAGCCCGCAGTCTCCCCCAACTATCCTCATCCTCGGGGGACCTTCCGTCGGATATGATGGAGAGCGAGTCGAAGAAGGCGGTTGATGCCGAGGTGTCATCGCATAGGCCCTCCCCAACCCTTGAAGAGACGCGGGGGCAATTTAACGGTGCCAGAAGGTGATACCTTAACTGTCGGAGGACTGGAGGGTACGACCCTCATGAAGACCGGCAACGGGGGCCGCAGTCGATCCGACCCCCAGCCGCGTACTGCTCTGGAGACCAATACGGCCCTGAAGTCTAGTGAACGACCCCCCTACAGGAGAAAAGGGAGCGGCGACTTCTGCTAATTCGAAGGTGCCGAATACCACGACAGACGCTCTTCAAAGTGCATCCGTCCTAGACGAGCACCGCATCCTTATGGGTGCGGTGTCTGAGAAGATTCAGTCCGCCAAGAGCGGGCTGAACGAAGCCTTCTCCAGCCTGTTAGCTGGCTTCAAGGTACGCAATGTAATATTTTTGATCTTTTTTGTGAGAAATATGCCTGTATATAGATAGTAGCCCATGAGCTATGTTCGGCTTTTTGAAAGAAAAGCGAGCAGAGGATCAATAATCAGTTGTCAGGTGGTAACATGCTATTATTTGAAAGCAGGCTTCTCTGTTAGCGGCGAATGTCTAGTCAGCAGAGATTTCCGAACTCAAATGGAAACTGGAACGAGTCGATGAGGATTTAGTCCTTGTTAACACGCGGCTCGACCAGGCGCAAGGTATAAGATACATCTTGTTGCATGCCTGTTTATTTCTGTGCTTTTGTGGAAGTTGAAGAGCTTTACTGTGCATGGTTGTATAGATGGTACCGCCGCGGTGGAGACCCTTAGGGGTGAGCTTGCTCAAGCCAAGGAATAGGCAAGGGTAAGCCAGGTAGCTGCTGACAAGGCGGTTGTGGACTTAATGGCCGAACAGGCCGCTGACGCCGTTTTGAGGAACGGGTGACTGAGATGGAGCAAAAGCTCAAGGAGACCGCCACCAAGTGCAAGTCCCTGGAAACAGAAAACAAGGCGAAGGGGACCGAACTCGCCCAGGCCCTTCACGATGCTCCGGAGGCACGGTCTGAATCCCGTGCAGCACGCGTCGAGATCCGTCAAGCCTGACAGATAGCGGCTAGTAAGCCCTTTCTTTTACAGGCTAAATTTGGGGACCCGAAGTATGTCTTGCTTAATCGACTGTGGAGTTCTCCAGACGTGTATGCGGATCTGCCGAAGAGCGCTGCAAACGCCGCCGACTTCTTCCAGGCCCGGGAGGGGTGCGCGACGGAGAAACTCTTCTGGTCGCAGTTTGTGGGGCAGGAGCGCCCACTTCTGCTAAATGACCAAATGGCACAATGGGCGGAGCTGCATAAGATGTCCAGTGCAGCCATGAAGGACATCATAGTTCGTTATGGCCCACCGAGGCCATTCCGGCCAGCTACTTCGGCCTTGTGCAACGCCTTATCGATGCGCTGCCCCGGATTGACGCTGTCAAGAGGTGGTCTTGTATAGAAGGAGCACGTATGGCTTTCGCCCGTGTCAAGATGCACTGGGTGAAAATGAATGCCGAAAAGGTGGCAGTTGAGGGTCCTCCCGAAAGCAAGGCCCACCTCACACCAGAGCGCTATTTTGAGGACGTGCTAAAAGATGCTCGCCTTATAGAGGGCCAATGCTCTAAGGATGTAGTGTTCGAATAAAAGAGTTCAAACTGTTCGGGGATTTCTGTTATAAACTAAGCGTTTTGTAATATATTCATTTCTTGATGAAAAGTTTTTATCCTCCTGTGCGGCCGTTTATTATATATGAGAGTTCCCAGTCGTCGGCTTCAGCCCCCATGTAGATGCTACTGGGGTGTTCGGAATTGCACATAACTACACGTAACCCAACGTCTTGGTCCTTGAAGGAGGTGTCAGTACGGTGAACCAGGCAATCAGACTATTCGGTTTTATTGCTCTCACTTAGCTATAGGAGTTTGACAATGGGTCTATTAGGTAGCCCCTGGTATGTACGCGGCTACCCGGATGCAGATGTGTTACATATGTGACCGGGAAACGGTCCTTCATGTAATACGGAAAAATCGCTAAGGGTTTTCATGAATCGCCGAGTGGCTGGCCAGCTCTCACCGCATCATGACAGTCAATTTTTGGCTTTCTCTACTGAGGTGCTTAACCGGACGAACCAGAAACACAATCGCAATATTTCTCCCTTTACTACCCTAGCCGATTAAACGGAATGTAAGATAGCAAGCACAGGAGCCGGGCAACCCAACTATTGACCAAAGACATGATTCAGAGCCAATGCATATAATGCCGAGCTTGGGACGCCGAATTGTGCTATAAAGTTGTTCAAACTTTTCTTTGGCAATGCATATGTTGTCCTATAGAGCCCTTGGCAATTTTGTGCCGAGGTGTGTGAGTGAGACAATTGTAAAGACGGAGTGAAGTCTATAAGTAAAGACGGTTCCGAATAAGAATTTGTTTCACTGGTGATCTGATTGATACGTCAAAACGTAATCTTACAGAATTTATCGTAATCACCAAGGCCATTTTACATGTCGGGGGTCTAGGGTTGGGCGGAAAAAGCTTCTATAAAGGTTCTTGAGTGAAGTTGTGGTTTGCAAAATGCTTTGCACCTTCCTGTCGCACATCTGCGCCGCTTTCGCCCAAATAAGAAAGATTCCTTTAAAGGAATGGTCTTCGGCCATGTATACGGAACCGTGCTCGAAAAGAGTCCTCGTGGGTCTGAAGAATGGGTAGGTTTTGATTCACCTATGGTAAAAAAAAGAAAAGATGATTAAATAAAGGGGAAGGCTGTATGAGGCCGAACCTTTTTATAGGCATGTCCGTATATTTCCTCCGCTGATGCCCAAGGTATTTTGAGTGCATAACTGTGCATGCACGGTACGAATTCCATGGATGTACGTGGCGGTCGACGGAGGCTAGGCTGCTAATTCGGCCCTGAAGTTGCCGGACTGCCGGCATGTGGAACTGACCAGTCTTGCGTGGAGGATTTAGGTGGCCTGATAGCCAAGGAGGTGTGTGGCTAGATAAGGCCGCTTTGTACCTCGGTCGTAATGGCCGGTGTATGTTCCTCGGTACGGAGGGAGTGCTCCATGTTTCCATTGATTGTAATTACGCCACGTGGACTGGGCATCTTGAGCTTCAAGTAGGTGTAATGCGGGACCGCATTGAAGCGGGCAAAAGTGGTTCGTCCGAGCAGTGCGTGATAGCCGCTGCGGAAGGGGACGATGTTGAAGATCAAGTCTTCGCTTCGAAAGTTGCCCGATGAGCCAAAGACTACTTCCAACGTGATTGAGCCCATACAGCGGGCTTCTTTGCCAGGTATTACTCCTTTAAAGGTAGTTCTAGTGGGCATGATTCTTGACGGATCAATGCCCATTTTGTGGACAGTGTCTTCATAAAGTAGATTGAGACTGCTGCCGCCATCCATGAGGACTCGCGTAAGGTGGAATCCGCCGATCATTGGATCGAGGACCAAAGCTGCCGAACCTCCGTGACGGATATTGGTTGGGTGATCCTTTCGATCGAAGGTGATCGGACAAGCCGACCATGGGTTAAAATTGGGGGCGACCGACTCTATGGCGTAGATGTCCCGCAGTGCGCGTTTGCGCTCCCTCCTAGTATATGTGTGACATATATCATATTCACCATTTTTACCTCCGGGGGAAATTGCTTCTGTCCCACTGTATTCGGCTGATGAGGCTCTTGGTCATCGTCGTCGCTAGGCGATCCTTTTCCCTTGTGTTCGGTGTTAAGTTTGCCGACCTGCTTAAAGACCCAACAATTTCTATTGGTATGATTGGCAGGTTTATCGGGGGTGCCATGAATCTGGCAAGGCCGATCCAGTATTCTGTCTAGACTAGATGGGTGATACGTCTCCAACGTATCTATAAATTTTTATTGTTCCATGCTATTATATTATTTGTTTTGGATGTTTAATGGGCTTTCTTATACACTTTTATATTATTTTTGGGACTAACCTACTAACCCAAGGCAAGGCCTAGTGCAAATTGTTTTTTTTCCTATTTCAGTGTTTCGCAAAAAAGGAATATCAAATGGAATCCAAACGGAAGGAAACCTTTGGGAGAGTTATTTTTGGAACAAACGTGATCCAAGGGACTTGGAGTAGACGTCAAGAAAGAAGCGAGGAGACCACGAGGCAAGGAGGAGCACCTACCCCCCTAGGCGAGCCCCCCACCCTCGTGGGCCCCTCGTAGCTCCACCGACCTACTTCTTCGTCCTATATATATCCATATACCCCGAAAACATCCAGGAGCACCACGAAACCTTATTTCCACCGCCGCAACCTTCTGTACCCAAGAGATCCCATCTTGGGGCCTTTTCCGGAGCTCCGTCGGAGGGTGAATCGATCACGGAGGGCTTCTACATCAACACCATAGCCTCTCCGATGATGTGTGAGTAGTTTACCACAAACCTTCGGGTCCATAGTTATTAGCTAGATGGCTTCTTCTCTCTCTTTGGATCTCAAAACAAGGTTCTCCTCGATCTTCTTGGAGATCTATTTGATGTAATTCGTTTTGCGGTGTGTTTGTTGAGATCCGATGAATTGTGGGTTTATGATCAATATTATCCATGAAAAATATTTGATTCTTCTCTGAAACCTTTTATGTATGATTTTTTATCTTTGCAAGTCTCTTCGAATTATTAGTTTGGTTTGGCCTACTAGATTGATCTTTCTTGCAATGGGAGAAGTGCTTAGCTTTGGGTTCAATTTGCGGTGTCCTTTCCCAGTGACAGCAGGGGCAGCAAGGCACGCATTGTATTGTTGCCATTGAGGATAAAAAGATTGAGCTCCAGTAGGTTTAACAACAATATAAATAAATAATGAGTTCATTACAGTACCTTAAGTGGTGGTTTGTTTTCTTATACTAACGGAGCTCAATAGATTTTGTGTTGAGTTTTGTGTTGTGAAGTTTTCAAGTTTTGGGTGAAGATTTGATGGACTATGGAATAAGGAGTGGAAAGAGCCTAAGCTTGGGGATTCCCAAGGCACCCCAAGGTAAAATTCAAGGACAACCAAAATCCTAAGCTTGGGGATGCCCCGGAAGGCATCCCCTCTTTTGTCTTCGTTCATCGGTAACTTTACTTGAGGCTATATTTTTATTCACCACATGATATGTGTTTTTCTTGGAGCGTCTTGTATGATTTGAGTCTTTGCTTTTTAGTTTACCACAATCATCCTTGCTGTACACACCTTTTGGGAGAGACACGCATGAATCAAAATTTATTAGAATACTCTATGTGCTTCACTTATATCTTTTGAGCTAGATAATTTTGCTCTAGTGCTTCACTTATATCTTTTAGAGCATGGTGGTGGTTTTATTTTATAGAAATTATTGATCTCTCATGCTTCACTTATATTATTTTGAGAGTCCTTTAGAACAGCATGGTAATTTTCCTTGGCTATAAAATTGGTCCTAATATGATAGGCATCCAAGATTGATATAACAAAAACTTTCATAAAAAGGTGCATTGAATACTACGAGAAGATTGATACTTGATAATTGTTTTGAGATATAAAGATGGTGATATTAGAGTTGTGCTAGTTGAGTAGTTGTGAATTTGAGAAATACTTGTGTTAAAGATCAAGTCCCATAGCATGCACGTATGGTAACCGTTGTGTAACAAATTTGAAACATGAAGTGTTCTTTGATTGTCTTCCTTAGGAGTGGCGGTCGGGGACGAGCGATGGTCTTTTCCTACCAATCTATCCCCTAGGAGCATGCGCGCAATGCTTGGTTTTTGATGACTTGTAGATTTTTTCAATAAGTATGTTAGTTCTTTATGACTAATGTTGAGTCCATGGATTATACGCACTCTCACCTTTCCATCATTGCTAGCCTCTTCGGTACCGTGCATTGCCCTTTCTCACCTTGAGAGTTAGTGCAAACTTCATCGGTGCATCCAAACCCCGTGATATGATACGCTCTGTCACACATAAACCACCTTATATCTTCCTCAAAACAGCCACCATACCTACGTATTATGGCATTTCCATAGCCATTCCGAGATAATATTACCATGCAACTTTCCACCGTTTCATTTATGACACGCTTCATCATTGTCATATTTCCTTGCATGATCATGTAGTTGACATCGTATTTGTGGCAAAGCCACCATGCATAATTTATCATACATGTCACTCTTGATTCATTGCCCTTCCCGGTACACTGCCGGAGGCATTCATATAGAGTCATATTTTGTTCTAGTATCGAGTTGTAATCATTGAGTTGCAAATAAATAGAAGTGTTATGATCATCATTAATAGAGCATTATCCCAAATAAAGAAATGGAAAGGCCAAAAAAAGAGAGGCCCAAAAAAAGAAAAAAAAAAGAAAAAGGGACAATGCTACTATCCTTTTTTCACACTTGTGCTTCAAAGTAGCACCATGATCTTTATGATAGAGAGTCTCTTGTTTTGTCACTTTCATATACTAGTGGGAAATTTTCATTATAGAACTTGGGTCGTATATTCCAACAATGGGCTTCCTCAAATGCCCTAGGTCTTCGTGAGCAGGCAAGTTGGATGCACACCCACTTAGTTTCTTTTATTAAGCTTTCATACATTTATAGCTCTAGTGCATCTGTTGCATGGCAATCCCTACTCCTTGCATTGACATTAATTGATGGGCATCTCCCTAGCCCATTGATTAGCCGCGTCGATGCGAGACTTTCTCCTTTTGTGTCTTCTCCACATAACCCCCATCGTCATATTCTATTCCACCCATAGTGCTATATCCATGGCTCACGCTCATGCATTGTGTGAAAATTGAAAAAAGTTTGAGATTACTAAAGTATGTACAATTGCTTGTCTTGTCATCAGGGTTGTGCATGATGAGAGGATTCTTCTATGACGAAGATGGAGCATGACCAAACCATATGATTTTATAGGGATGAACTTTCTTTGGCCATGTTATTTTGAGAAGACATGATTGCTTAGTTAGTATGCTTGAAGTATTATTATTTTTATGTCAATATTAAACTTTTGTCTTGAATCTCTCGGATCTGAATATTCATGCCACAATAAAGAAAATTACATTGATAATTATGCTAGGTAGCATTCCACATCAAAAATTCTGTTTTTTATCATTTACCTACTCGAGGACGAGCAGGAATTAAGCTTGGAGATGCTTGATACATCTCCAGCGTATCTATAATTTTTTATTGTTCCATGCTATTATATTATCTGTTTTGGATGTTTAATGGGCTTTATTATACACTTTTATATTATTTTTGGGACTAACCTACTAACCCAAGGCCCAGTGCAAATTGCTGTTTTTTCCTATTTTAGTGTTTCACAGAAAAGGAATATCAAATGGAATCCAAACGGAATGAAACCTTCGGGAGAGTTATTTTTGGAACAAACGTGATCTAGGGGACTTGTTGTAGACGTCAAGAAAGAAGCGAGGAGGCCACGAGGCAGGGAGGCGCACCTCCCACCCTCGTGGGCCCCTCGCAGCCACACCGACCTACTTCTTCCTCCTATATATATATATATATATATATATATATATATATATATATATCCATATACCCCGTAAACATCTAGGAGCACCACGAAACCCTATTTCCACCACCGCAACCTTCTATACCCAAGAGATCCCATCTTGGGGCCTTTTTCGGAGCTCCGCCGGAGGGGGAATCGATCACGGAGGGCTTCTACATGAACACCATAGCCTCTCTGATGATGTGTGAGTAGTTTACCACAGACCTTCGGGTCCATAGTTATTAGCTAGATGGCTTCTTCTCTCTCTTTGGATATCAATACAAAGTTCTCCTCGATCTTCTTGGAGATCTATTTCATGTAATTCTTTTTGTGGTGTGTTTGTCGAGATCCGATGAATTGTGGGTTTATGATCAAGATTATCTATGAACAATATTTGATTCTTCTCTGAAATCTTTTATGTATGATTTGTTATCTTTGCAAGTCTCTTCGAATTATCAGTTTGGTTCGGCCTACTAGATTGATCTTTCTTGCAATGGGAGAAGTGCTTAGCTTTGGGTTCAATCTTGCGGTGTCCTTTCCCACTGATAGCAGGGGTAGCAAGGCACGCATTGTATTGTTTCCATCGAGGATAAAAAGATGGGGTTTATATCATATTGCTTGAGTTTATCCCTCTACATCATGTCATCTTGCCTAATGTGTTACTATGTTCTTATGAACTTAATACTCTAGATGCATGCTGGATAGCGGTCGATGTGTGGAGTAATAGTAGTAGATGCAGAATCGTTTCGGTGTACTTTTCGCGGACGTGATGCCTATATACATGATCA
Source organism: Triticum urartu (assembly GCF_056163025.1). Lineage (NCBI taxonomy): Eukaryota > Viridiplantae > Streptophyta > Magnoliopsida > Poales > Poaceae > Triticum > Triticum urartu. The sequence goes on from NC_141874.1 coordinate 709,110,227, forward strand.
TGCCTAGATATTCTCATAATTATGCACTTTTCTATCAATTGCTCAACGGTAATTTGTTCACCCACTGTAATACTTATGCTATCTTGAGAGAAGCCACTAGTGAAACCTATGCCCCCCGGGTCTATCTCTTATCATATAAGTTTCCAATCTATTTTACTTTGCAATCTTTACTTTCAATCTATATCATAAAAACACCAAAAATATTTATCTTATTATCTCTATCAGATCTCACTCTCGTAAGTGACTGTGAAGGGATTGACAACCCCTTTATCGCGTTGGTTGTGAGGTTCTTATTTGTTTGTGCAGGTTCGAGGTAACTTGCATGTAGTCTCCTACTGGATTGATACCTTGGTTCTCAAAAACTGAGGGAAATACTTACGCTACTTTGCTGCATCACCCTTTCCTCTTCAAGGGAAAACCAACACAGTGCTGAAGACGTAGCAATGGGCCATATCTATTTTCCTTGAATGGATTTTTCCGTTGACCGGGTTTGGGGCCGCTGAATCTGGCGTTGACCGCCGTGTCTTGGGCTCCTTCGTTATTGTTTCGACGCTTGTGATTGTCGCGTCGTGGCTTGTGATACGTCTCCAACGTATCTATATTTTTTGATTGTTCCATGCTATTATATTATCTGTTTTGGATGTTAATGGGCTTTATTTTACACTTTTATATTATTTTCAGAACTAACCTACTAACCCAAGGCACAGTGCAAATTGTTGTTTTTTGCCTATTTCAGAGTTTTGCAGAAAAGGAATATCAAAAAGAATCCAGACGGAATGAAACCTTCAGGAGAGTTATTTTTGGAACAACGTGAGCCATAGGACTTGGAGTGGACGTCAAGAAACAAACGAGGAGTCCACGAGACAGGGGGCACGCCTACCCCCCTGGGCGCGCCCTCCCCCCTCGTGGCTCAACTGACCTACTTCTTCCTCCAATATATACTCATATACCCTGAAAACATCCAGGAGCACCACGAAACCGTATTTTCCCCGCCGCAACCTTCTGTACCCAAGAGATCCCATCTTGGGGCCTTTTCCGGAGCTCCGCCGGAGGGGGCATCAATCACGGAGGGCCTCTACATCAACTCCATGGCCTCTCCGGTGATGTGTGAGTAGTTTACTTCAGACCTTTGGGTCCATAGTTATTAGCTAGATGGCTTCTTCTCTCTCTTTGGATCTCAATACAAAGTTCTACTCGATCTTCTTGGAGATCTATTCAACGTAACTCTTTTCGCGGTGTGTTTGTCGAGATCCGATGAATTGTGGGTTTATGATCAAGTCTATCTATGAACAATATTTGATTCTTCTCTGAAATCTTTTACGTATGATTGGTTATCTTTGCAAGTCTCTTTGAATTATTAGTTTGGTTTGGCCTGCTAGATTGATCTTTCTTACAATGGGAGAAGTGCTTAGCTTTGGGTTCAATCTTGCAGTGCTCGATCCCAGTGACAGAAAGGGAAACGACACATATTGTATTGTTGCCACCGAGGATAAATAGATGGGGTTTATATCATATTGCCTGAGTTTATCCCTCTACGTCATGTCATCTTACCTGATGCGTTACTGTGTTCTTATGAACTGTAGCGCCCCGACCTCAAATGGTCAAGTCTCTGTGCTTCCATGTCATCCCTGGATCGGTAATGCTGACACACACAGTACTCGAAGGATTTATAATAGAGTAGCAATCACACACTTATTACATCGAATGTCTCAAAAGAGAACTTATTACAATAGTATGGCTTAAGGCCATCTAACACGATAACAGCGGAAGGCTTGGAAGATAAAGTGAGTCCATCAACTCCAACGGCATAGCTGAGCTGCACGGCAACGATCTAGCGAGCCTTACTCCTCGTCTGAAAAGTCTACAACATAATACGTTGCAGCCCTAAAACGGGTCAGCACATGGAATATGCTGGCAATATAACACAATAGAGCAAGAATAAAATAATGCTATCACTACATGCATATTTGGCTGGTGGAAAGCTCTATGGTTATAGTTTTTGCAAAAAGCCAATTTTTCCCTACAACAAAGGAATAGATTTTAATTTAACTATCATGGTGGTTGAAACATCATTGGGAAGGTTCCTCCAACTCAATCCCAATTAAAGTAATTTACAACCCAACAATATTAATTTAGTGTGATGAGATACTTAAGATACTCCAAGTACTAGATACTCAAGATTGTCCATAATCGGGGACACGGCTAACCATGATTAGTTTATAGACTCTGCAGAGGTTTGCGCACTTTTCCCCACAAGACTCGATTACCTCCATTGGATTTCTCGCATTACATGGCGTTTGAGAAACGGATGACCGAGACACAGTCTTTCAGAAACATTAACTCTCTACTCCTGGTAGACCATACCAAACCTACAAACCCACTACCTGCTGATCCACCTCTTCAAGAGGTTCACGTAACTTACTCAACTATGCTAGAGCCCATAATAGCTTGTGGCTGCACATGGAAGTTTCTAGCATGAATCATCTCAGTTCCCTTTGATCCTGGGTGGCGGTCCATAGGAAGATCACACAGGTACTCCGGGATTTCCAAAAAAATACAGGCAACACTGGGTACTCCAGGTGCCTCAATCCACCCAGATGTGTATTTAAGTTGCCACCTTAAGTTGAACCATTAATTATCAATCTCACATCTGTCATGGATTTCACTCACCCAAACCACGTCTACGAGCATAGCATAGCAATATAAGCAATACGTAGAAGTAACTCCCAAGGGTTTGATAGTAACAGGGCAATAGGTTCCTACCTCAACAACTACTTCCCAACCCACAAGTTAATGACATCCTAATCATGCAATGTTTGAGGATTGAAACTAATGCATAAAAATTGGGTATGGAAAGATTATGATCAATGTGTTACTTGCCTTGCTGACGATCCGCGAAACCTAGAGACTCCAAATAACACGCTTCGCACTCCGCGAATTCTATCGCAAACAAACAATAGCATACATGAGCAATCAAGCAAAGAAAACACGGGTAAACCTCAAATAAGAAGATCTAACCAGAAAGTTCAACTTAAGAACTCCGGTTTGCAAAAAGAAACAAACCAAACAGAGCAACGAAACTCAAACAGCGAAAGAAACAAGATCCGTTTACTAATATGGACCTAGGTCAAATTTTACAGTAGCAAAAACTTGTGCAAGTTGGTTAAACGAAAGTAGGGTCTCGAGACGAAGATCTAGGCGCTTGAATCGCCTGATTCTGACTAACGAGCAAAAAGATAAACTAGAAAGAAAATTGGATCAGAAATCGCGATCAGAAATAATCACGGATTAAACCGATAAAAGAAAACTGACGAACAGCCTAATGAATGAGCGTTCGTTATCTGTAACTAACGGGCGAAAACCGTTCGTTAAAACGAACGTCCGGATGAATGTCCGCTAAAAAGAAAACCGAAAAGAAAGACCGGCGAACCGTAAAAACGACTAGGGTTTTCCAAAAAAACGAATCAGTTTTCTTTGAAAAAAACGGGCGCGGTGGATCGGCGCGTTACCTCTCCAGCGAGGCAACTCCGGCGAGGCGGGGCTCGAGCGGCGGGCCTGCGGGGCGGCTCGGCGGCGCGGGGCAGCAGCGGCGCGGGCGGCGCGGGCTGCGGCGAGCGGCGGAGCTGGCGAGGGCTGCAGCGGCGGCGACTCGGGGCTCCAGGGGGGCCCCGAGGTGGGTTTTTAAAGGGGAAGAGGCGGCGGCGGCTCCGACTAGGGGAGGGGGCCGAGGCGGCGGCGGCGGCTTCGACTCCTCCGAGTCCAGTGGCGGCACGGGACGGGGAAGGCGGTGGCGCGGGGCTGGGCCGGCCTGGCTCGGCTGGGCTTCAGCCCGGTCGGGCGCTGGAAGTTTTTTTTAAAATAATTCTGCCGAACAGAAAATTAATCCTAGAAAATAAAATAAAAATCTAAAAATGCCAAAATAAATTTTCACCGTCTAAATAAAAAATTTAGAACAAGATGAACATTTTCTTGGCCCTAAAATGCAATTTTGAAAACGTGCAATTTTTCTAATGCAAATAAATCCAAATAAAAATCAAATAAATGATTTTAATATTTTTCCTCCAATATTTCATTTATTTTGGAGAAGTCATATTATCTCCTCTCATATATTTTAACATGAAATATTTTCAAAGAGAAAGATAATTAAAACCAAAATCCTCATTTCGATATTTGGTAAAACACAAATATGAAAACAGGGAAATCCCCAACTCTTTCCGAGGGTCCTTGAGTTGCTTAGGATTTCGAGGATCATGAAACGAAATGTAGTAAAATATGATATGCATGGATGATCTATGTATAACATTCCAAATTGAAAATTTGGGATGTTACAAACCTACCCCCCTTAAGATGAATCTCTCCCTCGAGATTCGGGTTGGCTAGAAAATAGGTGTGGGTGGTCTTTGCGGAGATCATCCTCTCGTTCCCAGGTGGCTTCATCCTCGGTATGGTGACTCCACTGAACTTTGCAAAACTTGATAACCTTGCTGCGGGTGGCTCGGCTGGCAAACTCAAGAATCTTAACTGGCTTTTCCTCATAAGTCAAATCACTGTCCAACTGAATCGCCCCCAAGGGTACTGTATCTCTTAACGGTATATCGGCCATCTCAGCATGACACTTCTTCAACTGTGAAATGTGGAACACATCATGAACTCCTGACAGTCCTTCGGGTAACTCCAACTGGTAGGCAACTTCTCCCATCCGTTCCAAAACACGATACGGTCCTACAAATCTCGGGGCTAACTTTCCCTTAACTCCAAAACGTTTCACTCCTCGCAAGGGTCATACTCGCAGATACGCTCTATCTCCAATTTCATAGGTTACCTCATTGCGTTTCGAGTCTGCATAACTCTTCTGCCTGGACTGAGCAATCTTCAGTCTATCACGAATTAGCTTAACCTTCTCTTCAGACTCCTTGATCAGGTCTGGTCCAAACAACTGTCGGTCTCCTACTTCATCCCACATCAACGGTGTTCTGCACCTTCGTCCATACAGGGCTTCGAACGGTGCCATCTTCAAACTGGCTTGGTAGCTATTGTTGTATGAGAACTCTGCGTAAGGCAAATTGTCATCCCAACTAGATCCATAATCTAGCGCACAGGCTCTCAACATATCTTCCAGAATCTGGTTGACTCTCTCGGTCTGTCCATCCGTCTGCGGGTGAAACGCTGTACTGAACTCCAATCTCGTTCCCAAAGTCTGGTGTAGCTGATGCCAAAACTTTGGGGTAAACTGTGTTCCTCTGTCTGATACGATGGTCCTCGGAACTCCATGCAGACATATGATCCTGGACATATATATCTTGGCCAACTTCGCACTTGTATACGTGGTTTTCACTGGGATAAAGTGAGCCACTTTGGTCAAGCGATCAACTACTACCCATATAGAATCATATCCTGATTTGGTCCTGGGCAAACCGGTGATAAAATCCATGCCAAGTTTATCCCACTTCCATTCGGGTATCGGCATAGGCTGTAACAATCTTGCTGGCTTTTGATGCTCCGCCTTCACTCTCTGACATACATCACATACGGCTACATACTCGGCAATATCCTTCTTCATCCCTGTCCACCAGAAACGTTCCTTCAAATCCAAATACATCTTGGTGTTTTCGGGGTGTATCGAGTATGGTGAGTCATGAGCCTCCTGAAGTATTAACTTCCTGATCTCTAGGTCATTGGGCACGTATATCCGGTCCTCAAACCATAAGGTATCGTGCTCATCCTCACGAAAACCTTTGGCCTTTCCTTTGCTTATCTTCTCCTTTATCTCGGCAATCTCTTTGTCATCCTTCTGAGCTTCCCGAATCTTATCCAACAGCGTCGACTGAACTTCCATTGTTGCAACAAAACCTCTAGGAACAATCTCTAATCCAAGTTTCATGATATCCTCTGCTAACTCCTTTGGCAGTCCCGTACTCTCTAGGATATTAGCATAACTCTTTTGGCTCAAGGCGGCTGCTATGACATTGGCCTTTCCTGGATGATAGTGTAGCTTCATGTCGTAATCCTTTATAAGCTCCAACCATCTCCTCTGTCTAAGGTTCAGCTCCTTCTGTGTGAAAATGTACTTCAAACTCTTATGATCCGTGTACACATCACAATGATTTCCAATATGGTAATGCCTCCAAGTTTTCAATGCATGCACTACGGCTGCTAGCTCCAAATCATGCGTGGCATAATTCAACTCGTGAGGTTTTAGCTGTCACGAGGCGTACGAAACAACTCTCCCGTCCTGCATAAGCACGCTTCCAAGTCCTAAGCGAGAGGCGTCGCAATACACTTGGAATTCCTTATGTATATCTGACAGTGTCAGCACTGGGGCTGTAGTCAAATGTTTCTTCAACTCCTGGAAACTTGCCTCGCAATCTTCCGTACATTTAAACTTAGTATCCTTCTTCAATAGTTCAGTCATTGGCTTCACAATCTTGGAAAAATTCTCGATGAATCTCCGATAGTATCCTGTGAGTCCAAGAAAACTGCAGATCTCGCTAACTAAAGTGGGTGCCAACCATTCAGTGACTGACTGAACCTTGCTGGGGTCTACTGCTATACCTTCTCCTGATATAACATGTCCAAGGAATCCGACTTCCTTCAACCAAAACTCGCATTTGCTGAACTTGGCATACAGCTGGTGTTCCCTGGGTTTCTCGAGAACTAATCGCAAATTCTCCTTGTGCTCCTCTTCATTCTTCGAATATACCATTATATCATCAATAAACACCACAACAAACTTGTCCAAATATTCCATGAATACCTTGTTCATCATGCTCATGAAATAGGCAAGGGCGTTAGTCAGTCCAAACGACATGACCGTATACTCATATAATCTGTAACGCGTGGTGAATGTTGTCTTTGGTATATCCTTCTCTCGAATCTTCAACTGATGATATCCTGATCGTAGACCGATCTTCGAAAACACCTTAGCTCCTTGCAGCTGGTCAAACAGATCATTGATCATCGGCAGTGGGTACTTGTTCTTAATCGTCAGTTCATTCAAGGCCCGATAATCAACAACCATTCTTAGGGATTTATCCTTCTTCTCAACCAAAAGCACTGGGGCTCCCCAAGGTGATGAACTCCTTCGAATGTAACCTTTCTCCAATAACTCCTTGATCTGTTTCTTAATCTTCTCCAGATCATTCGCGGGCATCCGATAGGGTCTCTTGGATATTGGCCCTGTACCTGGCAATAGCTCTATCAAAACTCGATATATCGATCCGGTGGCATGCCTGGTAACTCCTTTGGAAAAACATCCGGATAATCCTTTACTACAGGCACTTACTCCTGAACAAATCCCGTGAGGGTATTTACTTGGCTACTTCTTGGTGCATGCCTAGATACATACTTAATCCTTTTTCCCTCCGAGGTGGTGAGATAAATCGACTTACTAGCACAATTAATACTTCCTCCATACTTTGACATCCAGTCCATGCCTAATATCACATCCAATCCTTGTGACTCCAAGATAATTAGGTCGGACGGAAAAACATGTGTGCCAATGGTTAGGGGTATCTGGTCGCACCATCGACTAGCCATATACTCGGCTCCGGGTGAACTTACTAACAGAGGGGTCCTAAGGGTTTGGTTTGGTAGTTTAAACTTATCCACGAATCCCCTTGATATGTATGAATGCGATGCACCAGTATCAAAAAGAACAAGAGCGGTAAATGACTTAACCAAAAACTTACCTATAACCGTGTCTGGCTACTCTTCAACCTCCTCCACGTTAACGTGGTTCACTTGGCCTTTGTTGAATGGACTGGGCTTCTTCCTAGCGCTCCCATTTCCGTTTCCATTCTTTCCTTCAGGGCACTCCATGGCATAGTGTCCAGTCTTCCCGCACTTAAAGCAAGTAACGTGACTTAGGTCTCTTTTAGCGGGTGTGGCTGGATTGGGGCGGTTCTGATTGTTGTTGGCTCCGTTCCCATTCCCATTCTTAGAACCATCATGGTTATGCGATCCTCCTCCGGTGTGGTTATGACCTCCATGGTTATGAACAAGTCCTCCCGAGTTCGGGGTTAGGCGAGGCTTCTGTTGAGCTCCTGAGTTATACCTCCCTTGTCCATACTTCCTCTTACGGCTCTCAATCTGCTGTTGCTTCCCTTCAATCATAAGAGCCTTATCTACCAACTCCTGGTAGTTGGTGAATGTTGCCACCATCAACTGCATACTCACCTCATCATTCAGCCCTTCCATGAACTTCTCCTGCTTTGTGGCATCTGTGGCCACATCATCAAGGGCATAGCGAGATAACTTGCTAAACTCATCCGCGTACTGAGCCACAGTACGATTCCCCTGGCATAAGTTGCGAAACCCACGCTTCTTCATATTCATGGCTCCAGTTGAGACATGGGATGTGCGGAAAGCTTGCTAAAATTGGTCCCATGTCACTGTGGCTATAGGGTAGTTGACTGTGTAATTCTCCCACCATGATGCTGCTGGTCCATCCAACTGATGTGCGGCAAAACGCACCTTCTCAGCATCAGTACATCCTGAAGTGGTTAACTCCCTTCCAATCCTCAAAGGTCAAGTCTCTATGCTTCCGTGTCATCCCTGGATCGGTAATGCTGACACACACAGTACTCGAAGGATTTATAACAGAGTAGCAATCACACACTTATTACATCGAATGTCTCAAAAGAGAACTTATTACAATAGTATGTCTTAAGGCCATCTAACACGATAACAGCGGAAGGCTTGGAAGATAAAGTGAGTCCATCAACTCCAACGGCATAGCTGAGCTGCACGGCAACGACCTAACGAACCTTACTCCTCGTCTAAAAAGTCTGCAACATAATACGTTGCAGCCCGAAAACGGGTCAGCACATGGAATATGCTGGCACTATAACACAGTAGAGCAAGAATAAAATAATGCTATCACTACATGCATATTTGGCTGGTGGAAAGCTCTATGGTTATAGTTTTTGCGAAAAGCCAATTTTTCCCTACAACAAAGGAATAGATTTTAATTTAACTATCATGGTGGTTGAAACATCATTGAGAAGGTTCCTCCAACTCAATCCCAATTAAAGTAATTTACAACCCAACAATATTAATTTACAGTGATGAGATACTTAAGATACTCCAAGTACTAGATACTCAAGATTGTCCATAACTGGGGACATGGCTAACCATGATTAGTTTATACACTCTGCAGAGGTTTGTGCACTTTTCCCCACAAGACTCGATCGCCTCCATTGGATTTCTCGCACTACATGGCGTTTGAGAAACGGATGACCGAGACACAGTCTTTCGGAAACATTAACTCTCTACTCCGGGTAGACCATACCAAACCTACAAACCCACAACCTGCTGATCCACCTCTTCAAGAGCTTCACGATACTTACTCAACTATGCTAGAGCCCATAATAGCTTGTGGCTGCACACAGAAGTTTCTAGCATGAATCATCTCAGTTCCCTTTGAGCCTAGGTGGCGGTCCATAGGAAGATCACACGGGTAATCCAGGATTTCCAAAAAAATACAGGCAACACTGGGTACTCCAGGTGCCTCAATCCACCCAGATGTGTATTTAAGTTGCCACCTTAAGTAGAACCATTAATTAGCAATATAAGCAATACATAGAAGTAACTCCCAAGGGTTTGATAGTAACAGGGCAATAGGTTCCTACCTCAACAACTACTTCCCAACCCACAAGTTAATGACATCCTAATCATGCAATGTTTGAGGATTGAAACTAATGCATAAAACTGGGTATGGAAAGATTATGATCAAAGTGTTACTTGCCTTGCTGACGATCCGCGAAACCTAGAGACTCCAAATAACACGCTTCGCACTCCAGGAATTCTATCGCAAACAAACAATAGCATACATAAGCAATCAAGCAAAGAAAACATGGGTAAACCTCAAATAAGAAGATCTAACCAGAAAGTTCAACTTAAGAACTCTGGTTTGCAAAAAGAATCAAACCAAACGGAGCAACGAAACTCAAACGGCGAAAGAAACAAGATCCGTTTACTAATATGGACCTAGGTCAAATTTTACAGTAGCAAAAACTTGTGCAAGTTGGTTAAACGAAAGGAGGGTCTCGAGACGAAGATCTAGGCGCTTGAATCGCCTGATTCCAACTAACGAGCGAAAAGATAAACTAGAACGAAAATTGGATCAGAAATCCCGATCAGAAATAATCGCGGATTAATCCGATAAAAGAAAACTGACGAACAGCCTAACGAACGAGCGTTCGTTATCTGTAACTAACGGGCGAAAACCTTTCATTAAAACGAACGTCCGGACGAACGTCCGCTAAAAAGAAAACCGAAAAGAAAAACCGGCGAACCGAAAAAAAACGACTAGGGTTTTCCAAAAAAACCGAAACGGTTTTCTTTGAAAAAAACCGGGCGCGGCGGATCGGCGCGTTACCTCTCCGGCGAGGCGGGGCTCGGGCGGCGGGCTTGCGGCTCGGCGGGGCGGGTCGGCGGCGCGGGGCAGCAGTGGCGCGGGCGGCGGCGGGCGGCGGCGCGGACTACGGCGGCGGGGCTGGCGAGGGCTGCGGCGGCGGCGACTCGGGGCTCCAGGGGGGCCCGGGGTGGGATTTTAAAGGGGGGAGGCGACGGCGGCTCCGACTTCGGGAGGGGCTCGAGGCGGCGGCGGCGGCGGCTCGGACTCTTCCGAGTCCGGCGGCGGCACGGGACGGGGAAGGCGGTGGCGCGGGGCTGGGCCGGCCTGGCTCGGCTGGGCTTCGGCCCGGTCGGGCGCTGGAAGTTTTTTTTTAATTAAAATAATTCCGTCGAACAGAAAATAAATCCTAGAAAATAAAATAAAAATCTAAAAATGTCAAAATAAATTTTTACCGTCTAAATAAAATATTTAGAACAAGATGGACATTTTCTTGGCCCTAAAATGCAATTTTGAAAACGTGCAATTTTTCTAATGCAAGTAAATCCAAATAAAAATCAAATAAATGATTTTAATATTTTTCCTCCAATATTTCATTTATTTTGGAGAAGTCATATTATCTCCTCTCATATATTTTAACATGAAATATTTTTGAAGAGAAAGATAATTAAAACCAAAATCCTTGTTTCGATATTCGGTAAAACCCAAATATGAAAACAGGGAAATCCCCAACTCTCTCCGAGGGTCCTTGAGTTGCTTAGGATTTCGAGGATCACGAAACGAAATGCAGTAAAATATGATATGCATGGATGATCTATGTATAACATTCCAAATTGAAAATTTGGGATGTTACATGAACTTAATACTCTAGATGCATGCTGGATAGCGGTCGATGTGTGGAGTAATAGTAGTAGATGCAGGCAGGAGTCAGTCTACTTGTCACGGACGTGATACCTATATACATGATCATGCCTAGATATTCTCATAATTATTCACTTTTCTATCAATTGCTCGACAGTAATTTGTTCACCCACCGTAATACTTATGCTATCTTGAGAGAAGCCACTAGTGAAACCTATGGCCCCGGGTCTGTCTTTTATCATATAAGTTTCCAATCTATTTTAGCTTGCAATCTTTATATTTCAATCTTTATCATAAAATATCAAAAATATTATCTTATCATCTCTATCAGATCTCACTCTCGTAAGTGACCGTGAAGGGATTGAAAATCCCTTTATCGTGTTGGTTGCGAGGTTCTTATTTGTTTGTGTAGGTACGAGGGACTTGTGTCTGGCCTCCTACTGGATTGATACCTTGGTTCTCAAAAACTGAGGGAAATACTTATGCTACTTTGCTGCATCACCCTTTCCTCTTCAAGGAAAAACCAACGCAGTGCTCAAGAGGTAGCAGCTTGCCATTGTCGTCCCTGGTTTCGGAGGTATTGCTTCTGCGAGCAAGCCAGCTGTCTTCTCCCGTGCAAAAACGGGTCATAAGCGGTGAGGGTAGCCATGGACTTTGGTTTTTCTTGGCGGAGGTGTCGGGCAAGCCACTCGTCTCGGACACTATGTTTGAAGGCCGTGAGGGCTTCTGCGTCCGGACAATCCACAATCTGGTTCTTTTTGATTAGGAACCTTGTCCAAAGTTGTTAGGTCGATTCCTCGGGTTGCTGGATTTCGTGGCTAAGGTCATCGGCATCTAGGGGGCAAACATAGGTACCTTGGAAGTTGTCTCTAAATGCATCCTCTAGGTCCTCCCAGCTACCGATAGAATTTTCTGGCAGACTGTTCAACCAGTGTTGTGCTGGTACCTTATGTTTGAGGGGAAGGTATTTGATGGCGTGTAGATCATCACCGCGAGCCATGTGAATGTGGAGAAGAAAGTCTTCAATCCATACTGCGGGATCTGTTGTGTCGTCGTATGATTCGATGTTCATGGGTTTGAACCCTTCTGGGAACTGGTGCTCCATTACTTCATCGGTGAAGCAAAGGGGGTGTGCATCGCCCCTATATCGGGTCATGTCACGGCGCAGTTCGGATGAGGTCCGTATGTAGTTTTCGGCCGGGGCATGGTTGTACTTGCCGCGCCGGGATTGATAACCGTCCTCTCATGTCGGGGCGTGCCCCCGCAATCCATAGATTGATCTGGTCTGACCTGCTCGATTTTCCAGGTCCTGTTGTAGGTCATATGTGTATCCTTGAGGTGTTGTTTCTCTGCTTTTACGGCGAGGTGGAGCGGGCTGGTGTTCGGCTTGGCTTGTCGTTCTGCCCTGGCCACGTGGTGGTCGGTTGCGTCCGGTAGCCGCATTACGTGCGGGCGGCATGGGCTCCAGCGCCTCGTCGTCGAATTGGGGTAGCAGCTTACGCTTCGGGTAACTCTTTGTTGGGCGTTCGAGTCCGTACTGTTTGGCTGACAGGACATTAGTCCATCTGTCGTTGAGCAGATCTTGGTCAGCATGAAGTTGTTGCTATTTCTTTTTTAGGCTTCTAGCCGTAGCTATTAGCCGATGCTTGAAGCGCTCTTGTTCGAGGGGTTCCTCTGGCACGATAAAATCTTCGTCGCCGAGGCTTACATCCTCCTCGGAGAGTGGCAAATAGTTGTTGTCCTCCGAGTCGTTGTTCCCTGTTTGTTCGTCAGGGTCAACTTGGTCTTTGGCGTTCTCCGGAGTATCATTGTCTCTGGTGCCGGTATTGCTATCCTTTCCATGACGCGGTTTAGAGCGGCGCCACTGACGTCGACGCTTCGGCGGTATCTCAGGAGGTTCGTCCTCGACTGGGTTTTTCTCATCATCGTCGTCGCTGTATTTCGGTGTATCCAGCATGTATACGTCATACGAGGAGGTGGTCGTCCAACGTCCGGTGACCGGCGGGTTTTGGGTCTGCTCCTCTCCGGCATCGTCGTCCATACCGTCGATGTCTTCGGAGGCGTAATCAAGCATGTCGGTTAAATCCTCGACAGTGGCTATGAAGTGGGTGGTGGGTGGGAAGTAAAATTCCCTATTTCCAGCCCCTAGTACGGGTTGGGCGTGATTTAGAAGCGGTTCCTCTATGATGATGAGGGATCGCATTAGGTCCAACGCCTCGTTTAAGGGCGAGGTTTGGATGGGGACCGAAGTTCCCTGGCCGAACTTGCGTGACGCGGACTTCGGGGGTTCGGAACTAATGTCCGGAGGAGAGCTCGGCTTTGTGATGATTGCCGGTGGCACTATTCTCTCCAGATCTCCAGTATTGAGCTCTATAGCTGCAGAGAGTCCGGCGGGCTCTAAGCTCCCATCTTCGGACCTGGTGACGCGCTCCGGATCTAAGGTCGGAGCGGTGGTTGAGGTCGCGAACCCTTGGAAGATCAAGTCCCCTCGAGTATCAGTGACATAGTTTAGATTTCCAAAACTGATCTGGTGACCAGGGGCGTAGCTGTCGATCTGCTCCAGGTGGCCAACCGAGTTGGCACGCAGTGCGAAGCCGCCGAATACAAAGATCTGGACAGGGAGAAAAATCTCCTTCGCGGTAGCATTGTTATAGATGATTGATGGAGCCATTGAGCCTTTCGATGACGGCACAGTGGAACTCTCAATGAAAGCACCAATGTCGGTGTCAAAACCGGCAGATCTCGGGTAGGGGGTCTCGAACTATGCGTCTAAGGATCGAAGGTAACAAGAGACAGGGGACACGATGTTTACCCAGGTTCGGGCCCTCTTGATGGGGGTAATACCCTACTTCCTGCTTGATTGACTTTGATGAGTATAGGGGTTACAAGAGTTGATCTACCACGAGATCGTAATGGCTAAACCCTAGATGTCTATCCTATATGATTATGATTGCCTCTATGGACTAAACCCTCTAGTTTATATAGACATCGAAGGGGGCTAGGGTTGTACATAGTCGGTTTATAGAGAAAGGAATCTTCGTATCCGCACGCTAAGCTTGTCTACCACGCCAAGGAGAGTCCCATCTGGACACGAGGGAAGGCCTTCTATCTTGTATCTTCCTGGCCCATCTGTCCGGCCCGCGTCACGTAGCCCGGACACCCGAGGACCCCATAATCCAGGACTCCCTCAACCGTAGGACAGCACCATAAATAAAATATACAATCATACCAACCAAGATCACGATTAACCCACAGGACAAAACAAATATACTCAAACATCATAGGATAACCATAGATCATTGGGAAATAATATATGGAGTTGAGCACCATGTTTAAGTAGATATTACAGCAGGGAGAAGAGTTGTTACCTTGCTGCATAGAGGGGGGGAAAGTTGGTGTTGACGGCAGCAAGATTGTTGATGTAGATCGTCGTCCCGATCGTTGCCCCGGTGGCACTCCTGCGCCACCGGAAGCGAGGGGGAGAGAGACCCCCTCCTTCTTCTTCTTCCTTGGCCTGCCCCCTAGATGGGAGAAGAGTTCCCCCTCTGTTCCTTGGTCTCCGTGGCCACGGAGGGGCGGGAGCCCCTCCGAGATTGGATCTCCCTCTCTGTTCTCTTCTGTTTCGCGTTCCCCAGATCTGGCCGAAAACCATTTCTTATATTCCCGGATATCCGTAACTCCGATTGTGCTGAGATTTTAACACGATTTTTTTCGGATATAAGCTTCCTTGCGCCCGAAGTAGAGGTCCAACAGACGTACGTGGTGAGCATAACCCACCACGGCACGCCTGGCTCCTCTGGCGCGCCCTGGTGGGTTGTGCCCACCACGGGCCTCCGTTTGCGGTGATTCCAACTCCGAAAAATCACATATATTCCAAAATAATTCTCCATGAAATTTTATTGCATTTGGACTTCGTTTGATATGGATACTCTGCAATACAAAAAATGCAGAAAATGGGAACTGACACTTGGCACTGGATCAATAGGTTAGTCCAATAAATCATATAAAAAGTTGCCAAAAGTATGTAAAACTTGTATAATATTGGCATGAAACAATCAAAAATATAGATACGACAGAGACGTATCATCGCGTAGCCATTACCCTCCGTGGGTTGAAGTCTCCATTAACGTAGACATATGATAGCACTACCTATCGGAACCACGCCAAAAACCACCGTGTCTTCATTGCGTTTGATCTTCCTATCTCTACCTCCATTTACTTTCTTGCACTTGCATGTTGTCAATTATCTGCTGCCCATTCTCTAGATATACATGTGTAGATTGTATTGGTTGCCACTTAACTTGTGGTAAAATATGCCTAAATTCCAAGAAAACTAAAAATTGCACCTTTTGCCTTGCTAGTGTCTATTCACCCCCCCCCCCCTCTAGACATACCTTCTTGATCCCTTAGTTAGGCGTCATCGGATAACATGTAATCCTGGTCATTTCACTCTAGGATTAGAGCATTTCTATCTGGACCCCACTTTGTCCCTATATGTCCGGACGGACAGCCCGGACAAGCCCGAACATGAGAGAGAAGAAAAAATGTCACTCAACCGAACCCCTCAAGTTGTACTCATATGTGTAGGATTTCCGTGAATCCTCAAACCTAGCCCATATGTAGGATAGATATAAGGGTGTCCCAGAGTGTCCGGGCATACAGTGTTGCAAATATGCCCTAGAGGCAATAATAAAATGGTTATTATTATATTTCTTTATTCATGATAATTGTCTATTGTTCATGCTATAATTGTGTTATCCGGGAAATCGTAATACATGTGTGAATACATAGACCACAACACGTCCCTAGTGAGCCTCTAGTTGACTAGCTCGTTGATCAAAAGATAGTCATGGTTTCCTGACTATGGACATTAGATGTCATTGATAACGGGATCACATCATTAGGAGAATGATGTGATGGACAAGACCCAATCCTAAGCTTAGCTCAAAGATCGTGTAGTTTGTTTGCTGTAGCTTTTCTGAATGTCAAGTATCATTTCCTTAGACCATGAGATTGTGCAACTCCCGGATACCGTAGGAGTACCTTGGGTGTGCCAAACGTCACAACGTAACTGGGTGACTATAAAGGTACATTACAGGTATCTCCGAAAGTGTCTGTTGGGTTGGCACGAATCGAGACTGGGATTTGTCACTCCGTATGACGGAGAGGTATCTCTGGGCCCACTCGGTAAGGCATCATCATAATGAGCTCAATGTGATCAAGTGGTTGATCGCGGGATCATGCATTAAAGTACGAGTAAAGTGACTTGCCGGTAACAAGACTGAACAAGGTATTGGGATACCGACGATCGAGTCTCGGACAAGTAACGTACCGATTGACAAAGGGAATTGTATACGGGATTGATTAAGTCCTCGACATCGTGGTTAATCCGATGAGATCATCGAGGAGCATGTGGGAGCCAACATGGGTATCCAGATCCCGCTGTTGGTTATTGACCGGAGAGGCGTCTCGGTCATGTCTGTGTGTCTCCCGAACCCGTAGGGTCTACACACTTAAGGTTCGATGATGCTAGGGTTGTAGAGATATTAGTATGCAGTAACCCGAAAGTTGTTCGGATTCCCGGATGAGATCCCGGACGTCACGAGGAGTTCCGGAATGGTCCGGAGGTAAAGATTTATATATAGGAAGTCCAGTTACGGCCAGCGGGAAGGTTTCGGGGGTTACCGGTATTGTACCGGGACCACCGGAAGGGTCCCGGGGGTCCACCGGATGGGGCCACCTATCCCGGAGGGCCCCATGGGCTGAAGTGGCATGGGAACCAGCCCCTGATGGGCTGGTGCGCCCCACCCAAGGGCCCAAGGCGCCTAGGGTTGGAAACCCTTGGGGGCCGTTGCCCCCCCCGAGGGGGCATGTGCCCCCCTGGTTGGAAACCCTAAGGGGGTCGTTGCCCCAGGGGCCGCCCCCCCTTTTAGATGGGATCTCCAAGGGGGCATGCGCCCCCCCTAGCCCCTATATATAGTGGAAGGGAGGGAGGGAAGCCGCTCTTGGCGCCTCCCTCTCCCTCCGTAACACCTCTCCTCCCCGCTTGTGCTTGGCGAAGCCCTGCCGGGATCCTGCTGCATCCACCACCACGCCGTCGTGCTGCTGGATCTTCATCAACCTCTCCTTCCCCCTTGCTGGATCAAGAAGGAGGAGACATCTTCCCAACCGTACGTGTGTTGAACGCGGAGGTGATGTCCGTTCGGCACTTGGTCATCGGTGATTTGGATCACGGCGAGTACGACTCCATCATCCCCGTTCACTTGAACGCTTCCGCTCGCGATCTACAAGGGTATGTAGATGCACTCCTATTCCCCTCGTTGCTAGAATACTCCATAGATTGATCTTGGTGATGCGTAGAATTTTTTTAATTTCTGCTACGTTCCCCAACAGTGGCATCATGAGCTAGGTCTATGCGTAGTTACTATGCACGAGTAGAACACAAAGTAGTTGTGGGTGTCGATATTGTCAATTTGCTTGTCGTTACTAGTCTTATCTTGATTCGGCGGCATCGTGGGATGAAGCGGCCCGGACCAACCTTACACGTACGCTTACGTGAGACCGGTTCCACCGACTGACATGCACTAGTTGCATAAGGTGGCTGGCGGGTGTCTGTCTCTCCCACTTTAGTCGGATCGGATTCGATGAACAGGGTCCTTATGAAGGGTAAATAGAAATTGGCAATTCACGTTGTGGTTTTGTCATAGGTAAGAAATGTTCTTGCTAGAAACCTATAGCAGCCACGTAAAAACTTGCAACAACAATTAGAGGACGTCTAACATGTTTTTGCAGCAAGTGTTTTGTGATGTGATATGGCCAAAGGTTGTGATGAATGATGAATGATATATGTGATGTATGAGATTGATCATGTTCTTTTAATAGGAATCACGACTTGCATGTCGATGAGTATGACAACCGGCAGGAGCCATAGGAGTTGTCTTTATTTATTTATGACCTGCTTGTCAACATAAACATCATGTAATTACTTTACTTTATTGCTAAAGCGTTAGCCATAGTAGTAGAAGTAATAGATGACGAGACAACTTCAAGAAGACACGATGATGGAGATCATGATGATGGAGATCATGGTGTCATGCCGGTGACAACGATGATCATGGAGCCCCGAAGATGGAGATCAAAGGAGCAAATGATATTGGCCATATCATGTCACTATTTGATTGCATGTGATGTTTATCATGTTTTACATCTTATTTGCTTAGAACGACGGTAGCTCAAAGGAGCAAATGTGATGTATATAGGCATCACGTCTATGACAAGTGAACCGAAATGATTCTTCATCTACTACTATTACTCCACACATCGAGCGCTATCCAGCATGCATCTAGAGTATTAAGTTCATAAGAACAAAGTAATGCTTTAAGTAAGATGACATGATGTAGAGAGATAAACTCATGCAATATGATATAAACCCCATCTTTTTATCCTCGATGGCAACAATACAATACGTGCCTTGCTGCCCCTGCTGACACTGGGAAAGGACACCGCAAGATTGAACCCAAAGCTAAGCACTTCTCCCATTGCAAGAAAGATCAATCTAGTAGGCCAAACCAAACTGATAATTCGAATAGACTTGCAAAGATAACCAATCATACATAAAAGAATTCAGAGGAGATGGAAATATTGTTCATAGATAAACTTGATCATAAACCCACAATTCATTGGATCTCGACAAACACACCGCAAAAAGAAGAGTTACATCAAATAGATCTCCAAGAGAATCGAGGAGAACTTTGTATTGAGATCCAAAGAGAGAGAAGAAGCCATCTAGCTACTAGCTATGGACCCGAAGGTCTGAAGTAAACTACTCACACATCACCGGTGAGGCCATGGAGTTGATGTAGAGTCCCTCCGTGATCAATGCCCCCTCCGGCGGAGCTCCAGAAAAGGCCCCAAGATGGGATCTCTCGCGTACAGAAGGTTGCGGTGGTGGAATTAGGTTTTCGTGGTGCTCCTGGATGTTTGCAGGGTACGTGGATATATATAGGAGGAAGAAGTAGGTTGGTGGAGCTACGAGGGGCCCACGAGGGTGGAGAGCGCGCCCAGGGGGTAGGTGCGCCCCTTGCCTCGTGGCCTCCTCGATTGTTTCTTGACGCCCACTCCAAGTCTCCTGGATCATGTTTGTTGAGAAAATCACGTTCCCGAAGGTTTCATTCCGTTTGGACTTCGTTTGATATTCCTTTTCTGCGAAACACTGAAATAGGCAAAAAACAGCAATTTGGGTTGGGCCTCCGGTTAATAGGTTAGTCCCAAAAATAATATAAAAGTGTATAATAAAGCCCATTAAACATCCAAAACAGAATATAATATAGCATGGACCAATCAAAAATTATAGATACATTGGAGACGTATCAAGCATCCCCAAGCTTAATTCCTGGTTGTCCTCGAGTAGGTAAATGATAAAAACAGAATTTTTGATGTGGAATGCTACTTAGCATAATTTTCAATGTAATTCTCTTATTTGTGGTATTGATATTCAGATCCGAAAGATTCAAGACAAAATTTTAATATTGACATAAAAATAATAATACTTCAAGCATACTAACTAGGCAATTATGTCTTCTCAAAATAACATGGCCAAAGAAAGTTATCCCTACAAAATCATATAGTCTGGCTATGCTCTATCTTCACCACACAAAATATTCAAATCATGCACAACCCCGATGACAAGCCAAGCAATTGTTTCATACTTTCAATGTTCTCAAACTTTTTCAATCTTCACGCAATACATGAGCGTGAGCCATGGACATAGCACTATATGTGGAATAGAAATGGTGGTTGTGGATAAGAAAAAAGGAGAAGATAGTCTCACATCAACTAGGCATATCAACGGGCTATGGAGATGCCCATCAATAGATATCAATGTGAGTGAGTAGGGATTGCCATGCAACGGATGCACTAGAGCTATAAGTATATGAAAGCTCAACAAAAGAAACTAAGTGGGTGTGCATCTAACTCGCTTGCTCATGAAGACATAGGGCATTTTGAGGAAGCCCATCATTAGAATATACAAGCCAAGTTCTATAATGAAAATTCCCACTAGTATATGAAAGTGATATCATAGGAGACTCTCTATCCTGAAGATCATGGTGCTACTTTGAAGCACAAGTGTGGAAAAAGGATAGTAGCATTATCCCTTATCTCTTTTTCTCTCATTTTTTTGGGCCTTCTCCTTTTTTATGGACTTTCCTTTTTTTCGTCCGAAGTCTCATCCTGACTTGTGGGGGAATCATAGTATCCATCATCCTTTCCTCACTTGGGACAATGCTCTAATAATGATGATCATCACATTTTATTTACTTACAACTCAAGAATTACAACTCGATACTTAGAACAAAATATGACTCTATGTGAATGCCTCCGCGGTGTACCGGGATATGCAATGAATCAAGAGTGACATGTATAAAAATTATGAACGGTGGCTTCGCCACAAATACGATGTCAACTACATGATCATGCAAGCAATATGACAATGATGAAGCGTGTCATGGTAAACAAAACGGTGGTAAGTTGCATGGCAATATATCTCGGAATGGCTATGGAAATGCCATGGTAGGTAGGTATGGTGGCTGTTTTGAGGAAGGTATATGGTGGGTGTATGATACCGGCGAAAAGTGCGCGGTATTAGAGAGGCTAGCAATGGTGGAAGGATGAGAGTGCGTATAATCCATGGACTCAACATTAGTCATAAAGAACTCATATACTTGTTGCAAAAATCTACAAGTTATCAAAGCAAAGTATTACGCGCATGCTCCTAGGGGGATAGATTGGTAGGAAAAGACCATCGCTCGTCCCCGATCGCCACTCATAAGGAAGAAAAAGATAAATAAATCATGCTCCGACTTCATCACATGACGGTTCACCATACGTGCATGCTACGGGAATCACAAACTTTAACACAAGTATTTCTCAAATTCATAACCACTCAACTAGCATGACTCTAATAGCACCATCTCCATATCTCAAAACAATTATCAAGTATCAAACTTCTCATAGTATTCAATGCACTTCTATTAAAGTTTTTATATTATTCCTAAGAGCAAATTTCCATGTTGTTCTAAAGGACTCTCAAAATAATATAAGTGAAGCATGAGAGATCAATTATTTCTATAAAATAGAACCACCATCGTGCTCTAAAAGATATAAGTGAAGCACTAGAGCAAAAACTATATAGCTCAAAAGATATAAGTGAAGCACATAGAGTATTCTAATAAATTTCAAATCATGTGAGTCTCTATCAAAAGGTGTGTAAATCAAGGATGATTGTGGTGAACTAAAAAGCAAATACTCAAATTATACAAGACGCTCCAAGCAAAACACATATCATGTGGTGAATAAAAATATAGCTCCAAGTAAAGTTACCGATGGACGAAGACGAAAGAGGGGGTGCCTTCCGGGGCATCCCCAAGCTTTGGCTTTTTGGTGTCCTTAGATTACCTTGGGGTGCCATGGGCATCCCCAAGCTTAGGCTCTTGCCACTTCTTGTTCCATAATCCATCAAATCTTTACCCAAAACTTGAAAACTTCACAACACAAAACTCAAAATAGAAAATCTTGTGAGCTCTGTTAGCGAAAGAAAACAAAACAGCACTTCAAGGTACTGTATTGAACTCATTATTTATTTATATTGGTGTTAAACCTACTTTATTCCAACTTCTCTATGGTTTATAAACTCTTTTACTAGCCATAGATTCATCAAAATAACCAATCAACACATGAAAAACAGAATCTGTCAAAAACAGAACAGTCTATAGTAATCTGTAGGTTTCGACCACTTATGGAACCCCAAAAATTCTAAAATAAATTGATGGACGTGAGTAATTTATCTATTAAGAATCTTAAAAAATAATTAACTAAATAGCACTCTCCAAATAAAAATGGCAGCAATTCCCGTGAGTGCTAAAGTTTTTGTTTTTTTACAGCAAGATCAAAAAGACTTTCCCCAAGTCTTCCCAACGGTTCTACTTGGCACAAACACTAATTAAACACAAAAAAACAAAACCAAAAAAGAGGATAGATAAATTATTTATTACTAAACAGGAGAAAAAATCAAGGAATAAAAAAAATTGGTTGCCTCCCAACAAGCGCTATTGTTTAACGCCCCTAGCTAGGCATAAAAGCAAGGATAGATCTAGGTATTGCCATCTTTGGTGGGCAATTCTTCAATAAGACACCTATAACCCCTAGGAGTTTCTTTATTTTTATTAATTATCAAACTCCTAGGCACAAAATCAAGAAAATCATTTATAGCAAATGGTTCCTTAATGATAGCAAAAAGATTGGGATGAACACTTATTGATTTTAAATCCGCAGTTTCCTTACTAGAGGATTCACCCTTATTTTTAGGAACATAAACAAGCTTGGCAATTTTGGTAGGAGGATTTGGAGTATTTCTAATGGAAGAAAAAGCGGACCCCAAGTTGGTGATAATTCCCTCAAGTTTATCGATTCTAGTAGAATCTTGATCTATTCTTTCATTAACTATGGGTTCTTTTTCCTTAAAACTTTTCAGAGTAACTCCCACCTTAGATCCATATTGGGTAATTTGGTTGTGGATCTTTTTATCCAAATTCTCAATCAAATCTATAGTAGCAACTTTATTCTCAATAATTTCAAGACTTTGCATCACATGTTCCAAAGTTAACATAGTTCCATTAACCCAAAGAGGTGGTGAGCCAAACAAATCTATCATAGCATTATAAGAATCAAAAGTATGGCTACCCAAGAAATTCCCTCCAGTAATGGTATCAAGAATATATCTGTACCAAGGAGTAGCGCCTACATAAAAATTACGGAGAAGAACGAAAGTAGATTGCTTCCTGGTAGATCTATTTTGAGCATTGCAAATTCTATACCAAGCGTCTTTGAGATTTTCTCCCTCCCTTTGCTTAAAATTAAGAACTTCATTCTCGGGAGACAATGGAGAAGATAGAGGACTATCCATAATGACAAGGCAAGCGGAAAAGAGGACGAATAAAACGGCAAGGGTGAAGTGGGGGAGAGGAAAACGAGAGGCAGATGGCAAATAATGTAATGCGAGGGATAAGAGTTTGTGATGGGTACTTGATATGTCTTTACTTGTGCGTAGACTCCACGGCAACAGCGCCAGAAATGGCTCGTTGTCGGGAGTCAAATCTTGACTTGACTTGGCGCGAATCTCCCCGGCAACGGCGCCAGAAATCCTTCTTGCTACCTCTTGAGCATTGTGTAGGTTTTCCCTTGAAGAGGAAAGGGTGATGCAGTAAAGTAGCGTAAGTATTTCCCTCATTTTTGAGAACCAAGGTATCAATCCAGTAAGAGATCACGCTCGAGTCCCACACACCTACACAAACAAATAAGAACCTCGCAACCAACGCGATAAAGGGGTTGTCAATCCCTTCACGGTCACTTACGAGGGTGAGATCTGATAGAGATAATAATAAGATAAATATTTTTGGTATTTTTATGATATAGATTGAAAGTAAAGATTGCGAAATAAAATTGATTGGAAACTTATATGATAAAAGATAGACCCGGGGGCCATAGGTTTCACTAGTGGCTTCTCTCAAGAGCATAAGTATTACGGTGGGTAAACGAATTACTGTCGAGCAAGTGATAGAATTGAGCATAGTTATGAGAATATCTAGGTATGATCATGTATATAGGCATCACGTCTATGACAAGTGAACCGAAACGATTCTTCATCTACTACTATTACTCCACACATCGAGCGCTATCCAGCATGCATCTAGAGTATTAAGTTCATAAGAACAAAGTAATGCTTTAAGTAAGATGACATGATGTAGAGAGATAAACTCATGCAATATGATATAAACCCCATCTTTTTATCCTCGATGGCAACAATACAATACGTGCCTTGCTGCCCCTGCTGACACTGGGAAAGGACACCGCAAGATTGAACCCAAAGCTAAGCACTTCTCCCATTGCAAGAAAGATCAATCTAGTAGGCCAAACCAAACTGATAATTCGAATAGACTTGCAAAGATAACCAATCATACATAAAAGAATTCAGAGGAGATGGAAATATTGTTCATAGATAAACTTGATCATAAACCCACAATTCATTGGATCTCGACAAACACACCGCAAAAAGAAGAGTTACATCAAATAGATCTCCAAGAGAATCGAGGAGAACTTTGTATTGAGATCCAAAGAGAGAGAAGAAGCCATCTAGCTACTAGCTATGGACCCGAAGGTCTGAAGTAAACTACTCACACATCACCGGAGAGGCCATGGAGTTGATGTAGAGGCCCTCCATGATCAATGCACCCCCCCCCCGACGGAGCTCTGGAAAAGGCCCAAGATGGGATCCCTCGGGTACAAAAGGTTATGCTACCTCTTGAGCACTACGTTGGCTTTCCCTTGAAGAGGAAAGGGTGATGCAGCAGAGCAGCGTAAGTATTTCCCTCAGTTTTTGAGAACCAAGGTATCAATCCAGTAGGAGGCCACGCACGAGTCCCTCGAACCTACACAAACAAATAAACTCCTCACAACCAACGCGATAAAGGGGTTGTCAATCCCTTCACGGACACGTACGAGAGTGAGATCTGATAGATATGATAAGATAATATTTTTGGTATTTTTATGATAAGGAGAAATAAAGATGCAAGTAAAATAAATAGAAAAGGAAATAACTAAGTATTGGAAGATTAATATGATGGAAAATAGACCAGGGGGCCATAGGTTTCACTAGAGGCTTCTCTCGAGAGCATAAGTATTACGGTGGGTAAACAAATTATTGTTGAGCAATTGACAGAATTGAGCATAGTTATGAGAATATCTAGGTATGATCATGTATATAGGCATCACGTCCGAGACAAGTAGACCGACTCCTGCCTGCATCTACTACTATTACTCCACACATCGACCGCTATCCAGCATGCATCTAGAGTATTAAGTTCAAGAGAACAGAGTAACGCTTTAAGCAAGATGACATGATGTAGAACAATAAACTCATGCAATATGATATAAACCCAATCTTGTTATCCTCGATGGCAACAATACAATACGTGCCTTGCTGCCCTTACTGTCACTAGGAAAGGGCACCGCAAGATTGAACCCAAAGCTAAGCACTTCTCCCATTGCAAGAAAGATCAATCTAGTAGGTCAAACCAAGCTGATAATTCGAAGAGACTTGCAAAGATAACCAATCATACATAAAAGAATTCAGAGAAGATTCAAATATTGTTCATAGATAAACTTGATGATAAACCCACAATTCATCGGTCTCAACAAACACACCGCAAAAGAAGATTACATCGAATAGATATCCACAAGAGAGGGGAGAACTTTGTATTGAGATCCAAAAAGAGAGAAGAAGCCATCTAGCTAATAACTATGGACCCGTAGGTCTGAAGTAAACTACTCACACTTCATCGGAGGGGCTATGGTGTTGATGTAGAAGCCCTCCGTGATCGATACCCCCTCCGGCGGAGCTCTGGAAAAGGCCCCAAGATGGGATCTCGTGGATATAGAAAGTTACGGTGGTGGAATTAGGGTTTTGGCTCCGTATCTGGTAGTTTGGGGGTACGTAGGTATATATAGGAGGAAGGAGTACGTCGGTGGAGCAACGTGGGCCCCACGAGGGTGGAGGGTGCGCCTGGGGGGGTAGGCGCGCCCCCCTACCTCATGCCTTCCTGGTTGATTGCTTGACGTAGGGTCCAAGTCCACTGGATCATGTTCGTTCTGAAAATCACCTTCCCGAAGGTTTCATTCCGTTTGGACTCCGTTTGATATTCTTTTTCTGTGAAACCCTAAAATAGGCAAAAAACAGCAATTCTGGGCTGGGACTCGGGTTAATAGGTTAGTCCCAAAAATAATATAAAAGTGTATAATAAAGCCCAATAATATCCAAAACAGGATATAATATAGCATGGAACAATCAAAAATTATAGATACGTTGGTGACGTATCAAGCATCCCCAAGCTTAATTCTTGCTCGTCCTCGAGTAGGTAAATGATAAAAACAGAATTTTTGATGTGGAATGCTACTTGGCATAATTTCAATGCAATTCTCTTAATTGTGGTATGAATATTCAGATCCAAAAGATTCAAGACAAAAGTTCAATATTGACATAGAAATAATAATACTTCAAGCATACTAACTAAGCAATTATGTCTCTTCAAAATAACATGGCCAAAGAAAGTTATCCCTACAAAATCATATAGTCTGGCTATGCTCCATCTTCACCACACAAAGTATTTAAATCATGCACAACCCCGATGACAAGCCAAGCAATTGTTTCATACTTTTGGTGTTCTCAAACTTTTTCAATCTTCACGCAATACATGAGCGTGAGCCATGGACATAGCACTATATGTGGAATAGAATGGTGGTTGTGGAGAAGACAAAAAGGGAGAAGATAGTCTCACATCAACTAGGCATATCAACGGGCTATGGAGATACCCATTAATAGATATCAATGTGAGTGAGTAGGGATTGCCATGCAACGGATGCACTAGAGCTATAAGTATATGAAAGCTCAACAAAAAGAACTGAGCGGGTGTGCATCCAACTTGCTTGCTCACGAAGACCTAGGGCATTTTGTGGAAGCCCAACGTTGGAATATACAAGCCAAGTTCTATAATGAAAAATTCCCACTAGTATATGAAAGTGATAGCATAGGAAACTCTCTATCATGAAGATCATGGTGCTACTTTGAAGCACAAGTGTGGAGAAAGGATAGTAGTATTGCCCCTTTTTATTTATTTATTCCCCTTTTTTGGCCTTATTTATTTTATTTTATTTGGCCTTTATTTTTTTCTTTTTTATTGGGACAATACTCTATGAATGATGATCATCACACTTCTATTTATTCACAACTTGATACTAGAACAAAGTATGACTCTATATGAATGCCTCCGGCGGTATACCAGGATAGCAATGATGCATGAGTGACTTATATGAAAGAATTATGAACAGTGGCTTTGCCACAACTAAAATGTCAACTACATGATCATGCGAAGCAATATGACAATGATGGAGCGTGTCATAGTAAACGGAACGGTGGAAAGTTGCATGGCAATATATCTCGGAATGGCTATGGAAATGCCATGATAGGTAGGTATGATGGCTGTTTTGAGGAAGGTATATGGTGGGTGTATGACACCGGCGAAAGGTGCGCGGTATTAGAGAGGCTAGCAATGGTGGAAGGGTGAGAGTGCGTATAATCCATGGACTCAACATTAGTCATAAAGAATTCACATACTTATTGCAAAAATCTATTAGTTATCGAAGCAAAGTACTACGTGCATGCTCCTAGGGGGATAGATTGGTAGGAAAAGACCATCGCTCGTCCCCGACTGCCCCTCATAAGGAGGACAATCAATAAATACATCATGCTCCGACTTCTTAACATAACGGTTCACCATACGTGAATGCTACGGGAATCACAAACTTCAACACAAGCATTTCTCAAATTCACAACTACTCAACTAGCACGACTCGAATATCACCATCTCCATATCTCAAAACAATTATCAAGTTTCAAACTTCTCATAGTATTCAACACACTCATCAGAAAATTTTATTATTAATCTTGAATGCCTAAAATAATTAAAGCAAATTACCATGTTGTTTTGTAGGACTCTCAAAATAATCTAAGTGAAGCATGAGAGAACAAAAGTTTCTATAAAACAAATCCACCATCTTGCTCTAAAAGATATAAGTGAAGCACTAGAGCAAAAACTATATAACTCAAAAGATATAAGTGAAGCACATAGAGTATTCTAACAATTTCCGAATCATGTGTGTCTCTCTCAAAAAGGTGTGTGCAGAAAGGATGATTGTGGAAAACTAACAAATAAAGACTCAAATAATACAAGACGCTCCAAGCAAAACACATATCATGTGGTAAATAAAAATATAGCTCCAAGTAAAGTTACCGATAGAAGTAGACGAAAGAGGGGATGCCTTCCGGGGCATCCCCAAGATTTGGCTTTTAGGTGTCCTTAGATTATCTTAGGTGCCATGGGAATCCCCAATCTTAGGCTCTTGCCACTCCTTGTTCCATTATCCATCAAATCTTTACCCAAAACTTGAAAACTTCACAACACAAAACTTAAAGTAGAAAATCTCGTGAGCTCTGTTAGCGAAAGAAAACAAAACACCACTTCAAGGTACTGTAATGAACTCATTCTTTATTTATATTGGTGTTAAACCTACTGTATTCCAGCTTCTGTATGGTTTATAAACTATTTTACTAGCCATAGATTCATCAAAATAAGCAAACAACACACGGAAAACAGAATCTGTCAAAAACAGAACAGCCTATAGTAATCTGCAGCTAACGCAAGTTCTGGAACCCCCAAAATTCTAAAATAAATTTCTGGACGTGAGGAATTTATCTATTAATCATCTGCAAAAAGAATTAACTAAATAGCACTTTACAAATAAAATGGCAGCAGTTCCCGTGAGCGCTAAAGTTTTTGTTTTTTACAGCAAGATTAAAAAGACTTTCCCCAAGTCTTCCCAACGGTTCTACTTGGTACAAACACTAATTAAACACAAAAACACAACCAAAATAGAGGCTAGATAAATTATTTATTACTAAACAAGAGCAAAAAGTAAGGAATAAAAATAAAATTGGGTTGCCTCCCAACAAGCGCTATCATTTAACGCCCCTAGCTAGGCATAATATTTCAATGATGCCCACATGAAAGACAAGAATTGAAGCACAAAGAGGGCATCATAGAACACGTGACAAACATTCTCTAAGTCTAACATACTTCCTATGCATAGGCATCTTATAGGCAAACAAATTATCAAGGAAAGCAAAAACTGGCATATGCAAGAAAGCGGAAAGAAACAATAGCAATCTCAACATAATGAGAGGTAATCTAGTAACATGAAAATTTCTACAACCATATTTTCCTCTATCATAATAATTACATGTAGGATCATAAGCAAATTCAACAATATAGCTATCACAAAACATATTCTTAACAAGATCCACATGTATGCAAAGTTGACATTCTTCCAAAATAGTGGGATTAACATTAACTAAAGTCATGACCTCTCCAAACCCACTTTTATCAAAAACTTCATAAGATTGAAGATTCTCCAAATATGTGGGATCTAAAGTTGACACTCTTCCAAACCCACTTTCAATAATATTGCAAACACTATTATCAATCTCATGTTCGTCATGGGGTTTAAATAAATTTTCAAGATCAAGAGAAGAATCACCCCAATCATGATCATTGCAACAAATAGTAGTCATAGCAAAACTAGCTTCCCCAAGCTTAGGGTTTTGCATATCATTAACACAATTGACATTAAGAGAATTTATAATAACATCATTGCAATCATGCTTTTCATCGAAGGAACTATTAAGTATGGGTGCAATAGCAACGATCTCATGTTTAACATAAGGAACTATAGCAAATTCATCTTCATAAATATTGGCATCATTGCCACAAGAATAGCAAGCATCATGTTCATCAAGGGATATTTCAATCAAATCATCGGAATCATAATTATCTATAGATTCATGCATATCATTATTTTCTTCTGAAGCAACGGTCATTCTTTCAATAAATTCTTTGACATAGACATTATGAGCATAGTTTTCATAATAATATTGAAGTATGTCAAAATTTTCAGATTCGTAGAGAGTAATATCATATTTTTCAATCAAAGAAGCAACTTCATAAGCACCCTTAAAAGCAACAAATTCTTCAATTCGTTCGATGTCGTAGTAACTATAAGCACCCTTTGCATAATAAGATAAGATTTCAATATCATTAAACTCACATAGGTAGGGGAGGTGTTTTTTAGGGTTCTTAGAGCAACAAGTAAAATCACAGATTTCACAAAGATTCCAAGCATAACACAACAATCTATTTATTTGATTCCATAAGAGTCTCCCTTTTTCAGACAAACGGTGACGCACAAAATGAGCATGCTCATCTATAGATTTCCCATCAACTAGGCTAGTTGGGGTATCAGCACGAGCGCATAAGGATCGAAGATGATCTAATAGAACACTTTAAGTGGATCCACATCAATAGATTTTTAGCAAGCAAAGATGCAAGCAAATAGAAGGCACATGGAAACACAAACAAGGATACATACGGGAAGAAGGCAAACAAAAGAAGAGGCAAATAGGGAAAGAGAAGGAGGACGGAGAGAGAGGGCAAATAAAACGGCAAGGGTGAAGTGGGGGAGAGGAAAACGAGAGGCAAATGGCAAATAATGTAATGCGGGAGATAAGGATTTGTGATGGGTCCTTGGTATGTTGACTTTTGCGTAGACTCCCCGGCAACGGCGCCAGAAATGGCTCGTTGTCGGGAGTCAAAATCTTGACTTGACCTTGAGTAAGCCTCCCCGGCAACGGCGCCAGAAATCCTTCTTGCTACCTCTTGAGCATTGCGTTGGTTTTCCCTTGAAGAGGAAAGAGTGATGCAGCAGAGCAGCGTAAGTATTTCCCTCAGTTTTTGAGAACCAAGGTATCAATCCAGTAGGAGGCCACGCACAAGTCCCTCGCACCTACACAAACAAATAAACTCCTTGCAACCAACGTGATAAAGGGGTTGTCAATCCCTTCACGGTCACCTACGAGAGTGAGATCTGATAGATATGATAAGATAATATTTTTGGTATTTTTATGATAGAGAAATAAAGATGCAAGTAAAATAAATGGCAAAGGAAATAACTAAGTATTGGAAGAATAATATGATGGAAAATAGACCCGGGGGCCATAGGTTTCACTAGAGGCTTCTCTCGAGAGCATGAGTATTATGGTGGGTAAACAAATTACTGTTGAGCAATTGATAGAATTGAGCATAGTTATGAGAATATCTAGGTATGATCATGTATATAGGCATCACGTCCGAGACAAGTAGACCGACTCCTGCCTAAATCTACTACTATTACTCCACACATCGACCGCTATCCAACATACATCTAGAGTATTAAGTTCAAGAGAACAAAGTAACGCTTTAAGCAAGATGACATGATGTAGAGGGATAAACTCATGCAATATGATATAAACCCCATCTTGTTATCCTCGATGGCAACAATACAATGCGTGCCTTGCTGCCCTTACTGTCACTGGGAAAGGACACCGCAAGATTGAACCCAAAGCTAAGCACTTCTCCCATTGCAAGAAAGAACAATCTAGTAGGCCAAACCAAACTGATAATTCGAAGAGACGTGCAAAGATAACCAATCATACATAAAATAATTCAGAGAAGATTCAAATATTGTTCATAGATAAAGTTGGTCATAAACCCACAATTCATCGGTCTCAACAAACACACCGCAAAAGAAGATTACATCGAATAGATCTCCACAAGAGAGGGGGAGAACTTTGTATTGAGATCCAAAAAGAGAGAAGAAGCCATCTAGCTAATAACTATGGACCCATAGGTCTGAAGTAAACTACTCACACTTCATCGGAGGGTTGATGTATAAGCCCTCCGTGATCGATACCCCCTCCGGCGGAGCTCCGGAAAAGGCCCCAAGATGGGATCTCGTGGATACAGAAAGTTACGGCGGTGGAATTAGGGTTTTGGCTCCGCATCTGGTAGTTTGGGGGTACATAGGTATATATAGGAGGAAGGAGTACGTCGGTGGAGCAATGTGGGCCCCACAAGGGTGGAGGGCGTGCCTGGGGGGGTAGGCGCGCCCCCCTACCTCGTGCCTTCCTGGTTGATTGCTTGACGTAGGGTCCAAGTCCTGTGGATCATGTTCGTTCCGAAAATCACGTTCCTGAAGGTTTCATTCCGTTTGGACTCCGTTTGATATTCTTTTTCTGCGAAACCCTAAAATAGGCAAAAAAAATAGCAATTCTAGGTTGGGCCTCCAGTTAATAGGTTAGTCCCAAAAATAATATAAAAGTGTATAATAAAGCCCAACAATGTCCAACACAGGATTATAATATAGCATGGAACAATAAAAAATTATAGATACGTTTGAGACGTATCAGGTTGCGGTGGTGGAATTAGGTTTTCGTGGTGCTCCTGGATGTTTGAGGGGTACGTGGATATATATATATAGGAGGAAGAAGTAGGTCGGCGGAGCAAGGAGGGGCCCACGAGGGTGGAGGGCGCTGCCAGTGGGGGTAGGCGCGCCCCCCTGCCTCGTGGCTTCCTCGATTATTTCTTGACGCCCACTCCAAGTCTCCCGGATCATGCTTGTTGAGAAAATCATGTTCCCGAAGGTTTCATTCCATTTGGACTTCGTTTGATATTCCTTTTCTGTGAAACACTGAAATAGGCAAAAAACAGCAATTTGGGCTGGGCCTCCGGTTAATAGGTTAGTCCCAAAAATAATATAAAAGTGTATAATAAAGCCCATTAAACGTCCAAAACAGAATGTAATATAGCATGGAACAATCAAAAATTATAGATACGTTGGAGACGTATCAAAGAGGAAAGGGTGATGCAGCAAAGTAGCGTAAGTATTTCCCTCAGTTTTTCAGAACCAAGGTATCAATCCAGTAGGAGACTACACGCAAGTCCCTCGTACCTACACAAACAACTAAGAACCTCGCAACCAACGCGATAAAGGGGTTGTCAATCCCTTCATGGTCACTTACGAGGGTGAGATCTGATAGAGATAATAATAATAAGATACATATTTTTGGTATTTTTATGATATAGATTGAAAGTAAAGATTGCGAAATAAAATTGATTGGAAACTTATATGATAAAAGATAGACCCGGGGGCCATAGGTTTCACTAGTGGCTTCTCTCAAGATAGCATAAGTATTGCGGTGGGTGAACAAATTACTGTCGAGCAATTGATAGAAAAGTGCATAGTTATGAGAATATCTAGGCATGATCATGTATATAGGCATCACGTCCGAGACAAGTAGACCGAAATGATTCTTCATCTACTACTGTTACTCCACACATCGACCGCTATCCAGCATGCATCTAGAGTATTAAGTTCATAAGAACAGAGTAACGCATTAAGCAAGATGACATGATGTAGAGGGATAAACTCAAGCAATATGATATAAATGAAGGAAATATGCCCTAGAGGCAATAATAAAGTTATTATTTATTTCCTTATATCATGATAAATGTTTATTATTCATGCTAGAATTGTATTAACCGGAAACATAATACATGTGTGAATACATAGACAAACAGAGTGTCACTAGTATGCCTCTACTAGACTAGCTCGTTAATCAAAGATGGTTATGTTTCCTAACCATGGACAAAGAGTTGTTATTTGATTAACGGGATCACATCATTAGGTGAATGATCTGATTGACATGACCCATTCCATTAGCTTAGCACCCGATCATTTAGTATGTTGCTATTGCTTTCTTCATGGCTTATACATGTTCCTATGACTATGAGATTATGCAACTCCCGTTTGCCGGAGGAACACTTTGTGTGCTACCAAACGTCACAACGTAAATGGGTGATTATAAAGGTGCTCTACAGGTGTCTCCAAAGGTACATGTTGGGTTGGCGTATTTCGAGATTAGGATTTTTCACTCCGATTGTCGGAGAGGTATCTCTGGGCCCTCTCGGTAATGCACATCACATAAGCCTTACAAGCATTGCAACTAATGAGTTAGTTGTGAGATGATGTATTACGGAACGAGTAAAGAGACTTGCCGGTAACGAGATTGAACTAGGTATTGAGATACCGACGATCGAATCTCGGGCAAGTAACATACCGATGACAAAAGGAACAACGTATATTGTTATGCGGTCTGACCGATAAAAGATCTTCGTAGAATATGTAGGAGCCAATATGAGCATCCAGGTTCCGCTATTGGTTATTGACCAGAGACGTGTCTCGGTCATGTCTACATTGTTCTCGAACCCGTAGGGTCCGCACGCTTAAGGTTTCGATGACAGTTATATTATGAGTTTATGCATTTTGATGTACCGAAGTTTGTTCGGAGTCCCGGATGTGACCACGGACATGACGAGGAGTCTCAAAATGGTCGAGACATAAAGATTAATATATTGGAAGCCTATGTTTGGATATCGGAAGTGTTCCGGGTGAAATCGGGATTTTACCGGAGTACCGGGAGGTTACCGGAACCCCCCAGGAGGTATATGGGCCTTAGTGGGCCTTAATGGAAGAGAGGAGAGGTGGCCAGGGCTGGGCCGCGCGCCCCTCCCCCCTTAGTCCGAATAGGACAAGGAGAGAGGGGGCCGGCGCCCCCCTTCCTTCTCTCTCTCCTCTTTCCCCCCTTACCGAATCCTATTCCAACTAGGAAAGGGGGGGAATCCTACTCCCGGAGGGAGTAAGACTCCTCCTGGCGCGCCACCTCCTGGCCGGCCGCACCCCCCTTTAAACCTTTATATACGAAGGCAGGGAGCACCCCTAGAGATACAAGTTGATCCACGTGATCATATTCTTAGCCGTGTGCGGTGCCCCCTTCCACTATAATCCTCGATAATATTGTAGAGGTGCTTAGGCGAAGCCCTGCGACGGTAGTACATCAATATCGTCACCACGCCGTCGTGCTGACGGAACTCTTCCCCGACACTTTGCTGGATCGGAGTCCGGGGATCGTCATCGAGCTGAACGTGTGCTAAAACTCGGAGGTGTCGTAGTTTCGGTGCTTGATCGGTCGGGCCGTGAAGATGTACGACTACATCAACCGCATTGTGCTAACGCTTCCGCTGTCGGTCTACAAGGGTACGTAGATCACACTCTCCCCTCTCCTTGCTATGCATCACCATGATCTTGCGTGTGCGTAGGAATTTTTTGAAATTACTACGTTCCCCATTAGTGGTATCAGAGCCTAGGTTTTATATGTTGATGTTATATGCACGAGTAGAACACAAGTGAGTTGTGGGCGATATAAGTCATACTGCTTACCAGCATGTCATACTTTGGTTCAGCGGTATTGTTGGACGAAGCGGCCCGGACCGACATTACGCGTACACTTACGCGAGACCGGTTCTCCCGACGTGCTTTGCACAAAGGTGGCTAGCGGGTGACAGTTTCTCCAACTTTAGTTGAACCGAGTGTGGCTACGCCCGGTCCTTGTGAAGGTTAAAACAGCACCAACTTGACAAACTATCGTTGTGGTTTTGATGCGTAGGTAAGATTGGTTCTTGCTTAAGGCCGTAGCAGCCACGTAAAACTTGCAACAACAAAGTAGAGGACGTCTAACTTGTTTTTGCAGGGCATGTTATGATGTGATATGGTCAAGACATGATGCTAAATTTTATCGTATGAGATGATCATGTTTTGTAACCGAGTTATCGGCAACTGGCAGGAGCCATATGGTTGTCGCTTTATTGTATACAGTGCAATCGCGCTGTAATGCTTTACTTTATCACTAAGAGGTAGCGATAGTCGTGGAAGCATAAGATTGGTGAGACGACAACGATGCTATGATGGAGATCAAGGTGTCGAGCCGGTGACGATGGTGATCATGACGGTGCTTCGGAGATGGAGATCACAAGCACAAGATGATGATGGCCATATCATATCACTTATATTGATTGCATGTGATGTTTATCTTTTATGCATCTTATCTTGCTTTGATTGATGGTAGCATTATAAGATGATCTCTCACTAATTATCAAGAAGTGTTCTCCCTGAGTATGCACCGTTGCGAAAGTTCTTCGTGCTGAGACACCACGTGATGATCGGGTGTGATAGGCTCTACGTTCAAATATAACGGGTGCAAAACAGTTGCACACGCAGAATACTCAGGTTATACTTGACGAGCCAAGCATATACAGATATGGCCTCGGAACACGGAGATCAAAAGGTCGAGCGTGAATCATATAGCAGATATGATCAACATAGTGATGTTCACCAATGAAACTACTCCATCTCACGTGATGATCGGACATGGTTTAGTTGATTTGGATCACGTAATCACTTAGAGGATTAGAGGGATGTCTATCTAAGTGGGAGTTCTTAAGTAATATGATTAATTGAACTTAAAATTATCATGAACTTAGTCCTGGTAGTATTTTGCAAATTATGTTGTTGATCAATAGCTCGCGTTGTTGCTTCCCTGTGTTTATTTTGATATGTTCCTAGAGAAAATTGTGTTGAAAGATGTTAGTAGCAATGATGCGGATTGGATCCGTGATCTGAGGTTTATCCTCATTGCTGCACAGAAGTATTATGTCCTTGATGCACCGCTAGGTGACGGACCTATTGCAGGAGCAGATGCAGACGTTATGAACATTTGGCTAGCTCAATATGATGACTACTTGATAGTTTAGTGCACCATGCTTAATGGCTTAGAATCGGGACTTCAAAGACGTTTTGAACGTCATGGAGCATATGAGATGTTCCAGGAGTTGAAGTTAATATTTCAAGCAAATACCCGAGTTGAGAGATATGAAGTCTCCAACAAGTTCTATAGCTAAAAGATGGAGGAGAATCGCTCAACTAGTGAGCATGTGCTCAGATTGTCTGAGTACTACAATCGCTTGAATCAAGTGGGAGTTAATCTTCCAGATAAGATAGTGATTGACAGAATTCTCTAGTCACCATCACCAAGTTAGTAGAACTTCGTGATGAACTATGATATGCAAGGGATAACGGAAACGATTCCCAAGCTCTTCGTAATGCGGAAATTGACAAAGGTAGAAATCGAGAAAAACATCAAGTGTTGATGGTAGACAAGACCACTAGTTTCAAGAAAAGGGCAGAGGGAAGAAGGGGAACTTCAAGAAGAACAGCAAGCAAGTTGCTGCTCAAGTGAAATAGCCCAAGTCTGGTCCTAAGCCTGAGACTAAGTGTTTCTACTGCAAAGGGACTGGTCACTGGAAGCAGAACTACCCCAAGTGATTGGCAGATAAGAAGGATGGCAAAGTGAACATAAATATATTTGATATACATGTTATTGATGTGTACTTTACTAGTATTTATAGCAACCCCTCAGTATTTGATACTAGTTCAGTTGCTAAGATTAGTAACTCGAAACGGGAGTTGCAGAATAAACAGAGACTAGTTAAGGGTGAAGTGACGATGTGTGTTGGAAGTGGTTCCAAGATTGATATGATCATCATCGCACACTCCCTATACTTTCGGGATTAGTGTTGAAACTAAATAAGTGTTATTTGGTGTTTGCGTTGAGCATGAATATGATTTGATCATGTTTATTGTAATACGGTTATTCATTTAAGTAAGAGAATAAATTGTTGTTCTGTTTACATGAATAAAACCTTATATGGTTACACACCCAATGAAAATAGTTCGTTGGATCTCGATCGTAGTGATACACATAATCATAATATTGAAACCAAAAGATGCAAAGTTAATAATGATAGTGCAACTTATTTGTGGCACTGCCGTTTAGGTCATATTGGTGTAAAGCGCATGAAGAAACTCCATGCTAATGGGTTTTTGGAATCACTTGATTATGAATCAGTTGATGCTTGCGAACCATGCCTCATGGGCAAGATGACTAAAACGCCGTTCTCCGATACTATGGAGAGAGCAACAGATTTGTTAGAAATCATACATACAGATGTATGTGGTCCGATGAATGTCGAGGCTCGTGGCGGATATCGTTATTTTCTCACCTTCACAGATGACTTAAGCAGATATGGGAATATCTACTTAATGAAACACAAGTCTGAAACGTTTGAAAAGTTCAAAGAATTTCAGAGTGAAGTTGAAAATCATCGTAACAAGAAAATAAAATTCCTACGATCTGATCGTGGAGGAGAATATTTGAGTTACGAGTTTGGTGTACATTTAAAACAATGTGGAATAGTTTCGCAACTCACGCCACCCGGAACACCACAGCGTAATGGTGTGTCCGAACATCATAACTGTACTTTATTAGATATGGTGCGATCTATGATGTCTCTTACCGATCTACCACTATCGTTTTGGGGTTATGCATTAAAGATAGCTGCATTCACGTTTAAAAGGGCACCATCTAAGTCCGATGAGACGACACAATCTGAACTGTGGTTTGGCAAGAAACCAAAGTTGTCGTTTCTTAAAAAGTTTGGGATTGTGATGCTTATATGAAAAAGCTTCAAACTGATAAGCTCGAACCCAAATCGGAGAAATGTGTCTTCATAGGATATCCAAAGGAAACTATTGGATACACCTTCTATCACAGATCCGAAGACAAGACTTTTGTTGCTAAATTCGGAAACTTTCTGGAGAAGGAGTTTCTCTCGAAAGATGTGAGTGGGAGGAAAGTAGAACTTGACGAGGTAACTATACCTACTCCCTTATTGGAAAGTAGTACATCACAGAAACATGTTTCTGTGACGCCTACACCAATTAGTGAGGAAGTTAATGATAATGATCATGAAACTTCAGAACAAGATACTACTGAACCTCGTAGATCAACCAGAGTGAGATCCGCGCCAGAGTGGTACGGTAATCCTGTTCTGGAAGTCATGCTACTAGATCATGATGAACCTACGAACTATGAAGAAGCAATGGTGAGCCCAGATTCCGCAAAATGGCTTGAAGCCATGAAATCTGAGATGAGATCCATGTATGAGAACAAAGTATGGACTTTGATTGACTTGCCCAATGATCGGCGAGCCATTGAGATTAAATGGATCTTCAAGAGGAAGACGGACACTGATAGTAGTGTTACTATCTACAAAGCTAGAATTGTCACAAAAAGGTTTTCGACAAGTTCAAGGTGTTGACTATGATGAGAGTTTCTCACTCGTATCTATGCTTAAGTCTGTCCGAATCATGTTAGCAATTGCCGCATTTTATGAAATCCAGCAAATGGATGTCAAAACTGCATTCCTGAATGGATTTCTGGAAGAAGAGGTGTATATGATGCAGCCGGAAGGTTTTGTCGATCCAAAAGGAGCTAACAAAGTGTGCAAGCTCCAGCGATCCATTTATGGACTGGTGCAAGCCTCTCGGAGTTGGAATAAACGCTTTGATAGTATGATCAAAGCATATAGTTTTATACAGACTTGCGGTGAAGCCTATATTTACAAAAAAGTGAGTGGGAGCACTACAGCATTTCTGATAAGTATATGTGAATGACATATTGTTGATCAGAAATAATGTAGAATTATTCTGCAAAGCATAAAGGAGTGTTTTTAAAGAAGTTTTTCAAAGAAAGACCTCGGTGAAGCTGCTTACATATTAAGCATCAAAATCTATAGAGATAGATCAAGACGCTTGATAAGTTTTTTCAATGAGTACATACCTTGACAATATTTTGAAGTAGTTCAAAATGGAACAGTCAAAGAAAGAGTTCTTGGCTGTGTTGCGAGGTATGAAATTGAGTAAGACTCAAAGCCCGACCACGGTAGAAGATAGAAAGAGAATGAAAGTCATTCCCTATGCCTCAGCATAGGTTCTATAAAGTATGCCATGATGTGTACCAGATCTATTGTATACTCTACACTGTGTTAAGCAAGGGAGTACAATAGTGATCTAAGAGTAGATCACTGGACATTGGTCAAAATTATCCTTAGTGGAATAAGGAAATATTTCTCGATTATGGAGGTGACAAAAGGTTCGTCGTAAAAAGTTACGTCGATGCAAGTTTTGACACAGATCTGGATGACTCTAAGTCTCGATCTAGATACATATTGAAAGAGGGAGCAATTAGCTAGAGTAGCTCCGTGAAGAGCATTGTAAACATAGAATTCGCAAAATACTTACGGATCTGTATGTGACAGACCCGTTGACTAAAATTATCTCACAAGCAAAACATGATCACACCTTAGTACTCTTTGGGTGTTAATCACATAAATGATGTGAACTAGATTATTGACTCTAGTAAACCCTTTGGGTATAGGACACATGACGATGTGAACTATGGGTGTTAATCACATGGTGATGTGAACTCTTAGTGTTGAATCACATGGCGATGTGAACTAGATTATTGACTCTAGTGCAAGTGGGAGACTGAAGGAAATATGCCCTAGAGGCAATAATAAAGTTATTATTTATTTCCATATATCACGATAAATGTTTATTATGTTGGGTTTCGTAGTAATTTCAAAAAAATTCCTACGCACACGCAAGATCATGGTGATGTATAGCAACGAGAGGGGGAGAGTGTGATCTACGTACCCTTGTAGATCGACAATGGAAGCGTTAACTTGGTTGATGTAGTCGTACGTCTCCACGGCCCGACCGATCAAGCACCGAAACTACGGCACCTCCGAGTTCTAGCACACGTTCAGCTCGATGACGATCCCCGGACTCCGATCCA
The DNA here is from genome assembly GCF_056163025.1 of Triticum urartu. Classification (NCBI taxonomy): domain Eukaryota; kingdom Viridiplantae; phylum Streptophyta; class Magnoliopsida; order Poales; family Poaceae; genus Triticum; species Triticum urartu. Next base: position 709,150,573 of record NC_141874.1, read on the forward strand.
GCAAAGTGTCGGGGAAGAGTTCCATCAGCACGACGGCGTGGTGACGATCTTGATGTTCTACCGTCGTAGGGCTTCGCCTAAGCACCGCTACAATATTATCGAGGACTATGGTGGAAGGGGGCACCGCACACGGCTAAGAATATGATCACGTGGATCAACTTGTGTCTCTAGGGGTGCCCCTTGCCTCCGTATATAAAGGCTCAAAGGGGGGGCTGGCCGGCCAAGAGGAGGCGCGCCAGGAGGAGTCCTACTCCCTCCGGGAGTAGGACTCCCCCCCTTTCCTAGTTGGAATAGGATTCGCGGAGGGGGAAAAGAGGAGAGAGAGAGGAGGAAGGGGGTTGGCCCCCTCTCCTTGTCCTATTCGGACCAAAGGGGGGGAGGGGCGTGCGGCCCATCTCTGGCCACCTCTCCTCTCTTCCACTAAGGCCCACTAAGGCCCATATACCTCCCGAGGGGTTCGGGTAACCTCCCGGTACTCCGGTAAAATCCCGATTTCACCCGGAACACTTCCGATATCCAAACATAGGCTTCCAATATATCAATCTTTATGTATCGACCATTTCGAGACTCCTCGTCATGTCCGTGATCACATCCGGGACTCCGAACAAACTTCAGTACATCAAAATGTATAAACTCATAATATAACTGTCATCGTAACCTTAAGCATGCGGACCCTACGGGTTCGAGAACAATGTAGACATGACCGAGACACGTCTCCGGTCAATAACCAATAGCGGAACCTGGATGCTCATATTGGCTCCTACATATTCTACGAAGATCTTTTATCGGTCAGACCGCATAACAACATGCGTTGTTCCCTTTGTCATCGGTATGTTACTTGCCCAAGATTCGATCGTCGGTATCCCATACCTAGTTCAATCTCGTTACCGGCAAGTCTCTTTACTCGTTCCGTAATACATCATCCCGCAACTAACTCATTAGTTGCAATGCTTGCAAGGCTTCAGTGATGTGCATTACCGAGAGGGCCCAGAGATACCTCTCCGACAATCGGAGTGACAAATCCTAATCTCGAAATACGCCAACCCAACATGTACCTTTGGAGACACCTGTAGAGCTCCTTTATAATCACCCAGTTACGTTGTGACGTTTGGTAGCACACAAAGTGTTCCTCCGGCAAACGGGAGTTGCATAATCTCATAGTCATAGGAACATGTATAAGTCATGAAGAAAGCAATAGCAACATACTAAACGATCGGGTGCTAAGCTAATGGAATGGGTCATGTCAATCAGATCATTCGACTAATGATGTGATCCCGTTAATCAAATGACAACTCTTTGTCCATGGTTAGGAAACATAACCATCTTTGATTAATGAGCTAGTCAAGTAGAGGCATACTAGTGACACTCTATTTGTCTATGTATTCACACATGTATTATGTTTCCGGTTAATACAATTCTAGCATGAATAATAGACATTTATCATGATATAAGGAAATAAATAATAACTTTATTATTGCCTCTAGGGCATATTTCCTTCAGTCTCCCACTTGCACTAGAGTCAATAATCTAGATCACGCAGTAATGATTCTAACACCCATGGAGCCTTGGTGTTGATCATGTTTTGCTCGTGGAAGAGGCTTAGTCAACGGGTCTGCTACATTCAGATCCGTATGTATCTTGCAAATCTCTATGTCTCCCACCTGGACTAGATCCCGGATGGAATTGAAGCGTCTTTTGATGTGCTTGGTTCTTTTGTGAAATCTGGATTCCTTCGCTAAGGCAATAGCACCAGTATTGTCACAAAAGATTTTCATTGGACCCGATGCACTAGGTATGGCACCTAGATCGGATATGAACTCCTTCATCCAGACTCCTTCGTTTGCTGCTTCCGAAGCAGCTATGTACTCCACTTCACATGTAGATCCTGCCACGACGCTTTGTTTAGAACTGCACCAACTGACAGCTCCACCGTTTAATGTAAACACGTATCCGGTTTGCGATTTAGAATCGTCCGGATCAGTGTCAAAGCTTGCATCAACGTAACCGTTTATGATGAGCTCTTTGTCACCTCCATATACGAGAAACATATCCTTAGTCCTTTTAAGGTACTTCAGGATGTTCTTGACCGTTGTCCAGTGATCCACTCCTGGATTACTTTGGTACCTCCCTGCTAGACTTATAGCAAGGCACACATCAGGTCTGGTACACAGCATTGCATACATGATAGAGCCTATGGCTGAAGCATAGGGAACATCTTTCATTTTCTCTCTATCTTCTGCAGTGGTCGGGCATTGAGTCTGACTCAACTTCACACCTTGTAACACAGGCAAGAACCCTTTCTTTGCTTGATCCATTTTGAACTTCTTCAAAACTTTGTCAAGGTATGTGCTTTGTGAAAGTCCAATTAAGCGTCTTGATCTATCTCTATAGATCTTAATGCCTAATATGTAAGCAGCTTCACCGTGGTCTTTCATTGAAAAACTCTTATTCAAGTATCCATTTATGCTATCCAGAAATTCTATATCATTTCCAATCAGTAATATGTCATCCACATATAATATCAGAAATGCTACAGAGCTCCCACTCACTTTCTTGTAAATACAGGCTTCTCCGAAAGTCTGTATAAAACCAAATGCATTGATCACACTATCAAAGCGTTTATTCCAACTCCGAGAGGCTTGCACCAGTCCATAAATGGATCGCTGGAGCTTGCACACTTTGTTAGCTCCATTTGGATCGACAAAACCTTCTGGTTGCATCATATACAACTCTTCTTCCAGAAATCCATTCAGGAATGCAGTTTTGACATCCATCTGCCAAATTTCATAATCATAAAATGCGGCAATTGCTAACATGATTCGGACAGACTTAAGCATCACTACGGGTGAGAAGGTCTCATCGTAGTCAATCCCTTGAACTTGCCGAAACCTTTTTGCGACAAGTCGAGCTTTGTAGACAGTAATATTACCATCGGCGTCAGTCTTCTTCTTGAAGATCCATTTATTCTCAATTGCTTGCCGATCATTGGGCAAGTCAACCAAAGTCCATACTTTGTTCTCATACATGGATCCCATCTCAGATTTCATGGCTTCAAGCCATTTTGCGGAATCTGGGCTCACCATCGCTTCTTCATAGTTCGTAGGTTCATCATGATCTAGTAGCATGACTTCCAGAACAGGATTACCGTACCACTCTGGCGCGGATCTCACTCTGGTTGATCTACGAGTTTCAGTAGTATCTTGTTCTGAAGTTTCATGATCATTATCATTAGCTTCCTCACTAATTGGCGTAGGTGTCACAGAAATAGTTTTCTGTGATGCACTACTTTCCAATAAGGGAGCAGGTACAGTTACCTCATCAAGTTCTACTTTCCTCCTACTCACTTCTTTCGAGAGAAACTCCTTCTCCAGAAAGTTTCCGAACTTAGCAACAAAAGTCTTGCCTTCGGATCTGTGATAGAAGGTGTATCCAATAGTCTCCTTTGGATATCCTATGAAGACAATTTCTCCGATTTGGGTTCGAGCTTATCAGGTTGAAGCTTTTTCACATAAGCATCGCAGCCCCAAACTTTCAGAAACGACAACTTTGGTTTCTTGCCAAACCATAGTTCATAAGGCGTCGTCTCAACGGATTTTGATGGTGCCCTATTTAACGTGAATGCGGCCGTCTCCAAAGCATAACCCCAAAACGATAGCGGTAAATCAGTAAGAGACATCATAGATCGCACCATATCTAGTAAAGTACGATTACGACGTTCGGACACACCATTACGCTGTGGTGTCCCGGGTGGCGTGAGTTGCGAAACTATTCCGCATTGTTTCAAATGTACACCAAACTCGTAACTCAAATATTCTCCTCCACGATCAGATCGTAGAAACTTTATTTTCTTGTTACGATGATTTTCAACTTCACTCTGAAATTCTTTGAACTTTTCAAACGTTTCAGACTTATGTTTCATTAAGTAGATATACCCATATCTGCTTAAGTCATCTATGAAGGTGAGAAAATAACGATATCCGCCACGAGCCTCAATATTCATCGGACCACATACATCTGTATGTATGATTTCCAATAAATCTGTTGCTCTCTCCATAGTACCGGAGAATGGCGTTTTAGTCATCTTGCCCATGAGGCACGGTTCGCAAGTACCAAGTGATTCATAATCAAGTGGTTCCAAAAGTCCATCAGTATGGAGTTTCTTCATGCGCTTTACACTGATATGACCTAAACGGCAGTGCCACAAATAAGTTGCACTATCATTATTAACTTTGCATCTTTTTGGCTTCAATATTATGAATATGTGTATCACTACGATCGAGATCTAACAAACCATTTTTGTTGGTGTGTATGACCATAGAAGGTTTTATTCATGTAAACAGAACAACAATTGTTCTCTAACTTAAATGAATAACCGTATTGCAATAATCATGATCAAATCATATTCATGCTCAACGCAAACACCAAATAACACTTATTTAGTTTCAACACTAATCCCGAAAGTATAGGGAGTGTGCGATGATGATCATATCAACCTTGGAACCACTTCCAACTCTCATCGTCACTTCACCCTTAACTAGTCTCTATTCATTCTGCAACTCCCGTTTCGAGTTACTAATCTTAGCAACTGAACTAGTACCAAATACTGAGGGGTTGCTATGAACACTAGTAAAGTACACATCAATAACATGTATATCAAATATACCTTTGTTCACTTTGCCATCCTTCTTATCCGCCAAATACTTGGGGCAGTTCCACTTCCAGTGACCAGTTCCTTTGCAGTAGAAGCACTTAGTCTCAGGCTTAGGACCAGACTTGGGCTTCTTGAGCAACTTGTTTGTTGTTTTTCTTGAAGTTCCCCTTCTTTTTCCCTTTGCCCTTTTTTTTGAAACTAGTGGTCTTGTCAACCATCAACACTTGACGTTTTTCTTGATTTCTACCTTCCTCGATTTCATCATCACGAAGAGCTTGGGAATCGTTTCCGTTATCCCTTGCATATTATAGTTCATCACGAAGTTCTACTAACTTGGTGATGGTGACTAGAGAATTCTGCCAATCACTATCTTATCTGGAAGATTAACTCCCACTTGATTCAAGCGATTGTAGTACCCAGACAATCTAAGCACATGCTCACTAGTTGAGCGATTCTCCTCCATCTTTTAGCTATAGAACTTGGTGGAGACTTCATATCTCTCAACTCGGGTATTTGCTTGAAATATTAACTTCAACTCCTGGAACATCTCATATGGTCCATGACGTTCAAAACGTCTTTGAAGTCCCGATTCTAAGCCGTTAAGCATGGTGCACTAAACTATCAAGTAGTCATCAGCTTTGCTCTGCCAGACGTTCATAACATCTGGTGTTGCTCCAGCAGCATGCCTGGCACCCAGCGGTGCTTCCAGGACGTAATTCTTCTGTGCAGCAATGAGGATAATCCTCAAGTTACGGACCCAGTCCGTGTAATTGCTACCATCATCTTTCAACTTTGCTTTCTCAAGGAACGCATTAAAATTCAATGGAACAACAGCATGGGCCATCTATCTACAATCAAACATACATAAGCAAGATACTATCAGGTACTAAGTTCATGATAAATTTAGGTTCAATTAATCATATTACTTAAAGAACTCCCACTTAGATAGACATCCCTCTAATCCTCTAAGTGATTACGTGATCCAAGTCAACTAAACCATGTCTGATCATCATGTGAGATGGAGTAGTTTCATTGGTGAACATCACTATGTTGATCATATCTACTATATGATTCACGCTCGACCTTTCGATCTCCGTGTTCCGAGGCCATATCTGTATATGCTTGGCTCGTCAAGTATAACCTGAGTATTCTGCGTGTGCAACTGTTTTGCACCCGTTGTATTTGAACGTAGAGCCTATCACACCCGATCATCACGTGGTGTCTCAGCACGAAGAACTTTCGCAACGGTGCATACTCAGGGAGAACACTTCTTGATAATTAGTGAGAGATCATCTTATAATGCTACCGTCAATCAAAGCAAGATAAGATGCATAAAAGATAAACATCACATGCAATCAATATAAGTGATATGATATGGCCATCATCATCTTGTGCTTGTGATCTCCATCTCCGAAGCACCGTCATGATCACCATCGTCACCGGCTCGACACCTTGATCTCCATCGTAGCATCGTTGTCGTCTCGCCAATCTTATGCTTCCACGACTATCGCTACCGCTTAGTGATAAAGTAAAGCATTACAGCGCGATTGCATTGCATACAATAAAGCGACAACCATATGGCTCCTGCCAGTTGCCGATAACTCGGTTACAAAACATGATCATCTCATACGATAAAATTTAGCATCATGTCTTGACCATATCACATCACAACATGCCCTGCAAAAACAAGTTAGACGTCCTCTACTTTGTTGTTGCAAGTTTTACGTGGCTGCTACGGGCTTAAGCAAGAACCAATCTTACCTACGCATCAAAACCACAACGATAGTTTGTCAAGTTGGTGTTGTTTTAACCTTCGCAAGGACCGGGCGTAGCCACACTCGGTTCAACTAAAGTTAGAGAAACTGTCACCCGCTAGCCACCTTTGTGCAAAGCACGTCGGGAGAACCGTTCTCGCGTAAGCGTACGCGTAATGTCGGTCCGGGCCGCTTCGTCCAACAATACCGCCGAACCAAAGTATGACATGCTGGTAAGCAGTATGACTTATATCGCCCACAACTCACTTGGGTTCTACTCGTGCATATAACATCAACACATAAAACCTAGGCTCGGATGCCACTGTTGGGTTTCGTAGTAATTTCAAAAAAATTCCTACGCACACGCAAGATCATGGTGATGTATAGCAACGAGAGGGGGAGAGTGTGATCTACGTACCCTTGTAGATCGACAACGGAAGCGCTAACTTGGTTGATGTAGTCGTACGTCTCCACGGCCCGACCGATCAAGCACCGAAACTACGGCACCTCCGAGTTCTAGCACACGTTCAGCTCGATGACGATCCCCGGACTCCGATCCAGCAAAGTGTCGGGGAAGAGTTCCGTCAGCACGACGGCGTGGTGACGATCTTGATGTTCTACCGTCGCAGGGCTTCGCCTAAGCACCGCTACAATATTATCGAGGACTATGGTGGAAGGGGGCACCGCACACGGCTAAGAATATGATCACGTGGATCAACTTGTGTCTCTAGGGGTGCCCCTTGCCTCCGTATATAAAGGCTCAAAGGGGGGGCTGGTCGGCCAAGAGGAGGCGCGCCAGGAGGAGTCCTACTCCCTCCGGGAGTAGGACTCCCCCCCTTTCCTAGTTGGAATAGGATTCGCGGAGGGGGAAAAGAGGAGAGAGAGAGAGGAGGAAGGGGGGGCCGGCCCCCTCTCCTTGTCCTATTCGGACCAAAGGGGGGAGGGGCGCGCGGCCCATCTCTGGCCACCTCTCTTCTCTTCCACTAAGGCCCACTAAGGCCCATATACCTCCCGGGGGGTTCCGGTAACCTCCCGGTACTCCGGTAAAATCCCGATTTCACCCGGAACACTTCCAATATCCAAACATAGGCTTCCAATATATCAATCTTTATGTCTCAACCATTTCGAGACTCCTCGTCATGTCCGTGATCACATCCGGGACTCCGAACAAACTTCGGTACATCAAAATGTATAAACTCATAATATAACTGTCATCGTAACCTTAAGCGTGCAGACCCTACGGGTTCGAGAACAATGTAGACATGACCGAGACACGTCTCCGGTCAATAACCAATAGCGGAACCTGGATGCTCATATTGGCTCCTACATATTCTACGAAGATCTTTTATCGGTCAGACCACATAACAACATACGTTGTTCCCTTTGTCATCGGTATGTTACTTGCCCGAGATTCGATCGTCGGTATCCCATACCTAGTTCAATCTCGTTACCGGCAAGTCTCTTTACTCGTTCCGTAATACATCATCCCGCAACTAACTCATTAGTTGCAATGCTTGCAAGGCTTCAGTGATGTGCATTACCGAGAGGGCCCAGAGATACCTCTCCGACAATCGGAGTGACAAATCCTAATCTCAAAATACGCCAACCTAACATGTACCTTTGGAGACACCTGTAGAGCTCCTTTATAATCACCCAGTTACGTTGTGACGTTTGGTAGCACACAAAGTGTTCCTCCGGCAAACGGGAGTTGCATAATCTCATAGTCATAGGAACATGTATAAGTCGTGAAGAAAGCAATAGCAACATACTAAACGATCGGGTGCTAAGCTAATGGAATGGGTCATGTCAATCAGATCATTCAACTAATGATGTGATCCCGTTAATCAAATGAAAACTCTTTGTCCATGGTTAGGAAACATAACGATCTTTCATTAATGAGCTAGTCAAGTAGAGGCATACTAGTGACACTCTGTTTGTCTATGTATTCACACATGTATTATGTTTCTGGTTAATACAATTCTAGCATGAATAATAAACATTTATCATGATATAAGGAAATAAATAATAACTTTATTATTGCCTCTAGGGCATATTTCCTTCATATTATTCATGCTAGAATTGTATTAACCGGAAACATAATACATGTGTGAATACATAGACAAACAGAGTGTCACTAGTATGCCTCTACTAGACTAGCTCGTTAATCAAAGATGGTTATGTTTCCTAACCATGGACAAAGAGTTGTTATTTGATTAACGGGATCACATCATTAGGTGAATGATCTGATTGACATGACCCATTCCATTAGCTTAGCACCCGATCATTTAGTATGTTGCTATTGCTTTCTTCATGACTTATACATGTTCCTATGACTATGAGATTATGCAACTCCCGTTTGCCGGAGGAACACTTTGTGTGCTACCAAACGTCACAACGTAAATGGGTGATTATAAAGGTGCTCTACAGGTGTCTCCAAAGGTACATGTTGGGTTGGCGTATTTCAAGATTAGGATTTGTCACTCCGATTGTCGGAGAGGTATCTCTGGGCCCTCTCCGTAATGCACATCACATAAGCCTTGCAAGCATTGCAACTAATGAGTTAGTTGTGAGATGATGTATTATGGAACGAGTAAAGAGACTTGCCAGTAACGAGATTGAACTAGGTATTGAGATATCGATGATCGAATCTCGGGCAAGTAACATACCGATGACAAAAGGAACAACGTATGTTGTTATGCGGTCTGACCGATAAAAGATCTTCGTAGAATATGTAGGAGCCAATATGAGCATCCAGGTTCCGCTATTGGTTATTGACCGGAGACGTGTCTCGGTCATGTCTACATTGTTCTCGAACCCGTAGGGTCCGCACGCTTAAGGTTTCGATGACAATTATATTATGAGTTTATGCATTTTGATGTACCGAAGTTTGTTCGGAGTCCCGGATGTGATCACGGACATGATGAGGAGTCTCGAAATGGTCGAGACATAAAGATTGATATATTGGAAGCCTATGTTTGGATATCGGAAGTGTTCCGGGTGAAATCAGGATTTTATCGGAGTACCGGGAGGTTACCGGAACCCCCCGGGAGGTATATGGGCCTTAGTGGGCCTTAGTGGAAGAGAGGAGAGGTGGCCAGGGCTGGGCCGCGCGCCCCTCCCCCCTTAGTCCAAATAGGACAAGGAGAGAGGGGGCCGGCGCCCCCCTTCCTTCTCTCTCTCCTCTTTCCCCCCTTACCGAATCCTATTCCAACTAGGAAAGGGAGGAATCCTACTCCCGGAGGGAGTAGGACTCCTCCTGGCGCGCCACCTCCTGGCCGGCCGCACCCCCCCCCTTTGAACCTTTATATACGGAGGCAGGGAGAACCCCTAGAGATACAAGTTGATCCACGTGATCATATTCTTAGCCGTGTGCGGTGCCCCCTTCCACCATAATCCTCGATAATATTGTAGCGGTGCTTAGGCGAAGCCCTGCGACGGTAGTACACCAATATCGTCACCACACCGTCGTGCTGACGGAACTCTTCCCCGACACTTTGCTGGATCGGAGTCCGGGGATCGTCATCGAGCTAAACGTGTGCTAAAACTCGGAGGTGCCGTAGTTTCGGTGCTTGATCGGTCGGGCCATGAAGACGTACGACTACATCAACCGCGTTGTGCTAACGCTTCCGCTGTCGGTCTACAAGGGTACGTAGATCACACTCTCCCCTCTCGTTGCTATGCATCACCATGATCTTGCGTGTGCGTAGGAATTTTTTGAAATTACTACGTTCCCCAACAATAAACCCCATCTTTTTATCCTCGATGGCAACAATACAATACGTGCCTTGCTGCCCCTGCTCTCACTGGGAAAGGACACCGCAAGATTGAACCCAAAGCTAAGCACTTCTCCCATTGCAAGAAAGATCAATCTAGTAGGCCAAACCAAACTGATAATTCGAAGAGACTTGCAAAGATAACCAATCATACATAAAAGATTTCAGAGAAGAATCAAATATTGTTCATAGATAAACTAGATCATAAACCCACAATTCATCGGATCTCGACAAACACACCGCAAAAAGAGTTACATCAAATAGATCTCCAAGAAGATCAAGGAGAACATTGTATTGAGATCCAAAGAGAGAGAAGAAGCCATCTAGCTAATAACTATGGACCCGAAGGTCTGAAGTAAACTACTCACACATCATCAGAGAGGCTATGGTGTTGATGTAGATGCCCTCCGTGATTGATTCCCCCTCCAGCGGAGCTCCAAAAGGCCCCAAGATGGGATCTCTTGGGTATAGAAGGTTGCGGCGGTGGAAATAGGGTTTCGTGGTGCTCTTAGATGTTTTCAGGGTATATGGATATATATAGTAGGAAGAAGTAGGTCGGTGGATCTACGAGGGGCCCACGAGGGTGGGGGCGCGCCTAGGGGGCAGGCGAGCCTCCCTGCCTCGTGGCCACCTCGTTTCTTTCTTGACGTCTACACCAAGTCCCCTAGATCACGTTTGTTCCAAAAATAACTCTCCCGAAGGTTTCATTCCGTTTGGATCCCGTTTGATAGTCCTTTTTCTGCCAAAACACTGAAATAGGCAAAAAACAGCAATTTGCACTGGGCCTTGGGTTAGTAGGTTAGTCCCCAAAATAATACAAAAGTGTATAAATAAGCCCATTAACATCCAAAACAGATAATATAATAGCATGGAACAATCAAAAATTATAGATACGTTGGAGATGTATCAAGCATCCCCAAGCTTAATTCCTGCTCGTCCTCGAGTAGGTAAATGATAAAAACAGAATTTTTGATGTGGAATGCTAGCTAGCATAATTCTCAATGTAATTTTCTTTATTGTGGCATGAATGTTCAGATCTGAAAGATTCAAGAAAAAAGTTTAATATTGACATAAAAATAACAATACTTCAAGCATACTAACTAAGCAATCATGTCTTCTCAAAATAACATGGCAAAAGAAACTTCATCCCTACAAAATCATATAGTTTGGTCATGCTCCATTTTCGTCACACAAGAATGCTCTCATCATGCACAACCCCGATGACAAGCCAAGTAATTGTTTCATACTTTAGTAATCTCAAACTTTTTTCAACTTTCACGCAATACATGAGCGTGAGCCATGGATATATCACTATGGGTGGAATAGAATATGATGATGGAGGTTATGTGGAGAAAAAAAGGAGAAAGTCTCACATCGACACGGCTAATCAACGGACTAGGGAGATGCCCATCAATTGATGTCAATGCAAGGAGTAGGGATTGCCATGCAACAGATGCACTAGAGCTATAAATGTATGAAAGCTCAACAAAAGAAACTAAGTGGGTGTGCATCCAACTTGCTTGCTCACGAAGACCTAGGGCATTTGAGGAAGCCCATTGATGGGATATACAAGCCAAGTTCTATAATGAAAAATTCCCACTAGTATATGAAAGTGACAAAACAAGAGACTCTCTATCATAAAGATCATGGTGATACTTTGAAGCACAAGTGTGGAAAAAGAGGATAGTAGCATTGTCCCTTTTTATTTCTTTTTCCCCTTTTTTTGGGCCTTTCTTTTTTTGGCCTTTTTTTGGGACAATGCTCTATTAATGATGATCATCACACTTCTATTTATTTACAACTCAATGATTACAACTCGATACTAGAACAAAATATGACTCTATATGAATGCCTCTGGCGGTGTACCGGGAAGGGCAATGAATCAAGAGTGACATGTATGATAAATTATGCATGGTGGCTTTTCCACAAATACGATGTCAACTACATGATCATGCAAAGCAATATGACAATGATGAAGCATGTCATAAATGAAATGGTGGAAAGTTGCATGGCAATATATCTCGGAATGGCTATGGAAATGCCATAATAGGTAGGTATGGTGGCTGTTTTGAGGAAGATATAAGGAGGCTTATGTGTGACAGAGCGTATCATATCACGGGGTTTGGATGCACCGGCGAAGTTTGCACCAACTCTCAAGGTGAGAAAGGGCAATGCACGGCACCGAAGAGGCTAGCAATGATGGAAGGTGAGAGTGTGTATAATCCATGGACTCAACATTAGTCATAAAGAACTCACATACTTATTGAAAAAATCTACAAGTCATCAAAAACAAGCACTACATGCATGCTCCTAGGGGGATAGATTGGTAGGAAAAGACCATCGCTCGTCCTCGACCGCCACTCATAAGGAAGACAATCAAATAACACCTCATGTTTCAAATTTGTTACACAAACGTTACCATATGTGCATGCTACGGGACTTGCAATCTTCAACACAAGTATTTCTCAAATTCACAACTACTCAACTAGCACAACTATAATATCACCATCTTTATATCTCAAAACAATTATCAAGTATCAAACTTCTCATAGTATTCAATGCACTTTCTATGATAGTTTTTATTATACCCATCTTGGATGCCTATCATATTAGGACTAATTTCATAACCAAAGCAAATTACCATGTTTTTCTAAAGGATTCTCAAAATAATATAAGTGAAGCATGAGAGATCAATAATTTCTATAAAATAAAACTACCACCGTGCTCTAAAAGATATAAGTGAAGCACTAGAGCAAAATTACCTAGCTCAAAAGATATAAGTGAAGCACATAGAGTATTCTAATAAATTCCAATTCAAGTGTGTCTCTCCCAAAAGGTGTGTACATCAAGGATGATTGTGTTAAACTAAAAAGGAAAGAATCAAATCATACAAGACGCTCCAAGCAAAACACATATCATGTGGTGAATAAAAATATAGCCTCAAGTAAAGTTACCGATAGAAGAAGACGAAAGAGGGGATGCCTTCCGGGGCATCCCCAAGCTGAGGATTTTGGTTGTCCTTTAATTTTACCTTGGGGTACCTTGGGCATCCCCAATCTTAGGCTCTTTCCACTCCTTATTCCATAATCCATCAAATCTTTACCCAAAACTTGAAAACTTCACAACACAAAACTTAAACAGAAAATCTCATGAGCTCCGTTAGTATAAGAAAACAAACCACCACTTAAGGTACTGTAATGAACTAATTCTTTATTTATATTGGTGTTAAACCTACTTTATTCCAACTTATCTATGGTTCATACCCTCCGATACTAGGCATAGATTCATCAAAATAAGCAAACAACACACAAAAACAGAATCTGTCAAAAACAGAATAGTCTGTAGGTTTCGAATACTTCTGTGACCCCAAAAACTCTGAAATAAATTGCTGGACGTGAGGAATTTTTCTATTAATCATCTTAAAAAAGAATCAACCTAATCACACTCTCCAGTAAAAAATGGCAGCAAATCTCGTGAGCGCTAAAGTTTCTATTTTTTACAGCAAGATCGCAAAAACTTCCCCCAAGTCTTCCCAAAGGTTCTACTTGGCACAAAAACTAATTAAAAGCACAAAACCACATCTAAACAGAGTCTATATGAATTATTTATTACTAAACAGAACCAAAAAGCAAGAAACAAAAATAAAATTGGGTTGCCTCCCAACAAGCGCTATCGTTTAACGCCCCTAGTTAGGCATAAAAGCAAGGATAGATCTAGGTGTTATCATCTTTGGTATGCAATCTATAAGTGGATCTCATAATAGATTCACAAGGTAATTTAATTTTCTTTCTAGGAAAGTGTTCCATGCCTTTCCTTAACGGAAATTGGAATCTAATATTCCCTTCTTTCATATCAATAATTGCACCAATCGTTCTAAGGAAAGGCCTACCAAGAGTAATGGGACATGTAGGATTGCAATCTATATCAAGAACAATGAAATCTACGGGCACATAATTCCTATTTGCAACAATAAGAGCATCATTACTTCTTCCCATAGGTTTCTTAATAGTGGAATCCGCGAGGTGCAAATTTAAAGAACAATCATCAAATTGACGGAAACCTAACACATCACACAAAGTTTTTGGAATCGTGGAAACGCTAGCACCCAAATCACATAAAGCATAGCATTCATGATCTTTAATTTTAATTTTAATAGTGGGTTCCCACTCATCATAAAGTTTTCTAGGGATAGAAACTTCCAATTCAAGCTTTTCTTCATAAGATTGCATTAAAGCATCAACGATATGTTTAGTAAAAGCTTTATTTTTATTATAAGCATGCGGAGAATTTAGCACGGATTGCAACAAGGAAGTACAATCTATTAAATAACAATTATCATAATTAAATTCCTTGAAATCCAAAATAGTGGGTTCATTGCTATGTAAAATTTGACCTCTTCAATCCCACTTTTACCAATTTTAGCATTAAGATCTAAAAACTCCGAATCATTGGGACGACTTTTAACTAAAGTTGACTCATCTCCAGTCCCATCATTATCAAGATTCATATTGCAAAACAAAGATTTAATAGGGGACACATCAATCACTTTTAGATCTTCATCCTTATTATCATCAAGTTCTTCCGGTTTGGCGGCCATCTTATTAACTAAGGTGGCCTGCTTATCCGAAATTTGGGCTATTAAGTTTTCAAGATGAGCGAACTGAGGTTTCAGACCATAAAATTCTTTAGACATATCATCGAGCTCTTTATTCATGTACCCCATAAAACTTTTTTGTTCTTTAAGCTTGTTTCTGAAGAAATTATTATGCTCAAACTGCAAGGACATAAAACTTCTAACGTTATTTTCAATTTCTTCCAACCTTCTCAGGTGAGGATCAAAACTTTTTGGTAAGGCCATCGCTGCAAACAATCCAACACACAAGCACACAAGAAGCAAGCGAAAAGAGACGAATTAGAAAAGAGAAGGGAAACGAAAAAAGAGGGCGAATAAAACGGCAAGGATGAAGTGGGGGAGAGGAAAACGAGAGGCAAATGGCAAATAATGCAATGCGAGGGATAAGAGTTTGTGATGGGTACTTGGTGTGTCTTGACTTGATGTAGATCTCCCCGGCAACGGCGCCAGAAATCCTTCTTGCTACCTCTTGAGCACTGCGTTGGTTTTCCCTTGAAGAGGAAAGGGTGATGCAGCAAAGTAGCGTAAGTATTTCCCTAAGTTTTTGAGAATCAAGGTATCAATCCAGTAGGAGACTACATGCAAGTCCCTCGTACCTACACAAGCAAATAAAAACCTCACAACCAATGCGATAAAGGGGTTGTCAATCCCTTCACGGTCACTTACGAGGGTGAGATCTGATAGAGGTAATAATAAGATAAATATTTTTGCTATTTTTATGATATAGATTGAAAGTAAAGATTGAGAAATAAAATAGATTGAAAACTTATATGATAAAAGATAGACCCGGGGGCCATAGTTTTCACTAGTGGCTTCTCTCAAGATAGCATAAGTATTACGGTGGGTGAACAAATTACTGTCGAGCAATTGATAGAGAAGTGCATAATTATGAGAATATCTAGGCATGATCATGTATATATGCATCACGTCCGAGACAAGTTGACCGAAACGATTCTGCATCTACTACTATTACTCCACACATCGACCGCTATCCAGCATGCATCTAGAGTATTAAGTTCATAAGAACAGGGTAACACATTAAGCAAGATGACATGATGTACAGGGACAAACTCAAGCAATATGATATAAACCCCATCTTTTTATTCTCGATGGAAACGATACAATACGTGCCTTGCTGCCCCTGCTGTCACTGGGAAAGGACACCGCAAGATTGAACCCAAAGCTAAGCACTTCTCCCATTGCAAGAAAGATCAATCTAGTAGGCCAAACCAAATTGATAATTCGAAGAGACTTGCAAAGATAACCAATCATATATAAAAGATTTCAGAGAAGAATCAAATATTGTTCATGGATAAACTTGATTATAAACCCACAATTCATCGGATCTCGACAAACACACCGCAGAAAGAGTTACATCAAATAGATCTCCAAGAAGATCGAGGAGAACATTGTATTGAGATCCAAAGAGAGAGAAGAAGTCATCTAGCTAATAACTATGGACCCGAAGGTCTGAACTACTCACACATCATCGGAGAGGCTATGGTGTTGATGTAGAAGCCCTCCGTGATTGATTCCCCCTCCGGTGGAGCTCCGGAAAAGGCCGCAAGATGGGGTCTCTTGGGTACAGAAGGTCGCGGCGGTGTAAATAGGGTTTCGTGGTGCTCCTGGATGTTTTCGGTGTATATGGATATATATAGGAGGAAGAAGTAGGTCGGTGGAGCTACGAGGGGCCCACGAGGGTGGGGGCGCGCCCAGGGGGGCAGACGCGCCTCCCTGCCTCGTGGACACCTCGTTTCTTTCTTGACGTCTACACCAAGTCCCCTGGATCACGTTTGTTCCAAAAATAACTCTCCCGAAGGTTTCTTTCCGTTTGGATTCCGTTTGATATTCCTTTTCAGCGAAACACTGAAAAAGGCAAAAAAACAACAATTTGCACTGGGCCTTGGCTTAGTAGGTTAGTCCCAAAAATAATATAAAAGTGTATAAATAAGCCCATTAACATCCAAAACAGATAATATAATAGCATGGAATAATAAAAAATTATAGATACATTGAAGACGTATCACAAATCATCAGAGAGCACAACTCTAAATTTGTGACTTGGTTCAAAGATGACATTCTGAATAATCCATTACCAGAGAATGACAATATAAAAACGATCCTCTACGCATTGTGCATGGCCCAATATCCACGTCAAGACTTATGAAGCATATGACATAAATGAACACACATTCTATACCGAGAACATAGACAACAAAGATACTAATTACCAAAACTCGCAGGTGACGATGCAGGCCTTCACCGCTGATACAAACAGGAGATACTACGGGAGGCTCGAAGAAATTTGGGAACTTGACTACTGGGGGGGGGGGGTACCAAGAAGCAATGTTTCGTGGCAGATGGGCAAGGAATGTCATGAAAGAAGACCATGGTTTCATAACCATGTGTATACCCACAAAGACTAACAATGCTGTGAAAAGGAATCAGCGCCCAATATGAGCGGTGGGCATTAGCCGATAAAGTGTCCCAAACTCGACGCCGTAGAAGTCAATGGGAGGAGCAAAACCTTAATCACCTAGCGATAGGAACGGTTCGCGACATCAAATACATTCTCTTGGTCTTTCTCACCCGACCGGAGATTTTTAAATTTGTTTTTTAAAGCATTTGAAAAAATTGAGAGAAAATTAGAGTGCACACCATCCTTTTTTTTTGTAAGAGAGAAGAGTGCACACCAGACTTTATTTTTCGAGAATCACACCATACTTTTCTTAAGAGAGAAGAGTGCACACCATCGGTTTTTTTTTTTGAAGAGAGAAGAGTGCACACCATCTGGCTTGGCCCGCTAGCATTTCGCCGTTTGAGCCCAAACGATACCTACAAGCCCACTCATGGCCTCATGTGCCCAGGAACCCTAGCCGCCCACCTCCACTCATCTCCCTGGCCCCCGCCGGTCTCGCGCCAGCCCGCCCGCCGCCTCACGCGCTCCTCCCGGAATCGCGCACCGCCGCCGCCATCTCCGCCCTCGACACCAACCCCTTGCTCGCAGCCACAGCGTGAGGCAGGATGAGGAAGCTCAAGTTCCACGAGAAGAAGCTGCTGAAGAAGACCAATTTCCTCCTGTGGAAGCGGGAGGGCGGCCACCGCGAGGCCGCCGTCACGCAGCGCTACAGCCTCGTCGACAGGGACGACTACAAGAAGTACACTCTCTCTCACCCAGTCAATCCCCTCCCACCCTCCTCCCTCTCCTCCTGCCCGTCGGACCCAGTTCGATCTCGCGGCTGGGATGCGCTGAGCGTTTTGATTCAAGAAATCACAGCGTCTGCCGGGCGGTGCCCTGTAACTAATCAGTCTTGTGGTTGTGGTGTCGCTGCAGGTACAACGGGATTTGCTTGATGGCGCAGAAGCTCGTGAACATCATAAAGCAGATGGATCCCAGGGACCCTTTCAGAATAGAGATGACGGACATGCTGATCGATAAGCTGTAAGATGCCGCAGACCCTCGATGCATGTGTGATGCTGTATGCGTTTGTTTGTTTGAAATTTTGACTGCATATTACGAGGACTGTATATCCATCATGCGCCGCAACCCTGTGAGAATGCTCCAGGCTTATCTGCAATTGCCACTTGGATTGTTATATAGTTAGAAATGTGTGAGGCTTTTGATGTGTGCTCTTGTTGTCTATAAATTAAGGACCCTGATAAGTACCGAACGTCATGTATGAGCACATGGCAACTCCGAACATTTTCGACGGCAAGTTTAGTGACGCAAGGATGGCAACTTTAGTTGCCAAGCTTGACAACTTTTGTGCTTCAGTTTATTTTTGACAGAAACTTGCCGTGTGTCACTGGAAATTGTCATCCTTGCGTGACTGCGTGACTGGAATTGCCTTCGAAAAACGTCAGGGCAAGAGTGCCGCGCACCTGATGTGTGGCACTTATCATTTGGGTAAATTAATTGTACTTTTGACATATGTTAGTACCACTTGATTATTTGCCCAGAATGCATAAACCTCTCTGAGATTATCGGCTTCTCATTATAATCATCTGCTTATCTCTGAGCATGCACTCCAGTAAACATGCCGTTATGAAAGCTACAGGGATACCCTGTGCATATCGTGTCGGTTGAGTGAGCCATCTTACTAGAATCATCTAAAGCTATTTCCTTTTGGCTAAATCATGCAGTTCTTGCTTGCCACTTCCACTTGTTCCTTGCTACTTTTACTGGCCTGCTCATTTGTCTAGTCTAAAGAAGTTTTCTTGAATTTCAGGTATAATATGGGTGTAATTCCAACAAAGAAGAGCTTGGTTAAATGCGAGAAACTTTCAGTGAGCGCCTTCGCCAGGTCTCTATCTCTCCCCGGGTTATAATAATGATTTCCTTCGATCGCTGAATAGGGCATTTTATTTGCCATTTAATTTTTGAAAGAAAGCGTTTATTGCTACTAGTAAGCTTGCACGTGCAAATGCACATCTCAGCGACACGTTTGGTTCAATTAGTTTCGCACGGTTCCTGATACTCCCGCTTTCGGAAACGATGGACAACGTTTGTTTCGCCTACTACATACTATTCACTAACCACGTTTTCTGATAAGTCGAAAACAGCCGAACGCCAGGTGATTAGGAAACCAGGCCCAACCGCATGAACCAAACAAAGCTCCTATCTGGTAAAACGAGATCGGAAGCAGCGCTTCCCGAAACCGAAGCCCATTACGTTACCTGACCGTGGACCAAATGCGTCGTTATTATCTCTTTTGGATGCATTAGTACATTTTCACATGGAAGGCATCCAACTAATATCAAAGAGGAATCATAACTGGAGCAATCATTAAAAATTATATGAAACATTAGTTGATGTGTTTTGATATACTTGCATGAAAAAATATAATCCGAACTGACCACATGCATGACTCACGTTTGACACAATATACAAAACTCGGCTCGTTTTTCACACAGCCAATCTTTTCCATCCATAATTCCCAGATCTAATGGCTAAGAATTACACAAAAGAATTGTTCTTAACTACAAACTCCCCATCACAATGTCTCAGGCTCAAGAAAATTTCCGCTCGGCTCCACAGCCATACCCTCTCTGCTGACATTTTCTTTACTCGTAGAGTCTAGTAATTTAAAATGTGTAGTTAGGAGTGGGATGTCAAAGTTTGTTTAAATTGATTTTCCTATCAACAATATAACAGTTTTATGGTAGCAACTCTTCAAAACAAGCGGAAAGAGACTAAAACATCTCGGTCTGCCTATGGTGTAATATTGTATATGTAGCAGAAAGGGCATTACAATTCTCAAGCGTGTACGGTGTGTATAATTCATTGCACTGGAGGCAAAAAGTTCGGTGGTGTATGGTAGAAGGTAGAGTCAGGGCAAAATACAACATTAAGCTTTGCTGTCCATATCAACATTACCGGTCTTCAAAAATTGTGACTGATTTATCAGCATCTCAGATATGTCTGCAGACATGAAACAAAATTTAGTATCAAGCATCATGATAGAAGCACAGCATATCGTACCTGAAGCTCCACAACCACTTGGAAAATCAGTCACCTGAAGTTCTATGGTTATGATAGAAGCACAATGTATCATACCTGAAGCATCATGATCGGTGTTTCCGTTAGGAAAGAGAAACTAAATAAGTAATGGCATGGTATATAGAAGTTAAGGACAAAAAGTAATGCTCTACAACCCCTTGAAAAATCGTGTACCACTATTCATAAACTAAAAAAATGCCGCTGGAAGCATACTACACCTGAAGGTCAAGATGAATGTTCTGACCCTTGGATTCCAGACGGTGAATACTGGAAGAAGTAGCAGGGGATATCATCAATTGCTCAAAATAAGCAGCAAAAAGGCAGCTAGAAAACAATTTCAGATCTTCTCATATCATTGAAGAGAACAAGAGGAATACTGGAATTGCCAGTATCTATTTCATAAACAAACAAAAGAATAATTCGTATCGAAGAATGGAAACCCGTAATGCCATAATGTTTTCCGATTGGTGTTCTACAACCACTTGGTTTGACTTAAGATATGTATTATGAAGATTATCCAATATTTGAAACTGCAAATAGAAATATCAAGGCAAAATCTTTTATATTGTCTCATAAGATACAACTGTGTCATGCATCTTTTTCAACATCCTTGAGTAACCTCTTTGTATTATTATGTAGCAAAGCTCCCTACTTTATATTAGCTTAACAAAACTATTGAAGTTGGCTCATAACATCCAAAGAAATCAAGAAAATAAATAAAAATAATCACATTAAAAGGAGATGAGAAATATTACCTAAAATGATAAAATAATAAATAGATTGACATGAATGGAGAACAATCTAATGGGATCTATGTTTATTTGGCTTGCCTAAAACCCGAATGGTCTACCTTGACATGACTATCGACAGTGAAAGATCATATAACCTTACCAAGTGACACGTCTTTAAACGTCGAGCACCTCCTCAACTGAGAGACACAATGTTTGTTTTGATTGCATAATGCACGTTCTTCATTATATGCAAAGGCTGCGAGGCACAATACTTTGATTGCGTACTGCATATTCAGTAATTAGATGTTGCATTGCATTACCTGGCTGGACTATAATCACTGATCAGAGTTCATAGCGATTTTGAAAGTTTTAAATAGAATGGCTTGACTCTTAGTCTCGATATCTCTACCAGTAGATTACATTACATACATGCTAGAACTTTCAATGCGCAGTCAGATATGAATCATTATCCTTGCTTAAGAGAAAGAAAAGGCAATCAAAGACAGATCATACTAAAAATGAAAAGGAAACACAATGCTATGATTGCTGAAACCATATTCTTCAGTAATCAAATGTGTCCCTACATGCACAGCAATTCAAATATAAGCATGATCAGTGTTCATAACACATTACTGCCATTAGAACGAAGGGTGGATTGCTCATAGTTTGGGAATTGTTCCTCACCTTCAGTCTGAAATTACGCTACAAAATTGTTAAGTATGTCATTTTTTTAATAAAATATGAATTGATCTGAGAAGTTTAGTGACAGATATACCGGTCAATCTTGACCATTGCCATGACAAAGCAAAGATAATTCTTTCTCACAGATGCAAACGGAAGTAATTACAAACATGAAATAAAAGAGAACCAGCAGTAGCTCAAAGAACAATAACAGCACAGACATGTGAACAACCTACAGGCAACACATCCCAAACAGAGGCCAACGCCACACCTTCGGCACGAACTCTAGATGTAAATGAATTTTATCTCGAAACATAAACGAAACAAATGCTCTCATCCGGGGACCAGGCGGCCACGGAGGTCTGCGGCTCGACTGCCTCCTCCTTAACAGTGGGTGCCTCCTCGGAACATATGAACCTAACTTTGCTTCATTGGGAAAATTAGAAATACCTAGACATTACGTGACTATTTGCGGTACCAAATTATCAGTCCAACAAACTTAAAAATTAAAATTGGTGCAATACCCTACATGTTGACAAGACAGTGAAGTCCAATGATTAGCTTCAACATTACTGAATCGTTAAGATTGTAAATGATGGCCTTCTTGCTCATTGTTTCGCTGATTAGAAATCTGCAATAGGACGTAAATAGTTTAACGGAGAAGAAATTTGTTGGAATATATTTGTGAGCTACGGCTGAAAGCTTATCTAGCTAGTTTCGTCGTGCATGCTAGTCTCCAAAAATCAATCAACATGCCTGCTTCCAAGCACTTGTATATGCATGTTGCTATGGACGAAAGCACTTTGGATGTACACCATTCACAAATTACTATCAGAACTAAATCTGTTTGGATCTAAAAATCAACTCTAAAATTAGTGAAGAGACCTCGTGAGGTTAATATTTCACTTATTCAGATTAACTCTAAAAATCAGCTAGATTGATTTGCACAGCAAATTGCAAACAAGTTACCCAGATCAATCAATAGGCGTAGAAGGTTGTGGCCAGATCGATTCATCAGTTTTTTTATGTTCTAGTAGGATGTGGTCAAATAGATTCATCACAAAATAAACTCCATTGCAAAAAGGCACTCAAACCAACAAAAACATGAACGGGACTGAGTCTAATTACTATGTTGTAGCAAATGCACGTGTGAAGCGGACAGGCAGCTAGAGACGATGAGAAGCCGACGAAGACCTATTCAGTTTTTGCTATAACAAAATGCACACATAACAAATTGAAACAATCATTAGCCAGCAAGAAAATACGGAGTCTCTTTTACCCCTAATCTCAAACTATCATAAAAATTGGTACAAACCTGAAACAAATTTTTGCTTCACTTCTTGTAGGCATTATAACAAACACTGGGCAGAAAACATACGGAAGTGATTGCTGTGCTGGTGCCCATGGCGGAGGGTCACAGCAGGCTAGTTGTGCAGATGAATGGCGAAAGTCACACTGGAATCTGCAATTGCGCAATTTCATTCAAATCATGACATGGAATGAATATTGACATCGACACACCATCAACGGACAAAGTACCTTCACAGGGGGACGGGATGGCGTCCTGACATCCGGTTGATTGAGTAGGTCGACGGCTGCAGCATCTAGATGGGCCGTGGAAAGGGGGGACTCTGCTGGCCAACATGCGTGGGTGGCGATGAAGCGGGCAAACAGGGTGGAGCAGTAGGACGAAGGAGGGCCATGGCTGTGGACAAACGGCTCAGGATCTGGCCATCCCATCTCTAGGTGAGATGTCTCCGTCCACCACCACCAGAGGGGCTTGACAAGGAGGGGACGACAGGGTTGGATTGGGAGATGGCGGGGCGCCGCAGAGAGCGACCGGAGTGGGCGGATGGCAGGCTGCGGCCCGGCCACCCTGCAGCGGAGGTGCCGCTCGACCGTCGGGGGCGCCGCAGCCCGGTGAAGTGGCGGCCTTCGGTGGTGAAGCAGCCATGGTGTGTGGTGGGTGGCTCCGGATTAGCGCTCGGGGCGACGGTCGTGCGGGGCTCGTGGCCTTCCCCGCCATCCTCCAGCTCGCGCACCGTAGCCGCGCAGTAGTGGGCGCCTCGGCATCGGCCCTCTTCTCCTCCGCGGTCGGCAGCTGGATGACGAGAGGGCGCGGCGGCAGCTGGGCCTCATCGGATGATGCTTCCTGCGCCTCCGCCCATCTCCCCGACGGCGCCGACGACGGCGAGGAGGAGCGCCCGTAGAAACAGGGCGGCGCCGCGGTGGCGCGCCATGTTCGCTGGTGGCGCGGGCGGGGTCGTTGGAGGGGAAGGGGGCAAAGTGGGGCGTGGGAGCAATGAGTGGGGCGTGCGGAGTGGGTGGTTTCCTTTGGGGAGTGGGCGCAGCGGGAGATGTGGGACGGGACGCACATTGCTAATTGCAATATCGTTTCGTTAACAGCGTTTCGTTGGTGCGCTTTAGAACCATTAGATTACTAATCAGACGGTTAATATTCTAGTTGGATCTGCCTTTTTTTTCCTTTTATAGGATAATGGCATGGTGGGTAATTAAAGTATAAAACGCGTTTAGTACACTTGAGGGATGTAGACCATCAGATTGCAGGTTTCGATGGATAGGATGATTTGGTTCTCCGCCCTCTCGGCCTTTTATAGTGGTAGTAGATGAATCACTCAATGACCTGTGTATGTGTCATATTTCACTTACCATATTGTTTGCTAAACTATTGTAGGCGGAGACTTGCAACAATTATGGTGAAGCTCAAGTTTGCTGAACACCTTAAAGAGGCTGTCACCTACATTGAACAGGGCCATGTGCGTGTAGGCCCAGAGACGGTCACCGATCCTGCCTTCCTTGTGACCAGGAACATGGAGGACTTCATCACCTGGGTGGATTCCTCAAAGATCAAGAAGAAGATCATGGAGTATAATGGTGCATTGGATGATTATGATGCCATGATTTAAGGATATGTCCTGATAGTAGAAATTTTGGGAACATCAGTGATTCAGTGTAGCTACTCCTGTAATATTTTTTAAACCTGAATCTGAGGCTACAATATGTTGAGGTAGTTATCTGTTGCAAAGCTACTTGTGTGATGAAAGCTAAACTGCTATAGAATGCAAATGCCATAATCAGTTCATACTTGTCCCCCTTCCGCTTTCCCTTGCACATGCTGATGCAGTATCATACATAAATTTTGATGTTCAGCTGAATATGTACAATGTGCGTTCTACTCTGCAAGTTGATTGAATTGCTTGTTGCTAACAAATTGAGCTCTGTGGTAAAAGCACGTTGTGTAATTCCCTGCATCTTCCTGTCTATGAATTACTATGGTATATGTAGCTGGACTTCTGATGAATTGCTGATAAGAAGTATCATAAGTTGTGGTGCTGCTCTTTGATGAATGAAGAAGCAAATTTGGACAATAAGCTGGGAACCCAGGAATAAATTAACGCAAAAGACTAGCTAGTTTCTCCTATTTACTGCTTGGTTTTACAACAAGCGTACATGTGTATTGGCTAGGATGGCGGGGATTGCTTAGCTCTCTATGGTTTGAAGATGTACCCCCAGAATTAGCTCCATTTTTGCTTGATGATGCAATTCTTATCACAAGTTAATAAAAGACGTTGCTTGATGTAAAGAAAAGTTATCACGGAGCTGATGAAACAAATCACTGGGAAATTCTTATGTCTGAATTACAGCAAGAGCAGTGTCCTTCTAGCGATATGAAGAAGCAGCCTAGTTTTGTTGTTGTTGATGGAGCCTAAACTCAACTTGGTTTCATTGAACATGAACAGCCATATTGTTTCCTTTTTCTCTGAGTTTTTATGGTATAAATTTTACAATCTGCTGCTGTCATGCATGATGTGAAAACTGAACAACAGCAGGTTCTTGACAGGTGCTCATCTATGTAGTTCGTTGGGTCGTTACCAAATTGAAAGGCCAAATGTTTATTCATCCAAACTGAAAGTAAACAGGTGACGAGTGCAGTCTCATACTTCAACAACAACGAGTGACGTGCTCGCGACCTCAATATAGCATCAGATCTTTATAAACACAATTTAATCATAGCATAACCGCAAGCCTTTTTATACACGAAGCCTTTGTTCTCTCGGCAGCAAATTAATCTTTGCATCATCTTGCTTATGGAGCCCAACCACTGCAGTTGTTTCCCGTGAATGTGCGCATGCACACTGAATCGCTGGTACTCGAGGAGGAAGAACTGGAGGTTGCATTTGGTTCCAACTTGGTAGCAACATACCGTGCTTATTTATTTCCCATGAGAATAGGTACCAATTCCGTTGGATCAAATTCAGGCTCTTTCTCTTCTCCGTCAGCGGGCAGTTCTTGCTCCTCCTATAAGCAAGCGCGGAAATGCAGGCTGCGGAATCGAACAGCAAGAAGAGATTAAAATTCAGATATATTAGGAAAGAGCAACCAAACCGGAGTCTATATGCTAATTATTACCTGCACATTTGTTTCAATGCTGAAAGGTTCCCTTGTGTACAATACGTGCCATTTCTTGTCATCCCAGCAATCACTGTCTGCATAAGCCTCAACATGCTGGATATGGCTAAACTTGTCCCACTCGCTGCCAGATTTTCCTGCGGCCATGAAACCAAGTATCTCCAGACCGCAATCCACCAGCAAATGGCTTGGATTTACAGTTTGAAGGTACAAGGGGAGTCCCATCTTGTTGGGCGAGAGTCGGAATCTTTCACCGTAGCCGGGAACTGTCAGCACAAGTCTCCGTAGTGCACTCATTTCCTCTAGTGAGGTGAGCTCGGGGCAAGACTTGATCTCAAGCTTTTGCAATTCAGGGAAATTGGAGATACTAATCAGCTTGGGTAAGTCATACAGGTCGAGCTCAACAACAGAAGCAAAGTTCTCTAGCGAATGGAGACGCCACATGCTCCACAAGGTTAACTTTTTCAAAGCCTTTGCATGTGAGGCAAGACCGGGAGGGATACACTTCAAATTACACCTTGTGAAAGTAAGCTCAACCAAGACTGGCATAGCTTGCACTTCCTCCTCCCACTCCCACTCCTCCAATTCCACGAATTCTAATAAATCCATCTCACGCAGCCTCGGAAATGCAGTCACCATGTGGGATGAAGGATAGCAACGGTGGCTTTGGGGGCGCACAAATTCTGGCCCAATGCACTTGATCGCTGGAGCACGGTTGACTTGCAGGTAGTCCAGCAATGGGAGCTGACATAATCCATCAGGAAGTTGGATGCAACAAGCCAAATCTTCCATCACTAGTGTCCTCAAGCTATCGAGGCGCATTGTTGCTGTCGACATCATCCATCTTGGCAGCTGGCGCCCGATATATCCTTCAACGGAAATAATTTCTATGCACGGAGGAGGAGATAGCTCATTAAACACCTCCTCAATCACTCCTTGATTATTCTTACATGCAATGCTGGATAATAAGCGCATCCTAGAAAGATGCACTTTTTGATCAAGCCTAACCTTTGTGACAAATGAAGCATCAGATACATTCCCCAGGCCCACTAATCCAATGCCCCTAAGCTGGGAAAGAGGTCCAAGCTCTTCCAAGCTACACCAATCACCATCCATGTGTACTTGGAAACCAGATAGTGTCCTCAAATTTGTTAGAGCATGGAAACCCCTAGGAATACTATATATACCTGTGCCTTCAAGTTGAAGATATCTTAGTTCCGTTAACTTCACAATGCTATCAGGAAGTTTCACAAGATTCTCACAACCTTCAAGACTAATGTGTTGTAAGAACTTCATTTTGTGAATGTTCTCTGGCAAGCAATCTATATCAGCGCATCTATCCATTGACAAATACCTCAAGTGTTTGAGATGATATAGAGATTCAACCATTGTGGCGAACTCTGCAGACTCTACGTGTAGAGTCCGCAGACTTGAAAAGGTAACCAAGGAATCACCAGACTGAACCTTGAAGTTTCCAATTAACATTAACGATCTTAGAGATATTTGCTCTTGTAAACTTCTCCACTCAAATTCATCCGATTCCAATCCATTAGTCTCTATAGACAACCGGAAAAACTTTTGCAAATGAAGTTTACTATTAACAGTTTCTCCATTATGAGCTACTAGTGCTTCATTTCTTGTCATGAATTGAGCAAATGAACGAATAACATCATGCATCTTGCAAACATAGTGACTGGCATATGATGTATCCGACTCTATAAGGTTCCTCAACCTCAACTCTGTATGGTACTCAGTTCCTATTTCTTCCAATATATCCGAGTTTCCATGAACAAATCCTTCACCAATCCACATGTTGATGAATTGTGTATCATCTAAAATCATCTTTTTAGGCTTAAGGGAGAAGTGCAGAAAGCATTGCTTTAAACAAGGGGACAAGTCCTCATAGCTAAGATATATGGCATGATTTAGCTCTTCTGGCATTTGAGATATTGACCATACAGCATCATTCAATACCTTCTCCCAATCACGTCGGGTTTTTTCCTTATGGCATAGGAGTCCTCCCATCACTTTTATGGCAAGTGGTAACCCATCACATTTTTCTACAATTTGCATTCCAATATCCTTCAGCATATCCACTGCAGGTTCGCTTTTCTTGGTCATGAGTACCTTCAAACAATTGAGAATTAATACGGTACACACATTAATTGAGTACCTATAGTCCAGTCTACTAGATAAATTAAGTTGTCAGTAAGTGTAGAATAATCCATTCATTAATACAGTAATTAGTTTGATGCTTTGCTCATGAAGGCATCTGGATGGATCGATGTCCATGTCTTTCTATTTGACACACGAATTATCTAATTACCTAGCTAGTTACTCTCAACACAATCTACGAATCAGACATAAACAATAAGCCAACAAGCATATGCATGTGTCTCAGTAGTCTAGAATGACCAATTAGCGCACATACTCCCTCCGTCCGAAAAAGCTTGTCCCTCAAATGGATGTATATAGCACCAAATTAGTGCTGGATACATTCATTTGAAAAACAAGCTTGGGACAAGTTTTTTCGGATGGAGGGAGTACCATTTAAAGGCAGTGCTTACAACATGTGGTGATGATCAATATAAAAGTACGTCAGTTTTATAGTTGTGGATCGTAGTGCGTACAAGCAGTTGGTGTGGACGCTTGGTCTATGTGTCTATTCATAACGAGCACTAGTGTACTAGTAGTAATGTTAATGAAACAACAGTGGTCATATAGAATGACGCACCAAAAAGATGAAGCACGTACTTAAGGCAGCAAGCACGGAGAGTACAACAAAAAATATTGCCACTTCCCGTGTTAATAGAGATGCAAATTGGAACATAAAGGGTACCCTCCGACCCTCCTAGGTTCAACTAAATAAACTAAATTTTCAGAATTCACATCATTTTTGAAAATGTAATTCATTTGGTTGAACTAAGGAGGGCTGGAGGGTACCCTAAAGGTACCAAATTTGCACCCCTACGTGTCAATAAATGAACATATTACTTGAGATAGGATGGAGGCTACCAGTAGTTATGTACTCACTTGCTTCGTGAGCAATGACCAGCCATCTTTGGGCCCTAATTTGTTGATGCGGTGGTATGGATTTACTGCTTTCATTCCTCGGGCAACAGTTTCATGTCTTGTGGTGACGAGGACTCGGCTACCCGGGGCACTGTGGCTAATGGGAGCCCTAAGCAAGTTGGTCCATTCATAGGTGCCCCACATGTCATCCAACACAAGAAATAGCTTCTTATCTTTGATAGCACTCGCAAGAGCCGGCACAAGCAAAGTTTTGTCTTGAGATCCACCCCCAGGTCCTGGCAAATTTCCTTCGGCGGTAGTGATGGCTGTCCTCAATAAGTCAACCTCGCTGAATTCTTGTGTAATACTTAACCATATTTTCTTGGTGAACTTGCCTTGTATTGCTTCGTCGTTAAAGACTTTCTTGCTAAGGGTGGTCTTACCAATCCCGCCAACACCAACGATGGCGAACACCATGATGCTTTCACTCGTGTCAACTTCCTTCGTGAGCAGCTGAACAAGTGATCTCGTGTCATCTTCAATCTTCTCCCCAACCACGCCCGACCGCTCCAACAAAGGATTAGTCTTGCGGTCAATACCATGAGGCCGATTTGTCTTCTGGTCCTGGTAGACTTCGAGCTTGATGAAATTGAAACTACGACCCCTCTTGCTGATGTTATCCAACTCCTTGTTCAGTGCCTTGATGCGGCTGCCGATGTCGTGTGCATGGAGAGGATTTTGCATGCATGAGAACAAGGGGTTAAGACACCCTATGTCCTTGGATGGACTTTGCTCCATGGCCTTGAGCTGACACAGATCGATGATGTCGGTAGCGTGGTACATGGCATGCTTCAGTTCCTCCACCCACCCCCGGACACTCTCGTCAGTGATGTTTCTTCTATCGGCGTCAGCAAGGAAATTCTTGAGGTCCCCAAGCTTGATGGTCAGATCGGCGATCGCGCTGGAGATCCCGATCAGCATGGCCACCTCTTCTCTAGCCATGTCGGCGAGCATCTTGGTCACGTAAGATGCCAAGGCATTCAGAACCCCTGTCATTAGTTGCTTGAGCTGCTGCTGAAAACATGTAGTCGAACAAAATTAGCCTTGTACACCAACAACCCCATGCTAAAAGATTGGTTCATTGTCACCACAGAAAAATAAGGGGATAATCTAGAGACAAGGAAAAATTTAATGGACAAAGGGGCTTGCAAACAAGAAGACAAACGCTATGCACACAAAATCTGACCAAGAATGAGTATCACAGTGGTCACTCAAAATAAAACCAAACAGTTTAGATAAAGAAGTAATAATCTACAATGATACTCCACAAGGCTAGAATTGTCTAGTTGAGCTGATATTAATTATCATGAATCAATTGGAGAGAGCAGAGCTTAGAGCAACTAGCTCGTAGAACAGCAGAGGATGGGGGCATGGGGCTTTCAGCTTTGCATATACGGTGGGATTTAGGTACAAGATATGTTTGAAAGATAGATTTTTTTTTTTTTGAGAAACAGCCAAGCTTTATATTGGTCAAAATTTCACAAAGAGAGGGAGATGAAAGAACATGCGCATGATTAGAAAAATAAATAAATATAGATGGGCCTGGCTATGGCTCAGTCAGCTGACTCATGTACATTGATTTTGGCCTGTTTGGTCACCCCCACCCAAACAAGATAAACACATCACTTCCTCGTTTGGGAGCTGAAGAATTCCAAACATCAGCCAAACTCCAAGAAAGTACCGAAGCAAAAAAAATAAATAAATAATAATAACTGATGAATGGAGCAAAAAGCAAACGGAATTCGCTGAAATGGCATTTGGGTTCCAGATTGCTACAAACAGAAGTGCCTAACAGAAAAGAGGACACGGTTTTGTCATTTATCAACTAGCTGCAGAAAAGGAGTGCGGAGAAATATCTCTAGGAACTAGCCGGGACAAATCACACAAATTTGTTGAAACAAGAGTTTCAGATTGATGCTTTTTTTTTCTTCTTCTGATTTTTCTAACAGGAGGAGGTGTAGGGGTACGTGTTAGCTGTGTGAATCTAAGTCCCTCTAGTAGATCATCACATCAAAAGCAAGACTCCATGGTACGGATGGCCCTCTCCTAATAACAAATAGAAAGGTATTTTGGGTGGATGTTGGCACAAGTTACGAAAGGGTGTTGACTGTCGAGCTCTAAAAACCAGAGAGCTGAAACCTGAACATCACAGGATCACAGCAGAGCAGAGCACCACAGAGATCGTCGTGCATGAGCGTAGTAATTCCGCGCAAAATAATCACGAGGCAAAATAAACAAGTCCGGAGTCGCACTCAGTCGCAGTACCACAAATCAGGGGCAGCCGTAAAAACGCAGCAGGAGTTGGAGGGCACATCTGAAAACGTCGTCGGGTCACTTGCTGCTCCTATTTTGGTCGATTCGAAAGCTAGCACGCCTCTACCAGCACCCCACTCCCCCCTCCCCCGCTCATAGATGGGGTATGGGACAAATTTGCTACTACCAGTAGTAGAACCCTAGAAATTTCACGGCATGTATGCGGATTGGGCGCGAACAGGAAGAAAACATGGCCGCTGACCGCTGTTCTTCAGTCGGCTGGGTGACTCACCCGCTTCGCAGGGCCCGAAGAAGCGGGCGACGCGTCGCCGTGGCTGGGGATATCGACGCCGGTGACTTGCGTCGAAGCCGCTCTTCCCCTCCGCTCTCTTCTCCGCTCCCTCCCTGCCTGTCTCTGTTTCAAAAGGCGCTCCAGGCCAAATGTGGTGTCAAACTCACTTTTCGTCCATTTTGACACCCGTGCCCTCCATTGCCTAGCCGGTGTCATAAAAAAAAATCTAAGGAGCAAGTACTAGCTGCTCTCATGCCCACTTTCAGCGTTGCAATAAAATATATTATAAATTTTATTATGTTTGGGATGCTTCGTACTTTTGATGAATCTTGATCTATTTTCTTAACGAAAACTGTAAAGAGTTAATTACACAAAACCACAACTTCAGGTTAACTTATAACACTTTACCACAACTTTTGAGTTTTTAAATAAAAAACCACAACTTCAAGTCAATTTATAACACTTTACCACAACTTTTGAGTTTCTTTAACACAAAACCACAACTTCTGAACTAATTCTCAACATTGAGCCCAAATCTATCGATCAACTTCTTTTAATAGCCAATCTGATTGATTGGGCCCACATGTTAGGACCTAAGTTGGAAAAAGGTGGCATGTGTGCATCTCCTATGTGGCCTACCATTTCCTCCTCTTGCCATCCCTTACCGGCGCTATCAACTCCACCGACGCATTGAGCAGGGAGCTGGTTGTTGGTGGGGTGGTCGAAATTCTGCGACAGGATGATCACTCCGAGCATCCTTGAAGGTGAGGTTCCTAGTGTCGCAAAGCCGCACCCGTCCGGACTATGGCATGGTCAGGCGGGGCACGCGAACTAGACAGAGAGGTCTTGGGGAGCTGCAGGTGAACGCATCGTCGAGGATACGATGATGTCGTATGCAGACTGCTATGTTACACATATCCAGTCAGCGCCACGTAAGAGGGAACTTGCTACCTAGAGCCTGACATGTGGGCCAAATCATTCAGATTGGCTATTAAAGTAGTTGACCGATAGATTTTGGCTCAATGTTGAGAATTAGTTCAGAAGTTATGGCTTTGTATTAAAAAACTCAAAAGTTGCGGTAAAGTGTTATAAGTTGCTCCGAAGTTGTGGTTTTGTGTTAAAAAACTCAAACGTTGTGGTAAAGTGTTATAAGTTATCCTGAAGTTGTGGTTTTGTGTAATTAACTCAACTGTAAAGGATCGAGGGGATGGACGAGAACTATGGTTGTATTTTTTTTTTGCGAGAAGACTGATTGTCTAATACAGTACTATTTTTTTTTTATAAAAAACATGCCCCGTTTGCAATTAATTTTTCAAAACCTGAATCCGAGAGACCGAGACTACAATATGTTGAGGTAGTTTATAATCTGCTGCAAAGCTACTTGGGTGATGAAAGCTAAACTGCCATAGCATGCAAATGCCTAATCAGTTCATACTTATCCCATCCTGTTTGGCATTGCACATGCTGATATACAGTACTGTATCATGCCAATTGTGATATTGAGTGTAATGTGTACAGCATGTATTCTGCTCTCTGCAAGTTGATTCAATTAACCATGCTGCTAAGCATTTGACCTACATGATACTACCACTCTGCTATTTCCCTGCGTCTTCCTGCCTACTCCCTCCGTCTTGAATTAGTTCACGCTCAAGCGGATGTATCTAAGCGTATTCCGTATGGAGGAAGTATTGTATGCATCATACTATGGTATTGACTTTATAATGGAACAAATATTTCGCATCAATTTGTCCAGTTTCAGTCTTGGGATCTTGATTTCAGTTTGAGATGTCATGAAACACACAATTAATTTGAGATATGACTCGTATGCCTTATGCCTAACTAAATTAAGCAGAAAATCTGCCTTAAATGAGACTAGAAATCCCTGTAAAATCAACTCGACGTGCATAACAAATGTTTCAGTGCAGCAGAATTTCCTGTAAAGTTCCAGAATAGCTGGGCAGCGAAACAGTAAGCTGTGAATGCCTCAAACAATATGGGGGAAAAGCCCGCACAAGAATACATAAAAGATAATCCCTCCGTCCGAAAATACTTGTCATCAAAATGAATAAAAAAGAATGTATCTAGAATTAATATACATCTAGATACATCCCCTTCTAGTCATTTTGATGACAAGTATTTTCAGACGGAGGGAGTATTACCTCCGTCCCAAAAGGCTTGTCTTAGATTTATCTAGGTACGGATGTATCTAACACTACGTGTCTAGATGCATCCGTATCTAGGCAAATCTAAGACAAGCTTTTTGGGGCGGAGGGAGTACATGGACTTCAATTCAAGATCACGGCCAAGTTCACACCAGCTTACATGTCAGTGCACAGCCAACAAACAGCTGCTATGTTGAGCTATCAGCAGATGCAGCGTGCTGCCTCAAAATTCCTAAACTCCAAAATTTGATTACTACATATACAGGCACCCCAATGGCACACTGAGCAGATTGCTACATCCATCCAGAAGCCACAATGAACACTCAGCCCATGCATCTGAAGCTTCTGCAAAATACAGTTTTGAAACCTGGGTCATCCAACTGAGAATATGAGCTCTGAAATAAGTTGGATATCAATTTTGATACTGCTGCTTCCGAACCTTACCTAATATGCCATCAGCAACATCAACTATGAACCCTGAGGTTCTGAATCATCTGGTAACGTTTGAGATTCTCTACTGCATTTTGATTCCTGCATCTCCACCTCAACAGCAATCACATCTTTTGACTTTCCGTTCTCTGTCTCCATCCTTCTTACCTTTTCTTTTTGTATGGCACGTAACTCGTACCTGTAAGAACACAACATGTTTTAAATGTTGATGTTGTTGATAACCCATGGCAGGACAGAATTAGAGTATCAATATATCAGCTGGAGCTTAAGTCTCTATGATGACCACAACACATCAATACATCTCGGTTCTCAAGTCTCAACAGCTGCTAAAAGAGTAGCTGATAGTAAATTCTGCACAAAATTGCAGAAGAACATCCATATAAAATTTGGTCTCATCACCGTACATGATAACCAATAATGTTAGCCTGAATTATGTAAGCTCAACCTTTAACAGATACATCTCCCAGACTAACCAAGGATTTGAGTTCTTATTTCAGCCAGATTATCTAACCAAGGTAGCTGCAGTGGTTCAGTTTAATCTTGAACCAGTTAACAGTTTCAATGTAGTTTTTCAGTAAGTCGAAGCTAGTGAAGTACAGCAATGAGCAATCACCTCCATGGCTACCACATTCCATAATACTAGTTGCTTTACTGAGATACCGGTGTGATGCCAGAAATTTTATGAAACTAAGAGCACCAGTACTGTAGCTAATCTCTGGTGGAAGCATTACACCTCAAAGGGTACTTCAGCAAACAGAGACCACACTTTACATTTGATCCACGGGAATTTCAACACATATACAGGTACTCACATTTGACATAGTCTATTATCTTCAGATGACAATCCCTTTTGGCTGGATTTTATGTACAAGGACAGCACAGTTGTACTAGATTTAACTGAAACAATCATGCTTAGATATGGAATACTTTGATGGGGTGTTAAGGAACAGGTTGGACTAGAATTCCTAACTGAGGATCCAAAAATTCGACACCACCATGAAGCTAATTGAGCACTTGTACTGGAACAATGCAGTTGCACATGGGCGAAAGCTAATGAGGTAAGAGCTTACGGCAAGATGTAGGTCCTGGCGAGCAGGAAGTAGATTGTCCAGAACTGCTTGTCCTTCATGTGGCGTGGGCACAGATCATAGCGGACCTTAGCGAGTTCCTGCAGGGATCGCAATTTACAGTTTGAGACTTCAGAGCCATCTCTTCAGAGAAGTGGAGGACGAGATCCGCGGGGGACCTACCTTGGCTCTGGCGAGCACGAGGACGGCGTGCCGCTGCTGCCAGTCCGAGAGCTCTCCCGCCGCCTCCGCGGAGGCCCCTGCGAGACAACATGGCGCATCACCGTCAGTAATCGAGACTGAACTAGCAGGGGGGCGGAATC
Organism: Triticum urartu; assembly: GCF_056163025.1. Lineage (NCBI taxonomy): Eukaryota > Viridiplantae > Streptophyta > Magnoliopsida > Poales > Poaceae > Triticum > Triticum urartu. The sequence goes on from NC_141874.1 coordinate 709,186,346, forward strand.
GAGAGGGGAGGAAGGAGGGGGTGCCTTGGTGGAGCTGGAGGGCGGACGACTTGAAGGCGTCGGGGGAGAGCGTCCGGAGGAAGTCGAGGAGCTGCGGCGTCACGCCGAGCGCCTCCGCGTCCTCCTCCTTCCCCTCCGCGGCGGAGGGTTTGCTTGGGCCGGCTCGGCGGCGGAAAGGCCATGTGAAAGAGGGGAAGGCCATCGATGGCGATCTGATGGACACGAGCGAGATTCGTCGACGAGCTCTCTGGGCTGATCGCTCGACGCGCGGGCACGGAATCGGAATCGATCACGGGGGTTGGGGGGTTGGGCACGGCGAGAGAGAACACACGGGGGCACGGCGGAGGAGGTTGAGTTGAGAGTACTACTATGCGCGTTCCCCGTCTTTAAACTTCATCCAGTTGAAGCTTTTGTATCCGTATATTCTTATTTCAGCAGCGAATTCAAATTCCAATTCCAATTCGGTTTCAACAGCAGATAACAAATTCAAACCTGGAACTAATCTGGAGATAGCAATGCTTCAGAATCAGAAAGTTAAATACTACTCCCTCCGTTCCTAAATACTTGTCTTTCTAGGCATTTCAACAAGTGATTACATACAAAGCAAAATGAATGAATCTACACTCTAAAACATGTCTACATACATCCGTATGTAGTAGTCATTTGAAATGTCTACAAAGACAAATATTTAAGAACGGAGGGAGTAGTATGAACTACTTCCGTTCACAAATATAAGATGTTCTAGGAACTTTTCTGAATCAGATGTATGATTTCCCTTCTCTTAGTCTTGGTTGCCTTTTCTGCGCTAAAGCAATCAAATTTTGGAGCATCGATATAACTGTACAAGTAGGTTCTTTCGTTTGGTGTTTGATTCCCTTTATCAGTACCAAGCCATGCCAAAATTTTACCAAGGAAATCGACTCAATGTTCCATCTGTCCAAAGAGCCTGACGACTCTACCAAAGCACCAAGACAACATTGTAAACTGGCAGTAATGTTTCTAACGAAGCATACATTTACTAAGATAATCCGCATCACAAACCATGACACGGCAGATGAAACAGTATAAGATCTAGATTATAAACCTCAAAAAGACCTAGAGCTCACAGAATGTAAGGTTTTGTCGTTGACCTCGTCGTACATGAAGTAAACATCAAAGTGTAAATTGAAGGTCAAGAGACTTGGTACAAATGAGACAATGCTAACATGTCACAGTTTCTTTTGCCCCATGCTGGGTCATAGATCGCTATCCCCATGTTGAGGCAAACAAGGACATTCAGCTCCCGGCTGCAGTAGGTACGGCGGCTGGCTTCAAATCCTCGGCCTTCTCGTGTTCCTTGTTTAGCATCTGGAAGGAATAACATAAAAGATTACACACTTATCGCAAAATTTGCAGAAAGAAGGGTATAACTTGACTTCATAAGATCAACATGAAGACACCAATATAGCTAAGGATGGAAGGATTGGCAACAGCTTAAACTAGCGGACAGAAACAACTTACCTTGTTGTTGATCAAATTGTGGAGAGCAATGACACTCCGGATAAGAGAAGACAGGTAAATGACCAGCATCATATCATTTGTTTTCACTGCATGAAAAGATAGATATAAAGTTGCTGCAATAAGCAAACCCAGAAAATGGAAGGGGAAAACAAGCCGGTTCTGGTAAACTGATGGCGACATGCATGATTACCTGCAAACGCTTTAATGAGCTCATTTACGTTGAGATTGGGGAGCAGATTAAACACATCCTGAAAAAAAAACAGAACAAATATATTACACTCCATGAGTAAAAATGTAGAACTGCTTCAGTAACAGAATTTGGATGAATTTTGAACTGTTCTCAACTCTGAGTACTCGCTAAAAATATCAAGCATTATCTCATGTGTTAAGGCATGCATATATCATCAATTATCATGTTTTTCTTATCCTACTGGGGACCTAATAAGTGGTGAAGCTACAACATGAACAGACAAATTACTGTTCTGAGGACAGAAAAACAGACATATAAAAAGCATGATTTAACCACCCACATATAGTATATCCCCCAACCAAAGTGATGTATTGAAGGCTCTAAAGCACCCTTCGCATCCTATCTGCCTTAACTTCTGGCGGAAACTGCTAGTGATACCACACGCACTAAGGCCTCTGCCATTGCATGGGTGCTTAGCTTCTTGTTGATAAGCTTCCTTCATTTAATTAGTTGTGGACGAGTTTTCGTCTTTTTTATGGAAAATTGAGTTTTCATCTAGGTATGCGCATCTAGCATCGTTTCTTCCTGGGGTAACCAAACTCCTCTCTCTCTTCTTAATTATCTTGCCACATCAAAAAAATTCCCTACTTGGCAGCCATAGCAATAGCACATGTACAAGGTGGGGCACTGAGAAGGGCCTAAGAGTAGGTATCTTTCAACCACTCACTGGTTGCACAACTTTCATATAATTCCTAAGGAAAAACATCCATCGCTAAAAAGCATCACAATTTTCTTCCGGGGAGTACTCGAGCATCACAATTTTCTTCCAGAGACTACTAAAGCATCACAATTTTCTTCCGGAGACTACATCAATTAACTAGTTCATCCCAGATAACCTTTAAGAATATAGATGTACATTTAAAACATTTAAGGTTCATGGGGACAACAGAACTTCCTGGTGAGGATCAAGTATAATAGGGATTACTGAGACACAAGCAGAAGAAATGATCGAATGTTACCCCCCAAAAGAAGTGTCTAACATAACATATACTCTCCGTCCCAAAATAAGTGTCTCAACTTTGTACTAACTTTAGTGTAAAGTTGTACTAAGCTTGAGACACTTATTCTGGGATGGAGGGAGTAACAAATAGCGAGAGCCACACCTGCAAGTGGTACAGAATCTCGTGGTTCAGTGGGAGCTTCCCTTCAATTACAAGATCTAGATAACCCCGGATCTCCGTAAGCCTCGCATCGAGTCCTTTCAGGGCTGCAAGCTTGCTGCTGACCTACATTGGCAAATGAAAATTAGGGGCACAAGCTGCAACCTGTATCCAGCCATCTTAATTCTTATGAAACATTACCTCTGTTGCAAGTGTGCTTATTGTTGTGTCTTTCACATCCCTCAGAAGGTGCTCAACTCCTGAAGAGAGCATAAAGCATACATCAGCTAAAGTTATGAAGTGAACCCAAAACCTCTCAAACAAAATTATATTTCTTGCATTGTTCCAAAAATCAGCCAGTTAATCGGCATATCGGTCAGTTAATGCTACTCAGCGGGTCACTGAATAGCCGATTAACTGGAAAATTCGCCTATTTATCCCTACTCAGCACCCAACCGATATGGTACCAGTTACAGATATCCTGAACATTGATTTCTTGCAGAAAGTGACTAGTTATCAGAAAGCGTGACTGAACTACTGAATCTATAACTTGAAAGTGCCAAACATGATGCCCTTTCCTCATGCAATTTCAAACAGACTAGTTCTTACCAATTTCCTCGACTTCATGGGCTGCAATTTCTGATGGCACGTGGACGAACACCTTCTGACTTTTCTGAGTAGCATTCTGTAAAGGAAAACCATATCACGTTAGTGAAGCCGAATAAGCAAACATCAAATCTCTAACATCTTAGACCATACACCCACCTCTTTAACCTCTTCTACAGCATAATATGCTTTGGTGGGTATTCCCAACTCCTTGGGTTGAACATCAATAATCACCAGGACAGGATTAGGAACATAGCTGCACAATGTAAAGAAAAAAAAATTAACTGCATAAGAGTAAGCGCCTAACAAGGGAATACAAGAAAGGCATCCTGGGACCTAACCCATAGGAATAACATTAGTTTAGAAGGGTGGCAGAAAAAAGGATAGTTCCAGCACCAAACCCAGTCCCCACCATCAACACCCCCCAAAAAATGATACATAAAGGGTAGTGAACGCAAAGTATGTATGTACGGTAATTTTAACACTGTTCTTTTATCTTCCGAAATCATATAAAGGTGCAACCATGTCACTGAAGTCATGAGTCGGTTCAAGCAAACAAGTTGATTAAACATTAGATTGTTTTACTGATGGAGGGAGAGGAATTACAGTAGCAGACCAATCCAACGTAAATATCATCAGGCTGACTATTCACCGTAATGCCTAAGATTGCCAATTCTTTCATAACTAACACCATATATCAGGACATCTAAATTACACACTCTACATAAGGCCATCAGAACTTTCCCATCGCTCTGGACAGTAGCACAACTGAAGGAAAAATAAAAAATAGCCATGCATTTTGGGAGCTTTGCGACTAATTTGTACTCCCTTTGTAAAGAAATATAAGAGCATTTAGATCACTAGATCACTAAAGTAGTGATCTGAACGCTCTTATATTTCTTCACAGATGAGTACAACAAAGTTTTGTGCACAGGCGAAATTTCTGCAGCCACATGTGGAACTAGATGCACAAAATTAAACAGCAACTGAAACCAAACTAGATTATGATTGAATGGTAAATACTTCATAGAGACAGCTAGCCTCCTTGAAGAGTTCACGCTTGCATTCCAACATTGTACCAAACAATTGTGTACAAACTGAGAAGAGCTTCTAAATTACTGCGGGATAAATGGTTGCAGAGCAGAATCATACTTGGTAAACAATGCATGAACATCCAAGTCGTTCTCCTTTAGTTTTGGACCAGTGCTGTACCAGCCAACAACATGCTCCTTGGCTGCATCCGAACCAGCTCATCAGTATTCAACAGAAACAATCACACATTCCAAGTCCAAGCATATCTAAAAATTCTAAAACAGCATACCGTTGATCCTCTTGAACATGGAGAACATAGACTCATGGTAATTATGGTCGAGGAACCAGATCCTCGGGTCCTTGTCATCCTCCTCAAACGGCACTGCAAGATCACACGCCGCCGCAATTCACAAATTCAGTAGGCCACCACCGTAAAACAGCTCTGCAGATCTAATCACGCAAGGGTTTCGCGCCAGCGGATCTAACAGCAGCTACAGCCAGGGCGGGTTCCGCGAACCCTAGGCCCCGCCAGAGGCGCAGATCCCCCGGAAACAGGCGGGGCGGACCCGGACGGCGCAAACCCTAGCAGGGCAGAGACGGGCGGGCAGGGGTTCGGTCGTTCGCTTACCGGCGTAGGAGTTGGTGACGTCGACGACGCCGCGGGAGGAGGTGCCGAGGAGCACGCCGACGACGCGCTTCCTGGTGTCGCGGGCGACGCGGTTGTAGTGGTCGACGATGCTGAGCAGCACCAGCGGGTGCACCACCACCTTCTCCAGCGTCCGCCCCGACAGCTGCGCCGCCTTCACCACGTCCATCTCCCCTCTCCCCTCGGCGCGAAAACCCTAGCGCGGCGGCGGATCTGCGGCGTACGGCTGCGGTCGGGTGTGCGGCTGCTCCTCTGCTGGCTGCTGCGACGGCCGCGTTTGCGCTTTGCTTCCCCTCTTTTCCTTTCTTTCTTGCGGAGGCGGAAGGTGCGGGGGCTCCTTTTCAGAAAAACGATTCAATCTAGGGACGTGGACGCAAAAAGGACTCGACCCGCGACTCGTGCGCCGTCCGATGGCAAATGGACGGTTCAGATGGAACCTCGTGGATCCTGGCCCATCACCACCGTCCCATCTCGAACCAAGGTCAGTCGCCTCCCGCATCGGCCTCGTCTCGTCTCCCGTCTCCGCTCGCTCGCCGCCGCTCGCCGGCGGCCCTCCGTCCCCGTGGTCGCTCCTCGAGGTACGAATCTGTATTACTTGCAGCTTCTCCTGCCTACTGCGCCTCTTCCCCCCGTTCCCAGCCCTGCCATTTCACTCACTTTCTCCGATTCAAATGTAACCCTAGTTCCTCTCGGTCCTCGTCTCGATTCCTTGTGCGCAGAAGAATAAGGCGAGATGGCAATGGCGACGTCGTCGGCGTACCCTCCGCCTCCTCCGTTCTACCGGCTGTACAAGGACTTCGAGCAGGACCCCTCGTCTGCGCCGGAGCCTCCACCGCCGATCGAGGGGTCGTACCAGCTCTTTGGTGCTACCTACACAGTATGTTGCTCACCACATTCTTCGTCGTAATGTTTCAGTGCCTGTGTCAAGTCTGACTCCGGGTTTTGCCTCTGTAGACGGATGTGGTGCTGCCAAGTCTGGAGGATCAAGGTGTTCGCCAGCTTTACCCAAAGGGTCCAGATATCGGTCCGTCTCATTCCTGTCAACACTTGTGTAGTGATGTACTATAATGTACTTCAAATGGTTACTCTGTGATATGTTAAATGGTTTAAGGCTACTGTCGTAAACTATGACGAACCAAAGTGGTTGTTCTTATTGTTCAAAATACCAGCCAATAAATCAGTTAACTGGCCGATTGATCCCTGCTCCGTGGGTCACGGAGTAGCCGATGAACTCATTTATCGGCCGATTAATCCCTACTCGCTAGCCGACGTAGCAGCTACTAGCTACTGAATTTCTGAACATTGGACTTCTTATATGCTTCGAGCGCAAAGTACTGTTTATCTTATTTGATGTAGTGGGCTCGATATTTGCTAAACTGATTATCCTTCAGACTTCAAGAAGGAGCTAAGGACACTCAACAGAGAGCTTCAACTCCATATCTTGGAGCTAGCGGATATTTTAGTGGAGAGACCATCTCAGTATGCCCGCAGGGTTGAAGACATTTCACTCATTTTCAAGAACTTGCACCATCTTCTTAATTCCCTACGACCACACCAGGTATGAGCCCCAGTTTCCATTTCATATGGTGTATTTATTTCTGCAATTCACTACCATAACTCATTTTCTTTTTTCTTTTAGGCAAGAGCAACATTGATTCACCTCCTTGAGAGCCAAATACAGCGTCGTAAGCAAGCGATTGAGGATATAAAACAGTGAGTAACTAAACTTTTTTCAGTTTGACTTGGCTGTTTAAATCAGCAATTCAGCATACTGTTGATCTTCCATTCGACATGATTTATAGACAAGGATAGACAACTAGCTATGCGTCAATACCTCTTACAGAATACAGGTGTATTATCATTAGCTTTATTAGATTGCCTGGTCCCTGGAAATCATGTACTGTACACTGAAGCAACCATCATATATCTGTACGTTTGTAATAATGTCAAGGGGAACTGTATTGTGTCAATAATCATGCTGTTCTATAATCATCATTATGTTATCCTATCATCCTTATACAAGTATGAATTGTTAATCAGGAAGGACTTCTATAATATTAGTTTTTTCTGTTTCGCTCATACCACTAACTGCATGTCAGACGTAGAGAAAGCTCGGGTTAGTTATCTGCTGCAACTTGGGAGACCAAAAGTTGCTCCCAGCCAGAACTTGCTGCTGCAGTTCAAACGATTGAATATAGCTCAAAAGTTGGTAACGGTGATGTTGTTGATGTCGAATCAAGTGTTTTCTATTGATTTGTAAAGAGCACATGCTGTATGCACAAGTGGTTTGCCACTGTTGTACAGTATTTGTGAGCAGGCACTGTATGGTATGTTACATGTGTGTTTGTTTGGATCTTCCAACATGTAATGTTCTTTTAATGAGTGATGTTAATTATGGCATTAATTCATCTGATACTATTGTAACTAGGCTATTTTAACAGCCTTATTAAGTATTTTCTTTCTATTAATTTCAGGAGGAGAGAGGAGGCACAAAGGCTGCTTGGGGAATCACTGGTTATTATTGAGGGGAGCCAGCAGCAGGTTATGACTCCAATGTGAAGGCCTCTGATATCCTGGGTTTCAGGTTATGACTCCAGTGTGAAGGCCTCTGGTATCCTGGGTTTCCTGGTGCCAAGTTGGCTTGATTAAGATGAAGTATTGGCGTGAGGTGAATGCATTCTGCTGTTTGCTCATAGAAATAGCCTAGTGACAATTATGAGAAATTTCTAGCTTTCGAAGAAGAATTATGCATCTGTGTGTGCTGTGAAGCTTTTAAGCACTGAACCTGGTCAGCTCGATGTTGGATACTTCCATTGTAATGTTTAGAATCTTTTTTTTTCCATTTCCATGTTTTCAACCGGAGCGCAGCTGTAGCATGCTCCAGGCCTCCAAACTGGCAGCATTCTTAGGAGTCACGGGATCGCAATGATAGGTGTCGAGGACTTAGGATAGAGTTTGCTATGCCATCCCCAGCCCCGTCGAAAAAGGCAACTTTTGCCGCTCCCCCTCCACCCTCGCCCAAGGGCGTGTGCTTTCCCTTTGCCACATGGCCACACCCATCCGAGCTGACCCTCTTCCCCATCCCTTCTCCCTCCTTGCTTCAACATAGGGTTCCAGACAGGAAACTTGGATAGTTCACTGTTTTCCAACCAAATTCCGTGTATATATCAAGGAGATCTTTCTAAAAACTTCAACTTACATGTACAGATGCATGATCAATTTAATCTCTACATGGATTGAGAAAAACATATATAGGATGTAGGCTCAAGCTGTAAGAAAATAGTCACCACTTCTACATCAAAAGAGTCTAGACCAGCAAATCATATTGCAACAATGCCCACGAAAGCAATCATCATACTACTAGTAACATGCAAAGCATGGAACCAGCTACTTAATTCCTTAAAATACATGTAACCCGAAATTATCCCAACCAGAGCCATCACTCAGACTCTGCTTTGAGTAACATCAGAGACTGAGCGCATTGCACAACAGTACTCCAGCAAAATAAACTTGTAGTAGAACACCCTGACCATACATTCAGAAGCCACAAACTCGTTGTTCGCAGCAGCCACCTCCTGTGGTCAGGTTTTTGAGGCAACCTGCGGGACTACAAGCATCAGGTTAGTTCGCCTACTGTGGTCTTATTTGCAAAGAAATGGCACATGCATTTAGACATTTAGTGATAAACCTTATGTAAATTATGTACAACACCTACGGCATTAAAGACTAAATAAGTGTTTACCTTATCTTCCTCCAAGATATGCCTCCCTAACTCCATGAAGGCTTGCAGCCACTTCATGCATGTTGGGGCGCTCATTCGGGGACAACTTGGTGCAGCAAAGTCCAACGTTTAGCACCGAGACTAAACAGTCCAAATCTTTTTCCTTCGTGGCTGCTGGACGATCTTGTAGCAATTCAGAGTCAACAATCTGTGATATCCCAGCAGGAAAATTCATCTCAACAAAGTTTGCGATGCTCAGTCCATCCTTGAACATATCTTCTGTCGGTCTCTTCCTCAAAAATGTTTCGAACAGAATAATCCCATAGCTATAAACGTCCCCAGCAACTGAAACTTCACCACCAGTTGCCCACTGTGTAACAACACGTACAACGATAGTTTAGTCAAAATATTAACATAAGCATCATAAATAAGGAGTCATTCTCAAGTTACGCTGTAACATATATGGTACAACATGAAAATGAACAACAGACATCACCTGGAGCGACATATCCGATCGTTCCTTTTATTATAGTCGAAGAAGCAGAGTTCGAGTCACTGAAATATGACTGTGTCGGACCAGCTTTGAATCTCGCAAGGCCAAAATCTCCAACATGAGCTGTCATATTATCATCCAAAAGAATGTTGCTAGGCTTCAAATCACAATGAACAATAGCTCCTTGCTTGTCATGGTGGAGGTACTCCAGTGCATCTGCTACATCCACCACAATGCTCAACCTTTGTGCTAGTGTAATGCGCTCTGAATTTGAAGTGTTTTCATCTCCCAAAGCTGAGTACAGTAGTGCGTGCAAGTCACCCTTTGGCATGAATTCATATACTAGGGCTTTGAAATCATTCCCTTTAGAATCGATACTCGAGCAAGCAGTTAGGATAGGAACTAGATTCCGGTGCCGCGCATTTCTCAAAGCATTGCATTCCACAATGAAGCTCTTTTGTGCTCCTCTTGTCTCTAGGGTGAAAACTTTCACAGCAACAGTAGTTCCATCTTGCAACAGTCTACCTTTGTACACAGAACTGTATCCTCCTCTGCCAATCAAGTTGGATGTGGAGAATCCATCAGTTGCTCTATCAAGATCGTGGCAAGAAACCCTGGGAAACTTTCGACCAAAAGAAGGAAGAGACATGTAAACCTTCTTCCGTTTTCTCCTCCAGAATAGCAAGACAGATATGACCACAGCAAGTGATACCATGCTGACTAATGGGATTACTACTTTGAGCACTGTTGATCTCACGTGCTTAGTTGAATTTGAAGGAATAACAGGGCAGGCCGGTAGGTGTAGCTTCGCTGCACCACCGCAAAGCCCCTTGTTCCCATCCACCCATAAAGCAGTCACATTCTTGAATATACCTGTTTCTGGGACTTCACCTTCAAGATGGTTGAATGACAAATCTAGTTGTTCAAGATACATCAGGCTGCCAATAGACTTTGGTATGGATCCTGATAAGTGGTTATGAGATACATTGAGTACTTGCAAGTTTCTGATGCTGCCCAGTGACACTGGAATGCTTCCACTAAGAAAATTCTGATCCAACTCAATGTATTCCATACTGTGACAGTTACCCAGTGTGTCAGGGATGGCACTGGACAGGTTATTAGATGAAAGATACAAGTACTGTAGTTGCTTGGCACGGCCTACTTCAGTAGGAAGTGGTCTACCTAGGCTATTTGAAGATAGCGCAATTTCTCTAAGTGTAGGAATGCTGAATATCTCCTTTGGAATGCTACCATCAAGAATGTTATTGGAAAGTTCCAATGATTCAAGGGTTTTGAGGTTTCCCAAGCTCGGGGGTATATGCCCATACAACTGGTTAGAATCCAAAAAGAGTTGCCCCAGTAGAGATAAATTAGAGAGGGAAGATGGAATATATCCTGTAAAAGCATTGTTCCTTAATACGATACCCCGCAAGTTCTCCAGAGTCCCTAGCCATTCCGGAATGACACTGGTAAACTGGTTTTCATCCAATGCCAAAAACTTCAGGCTGTGAAGGTTAGCTATACCGGCAGGAAAAACCCCTGATAGTCTGTTTCTTCCGAAGAAGAACATTTCAAGTTTGGCAGAAAGGTTGGCAAATGAATCTGATAACCGTCCTTCAAGACGATTCCCACGCAGCGACAATTTCTGTAGCTCAGTGCAATTGCTTAGACTATTCATAAACTCCCAGTCTTGCTTGTCACGTGCTTGTAATTGATTGTATTCAAGATTCAACCAGGAGAGCTCTTTAAGTTTGCCAATAGAACTAGGCACCACCCCAGTGAAATTATTACTCGACAAATCAACCAAGGATAGCTTAGAAGCATTCACCAGCGAATTTGGGATAGGCCCATCGAACAAGTTGTTAAATAAACCAAACTTTTGAAGATTGGGTGATGAACTACCAAGGTTGGATGGCAGTTGGCCACTTAGATAGTTGGAGGCAAGGCTTAGTACAACAAGAGAAGACACACTGAGGATGGCTGGTTGGAACCTTCCTGATAGCTTATTTCCCCAGGTGAAAAAGAATTGCAGCATGGGCATATTTCCGATTTCACTTGGGATCTCGCCACTGATCCGATTTGATGAGATATCAAGTCGAGTCAGTGTTGTGACGTTAAAAAGTGAAACGGGAATTTTGCTGGTAAGATTGTTATATGAAATCAGCAGGCTTTGAAGGTGAGGAGCAAAATTGGCATGTGTAGGGATTTGTCCAACTAGGTGATTGCGATCCAGCCATAGCATCTGCAGACTAGAACAATTTGCGAAGTCTGGTATCTCACCCTCGAGTGTGTTATTACTCAAGTAGAGATTTTGGAGGTGCTGCAGGTGACCAAGGGACGCAGGGATTTGTCCAATGAACAGATTGCCTGGTAGGGATAGATTTCTTAGAAATGTAAGATCTCCAAGTGAAAGAGAAATGCACCCTTGTAAGCCTCGACCGCTGAGGTCAAGGGAAGTGACGCGATGTCGATTCTTAGGCCTACACGAGACACCTTCCCAGTTACAGAAGTCAGTGCTGTCATTCCAGGACATCAGTGCTTGCTGGGGATCAAGACTGATTGCCTCCTTGAATTCAAGCAGTGATAACCGATCTGTCGCATTTCCATGTGAGGAGCAGACGACGACATGGGTACTGCAAGCCACAAGTGCCAAGAGAAACTGTCCAACTGCAATAACCATCATGGCTGGATTTCTTTGTCGAATCTAGAGCTTCATTATATGCATAAATAATACAAGCGGCAAAAAATTAGACAGGCAACAAGTGCTGGCAAATATATGGAATTGTTGGTGAGTGAAGTACCTGAAAGACTGCCCTGCACTATCAGGAGCCAACACTTGTTCTCTGTTCCATCAGCAAGATTAAGCACAAGTCAAAACTAGAGACACTGAATGTTGAATATTACTAGTATAACTGTGCGCTTTACTAATCGAATTTGCCATTCAGATATTGTGTAGGACATAAACTTTCTTCGAAGAGCTGACCTCTTATTTATACAATTGTATGGTAAGCTTTTTATGTACTTATCTATCAGGAAAACATGTTTGTATCAACTAGCAAGCACCGTGATATATAATCATCACCAAACACACAGGCTAATGCCCATAAAATTGTGTTTCATGCTGATTAGAAACTCGTAATTTCTTGATCTAGAAAAGAAGTTATATACAAACTCAAAGATAAGCTAGACATCTGTGCCCACCACTTATTGGACGTTTAGAAAATTAAGATAGTGATCTGAAGTTATACAGTACGCAGCAAGACTGCAAAAGCATGTCATCTTAACTGTAGAAACACTGAAACAGTATGTAACTTACCATGCCTTTGCACCACCTCCTTCAGAGAGAGCCTGCGTACTTTTGTTGGAGACCGGCGATAGGCCAATATAAGTTCTTTACTAGCTGCTTAGAGCCATACACGCTTCAATTATAGGCGAACCAAGTACCTACCACTGACAAGCTATAATGTCAACGTGTTTTTTCTTTATATTATCTAAAAAACTTGTTTTTTCTTTCTTCAGTCCAATCCTTATCCGTAGAACCAGCCAAAGGCGGCTTCCAACGGTGATTAGTAGCAGCATTGACCAAATTTCAACAAAGAAAGTGATTATTATTAATAATAATCATAATAATACGTACTCCGCCCCTATTTGTATGACATTCATGTATTTTGAGGTTCCACTTTGAACATTAGTCTGGTAAAAAGTTTTGAGGTATGTGTCACAGAAGTTATATCATTCAATTCGTATTAAAATATACTCCCTCTGTCTGAAAAAGTTTGTCCCTCAAATGGATGTATCTAGCACTAACTTGGTACTAGATACATCCATTTGAGGGACAAACTTTTTCGGACGGCGGGAGTACTATACTAAATCAGCGATATTTATTTTGAGATGGAGGGAGTAGTTCCCAATAATAGCACAAATTTCATAACATGTGATTAAATTGATGATCAATGTTTAATCATGAAAACCTCTTACTTTAATGTCAGTTTTTTGACAGGGTCAAAGTGTTTCTTGTTTATTCTATAAAAGGTTATTTTTCTTTCTTCAGCTTAATCCACATCAATATAATCAGTCAAAGACGACTTTCCTGCCCGTAGTGGCTGCTATTGACCCCCTCTCCATAATTGGATTTGAGAAAACAATGACCTTTTTCGTGAAAATCAACCTTGAATAGACTTGACTTTAGTGGACGCGGATTTGGTGAACATTGGTGCGCGCACACCCTTTATGAATAGTAAATTTTTAAAAATGCTAGAAAAAAACAAAAACAAAAAAAAACTGAATTTATTTTTGTAATATACATAGTCAACCGGTATACTCGCATATATAGTTTCACGAAGAAATCACATCCGTAGCAATCTGGGCAAAAATGACAAAATTGAAGCTATATTAAAAACACTATTTAATGAATAGTATGGTCACATCTGTATTTTTTTCACTAAGAATACCTTGGATGTCAATACATCATTGAAACTTCATACGTGAGTAGAATGATCGATTAAGTTTCATACTGTGAAATTTCAGAATTTTTTAGTATTTTTTTATGAATTTACTATTCACGTGGGCGCGGGCACCCATGTTCATCTTTGTATTTTCATGACTTTAATGGCCTATATAATAATTGGACTTTGCCAATCACCGAACCACCAACTTTTAGCGATCAAACCGAACGACAGCCCAAGCGCTCGAATTGAACACTTCACTTCGTACTCCCATGCATGCAAACTGGTTGGGTCCTTTTTGAGGCGTGTTTGGTTGCCGTAGCAACTTTTTCATGCATTGCAAAACACAGTTAAAAAAAACATCTACGTGTTGTTTAGTTACGTGCATACTCTCTAGCCTGACTAGGACGAAACGGAAAATTGGCTGTTTAGTTGGTCAGTTATTTAGACGGAAAACACAAGGCATGGCATTTGGTCACATGAACGCATGTTGTCTAATAGCCTCCTCGTCGTCGTGGTAAGGTTAAGCAGAAAAAAATCAAAGACACGCAAATACATAGCATATAAACATAGTTTTAAACTAAACCTAGTAATTTTGACGATAGTATGACATTTAAACCAAGCACTTCTGAACCAAACTAGTACGGGATTGAATAATAATCAAACCAGAGCTCTCCTAGATGTTCATAGCGAACATGTCGTCGTGCCTCTAGCACCTGGTCACCACTTCAGTGCCGTTGTTGTTGAGGACAATGACCTTGAGTGTGTCGGGAGTTAGCAACTTGAAGGTCACCATGTACCCGATCTTGATCTCATGGACGGCGGCGAAGGGAGCCCAACCCTAATCGAGGGCGACCCTGCCGTCTATCAGCTTCACAGTGACCCTCCACAAGCAAGCGGTGTTCGTCTTCAGCTTGACTTTGTCGGCACGGCCGGGAATGCTTCGTGAAGTCCAAGGGCATTGGTATGCACTAAAACTTCAGGGCAAGGATGACCTTGTAGAAGTTAGTTGGTCCAGCCTTCTCATGGTAGTCCCCGTAGCGCTTGCCTCTTTTCTACCCCGACCAGGTAAAACGCTGTGTACTCAGAGTACCCGGAACTAGCATCCACCGTTGTATCACAAATCGCCCTGTAGTCTAAATTTTTTATTTTTTAAGCATTGACTTAAGCGTCTGCCATTGGAGATGCCCTTCTCCTTCCTCTTTTCCATAGATGCACATCGCATAAGAAAAATAAGTTTGTGTTTTTCAGTTAAATTATTGCTTTTCATGCCGATAACAAAATTGTTCCTTTAAACAAAAAAATGGTCACTCTTTAGTTTTTCTAAGGGCATGGTCACTCTTTAGTGAAATTTACTGCTCACATTGGCCCTCCCAAATCCTCCTTCATTTTACAGATGCGCCGATTTGCCACGGCCTGCCTGGCAGACCACGCGGGCCCAGCCCGTGGTCCTCCAGTCCGGCGCCAACCCGGCCTCGTTCGTTCACGGCAAAACAAAACGCGACCACCCCACCCGACCCGACCCGACCAGACCAGACCAGGACAAACCCAGGCTGCAGCTCGTGCCCCCGTCCGTCCGGTCGCCTTCCTCTCCGCCCCGCCTCCATGGACGCGTACCACCACCAGCGCCGCTTCGACGGCTCCGGCGACGCGCCGCCGCCGCAGCCCCCTCCGCCCTCCAACTGGTATCCCATCCCCGCGCCGCCGTACCACCCGCCCCACCCCAACCACCCGTACCCTCCCCCGCACCACCAGTGGGGCCACCCGCCCCCCGACCTCCAGCACCAGCACCGCCCCCCGCCGCCGCAGTACGCGTACCAGCCCCCTCCCCCGCCGATGCAGCAGCAGATGCAGCCCCCGCCCCCCGCGCCCGGGAACCCCTGGCCTCCCCACCACGCTGCGGCCCAGCCCCCGCCGCAGAGCTACCCGCCTCCGCCGCCGGGACAGGTATGTCGGCGTCACCTGGTTTCGTCTCTGTGACAGAAGATTGGTGATCGGTATACTGTTAGGAAGGAGCATCTGTAGCTGATTTTGTGTTAGGATTCGGAGCGTAGGCCCGTTGTTGGTCCTAGGGTTTAGGGGAAGCAATGTTATATGCTTATATTGGTTCTGTGATTCCACTCTATTTACTGCGGCTTGTGCTTGGTGTAGTATGATGTTGGTATCATGGTGGAATGAGGATGGGTTATATAATGGGGGTGGTTATGTGACATTGTGCAATCTGTAGCTTGGTTGCTGTCTTGCTGATGGACGATTGGCGAGGAACTGTTTTGGCAAACTGGTGTAACTTGTGGACTTTATTCTGTAATTTTTCTCCGGAAATCACTCATGGCTTCGTGAAATAGCTAAACATTTTGTCTCCTCCGCTCTGTACAACTGGGCAGCAGTTTTATGATTTACTTATCCTGGTTTTGAGTGAGGTTTCTTCAGTGGTATCAAATGTTCTGCCAAATGGCGGCATGTTTTTGTTTGTTTCAAGTTTTAAGCCATAGTGACACAATTTTACCTATGGCTTCTTGTTTAAGTTGCTTATTTGTTATGTTCTTCCATTGGAAATGAAGTTTTGTGACTTGACAATTAGACATTTCTTATTTTGCAGGCATGGGCGAATCGTTCATGGCCTCAAAATCATGGATACCCAGGTTTGTCAATACCATCCAAGCCTATGTTATTATATGTATAATTTTACTGGCAAAGAAAACAGCGAGGTAATCCAAACTAGACTTCATAGCTTGTGTTGATACTGATTTGGAGCATCGTTATGATATGTGGGTATTGTAATACAATAGTTGTGTCAATTTTTTTTTAAAACCCTATGAATACGGATGTTTGTCACATAACTATGAACTGTGCATGCAACTCAAGTTTCAGACTACATTTATTCAATTATTTATCCTGTGCGTCACTGTTATTTGGGTTGGTTGATAGGTGCTTACACTGTTTTTCTTTTGACTGTTACTATTAATGCATGTCCCTTCCTACGTAGACCTTGCTTCTGATCTTTGATTCGTACTTCTGTACACAATCAGTACTTCCCAAGTTGTGTTGTGATGTAACAAATGCATTGCCTAGTTACTTTGTTAGTTAAACGACTTATAATGGAATTTTAGTTCAGCATCCAACTTAAAAAAGGCTCCTTGGAGCAGAAAAATCACTTCTAATGATAAATGGCTAGCTTGTTTGACGATATAATTTCCTAAAACAAATAAACTCGAAGGGCTTGCCAATGAGGACGATTGGGCCACAAAGGCAAAGGAATGGGCTTCTGCTAAATCTGTTACAGAGAATCACCAGATTCAGCAGCACACCATTCCAAGTAGAACAGAGGTTCACCATTATGGCCACAATGATCAGTATCAGCAACCAGCTGGTCAGCCGACAGAACCTTTACACCCACCAATTCCACAATCAAGTAGCGATCAGTTGATGTTTCGAATGTCAGGTCAACAGAGGGAAACAAACTATTTGCACGGTAACATGTCTTGTTACTCTTGCTCATTATATGTTACATATGGATATGTAAGTTTCAGAACAGATCTGAAGATGATATTGCAGATAGAGGTCCAATGGTGCCACCACCGAAGAATTTTGGTCCATTTCCATCCACCTATGAGCAGGAGGTACCTTATAATTATTCTTCTGCTCAAGGTATGCCTTGCTTGGCAATTTAGTTTGCTTGTGTGGCCTGAGTCAGAATTAGGTGTATCCTGCTGCATATGTATTCCGTTCAATTGCAGAAAGACTGAAAAGTCTAAAGCATCACTTATTTTAGAACAGAGGGGGCATATCACTTCATCTATCTTCTGATATTGTAGCTACATCATCCCTGTTGTATTTTGAGGCAATTCATGCGATTTCACTATTGTGTTGGCCTCAAATGGAGAAGGCAGATGCCGATCCAAATTATTGGTTGCATGCACTATGATGCTTGTGATTTTCTTTACCAATGACTCTGATTCCATCACGTTTTTGGTGTTACCAAAATTACAGTACAAATGGTAGAATGTATGTGCTCCCTCCGATCCATATTACTTTTTGCTCAAATGAATGTATCTAGACGTATTTTAGTGCTAGATACATCCGTTTGAGCGACAAGTAATATGGATCGGAGGGAGTAGCTTTTCCAAGTTGTTCTTAATTCCTGTGGCATGTAGTTGATCCATTGTACTTTTCACTTTGAAGGGGTGGAATATTTGTGTCTTTTGCAAACACTCATGTTTTTCTTCCTTAATTACTAGATGGGTCACTGTATATAACTATATATATGGTTGATGCTGATATGTATTCTGCTCAGGGTTTGATACTGGTAGATTTTGACTATGCCATGTAATAACAGGTAATGGGAATGCTACTATTCAATATCCAAGCCCACAAGCTCAGCCATCTCTGAGTGCCTCGTCAGTTCAAGACGGATTTCCTCGTGGGACTCCTGGTGTGCCTGGGCATGGTGTACAGTCTTATAGGATGATGGCTGATCCCAGTGACCAACCATTGGAGTTCAATGACAGAAAAGCTCCTGATATGGCAGTACATGAGACGATAAATATCAGATCTAGTGCTCCAACAGCAGTGTCTGAACATGGCACAGTTCCAACATCAACTCAATCATGGGGCCCATCTGCTACAGTTGGCTATTTTCATCCAGCTGCAGTACCACCACAAGCATCACAGGTTTAGTACTCTGTTATAATTTCTTGCGTCATTGATACAGTTGTGCTTATTTTTATTCTGTTACAGATGGATCCTTCTTTGCATGCTGGACCACTCTTTGGAGCTCTCTCTGGTTCGAACTATATTCCACCTGCAGCATTTGGTGTTGGTAGTGTAACTGAAGCATTCCCTACAGATGCAAACGCTCTTTTCAATGTTGCAGAACGGTCAAAGAAAGTAGGTTTTGTGGTTCCATTCATTTCACTTGCTTATCACCATAGCCGTTTAACTTTTAACTGATTCTTGTGCTCGATTATGTACCAGCCTCCAGTACCGAACTGGCTTCGAGAAGAGCTTCTAAAGAAAAAATCCACTCCAGTCAGTGCTTCAGTGCAGCATTCGACAAATTATGATTCCATGGATTCTGAAGATGCTGTGGAACCACCAAAAAGAGCTGACCAAACTGATAGTAGAAGCATTAGTTCAGCAAAATCAATCATAGCTGATGAAGCTGATGAGGTGCTCTTCTTTATTTTTAATCATTAGTGCAGTACATATTATGCTATTAAACTGCCCTAATGTGATTCACTTGCATGCAAAAGTCTGTCCCTAATGATTTATTTCAGTACGAGTAGTACCATGTCCAAGTTAATGGGTTTAAAGCTAAATAGTATTGTGGAGGACTTTAAATGCATAATGATTTTTGGACAACTTTTATAAATCAAAGTGAACTAATTAAATCAGTGGCTTTGAGAAACTAAATAATTTACTTACTTTCTTATATTTTTTTTTGATGTTTTATATGGTAATTTCTGAAGAACAGTGATTTCATAATGGTGAAAGAAATGGCACGGCTATGTGTCAATCTTTTCCAGATTTGATTTGTCAGTAAAACACTTGAGGTTGCTTGTCATACGGTATTGGCAAATCCCCTAAGTTCGTATAATCAGTTTTCTGGAGCAGCGCCTTTTTTCATCTGTGCGCATGTTCGCTTCTTTTGGATCCGGTGGAAACATCGGATGCTAGTTACTGAAAAGTTGATCCTTTTTGTTCCTGTTCATATTCGACTTGGATATTAACATGACCCTCATTTCAAATCGATGTACTGGACTTGAATTGTTTGCAGGATGAAGTTGAAGCGGCACGGACGGCAGCAATCAACAAGGAAATTAAACGTGTGTTGACAGAAGTTCTTCTAAAGGTTTGTTCATTGCATGGAAGTTATTTACTTATTTAGCTAGGTTTAGCAGAGCATGTACTTCTGTCCTAAGAAATACAGCAAGACTGCCATTTCTTACTTTTGTCCTTTTTTAATTTCAAGGTTACTGATGATCTTTTTAACGAGATCGCAACCAAAGTTATGAATGAAGATGATTCATCAGCTGAAAGTGAGTGAATTGTACTTAAAACTTAATGTAAATAGGACATTGCTGATTATCGCCTCTGTGTTGCAGCAAATGAGACCACTGGCGTCTCTAGCTCAAAGGACCTTGGTCTGGGAGAAGCAAAAGTCAAGACCACAGCTAAAGTTGTAGTCCCTGCTAAGCCAAACAATGTTAGCTCTACTGGTCATTCTGATGGTAATGGGCTAAGTTCTCCTAAAGGTGCTCTTCTTGGTCTTGCTAGTTATGATTCAGATGACGAGGATGATGAGGGTGACGGTGATGGTAAGGATTTAATTTCAAATTTATCATCTGAAATTAAAGTTGGTGCAGCTCATCCTAAAGAAAGTAAGTTCTTGAAAAACACAAAGCAGACATGGTTTCCGTGAATTTATTTTCTAAAGAAGGAAGAGCTTATTGTTAACTTTGATACATAATCACCATGTAGGTGAGAACGTTGATGGCGAACTGCACAATAATAGTAACAGAAGTATTGCTTCAGTCCAAAGTGTTCCATCTGGAGATGATCATAAATCCAGTGACAGAAGATCTCAGAGTTGGCCAACTGCAGAATCTGAACGAAAGCCAAGTATTCATGACACACAGAATGGAGAAGCCAAAACTTCTATTCAGCCAATTGGTGTGATTCATAAAACGAATGAGAAGGTACATGGACATGCAGAGGTGGATTTCCAAAATGGAAAAACCTCTTCCGGCCATCATACTGAAAGTAATAATAATAATGCGGAGAGCACTCACAGGCATTTTGAAAGGAACGGTCATGAGAAAGATCTTAAAGAGGTGAAGGTTGTCAATGGAAAAGACTCTGAGCCTTCTAGAACTGACAAGTTTAGAGATGGTGACAAGCATAGCATGCCTGAAAATATTGATAAAAAAGGCACCTACAAAGAGGAAAAGGGTTCTGGCAGGTATGCAAAACATGGATTGGATAGATGGGATGATGCCAAAAGAGATCGAAAGGACCTTCCAAAGGATGCAAGAGAGAGAAAGAGGGATTCTGCTGATAGAAGAGACATAGGAAAAGATGGGAATGACGATAGATCAAGGCAAATTACTAAGAGCTCAGCTAGCCACAGCAGCAGAAGGTCACGGTCACGGTCACCAAGTGGGAGAAGCCGTGCTAGGAATGAGAGTTCTTCACGTGTTCGAGGGAGTGTTTCAAGCGACGAGCCTTCTGATAATGCAAAAAGGAGGTAGTGTTATTCTTACATTTTGATGTTTAGCATGTCTCAGTTTATGAGTTGCCCTTTCTCTTGTTTACTGATTACTCCATACTCCATTTTCTACTGCAGAAAGAGTCATTCTCGTAAAAACAGCATGTCTCCCTCACCTCCAAAATCTAGGAGCAGGTATATCAACAATATTCCTCCCTTCTATGTAATATATGTTAACAGTGGGAAGTTTTTGCTAGTTAGCTCCAACATGTTCACATAACTATGTAAGTTTGACATTGATAGTTTTGCTGATCATGAATGCTCAGAATCATGCTATAGACATCAATCTCATTTCTCACCATGAAGGGGTAGGGCATTTATGATAAGGTGGCTCTGAAACATCAGTGGGATTTTAATGTTATGTTTAGTAGAACTGTGTTGCACTACATCTCTTCATAATAATTCTCTCTGCAAGAGTGCCTCAAAGCTGGATAATGTTGGAACTGTTTTACTTCTATTATTTGTCAATTTGATATGATATGAATAAGCACTGAGCAGGACACCTCTGAGTGAAGCAACATCAGGTTCATATATCGCTTATCCTTAAACTTACCCATTTAGTATTATGTTTCATCTCTAGACGAGTTTCGCGGTCTCCACATAGCAAGCATTCTCACCGCAGGCATTCACCTTATTCATCTGCTGAAAGGTAAGCGCTTAATTGGTTCTTTATTTTTCATTACATTGCCAGGTGATATTTTGGTGTGAATTTTCAGCAATTTATAGATTCAAGTTGTTATATATTCAAAACTTGATGTAGCTGATTTCTGGGAAATGGGTTAGTACAACAGGGCCAAAAAAGAGGAGATATCAAGGATTTTCAGGATAAAAAGGGTGAACCTTTAGGTGTCATGAAAAAATTGTGTTTTGGATTTTGTAAGATACCTTTATTAGATCGTAAATTTGCATAGTTTGCCATAGTGTGATGTTGTGTCAACTTAAGAATTTTGAAAATAATTTCACCTGGAACTTCTTTGAATTGTAACTTGAGAAATTAGAACAAGCATTCAAGCCCCTATGAGGTTATCAAGTCCATAACTTTCTGAATTGTATTTTGTCGTGGAGTGCAATGGCAGGGTCGGCATTCCAGCCGTGCTTCATCCTAGACCTTTTCAGGAATGCGGACCCATGTTAATCTGGAGCTCTGTGTGTGCTACAGCACCTGCACCGTAATCACACTCCATTTGTTAAACTATTTCTAATCATTGCAGGAAGAAGCGGTCCAGATCTAGAACTCCGGTCAAGAGGAGGTAGAAGCTAGGTGGTTTTGTTTGTTTCCACTAGGGATGCTTGCCCTTTGCCCTTCCGATGAGGAAACAACATTTGCACGCCCACGAAACAAGATGCTGGATCTAGCCTCCAACAGAGGAGACGACTCGACGACTCACGTGATGGATGTTGTTCGAAGGATGATGCACGGTGCCCAGCGGAAGATATGTCCGGTTTGCCAATATTAGGATATGTAATGTTTTGTACAAGCAGGGGACTTCATAATTTGTAGCTCTAGCGTCCCTTTAACTATTTTATTACTTGTATTTTCTCTTGAGGACATTTAGTACTAGTATGCAAGGAGAGGAGACTGGCCGAGTTTCGTTGGGACATGCTGCGATGTAATTTTGTATTGTTATATATGCTCATCGCCTATCCCTGAATCATAATTAGGTCGGGAAAGTGTGTTGCAGGCCTCCACATGTAATTTGTATTATCCTATGGATGGACATGCTGGAATTTATTTAGAATTCATTTGCAGAAACTAAAGAATCCTATTATATTTTTTCTACCTTGGTTTATTGTGGACGAAATAGAAAACACACTGTAAAATCAGGAAAAGTGTATTTGAGGCAATGTGCCAGACATGCCCGTTGTGTTGGCCTCAAATGGACGAAGGGAAGGCAGATTGGTTGCAGCATGATGTTGTGAATATTTCTACTGAATTACGTTTTGAACTGAATTACCGGGTGGGTCAGTAGTTGGGATGGTAGATGAATGATGCTGATGTGCAACCTGCTGAGTGAATGCTACTTCAGTATCAGAACACATACAAGCCCAGGCATGTCCAACTGCCTCATCACTGATACTTCAGCACCATCTATTCTTATTCCGTTAGAGATGGACCATGTGTCTGTGAGCATGACCACTGTTTGGAGTAGCCTCTGCTCTGCAGCATTCGAAACATTGTTCTACCAAAGTAGTCATCAGGACAGTCACCTGTTTATGCAGTCAAATTTTCCTACCGCAGCAGCCAGCAGGGTATTTGCCTGATAGAAATCACTACAGATGTGATCTTCTTTCCTACAGATATAGATACAACTGGATAATCCCTATACCGGGATGCAACGCAGGAAGCATTCAATTCAGTAATTTACAGCAACCAGGGATACCGCCTGGCCCTCAGCCGGCCGACGAGCTCCCCGCAATCCACCTCCCTGAGGCGCAGCAGCAGGTGCAGCACGACGCCTGCGATGAACCCCAGCGCGGCGCTGGAGCCGGTGAGCGACACGCCGGCGCAGACCAGCATCACGAACGACTCCTCCTTGCTCCCCATGTCGCGCGACGCCATGGCCAGCTCCACGCCCGAGAAGAGCAGCATCACGCCCAGGATGCCGATGGGGAACTCCCCCAGGATCGTCACGAACGAGTTGCCGAACACCAGCCCCAGCGCCAGCTTGCCCATGGCCAGGAACACCACGGACGCGCCGCTCCGGCCGCCGAACCGGTACTGCCCCGCCAGCCCGCCCGCGCCGTGGCAGCACGGCATGGCGCCGAACCAGCACCCCACCAGGTTCATCAGCCCCACGCTGACGGACACCCTCGCCGGCGACAGCTCCGCCTGCTCCGGGAACAGGTCCGACGACAGCTTGCACACGGCGATCACCGAGTTGAGCACCGACAGCGGGAGCTGCGGCACGGCCGCCTGCCAGAACCCGATCTTGAAGTCGTCCCATGTTATCTTCACCAGCCCCAGCGGCGCCGGCCCGAAGCGGAGGCCGCGGAAGATGGAGGGGTCACGCACGAAGCAGAGCACCAGCCCGATCGCGAACACGATCAGCGCCGCCGGGACGCGGCCGCAGGAGCGACGGCGCGTGGCGGCGCGGCCGTCGGCTGCGTTGATGGCTGAATCGTCGTCGTCCCCGGCGCCGGTGGTGAGCAGGATGAAGAGCAGCGCGGCGAGCGCGAGCAGCAGCCCGTCGAGGCCGAGCAGGGGGCGCTCCGCGGAGGTGGAGGCGGAGGAGGAGCGGGAGAAGTCCTGGTCGTAGCGGATGTACTTGACGGCGGTGAAGGCGAAGGAGAGGCCCTGGGAGAGCTGCACGCCGCGGACGACGGGGAGCGGGAGCACGCGGTAGAGGCAGGTCATGAGCCCCGTGGCGCCGAGGAAGAGGAGGATGGCGGCGACGGCGATGCCGGCGCCCATGATCTGCGGGACGGTGAGGTGCGCCGAGGAGAGCGCGACGGCGGCGATGGACTTCATGGGCTGCACGGGCATGGGGATCCCGAAGAGCACGCCGCTGGCGAAGTTGTAGAGCGCGGTGAAGATGAGCGTGGTGCCCAGGTCGAGGTGGGAGGCCAGCGACAGCGCCAGCACGATGGGGATGTAGGTGCCCAGGTCCCCCACCGCGCCGCCCAGCTCCGACCAGACGGACGTCTTGAGCCGGATGGACGGCGGGAGGAACCGCCGGCGGTGTGGCCGCTCGGCCGGGAGCAGCGGGTCGCCGGCGGAGGATGCCATGGCCGGCTGCAGCTGCACGACCGCAGAGCACTACTGCTGTGGGTGGGGGCTGAGTATAGAAATGGGCAGGTGGCGTGCGAGATTTGCAGTGATTATAGATGGCGATGGCATCCGGACTCCGATTGTTGTTTAGCGCGATGGCGACGTGCGTGGTTTATATATACTCGGTGAACGCTTCATGTTTCTAAACGCAACTTTGTCAGATATGGAGCACACACTGGGTTTTCGAGGCATTGGATTTTTGCTTATTCAATTTTTACCAAGGTGTTTCTACACGGTGGCTTCATCACCGTCTTTTTTTTAACACGTACAAACGCAAGCGCTCATACATACACGCATACATTCATCTCTATAAATACCACACACCCTATTCCTTGTTGGAAATATGAGCAAATTACTACGAGATTTAATCCGAATAAACAGAAGATAAATCATGACTACAGCAATAGAGATTAAACTAATCATGTGAACTAGCATAGCAGATGAACAGATCACATCTAGGGCACATACTAGAAACATGAATTCTACCACGATCTCGAACGGGAAGGATAGAATCACATACGGTGCAGCGGGAGCAACACCGCTGGCGTTGACGTTGTCACCCATGTCGTCGAGGACGAGGTTGCCAAGGTCGGGGAAGAAGTCGTCGTTCGCGAAGTCGTCGCTGCCAGCAGTCGCGCGAGTGCGCTCCCCAAAAACCTGATCGCCCCTCTCCCGTACAGGATCACGAGAGGCGGGGTTCCGGAGGCCTGCTGTCCCTCACGCCGAAAGGAGGGATGGAGAAGACTTGCTTGGTGGCGCAATGATCTGGAACGGTGGTGAGAAACCACACGAAGTGGCGGCGGCTAGGATAGACGTCTGCCTGACTATATAGTGCGGGCCGGGTAGGTCGTGGGAAACGGTTCAGTAATTAACGCGTCCGTTAATTATTAATTAATGACTCATTAATTTTCCCGAACAGCAAAAATATAGACAACGTGCATAGCTCTGTCCTCGGCTTGGCTCAATCCCGCAACCCGCGGCGCGGCGCGTCGTGACGAGGCGAGCGAGGAGGAGGAGCGCGCGTGTAGGTCTTCTCTTCTCATGCTCATACAAGTGGTAGAAGAGCTCACCCTATAAAGAGGTACAACTCTCTCTCAACTTCCGGGGTGGGACTAAACTTTAGCCTCACTCACTCCACTCACATGTGTGCATGAATGAGCCAAGAGAATTTCAGAATTTTAGTTGGGCTTTGGGACAAAGGCCTACTAGCAAAATTCCAACAATTCCCCACAAAGTCTCATTGGCACATCTCATCATTTAGTTCCAAAATATTGTTTATATACCGGTGTTTAGTGGAGACTGTGAAGTTGAACTTCCACTTAGAGATTTATGTTACACTAGATCACAACTTGAATAGTGGACTATGCCTTGAACTACAAGTTTTTTGCGAGACTAGTTTCACACAAATTCTTGACCGACACTTGGCTGCCGCAAGGCTTTTCTGCGGGTGGAGCGTATACGTCATACTCCAGGGCCTTTTCATAAATTTATTAGAGAACACCCAATTCTCACAGACTGCGACGTTAACAGTCAAATTCATATAGGTGTGTTCCTCAGAAGATGTTCTGCAGGACAACATCTCTGCTTACCCGAATAAGTCACTTGGAACACATTAAGATAAGTATCAACCTGCCATGCAGATCAGGAGAGTATTGCATCTTCACGGAGTGGGATAGTTAATATAGGAATACTCTCCTTCCAGCTGACCAACAACTTGTTTCCCACTTCTACTTCACGGGATCTCCGATCACATAGAGTGGGTTACCACTATGGACAACTCATGCGGTGGGTCACAAACCCATCTCCATCGATGCATTATCTATCACATTACGTGATAGACCCTTTGTGAAGGTATCTGCCAAGTTTTTTGACGTCTGGATATAATCCAACGTAATAACTCCGGAGTTCCTTAATTTTCTGACAGATTTTAGTCTCCTCTTCACATGTCTTGAGGACTTCATATTGTCCTTCGAATTGTTTATCTTGACGATCACAGTTTGATTATCACAGTTCATCAGGATAGGGGGTATTGGTTTTTCAACCATAGGTAAGTCCATCAAGAGTTCACGAAGCCACTCTGCTTCAACAGTGGCAGTGTCCAATGCTGTGAGTTTTGCTTCCATAGTTGACCTCGTTAAGATGGTCTGCTTGCAAGACTTCCAGGAAACAGCGCCACCACCAAGTGTAAAAACATAACCACTTGTGGCCTTTATCTCATCAGCATCAGAAATCCAGTTTGAGTCACTATAACCCTCCAGTACCCTTGGATACCCGGTGTAGTGAATCCCATAGCTCGCGGTGCCTTTCAAATAGCGCATAACTCTCTCAAGCGCATGCCAATGATCATCTCCCGGTTTTGACACAAACCGACTCAGCTTGCTCACAGCAAAAGAGATGTCAGGCCTCGTGGCACTCGCCAAATACACAAGCGAACCAATAATCTGAGAATACCTCAGTTGATCTCTAGCAATCTGTCGATTCTTTCGAAGCAACACACTAGCATCATATGGAGTTGGAGAAGGTGTGCAGTCGCTATACCCAAAACGACTCAAGACCTTTTCCACATAGTGAGACTGAAGCAGTGTGATCCCACCATTCTCATCTCTCAACAGCTTGATGTTTAAGATAACATCAGCTACTCCTAGATCCTTTATCTCAAAACAGCGAGATAAGAAATCCTTAACCTCCTTGATTAAATCAAGTTTGGTTCTAAATATCAATATGTCGTCGACATACAGACAAAGAATAACTTCTTCGCCCCCACCATAGCGATAGTACACACACTTGTCACCATCGTTTACTACAAAGCCGGCAGCAGTTAATGTTCTTTTGAACTTCTCATGCCACTCCTTAGGAGCTTGTTTAAGGCCATATAAAGACTTTAATAACTTGCACACCTTTCCTTCCTGACCAGGTACTACAAAACCATCTGGCTGATCCATGTAAATTTCCTCCTTCAACTCTCCATTGAGGAAAGCTGTCTTAACGTCCATTTGATGAACGAGAAGACCATGTGAGGCATCCAGTGATAGTAGCACCTGAATTGTGGTCAGTCTAGCCACGGGTGAGTAAGTATCAAAGAAGTCTTCACCTTCTTTCTGGGTATAACCCTTGGCCACAAGCCGTGCCTTGTACTTTTCAATCGTACCATCAGGTCTAAGCTTCTTCTTGAACACCCACTTACATCCTACAGGTTTGCACCCATAAGGACGGTCAGTGATCCCCCAGGTACCGTTAGCTAAGATGGAATCCATCTCGCTACATACAGCTTCCTTCCAGTAGTCAGCATCAGGAGATGCATAGGCTTCTGAAATAGTCCTGGGTGTGTCATCCACGAGGTACACAATGAAATCATCACCAAAGGACTTTGCAATCCTCTGTCTCTTACTCCTCACAGGAGTTCCATTGTCACCTCAACAGGATTCTCAACGTGTTCCATCGCAATGGTGGGTTCAGGAATTACAGTGAATTCGTCACTAGATGGAGTAGGTATCTCCTGATTTGATGAACTCGACATATCCTTCATAGGAAATATGTCCTCAAAGAAAGTTGCATCATTTGACTCCATAATCGTACCAACATGCATGTCGGACACCTCAGATTTTATTATCAAAAATCTATAGCCGATGCTATGAAAAACATAGCCCAGAATAACACAATCCACGGTTTTTGGTCCAAGCTTGCGCTTCTTGGGAATTGGTATATTGACTTTCGCCAAACAACCCCAAGTACGTAGGTAAGAGAGTTTCAACCTTTTCCTTTCCCATTCCTCAAATGGAGTCATGGTCTTATGCTTTGTGGGAACCCGATTTAGGACATGACACACAGTCATTAGCGCCTCCCCCCATCATTCCTTGGATAGACCCGAAGTGTCTAACATGGTGTTAACCATATCAGTTAGAGTTCGGTTCTTTCTTTCGGCTACCCCATTTGACTGGGGTGAGTAGGGAGGCGTCCTCTCATGGATTATACCATGTTCCGCACAAAACAAATCAAATTCATTGGAAAAATACTCTCCACCACGATCGGACCTAAGCCGTTTAATTTTTTGATCAAGTTGGTTCTCTGCCTCAGCTTTATAGTTTTTGAAGAAAGTCAAAGCCTCATCTTTTGATTTCAGAAGATACACATAACAATATCTAGTGGAGTCATCAGTCAACGTCATGAAGTATCTCTTTCCACCTTTTGTCAACACGCCATTCATCTCACAAAGATCAGAATGTATAAGCTCTAGTGGCGCCAAGTCTCTTGCCTCTGCAGTCTTATGGGACTTGCGAGGTTGCTTAGCTTGCACACATACTTGGCACTTAGAGCCCTTGACAGGAGAGATTTTCGGAATTAAATTCATATTGGCTAGCCGCGTCATGCATCCAAAGTTAATATGACAAAGTCGTGAATGCCAAATATCAGACTCATTATTGTGGCAAACATTATTAATAACTTTAGTGCAAATATCTGACAAAGATAGACGGAACAAGCCTCCGCACTCATAGCCTTTTCCAACAAATTGTCCACACTTAGAAATTACAACTTTATTGGATTCGAAAACCAACTTAAAACCATCTCGACATAAATGGGAACCGCTAACGAGATTTTTATTGATGGACGACACATGCTGAACGTTCTTCAGATGCATGGTCTTCCCCGAAGTAAACTTCAGATCGACCGTACCAACACCTCGAACGATGGCATGTGACCCATTCCCCATCAGCACGGGAGAAGTCCTAGTGGCCTGGTAAGAAGAAAACATGGAGGCGTCAGCACAAACATGTACATTGGCACCGGTGTCAATTAACCAATCAGGGGATTGAAATACTGAAAGGATGGTAGGAAAAATACCGTACCCTGATTCCTTCATATCAGTATCATCGATGACGACATTAGCGGACTTGCCGCTCTTCTCATGTTCGTGCTCCTCAAAGCGGTTAGGACACTTCGGAGCCCAGTGATTAGGATCACCGCAGACATGGCAAAGTCCCTTCCCCTTCTTATGAGAATTCTTCTTGAAGTTGGTAGAATGTGATGGCTTGTTCTTTGTATCAAACTTGCCTTTGCCCTGAGTTTTGTTCTTGTTGTTTTTGAACTTGTTGGGCTGGAAGTTCTTCTTCTGTACCATGTGGGCACTAGAACCTCCCTCAGCAACTCGAGCACGTGTGTCCTTTGCTCTCGCCTTCTCTTCAACATCAAGAGTACCAATGAGATCCGCAACGGAAAACTCCTGTCTCTTGTGTTTCAGGGAAGTAGCAAAATTGTTCCACGAAGGTGGAAGCTTGGCAATGATGCCCCCGGCAACAAATTTGTCCGGCAACACACACTTGAAGTACTCAAGTTCTTTTGCGAGCGACTGTATCTCATGATCCTGCTGTACAACAGCGCGCTCATCAGTCATCTTGTAGTCATAGAATTGCTCCATGACGTACAACTCGCTGCCGGTGTTCGAGGCACCAAACTTGGCCTCGAGCGCAGCCCACATGTCCTTGCCGTTGTCAAACGACATATACGAATCCACAATTGAGTCATCAAGAACACTCAGAAGAGCGCCTTTAAAGAGGGTATCGATCTTCTCAAAAGCTTCCAGCTGTGCTGGATTAAGATCGCCCTCAGGCTTGCCCTTGGTGGCGTCATAGCAGCCCATGGTGTGAAACCAGTAGACTGCTCTCGTGCGCCACCTCTTATATTGCGCCCCCTTAAAGGCAGGCGGTTTCAGATGCGCAGCAAAACCACTCGGAGTAAATTGCCTATAATCAGGTTTTTGGATTGTTGGAAATATGAGCAAATTACTACGAGATTTAATCCGAATAAACAGAAGATAAATCATGACTACAACAACAGAGATTAAACTAATCATGTGAACTAGCATAGCAGATGAACATATCACATCTAGGGCACATACTAGAAACATGAATTCTACCACGATCTCGAACAGGAAGGATAGAATCACATACGGTGCAGCGGGAGCAACACCGCCGGCGTTGACGTTGTCACCCATGTCGTCGAGGACGAGGTTGCCGAGGTCGGGGAAGAAGTCGTCGTTCGCGAAGTCGTCGCTGCCAGCAGTCACGCGAGTGCGCTCCCCAAAAACCTGATCGCCCCTCTCCCGTACAGGATCACGAGAGGCGGGGTTCCGGAGGCTTGCTGTCCCTTCTCCCAGTGCATGCCGAAAGGAGGGATGGAGAAGACTTTCTTGGCGGCGCAATGATCTCGAACGGTGGTGAGAAACCATACGAAGTGGCGGCGGCTAGGATAGACGTCTGCCTGACTATATAGTGTGGGCCGGGTAGGTCGTGGGAATAAACCCCACGTCCAAGTCGTCACGATCCAAAAGAATCGGAAACAGTTCAGTAATTAACGTGTCCGTTAATTATTAATTAATGACTCATTAATTTTCTCGAGCAACAAAAATATAGACAACGTGCATAGCTCTGTCCTCGGCTCGGCTCAATCCCGCAACCCGCGGTGCGTTGTGACGAGGCGAGGCGTGGCGTGGCAAGGCGAGCGAGGAGGAGGAGCGCGCGTGTAGGTCTTCTCTTTTCATGCTCATACAAGTGGTAGAAGAGCTCACCTTATAAAGAGGTGCAACTCTCTCCCAACTTTCGGGGTGGGACTAAACTTTAGCCTCACTCACTCCACTCACATGTGTGCATGAATGGTCCAAGAGAATTTCAGAATTTTAGTTGGGCTTTGGGCCAAAGGCCTACTAGAAAAATTCCAACAATCCCCCACAAAGTCTCATTGGCACATCTCATCATTTAGTTCCAAAATATTGTTTATATACTGGTGCTTAGTGGAGACTCTGAAGTTGAACTTCCACTTAGAGATTTATGTTACACTAGATCACAACTTGAATAGTGGACTATGCCTTGAACTACAAGTTTTTTGCGAGACGAGTTCCACACAAATTCTTGACCGATACTTGGCTGCCGCAAGGCTTCCCCGCGGGTGGAGCGTATACGTCATACTCCAGGGCCTTTTCATAAATTTATTAGAGAACACCCAATTCTCACAGACTGCGACGTTAATAGTCAAATTCATATAGGTGTGTTCCTCAGAAGATGTTCTGTAGGACAACATCTCTGCTTACCCGAATAAGCCACTTGGAACACATTAACACTACTAGGAAAAGGGCTATAGATGGAATTGACACTAATGGCGCACCAGACATGTGGTGCGCCATTACTATATACTAATGGCGGACCATGTGTTGGTGCGCTATTAGTGTCCAAATACTAATGGCGCACCACATCCACGGTGCGCCATTAGTAAAAAAACTTTTTTAAATTTTTTTCAAAACTACTAATGGCGCACCGTGGGAGTGGTGCGCCATTACTAGTTGACCTAGTAATGGCGCGCCACTCCCACGGTGCGCCATTAGTGAATTTTTTTTTAATTTTTTTTCAAAACTACTAATGGCGCACCGTTGGAGTGGTGCGCCATTAGTAACTTGGCCACCACTTCCACCGAATGCACCCCCCCCCTCCGCGGACCGCCTTTTCAGTTTAAAAAAAATAAACAAAAATGATGGAAATGTCAAAAAAATAAAAGAAAATAAGTTTCCCATGTGATATGTGGTCTAGTTGTTGTGAAAATTTACAAATATGAATTTCGACTTTATTTGCGAAATCTCTCGAGAATTTGTAAAATGGGCATAACTTTTGCGTACGAACTCGGATGAAAAAGTTTTTTATATGAAAAATCATCTACTCAAAAAGTTACATCCGAATTCAAGCAGAAGCTTCTGTCGTACCCTTTACATGAGGATTCTTCCGCGGAAGAACAACTCATATTCGCCTTGTCACAGGGCGCCGAGCACAACCTGATGACCTATGAGGCGTACGATATCAACGGCTACACATTCTACACCGAGGACAAGGACATGAAGAGCGATGGTTATCAGAACTCCAGGGTAGTGATGGAATCCTACACCGGTAACGACAAGGACAGATACTACGGAAGGATCGAGGAGATCTAGGAGCTGAGCTACGCTGGAGAGAAGGTCCCGACGTTCCGTGTCAGATGGGCCAAGAGCGTCCTAAAAGAAGACCGGTATTTCACCACCATGGTTATACCCGAAGCCAAATCAAGACCGCGGGCGCAAACGTCACCGCGAAAAATGAGCCATGGGTACTGGCTTCCCAAGTGGACCAATGCTTCTTCATTACCGACCCGTCAAAGCCCAGTCGTGTTGTCGTGAGGAGAGGCAAAAGGAAGATCATTGGAATGGATGGAGTAGCCAATGAGCAAGACTTCGACAAGTACGGCGACCCGAAGATCGAACATGACGACGACGATGAAGTAGCAACATACACCACAAGAGGAAGCAGGACCATCCTACCTAAAGGACGTCCGTTCCACAGAAGAACTCCATTTGCGAAAAAGAAGGGCAAGAAGATTATGAACAGATAGCTAGCTAAGATCGACTGTATTTAAATCGTAGTCTTCATTTCTCGGTTGTATTTCATGGGCACTTTTTGATATCATGAATATTTTTAAATTTCATGGGCACTTTTTGAATTCATGAATATTTTTTCAAATTTGATGATATTTTTTCATATTCAATATGATAAAAAATATTGAATATTCATGAGGACACTCGATCTCGATCCCCCTCCATCTCGATCTCGATTCCCCCTCCATCTCGATCTCGATCCCACCCGCACCCTCCCCCGCTCCACCACTGCCGCCGCCGACCCCCCGCACCCTCCCCCGCTCCACCACCGCCGACAAGCACCCCCCGCACCCTCCCCCGCTCCACCACCGCCGACGAGCACCCCCCGCACCCTCCCCCGCTCCCCGGTGAGCTCCGCCTCCTCTCCCCTCTTCATTTTTTTAAAAATAATAATAAAAAACTGTAGACTACAATTGTTGTTAAACAACAATTATTACTGTTTTTATAAAAATATTACTGTTTCATATTCATATTCATTTTCTAAAAATTATTACATGCAACAAAAAAAATTACTTATGGCGCACCTCTGGCTGGTGCGCCATTGCTATATATATAAAAAAAGATTACTAATGGCGCACCCCTGCCTGGTGCGCCATTGCTATGTAAAAAAAAGATTACTAATGGCGCACCTCTGCCTGGTGCGCCATTGCTATGTAAAAGAAGGATTACTAATGGCGCACCGACCGCGGGTGCGCCATTAGTAAGATTCCCCCCTAGCTAATTCCATCCCTCTCGCCAGATCCCCTTCCTCCCTCTCCCTCGCCCCCTAGCTAATTCCCCCCGCTGCCCCGACCCATGCCGCCGCCGCCCCCGCGCCTCCGTCTCCGTCGCCGCCCCCACGCCTCCGCCGCCCCCGTGCCTCCGTCTCCGTCACCGCCCCCACGCCGCCGCCGCCCCCGCGCCTCCGTCTCCGTCGCCGCCCCCGCGCCTCCTCGGATGCCCTCGGACGCCCGCCGATTTCCTCCGCCTCGGCCACCATCGCCACCGCTCGACGCCGAATTCGCGCCGCCTCGACTAGCTCCGGCTACCCCGAGTCGCCCTCGACCTCCCCAGTGAGCACCCGAGCCGCTTCCCCCTCTTCCCCCTCTTGATTTCCTTCTGATGTGTTCTAGGGTTAGGGGTTGGAGAATTTTGGACAAGAAAAGGGGTTGGAGAATTAAGTAGCTAGGGTTGGGGGAATTAAGTAGCTAAGGAGATTATGTTTAGAGCATCAATGATGGGTGTTGATATACCTCTGGATAATTTTGATTTTATTCATGTTCTCAAGGAATTGGAATTATCCAGGGAGCAAATTAGTAAGAAAACTGAACACTGTTTAGATATTCATGACTCGAATGGAAATGTCGCCTCCCTGTGTCTAAGTTGGCATGATACTGTAGTGGAAGAGGAGGAGAAATTTACTGTTGTTTCTAGAAGAGAGAAAAAGTCTCCTGCTAAGAGAAATGTCACTATTTCTTCTCTTACCTCCTCTTCTATACCTTGTACTAGAGGTCAGCAAAAGAATATCAGTTCTACTTTGCCCCCTAGTAGACCTGGATACTATTTCTGTTAGGAGATGGTGTTATATTAAGATGCATATATTGTTATGTTACGCAAATTGTATCATCTTGCCACTTAAGTCAGCCTTCCCTTTAAGCAGAAAATTCAGTTAGGAGCTACTGTTAGGAGCTACTGTCAAAAAATTCAGTTAGGTACAGTTAGGAGCTACTGTCAAAAAAATCAGTTAGGTACAATTAGCATCATGTAAGAAAATGGCCATAATGTGCCCTGATGATGATGTATTTTGTCATAAAAATATATAGTGGACTGCCATGATAATGACATGCTGCTAGTAGTTACTTCCACCATGAGTTTCATTAATAGCAAGTCGGTTTTGTTTATAGTTGAAAGTAAGTGTGTGGTTTGAAAATCAAACAGAAATGTTTTCTTAACTTAGAAGCCTGTTACTGCACCTGTACTGCACATTACAAAGTCTCCTAGTACTTAACCCACCCAAGCTATGAGGCAAAAATTTCAGTTAACTGTTATGGACAATTATCAATTTTCTGTAGTGATGATGGAACATTATAAAGCATTGTACTCCAGTGTATATGAAGGATACAAAAATTTTAGCAACTTCTCTGATTTTATAAAGTTGTTCTTATATGGGTGAAACTTCACTTGTTTTTAGGCTAGTGCAGGGTGTTGCTTTATTCTGTCATCATTTGTAACTATGTCACAAATAAATTGTTCCTTCTTCTGTATTTGAAGTAATGACTGTTCATAAGCTGAGGCATGGATTAAGTTGTTTCTTTGCTGTACCATTATATCTGGATGATTTTTTGTTTGGTAACCTATTATGTCTGGAATGGAAGCTCACATAAGTTGAGCTGATTTTTTTCCATATGAAAGCAGAGGACCATATGGTCTGTGGCTGGGTTTTGTCTCCGACCATTGTGTCGTGATGAATTTGTAGGTACCCCAAGAGGCCCTTGAGTCTGTCGGAATGTCGATTAACTTCCGTTCCGGCAAATTCGGGTACTCCATATGTTCTATTTTTAGCAAAGGTCATGCTGAAATTTTCCATGAATTTTAGCATGACTTTGCTAAAAATAGGACATATGGGGTACTTGCGACTAATGCATGGGCCGTGGTATCGTAGTATTTAGTTAAGTAGGATCAATTGCCCCGCCATTCTTGCTGCATTAAACCATAGGTGGCAATAGAGCCAAGTGATTAGGCCCAACTTAGAATTCTCCTTAGCATCGATAAACCCTAGATGATAAACCCAACATAGGTGGCAATAGAGCCAAGTGATTAGTGCCAAGTGATTAGGCCCAACCTAGGGTGCCTCGGCATCGATAAACCCTAAATGATGAAAACTTAACTTGGCTTCTATAGGGTGCCTCGGTGTCGATGAGAACCTAAATGATGTACGCTTAGGCTTTTAGGGTGCCTCGGCGTCGACAAAACCTAAATGATGAAAGCTTAGGCTTTTAGGGTGCCTCGACGTCGACAAACCCTAAATGATAAAACCTTGGCTTTTAGGGTGCCTCGGTGTCGATACGAACCTAAATGATGAAAGCTTAGGCTTTTAGGGTGCCTCAGCGTCGACAAACCCTAAATGATAAAAACTTAGCTTTTAGGATGCCTCGGTGTTGACAAACCCTAAATGATGTAGTTTTGAATTATGAACGTAGGATATGTCGTCATCATCATTGGACGACGAAAGTCTCCTGGCGGAGTGCGACTGGTGCCACGACGATCGAGGTCTGTGCGACATGCCTCACCTAGACGATGATCGGCGCTTCAGCATTAAGCTCGAGGAGACCTTCGAAGTTGAAACGGTACACAACGACGACAAGTGTTATTTTCATAATTAAGCATGACTTCAACTATTTCAACGTGTAATTTTCATCTTTTACAATTCGAGTATAGCTTATCCCATGCCATGCAAGACGCTATGTCTTGGAGAGGATGGATTTTGAAGACCATGAAATTTCCGAAACAAAGAAAATTCACCTAAGGACTCATCACGATGTGGACTTTGAAGTAAATCTATATAATTCTGAGAGCGTAACCCATTTTGGTTGCAAAAATTGGGAAGCATTTTGCAAGATGTATGGTTTTGATGAGGGTATGCTTATCACCATGGATCTTGGTAATCCTGACATCAACCAAGACAATATGGACATTTGGGTCCTTGTTGATACACCTCCAGTTCTACCGCTATGTGAGTTTCTCAAACATAGTTATTAGCTAATTTATATTGTTTATTTCGAAATAGTTGACAGCTTATTTCCATTGACAGCTTATTTTTATTGTTCAAAGAATGTGCGGGAGATGGTAGACAAAACCCACTACACCGATGGCTCCGAATTAACAACTTACAAGGAGAAAAATCATCTGGTCGGATTTTGTACTGACATTGAGAATTACATTATCCACAATCAAACTCCTCAACATTATGGTAAATACGTGCCACTAGTGCATGTGTTCAACTACGGTAACTACCATGGAGATACCCTGGTAAGATTTTTACTATTACGACATCCGTGCATCTTTTGCATACTTCTAAAACTAGTACATCATTGCTAACTATGAAATTATTACTATGTTTTTCAACAGATAATCCCAGAGAATTGTGTGCCTCATATGATGTATCAGAAAGGTAGTCTTAATGTTTTGAACATACAGCCAGGTCGTCCTACGAATCTCAACTGTCCATACGAGATTTCTAAAAGAATTGGAGACATGAAAATCAAAGGATGGAAAAAATGTATGGACAGTCGTAAGGAGCTTCTTGGAAGCAAAAGGAAGCGAAGCGCAAGAATTGGAGACAGGATGTTCTCCATTCTCCATAATGGAGAGTCAGGGTCTATATTGTTTTATGCAATTTTAGCTTAAATAGGGTATTTAGGTCCTGCCTAATACTGATGATCATGTGCTAAGAACAATTAAGTAGGGTTGGTTCGATGACTATCAAGATGATGATCGTATGAATTGTTATGAATAACGAGTAGAAGTTGTATGATGATGATTAGTAGGACTTGTTAGGATTAGTATTACTTCCGACAAACTCGATACTCGCGGTCTCGAGACTTGTAATGTTTTATCTTTGTACGGTCTTTTGAATTCGGAGACTAATATGATGAATTCTATTCGGAGACTAATCTTCTATTGTATTCGATGAATCTGCTGTTGCTGTGTGCTACTGTCTATATTCTGTCAAATAATATATTTTGTAACCTGTGCAAAAATCAGAAAAGTAAAAAAAACCTAATATTCATACTAATGGCGCATCACTACAGAGTGCGCCATTAGTATGCCAAGTATACTAATGGCGCATCCATCCGCAGTGCGCCATTAGTGTGCCAAAGCACATGGTTAAATATGGCCCTGGGAGGCATACTAATGGCGCATGGTGTTATATACTAATGGCGCACTGGGTGGTGCGCCATTAGATACTAATGGCGCACCAGTGGTGCGCCATTAGTAATAAATACTAGTGGCGTGATACTAATGGTGCACCAGTGATGCGCCATTAGTAGGCAAAACTGGTGCGCCATTAGTAGGCCTTTTCCTAGTAGTGTAAGATAAGTATCAACTTGCCATGCAGATCAGGAGAGTATTGCATCTTCACGGAGTGGGATAGTTAATATAGGAATACTCTCCTTCCAGCTGACCAACAACTTGTTTCCCACTTCTACTTCACGGGATCTCCGATCACATAGAGTGGGTTACCACTATGGACAACTCATGCGGTGGGTCTCAAACCCATCTCCATCGATGCATTATCTATCACATTACGTGATAGACCCTTTGTGAAGGTATCTGCCAAGTTTTTTGACGTCTGGATATAATCCAACGTAATAACTCCGGAGTTCCTTAATTTTCTGACAGATTTTAGTCTCCTCTTCACATGTCTTGAGGACTTCATATTGTCCTTCGAACTGTTTATCTTGACGATCACAGTTTGATTATCACAGTTCATCAGGATAGGGGGTATTGGTTTTTCAACCATAGGTAAGTCCATCAAGAGTTCACGAAGCCACTCTGCTTCAACAGTGGCAGTGTCCAATGCTGTGAGTTTTGCTTCCATAGTTGACCTCGTTAAGATGGTCTGCTTGCAAGACTTCCAGGAAACAGCGCCACCACCAAGTGTAAAAACATAACCACTTGTGGCCTTTATCTCATCAGCATCAGAAATCCAGTTTGAGTCACTATAACCCTCCAGTACCCTTGGATACCCGGTGTAGTGAATCCCATAGCTCGCGGTGCCTTTCAAATAGCGCATAACTCTCTCAAGCGCATGCCAATGATCATCTCCCGGTTTTGACACAAACCGACTCAGCTTGCTCACAGCAAAAGAGATGTCAGGCCTCGTGGCACTCGCCAAATACACAAGCGAACCAATAATCTGAGAATACCTCAGTTGATCTCTAGCAATCTGTCGATTCTTTCGAAGCAACACACTAGCATCATATGGAGTTGGAGAAGGTGTGCAGTCGCTATACCCAAAACGACTCAAGACCTTTTCCACATAGTGAGACTGAAGCAGTGTGATCCCACCATTCTCATCTCTCAACAGCTTGATGTTTAAGATAACATCAGCTACTCCTAGATCCTTTATCTCAAAACAGCGAGATAAGAAATCCTTAACCTCCTTGATTAAATCAAGTTTGGTTCTAAATATCAATATGTCGTCGACATACAGACAAAGAATAACTTCTTCGCCCCCACCATAGCGATAGTACACACACTTGTCACCATCGTTTACTACAAAGCCGGCAGCAGTTAATGTTCTTTTGAACTTCTCATGCCACTCCTTAGGAGCTTGTTTAAGGCCATATAAAGACTTTAATAACTTGCACACCTTTCCTTCCTGACCAGGTACTACAAAACCATCTGGCTGATCCATGTAAATTTCCTCCTTCAACTCTCCATTGAGGAAAGCTGTCTTAACGTCCATTTGATGAACGAGAAGACCATGTGAGGCATCCAGTGATAGTAGCACCTGAATTGTGGTCAGTCTAGCCACGGGTGAGTAAGTATCAAAGAA
The DNA here is from genome assembly GCF_056163025.1 of Triticum urartu. Classification (NCBI taxonomy): domain Eukaryota; kingdom Viridiplantae; phylum Streptophyta; class Magnoliopsida; order Poales; family Poaceae; genus Triticum; species Triticum urartu. The sequence continues at coordinate 709,226,162 of NC_141874.1, forward strand.
GTCTTCACCTTCTTTCTGGGTATAACCCTTGGCCACAAGCCGTGCCTTGTACTTTTCAATCGTACCATCAGGTCTAAGCTTCTTCTTGAACACCCACTTACATCCTACAGGTTTGCACCCATAAGGACGGTCAGTGATCCCCCAGGTACCGTTAGCTAAGATGGAATCCATCTCGCTACATACAGCTTCCTTCCAGTAGTCAGCATCAGGAGATGCATAGGCTTCTGAAATAGTCCTGGGTGTGTCATCCACGAGGTACACAATGAAATCATCACCAAAGGACTTTGCAATCCTCTGTCTCTTACTCCTCACAGGAGTTCCATTGTCACCTCAACAGGATTCTCAACGTGTTCCATCGCAATGGTGGGTTCAGGAATTACAGTGAATTCGTCACTAGATGGAGTAGGTATCTCCTGATTTGATGAACTCGACATATCCTTCATAGGAAATATGTCCTCAAAGAAAGTTGCATCATTTGACTCCATAATCGTACCAACATGCATGTCGGACACCTCAGATTTTATTATCAAAAATCTATAGCCGATGCTATGAAAAACATAGCCCAGAATAACACAATCCACGGTTTTTGGTCCAAGCTTGCGCTTCTTGGGAATTGGTATATTGACTTTCGCCAAACAACCCCAAGTACGTAGGTAAGAGAGTTTCAACCTTTTCCTTTCCCATTCCTCAAATGGAGTCATGGTCTTATGCTTTGTGGGAACCCGATTTAGGACATGACACACAGTCATTAGCGCCTCCCCCCACCATTCCTTGGATAGACCCGAAGTGTCTAACATGGTGTTAACCATATCAGTTAGAGTTCGGTTCTTTCTTTCGGCTACCCCATTTGACTGGGGTGAGTAGGGAGGCGTCCTCTCATGGATTATACCATGTTCCGCACAAAACAAATCAAATTCATTGGAAAAATACTCTCCACCACGATCGGACCTAAGCCGTTTAATTTTTTGATCAAGTTGGTTCTCTGCCTCAGCTTTATAGTTTTTGAAGAAAGTCAAAGCCTCATCTTTTGATTTCAGAAGATACACATAACAATATCTAGTGGAGTCATCAGTCAACGTCATGAAGTATCTCTTTCCACCTTTTGTCAACACGCCATTCATCTCACAAAGATCAGAATGTATAAGCTCTAGTGGCGCCAAGTCTCTTGCCTCTGCAGTCTTATGGGACTTGCGGGGTTGCTTAGCTTGCACACATACTTGGCACTTAGAGCCCTTGACAGGAGAGATTTTCGGAATTAAATTCATATTGGCTAGCCGCGTCATGCATCCAAAGTTAATATGACAAAGTCGTGAATGCCAAATATCAGACTCATTATTGTGGCAAACATTATTAATAACTTTAGTGCAAATATCTGACAAAGATAGACGGAACAAGCCTCCGCACTCATAGCCTTTTCCAACAAATTTTCCACACTTAGAAATTACAACTTTATTGGATTCGAAAACCAACTTAAAACCATCTCGACATAAATGGGAACCGCTAACGAGATTTTTATTGATGGACGACACATGCTGAACGTTCTTCAGATGCATGGTCTTCCCCGAAGTAAACTTCAGATCGACCGTACCAACACCTCGAACGATGGCATGTGACCCATTCCCCATCAGCACGGGAGAAGTCCTAGTGGCCTGGTAAGAAGAAAACATGGAGGCGTCAGCACAAACATGTACATTGGCACCGGTGTCAATTAACCAATCAGGGGATTGAAATACTGAAAGGATGGTAGGAAAAATACCGTACCCTGATTCCTTCATATCAGTATCATCGATGACGACATTAGCGGACTTGCCGCTCTTCTCATGTTCGTGCTCCTCAAAGCGGTTAGGACACTTCGGAGCCCAGTGATTAGGATCACCGCAGACATGGCAAAGTCCCTTCCCCTTCTTATGAGAATTCTTCTTGAAGTTGGTAGAATGTGATGGCTTGTTCTTTGTATCAAACTTGCCTTTGCCCTGAGTTTTGTTCTTGTTGTTTTTGAACTTGTTGGGCTGGAAGTTCTTCTTCTGTACCATGTGGGCACTAGAACCTCCCTCAGCAACTCGAGCACGTGTGTCCTTTGCTCTCGCCTTCTCTTCAACATCAAGAGTACCAATGAGATCCGCAACGGAAAACTCCTGTCTCTTGTGTTTCAGGGAAGTAGCAAAATTGTTCCACGAAGGTGGAAGCTTGGCAATGATGCCCCCGGCAACAAATTTGTCCGGCAACACACACTTGAAGTACTCAAGTTCTTTTGCGAGCGACTGTATCTCATGATCCTGCTGTACAACAGCGCGCTCATCAGTCATCTTGTAGTCATAGAATTGCTCCATGACGTACAACTCGCTGCCGGTGTTCGAGGCACCAAACTTGGCCTCGAGCGCAGCCCACATGTCCTTGCCGTTGTCAAACGACATATACGAATCCACAATTGAGTCATCAAGAACACTCAGAAGAGCGCCTTTAAAGAGGGTATCGATCTTCTCAAAAGCTTCCAGCTGTGCTGGATTAAGATCGCCCTCAGGCTTGCCCTTGGTGGCGTCATAGCAGCCCATGGTGTGAAACCAGTAGACTGCTCTCGTGCGCCACCTCTTATATTGCGCCCCCTTAAAGGCAGGCGGTTTCAGATGCGCAGCAAAACCACTCGGAGTAAATTGCCTATAATCAGGTTTTTGGATTGTTGGAAATATGAGCAAATTACTACGAGATTTAATCCGAATAAACAGAAGATAAATCATGACTACAACAACAGAGATTAAACTAATCATGTGAACTAGCATAGCAGATGAACATATCACATCTAGGGCACATACTAGAAACATGAATTCTACCACGATCTCGAACAGGAAGGATAGAATCACATACGGTGCAGCGGGAGCAACACCGCCGGCGTTGACGTTGTCACCCATGTCGTCGAGGACGAGGTTGCCGAGGTCGGGGAAGAAGTCGTCGTTCGCGAAGTCGTCGCTGCCAGCAGTCACGCGAGTGCGCTCCCCAAAAACCTGATTGCCCCTCTCCCGTACAGGATCACGAGAGGCGGGGTTCCGGAGGCTTGCTGTCCCTTCTCCCAGTGCATGCCGAAAGGAGGGATGGAGAAGACTTTCTTGGCGGCGCAATGATCTCGAACGGTGGTGAGAAACCATACGAAGTGGCGGCGGCTAGGGTAGACGTCTGCCTGACTATATAGTGTGGGCCGGGTAGGTCGTGGGAATAAACCCCACGTCCAAGTCGTCACGATCCAAAAGAATCGGAAACAGTTCAGTAATTAACGTGTCCGTTAATTATTAATTAATGACTCATTAATTTTCTCGAGCAACAAAAATATAGACAACGTGCATAGCTCTGTCCTCGGCTCGGCTCAATCCCGCAACCCGCGGTGCGTTGTGACGAGGCGAGGCGTGGCGTGGCAAGGCGAGCAAGGAGGAGGAGCGCGCGTGTAGGTCTTCTCTTTTCATGCTCATACAAGTGGTAGAAGAGCTCACCTTATAAAGAGGTGCAACTCTCTCCCAACTTTCGGGGTGGGACTAAACTTTAGCCTCACTCACTCCACTCACATGTGTGCATGAATGGTCCAAGAGAATTTCAGAATTTTAGTTGGGCTTTGGGCCAAAGGCCTACTAGAAAAATTCCAACAATCCCCCACAAAGTCTCATTGGCACATCTCATCATTTAGTTCCAAAATATTGTTTATATACCGGTGCTTAGTGGAGACTCTGAAGTTGAACTTCCACTTAGAGATTTATGTTACACTAGATCACAACTTGAATAGTGGACTATGCCTTGAACTACAAGTTTTTTGCGAGACGAGTTCCACACAAATTCTTGACCGATACTTGGCTGCCGCAAGGCTTCCCCGCGGGTGGAGCGTATACGTCATACTCCAGGGCCTTTTCATAAATTTATTAGAGAACACCCAATTCTCACAGACTGCGACGTTAATAGTCAAATTCATATAGGTGTGTTCCTCAGAAGATGTTCTGTAGGACAACATCTCTGCTTACCCGAATAAGCCACTTGGAACACATTAACACTACTAGGAAAAGGGCTATAGATGGAATTGACACTAATGGCGCACCAGACATGTGGTGCGCCATTACTATATACTAATGGCGGACCATGTGTTGGTGCGCTATTAGTGTCCAAATACTAATGGCGCACCACATCCACGGTGCGCCATTAGTAAAAAAACTTTTTTAAATTTTTTTCAAAACTACTAATGGCGCACCGTGGGAGTGGTGCGCCATTACTAGTTGACCTAGTAATGGCGCGCCACTCCCACGGTGCGCCATTAGTGAATTTTTTTTTAATTTTTTTTCAAAACTACTAATGGCGCACCGTTGGAGTGGTGCGCCATTAGTAACTTGGCCACCACTTCCACCGAATGCACCCCCCCCCTCCGCGGACCGCCTTTTCAGTTTAAAAAAAATAAACAAAAATGATGGAAATGTCAAAAAAATAAAAGAAAATAAGTTTCCCATGTGATATGTGGTCTAGTTGTTGTGAAAATTTACAAATATGAATTTCGACTTTATTTGCGAAATCTCTCGAGAATTTGTAAAATGGGCATAACTTTTGCGTACGAACTCGGATGAAAAAGTTTTTTATATGAAAAATCATCTACTCAAAAAGTTACATCCGAATTCAAGCAGAAGCTTCTGTCGTACCCTTTACATGAGGATTCTTCCGCGGAAGAACAACTCATATTCGCCTTGTCACAGGGCGCCGAGCACAACCTGATGACCTATGAGGCGTACGATATCAACGGCTACACATTCTACACCGAGGACAAGGACATGAAGAGCGATGGTTATCAGAACTCCAGGGTAGTGATGGAATCCTACACCGGTAACGACAAGGACAGATACTACGGAAGGATCGAGGAGATCTAGGAGCTGAGCTACGCTGGAGAGAAGGTCCCGACGTTCCGTGTCAGATGGGCCAAGAGCGTCCTAAAAGAAGACCGGTATTTCACCACCATGGTTATACCCGAAGCCAAATCAAGACCGCGGGCGCAAACGTCACCGCGAAAAATGAGCCATGGGTACTGGCTTCCCAAGTGGACCAATGCTTCTTCATTACCGACCCGTCAAAGCCCAGTCGTGTTGTCGTGAGGAGAGGCAAAAGGAAGATCATTGGAATGGATGGAGTAGCCAATGAGCAAGACTTCGACAAGTACGGCGACCCGAAGATCGAACATGACGACGACGATGAAGTAGCAACATACACCACAAGAGGAAGCAGGACCATCCTACCTAAAGGACGTCCGTTCCACAGAAGAACTCCATTTGCGAAAAAGAAGGGCAAGAAGATTATGAACAGATAGCTAGCTAAGATCGACTGTATTTAAATCGTAGTCTTCATTTCTCGGTTGTATTTCATGGGCACTTTTTGATATCATGAATATTTTTAAATTTCATGGGCACTTTTTGAATTCATGAATATTTTTTCAAATTTGATGATATTTTTTCATATTCAATATGATAAAAAATATTGAATATTCATGAGGACACTCGATCTCGATCCCCCTCCATCTCGATCTCGATTCCCCCTCCATCTCGATCTCGATCCCACCCGCACCCTCCCCCGCTCCACCACCGCCGCCGCCGACCCCCCGCACCCTCCCCCGCTCCACCACCGCCGACAAGCACCCCCCGCACCCTCCCCCGCTCCACCACCGCCGACGAGCACCCCCCGCACCCTCCCCCGCTCCCCGGTGAGCTCCGCCTCCTCTCCCCTCTTCATTTTTTTAAAAATAATAATAAAAAACTGTAGACTACAATTGTTGTTAAACAACAATTATTACTGTTTTTATAAAAATATTACTGTTTCATATTCATATTCATTTTCTAAAAATTATTACATGCAACAAAAAAAATTACTTATGGCGCACCTCTGGCTGGTGCGCCATTGCTATATATATAAAAAAAGATTACTAATGGCGCACCCCTGCCTGGTGCGCCATTGCTATGTAAAAAAAAGATTACTAATGGCGCACCTCTGCCTGGTGCGCCATTGCTATGTAAAAGAAGGATTACTAATGGCGCACCGACCGCGGGTGCGCCATTAGTAAGATTCCCCCCTAGCTAATTCCATCCCTCTCGCCAGATCCCCTTCCTCCCTCTCCCTCGCCCCCTAGCTAATTCCCCCCGCTGCCCCGACCCATGCCGCCGCCACCCCCGCGCCTCCGTCTCCGTCGCCGCCCCCACGCCTCCGCCGCCCCCGCGCCTCCGTCTCCGTCACCGCCCCCACGCCGCCGCCGCCCCCGCGCCTCCGTCTCCGTCGCCGCCCCCGCGCCTCCTCGGATGCCCTCGGACGCCCGCCGATTTCCTCCGCCTCGGCCACCATCGCCACCGCTCGACGCCGAATTCGCGCCGCCTCGACTAGCTCCGGCTACCCCGAGTCGCCCTCGACCTCCCCAGTGAGCACCCGAGCCGCTTCCCCCTCTTCCCCCTCTTGATTTCCTTCTGATGTGTTCTAGGGTTAGGGGTTGGAGAATTTTGGACAAGAAAAGGGGTTGGAGAATTAAGTAGCTAGGGTTGGGGGAATTAAGTAGCTAAGGAGATTATGTTTAGAGCATCAATGATGGGTGTTGATATACCTCTGGATAATTTTGATTTTATTCATGTTCTCAAGGAATTGGAATTATCCAGGGAGCAAATTAGTAAGAAAACTGAACACTGTTTAGATATTCATGACTCGAATGGAAATGTCGCCTCCCTGTGTCTAAGTTGGCATGATACTGTAGTGGAAGAGGAGGAGAAATTTACTATTGTTTCTAGAAGAGAGAAAAAGTCTCCTGCTAAGAGAAATGTCACTATTTCTTCTCTTACCTCCTCTTCTATACCTTGTACTAGAGGTCAGCAAAAGAATATCAGTTCTACTTTGCCCCCTAGTAGACCTGGATACTATTTCTGTTAGGAGATGGTGTTATATTAAGATGCATATATTGTTATGTTACGCAAATTGTATCATCTTGCCACTTAAGTCAGCCTTCCCTTTAAGCAGAAAATTCAGTTAGGAGCTACTGTTAGGAGCTACTGTCAAAAAATTCAGTTAGGTACAGTTAGGAGCTACTGTCAAAAAAATCAGTTAGGTACAATTAGCATCATGTAAGAAAATGGCCATAATGTGCCCTGATGATGATGTATTTTGTCATAAAAATATATAGTGGACTGCCATGATAATGACATGCTGCTAGTAGTTACTTCCACCATGAGTTTCATTAATAGCAAGTCGGTTTTGTTTATAGTTGAAAGTAAGTGTGTGGTTTGAAAATCAAACAGAAATGTTTTCTTAACTTAGAAGCCTGTTACTGCACCTGTACTGCACATTACAAAGTCTCCTAGTACTTAACCCACCCAAGCTATGAGGCAAAAATTTCAGTTAACTGTTATGGACAATTATCAATTTTCTGTAGTGATGATGGAACATTATAAAGCATTGTACTCCAGTGTATATGAAGGATACAAAAATTTTAGCAACTTCTCTGATTTTATAAAGTTGTTCTTATATGGGTGAAACTTCACTTGTTTTTAGGCTAGTGCAGGGTGTTGCTTTATTCTGTCATCATTTGTAACTATGTCACAAATAAATTGTTCCTTCTTCTGTATTTGAAGTAATGACTGTTCATAAGCTGAGGCATGGATTAAGTTGTTTCTTTGCTGTACCATTATATCTGGATGATTTTTTGTTTGGTAACCTATTATATCTGGAATGGAAGCTCACATAAGTTGAGCTGATTTTTTTCCATATGAAAGTAGAGGACCATATGGTCTGTGGCTGGGTTTTGTCTCCGACCATTGTGTCGTGATGAATTTGCAGGTACCCCAAGAGGCCCTTGAGTCTGTCGGAATGTCGATTAACTTCCGTTCCGGCAAATTCGGGTACTCCATATGTTCTATTTTTAGCAAAGGTCATGCTGAAATTTTCCATGAATTTTAGCATGACTTTGCTAAAAATAGGACATATGGGGTACTTGCGACTAATGCATGGGCCGTGGTATCGTAGTATTTAGTTAAGTAGGATCAATTGCCCCGCCATTCTTGCTGCATTAAACCATAGGTGGCAATAGAGCCAAGTGATTAGGCCCAACTTAGAATTCTCCTTAGCATCGATAAACCCTAGATGATAAACCCAACATAGGTGGCAATAGAGCCAAGTGATTAGTGCCAAGTGATTAGGCCCAACCTAGGGTGCCTCGGCATCGATAAACCCTAAATGATGAAAACTTAACTTGGCTTCTATAGGGTGCCTCGGTGTCGATGAGAACCTAAATGATGTACGCTTAGGCTTTTAGGGTGCCTCGGCGTCGACAAAACCTAAATGATGAAAGCTTAGGCTTTTAGGGTGCCTCGACGTCGACAAACCCTAAATGATAAAACCTTGGCTTTTAGGGTGCCTCGGTGTCGATACGAACCTAAATGATGAAAGTTTAGGCTTTTAGGGTGCCTCAGCGTCGACAAACCCTAAATGATAAAAGCTTAGCTTTTAGGATGCCTCGGTGTTGACAAACCCTAAATGATGTAGTTTTGAATTATGAACGTAGGATATGTCGTCATCATCATTGGACGACGAAAGTCTCCTGGCGGAGTGCGACTGGTGCCACGACGATCGAGGTCTGTGCGACATGCCTCACCTAGACGATGATCGGCGCTTCAGCATTAAGCTCAAGGAGACCTTCGAAGTTGAAACGGTACACAACGACGACAAGTGTTATTTTCATAATTAAGCATGACTTCAACTATTTCAACGTGTAATTTTCATCTTTTACAATTCGAGTATAGCTTATCCCATGCCATGCAAGACGCTATGTCTTGGAGAGGATGGATTTTGAAGACCATGAAATTTCCGAAACAAAGAAAATTCACCTAAGGACTCATCACGATGTGGACTTTGAAGTAAATCTATATAATTCTGAGAGCGTAACCCATTTTGGTTGCAAAAATTGGGAAGCATTTTGCAAGATGTATGGTTTTGATGAGGGTATGCTTATCACCATGGATCTTGGTAATCCTGACATCAACCAAGACAATATGGACATTTGGGTCCTTGTTGATACACCTCCAGTTCTACCGCTATGTGAGTTTCTCAAACATAGTTATTAGCTAATTTATATTGTTTATTTCAAAATAGTTGACAGCTTATTTCCATTGACAGCTTATTTTTATTGTTCAAAGAATGTGCAGGAGATGGTAGACAAAACCCACTACACCGATGGCTCCGAATTAACAACTTACAAGGAGAAAAATCATCTGGTCGGATTTTGTACTGACATTGAGAATTACATTATCCACAATCAAACTCCTCAACATTATGGTAAATACGTGCCACTAGTGCATGTGTTCAACTACGGTAACTACCATGGAGATACCCTGGTAAGATTTTTACTATTACGACATCCGTGCATCTTTTGCATACTTCTAAAACTAGTACATCATTGCTAACTATGAAATTATTACTATGTTTTTCAACAGATAATCCCAGAGAATTGTGTGCCTCATATGATGTATCAGAAAGGTAGTCTTAATGTTTTGAACATACAGCCAGGTCGTCCTACGAATCTCAACTGTCCATACGAGATTTCTAAAAGAATTGGAGACATGAAAATCAAAGGATGGAAAAAATGTATGGACAGTCGTAAGGAGCTTCTTGGAAGCAAAAGGAAGCGAAGCGCAAGAATTGGAGACAGGATGTTCTCCATTCTCCATAATGGAGAGTCAGGGTCTATATTGTTTTATGCAATTTTAGCTTAAATAGGGTATTTAGGTCCTGCCTAATACTGATGATCATGTGCTAAGAACAATTAAGTAGGGTTGGTTCGATGACTATCAAGATGATGATCGTATGAATTGTTATGAATAACGAGTAGAAGTTGTATGATGATGATTAGTAGGACTTGTTAGGATTACTATTACTTCCGACAAACTCGATACTCGCGGTCTCGAGACTTGTAATGTTTTATCTTTGTACGGTCTTTTGAATTCAGAGACTAATATGATGAATTCTATTCGGAGACTAATCTTCTATTGTATTCGATGAATCTGCTGTTGCTGTGTGCTACTGTCTATATTCTGTCAAATAATATATTTTGTAACCTGTGCAAAAATCAGAAAAGTAAAAAAAACCTAATATTCATACTAATGGCGCATCACTACAGAGTGCGCCATTAGTATGCCAAGTATACTAATGGCGCATCCATCCGCAGTGCGCCATTAGTGTGCCAAAGCACATGGTTAAATATGGCCCTGGGAGGCATACTAATGGCGCATGGTGTTATATACTAATGGCGCACTGGGTGGTGCGCCATTAGTATACCAGATACTAATGGCGCACCAGTGGTGCGCCATTAGTAATAAATACTAGTGGCGTGATACTAATGGTGCACCAGTGATGCGCCATTAGTAGGCAAAACTGGTGCGCCATTAGTAGGCCTTTTCCTAGTAGTGTAAGATAAGTATCAACTTGCCATGCAGATCAGGAGAGTATTGCATCTTCACGGAGTGGGATAGTTAATATAGGGATACTCTCCTCCTAGCTGACCAACAGCTTTTCTCCCACTTCTACTTCACGGGATCTCCGATCACATAGAGTGGGTTACCACTATGGACAACTCATGCGGTGGGTCTCAAACCCATCTCCATCGATGCATTATCTATCACATTACGTGATAGACCCTTTGTGAAGGGATCTGCCAAGTTTTTCGACGTCTGGAGATAATCCAGCGTAATAACTCCGGAGTTCCTCAATTTTCTGACAGATTTTAGTCTCCTCTTCACATGTCTTGAGGACTTCATATTGTTCTTCGAACTGTTTATCTTGACGATCACAGTTTGATTATCACAGTTCATCAGGATAGGGGGTATTGGTTTTTCAACCATAGGTAAGTCCATCAAGAGTTCACGAAGCCACTCTGCTTCAACAGTGGCAGTGTCCAATGCTGTGAGTTCTGCTTCCATAGTTGACCTCGTTAAGATGGTTTGCTTGCAAGACTTCCAGGAAACAGCGCCACCACCAAGTGTAAAAACATAACCACTTGCGGCCTTTATCTCATCAGCATCAGAAATCCAGTTTGAGTCACTATAACCCTCCAGTACCCTTGGATACCCGGTGTAGTGAATCCCATAGCTCACGGTGCCTTTCAAATAGCGCATAACTCTCTCAAGCGCATGCCAATGATCATCTTCCGGTTTTGACACAAACCGACTCAGCTTGCTCACAGCAAAAGAGATGTCAGGCCTCGTGGCACTCGCTAAATACATAAGCGAACCAATAATCTGAGAATACCTCAGTTGATCTCTAGCAATCTGTCGATTCTTTCGAAGCAACACACTAGCATCATATGGGTTGGAGAAGGTGTGCAGTCGCTATACCCAAAACGACTCAAGACCTTTTCCACATAGTGAGACTGAAGCAGTGTGATCCCACCATTCTCATCTCTCAACAGCTTGATGTTTAAGATAACATCAGCTACTCCTAGATCCTTCATCTCAAAACAACGAGATAAGAAATCCTTAACCTCCTTGATTAAATCAAGTTTGGTTCCAAATATCAATATGTCGTCGACATACAGACAAAGAATAACTCCTTCGCCCCTACCATAGCGATAGTACACGCACTTGTCACCATCGTTTACTACAAAGCCGGCAGCAGTTAATGTTCTTTCGAACTTCTCATGCCACTCCTTAGGAGCTTGTTTAAGGCCATATAAAGACTTTAATAACTTGCACACCTTTCCTTCCTGACCAGGTAGTACAAAACCATCTGGCTGATCCATGTAAATTTCCTCCTTCAACTCTCCATTGAGGAAAGCTGTCTTAACGTCCATTTGATGAACGAGAAGACCATGGGAGGCAGCCATTGATAGTAGCACCTGAATTGTGGTCAGTCTAGCCACGGGTGAGTAAGTATCAAAGAAGTCTTCACCTTCTTTCTGGGTATAACCCTTGGCCACAAGCCGTGCCTTGTACTTTTCAATCGTACCATCAGGTCTAAGCTTCTTCTTGAACACCCACTTACATCCTACAGGTTTGCACCCATAAGGACGGTCAGTGATCTCTCAGGTACCGTTAGCTAAGATGGAATCCATCTCGCTACATACAACTTCCTTCCAGTAGTCAGCATCAGGAGATGCATAGGCTTCTGAAATAGTCCTGGGTGTGTCATCCACGAGGTACACAATGAAATCATCACCAAAGGACTTTGCAATCCTCTGTCTCTTACTCCTCACAGGAGTTCCATTGTCACCTCAACAGGATTCTCAACGTGTTCCATCGCAATGGTGGGTTCAGGAATTACAGTGAATTCGTCACTAGATGGAGTAGGTATCTCCTGATTTGATGAACTCGACATATCCTTCATAGGAAATATGTCCTCAAAGAAAGTTGCATCATTTGACTCCATAATCGTACCAACATGCATGTCGGACACCTCAGATTTTATTATCAAAAATCTATAGCCGATGCTATGAAAAACATAGCCCAGAATAACACAATCCACGGTTTTTGGTCCAAGCTTGCGCTTCTTGGGAATTGGTATATTGACTTTCGCCAAACAACCCCAAGTACGTAGGTAAGAGAGTTTCAACCTTTTCCTTTCCCATTCCTCAAATGGAGTCATGGTCTTATGCTTTGTGGGAACCCGATTTAGGACATGACACACAGTCATTAGCGCCTCCCCCCACCATTCCTTGGATAGACCCGAAGTGTCTAACATGGTGTTAACCATATCAGTTAGAGTTCGGTTCTTTCTTTCGGCTACCCCATTTGACTGGGGTGAGTAGGGAGGCGTCCTCTCATGGATTATACCATGTTCCGCACAAAACAAATCAAATTCATTGGAAAAATACTCTCCACCACGATCGGACCTAAGCCGTTTAATTTTTTGATCAAGTTGGTTCTCTGCCTCAGCTTTATAGTTTTTGAAGAAAGTCAAAGCCTCATCTTTTGATTTCAGAAGATACACATAACAATATCTAGTGGAGTCATCAGTCAACGTCATGAAGTATCTCTTTCCACCTTTTGTCAACACGCCATTCATCTCACAAAGATCAGAATGTATAAGCTCTAGTGGCGCCAAGTCTCTTGCCTCTGCAGTCTTATGGGACTTGCGAGGTTGCTTAGCTTGCACACATACTTGGCACTTAGAGCCCTTGACAGGAGAGATTTTCGGAATTAAATTCATATTGGCTAGCCGCTTCATGCATCCAAAGTTAATATGACAAAGTCGTGAATGCCAAATATCAGACTCATTATTGTGGCAAACATTATTAATAACTTTAGTGCAAATATCTGACAAAGATAGACGGAACAAGCCTCCGCACTCATAGCCTTTTCCAACAAATTGTCCACACTTAGAAATTACAACTTTATTGGATTCGAAAACCAACTTAAAACCATCTCGACATAAATGGGAACCGCTAACGAGATTTTTATTGATGGACGACACATGCTGAACGTTCTTCAGACGCACGGTCTTCCCCGAAGTAAACTTCAGATCGACCGTACCAACACCTCGAACGATGGCATGTGACCCATTCCCCATCAGCACGGGAGAAGTCCTAGTGGCCTGGTAAGAAGAAAACATGGAGGCGTCAGCACAAACATGTACATTGGCACCGGTGTCAATTAACCAATCAGGGGATTGAAATACTGAAAGGATGGTAGGAAAAATACCGTACCCTGATTCCTTCATATCAGTATCATCGATGACGACATTAGCGGACTTGCCGCTCTTCTCATGTTCGTGCTCCTCAAAGCGGTTAGGACACTTCGGAGCCCAGTGATTAGGATCACCGCAGACATGGCAAAGTCCCTTCCCCTTCTTATGAGAATTCTTCTTGAAGTTGGTAGAATGTGATGGCTTGTTCTTTGTATCAAACTTGCCTTTGCCCCGAGTTTTGTTCTTGTTGTTTTTGAACTTGTTGGGCTGGAAGTTCTTCTTCTGTACCATGTGGGCACTAGAACCTCCCTCAGCAACTCGAGCACGTGTGTCCTTTGCTCTCGCCTTCTCTTCAACATCAAGAGTACCAATGAGATCCGCAACGGAAAACTCCTGTCTCTTGTGTTTCAGGGAAGTAGCAAAATTGTTCCACGAAGGTGGAAGCTTGGCAATGATGCCGCCGGCAACAAATTTGTCCGGCAACACACACTTGAAGTACTCAAGTTCTTTTGCGAGCGACTGTATCTCATGATCCTGCTGTACAACAGCGCGCTCATCAGTCATCTTGTAGTCATAGAATTGCTCCATGATGTACAACTCGCTGCCGGTGTTCGAGGCACCAAACTTGGCCTCGAGCGCAGCCCACATGTCCTTGCCGTTGTCAAACGACATATACGAATCCACAATTGAGTCATCAAGAACACTCAGAAGAGCGCCTTTAAAGAGGGTATCGATCTTCTCAAAAGCTTCCAGCTGTGCTGGATTAAGATCGCCCTCAGGCTTGCCCTTGGTGGCGTCATAGCAGCCCATGGTGTGAAACCAGTAGACTGCTCTCGTGCGCCACCTCTTATATTGCGCCCCCTTAAAGGCAGGCGGCTTCAGATGCGCAGCAAAACCACTCGGAGTAAATTGCCTATAATTAGGTTTTTGGATTGTTGGAAATATGAGCAAATTACTACGAGATTTAATCCGAATAAACAGAAGATAAATCATGACTACAACAACAGAGATTAAACTAATCATGTGAACTAGCATAGCAGATGAACATATCACATCTAGGGCACATACTAGAAACATGAATTCTACCACGATCTCGAACAGGAAGGATAGAATCACATACGGTGCAGCGGGAGCAACACCGCCGGCGTTGACGTTGTCACCCATGTCGTCGAGGACGAGGTTGCCGAGGTCGGGGAAGAAGTCGTCGTTCGCGAAGTCGTCGCTGCCAGCAGTCACGCGAGTGCGCTCCCCAAAAACCTGATCGCCCCTCTCCCGTACAGGATCACGAGAGGCGGGGTTCCGGAGGCCTGCTGTCCCTTCTCCCGGTGCATGCCGAAAGGAGGGATGGAGAAGACTTTCTTGGCGGCGCAATGATCTCGAACGGTGGTGAGAAACCATACGAAGTGGCGGCGGCTAGGGTAGACGTCTGCCTGACTATATAGTGTGGGCCGGGTAGGTCGTGGGAATAAACCCCACGTCCAAGTCGTCACGATCCAAAAGAATCGGAAACAGTTCAGTAATTAACGTGTCCGTTAATTATTAATTAATGACTCATTAATTTTCTCGAGCAACAAAAATATAGACAACGTGCATAGCTCTGTCCTCGGCTCGGCTCAATCCCGCAACCCGCGGTGCGTTGTGACGAGGCGAGGCGTGGCGTGGCAAGGCGAGCGAGGAGGAGGAGCGCGCGTGTAGGTCTTCTCTTTTCATGCTCATACAAGTGGTAGAAGAGCTCACCTTATAAAGAGGTGCAACTCTCTCCCAACTTTCGGGGTGGGACTAAACTTTAGCCTCACTCACTCCACTCACATGTGTGCATGAATGGTCCAAGAGAATTTCAGAATTTTAGTTGGGCTTTGGGCCAAAGGCCTACTAGAAAAATTCCAACAATCCCCCACAAAGTCTCATTGGCACATCTCATCATTTAGTTCCAAAATATTGTTTATATACCGGTGCTTAGTGGAGACTCTGAAGTTGAACTTCCACTTAGAGATTTATGTTACACTAGATCACAACTTGAATAGTGGACTATGCCTTGAACTACAAGTTTTTTGCGAGACGAGTTCCACACAAATTCTTGACCGATACTTGGCTGCCGCAAGGCTTCCCCGCGGGTGGAGCGTATACGTCATACTCCAGGGCCTTTTCATAAATTTATTAGAGAACACCCAATTCTCACAGACTGCGACGTTAATAGTCAAATTCATATAGGTGTGTTCCTCAGAAGATGTTCTGTAGGACAACATCTCTGCTTACCCGAATAAGCCACTTGGAACACATTAACACTACTAGGAAAAGGGCTATAGATGGAATTGACACTAATGGCGCACCAGACATGTGGTGCGCCATTACTATATACTAATGGCGGACCATGTGTTGGTGCGCTATTAGTGTCCAAATACTAATGGCGCACCACATCCACGGTGCGCCATTAGTAAAAAAACTTTTTTAAATTTTTTTCAAAACTACTAATGGCGCACCGTGGGAGTGGTGCGCCATTACTAGTTGACCTAGTAATGGCGCGCCACTCCCACGGTGCGCCATTAGTGAATTTTTTTTAATTTTTTTTCAAAACTACTAATGGCGCACCGTTGGAGTGGTGCGCCATTAGTAACTTGGCCACCACTTCCACCGAATGCACCCCCCCTGCGGACCGCCTTTTCAGTTTAAAAAAAATAAACAAAAATGATGGAAATGTCAAAAAAATAAAAGAAAATAAGTTTCCCATGTGATATGTGGTCTAGTTGTTGTGAAAATTTACAAATATGAATTTCGACTTTATTTGCGAAATCTCTCGAGAATTTGTAAAATGGGCATAACTTTTGCGTACGAACTCGGATGAAAAAGTTTTTTATATGAAAAATCATCTACTCAAAAAGTTACATCCGAATTCAAGCAGAAGCTTCTGTCGTACCCTTTACATGAGGATTCTTCCGCGGAAGAACAACTCATATTCGCCTTGTCACAGGGCGCCGAGCACAACCTGATGACCTATGAGGCGTACGATATCAACGGCTACACATTCTACACCGAGGACAAGGATATGAAGAGCGATGGTTATCAGAACTCCAGGGTAATGATGGAATCCTACACCGGTAACGACAAGGACAGATACTACGGAAGGATCGAGGAGATCTAGGAGCTGAGCTACGCTGGAGAGAAGGTCCCGACGTTCCGTGTCAGATGGGCCAAGAGCGTCCTAAAAGAAGACCGGTATTTCACCACCATGGTTATACCCGAAGCCAAATCAAGACCGCGGGCGCAAACGTCACCGCGAAAAATGAGCCATGGGTACTGGCTTCCCAAGTGGACCAATGCTTCTTCATTACCGACCCGTCAAAGCCCAGTCGTGTTGTCGTGAGGAGAGGCAAAAGGAAGATCATCGGAATGGATGGAGTAGCCAATGAGCAAGACTTCGACAAGTACGGCGACCCGAAGATCGAACATGACGACGACGATGAAGTAGCAACATACACCACAAGAGGAAGCAGGACCATCCTACCTAAAGGACGTCCGTTCCACAGAAGAACTCCATTTGCGAAAAAGAAGGGCAAGAAGATTATGAACAGATAGCTAGCTAAGATCGACTGTATTTAAATCGTAGTCTTCATTTCTCGGTTGTATTTCATGGGCACTTTTTGATATCATGAATATTTTTAAATTTCATGGGCACTTTTTGAATTCATGAATATTTTTTCAAATTTGATGATATTTTTTCATATTCAATATGATAAAAATATTGAATATTCATTTGGACACTCGATCTCGATCCCCCTCCATCTCGATCTCGATTCCCCCTCCATCTCGATCTCGATCCCACCCGCACCCTCCCCCGCTCCACCACCGCCGCCGCCGACCCCCCGCACCCTCCCCCGCTCCACCACCGCCGACAAGCACCCCCCGCACCCTCCCCCGCTCCACCACCGCCGACGAGCACCCCCCGCACCCTCCCCCGCTCCCCGGTGAGCTCCGCCTCCTCTCCCCTCTTCATTTTTTTAAAAATAATAATAAAAAACTGTAGACTACAATTGTTGTTAAACAACAATTATTACTGTTTTTATAAAAATATTACTGTTTCATATTCATATTCATTTTCTAAAAATTATTACATGCAACAAAAAAAATTACTTATGGCGCACCTCTGGCTGGTGCGCCATTGCTATATATATAAAAAAAGATTACTAATGGCGCACCCCTGCCTGGTGCGCCATTGCTATGTAAAAAAAAGATTACTAATGGCGCACCTCTGCCTGGTGCGCCATTGCTATGTAAAAGAAGGATTACTAATGGCGCACCGACCGCGGGTGCGCCATTAGTAAGATTCCCCCCTAGCTAATTCCATCCCTCTCGCCAGATCCCCTTCCTCCCTCTCCCTCGCCCCCTAGCTAATTCCCCCCGCTGCCCCGACCCATGCCGCCGCCGCCCCCGCGCCTCCGTCTCCGTCGCCGCCCCCACGCCTCCGCCGCCCCCGCGCCTCCGTCTCCGTCACCGCCCCCACGCCGCCGCCGCCCCCACGCCTCCGTCTCCGTCGCCGCCCCCGCGCCTCCTCGGACGCCCTCGGACGCCCGCCGATTTCCTCCGCCTCGGCCACCATCGCCACCGCTCGACGCCGAATTCGCGCCGCCTCGACTAGCTCCGGCTACCCCGAGTCGCCCTCGACCTCCCCAGTGAGCACCCGAGCCGCTTCCCCCTCTTCCCCCTCTTGATTTCCTTCTGATGTGTTCTAGGGTTAGGGGTTGGAGAATTTTGGACAAGAAAAGGGGTTGGAGAATTAATTAGCTAGGGTTGGGGGAATTAAGTAGCTAAGGAGATTATGTTTAGAGCATCAATGATGGGTGTTGATATACCTCTGGATAATTTTTATTTTATTCATGTTCTCAAGGAATTGGAATTATCCAGGGAGCAAATTAGTAAGAAAACTGAACACTGTTTAGATATTCATGACTCGAATGGA
This sequence comes from Triticum urartu, assembly GCF_056163025.1. Lineage (NCBI taxonomy): Eukaryota > Viridiplantae > Streptophyta > Magnoliopsida > Poales > Poaceae > Triticum > Triticum urartu. Next base: position 709,244,769 of record NC_141874.1, read on the forward strand.
AATGTCGCCTCCCTGTGTCTAAGTTGGCATGATACTGTAGTGGAAGAGGAGGAGAAATTTACTGTTGTTTCTAGAAGAGAGAAAAAGTCTCCTGCTAAGAGAAATGTCACTATTTCTTCTCTTACCTCCTCTTCTATACCTTGTACTAGAGGTCAGCAAAAGAATATCAGTTCTACTTTGCCCCCTAGTAGACCTGGATACTATTTCTGTTAGGAGATGGTGTTATATTAAGATGCATATATTGTTATGTTACGCAAATTGTATCATCTTGCCACTTAAGTCAGCCTTCCCTTTAAGCAGAAAATTCAGTTAGGAGCTACTAATAGGAGCTACTGTCAAAAAATTCAGTTAGGTACAGTTAGGAGCTACTGTCAAAAAAATCAGTTAGGTACAATTAGCATCATGTAAGAAAATGGCCATAATGTGCCCTGATAATGATATATTTTGTCATAAAAATATATAGTGGACTGCCATGATAATGACATGCTGCTAGTAGTTACTTCCACCATGAGTTTCATTAACAGCAAGTCGGTTTTGTTTATAGTTGAAAGTAAGTGTGTGGTTTGAAAATCAAACAGAAATGTTTTCTTAACTTAGAAGCCTGTTACTGCACCTGTACTGCACATTACAAAGTCTCCTAGTACTTAACCCACCCAAGCTATGAGGCAAAAATTTCAGTTAACTGTTATGGACAATTATCAATTTTCTGTAATGATGATGGAACATTATAAAGCATTGTACTCCAGTGTATATGAAGGATACAAAAATTTTAGCAACTTCTCTGATTTTATAAAGTTGTTCTTATATGGGTGAAACTTCACTTGTTTTTAGGCTAGTGCAGGGTGTTGCTTTATTCTGTCATCATTTGTAACTATGTCACAAATAAATTGTTCCTTCTTCTGTATTTGAAGTAATGACTGTTCATAAGCTGAGGCATGGATTAAGTTGTTTCTTTGCTGTACCATTATATCTGGATGATTTTTTGTTTGGTAACCTATTATATCTGGAATGGAAGCTCACATAAGTTGAGCTGATTTTTTTCCATATGAAAGCAGAGGACCATATGGTCTGTGGCTGGGTTTTGTCTCCGACCATTGTGTCGTGATGAATTTGCAGGTACCCCAAGAGGCCCTTGAGTCTGTCGGAATGTCGATTAACTTCCGTTCCGGCAAATTCGGGTACTCCATATGTTCTATTTTTAGCAAAGGTCATGCTGAAATTTTCCATGAATTTTAGCATGACTTTGCTAAAAATAGGACATATGGGGTACTTGCGACTAATGCATGGGCCGTGGTATCGTAGTATTTAGTTAAGTAGGATCAATTGCCCCGCCATTCTTGCTGCATTAAACCATAGGTGGCAATAGAGCCAAGTGATTAGGCCCAACTTAGAATTCTCCTTAGCATCGATAAACCCTAGATGATAAACCCAACATAGGTGGCAATAGAGCCAAGTGATTAGTGCCAAGTGATTAGGCCCAACCTAGAGTGCCTCGGCATCGATAAACCCTAAATGATGAAAACTTAACTTGGCTTCTATAGGGTGCCTCGGTGTCGATGAGAACCTAAATGATGTACGCTTAGGCTTTTAGGGTGCCTTGGCGTCGACAAAACCTAAATGATGAAAGCTTAGGCTTTTAGGGTGCCTCGACGTCGACAAACCCTAAATGATAAAACCTTGGCTTTTAGGGTGCCTCGGTGTCGATACGAACCTAAATGATGAAAGCTTAGGCTTTTAGGGTGCCTCAGCGTCGACAAACCCTAAATGATAAAAGCTTAGCTTTTAGGATGCCTCGGTGTTGACAAACCCTAAATGATGTAGTTTTGAATTATGAACGTAGGATATGTCGTCATCATCATTGGACGACGAAATTCTCCTGGCGGAGTGCGACTGGTGCCACGACGATCGAGGTCTGTGCGACATGCCTCACCTAGACGATGATCGGCGCTTCAGCATTAAGCTCGAGGAGACCTTCGAAGTTGAAACGGTACACAACGACGACAAGTGTTATTTTCATAATTAAGCATGACTTCAACTATTTCAACGTGTAATTTTCATCTTTTACAATTCGAGTATAGCTTATCCCATGCCATGCAAGACGCTATGTCTTGGAGAGGATGGATTTTGAAGACCATGAAATTTCCGAAACAAAGAAAATTCACCTAAGGACTCATCACGATGTGGACTTTGAAGTAAATCTATATAATTCTGAGAGCGTAACCCATTTTGGTTGCAAAAATTGGGAAGCATTTTGCAAGATGTATGGTTTTGATGAGGGTATGCTTATCACCATGGATCTTGGTAATCCTGACATCAACCAAGACAATATGGACATTTGGGTCCTTGTTGATACACCTCCAGTTCTACCGCTATGTGAGTTTCTCAAACATAGTTATTAGCTAATTTATATTGTTTATTTCGAAATAGTTGACAGCTTATTTCCATTGACAGCTTATTTTTATTGTTCAAAGAATGTGCGGGAGATGGTAGACAAAACCCACTACACCGATGGCTCCGAATTAACAACTTACAAGGAGAAAAATCATCTGGTCGGATTTTGTACTGACATTGAGAATTACATTATCCACAATCAAACTCCTCAACATTATGGTAAATACGTGCCACTAGTGCATGTGTTCAACTACGGTAACTACCATGGAGATACCCTGGTAAGATTTTTACTATTACGACATCCGTGCATCTTTTGCATACTTCTAAAACTAGTACATCATTGCTAACTATGAAATTATTACTATGTTTTTCAACAGATAATCCCAGAGAATTGTGTGCCTCATATGATGTATCAGAAAGGTAGTCTTAATGTTTTGAACATACAGCCAGGTCGTCCTACGAATCTCAACTGTCCATACGAGATTTCTAAAAGAATTGGAGACATGAAAATCAAAGGATGGAAAAAATGTATGGACAGTCGTAAGGAGCTTCTTGGAAGCAAAAGGAAGCGAAGCGCAAGAATTGGAGACAGGATGTTCTCCATTCTCCATAATGGAGAGTCAGGGTCTATATTGTTTTATGCAATTTTAGCTTAAATAGGGTATTTAGGTCCTGCCTAATACTGATGATCATGTGCTAAGAACAATTAAGTAGGGTTGGTTCGATGACTATCAAGATGATGATCGTATGAATTGTTATGAATAACGAGTAGAAGTTGTATGATGATGATTAGTAGGACTTGTTAGGATTAGTATTACTTCCGACAAACTCGATACTCGCGGTCTCGAGACTTGTAATGTTTTATCTTTGTACGGTCTTTTGAATTCGGAGACTAATATGATGAATTCTATTCGGAGACTAATCTTCTATTGTATTCGATGAATCTGCTGTTGCTGTGTGCTACTGTCTATATTCTGTCAAATAATATATTTTGTAACCTGTGCAAAAATCAGAAAAGTAAAAAAACCTAATATTCATACTAATGGCGCATCACTACAGAGTGCGCCATTAGTATGCCAAGTATACTAATGGCGCATCCATCCGCAGTGCGCCATTAGTGTGCCAAAGCACATGGTTAAATATGGCCCTGGGAGGCATACTAATGGCGCATGGTGTTATATACTAATGGCGCACTGGGTGGTGCGCCATTAGATACTAATGGCGCACCAGTGGTGCGCCATTAGTAATAAATACTAGTGGCGTGATACTAATGGTGCACCAGTGATGCGCCATTAGTAGGCAAAACTGGTGCGCCATTAGTAGGCCTTTTTCTAGTAGTGTAAGATAAGTATCAACTTGCCATGCAGATCAGGAGAGTATTGCATCTTCACGGAGTGGGATAGTTAATATAGGGATACTCTCCTCCTAGCTGACCAACAGCTTTTCTCCCACTTCTACTTCACGGGATCTCCGATCACATAGAGTGGGTTACCACTATGGACAACTCATGCGGTGGGTCTCAAACCCATCTCCATCGATGCATTATCTATCACATTACGTGATAGACCCTTTGTGAAGGGATCTGCCAAGTTTTTCGACGTCTGGAGATAATCCAGCGTAATAACTCCGGAGTTCCTCAATTTTCTGACAGATTTTAGTCTCCTCTTCACATGTCTTGAGGACTTCATATTGTTCTTCGAACTGTTTATCTTGACGATCACAGTTTGATTATCACAGTTCATCAGGATAGGGGGTATTGGTTTTTCAACCATAGGTAAGTCCATCAAGAGTTCACGAAGCCACTCTGCTTCAACAGTGGCAGTGTCCAATGCTGTGAGTTCTGCTTCCATAGTTGACCTCGTTAAGATGGTTTGCTTGCAAGACTTCCAGGAAACAGCGCCACCACCAAGTGTAAAAACATAACCACTTGCGGCCTTTATCTCATCAGCATCAGAAATCCAGTTTGAGTCACTATAACCCTCCAGTACCCTTGGATACCCGGTGTAGTGAATCCCATAGCTCACGGTGCCTTTCAAATAGCGCATAACTCTCTCAAGCGCATGCCAATGATCATCTTCCGGTTTTGACACAAACCGACTCAGCTTGCTCACAGCAAAAGAGATGTCAGGCCTCGTGGCACTCGCTAAATACATAAGCGAACCAATAATCTGAGAATACCTCAGTTGATCTCTAGCAATCTGTCGATTCTTTCGAAGCAACACACTAGCATCATATGGGTTGGAGAAGGTGTGCAGTCGCTATACCCAAAACGACTCAAGACCTTTTCCACATAGTGAGACTGAAGCAGTGTGATCCCACCATTCTCATCTCTCAACAGCTTGATGTTTAAGATAACATCAGCTACTCCTAGATCCTTCATCTCAAAACAACGAGATAAGAAATCCTTAACCTCCTTGATTAAATCAAGTTTGGTTCCAAATATCAATATGTCGTCGACATACAGACAAAGAATAACTCCTTCGCCCCTACCATAGCGATAGTACACGCACTTGTCACCATCGTTTACTACAAAGCCGGCAGCAGTTAATGTTCTTTCGAACTTCTCATGCCACTCCTTAGGAGCTTGTTTAAGGCCATATAAAGACTTTAATAACTTGCACACCTTTCCTTCCTGACCAGGTACTACAAAACCATCTGGCTGATCCATGTAAATTTCCTCCTTCAACTCTCCATTGAGGAAAGCTGTCTTAACGTCCATTTGATGAACGAGAAGACCATGGGAGGCAGCCATTGATAGTAGCACCTGAATTGTGGTCAGTCTAGCCACGGGTGAGTAAGTATCAAAGAAGTCTTCACCTTCTTTCTGGGTATAACCCTTGGCCACAAGCCGTGCCTTGTACTTTTCAATCGTACCATCAGGTCTAAGCTTCTTCTTGAACACCCACTTACATCCTACATGTTTGCACCCATAAGGACGGTCAGTGATCTCTCAGGTACCGTTAGCTAAGATGGAATCCATCTCGCTACATACAACTTCCTTCCAGTAGTCAGCATCAGGAGATGCATAGGCTTCTGAAATAGTCCTGGGTGTGTCATCCACGAGGTACACAATGAAATCATCACCAAAGGACTTTGCAATCCTCTGTCTCTTACTCCTCACAGGAGTTCCATTGTCACCCTCAACAGGATTCTTAACGTGTTCCATCGCAATGGTGGGTTCAGAAATTACAGTGAATACTAAGAAGACTAGGCCCGCAAGGGTCCTTTTTTCTGGTTTTTTTAGAATTTTTTTTACCGCCGTTGTTTGAATGACGCGTGTGCACGGTAGTTTCCTAGAATGTGATTTATCATATTTTTTGCTTGGGTCTGTTAGGCACGTTTGATTTTGTTGTCCTATGTGCCCTTATCTATTCACGTGTGCATCCTACCAGAAAGTTCCTCTTGTTTTTTAATTTTGACAGTACGTGTCCGTTCCAGAGTTACGTGGGTCAGTTGCGCGCCACGCGCCCCTGCATGTCGCCACGTCCACCTCACATGCAGTTGACCAGCAATTCCATCGATGACACGTTGTCTTCTAGAATTTGCTGGGATTTTGTCTCCTTCAAATTTTCTCTCTATCGTACTTTCTGGTCAAATCGTTTGCCACCGCTCCGCCGCTGTAAACACAAATAAAAAGGCCCCCGCATGTGCCCAAATGCCCAGTACTAGCCAGCGGATCGCAAGGGAGCTCCTCCACCCCAGAGGCCCAGACGCGGCCGCCTCCTTTTTCCACCGGCACCGGGATGGCGCGGCAGCCCCCTTTTTCCTCTGGCACCGGGACGACGCGGCCGCCGCCTATGCTGCTCCATCCCACCGCAACGTCGTCGCTGGCCCTAGCCACGACTTCGTCGACGCAGCGACCGGAGCGGCGGATGCAGTGCAGCCCGTATGGTGCGGCGGCGGCGGCTGAATCCATGACGGCGACAACGTCCAGCGGTTCCCGCCGGCCCAAGCAGGTCCATCTTCTCCCCCAACCCCTCTCATGGGCTCCTCGCTGTCGCCTCGACGGCTGGGCCCCCTCCGCAACCGCCGGCCACCGGCAGCAGCCCCAGGGCCGATGGCGACTTTCAGGCTGCGGCATTGCTCAACACCGGCGGCCTCCACGCCTAGCCCCAGCAAGCATCTCTCTCTCTCCCCCCGTTCTTCTTCTATGCTGTGCCAGTACGTACCACGGTGGCCATCCGTTGCCCAGGCCTGTCCATGCATTGCAGGTACTCATACTTCTCTTCTTCCTGAATAGATGCTCTTCTGGCATCCACTGCTTTTCTTTGATTTAACCCCTATAATTTTTCATCTTCGGTTGTGCAGATTTTTGTGTATGTGACTTTAAGGTGTTTGATGAAAATCAAGCAGGGTAGGAAAAGATTTATTTCTGTTTATACTCTTTTGTGTAATCAAATATTTCTTTTTCTTCTGCTGGGTGGTTGGGGGTTTGTTTTGGGATGTTCCATTGAATTTGAGAAGACTTTTCATGCTTATTTGGAGGCACCAGGGTCAACTAATTCTGATCCTAGCATAAGTATACTCAAAGGGAGTATTAATTAGGCACAGTCTGTCTAGAGCATTGCACTGTGTTTTTGCTTTGCTAATACTGATGTGTAAGTCAAGAATGTGCGAGTGTATTGACCTTTCTCTTTTGAATAAAGAGATGTGTAAACAACAAACTGATTCATAAACGTACAAATTTTGTTCACTAGATACACTGCATGTTCAACACAGATGATCATCAGTGATATGACAGGGTCAACTATTTTCCTAATAATTAGTGGTTATTTCCTATGAGGGAGCCTTTCTACATCTCACGTAGCAGATCTTCTTCGCAACTCTCTTGCTCTTTCATAAGAAGCTATACTTTGCAAGGGTCTCAAAGAAAAAAGTCTGTATTCAACAGACAGTAGATAGACATTTTGAAGCATCATTTTCGAATATAAATTGGTTTTCTTTATACTCTGGAGATATTACCTCTCTCAACTCTTATCATATAGCAGAGACTGAATGATCCTAACGGCAAGATGTCGACATAGTATCCAGGTCTCAGTATACACACTAAAAAAGAGCAGTTGTTTCCCACTCATCCTTTCAACAACCGCAACTATTTTCCAACTTTTTGAGTGACATAGAATTCTATGTTCTGTTTGATTCCTTGCAACCAACAAAAAAGATTGGCTACACTCTATTGTTTGTTCTATATTTTCATTCTTGCTTTTCCTTCGGCTACCTCAACCAGAAAGGGGGAGAAGTGGGTAGCTAGCTTTTTTCAAGTCCAGCAGAATTTATCATTGATCTATGCATGATTGAACACCAATTGCGGCATTCATTGTGTACTACTACAGTCTTATTGTTGAGATGGTTCTCTTACATTGGTTGAACAAGCTGTGCATTATTGAGTAATGCTGAATGGAACTATCTATTTCTTTTGCCGATGGTGAAGGAATTACTGATCTCAATTTGCCTGCAAGCTTCATGGACTGCTCTGAGTTGAGTGCCAACTGCTAAGGTACTATCCTAATATATATAAGATTTCCCATCGGAAACTTGAAATCGTAGGGTATACCAAACTGTTGCATTATGGCCATTCGGTTCATTTTATTTGCATTAATGTATGAAGTCTTTTCTCTCGGTGTTGGAAGACAAACTGAAAAATGTTCCCTCTATTTACAGTTATGTTCACTTTAGATATATGAAAATCTTTGATTTATTTTGTCAATTGTGTTCTTCATCAGATGTTGTTCTTAAAAGGTTGCTGATTACACCTAGAGAGATCCTCCTATAAAAGTAGAGTTGCGCTCTTTCACGCACATCACCCGTGGATCTCAGTGGATCTAGATAGGCAACATTCAGATTGCGAAAAACATAATTTACCTGCTATTCTTTCTGGCCAACAATAATCTTCCCGGTGACTAATATATATATATATATGATTCTTGGGCTCATCACAAGATTATAGTGGGCATGTGCATTTTCTGCAAGGGAAGATCATAGAACACATGTAACTTGGTTCTATCTGAAACAAAGAAACTATACACTAGATAAAATGATTAGTCTCTGAAGGGTTAAGCTTATTTTTGGTTAATCTACTGCTTCAAGTTTGCTTCATCAAATGATGCCTTTTTTGGCCATTTTAATATTTTACGTTATGGCATTCCATGATAGTTTGCCCACTTATTCTGTAGCCACCCTTTCTGATGACCAAATCATGATATTACTTTGTTTTTCCTTTTGATACGTGTGTGAATTTTCGCAGCACTAAACAACAATGCATGAATACAACATAAGATATGACAGTAAGGTTTGCTTACCCTTGGTGATCATCCAAGAGTTGATGTTTTCTCTCTGAATTGGGAACAATAGTCCAACTAAATAAATATGGACGCTTTTGCATAGGCGGTTCTTATAAACAAATAATTATAGTATGATTATTTATTTTGTGCACCTGCAAGATGCTATTACTTGTCCTATAGGATTGATTAATTGGCTTGGAATTACAGAGGGATAATTATCTTACTCGGATCTGGACTATAACTTTTTTGGTTTCAGGTATGCAGAATTATGGCTTTTTGTAACCTGGGTGGTTAGTAGATTAGATTTAGCAGAGCTTTTCAAATCTGTTCAAACATCTCAGTGGATCAGATCTATGTATTTATTGTTTATTTAAATATCATTGTCCTTTTAAAAGGAAATGTACCATTTTTCGTTTAAGTTTGTTGACCAAGGTTGTCAAAGTAGTAAACTCAGCCACTGTGGCATGATCAACTTTTATGAGCAACTTCTTTATACTGGGCAAATCAAATGTAGGTCCAAGTGGCTTCGCGACAGGGTTTTGAAACACTGCTTGTGGGTGACCATGGGATGCCCGTAGGAGGGACAAATAAACATAGCATACAGAGAAATAATTGATTCATCACAAGTACATGCAGTCTTTCTTTGGTCATACATGCAGTTTAAGTTTTCTTGGCAGGCCATTTTACTCAATTTAATTATCTTATTTTCATTTGAGAACATCTTAATGTTCTCGCTTTGTACTGGTAAAGGAATGCAAGTGTTGGTATTCTGGTTATATTGATGTTTTTGCCGTCAGTACAACATTGCCATGTACTGATATATATGGGATAATAAGCTTCAGTGTATGGAGCTGTTGTTAACTTCTGCTCCCATCATGCACGGCGTTTTCCCTTGATGTATAGCTGCACTTATTAGCAATGTGTGTCACCTGTTAGCGATGTACACAGTGATTTCCGCAATTCTTACGGGAGAGTCACCTCTGTTTAATGCACCTGTTTCAGTAGAAGCACAAACAGCCCTCCATGAAAACTTCTACAGTTTTATGTTTACGTCACAATACAGAGACATGAGTTTTTATAATTAAGTTGGGACATAAGTTTTAGTATAGTTTCTGATTGTATCTTCAATGACTTGTTGGACAGCCGTACTTTCTAGCATATCAACCTGATACAAACTCTTATATTGATGTAACAACTGTTTCCCTAAGAAGACTCTTATATTGGTTGCAGTTGCCTGTACTTGAGTCGTCTATGGTGTAGTGTAACTAGATCTAATGAATGACTTGGCAGCGAATTAAGTCTTGGGACGAGTTACCAAGCATTATATAAAAAACAAATAGCTTATCAATCCATGTAGTGCGGCGTGCCGCCGCGCACTACCCGTTAGTTCCTCACTAGATGGAGTAAGTATCTTCTGATTTGATGAACTCGACATATCCTTAATATGTCCTCAAAGAAAGTTGCATCATTTGACTCCATAATCGTACCAACATGCATGTTGGATATTTTAGATTTTATTATCAAAAATTTATAGCCGATGTTATGAAAAACATAGCCCAGAATAACACAATCCACGGTTTTTGGTCCAAGCTTGCGCTTTTTGCGAATTGGTATATTGACTTTCGCCAAATAATCCCAAATACGTAGGTAAGAGAGTTTGAACCTTTTCCTTTCCCATTCCTTAAATGGAGTCATGGTCTTATGCTTTGTGGAAACCCGGTTTAGTACATGACACGCAGTCATTAGCGCCTCCCCCACCATTCCTTGGATAGATCCGAAGTGTCTAACATAGTGTTAACCATATTAGTTAGAGTTTGGTTTTTTTTTGACTACCCCATTTGATCGGGGTGAGTAGAGAGGCGTCGTCTCATGGATTATACCATGTTCCGCACAAAACAGATCAAATTCATTGGAAAAATACTCTCCACCACGATCGGATCTAAGCCGTTTAATTTTTTGATCAAGTTGGTTCTCTGCCTCAGCTTTATAGTTTTTGAAAAAAGTCAAAGCCTCATCTTTTGATTTCAGACGATACACATAACAATATCTAGTGGAGTCATCAGTCAACATCATGAAGTATCTCTTTTCACCTTTTGTCAACACGCCATTCATCTCACAAAGATCAGAATGTATAAGCCCTAGTGGCGCCAAGTCTCTTGCCTCTGCAGTCTTATGGGACTTGCGAGGTTGCTTAGCTTGCACACATACTTGGCACTTAGAGCCCTTGACAGGAGAGATTTTTGGAATTAAATTCATATTGGTTAGCTGCGTCATGCATCCAAAGTTAATATGACAAAGTCGTGAATGCCAAATATCAGACTCATTATTGTGGCAAACATTATTAATAACTTTAGTGCAAATATCTGACAAAGATAGACGGAACAAGCCTCCGCACTCATAGCCTTTTCCAACAAATTGTCCACACTTAGAAATTACAACTTTATTGGATTTGAAAACCAACTTAAAACCATCTCGACATAAATGGGAACCGCTAACGAGATTCTTATTGATGGACGACACCTCGATGCCCTCCGCGCCGCCCTCCTCGCCGCCTTCGACCTCGTCATCAGAGGAGAGCACGATAACCTCGCCGCCCTCCGTGCTGGCAAAGATCATCCGCTCCACCTCCACGAGCTTCGGGTGCTGCGGCGGAGCTCTTGCATGTAGGCCTCGTCGGTGGCCTCGGCCTCGAGGCGCTCCCACACCTGGCTGTCCTCCTGCACCATAGCCGAGCTCACCACCCTGGCTCCAGTGGGACGAGGTTGACCCAATGTGCGCCGAAGGAGAAATTGAGCCTAGTTGCCGTGCCATGGTACCGGACCTACCAGCGGTCGTACTCCATGGCCGCAAGCTCGGTCGTGTGAAAACTACCGAGCCACCGGCGGGTGTGGGTCTCCCGATCCGTAATCTTGGTGACCCACGTCCCCCACCGCCACTGCCAGACCCCGAGGTAGGACCTCATCGGTAGCCGGGCCCGAGGGAGGACGGAGAAGTCCTCAAACCAGTGTAGGGCATGGCGGCGGGTGGATCGGGTGACCGGCGATGGTGGATCGATAAAGAGCCCACGGAGGATGACGGGGACACCTCGGCGCCCCCCTCGCGAGCGTCGGGCGAAGATGCCATGATAAACCTCTTTTGGGCCATTAACTCCTTGAGCTCCCTGACACACATACAGAAGTTGAGGATGGAGGTGGCAGCGGTGATGGTTTCAAGCGAGGGAGGGGTGGTGTGTGTATGTGTGAGAGGAGGTTTTGAGGAAATACCGTGGCAAGTGAAAATTTTACTAGGCGAGAGTAAAATGCCGGGCTACTGAAAATTTAAGATTGCGAGGCATGCAGAGGCGGGAGTAAAATGCTGAGGCCACTAAAAATTTGGATCAAGGGCGCACGAACCGGGATAAATGCACCCATTGGTCCCAGTTCTGGACTGAACGGGACTAATGGGCTTACCCGGCCTGGACCAAAGCCCCCTTTTCTACTAGTGTAACTGAAATTGCAAGGCTTAAGTGATGTGCATTACCGAGATGGCCCAGAGATACCTCTCCGACGATCAGAGTGACAAATCCTAATCTCGAAATACGTCAACCCAACATGTACCTTTGGAGACACCTGTAGAGTACCTTTATAATCACCCAGTTACGTTGTGACGTTTGGTAGCACACAAAGTGTTCCTCCGGCACACGGGAGTTACATAATCTCATAGTCATAGGAACATGTATAAGTCATGAAGAAAGCAATAGCAACATACTAAACGATCAGATGCTAAGCTAATGGAATGGGTCATGTCAATCAGATCATTCAACTAATGATGTGATCCCGTTAATCAAATGACAACTCTTTGTCAATGGTTAGGAAACATAACCATCTTTGATTAACAAGCTAGTCAAGTAGAGGCATACTAGTAACATTCTGTTTGTCTATGTATTCACACATGTATTATGTTTCCGGTTAATACAATTCTAGCATGAATAATAAACTTTTATCATGATATAAGGAAATAAATAATAACTTTATTATTGCCTTTAGGGCATATTTCCTTCAGTCTCCCACTTGCACTAGAGTCAATAATCTACTTCACATCGCCATGTGATTCAACACTAATAGTTCACATCACCATGTGATTAACACCCATAGTTCACATCGTCATGTGACCTATACCCATAGGGTTAGAGTCAGTAATCTAGTTCACATTGTTTATGTGATTAACACCCAAAGAGTACTAAGGTGTGATCATGTTTTGCTTGTAAGATAATTTTAGTCAACGGGTCTGTCACATACAGATTCGTAAATATTTTGCGAATTCTATGTCTACAATGCTCTACACGGAGCTACTCTAGCTAATTTCTCCCACTTTCAATATGTATCTAGATCGAGACTTAGAGTCATCCAAATCTATGTCAAAACTTGCATCGACGTAACTTTTTACGACGAACCTTTTGTCACCTCCATAATCGAGAAACATATCCTTATTCCACTAAGGATAATTTTGACCGCTGTGCATTGATCTACTCCTAGATCACTATTGTACTCCCTCTCTTAACACAGTGTATGGTATACAATAGATCTGGTACATAGCATGGCATACTTTATAGAACCTATGACTGAGGCATAGGGAATGACTTTCATTCTCTTTCTATCTTCTGCCGTGGTCGGGCTTTGAGTCTTACTCAACTTCACACCTTGTAACATAGGCAAGAAACTTTTTCTTTGACTGTTCCATTTTGAACTACTTCAAAATCTTGTCAAGGTATGTACTCATTGAAAAACTTATCAAGCGTCTTGATCTATCTCTATAGATCTTGATACTCAATATGTAAGCAGCTTCACCGAGGTCTTTCTTTGAAAAACTCCTTTCAAACACTCCTTTTTATGCTTTGCAGAATAATTCTACATTATTTCCGATCAATAATATGTCATCCACATATACTTATCAGAAATGTTGTAGTGCTCCCACTCACTTTCTTGTAAATACAGGCTTCACCGCAAGTCTGTATAAAATTATATGCTTTGATCAACTTATCAAAGCGTATATTCCAACTCCGAGATGCTTGCACCAGTCCATAAATGGATCGCTGGAGCTTGCATATTTTGTTAGCACCTTTAGGATTGACAAAACCATCTTGTTGCATCACATACAACTCTTCTTTAATAAATCCATTAAGGAATGCAGTTTTGTTTATCCATTTGCCAGATTTCATAAAATGCGGCAATTGCTAACATGATTCGGACAGACTTTAAGCATAGATACGAGTGAGAAAATCTCATCGTAGTCAACACCTTGAACTTGTTGAAAAACTTTTGCGACAATTCTAGCTTTGTAGATAGTAACACTACTATCAGCGTCCGTCTTTCTCTTGAAGATCCATTTACTTTCTATGGCTTGCCGATCATCGGGCAAATCCATCAAAGTCCATACTTTGTTCTCATACATGGATCATATCTCAGATTTCATGGCCTCAAACCATTTCGCGGAATCTGGGCTCATCATCGCTTCCTCATAGTTCGCAAGTTCGTCATGGTCTAGTAACATGACTTCTAGAACAGGATTACCGTACCACTTTGGTGCGGATCTCACTCTGGTTAACCTACGAGATTCGATAGTAACTTGATCTGAAGTTACATGATCATCATCATTAGCTTCCTCATTAATTGGTGTAGTAGTCACAAGAACAGATTTTTGTGATGAACTACTTTCCAATAAGGAAGAAGGTACTATTACCTTATCAAGTTTTCTACTTTCCTCCCACTCACTTCTTTCGAGAGAAACTCCTTCTCTGGAAAGGATCCATTCTTAGCAACGAATGTCTTGCCTTCATATCTGTGATAGGAGGTGTACCCAACAGTTTTCTTTGGGTATCCTATGAAGACATATTTCTCCGATTTGGTTTTGAGCTTATCAGGATGAAACCTTTTCATATAAGCATCACAATCCCAAACTTTAAGAAACGACAACTTTGGTTTCTTGCCAAACCACAGTTCAGATTGTGTCCTCTCAACGGACTTAGATGGTGCCCTTTTAAACGTGAATGCAGCTATCTCTAATGCATAACCCCAAAACGATAGTGGCAGATCAGTAAGAGACATCATAGATCGCACTATATCTAATAAAGTACGGTTATGACGTTCGGACACACCATTACACTATGGTGTTCCAGTTGGCGTGAGTAGTGAAACTATTTCACATTGTTTTAATTGAAGACCAAACTCGTAAATCAAATATTTGTCTCCGCGATCAGATCGTAGAAACCTTATTTTTCTTGTTACGATGATTTTCCACTTCACTCTGAAATTCTTTGAACTTTTCAAATGTTTCAGACTTATGTTTCATCAAGCAGATATACCCATATCTGCTCAAATCATATGTGAAGGCCAGAAAATAACGATATCCGCCGCAAGCTTCAACACTCATCGGATCGCATACATCAGTATGTATTATTTCCAATAAGTCAGTTGCTCGCTCCATTGTTCCGGAGAACGGAGTCTTTAGTCATCTTGCCTATAAGGCATGGTTTGCAAGCATCAAGTGATTCATAATCAAGTGATCCAAAATCCCATCAGCATGGAGTTTCTTCATGCGCTTTACACCAATATGACCTAAATGGCAGTGCCACAAATAAGTTGCACTATCAGTATTATTTCAATATTATGAATATGTGTATCACTACGATCAAGATCCAATGAACTATTTTTCATTGGGTGTGTAACCATATAAGGTTTTATTCATGTAAACAGAACAACAATTTATTCTCTTACTTAAATGAATAACCGTATTATAATAAACATGATCAAATCATATTCATGCTCAACGCAAACACCAAATAACACTTATTTAGGTTCAACACTAATCCCGAAATTATAGGGAGTGTGCAATGATGATCATATCAATCTTGGAACCACTTCCAACACACATCGTCACTTCACCCTTAACTAGTCTCTGTTTATTCTGCAACTCCCGTTTCGAGTTACTAATCTTAGCAACTGAACTAGTATCAAATACTGAGGGGTTGCTATAAACACTTGTAAAGTACACATCAATAACATGTATATCAAATATACTTATGTTCACTTTGCCATCCTTCTTATCCGCCAATCACTTGGGGTAGTTCTGCTTCCAGTGACCAGTCCCTTTGCAGTAGAAGCACTTAGTCTCAGGCTTAGGATCAGACTTGGGCTTCTTCACTTGAGCAGCAACTTGCTTGCCGTTCTTCTTGAAGTTCCCCTTCTTCCCTTTGCCCTTTTCTTGAAACTAGTGGTCTTGTTAACCATCAACACTTGATGTTTTTCTTGATTTCTACCTTCGTTGATTTCAGCATCACGAAGAGCTTGGGAGTTGTTTCCGTTATCCCTTGCATATTATAGTTCATCACGAAGTTCTACTAACTTGGTGATGGTGACTAGAGAATTCTGTCAATCACTATCTTATCTGGAAGATTAACTCCCACTTGATTCAAGCGATTGTAGTACCCAGACAGTCTGAGCACATGCTCAATAGTTGAGCGATTCTCCTCCATCTTTTAGCTATAGAACTTGTTGGAGACTTCATATCTCTCAACTCGGGTATTTTCTTGAAATATTAACTTCAACTCCTCGAACATCTCATATGGTCCATGACGTTCAAAACGTCTTTGAAGTCCCGATTCTAAGCCATTAAGCATGGTGCACTTAATCTATCAAGTAGTCATCATATTGAGCTAGCCAAACGTTCATAACGTCTGCATCTGCTCCTGCAATAGGTCTGTCACCTAGCGGTGCATCAAGGACATAATTCTTCTGTGCAGCAATGAGGATAAACCTCAGATCACGGATCCAATCCGCATCATTGCTACTAACATCTTTCAACACAATTTTCTCTAGGAACATATCAAAATAAACACAGGGAAGCAACAACGCGAGCTATTGATCTACAACATAATATGCAAAATACTACCAGGACTTAGTTCATGATAAATTTAAGTTCAATTAATCATATTACTTAAGAACTCCCACTTAGATAGACATCCCTCTAATCCTCTAAGTGATTACGTGATCCAAATCAACTAAACCATGTCCGATCATCACGTGAGATGGAGTAGTTTCATTGGTGAACATCACTATGTTGATCATATCTACTATATGATTCAAGCTCGACCTTTCGGTCTCTGTGTTCCGAGGCCATATCTGCATATGCTTGGCTCGTCAAGTATAACCTGAGTATTCCGCGTGTGCAACTGTTTTGCACCCGTTGTATTTGAACGTAGAGCCTATCACACCCGATCATCACGTGGTGTCTCAGCACGAAGAACTTTCGCAACGGTGCATACTCAGGGAGAACACTTCTTGATAATTTAGTGAGAGATCATCTTATAATGCTACCGTCAATCAAAGCAAGATAAGATGCATAAAAGATAAACATCACATGCAATCAATATAAGTGATATGATATGGCCATCATCATCTTGTGCCTGTGATCTCCATCTCCGAAGCACCGTCATGATCACCATCGTCACCAGCGTGACACCTTGATCTCCATCGTAGCATCGTTGTCGTCTTGCCAACCTTATGCTTCCACGACTATCGCTACCGCTTAGTGATAAAGTAAAGCATTACAGCACGATTGCATTGCATACAATAAAGCGACAACCATATGGCTCCTGCCAGTTGCCGATAACTCGGTTACAAAACATGATCATCTCATACAATAAAATTCAGCATCATGTCTTGACCATATCACATCACAACATGCCCTGCAAAAACAAGTTAGACGTCCTCTACTTTGTTGTTGCAAGTTTTACGTGGCTGCTACGGGCTTAAGCAAGAACCAATCTTACCTACGCATCAAAACCACAACGATAGTTTGTCAAGTTGGTGCTGTTTTAACCTTCGCAAGGACCGGGCGTAGCCACACTCGGTTCAACTAAAGTTGGAGAAACTGTCACCCGCAAGCCACCTATGTGCAAAGCACGTCGGGAGAACCAGTCTCGCGTAAGCGTACGCGTAATGTCGGTCCGGGCCGCTTCGTCCAACAATACCGCCGAACCAAAGTATGACATGCTGGTAAGAAGTATGACTTATATTGCCCACAACTCACTTGTGTTCTACTCGTGCATATAACATCAACACATAAAACCTAGGCTCGGATGCCACTGTTGGGGAACGTAGTAATTTCAAAAAATTTCCTACGCACACGCAAGATCATGGTGATGCATAGCAACGAGAGGGGAGAGTGTGATCTACGTACCCTTGTAAATCGACAGCGGAAGCGTTAGCACAACGCGGTTGATGTAGTCGTACGTCTTCACGGCCCGACCGATCAAGCACCGAAACTACGGCACCTCCGAGTTTTAGCACACGTTCAGCTCGATGACGATCCCCGGACTCCGATCCAGCAAAGTTTCGGGGAAGAGTTCCGTCAGCACGACGGCGTGGTGACGATCTTGATGTACTACCGTCGCAGGGCTTCGCCTAAGCACCGCTACAATATTATCGAGGATTATGGTGGAAGGGGGCACCGCACACGGCTAAGAATATGATCACGTGGATCAACTTGTCTGTTTCTGGGGTGCCCCTGCCTCCGTATATAAAGGTTCAAGAGAGGAGGAGGCCGGCCGGCCCCTATGGCGCGCCAAGGAGGAGTCCTCCTCCTAGTAGGAGTAGGACTCCTACTAGGAGGGGGAAAGAAGTGGGGAGGGAGAAGGAAAGGGGGGTGCCGCCCCCCTCCTAGTCCAATTCAGACCAGGGAGGAGGAGGCGCGCGGCCCACCTTTGGCTGCCCCTCTCTCTCTCCACTAAGGCCCATATGGCCCATTACTTCTCCCGGGGGGGTTCCGGTAACCCTCCGGCTTTCCGGTTTTCTCCGAAATCACCCAGAACACTTCCGGTGTCCGAATATAGCCGTCCAATATATCAATCTTTATGTCTCGACCATTTCGAGCCTCCTCGTCATGTCCGTGATCACATCCGGGACTCCGAACAACCTTCGGTACATCAAAACGTATAAACTCATAATATAACTGTCATCGAAACCTTAAGCGTGCGGACCCTACGGGTTCGAGAACAATGTAGACATGACCGAGACATGTCTCCGGTCAATAACCAATAGCGGGACCTGGATGCCCATATTGGCTCCCACATACTCTACGAAGATCTTTATCGGTCAGACCGCATAACAACATACGTTGTTCCCTTTGTCATCGGTATGTTACTTGCCCGAGATTCGATCGTCGGTATCCAATACCTAGTTCAATCTCGTTACCGGCAAGTCTCTCTACTCGTTCTGTAATACATCATCTCGCAACTAACTCATTAGTTGCATTGCTTGCAAGGCTTAAGTGATGTGCATTACCGAGATGGCCCAGAGATACCTCTCCGACGATCGGAGTGACAAATCCTAATCTCGAAATACGTCAACCCAACATGTACCTTTGGAGACACCTGTAGAGTACCTTTATAATCACCCGGTTACGTTGTGACGTTTGGTAGCACACAAAGTGTTCCTCCGGCACACGGGAGTTACATAATCTCATAGTCATAGGAACATGTATAAGTCATGAAGAAAGCAATAGCAACATACTAAACGATCGGATGCTAAGCTAATGGAATGGGTCATGTCAATCAGATCATTCAACTAATGATGTGATCCCGTTAATCAAATGACAAATCTTTGTCAATGGTTAGGAAACATAACCATCTTTGATTAATGAGCTAGTCAAGTAGAGGCATACTAGTGACATTCTGTTTGTCTATGTATTCACACATGTATTATGTTTCCGGTTAATACAATTCTAGCATGAATAATAAACTTTTATCATGATATAAGGAAATAAATAATAACTTTATTATTGCCTCTAGGGCATATTTCCTTCAGGTCTTCCCCGAAGTAAACTTCAGATCGACCGTACCAACACCTCGAACGATGGCATGTGACCCATTCCCCATCAGCACGGGAGAAGTCCTAGTGGCCTGGTAAGAAGAAAACATGAAGGCGTCAGCACAAACATGTACGTTGGCACTGGTGTCAATTAACCAATCAGGGGATTGAAATACTGAAAGGATGGTAGGAAAAATACCGTACCCTGATTCCTTCATATCAGTATCACCGATGACGACATTAGCGGACTTGCCGCTCTTCTCATGTTCGCGCTCCTCAAAGCGGTTAGGACACTTCGGAGCCCAGTGATTAGGATCACCATAGATATGGCAAAGTCCCTTCCCCTTCTTATGAGAATTCTTCTTGAAGTTGGTAGAATGTGATGGCTTGTTCTTTGTATCAAACTTGCCTTTGCCCTGAGTTTTGTTCTTGTTGTTTTTGAACTTGTTGGGCTGGAAGTTCTTCTTCTGTACCATGTGGGCACTAGAACCTCCCTCAGCAACTCGAGCACGTGTGTCCTTTGCTCTCGCCTTCTCTTCAACATCAAGAGTACCAATGAGATCCGCAACGGAAAACTCCTGTCTCTTGTGTTTCAGGGAAGTAGCAAAATTGTTCCACGAAGGTGGAAGCTTGGCAATGATGCCCCCGGCAACAAATTTGTCCGGCAACACACACTTGAAGTACTCAAGTTCTTTTGCGAGCGACTGTATCTCATGAGCCTGCTGTACAACAGCGTGCTCATCAGTCATCTTGTAGTCATAGAATTGCTCCATGACATACAACTCGCTGCCGGCGTCCGAGGCACCAAACTTGGCCTCGAGCGTAGCCCACATGTCCTTGCCGTTGTCAAAGGACATATACGAATCCACAATTGAGTCATCAAGAACACTCAGAAGAGCGCCTTTAAAGAGGGTATCGATCTTCTCAAAAGCTTCCAGCTGTGCTGGATTAAGATCGCCCTCAGGCTTGCCCTTGGTGGCGTCATAGCAGCCCATGGTGTGAAACCAGTAGACTGCTCTCGTGCGCCACCTCTTATATTGCGCCCCCTTAAAGGCAGGCGGCTTCAGATGCGCAGCAAAACCACTCGGATTAAATTGCCTATAATCAGGTTTTTGGATTGTTGGAAATATGAGAAAATTACTACGAGATTTAATCCGAATAAACAGAAGATAAATCATGACTACAGCAACATAGATTAAACTAATCATGTGAACTAGCATAGCAGATGAACAGATCACATCCAGGGCACATACTAGAAACATGAATTCTACCACGATCTCGAACAGGAAGGATAGAATCACATACGGTGCAGCGGGAGCAACACCGCCGGCGTTGACGTTGTCACCCATGTCGTCGAGGACGAGGTTGCCGAGGTCGGGGAAGAAGTCGTCGTTCGCGAAGTCGTCGCTGCCAGCAGTCGCGCGAGTGCGCTCCCCAAAAATCTGATCGCCCCTCTCCCGTACAGGATCACGAGAGGCGGGGTTCCGGAGGCCTGCTGTCCCTTCTCCCGGTGCACGCCGAAAGGAGGGATGGAGAAGACTTGCTTGGCGGCCCAATGATCTGGAATGGTGGTGAGAAACCATACGAAGCAGCGATGGCTAGGGTAGACGTCTGCCTGACTATATAGTGTGGGCCGGGTAGGTCGTGGGAATAAACCCCACGTCCGAGTCGTCACAATCCAAAAGAATCGGAAACGGTTCAGTAATTAACGCGTCCGTTAATTATTAATTAATGACTCATTAATTTTCCCGAGCAGTAAAAATATAGACAACGTGCATAGCTCTGTCCTCGGCTCAATCCCGCAACCCGCGGCGCGTCGTGACGAGGCGAGGCGAGGCGAGGCGAGGCGAGGCGTGGCGTGGCGAGCGAGGAGGAGGAGCGCGCGTGTAGGTCTTCTCTTCTCATGCTCATACAAGTGGTAGAAGAGCTCACCTTATAAAGAGGTGCAACTCTCTTCCAACTTTCGGGGTGGGACTAAACTTTAGCCTCACTCACTCCACTCACATGTGTGCATGAATGGGCCAAGAGAATTTCAGAATTTTATTTTGGCTTTGGGCCAAAGGCCTACTAGCAAAATTCCAACATTCCTATGAGCACCTTCAAAAGACTGAGCTGACATATCATCTTGAGATTTACAAAATCGTTATTTTCTACTAATATACATCCACAACTTTTCGGCCACAATAAGTTTGCTCCGTCGAGATGAAGTTTCAGAGGAGATAACGAGCTTTATTCACGGCATGCCGCCGATCGATGCAGCCGGAGCAAGACTTCCACACTTTCAATAATTTAAATGTATTTTTAATTTTGGAAATGTTCTTTAAGTTTCTTTAAGGGTACATACTACTCTCTTCTTTCTATAATATAAGAGCGTTTTTGACACTACATTACTAGTGTTAAAAATGCTTTTATATTATAGAATGGAGGAAGTACATACTTACCCGCCAAAAAAATATACTTTCTCCGTCTGAAATTATTTATCAAAGATGTATTTTAATTTTAGATATATTCATTCTTATATATTTCCATGACAAATAATTTTGAACGGAGCGAGTAATATTTGGCCTTTGAGAAAAAAACATACCATAAAACGCAACATGAATAAAATCGGGGCTAGCAGGGTATGCTGGTTTGACCTTTCGGGCGATGTAGGGACGAAACAAACTCACAGATTCTCTAGGAGAGTTATTAAAAAAGTATCTGAAATATCCAGGCGAGAACATGAACGAAAATAGACAGCCTATATGCTGGTGCTCCCGGGGTCGATATCAGAATATCGTTTCGTTGCACGTATGCGCAAGGACTTTTGAAGTTGCGTGGCGCAAGGACTTTTGAAGTTGCGTGGCGAACTGCACATCCAAGGATAACGATTCTGCGTCGACGTGGACGTCAGGACAGGGTCAAGTGGCTGTTGGGAGTGACCAGGGGACTGCGTGACACTTGTTTGTTGGGTGACAGGATTGTTTCTGTCGGCATCGATGTGGGATTCCTTCCTGCAAAAGTAATAGAAATTGGCACTATACACGCACACGGGCAACAATTCATCTTCTTTCAAAAGAAAAAAAAAACTTCCGATCCATTCAAACAAGGGAATCTTCAGCCGGTCGCACGCCTCATCACGCGCCCAGCGAGCGTAGTGGGCCACACCTCCTTTTTTTGTGGGCCCATGTAACCATCCTTCCTCCTCCCCTGATCCAATCTCCCCCTTTTCACCTCAATGCCGCGAGCTCACCCTCCGTTCGCCACTGCCAAGCTGCGTGCCTCCACCGCCGCCTCCCCGCGCTCCGTCCCCACCCCCACCCCGCTCCTCCGCCGACAACGATGCTGCGTTTTTGTTGCAACTGGTCTTGAGGAAGCTAGCACCGACGCTCGATTTTGTTGCAACCAGGACGACGACGAGCGTCGCCGGCGGCGATGGCGCCCGACTTTTGCTACAACCAGATGTTTTCAAGTGTAAAATGTTGCAACCGGCGAAAACAAAAGCTGGAACGGGCATTCACGTTTGCTGGAAGCGTTTTTCGATTTTGCTTCAACCACCTCCCGGAGCTCTTGACACCCTCGCCGGCGATGCTGTAAAATGTTACAACCGACCAAACAAAAGCTGGAACGGGTGTTCAATTTTGCTGGAAGCGTTTGTCGATTTTGCTTCAACCAACCCCCGTAGCTCTGATTTTGTTGCAACCGGCAACCTGCAAAGCTTCCACCTGTGAGTTTTTTTGCTTCAATGGCGACAGATGGAAGTGGCGACCAGGGATACAGCGCCGATGCGAGCGGCATGCACCTGGCGGCGAGGGTCGGCGAGGGCGCCTGGGCGCGCACCTGGTGTTGCAACCATGGGGGCGGCGAGGTGCAACCACCATTGGCCGGTGCTACATAGGCGTGATGTCGAAGCAGCGACCCGCCATGGCGAGGATCTGCAAAGAACACGACGGACGGTGATGAGGGATGCGAACGGCGGCGACGAGGTTGCAAGCGCAGTGCGGGAAGGCTAGTGGTGCGGCTCGCTGTCGGGTGCGGGGGCGGCGCTCTCCTTCCTTCTCCTTTTCCCCGTGCGGGAGGTTGACGATGGGTGCTGGAGAAGGCGGGAGAGAGAGATCTAACGGTTGCGCGTGTAGATCGAACGGATCTGGCCAGACCGGCCAAAACTTTCGGCCGGTGCGCCGACGTAGAGTGCTGCCCTTCAAACAAAGAACACAAAAATTACATCCGTATTGACAGACCACAAAACGGCGACTACAAGCACTGGAGCAACCCGAATGCATGCTGCCATCTTCACCCCTCCCTCACCGGAGCCGATCAAACTTGTTGTAGTAGACAGTTAGAAATCATTTGTACTAAGACTTCATAGGATCAGCGTATCAGAACACAAATCATCGCCGATGAAAAGAAGTATAGATCAAAAGAATCCAACTTATCAGCGCACGAACGAAGACGAACAAAAACTAGATCCAAAACAAATCCACTTGTTTGATCTCACGTGTGACACTATCTAAGATATTTGTGACTCCCTCGAAGGAAAACAAATCTTTGATATTTGTGACAACATTCAAAGTTTGATTCTCAGTGTGTTATACACATGTACTCCCTCCATCCGAAAATACTTGTCCGAGAAATGGATGTATCTAGATGTATTTTAATTTTAAATACATCCATTTGTATCCATTTCTATGACAAGTATTTTCAGACGGAGGGAGTACGTACGTGCAAAGCACGGTCGAGCCGGCAAAATTCGAGCCCATGTGCCAAACTCTAAAATGGGCATATCTCATTATAAAATTATATTAAATAGAACTATAATAATATGTAGATAATAATATCTTGCATATTAAAATAAAATAAATTACATAATTAGAACTACTCCCTTCATCCACTTTTGTAAGTCGTTTCAGACAGCTCAAAATGGACTGTTTTGCACATTGTCTGAAATGTCTTCAAGGTCTTATAAAAGTGAACAGAGGGAGTACAATAATATATAGATAATAATACCTTACATATAGCAATGTAATATATGTAAAGTATAACTATAATAATACCTATTCAACATGTGGTTGCATAGTCTTCATTTTTTTTCACGAATATGCAAAGTTTGCGTATCTTTTTATTGATAGAAGAGCAATAATTAGTACAAGGGTCTCTCTAGATCTCAGTCGACTGAGAGCCTCAGTCGGCTGACGCCACCTGTTTACTTTTTTGTTTGTTTATGTCCAGCCCATATCCCCGTCGTTGCCTCTTGTGGCTTTCTGGGCTGGCCCTTCTTTTGTCTTTGCATTGTGCGTTTTCTGAGTAGTGCTGGGTCAGATATTTTGGGCAGTTTTTCTGCTCGGTGCTGCTGCTTGTTGATTAGTAGTAAACATGCACGTGCAACGCACGTCTCAAATGTAAAACATATGAATTCACATAATATATAAAAAATAAACATTTTTCAAAATATAAATCAAATGGATACACAATGTTTGATGTCGCTCAAATTGTATTTTCAAAAGCGAGACACAATAGTGGTTATGTTGCTGCATAGAGTAATAGCAGGAAAATATTCTCATTTAAATAAAATCAACAATTATTTATTAATGTAGTAATATAGGCATGTAGTATAGTCTTCTCTTCGAGTGTAGCCAGGAAAAAAAGTATAAACTGCCTTACGGTGCAATTATGTTGTTGAAGATGCTTAATTCTCGAATCTTATTTTATTCTACTAATCTGCATAGCAAAATATATATTTGTACTAATTTGGATCAAATTATATATATTTTTTGGTTGTGTGGACTGCCAAAATTATATAGCTACCTACTATGGATAATAGGAAATAGAAGATGATATGTGACTACAACGACTTCTATATGAAATAAAGATGATTTACAAGAACTAATTGAAATGTAAAAGAGCTAAAAGAAATCCAATAATTATCATGATAGAAAATATTTATCCGGTTTTGTATGTGTTTATGCGTTGGCAACCATACTAACTTACAATGATGTAAGGCGCTTTATACGTATAGAAACTGAAATGAGTTATGAAGAAAAATAAAGATGGAAAGAAAAGTATTCTAGAGTATTTGTCAAGCTTAACCTTATCAAGCTTTCAGGTCAGCTTCTAAATTACAAAAAAATGATGAATCCTCAAATAAGAAAAAGCCAACAATTTGCAACATGCTACAAAACTGGTGAAGATAGAAAGCATTTATCCTCTTTTTCCTTGTTGTAAGGAGTAGCTTCAGCATACATTTGTAACTGTGTAATACCTGATCCGGAAAAGTTGTTCATTATTATTATTGGAGGAAAGAGGCGCGCAGACAAAGAAAGAGAGGCGGTGCAAATAAGGCCTTAAACAGCATGTGACCCGTTTTAGATGTATAGAATCATGTAACACTGGTAGAAAAAGGGCCCATTGTCCCGGTTCGTAAGGGCCTTTAGTTCCGGTTCTTGAACCGGGACTAAAGGGTCGGGACTAAAGGAAATTTTCTGATTTTTTTTGAAATTTTTTTGAATTTTTTTCCAAATTTTTTTCTTCAAAATTTTGAATTATTTTAACCTCTAATTTCTAATCACCCCTCATCACTGCTCAATTTAATCTCTAATCACCCCTCATCATTCCAAATCATCTAACTTCCCGGACGGTCACCCATCCTCCCACTCCCCCAGCCTGAGCACGCTTAACTTCCGGGTTCTATTCTCCCTCGTTTCCAAGTCTGCACTCGTTGTTTTCCTGACAATAGTGATGTCAATCCTATTAACCCTAAGGAGTTTAGCTTGAGCATGAAGTCACACATTTCACTGTTTGAGTTTGAAACTATTGTTCTAAAAAACAATAATTTTTTAGTAACACTAATATTTCTTAAATAAGTAGTTTGACCACTGTTTGACCATAGTTTGACCAGATTTGACCAAAATTCAAAAAAATTGAAATAATTATTTAGTAACACTAATATTCTTTAATAATTATTTAGTAACACTAATACTTCTTGAATAAGTAGTTTGACCATAGCTTGACCAGATTTAATGAAAATTTAAAAAAACTGAAATTTGAGCATAACTTTTTTTCCTTTTGGAATTTGAGGATTCTACAAATTTGCAAACAGGCCATAGGCCGTCTCCATCGGATGTAACTTTTCGAGTAGATGATTTTTCATATAAAAAACTTTTTAATCCGAGTTCGTATGCAAAAGTTATACCCATTTTACAAATTCCAGAGAGATTTTGTAAATAAAGTCGAAATTCATATTTGTAAATTTTCGCAATAACTAGACCACATATCACATGGAAAACTTATTTTATTTTATTTTTTTGACATTTCCATCATTTTCTTTTGTTTTTTCTAAAACTAAAAAGGCGGTCCACTAGGGGGGGGGGGAGTTTGAAAATGGGACCTTTAGTACCGGTCCGTGCCATGAACCGGTACTAATGCCTCAAAGCCTATTAGTCCCGGTTGGTGGCACCAATCGGGACTAAAGGTCTAACCTTTAGTACTGGTTGGTGCCACCAACCGGGACTAATGGGCATCGCACCCTTTAGTCCCGGTTCGTGGCATGAACCGGGACTAAAGGGCCCAGGTGAACCGGGACTAATGCTTTAGCCGCACGAACCGGGATAAATGCACCCATTGGTTCCGGTTCTGGACTGAACCGGGACTAATGGGCTTACCCGGCCTGGACCAAAGCCCCCTTTTCTACTAGTGTAACTGAAATAGTAGTACATCTTCAATATCTTGCCTCCTACTGAATCTTACATAATTTACAGAATTGCTATGCAATTATGTTAAAGTGACGCGTGTAAAATTTTCTCTAAGAATGAATCATATATTCTGATTTCCAACCTATCCCTAGAGATAGTGCCTAGGCAGGTGCAACCCACCTTAATTCCAGGTAAAGCAACATCATACGTAAAACACACACTGATCAAATAGCACAAATAAGGCAATTCTAATCAAGGGGATGACGTTACCTCTTGATATGGTCCAGTTTAATGCATATGGCGGTACGAAGTAAAGCCCAAAGAAGCCGACATGAACATGAGAAGTAATCATGGGAAATAGACTCTGCATCTTGACTTCTTCAGTATCCCTCCCGATCCTACTTTGTAAGACAAGATTGCTGCATTCTTATGTACGTGCAATATATAATTACACATTTTCAGTACAAAAATCGGCAACCTAAGATAATCCCAAATCTATAATTCTAGATTGCTTGAAGCCACACGATTCTTATTTAATATGTAATGCATGTGCACCCACTGAACAGACACTTTGTCGGCGTGGGTGCTGCGAACAGAGCTGAAGTCAACGCGGATGCCGATGGTTGCCAGAGAGCATGCCCTGGACGTGGATGGAGTCGTCGCAGTAGCGGCAGAAGAGCGTCTGGCCTCCAAACAGAAGACGATGGCGGCGATAGCACATGTGTTCCCAGAGGAAGACGAAGCTCCTCGCGCTTCCCCCATCGTGGCTAGCGTGCATGATGGCGGCAGGAGGCTCGCGATTAGCTTCCTAATAGGATGGATGTGTCCGAGATAAGTTTTTTAATAGGATGGATTTGTCTGAGATTAGTTTCCTAATAGGATGGATGCACCCGTGATTATTAGTTTCCTAATTGCTCAGGCGTGGAGTTTCATATTTTCCTCCACGGTGGAGTACGGTCAGTCAATGTAAATTGCTAAGTGCACACAGAAAATGGTTTAGGTTAAGGCTAACCGTTAGATTGATTTTAGTGGGCCTAATCGTGCGGTGGTATTGGATCTGTGTACACTTTGTGGGGTGTGCTTAAAGAAGTTCTTGTTTGATTGTTTAATAGTAGTATAGATGTAAGCTTTAGCTATTGTTCGAGCATTTTTACCGAAACTTTTAGCTATTGTTCGAATATATTACCTGTGTGGTGCACCAGCCAGCTATATTAGTTGTTGTTCCTACAATTTTCTTAACATGCTATTTCTTTCGTGTTGTCCAGATTTCTTTTTCATTTTTATTTACATTTTCATATTTTGTTTCTAAAAATTGTAAGCATTAGTCACTATTTTTTTATAAAATGTGTTCGTGCATTTCCATAAATACTCATCGTGTATTTGAAAAATATCTAACATGCCACTAGAAAATGTTCAATATTATTTACAAATATTCATCATGCTATTAGAAAAATGTTCAACATTAATTAGCGCTGGTTTTTTCTTGCATTTTCTTTATTGCATTGGGTTGAGTTGGGCATTGTTTACTTGTTTGTTTGTAATTTCTCTACCATCCACAAATTGAAAAATGGCACTAACAAAAATAAGAGAGGTCATCGTATGTTGTTTCACATGCGATGCGGACGTGCAACTAGGTTGGCATGGCATGTTTTAAAAAACATCCAAACATCTCTTTTCAGAGAAAAACACCAAAAAACTAAAATATTAAATATAAAATAAATAAACTAATAATAGGATGTGGATATGGCTCGGTCGATTGAGACTTAAAAATAGCTCTTAGTCAGCTGGCATCATGGCGGCATGTAGTTGTAGCCTGAGGCGACACTTTCAGTTGCAGGTCTAATGGCAGGCATGCAATTGTCCATCTCCCGACAAAATACCATGGAGTTGCAGTCATGGGCGACACATGCAGTTGCATGCCAAGTGTCAGACATGCAACTTCTCCCTCCCCAACAAAACAACACAAAGTTGCAATTGCGCCGAAGACATGCAATTGCAGTGTGGGGCAACACTTGCAATTGCATGCCTAGTGTCGGGATGCAACTACCCCCTCCTCTTCTCTCCAACAAAAACACAAAGGACAGTTGCAGTTCGGAGGGAGGCATGCAATTGCATTCGAGGGCAACACATGGAGTTGCAAGCCTAGTGCCGGACATACAACTGCCCCCTCGCGCCGCCCATCGACTAAACAAAAGGTTGGTTGCAGTTGGGTGTGTGAACATGCGGTTGCAGTTGAGGGAAACATTTGAGTTACAAGCCTAGTGTCTGGCATGCAACTGCCCCTCTCTCCCTCCACCCTCAAACAAAAACGCAAGGCCAATTGTAGTCAGGACGGAGGCATGAAATTGCATTTGAGGGCGATACTTGCAGGTGCAGCCATGTTGGGAGGCATGAAGTTGTAGTCGGGTGACACTTGCAGTTGTATGCCTAGTGTTGGACATGCAATTTCCCACCTCTCTCGCCGCTTATTTGCAAAAAAGGGGTCAGTTGCAGTCGAGTGTGTAGGCATGCAGTTGCAGTCGAGGGCGAGGCTTGCTGTTGCAAGCCTAGTGCCGGACATCCAACTACCCGCCTGTCCCGCCGCCCACCATAATAAAAGGTTTGTTGCGGTCGGGATGTATGGACATGCAGTTGCACTCGAGGGCGACACTTGCAGTTGCAAGCCCATTGTCGGACAACATACAATTACCCCCTTCTCCCACCGCCCTCCAACAAAAACACCAAGCTAGTTGTAGTCGAGAGGGAGACATTCACACTGGTACAACGAGGTGCTATACAAACGGTTTTTAACCCCATTTCGTGATGGCGTATTGAACCGTCGCCAAGTGAGTGACTGCGATAGGGGGGGGGTCCTTCCCACACGACCCAGAAACTGTCGGGGATAGGGAGCCTTGATGCATACAGTATTCCCTATAAAACTGTTTCTGATATCTCGAATATCCCAAACGCTTCATCCTTGCTACTCGTTTGTGCTCGCATTGCCATCGCAGTCGGAGTTCTGTGGTTTTACCTAAAACCAGACGCAGTCCAGGCGCATTCCAGGCACGTACCAAACTGGCTCTACGTTTACGATGCCTGGCACATCACAAACAGTTCATGATTGTAAACCGTGTACAATAGGTCGACAATCACACACATTTAGTTTTCCCGCACCGTTTGTTATATTGTCTGACATCACACACTTTGCAAATGGCAATTGTGTGTATAGTTACACATGTTTTCTCTCCGTGAACCATGTTGGATTATGATGTATATCGCACACGCTGTACTTTATAGACGGTGTGCGCCGTAATGACCTATAGACCGTAATTTAACCCTAATTTAATTTCTGCTATTTAAAATTGTAGCTAATTTAAATTTGAAAGTAACACTACTGCAGGATGTTGCTAACGCGACACTACAATCAGAGACCCTTCGAGAAACTGTGTGCGATGCCATAATCGCAAACAGTGCTGTATGAAGACCGTCAGAAATGTATAAAACGTTTGCGATGACGGATGCATCAAACACGGTTCAGGTTTTAGTTGCGTATGCGATGAAGGGCATACGGTTTAGTTCAATTAACTATTTGCAATGAGGAAGAACAAAAGAAACGGGCAGCCAGATGAAGGCGTGTGCAATACATAACATACGGTTCACTCGGATGAACTGTTTGTGATTAGGCAACACAAAAGAAACAGGCAGCCAGATGAAGGTGTGTGCGATATACAACATACGGTTCACTCGGATGAACTGTTTGTGATTAGGCAACACAAAAGAAACGGTCAGCCAGATCAAGGTGTGTGTGATATACGGCATGCGGTTCACTCGGATGAACTGTTTGCATTGACACAAGAGTACATAAATGGTTCAACTTAACAAGACGTGTGTGTTGTGCAATGGGATTGCATGCGGTTCACTCGGCCCTTGTCGTCAGTGTGTGACCTCTGTGGCAACCGTTCGCTCCCCAGGCACCTCTTCGTGTACCGTGGCAACCGTCCACCGACTCTTCGCCTTTCCCTCTTGATTTGGAACTATTGTCGCACGCTAGCTCTTCCTCCCTCCTCCATTTGCCTTCACCCTTCCTTCTGCCATTATTTGATCATCTTCTCCATGGAGGGAACAAGCCAGAAATGACCCCGTTATTCTTGCCCCCATCTAAATGATGACACAGTGGAGGAACTCATTGGTCGGTGCGATGTCATCACCTCGGCTAGCATGGCAGGTTCGTTCAAGACCATTCTCGACTCAACTAATAACATCATTACAAGGAACCCAAGGGTTCAGGAGCGGTTTGATCTCCCCTATCTTATTCGTCGTGACCTTGCTTACTGGCGCGGGGACGAGGGAAGCCTCGCCTTGTGTAAGTTGATGCCGCTTGATAATGATACATATGATGTTAAGATGCCATCGCTTGAGGGCAAGGCTTGGGTAGGCGCAAATGGAGATTGGGTTGTTTATATTGGGTATAACTGCGAGTGGGAACTTGTGAATGTGTACACTCGTCACCGGGTTCCACTTCAAAAAAATCTCAGACGACTGCCCAGAGGTTGAGTACACCGGTATTCTACGTGAGCTCAAATACAATCATGCTGATTGTCGTCTATGGAAGATAGCAATTTGTCGAGTTCCCAACCGCTCTTGGGGTTATAGGAATGCTTATGTTGTCACTATCTTCGACAAGCTTGTTGCTGTCCTTCATGGTTCGACTCAATGGATATTGCTCAAAAATCAGTTTCTATACACGTATGAGTATTGTGATGCAATTCAATACGAGGGTCTTGTGTTTGCTGCCACCACTCATGGCACTGTTTTTGCATGGAATCCTCATGATTTCGGTACGTTTTCTTCCACCGTAATTATAATTGTTTCATCCACATGCATGCGGGTTAGCTAGTTTCCCTTTACTAATTAACCTTCTTGTGTTTCCCAGGTCCTGTGAACATTCCACCACCTATACTTGAAAATTTTATTCACGAGCATGAGGACGAGCAGGACCCATATACTCAGTGGCACCTGGCAACTTATTCCGATGGATCACCTCTTCTTGTCTACATATGTAGCACTGCTGATGTTACAAGGAAGTAGGTGTTGTCTCGTATGGTCGCACTCTCCGGACCTATTCCAACATCCATTGCAGGGTATTCGAGATGGATACTGGTGTACTAGCGCCAACACCTTCTCCCTGGTTCAGTATTGAAAATCTTGGAGGAAACTCGCTTTTCCTTGGACAAAACTATCCAATGATGGTGGAAGGCGATCCAGCTGCTGTTGACACAACGTTACTACCATTTATGAGAAGCAACTTTATCTATACCTTGGACATTACTATGCTTCCCTACCGTCCCAATATGGGTATTGAAATAGGCCGCTTCAGCCTGGATGATCAGTCCTGCGTTGGTCTCAAGATTGACAGTAGCTGGCCCTTCCCAGAGAATCACTTCTGGTTCAAAGCAAGTGTTTCCAACGCCGACGAGTGGTTGAGCTGAAGTTCATTTCATCGCTTTGTTATTTTTTGTGTGAGAAAAACTTTACTAGAATGTTTTGTTGGAAATGATCTATAATCCAACGTGTATCCTCGTTGTCGTTGTGGGTTGATGACTTGTTGTATGTAATCAATGGTACATTTGCATATGCGTCCATGAACTCACGCCTGCTAGTGGTGTCCATATGAATAGTGCTAGTGATTTTAGTTGCAAAAATTAGATAGTGCTAGTGATTTGTAGCTGCATATTTTGACAAATCGCAGTGTTACAAGGTTGACAAATGGCAATATTACTAGATAAAAAATGTCAATCTTTTCAGTTTGAGAAATGGCAACATACATAAAATGACAGATATGCAAATCTTACCCAATTGTTTGTACGTGGTTGCACACAGGTCATGCAAAACAACCGTTTGCGTTGAAGGGATGCAGAAATCCTGCTCGGCACATTTTCCCTTGGCTTCCTGGGGAAGCTGTCGGTTTGCATACGGGTGTTCTAACTAAAATGTTTGCGATGAGTGTTTTATATATAAAAACCGCCGACACTTTTTTCAAAAGAAAACCATTTGATAAGTCTGTACATTAAGAGAGAAAAACACAAGTTCGTTCAAACCATATCTTTCATTTAGTCACACTGCGAATTTATATTCATATGATCGAGAATTCGAGATACAGTATTAAGCCCCCAAAAAACTATTTTCGACAGCGGCGGAGGCGGCGTGCTGCGCCATCGTTGTCGTTGTCGTCCTCCAGGACACCGTTGTTGAAGTCTTCAAGGCAGCATAAAATGTTCTTCACTTGTAAATCAAACATCATGTCATCACGCGATCAATGGGCGGGACGCGGGAGGACGGCAACTGGCGCCACTGAGAGGTAGCGGTCGACGGCAGCGTCCCATGCCGCCGCGGGGGGGGGGGGGGGGGAGGGGCGGCACGGGCACGGGCGCGGCGGGTGCAGCCAAATGCAAACGCACGGGGACCGGTGCCGCGGTGGGTGGAGGGGCACGCACGGGCGCGGTGGATGCAACCAAACATATGGGGGCCGGCGACACGATGGGTGGAGGGACGCACACGAGCATGAGCACGGGCGCTGCCGCTGGCATGTACACGAGCTCGCGCGGGTCCGCGGAGATCTCGCTGACGCCCGCGGCTTCCAGCTCTGCGATAGTGCTAGACGGCCAGCCCGTCAATGCTATGGGGATGGTCGCTGGGACGGGAGCTAGGGCAGCAACTGCCGCGGCCAGCTCGTTCTAGGCCATGTCCATGAGGCCCCATTCCTCCTTATTTTCTATCTCCTCTGGCTCGGAGTCAACTTCACTAAATTTGTTTTTTCAACCAATTTATATGCACTGGAGCATGTGCATGTAGTTTAAATTATAATTATGCACATAAATGCATTGAAAACTCAGTTAATGCATAAAAATGTCCAAACGAACCCCCAAAAATCCCAAAAATTGACACAACACTCCTGTTGTTCTATGTTGACACGAGAATTTTTTTGAAAGCAATAAGAGGCAATGGATATCGTTTCGTCCCCAAAGGTGGGATGTTTCCTACCGAAACCATCATGCTTGTTGTGAGAAGCTCTGGTTTGTGAGAAGCATATACCCGAACCTGCCCCAAATGGGACAATTTTTTTAACATGGCATGTTGATGCCGCTCCATGACAGCATGCCAAGTTTCATGAACTTTAGACGAGTTTTGGATTACTAGAATTTAAAAACCAGGTATCTCAATGTTGTGTCGGCAATCAACAGTGCCATGGTGTGTGAATTTCATTCCCATCTCTTGCATGGGACCTAGAAATTCACCCAAGGACACATATTAGATTTTTCAACCAACCTTAGTGCGTTGGAGCATGTGCTTGTAGTTCAAATTTGAATTATGCACATAAAATGCCTAGAAAACCCACTTAATGCATAAAAATGTCCAAACGAACCCCGAAAAATAACAGAAATTGACACAACACTCCTGTTGTTCTATGTTGACACTAGAAAATATTTGAAAGCAATAAGAGGCAATGGATATCGTTTCGTCCCCAAAGGTGGGACGTTCCCTATCGAAACCATCATGCTTGTTGTGAGAAGCTCTGATTTGTGAGAAGCTTATACCCGAACCTGCCCCAAACGGGACAAATTTTCACCATGGCAGGTTGATGCCGCTCCATGATAGCATGCCAAGTTTCATGAATTTCAGATGAGTTTTGGATTTACTAGAATTTAAAAACCACGCATCTCAATGTTTTGCCGGCAATCAACAGTGCCCCGGTGTTTGAATTTCATTCCCATCTCTTGCATGGGACCAAGAAATTCACCCAAGGACACATATGTGATTTTTCAACCAACTTTAGTGCATTCGAGCATGTGCTTGTAGTTCAAATTTGAATTATGCACATAAAATGCCTAGAAAACCCAGTTAATGTATAAAAAGGGCAAACGAACCCCGAAAAATTCCAAGATTGAATACAACACTCATGTTGTTTTATGTTGACACTAGAAATTTTTTGAAAGCAATAAGAGGCAACGGGTACCGTCCCGTCACCAAAGGTGGTACATTCCCTATCGAAACCATCATGCTTGTTGTGAGAAGCTCTGGTTTGTGAGAAGCTTATACCCGAACCTGCCCCAAATGGGACAAAATTTTTACCACGGCATGTTAATGCCACTCCATGATAGCATGCCAACTTTCATGAATTTCTGACGAGTTTTGGATTTACTAGAATTTAAAAACTAGGCATCTCAACGTTTTGCCAGCAATCAACAGTGCCATGGTGTTTGAATTTCATTCCCATCTCTTGCATCAGACCTAGAAATTCACCCAAGGACACACATGTGATTTTTTTAACCAACTTTGGTGCATTGGAGCATGTGCTTGTAGTTCAAATTTGAATTATGCACATAAAATTCCTAGAAAACCCAGTTAATGTATAAAAAAAGTCCAAACGAACCCCGGAAAATTCCAAGATTGAACACAACACTCCTGTTGTTCTATGTTGACACTAGAATTTTTTTAAAAGCAATAAGAGGCAACGGATATCGACTCGTACCCAAAGGTGGTACGTTCCCTATCGAAACCATCATGCTTGTTGTGAGAAGCTCTGATTTGTGAGAAGCTTATACCCAAACCTGCCCCAAATGGGACAAAATTTTCACCACGGCATGTTGATGCCGCTCCATGATAGCATGCCAAGTTTCATGAATTTCAGACGAGTTTTGGATTTACTAGAATTTAAAAACCAGGCATCTCAATGTTTTGCCGGCAATCAACAGTGCCCCGGTGTTTGAAATTCATTCCCATCTCTTGCATGGGACATAGAAATTCACCCAAGGACACACATGTGATTTTTCAACCAACTTTGGTGCATTGGAGCATGTGCTTGTAGTTCAAATTTGAATTATGCACATAAAATGCCTAGAAAACCCAGTTAATGTATAAAAAGGCCAAACGAACCCCCAAAAATTCCAAGATTGAACATAACACTCCTGTTGTTCTATGTTGACACTATAATTTTTTTGAAAGCAATAAGAGGCAGCGAATATCGTCTCGTCCCCAAAGGCGGTACGTTCCCTATTGAAACCATCATGCTTGTTGTGAGAAGGTCTGATTTTTGAGAAGCTCATACCCAAACCTGCCCCAAATGGGACAAAATTTTCGCCACGGCATGTTGATTCCGCTCCATGATAGCATGCCAAGTTTCATGAATTTCAGACGAGTTTTGGATTTACTAGAATTTAAAAACCAGGTATCTCAATGTTTTGCCAGCAATCAACAGTGCCCTGGTGTTTGAAATTCATTCCCATCTCTTGCATGTGACCTAGAAATTGACCCAAGGACACACATGTGATTGTTCAACCAACTTTAGTGCATTGGAGCATGTGCTTGTAGTTCAAATTCGAATTATGCACATGAAATGCCTAGAAAACCCAGTTAATGTATAAAAAAGGCCAAACGAACCCCGAAAAATCATGCCCATTTCTTCCATGCAACCTAAGCATGCACCGAAGGACACAAATTTGTTTTTTCAACCAATTTGTATGCACCGGAGCATGTGCATGTAGTTTAATTTTCAATTGTGCACCTGAAATGGCTAGAAAACCAGTTTAATGTATGAAATGTCCAAACGAACCCTAAACAATTCCAATTCTTTTACGACACACATACAGTTGCATGTTCATTGTAGATACAAGGTCTAGCAATTCAAACACCGTCCATTGCCACTGTGACCCAATTTTGTAATTCAAATCAAGTAGATCCCACACAGTTTATTCTCACCAATCGTGTGAGATGTAGTACAAAATATCTTGGAGCACCGTCGCTGTATAGTACGCCTATGGCTTACGCGAGAAGGTGCGTCGGCTACAGTCCACAGCCGGCGTGTCAAGCACACTAGCTCGCTCCCCCAAAACTCCCGCCTCTGCATCCCTCTCTGCTTCAGTCCCTTGATTCAAATTTTCAGTAGCCCCGACATTTCACTCCCGCCTCTGCATCCCTCGCAATCTCAAAAATATTTGCTCGCCCTTGATCCAAATTTTCAGTAGCCCCACCTTGTTACTCCCGCCTAGTAAAATTTTCAGTTGCCGCAGTGTTTCCTCAAACACAACCTTCGCTCACGCAGACATACACAACCCTCGAAACCATCGGTAGGTCGCCGCCATCGCCGGAGCCTCCACCCTCAACCTCTGCCTGTGTGCCGGGGAGCTCGAGTAGACAATGGCCAAAAAGAGGTTTATCGCGGCCTTTTCGCCCGACGCCGGCGAGGTGGCCGCCGAGGTGTCCCCTCGTCCTCCGCTGGCCCGATCCACTGTCGCTGGTCCCCCGATCCACCTGTCGCCACGCCCCTATGCCGGTTCGAGGACTTCCCCCGGATCCGGCAGCCGAAGAAGTCCTACCTCGGGGTCCGACAGCGACGGTGGGGGACGTGGGTCGTCGAGATTACAGATCGAGAGACCCACACCCGCCGGTGGCTCGGTAGCTTCCACACGGCCGAGCTCGCGGCCATGGAGTACGACCGTTTGCAGGTCCGCTACCATGGCGCGGTGACTAGGCTCAATCTCCCCTTCGGCACATGTCCGGTCCACCTCGTTCCGCCGGAGCCAGGGGTGGTGAGCTCGACTATGGCGCGGGAGGACTGCGAGGCGTGGGAGCGTCTCGAGGCCGAGGCCGCCGACGAGGCCTACATGCAAAAGCTCCGCCGGCAGCACCCGGAGCTCGTGGAGGCGGAGCGGGCGATCTTTGTCGGCGCGGAGGGCGGCGAGGTTATCACGCGCTCCTTCGATGACAAGGTCGAAGGCGGCAAGGACAGCGGTGCGGAGGGCGGTGAGGGTTTTAGTCCTTTAACTTTTTAAGGATCACCTAGAGAAGTCCTTATGACTTGTTTATTTTAGTTCTTCACAATGTGATGCTCTATATGTGCAACTATTTGCTATGCAATTCAATTTCATCAATAACAGTTTCAAGAATACCACTATGAATTACGATATTTGGTTGTTGTTAAGGATATTGCAGTTAACATGTCTTTTCGTTTTCCAATTATTGTTTAGCAACATGCATTGTATTGAATGACTAAATATGCAATCCCAGGCTACATAGCAACAAGGAAGAGTGTTACCTTAATATTCTGATGGTGTCTAGATATACATGTAATACAATCTTATATAATGGGATGGATGGAATGTTGTACTACATCATTTTTCAATTGTTGTTTAGCTTCTAATATTAACTTGGTGCTTTTAGGTACATATATCATTGCCAAAGATCCACACTTTGACCCTTTCTGCACATGGGGCAATGAGATATTCATGAACCAGCATCAAGTGAGGAAACTGATAAAGATTGTTACTAAAATGGGTCAAAAGATGTCAATCGAACTATTTGTTTACACTTTATGCAAGACAAAGTGAACTGCAGGATGGTAAGTAAGAGCCCTGTAGCCTTCTTTTTACCGCCCGTAGTGAGTTGTGTTAGATGACAATATCTGAATCTTTTTTCTTTTGCAGTGGATCCTGAAGCAATTTACTCAAGATTACCTCTCAAACTACATGATTGGCGGCCGGCCATCACAAGGGGTTGGACTAGAGTCCTGCATGCCTTCTGCATCCAGGAGAGCACAATAGGGCCATTCCGCTTCACCTTGTTCAGCAACTGGAATGTGTGTCGCCTCTTTGTTTACCATCTATAATAGTACAAGTATAGAATGGTACATCATTCTTTATTTGGTGCTTCTGTAATTCTTAAACATATGTACCTGTGAATCGAATAATGCATTGGTTGTTTGAACCAGATGGATATGAATAAAGCTATAGCCTACTTTCAAGTTTAAATTAGGTATAATTTTAAATAGCAGCAATTAAATTAGGGGAAAATTATGTTGTGCAGGTCATTATGGCACACACGGTTGGTAAAACACAAATGTTTGCGATATACAACATAATCCAAGATGGTTCACAGAGAGGAAACGTGTGCAAGCATGCACAGAGTTGCCATTCGCAAAGCGTGTGTGATGTCAGACACTATCACATACGGTGCGGGAAAACTAAATGTGTGTGATTGTCTACCTATCGTACACGGTTTATAATCATGAACTGTTTGTGATTTGCCAGACATTGTAAATATCCCATGCCTGGAATCTGCCTAGAAAGCTCCCGTGCCTAGAATCTGCCTAGTTTTAGGCAGAACCACAAAACTCCGACTGCGATGGCAATGCGAGCACAAACGAATAGCAAGGATGAAGCGTTTGGGATATTTGAGATATCGGAAACGGTTATATAGGGACAACTGTATGCATCAAGGCTCCCTATCCCCGACGGTTTCTGGGTCATGTGGGAAGGACCCCCTATCGCCCACACTCACTTGGCGATGGTTCCAAATGCCATCGCGTAAAGGGGTAAAACACCATTTGTTTAGGACCAACGCGCACCAGTGTAAGCTATAGCTTTATTCATATCCATTAGGTTCAAACAACCAATGCATTATTCGATTCATAGATACATATGTTCAAGAATTACATATGCACCAAATAAAGAATGATGAACCAGGATTGTATACTTCTACTATTACAGATGGTAAAGAAAGAGGCGAGAGACATTCTGGTTGCTGAACAAGGTGAAGCGGAATGGCCCTATTATTGGGGAACGCAGTAATTTCAAAATTTTCCTACGCACACGCAAGATCATGGTGATGCATAGCAACGAGAGGGAGAGTGTTGTCTACGTACCCTCGTAGATCATAAGCGGAAGTGTTATGACAACACGGTTGATGTAGTCGTACGTCTTCACGATCGACCGATCCTAGCACCGGAAGTATGGCACCTCCGCGATCTGCACACGTTCGGCTCGGTGACATCCCACGAACTCATGATCCAGCAGAGTGTCGAGGGAGAGCTTCGTCAACACGACGGCATGATGATGGTGATGATGAAGCTACCGGCGCAGGGCTTCGCCTAAGCACTATGACGATATGACCGAGGTGGATTATGGTGGAGGGGGGCACCGCACACGGCTACGAGATCAAT
This sequence comes from Triticum urartu, assembly GCF_056163025.1. Classification (NCBI taxonomy): domain Eukaryota; kingdom Viridiplantae; phylum Streptophyta; class Magnoliopsida; order Poales; family Poaceae; genus Triticum; species Triticum urartu. The sequence goes on from NC_141874.1 coordinate 709,284,925, forward strand.
GATCAACTTGTGTGTCTATGGGGTGCCCCTGGCCACGTGTATAAGGATGGAGGGAGGAGGAGGCCGGCCCTCATAGGGCGCGCCCAAAGTGTGGAGTCCTACTAGGACTCCCTAGTCCTAGTAGTATTCCACCTCCCACATGGAATAGGAAAAAGGGAAGGGAGAAGGAGAAGGAAGGAAGGGGGCTCCTCCTTTCCCTAGTCCAATTCGGACCAGTACATGGGGAAGGGGCACGGCCACCCTTGAGGCCTTTCTCTCCTTTCCCGTATGGCCATTAAGGCCCAATAAGAATTCCCATAACTCTCCGGTACTCCAAGAAATACCCGAATCACTCGGAACCTTTCCGATGTCCGAATATAGCCTTCCAATATATTGATCTTTACATCTCAACCATTTCGAGACTCCTCGTCATGTCCCCGATCTCATCCGGGACTCCGAACAAACTTCGGTTATCAAATCACATAACTCATAATACAAATCGTCACAGAACGTTAAGCGTGCTGACCCTACGGGTTTGAGAACTATGTAGACATGACCGAGACTCATCTCCGGTCAATAACCAATAGCGGAACCTGGATTCTCATATTGGTTCCTACATATTCTATGAAGATCTTTATCGGTCAAACCGCATAACAACATACATTGTTCCCTTTGTCATCGGTATGTTACTTGCCCGAGATTCGATCGTCGGTATCCTCATACCTATTTCAATCTCATTACCGGCAAGTCTCTTTACTCGTTCTGTAATGCATCATCCCGTAACTAACTCATTAGTCACATTGCTTGCAAGGCTTATAGTGATGTGCATTACCGAGAGGGCCCAGAGATACCTCTCCGATAGACGGAGTGACAAATCCCAATCTCGATCTATGCCAACTCAATGAACACCATTGGCGACACCTGTAGAGCATCTTTATAATCACCCAGTTACGTTGTGATGTTTGATAGCACACAAGGTGTTCCTCCGGTATTCGGGAGTTGCATAATCTCATAGTCAGAGGAACATGTATAAGTCATGAAGAAAGCAGTAGCAATAAAACTGAACGATCATTATGCTAAGCTAACGGATGGGTCTTGTCCATCACATCATTCTCTAATGATGTGACCTCGTCCATCAAATGACAACATGTCTATGGTCAGGAAACATAACCATCTTTGATTAACGAGCTAGTCAAGTGGAGGCATACTAGGGACACTTTGTTTGTCTATGTATTCACACATGTACTAAGTTTCCGGTTAATACAATTCTAGCATGAATAATAAACATTTATCATGATATAAGGAAATATAAATAACAACTTTATTATTGCCTCTATTTCCTTCATCTATTGTGCTCTCCTTGATGCAGAAGGCACGCACAACTCTAGTCCAACCCCTTGGGATGGCCGACCGCCAATCATGTAGTTTGAGAGGTAATCTTGAGTAAACTGCTTTAGGACCCACTGCAAAGGAAAAAGATTCAGAGATTGTCATCTAACACAACTCATTACAGGAAGTAAAAAGAAGGCTACAGAGTTCTTACTTACCATTCTACAGTTCACTATTGTCTTGCATAAAGTGTAAACAAATAGTTCGATTGGCACCTTTTGACCCATTAAAAAAATCTTTATCAGTGTCCTCACTTGATGCTGGTTCATGCATATCTCATTGCCCCATACGCATAAAGGGTCGAAGCATGGATCTTTGGAAATGAGAATGTACCTAAGAGCACCAATTTAATATTAGAAGCTAAACAACAATTGCAAAGTAATGTAGTACAACACTCCCTCCATCCCATTATATAAGATCTTATTACATGTATATCTAGACATCATCAAAACATCAAGGTAACACTCTTCCTTGTTGCCATGTAGCCTGAGATTGCATATTTAGTCATTCAGTACAATGCATGTTGCTATGTAGCCTCAGATATATTAAATATGACCCTAGTTAACCTACCGACAAATAGGTTACAGATATATTCAGTGAAATGTCCGATTCGATGATAAATCCCTTATCAGCCCCCAAGCTACATGGTACCAGCTACCGATATCCTGAACAGTGAGTACATATAAGCAATGCGATGAAACTAACCTCAATGGAAAACAACACTGTTCAAAATATTGTCCTGTATGAGTACATATAAAGGCATGTTAAGCACAACAGGCTAAACATCAACCAAATATATCCATGGTAGAACACATAATCTACAAATGATAGCTTCAGTGTGCAAGTTTAAGCATGCTAGTTAAGCAAAACAAGAAGTGGAAAGGTGTGTTAACTGCAACAGGCATAACATTTAAAAAGAAGCAAATATAGTCATTCAAACTGCTATTGTGCAGGCCTAAAGTACACTACTCATTGTAAAAAAACAAAAAGGCATGTTAACTGCAACATCCTTAACAACAACCAAATATCGTAATTCATAGTGGTATTGTTGAAACTGTTATTGAAGAAATTGAACTGCACGGCAAATAGTTGCACATATAGAGCATCACATTGTGAAGAACTAAAATAAACAAGGCATAAGGCCATCTCTAGCAAATCCTTTAAAAGTTAACAGACTAAAACCCTTTGTGTATATATATAGGGTCGCGCTATTCGTCACCCTGGGTGAGGAATAGTTATTCTTCACCCCCCTCTATTTTACCATCAATGCACCGTAATTTTACGTTCCGTAAGTTTTGTCTTATTTCTGATGCAAAAAGGGACCGTAAGAAAATATATAATCGCCGTAAAAAATATTTTATGTTATGTAAAATTACAAACGTAAAAACGTAGTCTAAAATACACATAAACTGCAAAATTTCTTGTCTTATGACCTATATTTTTATTTTCTTATGTCAAATTTTACGTAGTGAATCAATAGGAATGTAACTATTTGAATTCGAAACGTAATTTAATTATGAAATGATCATAAGATTACCTCGGGTGAAGAATAACTTATTCTGCATCCTGGGTGATGAATAGTAACACTATATATATATACTCCATCAATTTTTGGCTGTTTCTAGTCGATCCCCTAAACTTAACATTGTAAACTTCAATTTGATCAAGTTCAACCGAAAGTAGCATGCATTTAAACATAAACATAAATAGTTTTGCATAACCAAACATAAAACATAAATTTAAACTAAACTAAACTACTTCGATTGAAGTGAAGTTTGAGCCAATCCTTCCTCATCAGGTACGATGTGCCGCGAGCCGGGTCTGGGCCAGTGCCTTCGTCGGGGTCGTTGGGGAAGACACTCCTCCACTCGTCGACGATGACATCATCGTCCTCGCCGCCCACCTCGATGCCCTCCGCGCCGCCCTCCTCGCCGCCTTCGACCTCGTCATCAGAGGAGAGCACGATAACCTCGCCGCCCTCCGCGCTGGCAAAGATCATCCGCTCCACCTGCACGAGCTTCGGGTGCTGCGGCGGAGCTCTTGCATGTAGGCCTCGTCGGTGGCCTCGGCCTCGAGGCGCTCCCACACCTGGCTGTCCTCCTGCACCATAGCCGAGCTCACCACCCTGGCTCCAGTGGGACGAGGTTGACCCAATGTGCGCCGAAGGAGAAATTGAGCCTAGTTGCCATGCCGTGGTACCGGACCTGCCAGCGGTCGTACTCCATGGCCGCAAGCTCGGTCGTGTGGAAACTACCGAGCCACCGGCGGGTGTGGGTCTCCCGATCCGTAATCTCGGCGACCCACGTCCCCCACCGCCACTGCCGGACCCCGAGGTAGGACCTCATCAGTAGCCGGGCCCGAGGGAGGACAGAGAAGTCCTCAAACCAGCGTAGGGCGTGGCGGCGGGTGGATCGGGTGACCGGCGATGGTGGATCGATAAAGAGCCCACGGAGGATGACGGGGACACCTCGGCGCCCCCCTCGCGAGTGTCGGGCGAAGAGGCCATGATAAACCTCTTTTGGGCCATTGACTCCTTGAGCTCCCTGACACACATACAGAAGTTGAGGATGGAGGTGGCGGCGGTGATGGTTTCAAGCGAGGGAGGGGTGGTGTGTGTATGTGTGAGAGGAGGTTTTGAGGAAATACCGTGGCAAGTGAAAATTTTACTAGGCGAGAGTAAAATGCCGGGCTACTAAAAATTTGAGATTGCGAGGCATGCAGAGGCGGGAGTAAAATGCTGAGGCCACTAAAAATTTGGATCAAGGGCGCAGATATTTTTGAGATTGCGAGGGATGTAGAGACGGGAGTAACAAGACGGGGCTACTAAAATTTTTAATCAAGGAATTGAAGCAGAGTGGGAGTAACAGACTTCACACACGGTCCACACAGACTAATCGCGTGCTATCAAACATAAAACCCTTCCAGGAAGTAGATATTTTCGAGATTATGAGGCAGTAGATTTTTTCGAGAGCGGGAGGTTAGCCTTGTGGAGCCTAGTCTACTATGCTGATGTGAGTGACTGCAGGGGCATGGGCGTAGCACACGGGTAGTCTGGACAAATCGTGCCTGTTGCGTCCCCAATCATAGACGGTTTCTGCATCCAACTCACTAAAAAAGACACATCTGTGACATTTTGGGCCGAACAATTTTTTTTGTCATGCTTATGACACTTCTATGACGATAATTGTGACAAAACCCGGTATCATCATAGATGTGGTGGGCTCCTACTTCCATGGTACGCGTTGGTGCTATACAAACGGTTTTAACCCCTTTCTGCGATGGCATTTGGAACCGTCGCCTAGTGAGTGATGGCGATAGGGGGGTCCTTCGCACACGACCCAGAAACCATCAGGGATATGCCCTCCTGGCACACACACTAGGCAAAATGCGGTCGTGTGCGACCGACGAGCGCTCAAATACGGAAATACGTATAGTAGAGCTAAAAAAATAACAATTATACAGGCAAAATTGTTTCCGGTCGCAAGTACATCCCACACAGTCAGTCCCGCTATATGTTTCCATTCGTATGTACATCCCACACAGTCGCTCCAAGGAAAATGTTTCCGTTCACAGGTACATCACACACAATTTTCCCTGTTAAATCGTTTGTGATAGTGTTGCCATTGCACACGATATTAACAATTTTATCGTTTGCATTATTGAATGCATCACACACGGTGCATAGAAGAAACTGTGTGGCAAAGGCTGTCTATCACACAGAGTTTTTATGTGGTAAACGTTTGCGCAAGATGGCTTAGAGCAAACAGTTTTCAAGAGGGTGTCGTGTGTGTGCAGTGGAGATTTATCCCACACGTAGTGGATCCTAGAAATTTTACTGATCTCCACGTCTATTGCAGACGTTTCACTTTCGCAAACCATGTGCAGTGTAATCCCTAATTTAAAAATCACATGTTTTGAATTTGAAAGTAGGCAATTGATACTTCTCCAACGTATCTATAATTTTTGATTGCTCCATGCTATATTATCTACTGTTTTGGACATTATTGGGCTTTATTATCCACTTTTATATTATTTTTTGGGACTAACCTATTAACCGGAGGCCCAACCCAGAATTGCTGTGTTTTGCCTGTTTTACGGTTTCGAAGAAAAGGAATATCAAACGGAGTCTAAACGGAATGAAACCTTCGGTAACGTGATTTTCTCAACGAACAAGACCCAAGAGACTTGGACCCTATGTCAAGACACAAAAGAGGAGGCCACGAGGTAGGGGGCGCACCTACCCCCCAAGCGCGCCCTCCACCCTCGTGGGCCCCCTGTTGCTCTACCGACGTACTCCTTCCTCCTATATATACCTACGTACCCCCAAACGATCAGATACGTAACCAAAACCCTAATTCCACCGCCGCAACTTTCTGTATCCACGAGATCCCATCTTGGGGCCTGTTCCGGAGCTCCGCCGAAGGGGGCATCGATCACAGAGGGCTTCTACATCAACACCATAGCCCCTCCGATGAAGTGTGTGTAGTTCACCTCAGACCTACGGGTCCATAGTTAGTAGCTTGATGGCTTCTTCTCTCTTTTTGGATCTCAATACAATGTTCCCCCCCTCTCTTGTGGAGATCTATTCGATGTAATCTTCTTTTTGCGGTGTGTTTGTTGAGACCAATGAATTGTGGGTTTATGATCAAGTCTATCTATGAACAATATTTGAATCTTCTCTGAATTCTTTTATGTATGATTGGTTATCTTTGCAAGTCTCTTTGAATTATCAGTTTGGTTTGGCCTACTAGTTTGATCTTTCTTGTAATGGGAGAAGTGCTTAGCTTTGGGTTCAATCTTGCGGTGTCCTTTCCCAATGACAGTAGGGGTAGCAAGGCACGTATTGTATTGTTGCCATCGAGGATAACAAGATGGGGTTTTCATCATATTGCATGAGTTTATCCCTCTACATCATGTCATCTTGCTTAAGGCGTTACGCTGTTTTCATTAACTTAATACTCTAGATGCATGCTGGATAGCGGTCGATGAGTGGAGTAATAGTAGTAGATGTAGGCAGGAGTTGGTCTACTTGTCTCGGACGTGATGCCTATATACATGATCATACCTAGATATTCTCATAACTGTGCTCAATTCTGTAAGTTGCTCAATAGTAATTTGTTCACCCACCGTAGAATACTTATGCTCTCGAGAGAAGCCACAAGTGAAACCTATGTCCCCGGGTCTATATTCATTATATTAATCTCCCAATACTTAGTTATTTCCTTTGATTTTTAATTTTCTTTTATTTTACTTTGCATCTTTATCACAAAAATACCAAAAATACTATCTTATCATATCTATCAGATCTCACTCTCGTAAGTGGCCGTGTAGGGATTGACAACCCCTTATCGCGTTGGTTGCGAGAATTTATTTGTTTTGTGCAGGTGCATGGGACTCGCGCGTAGCCTCCTACTGGATTGATACCTTCGTTCTCAAAAACAGAGGGAAATACTTACGCTACTTTGCTGCATCATCCCTTCCTCTTCAGGGAAAACAACGCAGTGCTCAAGAGGTAGCAAGAAGGATTTTTGGCGCCATTGCCGGGGAGGTTCGCGCAAGTCAAGATTTGACTCCCGACAACGAGCCATTTCTGGCACCGTTGCCGGGGAGGTCTATGCAAAAGTCAATATACCAAGTACCCATCACATACCCTTATCCCCCGCATTACATTATTTGCCATTTGCCTCTCAGTTTCCTCTCCCCCACTTAACCCTTGCCGTTTTATTTGCCCTCTCTCTCTATCCTCCCTCTCTTTCTCTATTTGCCTCTTTTTGCTCGCTTGCTTTTTGTTTGCTTGTGTGTTAGTTTGCTTGCTTGTCACGATGGCTCAAGATAACACTAAATTGTGTGACTTCACCAATACCAACAATAATGATTTTATTAGCACTCCGATTGCTCCTCTTACCGATGCTGAATCTTGTGAAATTAATACTGCTTTGCTGAATCTTGTCATGAAAGATCCGTTTTCCGGCCTTCCTAGTGAATATGCCGCTTCGTTGATTTGTGTGATATGCAAAAGAAGAAGATGTGGATAATGATATTGTTAAATTGAAGCTATTTCCTTTTTCGCTTAGAGATCATGCTAAAGCTTGGTTTTCGTCTTCGCCTAAAAATAGTATTGATTCATGGAACAAGTGCAAAGATGCTTTTATCTCTAAGTATTTTCCTCCCGCTAAGATCATCTCTCTTAGAAACGATATTATGAATTTTAAGAAACTTGATCATGAACATGTTGCACAAGGTTGGGAGAGAATGAAACTAATGATACGTAATTGCCCTACTCATGGTTTAAATTTGTGGATGATTATACAATTTTTTTATGCCGGATTGAATTTTTCTTCTAGAAATCTTTTAGATTCGGCCGCGGGAGGCACTTTTATGGAAATCACTTTAGGAGAAGCTACTAAACTCCTAGATAATATTATGGTTAATTATTCTCAATGGCATACTCAAAGATCTACTAATAAAAAGGTGCATGCGATAGAAGAAATTAATGTTTTGAGTGGAAAGATGGATGAACTTATGAAATTATTTGCTAGTAAGAGTGTTTCTTCTGATCCTAATGATATGCCCTTGTCTACTTTTATTGATAATAATAATGAATCTATGGATGTGAATTTTGTTGGTAGGAACAATTTTGGTAAGAACGCGTATAGAGGAAATTTTAATCCTAGGCCTTATCCTAGTAATCCCTCTAATAATTATGGTAATTCCTAAAAAAATTCTTATGTAAATTATAATAAGATGCCCTCTTATTTTGAATCTAATATTAAAGAATTTATTACTTCGCAAAAGAGTTTCAATGCTATGATTGAAGAAAAATTGCTTAAGATTGATGAGTTGGCTAGGAACGTTGATATGATTTCTCTTGATGTTGATTCTTTGAAACTTAGATCTATTCCACCTAAGCATGATATCAATGAGTCTCTCAAAGCCATGAGAATTTCCATTTATGAGTGCAAAGAAAGAACCGCTAGGATACATGCTAAGAAAGATGCCTTTATCAGAGCGTGTTCTTCTAGTTGCTATGAAAATAAAGATGAAGATCTAAAAGTTATTGATGTGTCTCCTATTAAATCTTTGTTTTGCAATATGAATCTTAATAATGATGGGACTGAATATGATCCACCTTTACCTAGAAGGCGTTCCAAGAATTCAGAGTTTTTAGATCTTGATGCTAAAATTGATGAAAGTGGGATAACCCTTGATGTTGCTAAACCCACTATTTTGGATTTCAAGGAATTTAATTATGAAAATTTCTCTTTGATTGATTGTATTTCCTTGTTGCAATCCGTGCTAAATTCTCCTCACGCTTATAGTCAAAATAAAGCGTTTACTAAACATATCGTTGATGCCTTGATGCAATCTTATGAAGAAAAACTTGAATTGGAAGTTTCTATCCCTAGAAAACTCTATGATGAGTGGGAACCAACTATTAAAATTAAAATTAAAGATCATGAATTCTATGCTTTATGTGATTTGGGTGCTAGTGTTTCCACAATTCCAAAGACTTTGTGTGATTTGCTAGGTTTCCATGATTTTGATGATTGCTCTCTAAACTTGCACCTTGCGGATTCCACTATTAATAAACCTATGGGAAGAATTAATGATGTTCTTATTGTTGATGAAAATAGGAATTACTTGCCCGTAGATTTTATTGTTCTTGACATAGATTTCAATCCTTCATGTCCTATTATTCTTGGTAGACCTTTCCTTAGAACGATTGGTGCAATTATTGATATGAAGGAAGGAAATATTAGATTCCAATTTCCATTAAGGAAAGGCATGGAACACTTTCCTAGAAAGAAAATTAGATTACCTTATGAATCTATTATGAGAGCCACTTATGGATTGCCTACCAAAGATGGCAATACCTAGATCTATCCTTGCTTGTTATGCCTAGCTAGGGGCGTTAAACGATAGCGCTTGTTGGGAGGCAACCCAATTTTATTTTTGTTCCTTGCTTTTTGCTCCTGTTTAGTAATAAATAATTTATCTAGACTCTGTTTAGATTGTGTTTTTTTGTGTTTAATTAGTGTTTGTGCCAAGTAGAACCGTTGGGAAGACTTGGGGAAAGTCTTGTTACACTTGCTGTAAAAAACAGAAACTTTAGCGCTCACGAGAACTGCTTCCATTTTTATTTGGAATGTGCTATTTAGTTAATTATTTTTGAAGATGATTAATAGATAAATTCCTCACGTCCAGAAATTTGTTTAAGAATTTTTGGGGTTCCATATCTTGCGCTAGCTACAGATTACTACAGACTGTTCTGTTTTTGACAGATTCTGTTTTCGTGTGTTGTTTGCTTATTTTGATGAATCTATGGCTAGTAAAATAGTTTATAAATCATAGATAAGTTGGAATACAGTAGGTTTAACACCAATATAAATAAAGAATGAGTTCATTACAGTACCTTGAAGTGGTCGTTTGTTTTCTTTCGCTAACGGAGCTCACGAGATTTTCTACTTTGAGTTTTGTGTTGTGAAGTTTTCAAGTTTTGGGTAAAGATTTGATGGATTATGGAACAAGGAGTGGCAAGAGCCTAAGCTTGGGGATGCCCATGGCACCCCCAAGATAATCTAAGTACACCTAAAAGCCAAAGCTTGGGGATGCCCCGGAAGGCATCCCCTCTTTTGTCTACTTCTATCGGTAACTTTACTTGGAGCTATATTTTTATTCACCACATGATATGTAGAGACCAGACCTCAAATGGTCCAATCTCTGTGCTCCGGTGTCATCCCTGGATCAGTAATGCCGACACCACATAGTACTTGAAGGATTTATAACAGAGTAGCAATCACACACTTATTACATCGAGTGTCTCAATAGAGATCTTATTACAATAAATATGGCTTAAGGCCATCTAATAACGATAACAGCGGAAGGCTTGGAAGATAAGTGAGTCCATCAACTCCAACGGCATCACTGAGTATAGAACCACGACCTAAAACTCCTTAATCATCGTCTGAAAAGTTTGCAACATTAACGTTGCAGCCCGAAAACGGGTCAGCACATGGAATATGTTGGCAATGTAACACATAGAGAGTAATGGAATGAAACAACTATACTATATGCATATTTGGCTGGTGGAAAGCTCTATGGTTACAGTTTTGTGAAAAGCCAATTTTTCCCTACTACAAAGGAATAAATTTTATTTAACTATTATGGTGGTTGTTGAACATTGAGAATGGTTGACAGCATCCTCAATCCCAATTAAGCATCATCATTAAACAAACCCATCAAATTAAATTTTTTAGTAACATGTTGAGATTCACATGATAATCCAGGTACTAGATACTCAAGACGTCCATAACTAGGGACACGGCTAATCATGATTAGTTTATACACTCTGCAGAGGTTTACGCACTTTTCCCCACAAGACTCGATCGCCTCCGTTTGGTTTCTCGCACTACATGGTGTTTGAGAAACGGATGACCGAGACATAGTCTTTCAGAAGCGCTAGCACCTTACGATGGGTAGACCGTACCACCTACATCCCCTACATCTGGTAGTCTACCACTGTAAGAGTTCGCACGACTTAGTCAACTATGATAGAGCCCATAATAGCTTGTGGCTGCACACGGAAGTTTCTAGCATGAAAATCTCATGATCCCTTTGATCCTGGGTGGCGGTCCAAAAGAAAACAGGCAGTCCTGGAATACCCAGGTACCTCAATCCACCCAGATGTGTATTTAAGTTGCCACCTTAGATAAACCATTGATTTAAAAATCTCACATCTGTCATGGATATCACTCACCCAATCCACGTCTACTAGCATAGCATAGCAATAATAAGCAAACGTAGAAGTAACTTCCAAAGGTTTGATAATAAACAGGTAATAGGTACTACCTCAACTACTTCCCAAACCCACAATTTAATTAGATCCTAATCACGCAATGTGTAAGGGTTGATCTAATGCAATAAAACTGGGTATTAGAAGGTATGATCAAGGTGTTACTTGCCTTGCTGATGATCCGGGAAACCTAGTGATTCGAAGTAACAAGCGGCGCACTCCGGGTACTCTATCGCAAACAAACAAGCATACAATAAGTACTCAACTAATGCACAGGTAAAACTCAAATAAGAGATCTAACCAGAAAGTTCAACTTAAGAACTCCGGTTGGCAAAAAGAATCAAATCGAACGAAGCAACGAAAGACAAACGGCAAAAGAAACAGGCTTCGATTACTATTCTGGATCTAGGGCAATTTTTACAGTGGCAAAAACTTGTTTGAGTAGGTTAAACGGAAAGAGGGTTTCGAGACGAAACTCCAGGCGCTTGAATCGCCTGATTCCGATAAACGAGAAAAAATTTATACTAAAACGAAAATCGGATCAGAAATCGCGATGAGAAAAATCACGGATTTAATCCGAGGAAAAGAAGAACGACGAACAGTTTAACGAACGAACGTTCGTTAACTGGATCTAAACGATGAACACGTTCGTTAAAACGAACGAATCGAGCGAACGTTCGCTAAATAGACTAAACCGAAATAAAACCGATCTAATAAAGAAAGCGAATCTAATAAAAATAAACCGCGACTTATAAAAAAAACCGTGCGGTTTTCTAAAGAAAACCGCCGGCGATGCCTATCTCGGCAGCGGGTCCGGCGGGCAGCAGGGCGGCTCCGGCGAGGCGGCGCGGGGCGGCGAGGCGGCGGGGCGACGCGGGGCGGCGGCGGCAGCGGCCTAGGGTTAGGGTTAGGGAGCGACGCGGGGCTCGAGGCGGGCTGGGGCGCTGGTGGGCTGGCCGGCTCGGGCGGGCGCCTTATAAAGGCTGCCCCGGGCGGAGTCCCGCTCGGGTTCGGCCCGGAGTCGGTTCGCGTTTTTTAAAATAATAACGCGCAGAAAAACAAATAAAAGAAATACTAAACGGACTCCAAAAATCCCGAAATAAATTTTCCCCGGCTTCTAAAATCAAGCCGCACATGATGAACATTTATTTGGGCCCTAAATGCAATTTTGAAAAACGCGCATTTTTCCTAAATTCAAATAAAATAGCAAATAAAACCAAATAAAGTCTTATTTGATTTTTTATTAAATCCTCAATATTTCTTTATTTTGGGAAAGTCATTTTATTCCCTCTCTCATATTTTTACAATGGAAATTATTGAAGATAAAATAAATAAAATCAAATGATCCTATTTTTTTCAAAATTTGAGACACTCAAATATGAAAATAACGAAATCCCCAACTCTCTCCGAGGGTCCTTGAGTTGCAAAAAATTTCTAGGATCAACCAAAATGCAATAAATATGATATGCAATGATGATCTAGTGTATAACATTCCAAATTGAAAAATTTGGGATGTTACAAACCTACCCCCTTAAGATGAATCTCGCCCTCGAGATTCGGGTTGGCTAGAAAATAGGTGAGGGTGGTCCTTCAACAAATCTTCCTCTCGTTCCCAGGTGGCTTCATCCTCCGTGTGGTGGCTCCACTGAACCTAGCAAAACTTGATAACCTTGCTGCGGGTGACTCGACTGGCATATTCTAGAATCTTAACTGGTTTCTCCTCATAGGTCAAATCACTGTCCAACTGAATTGCTTCCAGTCGTACCGTATCTCTCAGCGGTATGTCAGCCATCTCCGTGTGGCACTTCTTCAACTAGGATACATGAAATATGTCGTGAACTCCTGACAATCCTTCAGGCAATTCCAACTTGTAGGCTACTTCTCCCATACGTTCCAATACTTTGTATGGGCCTACAAAACGTGGCACTAACTTTCCCTTAACCCCAAAGCGCTTAACTCCTCGAAGTGGTGATACTCAAAGATAAACTCGGTCTCTGACTTCGTAAACTGTCTCCTTGCGTTTAGAATCTGCATAACTCTTCTGCCTGGATTGAGCTACCTTTAGCCTGTCGCAAATTAATTTCACTTTCTGTTCAGATTCCTTTATCAGATCCGGTCCAAACAACTGGCGATCTCCAACTTCATCCCAGGACAATGGGGTCCTGCACCTCCTTCCGTACAAGGCTTCGAAAGGGGCCATCTTCAAACTGGTTTGGTAGCTGTTGTTGTAAGAGAACTCTGCATATGGCAAATTCTCATCCCAACTAGATCCGTAATCTAGCGCACAAGCTCTTAGCATATCATCCAAGATCTGGTTGACTCTCTCAGTCTGTCCATCTGTCTGCGGGTGGAAAGCTATGCTAAACTCTAGTCTAGTTCCCAAAGTCTCATGCAACTGATTCCAGAACTTTGAAGTAAACTGGGTTCCTCTATCTGATACAATGCTCCTTGGAACCCCATGCAGACATACGATCCTGGTCATGTATATCTTTGCCAACTTCGCACTAGTATAGGTAGTCTTCACTGGAATGAAATGAGCTACCTTTGTCAAACGATTGACTACAACCCATATCGAGTCATAGCCTGAACGTGTTCTGGGTAATCCTGTAATAAAATCCATGCCTAGCTTACCCCACTTCCATTCGGGTATTGGCAATGGTTGTAGCAATCCTGCTGGCTTCTGATGCTCTGCCTTCACTCTCTGACATACATCACAAACTGCTACGTACTCTGCAATATCCTTCTTCATTCCGGTCCACCAGAAAATATCCTTAAAATACAAATACATCTTGGTATTTCCTGGGTGAATCGAATATGGTGAATCACGGCCTCTTGCAGAATTAGCTTCCTAAGCTCCGGATCATTTGGCACATAAACACGGTCTTCAAACCATAAGGTATCATGCTCATCCTCACGAAATCCCTTAGCTTTTCCTTTGCAAATTTTCTCCTTAATAGAAGCAATCTCCTTGTCAGTCCTTTGGGCTTCTCTGATTTTATCCATCAATGTAGACTGAATCTCCAATGCTGCTACATAGCCTCTCGGGACTATTTCTAAACATAACTCTCGAAGATTTTCGGCTAACTCCCTTGGTAATTCTCCCATCATTAGGGTGTTGACATGGCTCTTACGGCTTAATGCGTCAGCTACTACGTTAGCCTTTCCGGGGTGATAATGCAATTTCATATCATAATCCTTGATGAGCTCGAACCATCTCCTTTGTCTGAGATTCAACTCCTTCTGTGTGAAAATATACTTCAAACTCTTATGATCCGTATACACCTCGCAATGGTTTCCAATCAGAAAATGTCTCGAAGTCTTCAGTGCATGCACTACGGCTGCTAACTCCAAATCATGCGTAGCATAATTCAACTCATGAGGCTTAAGTTGTCATGAGGCATATGAAACAACTCTCCCTTCCTACATAAGCACTGCTCCAAGTCCTCGACGTGAAGCGTCGCAATACACCTCATAATCCTTGGTCTGGTCTGGCAAAATCAACACTGGTGAAGTAACCAAACGTTTCTTCAACTCCTGAAAACTAGCCTCACATTCCTCTGTCCATATGAACTTGGTATCCTTCTTCAACAACTCCGTCATAGGCTTCACAATCTTTGAGAAATTCTCAATAAACCTCCGGTAGTATCCCGTGAGTCCAAGAAAACTCCGGATCTCTCCCACGGTGGTTGGTGCTTCTCACTTGGTCACGGCATCAAATTTAGTGGGATCTACTGCTATACCTTCTCCGGATATAACATGTCAGAGAAATCCAACTTCCTTCAACCAAAACTCACATTTGCTAAACTTGGCATATAGTTGATGTTCCCCGAGCTTTCCAAGAACCAAACGCAAATGTTCCTTATGCTCCTCTTCATTCTTTGAGTAAACCAGGATATCATCAATGAACACTACGACGAACTTATCCAACAACTCCATAAACACCTTGTTCATCATGTTCATAAAATATGCAGGTGCGTTAGTCAGACCAATGACATAACAGTATACTTGTACAGCCCATACCTGGTGGTAAAAGCCGTCTTGGGTATATCCTGTTCCCGAATCTTCAACTGGTGGTATCCTGATCATAGATCGATCTTGGAAAATACCTTAGCTCCTTGCAATCGATCAAACAGATCATTGATCATCGTTAGTGGGTATTTGGTCTTGATGGTTACTTCATTCAATCCTCGATAATCGACGACCATCCTTAACGATCCATCCTTCTTCTCCACTAGAAGTACTGGCAATCCCCAAGGTGAAGAACTTGGACGAATATATCCTTTATCCAGTAACTCCTTAATTTGCTTCTTAATTTCCACCAAATCCTTTGCAGGCATCCTATATGGTCTCTTTGATATTGGCCCTGTGCCTGGCAATAGCTCAATCAAAAACTCAATATCTCTATCCGGTGGCATGCCTGGCAACTCTTCTGGAAATACTTCAGGGAAATCCTTCACTACGGGTACTTCCTCCTGCACAACTCCTGTTAAGCAATTTACTTGAGTCCTCTTTGGCACATGTCGGGATACATACTTGATCCTTCTCTCTTCTGGGGTGGTAAGCAAAATTGACTTACTAGCACATTCAATATTCCCTTCATACTTTGATAACCAATCCATGCCTAATATCACATCCAATCCTTGAGATTCCAATACTATTAGGTCTGAGGGAAAAACATAGTTACCAATCCTTAATGGTAACCGCTCACACCATAGACTAGCCATATATTCTGCTCCAGGCGAGGTTACTAACATGGGTGACCTAAGGGCTTGGGTTGGCATTTTATACTTATCCACAAATCCCCTTGATATGTATGAATGCGATGCACCAGTATCGAAAAGAACGAGTGCAGTAAATGACTTAACCAAAAACTTACCGATTACTGCATCCGGCTGCTCTTCAACCTCCTCCACACTAACGTGGTTCACCTGTCCCCTGTTGAAAGGGTTCGGCTTCTTCCTAGAGCTTCCATTGCCATTTGCATTCTGTGATTCAGGACATTCATTGGCATAATGTCCGGTCTTCTGGCACTTAAAGCAAGTGACTTGGCTCAGGTCTTTCTTGGTTGGGGTTGATGGGTTGGTACGGTTCTGGCCATTGCTTCCTCCATTCCCATTACCATTCCTGGGGCCATTGTGATTGTGCGTGCTACCTCCTCCATGGGTATGCTGAAAATGTCCTCCCGGTCTAGGGGTAAATCGTGGCTTCTGCTGAGCTCCTGAATTGTACTTTCCTTGTGTATACTTCCTTTTGCGATTTTCAATTTGCTGCTGCTTCCCTTCAATCATAAGAGCACGATCTACCAACTCCTGGTAGTTGTTGAAGGTTGCTACCATCAACTGCATGCTCAACTCATCATTCAGTCCTTCCAGAAACTTCTCCTGCTTAGCTGCATCCGTAGCAACGTCATCTGGGGCATAACATGCTAATTTACTAAAGTCCTCCACATACTGGCCAACAGTCCGTCCTCCTTGGCGCAAGTTGCGAAACTCTCGCTTCTTCATGGCCATAGCTCCTGCTGAAACATGGGCAGTTTGAAAAGCCTGCTGAAACTGGTCCCATCGACAGGGAAAGTGGCTATGAAATTCTCCCACCATGATGCTGCGGGTCCTTCAAGCTGATGTGCGGCAAACTTCACCTTCTCCGCATCCGTGCATCCTGCTGTGGTCAATTCTCTAGCTGTCTTGCGGAGCCAATCATCTTCTACTATCGGCTCGGTGCTACTGGAAAACACCGGCGGATTCAGCCTAATAAAACGGGCTATGTGATCAACAGGTGTTGGTGGTGGTGGTGGGTTGTTGTTGTTGTTCCCTTGATTCTGATTCTGGACTAGCAATTGCATCAACGTGTTCTGCTGCTGGATCAACTGGGTGAGCTCCGGTGGAAAGGTAAATCCGGGGTCACGTCTCGGAGGCATCCGAGGGTTTAGAAAAGATGAGATTTAAGAATAGAGGGGGTCTAAAGAGAAAACACTACCCATATGCAGATGAGGCAAAGCAAACAATTCACTTCATTCAATCAAACAAGGGCATACAATCGATCTAACTAGCGCAAAAGTGCTCGGACTACTATATTTACATGGTGGACTACTACTACTGATGAGGTGGTCTACTAGAAATATTCTTCGGTTGCAGACTCCATGATATCTGCTCCAGCTTCATCAACATAGTCATCATCGCTATCATCTGGATCCGAGTCGGTGTCATCGATGATGATGTAGTCTTCTGGGCGAATCTCCTTGGGTTCTTCGTCTTCATCTACTAGCGTAGGGCCTCCCATAAATATTCCAATCTTCATTGTTAGGTCGGCATTCTTATCCACTAATACTTCAATTTCTTCTTCATAATCTTCACGTGTAGCCTTGAGTTCTTCCTCCAGTTCCTTGATTCTTGTCCTTGCCTTCTTCAGGTCTATCTTGTCGGCGCACATCTGGTTCTCATGACATCGAATGTGCTGGTTTAACTCCTGGATAAAAGATGCAATTGATCTATCCTTTCTGGTGCTGATCATCTCCCAGTGCTCATCTCGGCGCCCACAAATCTGGTACATAGTATCCTTGAGATCATTGCGGTAGGCTTCTCCAATGCGTCCCATGGCGATGTGAGCTGCCATGCTCTTTTATAGACTCCAAGTTGGTGCATTAAAAGAAAACTCTATGGGCTCAGTGACTGGCATGAACGTCCTTCCTGGAACTTGAACTTGAATTATCCAGCGCTCTTCTTCAGTTAAAGTGGCGTTGTAGGTTCCGGTGAAGCTTGGTACTCCTATGTTCAGGTATCTAGTGACTTCCTTCAAGTGACGTCCACAGGGTGTATCTTCATCCGGTTGCGTGAACTTGTTCCTTGCATCCGCCATCCTAAAGAGTAGAAAAGATGAGAGGTCAGAAGAGAAGAGAGTGAGTAGTGATCTAGGTCTTTAGCTTAGTGGTCGTGTCCTACAGTCAGCTTGTGCTCTGATACCATCTTGTAGCGACCAGACCTCAAACGGTCCAATCTCTGTGCTCCGGTGTCATCCCTGGATCAGTAATGCTGACACCACACAGTACTTGAAGGATTTATAACAGAGTAGCAATCACACACTTATTACATTGAGTGTCACAATAGAGATCTTATTACAATAAATATGGCTTAAGGCCATCTAATAATGATAACAGTGGAAGGCTTGGAAGATAAGTGAGTCCATCAACTCCAACGGCATCACTGAGTATAGAACCACGACCTAAAACTCCTTAATCGTCGTTTGAAAAGTCTGCAACATTAACGTTGCAGCCCGAAAACGGGTCAGCACATGGAATATGCTGACAATGTAACACATAGAGAGTAATGGAATGAAACAACTATACTATATGCATATTTGGCCGGTGGAAAGCTCTATGGTTACAGTTTTGCGAAAAGCCAATTTTTCCCTACTACAAAGGAATAAATTTTATTTAACTATTATGGTGGTTGTTGAACATTGAGAATGGTTGACAGAATCCTCAATCCCAATTAAGCATCATCATTAAACAAGGCCATCAAATTAAGTTTTTTAGTAACATGTTGAGATTCACATGATAATCCAGGTACTAGATACTCAAGATGTCCATAACCGGGGACATGGCTAACCATGATTAGTTTATACACTCTGCAGAGGTTTGCGCACTTTTCCCCACAAGACTCGATCGCCTCCATTTGGTTTCTCGCACTACATGGTGTTTGAGAAATGGATGACCGAGACATAGTCTTTCAGAAGCGCTAGCACCTTACGATAGGTAGACCGTACCACCTACATCCCCTACATATTCTACCACTATAAGAGTTCGCACGACTTAGTCAACTATGATAGAGCCCATAATAGCTTGTGGCTGCACACGGAAGTTTCTAGCATGAAAATTTCATGATCCCTTTGAGCCTGGGTGGCGGTCCAAAAGAAAACAGGCAATCCTGGAATACCCAGGTACCCTAATCCACCTAGATGTGTATTTAAGTTGCCACCTTAGATAAACCATTGATTTAAAAATCTCACATCTGACATGGATATCACTCACCCAATCCACATCTACTAGCATAGCATAGCAATAATAAGCAAACGTAGAAGTAACTCCCAAAGGTTTTATAATAAACTGGTAATGGTACTACCTCAACTACTTCCCAAACCCACAATTTAATTAGATCCTAATCATGCAATGTGTAAGGGTTGATCTAATACAACAAAACTGGGTAGTAGAAGGTATGATCAAAGTGTTACTTGCCTTGCTGATGATCCGGGAAACCTAGTGATTCGAAGTAACAAGCGGCGCACTCCGGGTACTCTATCGCAAACAAACAAGCATACAATAAGTACTCAACTAATGCACAGGTAAAACTTAAATAAGAGATCTGACCAGAAAGTTCAACTTAGGAACTCCGGTTGGCAAAAAGAATCAAATCGAACGAAGCAACGAAAGACAAACGGCAAAAGAAGCAGACTTCGATTACTATTCTGGATCTAGGGCAATTTTTACAGTGGCAAAAACTTGTTTGAGTAGGTTAAACGGAAAGAGGGTTTCGAGACGAAACTCCAGGTGCTTGAATCGCCTGATTCCGATAAACGAGCAAAAAGTTATACTAAAACGAAAATCAGATCAGAAATCGCGATCAGAAAAATCACGGATTTAATCTGAGAAAAAGAAAAATGACGAACAGTTTAACGAACGAACGTTCGTTAACTGGATCTAAACGACGAACACGTTCGTTAAAACGAACGAATCGAGCGAACGTTCGCCAAATAGACTAAACCGAAATAAAACCGATCTAATAAAAAAACGAATCTAAAACAAAATAAACCACGACTTTTAAAAAAAACCGGGCGGTTTTCTAAAGAAAACCGCCGGCGACGGCGGCTACCTCGGCGGTGGGTCCGGCGGGCGGCGGGGCGGCGAGGCGGCGGCGCGGGGCGGCGGCCTAGGGTTAGGGTTAGGGCGCGGCGCGGGGCTCGAGGCGGGCTAGTGCGCTGGTGGGCTGGCCGGCTCGGGCGGGCGCCTTATAAAGGCTGCCCCGGGTGGAGTCCCGCTCGGGTACGGCCCGGAGTCGGTTCGCATTTTTTAATAATAACGCGTAGAAAAACAAATAAAATAAATACTAAACGGACTCCAAAAATCCCGAAATAAAATTTCCCCAGCTTCTAAAATCAAGCCGCACAAGATGAACATTTATTTGGGCCCTAAATGCAATTTCGAAAAACGCGCATTTTTCCTAGATTCAAATAAAATAGCAAATAAAACCAAATAAAGTCTTATTTGATTTTTTTATTAAATCCTCAATATTTCTTTATTTTGGGAAAGTCATTTTATTCCCTCTCTCATATTTTTGCAATGGAAATTATTGAAGATAAAATAAATAAAATCAAATGATCCTATTTTTTTCAAAATTTGAGACAACTCAAATATGAAAATAACGAAATCCCCAACTCTCTCCGAGGGTCCTTGAGTTGCGAAAAATTTCTAGGATCAACCAAAATGCAATAAATATGATATGCAATGATGATGTAGTGTGTAACATTCCAAATTGAAATTTTGGGATGTTACATGATATGTGTTTTGCTTGGAGCGTCTTTTATGATTTGAGTGTTTACTTTTTAGTTTACCACAATCATCCTTGCTGTACACACCTTTTGAGAGAGCCATACATGATTTGGAATTTGTGAGAATACTCTATGTGCTTCACTTATATCTTTTGAGTTATATAGTTTTGCTCTAGTACTTCACTTATATATTTTAGAGCACGGTGGTGGATTTGTTTTATAGAAACCATTGATTTCTCATGCTTCACTTAGATTATTTTGAGAGTCTTAAATAGCATGGTAATTTGCTTAAAATCCTAATATGCTAGGTATTCAAGATTAGTAAAATTTTCTTATGAGTGTTTTGAATACTAAGAGAAGTTTGATGCTTGATGATTGTTTTGAGATATGGAGGTAGTAATATCAAAGTCGTGCTAGTTGAGTAGTTGTGAAACTGAGAAATGCTTGTGTTGAAGTTTGCAAGTCCCATAGCATGCACGTATGGTAAACGTTATGTAACAAATTTGAAACATGAGGTGTTATTTGATTGTCCTCCTTATGAGTGGTAGTCAGGGACGAGCGATGGTCTTTTCCTAGCAATCTACCCCCTAGGAGCATGCACGTAGTGCCGAGGTTTTTGATGACTTGTAGATTTTTGCAGTATGTATGTGAGTTCTTTATGACTAATGTTGAGTCCATGGATTATACGCACTCTCACCCTTCCATCCTTGCTAGCCTCTTTGGTACCGTGCATTGCCCTTTCTCACATTGAGAGTTGGCGCAAACTTTGCCGATGCATCCAAACCCCGTGATATGATACGCTCTTTCACACATAAACCTCCTTATATCTTCCTCAAAATAGCCACCATACCTACCTATTATGGCATTTCCATAGCCATTCCAAGATATATTGCCATGCAACTTTCCACCATTCTGTTTATCATGACACATTCATTATTGTCATATTGCTTAGCATGATCATGTAGTTGACATAGTATTTGTGGCAAAGCCACTGTTCATAATTCTTTCATACATGTCACTCTTGGCCCATTGCATATCCCGGTACACCGCCGGAGGCATTCATATAGAGTCATCTTTTGTTCTAGTATCGAGTTGTAATCATTGAGTTGTAAATAAATAGAAGTGTGATGATCATCATTTTCTAGAGCATTGTCCCAAGGGAGGAATTATAAAAAAAGAGAGAAAGGCCATATATATAAAAAAGAGAAAGGCCAAATAAAAAAAATGAGAGAAAAAGAGAGAAGGGGCAATGTTACTATCCTTTGCCACACTTGTGCTTCAAAGTAGCACCGTAATCTTCATGATAGAGAGTCTCTTGTTTTGTCACTTTCATATACTAGTGGGAATTTTCATTATAGAACTTGGCTTGTATATTCCAGCAATGGGCCTCCTTAGGTGCCCTAGGTCTTCGTGAGCAAGCAAGTTGGATGCCCACCCACTTAGTTTCTTTTATTGAGCATTCATACATTTATAGCTCCAGTGCATCCGTTGCATGGCAATCCCTACTCCTTTCATTAACATCAATCGGTGGGCATCTCCATAGCCCATTGATTAGCCTCGTTGATGTGAGACTTTCTCCTTTTTGTCTTCTCCACATAACCCCCCTCATTATATTCTATTCCACCCATAGTGCTATGTCCATGGCTCACGCTCATATATTGCGTGAAAGTTTATAGGTTTGAGATTACTAAAGTATGAAACAATTGCTTGGCTTGTCATCGGGGTTGTGCATGATGAGAGCATTCTTGTGTGACAAAAATGGAGCATGACTAAACTATATGATTTTGTAGGGATGAACTTTCTTTGACCATGTTATTTTGAGAAGACATAATTGCTTTCTTAGTATGCTTGAAGTATTATTATTTTTATGTCAATATGAACTTTTTTCTTGAATCTTTCGGATCTGAATATTCATACCACAATTAAGAAGACTTACATTAAAATTATTCCAAGTAGCACTCCACATCAAAAATTCTATTTTTATCATTTACCTACTCGAGGACGAGCAGGAATTAAGCTTGGGGATGCTTGATACGTCTCCAACGTATCTATAATTTTTGATTGCTCCATGCTATATTATCTACTCTTTTGGACATTATTAGGCTTTATTATCCACTTTTATATTATTTTTGGGACTAACCTATTAACCGGAGGCCCAGCCCAGAATTGCTGTTTTTGCCTGTTTTAGGGTTTCGAAGAAAAGGAATATCAAGCGGAGTCCAAACGGAATGAAACCTTCCGGAACGTGATTTTCTCAATGAACAAGACCCAGGAGACTTGGACCCTACGTCAAGACACAAAAGAGGAGGCCACAAGGTAGGGGGGCGCGCCTACCCCCTAGGCGCGCCCTCCACCCTCGTGGGCCCCTTGTTGCTCTACTGACGTACTCCTTCCTCCTATATATACCTACGTACCCCCAAATGATCAGATACGGAGCCAAAACCCTAATTCCACCTCCGCAACTTGCTGTATCCATGAGATCCCATCTTGGGGCCTGTTCCCGAGCTCCACCGGAGGGGGCATCGATCACAGAGGGCTTCTACATCGACACCATAGCCCCTCCGATGAAGTGTGAGTAGTTCACCTCAGACCTAGGGGTCCATAGTTAGTATCTTGATGGCTTCTTCTCTCTTTTTGGATCTCAATACAATGTTCTCCCCCTCTCTCGTGGAGATCTATTCGATGTAATCTTCTTTTTGCGGTGTGTTTGTTGAGACCGATGAATTGTGGGTTTATGATCAAGTCTATCTATGAACAATATTTGAATCTTCTCTGAATTCTTTTATGTATGATTGGTTATCTTTGCAAGTCTCTTTGAATTATCAGTTTGGTTTTGCCTACTAGATTGATCTTTCTTGCAATGGGAGAAGTGCTTAGCTTTGGGTTCAATCTTGCGGTGTCCTTTCCCAGTGACAGTAGGGGCAGCAAGGCACGTATTGTATTGTTGCCATCGAGGATAACAAGATGGGGTTTTCATCATATTGCATGAGTTTATCCCTCTACATCATGTCATCTTGCTTAAGGCGTTACTCTGTTTTCATTAACTTAATACGCTAGATGCATGCTGGATAGCGGTCGATGAGTGGAGTAATAGTAGTAGATGTAGGCAGGAGTCGGTCTACTTGTCTCGGACGTGATGCCTATATACATGATCATACCTAGATATTCTCATAACTATGCTCAATTCTGTCAATTGCTCAATAGTAATTTGTTCACCCACCGTAGAATACTTATGCTCTTGAGAGAAGCCACTAGTGAAACCTATGGCCCCCGGGTCTATCTTCATCATATTAATCTCCTAATACTTAGTTATTTCCTTT
This sequence comes from Triticum urartu, assembly GCF_056163025.1. Classification (NCBI taxonomy): domain Eukaryota; kingdom Viridiplantae; phylum Streptophyta; class Magnoliopsida; order Poales; family Poaceae; genus Triticum; species Triticum urartu. The sequence continues at coordinate 709,308,946 of NC_141874.1, forward strand.
GCTTTTTAATTTACTTTGCATCTTTATCACAAAAATACCAAAAATATTATCTTAGCATATCTATCAGTTCTCACTCTTGTAAGTGGCCGTGTAGGGATTGACAACCCCTTATCATGTTGGTTGCGAGGATTTATTTGTTTTGTGCGGGTGTAAGGGACTCGCGCGTAGCCTCCTACTGGATTGATACCTTTGTTCTCAAAATCTGAGGGAAATACTTACGCTACTTTGCTGCATCATCCCTTCCTATTCAGGGAAAACCAACGCAGTGCTCAAGAGGTAATAGCAATCACTTATTTCATATCTAACCATGTTTATTACAAATATAGGTTCAACCACCAATGCATAATTTGATGCATAGGTACATATACTGAAGAACTACAGAAGCACCAATTAAAGAATGATGAACCATAGTTGTACGAAAGACTGTAAAGAGAGAGGCGAAAGACATTCTAGTTGATGGAGAAGGTGAATCGGAATGCCCACATTATGTCCTCCTACATGCGCAATACACGTACGACTCTAGGCCAACCCCTTGTGATGGCTGCCCGTCCATCCTTCACTGTCTTCATTATGACTTCTCGATGCTCATTGTAGTCTGGATGAAATACTTTAACCTTCATTGCGTGTCCACCAATCATGTACTTTGCGAGGTATCTTGAGTGAACTGCTTCGAGAACCATTGCGAACGAAAAAGATTCAGACATTGTTGTCTAACAACTCATTATGGGCAGTAAGAAGAGAAGGCTGCAGAGTTTGTAGTTACCATCCTATAGCTCACTATTGTGCTGGATAGAGCATAAACAAATAATTTACTTGCCACCATTCGTATCTTTTTGCTAATAATCCTTATCAGTTTCCTCACTTAATGCTTGTTCATGAATATCTCAATGCGCCATACGCAAAAAGGGTCGATGCGTGGATCCTTGCCAAGGGCATATGTACCTACAAGCAACAAGTCAATATTAGAAGCTAACAATTGTCCAGGCCTGGATCTATATGCACTACATTATGGAACGATGGGTGGAGTACAAGCTGAGGGATGAAGCTAACCTCGGCAGAAAATGGTGGCCACTCCCGCTGTTGTCTTGCATAAGTAGTGGAAAGGCACGATAAGTATAACAACCTTAACATCAAACAAATATAGCAAAGGTAAACAACATCATCTCCAAATGATAGCTTGAATGTGTTGGTTTCAGCATGCTGTTAAAGCAGATATAAAATGGAAGGCAATGTTACCAACAGCAGGCTTAACAGCCATCAAATATTGCAATTCAAACTGGTATTTTTGAAAATGAATAGAACATAGGTAATGCTTAAACATCACAGTGGAGAAATGTGTAAAACTGAAATAAAGGGCATGTGTTAACTACACCAGGAATAACTGGAACCAAATATAGCCGTTCAAACTGGTATTGATGTAGTCGAGCGGCACAATTCCGACTTGCACATAATGAACAACACATTGTGAATGACTGAAATAAACAAGGCATAAATGACTAGTATAACAACCAAATATAGCCATTTAAAACTGGATAGAGTCTCACTACAACCAACCTAACAAGCAAATACAGATAAACATGGCATATGCTTGAAAACTGGACAAATGCTCACTGCAACCAACCTAACAAGCAGATACAGATAAACAAGGCATCTGCTTGATAACTGTACAAATGCTAAAAAAAGCAACCTAACAACCAAATACAGATAAACAAGGCATCTGTTTGATAACTGGACAAATGCTCACTGCAACCAAACTAAGAACCAAATACATATAAACAAGGCATCTGCTCGATAACTGAAAAAATGCTCACTCCAACCAACCTAATAACCAAATACAGATAAACAAGGCATCTACTCACTATAAACAACGAAATATAGCCATTCGTGAAACTAAAGTGGACAATTCATACTTAAACATCACATAGCTCTATTGAACAATACATTTTTGCATAACTGAAATAATTAAACATGACACAGTTAAAGCACCACACGACAAATGCTACTACAACAAAGGGTATGGGTTGGCAAGCTAGAAAAGTTAAGATTTGCTAATAGAATGTTGCCTCACATTTCATGGACGGGATCCTTCTATTTGGAAGAGCACAGACCCATGGTGCACTCTCTGATGTCACAAATGGGCTGTTTCACCTTGGAAGAACCTTTGTGGGTGCCCTCCTCATGGTCGTGGTCGATGAGATCTGACTTGGCAATTGAGGATCCCAAGCCGCCGTCGTAGAACATGTCCTTTAGAAATGACAAAATGGGCTCGATGGCATATAAAGCTCGCAAATCCTTGACCTCTTGGCGAAGGAGATCAGCGGCAGTGCCGTCGAAGAGATCGACGGCGGTTGAACCAGAGGGGTTGGGGATGGACCACTTAACATGTTACATGGCCCGCGTGAAGCCGTCGCTGTGGACGAGCTTGACGTCGTAGCCTGCTTTCCTGAGATACAGTAATACGCTAGCCCACTGACATGAAGCCTTCGGCATGGCAACATAGTGAACGTCTTTGCCGCCTTCCACGATGACGTGTTGCTCCGGGATCGACAGGTCGGGGCGAATGGCGGCCACCTCACCAACGTCCGCCGGAGAGGCCATGATAAACCTCTTCTTGGCCGAACGCTCGTCGGGCTCCCCGGGATACGTGGTCGAGCTTAGGGTGCGACATTCTGGAGCAGGGGATGTGGATTTGGCGGGGAGGGACATCACATGCCTCATCTAAAAAATATCAGGGGAGTGGGGTGACGGTATGGGAATCACTGGGTAACTTGAACTTTATTATCTAAGCTAGGAGGAACGGACAGACCGACAGGGGTTGGCGGCGGCGACCGCAAGCTAGGGTTCGAGGGGGGGGGGAGGGGGCAGGTGGGGGACTGTGGAGGGGGGGGGTGTTTGTGGATACGCTGCGGTTACTAAAAAGTTTAGTAATGGTGGTTGGAGATGGTCGTGGACGAGGGAGGGATATGGTTCAAATGCCTCGGGTACTACAATTTTACTATAAGGTCGGTGCTGGAGGAGTGTGGGCGACGGTTGAAGTATGACGACTACTAAAATTTGGGTAAAGGAATTGATGCGGGGCGGGAGTGCCCAAGATCGCGCATGTCCAATAACAATATGCGTGTATGATAATAAGGAAAGGTGGCGCAGAACCGCCGATTTTTGCAACGCTCAAGGCGGGTTGTTTGTTTTTTTATTTCTAGCTAGTTGGTCTATCGCACATGGTTCGTCCTAATTTACAAATAAAGTTACGGACCTTTAGCTTGCACAGGTGGTGGTTTTACAGCACACTTGCATGGCAGAGGGTTAATCCAGTACCTCCACCCTTTGCCCGCGCTTGCACGGCCGTGGTGCTTTTACAGCGCACTTGCATCGCACACGGTTGAGCCAGTACCTCCACCTTTGCTCGCGCTTGCGCATGCGTGGTGATTCACAATGCACTTGTATCGCACACGATTAAGATATTATACCCGTGTCCGTTGAGTGTCATCAGAGTCTTTGCAGCAAAAAATAACGTTAGAGAGGGTCAGAAGATAGCCACACCAGCATGTGGCCAAATATATATGAGTGAAAAGGGCGGTATGTGATGTTCAAAATTCCAATGCACAACTTTGACCGCGCGGGCCCACGGTTGGGTGCGTCGTCGAAGATCGATGAGAGGGGCCAGAAGTCAAGAACCACCTGGAAGTGGCCAAATATATGTAGGAATATTGGGGATGTTTAAAACTTTAAATACACAATGCATAACTTTGGTGGCACCTGCCTCGCAAACCCAAAAGTACCCTTGGATAATGACATAATGTCGTACCTAGCTAGGATGCTTGGCCCACCACCTCCCACTTCGTGTCAGCAGGGCGTATGCATGTAATGATCGATACTTTGGTCATACATGCATGTCACCATGACCTACCATAAGATAGACCAATGAATCTATCATTTGGTCAAACGACAACTGTTGTTGTCGATAAACCGCTTGGGCCAATAGATTGAATCATCATAAAAATCGCACAAGAGGGACCACAAAACCAGCACCTCTTGCATGTGGCCCAAAATAATGTACGTTGGGAAGGGGTGATGTGTGTTTTCAATATAGAATAATGTACAATTTAGATGTGGTGCCTACCTCTCGATACACACAGCAACCATGAAGGCAAGGTAGTTAAGGACGAGATACGCAGGGTATGATGTAGGTCGAACCTAGCAATCCAAGCATGTGGGAGGGAATCCTGACAACGCATGAGCTCAAACTTTGGTTGAGAGACATGTGACGGTGACCGGCCCTAACACGAATTAGGAGGAATCCATTCATGGACAACACATACCCCTCATTATCGGTCAAAGGGATGATATATACACTCGGGGAGCCCATAGATATGCGTGTCGTCACAAAAAACTGCATAAGGGAGACGTGGTCGATCAGAAGACCCCGTATACACTGCATGCGGCCAAAAAATATGTATGGGTACGGTGGTGTGTGATGTGTTTAAATCGCAAATGCACAACTTCGATGGGCCACCAACTACATTACAAAAAAAACACCGTACCAGACTCCAAGCCTGGTTCAATATGTATGATGTCAGTTTCCCAACTTCGAGGTGGCAGCGGTAGGGGCGGGGGATCGTCCCACGCATGCGCTCAAACTTTATTTGGTCTAGCATGAGACACATCTATATCTATACCCCTATATAGTGTGCGAATAACTTTGAAAGTTGGTTGTTGTATGAAGCCAATCCAATGGTACAGAGATGACAAATCCGAGCACTACTGGCCGTTGGATATCGTCTACATTCCACCAGATTCTGCCACATGTACAATCTAGAAGACTCCATGGTTGAACTTAAGCATAATGCACAAACCTCAAAACACAAGCACTTCTCCTCTGTTCTCTAGAATCTTCTATATCTTAATTGCCCAAACTTTTTTTTCTAAATGAATTGTCACTTTTTGTTTTTTACTTTATGCTTTACAATGCACAAGTCCATGAATCTTAAAATAGATTTTTTTATAAAACTAATTGATTTTGGATGAGATTAACTATAAGAATTAAACGAACATCTACATCATGCATATATGACTCAAAGCTTACATGCTATAGTGTGGTATTTATTCATAATTTGGTTACCAAATCTCATGTTTGCAATGCACGTGTACCTTACTAGTATCAATAAGAAACCATCATGGTCAAACCCTTCTCGTTGTTGGGACAAAGGGATAGATTGTGTGCCCCACTAATTGTCGGTAAAGGATAGTATATATACCTCGGGGAGCCCACAGATATGTGTCGCGTCTATAAGCCACACAAGGGAGACATGCTCGAGAAGAACACCCTACCTCCTATACCCTACATGCAACCTGAAAAAGGTTTATATAATCGCCATGACAGGTCAAGTCAATCATTCTTTATTTTTTTAGAGCAAAAAATAACCCGTAAAACATAGTAGGTTTATATAATTGCCATGACAGGTGAAGTCAATCATTCTTTAATTTTTTAGAGCAAAAAATAACCCATAAAAACATAGTCTACAAATTAGCAAAACAAGGATCCCGAGGTTTATATAATTGCCATGATAGGTCACTATAGAGATATAATATATCTCTAGAATGACCGTGTCATGGCATTTAAATGAAGCTTGAGATATGCAACTTCCCACCGGGTCACCCATCCTTGGACTACTCCAGCCCGAGCATGCTTAACTTCTGCATTCTATTCGACTAGGCTAGCAGATGGGAAGCTGACCCTTGATGATAAGAATTGCCTCCTTGCCATTAAGGCGTTTCATGCTGGTCACCCTATGGGACCTACTCCCTCCTATCACACACATTTGTGCTTTTAGAAATTGTGTGGGATATTTACATGGCTGGTGTGCCGCTGCTAGCCTTCAATGAGCATTGACACTGGTAGTGGGAAAACGATGGGAGAAGAGGCGGGAAACCAGTGAGAGGAGTGGCGAGAAATGATAGCCTATTTAGAAAACCTAGTACTGCATGTGCTAGCATGACGCATGCACACAGTGCTTACCCATGTACTCCATGTGCCGTCGAAAGGGGTCAGGGTTGCCGTTCGATCTGGGAGCATCCAACTGTGCACACGTATGATCCTTGGGGTTTGGGTTCTGGCCAACCAGAACGCACGACTCAGACCGCACGCGTAGCACGGGGGGGGGGGGGGGAGGGGGCATCAGCCACGGTTTGGTAGGCACACAGCTTTCATGAGTGAAGAGTGTGCTATTTGAAAACATTTTGTGAGAAGAATCTCAGTTTTTAAATCCCCATAAATCCAAAACTAACCCGAAAATCATGAAGCCTGGCATGGTGTCACGACATGGCACATATATGTCGAGGAATTTTTTCGTCGATTTTGGCGCAAGTTTTATTACAAGCCTCTTACAAACCGGAGCTTCTCTCAAAGAAGCCTCATGGTTTCGATAGGGAAACGTGTCCCCCTTGTGGGCGAAACGTAATCGCTGCCTCTTTTCGCCTTGTATTTTCTTCTACAGACAACATGGAACGACATGATATCACTGGTAGAAAAAGGGCATGTTGTCCTGGTTCGTAAGGGCCTTTTGTCCCGGTTCCTGAACCGGGACTAGAGGGTCAGTACTAATGCCCTGTCCCTTTAGTCCCGGTTCAATCCAAAACCGGGACTGATGTGCCTCCAAATGGCCTGTGCGCGGAGCCCGGCCGAAGACCCTTTGGTCCCGGTTGGTGGCACCAACCGGGACCAATAGGCATCCACGCGTCAGCATTTCTGTGGCTGGGGTTTTTGTTTTTTTTGAAGGGGGGGGGGGGTTTGGGGTTTTTTTTGGGGGGGGGGGGTTAATTTAGGTGTTTCATATATTGTGTTAGCTAGCTATAATTAATAGAGAGAAGTGTCCTCTCTTATGTCCGTGCTTGGTCTACGCTACGTACTATACATACGTATAGAGAGGACCAGACACGCTAGCTAGCTAGTAAGCAAACGAAGGAAACAGAAGATCGTCATGAACATATATGCATACAGAGAGAAGTGATATCGACCACCTCTCCTTCTCCGAGAGATTGGTCGAACAACAAGTTCTCGTATATCTATCCGACACTACCGGCTACATATATACAATAATTATCTCTTACAAATATAATCACACGGACTCATGGTCCACATAGTATTCTCCGTCTTCAGCGATCACGTGGTCAAGAAAGAATGCCGCCAATTCCTCTTGAATTGCTCGCATGCGAGATGGTGCTAGGAGTTCATCCCGCTTCTAAAACATCTAATTTGAAGAAGGGGGTCGATACATATATATATGAATGAATGAAACTCAACACAAATGATGGTAATAAAATAAAATTGTGAATGTTGTTATTTACGTACTTCATATTGTTCGTCAGTGTAGCCCCGCTCACAGGTCGTGTGGCGGATGAACTCGCAAACGTAGTATCCACAGAAATCATTCCCTTGTTCCCGCCACAACCACTTTACAAGAAATAGAGGTCAATCAAACTGATAAGCAAGAATGCCAAATGGTATTGATGAAACTAGCGCTTGAATCAATAGGAGATGCACGGAACATGCTACTATAGTACTTACTTGCGGGTGTCTAAATTGCAGCTTCTTCGGGAGTCCTGGAGCTTTTTTGGAGAATTTTTTCCAAACCCTGCCAGACAAACAAAACAATTAATTGATATATCAGGAAATGAACAAAGTTGCTGATATGGTGGATAATGATCGATTTAACTTACTTCTCGAGCATTTGAGTCATGTCTGCATAGTCCTGGGGATCTTTTCGTCTTGATTCTAAGACAGTTACTAGTCCCTACTCAAGCTTAATCTCTAGGAGAATATAGTGGTAACTGCACACGCATGCATAACTCATCAATTACATTACTATAACCTTGACTAATATATAAGGGAAACTGAATACGCACAAGGCAGTAACACTCACTTGAAGTTGTAAGGAAAGAGTATTATATCTTTGTTTTCATTTATTACCAACGATCGTAGCAAGTTGGCCTCGGTATCTGCGGCATGAAATTTAACCTTTGTTGCATCTATGAGATATGTGTTAATGAACCCAATATCACCGACTTGTCTTTTCTTCAATTCGGCGATCTTCAATATGCATAATATATTGAGGATGATTATAAATACATGCAATGAAAGAGCTGAGGTATATAGAGAGACTTAATGATAGAAGTAGTACTACTTACAGACAGTAGCAGGTGACCGTTGTTTTATCGAGGGCCAATTGATTGAAAAACTGAAAGAACTCCTCGAATGGAACAGACAACAGTTCAATTCCAACGAGGTCATGCTCCTTTTTAACTTTCACATACAAAGTACTCCTCCCCCCAGAGTCCCTGCAGATTTTCATGTACCAATCATGCAATCTTCGCATACATCGTCAGGCAGGTAATCGCCAAGATTGCTATAACCGGGCACCATCCTCGGATCATTAGCGACGTTGTCGCTAGGCACCTTGAGCAGGGGGCACGATTGCTTTGCTTGTTCGCCGAGCTGGACAATTTGTTTCCCAGCTCGTCATTCTTTCAGCCTTTGATCACTGACAGTACTTCCCGACCGCTCCGCTTCAGCAAATTCCTTTCCAATAATGCGCTCATAGTTTCCTTTCGGCGGAGACTTGGGTGGTTTTGTCAGGGCAGCCAGAGTGCGCTTCGCTTTCACCTTATCTACCTTCTCCTCCGGAGGTGGATGTTTCTTTGCTTTCACCCCTTCAAAGTAGTTCCTCACTTCTTCTCATGCGATCTTGGCGTTCTCCTCCGGGGTCCTCGCGTATGGTAACTTCTGTGGAGTCTTCAGAGAAGGACCAAATCTGTATTTCCTCCCGTCTCTGGCTGTATTGCTAGACGCCGGCAGAGCAGACGGAGCGGTTGTCTTCTTTACTTGCTTACGAGGCGGAGGAGAAGGACTACGACGCACCGGAGCAGCCGGAGCGGCGGCAGGTCTCTTCCGCCCTTGCTGACGAGGCAGAGAAGGAGGAGGCTGGCTTCTCGGGCGCGTCGGCGCAGGCGGAGAAGGAGGCAGAGTGCCGCCACGCGCTGGAGAAGGAGCCGGTCGAGTGCCCTAATCGTCACTCGCCGGAGGAGGAGGCGGTGGAGGAAGCGGAGTGCCCTGACTCACCGGAGGAGGAGGCGGTGGAGGAGGCGGAGTGCCCTTACTTGCCGCAGGAGGAGGAGGAGGCGGAGGCGTCCAGTTCGGAAGGTTGATGAGATCCTTCCGCCATAGGCATGGAGTCTTCAGAGCAGACCCCAGCCTAGTCTCCCCTTCACCAGTAGGGTGGTCAAGCTGGAGGTCCTCAAATCCCTCCGTTATTTCATCCACCATCACCCTAGCATATCCTTCTGGAATCGGCCGGCAGTGAAAAGTTGCGCCGGGTTCAGTAGGATAAACAGAGCCAACAGCCGCCTTGACCTTCAAATTCATCCATTGCGTCATAAGGTGGCAATTTTGAGACTCCGTGATAGCATCCACGGGATAGCTGGCAGGAGCCGTCAAGGCATGCTCTGGCTGAAGAAGCTCGGTGGAAGCCACGCTGCTTCTCCGCTGAGATGGCAGGGTAGCTTCGGGGGAAGCTTCGGCAGTACGTTTGCTGCAATTTGCTTCTCGTTCCTCTATCGCTTGTACCCTTGCTTGCAGCGCCTGCATTTGGGTCTGCTGCACTTTTTTCCTCCTCTCATGGGATTTGTAACCGTCTGCGCCCGGAAACCCAACCTTCCACGGAATGGAGCCTAGCGTGCCTCGTGTCCGTCCAGGGTGCTCAGGATTCCCGAGGGCCATTGTGAGCTCGTCATTCTCTCTGTCTGGAAGGAACGTCCCTTGCCGCGCTGCTTCGATATACCGCTGAAGCTTCCTAACTGGTATGTCCATTTGATCGTTCGTCCGAATACACTTCCCTGTTACAGGGTCCAAGGTTCCACCAGCCCCGAAGAACCATGTCCGGCAACGGTCTGGCCAGTTAATTGTCTCTGGTTCGATCCCTTTATCAACCAGATCATTCTCAGTCTTGGCCCACTTAGGCCGGGCTACGAGGTAGCCACCTGACCCCGTGCGATGGTGATGCTTCTTCTTTGCATCATTTTGCTTGTTTGTCGCCGACATCTTCTTACTCTTTTCCGATGTCTTGTGGGCCACAAATGCGGGCCAGTGATCTCTGATCTTCTCATATCTGCCCTTGAATTCTGGTGTCTCATTATTTTCGACAAACTTATTCAGATCTTTCTTCCACCCCCTGAATAGTTCTGCCATCCTCTTAAGAGCAAAAGACTTGATTAATTGCTCTTTAACTGGCTTCTCTGGATTATCCTCTGGCGGTAGGGTGAAATTTGACTTCAGCTCAGTCCAAAGATCATTTTGCTGCATATCATTGACATAAGACACCTCAGGGTCTTCTGTAGCCCGCTTAAACCATTGCTGGATGCTGATCGGGATCTTGTCCCTAACCAAAACCCCACACTGAGCAACAAATGTGCTCTTTGTCCGGAGGGGTTCAATCGGTTGGCCGTCGGGCGCGATTGCTATGATCTCAAACTTTTCATCCGAGCTCAACTTTTTCTTCGGGCCTCGTCTCTTTACCGAAGTTGTGCTCGATCCGGAGGGCTAGAAAAAGAACAAAGACTTAATTAATATGTGTACATACCAAAACAATGAATGCATCAATTAGCTAGTCAGCAGAAGCTTAACTAATATATATACCTGGCCGGACTCGGTTCCAGACCATCATAATCATAGCCAGCTGCTTCCAGACCATCGGTGTCATTGAGAAACAACGAGCAGACGGCATCACTTCCTCGTGCGATTATGTCCCCCAACAACTCTTCTTGTACTTCGTCCCGGGCGGTGTCCATAGTTTCTACAAATATTGACAACATGGAAATTATTATTCAAACATGACAGATGGATATATTGGTGGCAAACATAGAACTAATATTAATTAGTGGCTCGACGCTGCTTCTCTAGGGTTTGGGGTGGCCTCGACAACGCTTCAAGGATAAAAAAAGAAGAGGAAGAAGAAAAAAAAGAGGAGAAGAAAGAATAGAGGAGTAAGAACTCCTCTATTTTTTCTTCTCCTCTTTTTTCTTCTTCTTCCTCTTTTTTTATCGGGAACGAGGGTCGTCGAGGGTCACCGAGCGGTAGAGGAAACCCTAAATAGCAAGTATCGTGGGTGTGAGATACATGTGGCCGTCGGTGTCGGACACTACATCCACGTCCCACAAGTGACGTGGGCGTCGAAGCCCGCGCCACTTGTGGGACGTGGATGTAGTGTCCGACACCGACGGCCACATGTATCTCACACCGACGATACTTTCTATTTAGGATTTCCTCTACCGCTCGGCGACCCTGATTTATTCTTCTCTTTTTTTCTTCTTCTTCCTTTTTATTTTATCGAAAACGAGGGTCGTCGAGGGTCAGGGTCGCCGAACGGTAGAGGAAACCCTAAATAGCAAGTATCGTGGGTGTGAGATACATGTGGCCGTCGTTGTCGGACACTACATCCACGTCCCACAAGTGACGTGGGCGTCGAAGCCCGCTCCACTTGTGGGACGTGGATGTAGTGTCCGACACCGACGGCACATGTATCTCACACCGATGATACTTTCTATTTAGGGTTTCTCCTCTACCGGGACCAACCAGGACCAAAGGTCTCTTTTCGGCAGCCCAAAGGGCCAATTTTCGGCAGCCCACGTCGCTTGTGGGACGTGGATGTAGTATTCGATACCAATGGCCACATGTACCTCGCACCGTTGGTACTTGCTATTTAGGGTTTCCTCTACCGCTCGGCTATCATCAACACCCTCGTTTCGATAAAAAAAGAAGAGGAAGAAGAAGAAAAAAAGAGAGGAGAAGAAAGAATAGAGGAGAAGTTCTTCTCATATATTCTTTCTTCTCCTCTTTTTATTCTTTTATTCCTCTTCTTTTTTTATCCTCGACGTCGATAGGAACCCTAAATAGCAATAAGTATGAACGGTGCGAGGTATATGTGGCCGTCGGCGTTGAACACTACATCTATGTCCCACAAGCGACGCGGGCGTCACTTGTGGATGCCCACGTCGCTTGTGGGACGTGGATGTAGTGTTCTACACCGATGGCCACATGTACCTCGCACCGTCGATACTTGCTATTTAGGGTTTCCTCTACCGCTCGGTGATCATCAACACCCTCATTCCCGATAAAAAAAGAAGAGGAAGAAGAAGAAAAAAAGAGGAGAAGAAGAAGGAATAGAGGAGAAGAACTTCTTCTCCTCTATTCCTTCTTCTTCTCCTCTTTTTTTTTCTCCTCTTCTTCCCGGCCCTCGCCCCCTCAAACACTTGGCGACCCTCGACCCTCTACCCTAGCTAGTTCCCGACCCTCACCCCCTCGATCCCTCGAACACTCGGCAACCCTCGACCCTCTACCCTAGTTACTTCCCGACCCTCGCCCCCACGAACCCTCGAACACTCGGTGACCCTTGAACCCTCGGCGACCCCCTCCCCCCATCATGTCGAAGTTATCGAGGAGGGGGTATATCGACCCCCCTCATGTCAAAGTTATCTGGTAGGGGGTATATCGACAACGACATACCCGATACATACATACATACATAGCCACATGCACCCATACATATATGAACAAAATTAATATATACTAATTAACAACCTAAATAAAAAAACTAAAACATATCTGCATGCACACACATATACACTGCACACACATACACATACATACACATATACACTACACACATGCATACATATCTCAAAAAAACTAACAGAGGCGGGCGGCGGAGGCGGGGTGCGGCGGCAAACCGGTGGCGGCGCAGCAAGCGGAGCACGGCCAGGCGGCGGCGTCGAGGCAAAGCACGGCGGGCAGCGGCGGCGAACCGGCGCGGCAAGGAGAGCACGGTCAGGCGGCGTCGTCGGGGCAGAGCACGGCGGGCGGCGGCGTCGGGGCGCGGCAAGAGAGCACGGCTGGCGGCGGCGGCAGGGCGCGGCGGGGAGGGGGGGGGGAAGGAGGATAGGAGGGGAACGGGATGGCGGCTCACAGTGGGAGCAGGCCGGGAAGGCGTCGGGGTAGGGCTCGGCGGTGGCGGCGAGGAAGGCGAAGTGGAGCAGCCTGACGGCGTTGGGGCAGGGCTCGGCTGCGGCGATGATGCGAGAGGGGCAGCCTGGCGGCGTCGACGATGAGGAATGGGAGCAGTTGGCGGAAATTTCCCAAGTGTTGTATATATAGCCAGAGCATTGGTCCCGGTTCGTGGCACGAACCGGGACGAATGCCTACCTATGGTCCCGGTTCGTGCCACCAACCGGGACCAAAGGCCAATTTTCAGCAGCCCAAAGGGCGGGAAGCGGCGGCCTTTGGTCCCGGTTGACCAAAGGCCAATTTTCAGCAGCCCAAAGGGCGGGAAGCGGCGGCCTTTGGTCCCGGTTGGTGGCACCAACTGGGACTAAACAGGGGCATTGGTCCTTTAGTCCCGGTTGGTGCCACCAACCGGGACCAAAGGCCTTGTGCTGCCCCGCGCCCAAATGTTTAGTCCCACCTCGCTAGTTGAGAGGGAGCCGCACCTATTTATAAGGTGCGGTGCGCCTTCCCTCTCGAGCTCCTCTCTAAAGCAGGCTTTCGGGCCTAACCGTGCAATGTGTGCCTGTGGGCCTACTGGGCCTCCCGCGGGCCTGAATCCTGGCCCATGGTAGGGTTTCTAGTCATATTCAGGCCGTGGGTGCCAGTAGGTGGCACTTTTTTTTGTTTTTTTGTTTCTACTTACAACAAAATACTTATTGTTGCTATATTTAATTTTTTTTTCCAGTTTTTTTGTTTCATTTTCTGTATTATTTATTTTCTTTTGATTTTTGCTTTATTTTTTTAATTCTTTTTGCTTTTAGTTTTAGAAAAATTATAAACTTTCTGTTAGTGCCATTAGTTTTAAAATTTGAAAACACTTTTTTTGTTTTTTTGTTTTCTTTGTTGCTTTATTTATTTTATTTTGTTTCTACTTACAACAAAATACTTATTGTTGCTATTTTTATTTTTTTTTCCAGTTTTTTTGTTTTGTTTTCTGTATTATTTATTTTCTTTTGTTTTTTGCTTTATTTTTTAATTCTTTTTGCTTTTAGGTCAGCAAAATTATAAACTTTCTGTTGCTTTATTTATTTTATTTTGTTTCTACTTACAACAAAATACTTATTGTTGCTATTTTTTCCAGTTTTTTTGTTTTTTTCTGCATTATTTATTTTCTTTTGTTTTTTGCTTTATTTTTTTTATTCTTTTTGCTTTTAGTTTTAGAAAAATTATAAACTTTCTGTTAGTGCCATTAGTTTTCAAATTTGAAAACACTTTTTTAGTTTTTCTGTTTTCTTTGTTGCTTTATTTATTTTATTTTATGATTAACTTTACTATAAAAATAGTTTTTTTCTTGTTTTTCGATTTGTTTTTTGCATTATTTATTTTCTTTTGTTTTTTGCTTTAATTTTTAATTCTGTTTTCTTTTAGGTTAGCAAAATTATAAACTTTCTGTTAGCGCCATTAGTTTTAGAAAAATTATAAACTTTCTGTTAGTGCCATTAGTTTTCAAATTTGAATAGTTAAAATTTGAATTCTTTGAAAATTGTTTGAATCACAAGTTTGTGATTAACTTACTAAAAAAATGAGAATAGATGCGCTTATAGAGAAAATTCAACCTAAATTCCTAGTAAATTTCTATGAATTTTAGAGAAATTCACTATGAATTTAGGTTAAACTTTTCTCTATTAGGGCATCTATTTTCACTTTGAGAGGAGCTCAACAAGGCAGAGAGGGAAGGGCTTATAAACCGGTGTGAGCCCCCTTCGGTTGGCGAGGTGGGACTAAACTCTGCCCGCAATGAGGACCAACCCTTTAGTCCCGGTTTGTGGCAGAAACCGGGAGTAATGGTCATGGGCCAGGGGCGAGGAGCAAAATTATAAACTTTCTGTTAGTGCCATTGGTTTTAGAAAGTTGAAAGTTGAAAGTTGGCATGGGCCAGGGACTAATGGTCATGGTATTACGAGGGCCGAACCATAAGACATGAAAGCATTTCAAATGAACTCTGAAAAAGTTGAAAGTTGGCATGGTATCATAATTTCACCCACATTGCATGTGCATGTACAAAACGGACAATGGTAGCATGTTCGTGTGTTACAAAGTTGGCATGGTATCATCATAATAGTTGCGGGAGAAAGTCTTCACTTTTTCTTCGTTTGTGTCATTTGCTTATTGCGCCGTAACCATGGATAATCTTCATTGTTTATCAGGATGCTTGGGTCAGCCTTGACATTGAAGGGAGGAATTTCATGAAACTTTTCATAATCTTTAGACATGTCTGTCTTGCCGTCCACTCCCAGGATGTCCCTTTTTCCTGAAAGAACTATGTGGCGCTTTGGCTCATCGTATGATGTATTCGCTTCCTTATCTCTTCTTTTTCTCGGTTTTGTAGACATGTCCTTCACATAGATAACCTGTGCCACATCATTGGCTAGGACGAATGGTTCGTCAGTGTACCCAAGATTTTTCAGATCCACTGTTGTCATTCCGTACTGTGGGTCTACCTGTACCCCGCCGCCTAACAGATTGACCCATTTGCACTTAAACAAAGGGACCTTTAAATCAGGTCCGTAGTCAAGTTCCCATATGTCCACTATGTAACCATAATATGTGTCCTTTCCGCTCTCGGTTGCTGCATCAAAGCGGACACCACTGTTTTGGTTGGTGCTCTTTTGATCTTGGGCGATCGTGTAAAATGTATTCCCATTTATCTCGTATCCTTTGTAAGTCAATACAGTCAAAGATGGTCCCCTGGACAACAAGTACAACTCATCACAAACAGTGTTGTCACCTCTGAGACATGTTTCCAACCAACTGCTGAAAGTCCTGATGTGTTCACATGTAATCCAGTCGTTGCACTGCTCCGGGTGTTTGGAGCGCAGACTGTTCTTGTGTTCATCGGCATACAGGGTCACCAAGGTAGAGTTCTGTAGAACTGTGTAGTGTGCTTGAGACGAAGAATATCCGTCCCTGCATATTATTGAGTGTCTTCCAAGAGTGCCTTTTCCAGTTAGTCTCCCCTCATACCGCGATTTAGGGAGACCTATCTTCTTAAGGCCAGGAATGAAGTCAACACAAAACCCGATAACATCCTCTGTTTGATGGCCCATGGAGATGCTTCCTTCTGGCCTAGCGCGGTTCCGGACATATTTCTTTAGGACTCCCATGAACCTCTCAAAGGGGAACATATTGTGTAGAAATACGGGCCCCAGGATGACAATATTGTCGACTAGATGAACTAGGACGTGCGTCATGATATTGAAGAAGGATGGTGGGAACACCAGCTCGAAACTGACAAGACATTGCGCCACATCACTCCTTAGCCTTGGTACGATTTCTGGATCGATCACCTTCTGAGAGATTGCATTGACGAATGCACATAGCTTCACAATGGCTAATCGGACGTTTTTCGGTAGAAGCCCTCTCAATGCAACCAGAAGCAGTTGTGTCATAATCACGTGGCAGTCATGAGACTTTAGGTTCTGAAACTTTTTCTCTGGCATATTTATTATTCCCTTTATATTCGACGAGAAGCCAGTCGTGACCTTCATACTGAGCAGGCATTCAAAGAAGATTTCTTTCTCTTCTTTCGTAAGAGCGTAGCTGGCAGGACCTTTATACTGCTTCGGAGGCTTGCCGTCTTTTTCATGCAAATGTTGCAGGTCCTCCCGTGCCTCAGGTGTATCTTTTGTCTTCCCATACACGCCCAAGAAGCCTAGCAGGTTCACGCAAAGGTTCTTCGTCACGTGCATCACGTCGATTAAGGAGCGGACCCCTAGGTCTTTCCAGTAGGGTAGGTCCCAAAATATAGATTTCTTCTTCCACATGGGTGCGTGTCCCTCAGCGTCATTTGGAACAGCTAGTCCACCGGGACGCTTTCCAAAGATTACGTAGTGTAAAGCATTGACCATAGCAAGTACGTGATCACCGGTACGCATGGCGGGCTTCTTCCAGTGATCTGCCTTGCCTTTGAAATGCTTGGCTTTCTTTCGACATTGATGGTTGGTCGGAAGAAATTGACGATGGCCCAGGTACACATTCTTCCTGCATTTGTCCAGGTATATACATTCAGTGTCATCTAAACAGTGCGTGCATGCGTGGTATCCTTTGTTTGTCTGTCCTGAAAGGTTACTGAGAGCGGGCCAATCGTTGATGGTCACGAACAGCAACGCCTTAAGGTTAAATTCCTCCTGTTTGTGCTCATCCCACGTACGTACACCATTTCCATTCCATAGCTGTAAAAGTTCTTCAACTAATGGCCTTAGGTACACATCAATTTCATTGCCGGGTTGCTTAGGGCCTTGTATGAGAACTGGCATCATAATGAACTTCCGCCTCATGCACATCCAAGGAGGAAGGTTATACATATATAGAGTCACGGGCCAGGTGCTGTGATTGCTGCTCTGCTCCCCGAAAGGATTAATGCCATCCGCGCTTAAAGCAAACCATACATTCCTTGGTTCCTTTGCAAACTTATCCCAGTACTTTCTCTCGATTTTTCTCCACTGCAACCCGTCAGCGGGTGCTCTCAACTTCCCATCTTTCTTTCGGTTCTCACTGTGCCATCGCATCAACTTGGCATGCTCTTCGTTTCTGAACAGACGTTTTGAAAGTGCAACTATCCCTAGGTGGTTTTGGTAATTCATAACAACATATAGCTCATTGAGCTAATACTATTCCAAGATGATTATTTCAGGAAAGCTCAATGATTGGCATGGCATGGATGTGAAAGTGGAACCCTCAAAATGCTAAGGACAAAGAATTGGCTCAAGCTCAAAAGATCAAGACTCTTCATTTTATATTTTAGTGATCCAAGATCACATTGAGTCTTTAGGAAAAGCCAATACTGTCAAGGAGGGATGAGGTGTTGCTTAATGAGCCTCTTGCTTTATGTGCTTGGTGATATGCTCCAAAATCCTCAACCACTTTTCCATATCCTCAAATGACCTAAACCCTAAGCCAAACTCGGTCCTACCGATTCTTTCTATCCGGCGCCACCGAGTTTCACTTGTCATTTGCCACTGCCAAACCCTAGCAATTCGGTCCTACCGATAGGGATCTCGGTCTCACCGAGATGGGATTGCAAACTCTTTGTTTCCCTTTCGTAACTTTTCGGTCTCACCGAAAGAGCGAATCGGTCCCACCGAGATTGCAATGTAAACTCTCTGTTTCCTTTTTGTAACATTTCGGTCTCACCGAAAGAGCAAATCGGTCCCACCGAGTTTACCTGACCAACTCTCTGGTTAGCTTATTACCAAAATCGGTCTCACCGAGTTTGTGTAATCGGTCTCACCGAGATTACGTTATACCCAAACCCTAACAGAATCGGTCCTACCGAGTTGCATGTCAGTCCCACCGAAATTCCTAACGGTCACTAGGTTTACTATTTCGGTCCGACCGAGTTTTCTGATTCGGTCCCACCGAGATTGGTAAATTGTGTGTAACGGTTGGATTTTGTGTGGAGGCTATATATACCCCTCCACCTCCTCTTCATTCGTGGAGAGAGCAATCAGAACACTTACACCATTCCAACTCATATGTTCTGAGAGAGAACCACCTACTCATGTGTTGAGATCAAGATATTCCATTCCTACCATATGAATCTTGATCTCTAGCCTTCCCCAAGTTGCTTTCCACTCAAATCTTCTTTCCACCAGATCCAAATCCTATGAGAGAGAGTTGAGTGTTAGGGAGACTATCATTTGAAGCACAAGAGCAAGGAGTTCATCATCAACACACCATTTGTTACTTCTTGGAGAGTGGTGTCTCCTAGATTGGCTAGGTGTCACTTGGGAGCCTCCGACAAGATTGTGGAGTTGAACCAAGGAGTTTGTAAGGGCAAGGAGATCGCCTACTTCGTGAAGATCTACCGCTAGTGAGGCAAGTCCTTCGTGGGCGATGGCCATGGTGGGATAGACAAGGTTGCTTCTTCGTGGACCCTTCGTGGGTTGAGCCCTCCGTGGACTCGCGCGACCGTTACCCTTCGTGGGTTGAAGTCTCCATCAACGTGGATGTAGGATAGCACCACCTATCCGAACCACGGGAAAAAACATCCGTGTCTCCAATTGCGTTTGAATCCTCCAAACCCTTCCCTTTATATTCTTGCAAGTTGCATGCTTTACTTTCCGCTGCCAATATACTCTTTGCATGCTTGCTTGAATTCTGTGATGATTGCTTGACTTGTCCTAAGATAGCGAAAATCTGCCAAGAACTAAAATTGGGAAAAGGTTAAGTTTTTATTTGGTCAAGTAGTCTAATCACGCCCCCTCTAGACATACTTTCGATCCTACAAGTGGTATCAGAGCTTTGGTCTCCATTTGCCTTGATCTCCATATCTTTTGGTGATCATAGCCTTGGTTTCACAACCTAGGAGAGTATGGCGTCTAGCGAGGGAAATTATCACCGTAGAGGTCCTTACTTTGATGGCACTAATTTTGCTAGTTGGAAGCATAAAATGAAAATGCATATTCTTGGACATAACCCCGCCGTATGGGATATTGTTTGTGTTGGTTTGCAAGGTGACTTCTTTGATGGGAGAGAACCAAACCATGAAGCTACCACAAATGAGTTGAAGATGTTGCAGTACAATGCTCAAGCTTGCGATATTCTCTTCAACGGATTGTGCCCCGAAGAATTCAACAAAATCAGCCGTCTTGAGAATGCAAAGGAAATTTGGGACACCTTGATTGATATGCATGAAGGTACCGACTCCGTCAAGGAATCCAAGTTGGATGTGCTTCAAAGTCAACTTGAGAAGTTCAAAATGAAGGATGGTGAAGGTGTCGCTGAAATGTACTCTAGGCTTGCTCTCGTCACAAATGAGATTGCCGGATTAGGAAGTGAATGGATGACCGATAGATTCATCATCAAGAAGATCCTAAGAGCCTTGGATGGGAAATATGATACCGTGTGCACATTGATTCAAATGATGCCCAATTACAAAGATCTCAAGCCAACGGAGGTGATTGGAAGAATTGTTGCTCATGAGATGTCACTTAAGGATAAAGAGGAACTTCACAACAAATCAAGTGGTGCCTACAAAGCCTCATGTGAAGCCCCTACA
Organism: Triticum urartu; assembly: GCF_056163025.1. Lineage (NCBI taxonomy): Eukaryota > Viridiplantae > Streptophyta > Magnoliopsida > Poales > Poaceae > Triticum > Triticum urartu. Next base: position 709,329,036 of record NC_141874.1, read on the forward strand.
TCATCAAGTGAGAAACAAAACTTCAATGAAGAATTGAGCTTAATGGTGAAGAACTTCAACAAATTCTACAAGAGTAGAAGCAAAGATAGAAGCTTCAAGTCAAGGTCCTACAATGACAAAAGATCTTCTAGTCAAGAGCGAAACTTCTACAATTGTGGAAGACCCGGACACTATTCCAATGAGTGTACGGCTTCCTACAAGAGAAGAGAAGATTCTCCAAAAAGAAGAAGCAAAGAATCACCACCAAGAGAGAGAAGGAGTAGAGATGATCGTTATGAACGAAGATACTCACGGAGAAGCAAGGATTCGGAAAGGAAGGAAAAATCATCAAGGAGCTACACAAAACGAAGACATCAAGCTCATGTTGGTGAATGGGTATCCGGCTCCGACTCCGACAGCCACTCCGAGAGAAGTTATCACTCCGACTCCGAATATACTCAAGATGAAGGTGTTGCCGGTCTAGCACTTGTGTCAACCAACTCCTACGACATATTTGACTCACCAAATGAAGGAATTGGAAGATGCTTCATGGTCAAAGGTCCTAAGGTAACACACCCCGAGTATGTTGATTTTAATAGTGATGAAGATGACTTGTTAGGTGATGATTTACTTGTTGACAACTCTAGTGATGAATACTATGATGAAACATCAATTAATCATGCTAAAACGAATGACAATGATAAGGAGAAGATTGAGGCTCTAACTAAAGAACTAAACACTCTTAAGTTAGCTCATGAAACTATCTTCGAAGATCATCGAGAACTTTTAAAAGCCCATGAGAAGTTACGCTTTGAAAAGCTCAATCTTGAGCAAGAGCATGAGTTTTTAAAGGCAATCAATGATGATCTTCGCAAGAAAAGTTCTTCTTACATTGCCAAGCATTTACTCTTATCCAATTACATGCCTCAAGTCAAGTCTAGTAACAAGAACAAGAAAGACTCTTCCTCTAGTAGTAACAATAATCATGCTAAATCCAATATTTTTGCTTCTAGTAGTTCTCTTGATACCACTAATGATTCTCTTAGCCAAGTTACACTTGAGCAAGAAAATAGCTTATTGAAGGGAATTATAGAGAAAGGAGTGTACAAAAGCCTTGCCGGGAGTAAGCAATTTGAGGAAATTGTGCGCAAGCAAGGAATGCACCGGAGAATCAAGGTGTTGGTTTTGAACGAAAGTTCAATGCCAATGGAGTTGAGTGGGAAGAAGATCAATACCCCAAGACAAAGTTTGTTCCTCAACAAGAGGAGTATGATACTTCCTTCAAGGGAACACAAGCTCAAGATGATCTTCCACCACAAGACTACAAGCAAAAAGGCAAGGACAAGCTTCAAGAGGAAATTGATGCATTTGAAGAAGCTCCTAAGACCTTAGTCAAGTGGATTCCCAAGACTACTTCAAGTTCCACTTCATCAGGTACAACTACAACTCCAAGGATTCCCATCAAGATGGTGTGGATCCAAAAGAAGAAGAACTAGAGAGTTCTTGAGGGTGACTCCGGCAACATACTTCACTCTTATCATTTTGGCAAGAACAAGTGCAATCAACTTCCACATCTTGCACTAGTTCAAGGAGTCACAAACCCTCGTGTTGGTAAGACAAGGGACAAGGTAACCTAAAGTTTTCATGGACATCATCTTGTGTGTGCATCACTCTATGTCTATGGATATCCTTGTTTGTTCCTTGTGGGACTAACCCATGTAGGTATTGAAAGTGCAATTCACTCAAATGGATAGCTCCAAGTGATCTACATCAACATTGAGCATCCACATCTTCAACATCTACATGAAGTCATCATCGACAAAACCCAAGGTTAGTTCATCCCTCTTAGGGGGGATATCACATCTAGGGGGAGCTTTACTCTAAGACTTGAGCTAAAGCAACTCTAAAGATGTGAATACAACAATGCTTTATGTAAAAGTGGTAACCCCACTTGAGCTTAAACGATGAGTATGACCTACGATCAAGTGTTCTCACTTGACTCCTAAGTCAATATACTCATATATAGATGACCTAGTCATCGCAAATTTCTTGATAGATGCTAGAATTGATTGTGCATGCTTTGCCACATATTTCATTTGCCATCTTATTGTGTGAGCATGTTGGTTGCATATTTTACTCATTTGAGGACATCCACTTGTTGTTTTGATTGTTTGGCTTTATCTTCTTTCGCCAAGTGGATGGACAAGAATGCCTAAGTACCTCCTCTAGCTATCTATGCTTTTCTCGTCTCAAACTCTATTCATGCTGCATCACAAAATTTGATCAAGTCAGATTCGAACCACTCTGTGTGAGGAGCGCTCGGAGTCCCCGATTCGTCATAGACTTAAACTTCCAAAACCTCTTTGTGATTCTCGGTCTGACCGATTCCATACTTTCGGTCCTACCGAGATCATTAAGTTGATCTAGGTTTTCGATCTCGGTGCAACCGATTTGAACCTTTCGGTCACACCGAGTTGCAATAACTGTATACAGTTTTGCATCTCGGTGCCACCGAGTTGTTCCACTCGGTCACACCGACAGAGTCGGGCTATATATAGTCACGGGAAAAATTTGGAAATTCCTCCGAACCCCTTCGCCCGCGCGATAGCCTGCTCTGCCTTCATGGTCTCCGGATCGTCTCCTCGCTGCCAGCCGCCTCCATTCGCTGGTCTCCGTCGCCGTCAACGGGAATTCTGCCCCGCCGTTGCCGCCGTAGCGAGTCTCCGCCGAACTAGGGTATGGACTCGATCTTTGTGCTATTCTCCAATCCGATTCCTAGCACATTATGATCATCATGATTCTTGCCACGTTTGATAAACTCCTATCCAGTCAATGAACTCGTAGATTAGGTTTAATTCGAAAATTTTAGGGTTAGGTTTCCGCCGAAACCATCTCGGACCCACCGAGTTGAAAAACTCGGTCCCACCGATTTGGCTTATGCCATTGCACAAGTGAGACTCGGTCTGACCGAGAATTACTTATCGGTGTGACCGATTTTGGAACTCTGTGAAACCCTAGTAGTCTCGGTGCCATCGAACTGTGACTCGGTCTGACCGAGATCACTAGTTCTGGTGCCAAAACTGCTTCGGTGTCACCGAGTTTGAAAATCGGTAGATCCGAGATGATTTCAGTGGGAAACTAAAACTAAGTTTTTGAATTATTCTTTTGCAAAAATCTCTGCATTTTGTGATGCTCATCCACTCTATCTCCTCTATAATCTATTCACAGGGTCAGCAGTCAGAGTTTGCATCATGTCTGATCAGAGTGACAGCCAGAACTTGTCAGAGCAGCAAGTACAGTTGAGTGAGGGCACTAGTCCCTCAAGTTCCTCAGATGATGGCAGCAGGAGCACCCCCAGCAATCTGCCTAAAGCTGCCACACGTCAGAGAAAGAAGAGAACCTCAGACTCAGAAGATGAGGATTATGTGGCAGAGGAGGAAGCCACCTCCAAGAGAGTTGAGCCAGCACAGGGCACAAAGCCAAGGCTGAAGATCAAAAGGCCAGCAGGCAGGCAGCCCATGTCTAAGGCAAGAACTTCAACTGTGAAGCCCACTCCCATTGAGCCAGTTGCTCTTGAAGGCAAAAAGAGGAAGGCTATAAAGTTCACCATGGAATCCGAAGAGGAAGCAAGTGGCCAAGATAAGAAGAAGAAGAGAGCCAGAACTACCACTGCCAGAGTTATTGGCAAACCCTCCATGAGGAGAGACTCTGAGGAAGAAGAAGAGGTAGCTGCACCAGCACCTAAGGCACCCAAGCTAATGGGTGATGCCATAAAATTAGGGGGAGCTGCTTCCAAGGCCAAGTCAGCTCCAAAGCCAAAGCCAAAGAGAAACACAAGAAGCATCCTAGCCACTGAAAAGAACAAGGCCCCAGTGCCTGAAGCTGCAGAGGAAGAGGAAGAGAATGTCCTTAGAAATCTCAAGCCCAAGATCCCAGACCACAACGATGCTCATCCTGTGGCTGAGGATATGAAGCTCAGGAGAGACTCAGGGCTGAGGAAGTGGAGAGAAGCAGACCCATATGCTTCTAGGAGAAGAACTGCAGTTGACTATAGGTTTCACACCAAGGAGCAGCAGGATTTCTATGAGACAGTGCTGCTAGACAAGAAGCCAATTGTCTGCGATATGAGATGGGTCGATTGGCAGTATATCAAGGACAATGAAGAGTACTACCCTGGAGTGCAGGACAGCTTTAAGGCGTGTGGAGTAGAGGACTTTGTTGGGCAGAAGCTCACAAAGTGGAACGAGGAACTCATCATGCAGTTCTACTCCACAGCCCACTTTTATCCAGATGGTAGGATAACTTGGATGTCAGAGGGTACGAGGTACCAGTCCACAGTTGCTGAATGGGCTCAGCTGATCAACGCCCCAGAAGAGCAGGATGATGACTTGGACATTTATGCCAAGAAAAAGATGGACCACAACTCTATGTCCAACATGTACAAGGAGATTCCGAATGAAGCACTTGACACGTTCAAGTTTGGCTCAGTGCATTATCTTCTATCAGGACTGCCCACTATCAACTGGATACTGAGGCACACCCTATTGCCTAAGTCTGGAGATCACAAGATGATCAGAGGTCACGCGATCAATTTGCTTCATGTCTTTGACGTGCCTCAAAAATTCAAAGTCATGAGCCTCATAGTGGAAACAATCAAAAGGACTGCAGCAGATCAGAAGAGGAGCTGTGGATATGCCCCTCAGATTCAGAAGCTCATCAACTCCAAGATGGGCACGGGCGTATATTTATTGGATAAGGAACACCTGCCCATCCGTCCAGACTTCGAAGATAATCAAGTGGTCATGACTGAGAATGAGCCATCATCTGCCCAAGCACAAGCCAAGAAGGAGAAGGCGAAGGAGAAAGCTGCCAGGATGCCCACTCAAGAGGAGGCATCTGAATACTTCCTGAAAACCAAACAAGAGCAGCTTGGTTACCTGATTGCGTCCACCCTGCGGATTGAGCAAGGACTAGCAACCCTGACTCAGAACCAGGCAAGCTTAGAGAGGATCATGGAACAAAGGTTCTATGACTTGGACATCAAGGTGACAGAGATACATACTGCCGTGGAGCAGCTCCAGGATGACATGAATGAGAGGAGAGGAAGGACTACGACTGATGCCTTTGCCAGGGTGCCACGAGGTCCGAGGTCGTCTGCAGTGCCAGTTGCTGACACCAGAGCCACCACGTCTGCACCAGCTACAACCTCAGTTCCACCAGCTATAGCCTCAGTTCCACCAGCTCCAGCGTCCACTTCAGCCTCGACTCCGACCACGTCCACAGAAGGCTTCGTCCTTGGAGTGCTCCAGACTGCACCACCACCTAAAGATCAAGCCTGAGTGTCGACTTAGCACTATGCATTTTCTAGGAACTTTTTGGTAACTTGTTGCCAAAGGGGGAGAAAATGTATAGATCATAGGCTTTGAGAGAGAGTGTTGCTTTTATTCTCTCTTGCTTTATTTGGTGATTTTTCAAACTTTATTTGCTTGTGTGTGAGATACTACGTCCTTATGCCTGTGAGACATTGATGATCACGTGTTTGATCATAAGCTACACTTAATGTTTGCTTAATATTATCATTATCCTATCTATCCTGTGATCATTCACTATTCTTGGTGATGAGTGAATGTATTTCATTTTTATCATTTTTTTGAGCGCTCCACCAAGATGTATGTGACATGGAAGAGTAACCCATGACTCTCATTCCTTGTGCATTTGCAGTCCAAAGCAAATTTTAAATATGCAAAAATTCAGGGGGAGCTCTTACTTATCACATACTTCTCAAAGCGACGATATATTTCATGCCTATTATCATTTGTCGAAGCTTTGATCTATATGTTGTCATCAATTACCAAAATGGGGGAGATTGAAAGTGCAACTATCCCTAGGTGGTTTTGGTAATTCATAACAACATATAGCTCATTGAGCTAATACTATTCCAAGATGATTATTTCAGGAAAGCTCAATGATTGGCATGGCATGGATGTGAAAGTGGAACCCTCAAAATGCTAAGGACAAAGAATTGGCTCAAGCTCAAAAGATCAAGACTCTTCATTTTATATTTTAGTGATCCAAGATCACATTGAGTCTTTAGGAAAAGCCAATACTATCAAGGAGGGATGAGGTGTTTCTTAATGAGCCTCTTGCTTTATGTGCTTGGTGATATGCTCCAAAATCCTCAACCACTTTTCCATATCCTCAAATGACCTAAACCCTAAGCCAAACTCGGTCCTACCGATTCTTTCTATCCGGCGCCACCGAGTTTCACTTGTCATTTGCCACTGCCAAACCCTAGCAATTCGGTCCTACCGATAGGGATCTCGGTCTCACCGAGATGGGATTGCAAACTCTTTGTTTCCCTTTCGTAACTTTTCGGTCTCACCGAAAGAGCGAATCGGTCCCACCGAGATTGCAATGTAAACTCTCTGTTTCCTTTTTGTAACATTTCGGTCTCACCGAAAGAGCAAATCGGTCCCACCGAGTTTACCTGACCAACTCTCTGGTTAGCTTATTACCAAAATTGGTCTCACCGAGTTTGTGTAATCGGTCTCACCGAGATTACGTTATGCCCAAACCCTAACAGAATCGGTCCTACCGAGTTGCATGTCAGTCCCACCGAAATTCCTAACGGTCACTAGGTTTACTATTTCGGTCCGACCGAGTTTTCTGATTCGGTCCCACCGAGATTGGTAAATTGTGTGTAACGGTTGGATTTTGTGTGGAGGCTATATATACCCCTCCACCTCCTCTTCATTCGTGGAGAGAGCAATCAGAACACTTACACCATTCCAACTCATATGTTCTGAGAGAGAACCACCTACTCATGTGTTGAGACCAAGATATTCCATTCCTACCATATGAATCTTGATCTCTAGCCTTCCCCAAGTTGCTTTCCACTCAAATCTTCTTTCCACAAGATCCAAATCCTATGAGAGAGAGTTGAGTGTTGGGGAGACTATCATTTGAAGCACAAGAGCAAGGAGTTCATCATCAACACACCATTTGTTACTTCTTGGAGAGTGGTGTCTCCTAGATTGGCTAGGTGTCACTTGGGAGCCTCCGACAAGATTGTGGAGTTGAACCAAGGAGTTTGTAAGGGCAAGGAGATCGCCTACTTCGTGAAGATCTACCGCTAGTGAGGCAAGTCCTTCGTGGGCGATGGCCATGGTGGGATAGAAAAGGTTGCTTCTTCATGGACCCTTCGTGGGTTGAGCCCTCCGTGGACTCGCGCGACCGTTACCCTTCGTGGGTTGAAGTCTCCATCAACGTGGATGTAGGATAGCACCACCTATCCGAACCACGGGAAAAAACATCTGTGTCTCCAATTGCGTTTGAATCCTCCAAACCCTTCCCTTTATATTCTTGCAAGTTGCATGCTTTACTTTCCGCTGCCAATATACTCTTTGCATGCTTGCTTGAATTGTGTGATGATTGCTTGACTTGTCCTAAGATAGCTAAAATCTGCCAAGAACTAAAATTGGGAAAAGGTTAAGTTTTTATTTGGTCAAGTAGTCTAATCACCCCCCTCTAGACATACTTTCGATCCTACACGTTTCAACCGTGGTATTATAGGAGCATACCACATCACCTTCGCAGGAACCCTCTTCCTGGGGGGGGGGGGCTCGCCGTCAACATCACCAGGGTCATCTCGTCTGATCTTATACCGCAATGCACTGCATACCAGGCATGCGTTCAGATCCTTGTATGCACCGCGGTAGAGGATGCAGTCATTAGGGCATGCATGTATCTTCTCCACCTCCAATCCTAGAGGACATACGACCTTCTTTGCTGCGTATGTACTGTCGGGCAATTTGTTATCCTTTGGAAGCTTCTTCTTCAATATTTTCAGTAGCTTCTCAAATCCTTTGTCAGCCACAGCATTCTCCGCCTTCCACTGCAGCAATTCTAGTATGGTACCGAGCTTTGTGTTGCCAGCTTCGCAATTGGGGTATAACCCTTTTTTGTGATCCTCTAACATGCGATCGAACTTCAGCTTCTCCTTTTTGACTTTTGCATTGCGTCCTTGCATCAACAATGACCCGGCGGAGATCATCATCATCGGGCACATCGTCTGGTTCCTCTTGATCTTCAGTAGCTTCACCCGTTGCAGCATCATTGGGCACATCGTCTGGTTCCTCTTGATCTTCACCAGCTCCCGCCGTTGCAGCATCACCGTATTCAGGGGCACATAGTTGTCATCGTACTCTTCGTCTTCACCGTCTTCCATCATAACCCCTATTTCTCCGTGCCTCGTCCAAACATTATAGTGTGGCATGAAACCCTTGTAAAGCAGGTGGAGTGAAGGATTTTCCGGTTAGAGTAAGACCTCGTATTCCCACATTCAGTGCATGGACAACACATAAAACCATTCCGCTTGTTTGCCTCAGCCACATCGAGAAACTCATGCACGCCCTTAATGTACTCGCAGGTGTGTCTATCACCGTACATCCATTGCCGGTTCATCTGCGTGCATTATATATAATTAAGTGTCCAAATTAATAGAAGTTCATCATCACATTAAAACCAAAGTGCATACATAGTTCTCATCTAACAACATATAGCTCTCCAGAGCATCTAATTAATTAAACCATACATTGAAACTATGTAAAACATTTCAATGCGAAAACAAATGCGATCATAATCGCAACCAAGGTAACAATTGATCCAACGGCATAATGATACCAAGCCTTGGTATGAATGGCATATTTTCTAATCTTTCTAATCTTCAAGCGCATTGCATCCATCTTGATCTTATGATCATCGACGACATCCGCAACATGCAACTCCAATATCATCTTCTCCTCCTCAATTTTTTTTATTTTTTCCTTCAACAAATTGTTTTCTTCTTCAACTAAATTTAACCTCTCGACAATAGGGTCGGTTGGCATTTCCGATTCACATACATCCTACATAAATAAAATCTATGTCACGTTGGTCGGCATAATTTTCATAAACAATAAATGAACCAATAGTTATAAAGATAATATATATACCACATCCGAATCATAGACAGGACGAGGGCCGATGGGGGCGGATACCAAAACCATCGCACTATATAAGATGCAATAATAAAAGTAAGAAAATAATACAAGTATCTATGTAAACATACAAGTAAGAATATTTTTCCTTTCAGAAAGAAGATAAGAACAAGAGGCTCATCACGGTGGTGCCGGCGATGAGCTCGGCGCGGGTGATCGACGGCGGTGAAGACGGGGACGGGGCGTGACGGACCGCTAAACCTAGACAAATATTATGGAAAATGGAGCTTGGAGGTCGAGCTTGGAGAGGAGAAAGCTTAAGTAGTGTGGCTCGGGCATTCCGTCGAACACCTTGTGTGCATAGGAGGTGAGCTAGAGCACCACCAAGCCCTCTCCCCCTCGGCCAAAGAAAAACAGAGCACTGGGGTGCTCTGCTCGCGAGCGAGGGGTATATATAGGCACCTCATTGGTCCCGGTTGGTGACATGAGCCGGGACTAAAGGGGAGCCTTTGGTCCCGGTTCAAGCCACAAACCGGGACCAATGGTGGTGGGCCAGGAGCGAGGCCCATTGGTCCCGGTTCATCCCACCAACCAGGACCAAAAGGTCCAGATGAACCGGGACAAATGGCCCACGTGGCCCGGCCGGCCCCCTGGGCTCACGAACCGGGACCAATGCCCACATTGGTCTCGGTTCTGGACTGAACCGGGACTAATGGGCTGACCCGGCCTGGACCAAAGCCCTGTTTTCTACTAGTGTATCCATGCTGAAATGTAAACTTATTCAGGGTTCGTTTGGCCTTTTTATACACTAATTGATTTTCCTAGGCATTTAATGTCCATAATTCAAATCTAAACTTCAAATACATGCTCCAGTTCACCAAAATGGCTAGAAAATTTATACATGTGTCCTTGGGTGCATGTTTAGGTCCCATGCCAGGAATGGGAGCGAATTACAACCATACCCGCATCCTGACTCGTCCTCAAACATTTGGAATCTTGGTTTTTAAATCCCCGTAAACCCTAAACTCACCAGAAAGTCATCAAAGGTGGCATGGTGTCACGTCATGGCACATATATGTCATGGTAAAAACATTGTCCAATTTGGGCCAAGCTTTATTACAAACCTCTTACAAACCGGAGCATCTCTTAAAAAATCCTCGTGGTTCCGATAGGGAAACGCGTTCCCCTTGTGGGCGAAATGTAATCACTGTCTCTTTTTGCCTTGTATTTTCTTCCACTGGCAACATGGAACGACATGATATCCGTGCTGAAATTTAAACTTATTCAGGGTTCGTTTGGCCTTTTTATACACTAATTGAGTTTCCTAGGCATTTAATGTCCATAATTCAAATCTGAACAACAAATACATGCTCCAGTTCACCAAAATGGCTAGAAAAATTATACATGTGTCCTTGGGTGCATGTTTAGGTCCCATGCCAGGAATGGGAACGGATTACAATTGTACCGGTGTCCTGGCTCATCCTCAAACATTTTGAATATCGGTTTTTAAATCCCCATAAATCCATAACTCACTAGAAATTCATCAAAGGTGGCATGGTGTCATGTCAAGGCACATATATATCGTGGTAAAAACATTGCCAATTTGGGCCAAGCTTTATTACAAACCTCTTACAAACCGGAGCCTGTCGCAAGAACCCTCGTGGTTTCGATAGGGAAACGTGTCCCCTTTTGGGCCAAATGATAATCCCTCCCTCTTCTAGCCTTGTATTTTCTTCTACACGCAACATGGAACAACAGGAGATTCGCACTGAACTTTGAGATTATTCAGGGTTCGTTTGACCTTTTTTATTCATCAATTGAGTTTCCTAGGCATTTACTGTCCATAATTCAAATCCAAACTACAAATACATGCTCCAGTGCACCAAAATGGCTAGAAAAAACATACATGTTTCCTTGGGGTGCATGTTTAGGTCCCATGGAACAAATTCAACCGTCTCACCGTCCTGGCGGCCACAAACATTCCGAATCTCGATTTTTAAATCTGTGTAAATCCAAAACTCACCAAGAAATCATGAAACTTGGCATGGTGTCACTACATGGTACATATAATTGTCCAATTTGGGCGAAGCTATATTACAAGGATCTTACAAACCGAAGCCTGTCGTAACCCTCGTGGTTTCGGTAGGGAAACATGCCCCTCTTGTGGGTGAAACGATAATCACTCCCTCCTCTTGCCTTGAACTTTGTTTTCTACAGGCAACATAGAATAACAGGAGTGTCGGGCTGAAATTTGAAACTGTTTAGAGTTCGTTTGGCCATTGTATATATTACTAATTACTAAGTTTTCTACGCATTTAATCTAGTCCATAATTCAAATTTGAACTACAAGCACATGCTCCAGTGAAGCAAAATGGGTGGGAAATCATACATATATCATTGGGTGCATGTTTAGGTCTCATTTAAGGAATGTGAATGAATTACAAACTTGTCATCATCCAGAAACATTGAGAATATCTGTTTTTAAATCCCAGTAAATCAAAAATCCACCAATAAAACATTAAACTTGGCACGGTTTCATGACATGGCACATATATGCCATGGTAAAATAAATCATCCAGTTTGAGAAGAGACGCACACATTAGTAGCCAACGAAGTCCTTTTAAAAACAAAAAGCTGACACGTTAATATCACAAATGTTGTATTATATTAACCGTGTCGAAATTTAACCATACTCGGTGGCGTGTGTGCAGCTGTTTGATTAGACAGGACAAGCGCGAGAAGTCCGCCGTGTAGGCTCGATGGGACGCGTGCATCCTGTCCATCTCGCATGCTCGACGGGACACATGCGAGTAGCAAGGCCGCCCATGCTTACCGGGAAGCAAGCTCTTTGACCTCCATGCACCAGCCGCCGCCTGCCTCGCTCACAACTTCTCTGTTAATGGGTTAATTAAAGCACCTAGACGAAGGGTGTTTGCTTGTGATCCCATGGCAACATTTGATTCATTTGTGTTTTCAACTCGTATTCCGCCCTAATTTAAATTGCCACATAGGGCATTGGATAATACGACCACAAATAAAATGGCAACGGATAATACAACGACAAATTTACAATGGCGCAAATAATAATTATCTTACATATTCTGGATAATTTAAAATGCTACATGCGGCAAAGCCCGGAAGACACGGGGGCAAGAGAAGAAGGAAATTGCAGACAACGATCTGGGTCACTACTGTCTCTACTCATCGATGGATCACCGGGTCATGACATTGTCATGGATTTGTCATGGCAGATGTCCTTAGTGCGAGGACTTAGTCGTGAGGCCAACACATCTATGTGGTAGCTTGAGAGGGGTTGAATGGGACGAGAGACGCGAGATTTTACCCAGGTTCGGCCCCTCATGGTGGAGGTAAAAGCCTACATCCTGCTTCATTGATATTGATGATGATGAACATGATTACAAGGGTGCTCTATCTCGAGAGCTATAGACTTGTTTGTCTAAACCTAACTTGTGAAACTTGACCCTCTTGGGGTGCCCTTCTGTAACTCCCTCGATGCGGCTATATCTCCCACGTGTCAGAGCACGGCTTAGAGGCATAACTGCATTGAAAGCAATGTCGCAAGTGAGGTAATCTTCACACAACCCATGTAATACATAAGGGAAAGAGATACATAGTTGGCTTACAATCGCCACTTCACACAATACATGAATAAAGCATTACATCATCCAGATACAATCAAGGTCCGACTACGGAACCAAAATAAAAGAAGACTACCCCAAATGCTACACAGAGCCCGATCGACCCCAACTGGGCTCCACTACTGATCAACTGGAATGAAACAACACAACGGACAAAGTCTTCATCGAGCTCCTCCTGAGCTCAGTTGCGTCACCGGCACGGTTCAACGGCACCTGCAAGCTGGTTTTGGAAGTATCTGTGAGTCACGGGGACTCAGCAATCTCACACCCTCGCGATCAAGACTATTTAAGCTTATAGGTAAGGCAAATGTATGATGTGGAGCTGCAGCAAGCGACTAGCATATATGGTGGCTAACTTATTCACAAAATAGAGCAAGAAGAGAAGGCAAAAGCACGGACGAACAACTATGATCAAGAAGTGATCCTAGAACAACCTACATCAAGCATAACTCCAACACCGTGTTCACCTCCCGGACTCCGCCGAGAAGAGACCATCACGGTTACACACGCGGTTGATGTATTTTAATTAAGGTCATCTTCAGGTTTTCTACAACCGGACATTAACAAATTCCCATCTGCCCATAACCGCTGGCATGGCTTTCGAAAGTTCATAACCCTGCAGGGGTGTCCCAACTTAGCCCATCACAAGCTCTCACGGTCAACGAAGGATATTCCTTCTAGTGGGAAGACCCGATCAGACTCGGAATCCCGGTTACAAGACATTTCGACAATGGTAAAACAAGACCAGCAAAGCCACCCGAATGTTCCGACAAATCCCGATAGGAGCTGCACATATCTCTTTCTCAGGGCACACCAGATTGTCCAAGGTTCCGGTAGGCCAGCCCAGAGTTCGCCCTGGTGGCCACCGGCAGCTGACAGGTTGGACCAACACTCAGAGGAGCACTGGCCCGGAGGTTTAAATAAAGATGACCCTTGGGTAGGCCTACCCAAGGGAAAGAAAAGGCCAGGTGGCAAATGGTAAAACCAATGTTGGGCCTTGCTGGAGGAGTTTTATTCAAGGCGAACTATCAAGGGGTTCCCACTATAACCCAACCGCGTAAAGAACGCAAAATCCGAGAACATAACACCGATATGACGGAAACTAGGGCGGCAAGAGTCGAACAAAACACTAGGCATAAGGCCGAGCCTTCCACCATTTACCAAGTATATAGATGCATTAGTTAAATAAGAGATATTGTGATATCCCAACAAGTAAACATGTTGCAACAAGGAACAACATCTCCATGTTCCAACAAGGAACAAACTTCAATCTTCACCTGCAACTAACAACACTATAAGAGGGGCTGAGCAAAGCGGTAACATAGCCAAACAACGGTTTGCTAGGACAAGGTGGGTTAGAGGCTTGGTTCAACAATATGGGAGGCATGATAAGCAAGTGGTAGGTATCGCAGCATATGCATAGCAAAAGAGCGAGCAACTAGCAAGCAAAGATAGAAGTGATTTCGACGGTATGGTCATCTTGCCTGAGATCCCGAAAGGAAGAAGAACGAGTCCATGAAGAAGACAAACGGACGTAGTCGAACGGTTCCTCACAAACGCGACATAATCGGAACCACCCCAAAGAAGCAACACCGGAAAGAAGCACACAACATAGTAAACAACCAACTCATGAACATGGCATGATGCACAATCAAGAATGATGCATGTCCGGTTTAAAGAGGGCATGACATGGCAAAGTGCATAAACAATCCTACAAATTAAGTGGAGCTCAACATGCAACGGAGTTGCATATTGAAGAAAACACCACATGACTTATTTAGTTCTCTCTCGTTACCCAACAAGGTTAAATGTTGTTAGCATGGCAAGAGGTGAAGCATGATGAAACTATCTAATCTAGGCAAGTTTAAATGAGGCCGGAACAATAAAACAACAAGTCTGGAAACTCCTCATATGCATACATTAGGTTTGGTACTGTTCTGCCCTAAACACATTTTGAGAGTTATTAAACATGCAAGAAAAGTGCACCATGTTAAACTAGGCAATTTTCTACCCCATTTACATATAAAGTTTGTTAAAAACGGAGCTACGGTTATTTAGTTATGATTTAAATCATTTTAGCATGTTATTTAAGCAAATTAAAGCAAACATCATTTTAAACATTTCAAACATGCAAGGAAGTTGGATATTATTATCCTACACAAAATTCTAAGCAACTTTCATATATAAAATATTTTAATAAGATGCACGGTTGATGAGTTATTAATTGCATGAACTCTAGGGAGTTCTCTGTAAAACTGGCAAATTCTGGATAAAATGATAAAATCGTTGTACTGAAAAAAACACAAACGGGGTGGATCTGTTGGACCAACAATGCACAGGGGGGTTTCTCACCCAATTGGCCAGGCCCAGATCGGTAGAGAGGTAGGCCAAAAGGGGGGGGTGCTGGGCCTTGGGCCTTGGAGACCTGGAAGGGAGGCAGCCCAAGCGCGGCGCTGGGGCGTCGTGCTCGTTTGACGCGGTCACAGGCGAATATGAGGCAGCCCAGGTGCGTGCGGTCGGTCGTGGGACTTGCGCGGTCAAAGCGAGCGGGCGAGGCGCTCGTCGTCTCGTCCTGTCGCTCAAAGCGGGGAGCACAAACAGGCGAGGCGGACGCAGGTGGTACTCCGGCAGCGACAGGATGGAGAGGGGTCATCGTGAGAGCTCGGGATCTCTGTCGAAGAGGGAAAAGCTCGTCTCACTCGCACAGAGGCAAGGCCGGTAGCGGCTATGCTGGAACGGGGGGGGGGGGGGGGGGGGGGACGGCGGCGCCCTCTGCCGGATGAGGACGATGGCCGGACCAAGGACAAGGCAATGCGCACATCCGGCAAGGCGGCTCCATTCCCCGCGGCATCCGACGGATCTAGCGAGGTGGCGGCCATGCTCCTTCAGGAAGCCTCCAAGGCGGCGCTGCGTTGAAAACAGAGAGAGATCGTGAGGGAACGGGAGAGGGGGCTTCAACGAAAAGGGAACGGGGAGAGGGAGTAGAGGCACGGCCTGGTGGTCGAGGACGCTAGCGGCGGCGTGCTCCGGCAAGGGACTTCCGGTGAGGAGGGATCGGGCAGCAGGCGCTGGTAGGAGGCGGGCAACTGTGGTTGGGTGGATCGGGCAGGGAAGATCCCGAGGGGAATTTGGAAAGCGGCGGCGGGTGATGGGACACATCTCCTAGATTTTAGGGTTGACTGTTATATAGGTAGGTTGGTTAGGTTAGGGGCTACTCGGTCCATCCGATGGTAATCGGACGATCGCGAATAAAATAGCTAGGGAGTCTAAATAAGAAAACGGTGATGTTTTGCAGATGTTTGGGGATGATCCGGACACAACGGTGGCGACAGTCCGGGTCGGGTTCGGGACAACTTTCGGACGCGCGCGAGGGGGCGCTGCGGGCTGATGAGAGAGGTTAGGATGGACCTCGCGGTAGGTAGTGGGCTGTGTAGACGGTCTCGCGCTGAGAGAAGAGAGGGAGGCCTGGCGACTATTTTCGGAGATCGAAAATGTCCGACGTGTGCCCGGCTATAATGCCGCTATAGTTTAACGGTTGGGCTATCAGACGAACTCCGAATGTGATGAAACTTGACAGGCGGTCTATCTACACTATAATGAGACCACACGCCAACTTTCAACCCATTCCAAGAACATTTTCTGGCCACTTATAAAATACTATTACGGACATGCCGCGGGCGCGTGCAAGTGTGTCTAGGCTCAGAACGGTCAATCGACAGAACCGGAAGACCCAGACGGATGCAAGTTTTGAAAACATGATGATGCAATGCACATGATGACATGACAAGATGCAGCACGCAAGCAAAGACAGCAAAATAATTGAAGGACTCCTGGCACATCGGTCTCGGGGCGTCACAACACTCCACCACTACGAGAGGATCTCGTCCTGAGATCTAGAATGGCACCGCAGGAAAAAACGGAGGAGAAAGAGAAGCGATAAACTAAGTTGCTTCTTTGACCAATGAGTGAAACCACGAACCTTGAGAGGTTGAACAAATTGAAAGAAAGAATGCAACGAAGAAGAACAAAGTTGAAAGCACTCCGATAGGGAAGAGTAACAAGGGATAACAAATTCGGACAACACTCCAGTAGAAAAGAGATGCAAGGCTTGATAAGGCGAAAAGAACTTGAGCAAAAGGGCACAGCACTCCGGTTAAATGGATAGGCATGAAAAGAACATGATCCTGACAAAACAAGAAGATGGGTTGAAGAGAGCAACATCAAAATGCCTCCGGAACAAAATAATAGAAGATATATAATTGAAATAAAAGAATGGAGAAGAAAAAGCCAACTTCTGCCACAAAGAGCTTGAAAAGGCATCCTTGGAGAAAGGTCGAACGAAGTTGTTGGAAAACCAATAACGAAAAGAATAAGCTTGATATGGTCTTATGGAATACATCTCAAATTATGAGGTGACAACCTGCCACTCACGGGAAAAAGAATTGGATTGGTATGAACAAGGAGACGAGAAAATATTTCACTGGGAGGATAAATGAAGAACTTGGATCATTGATAAACACCATGAGAGCGACACTCCTTAAAGGAAAGCTTTAGGTGAAATATAACCCAAGATAATTCCAATGAAGACATTGGTGGATTTAAAATACCTCATCTTGATAACTTGTGAAACACGAAGCACGAAGGGAAATTATCAAGAATGACATAACACCACCTCAAAAGATATGCGTGAAAGAATTGCACTCCGGATTGCAAGATGAAAAAAACTTGAGCTCCTTAGAAACGAATCTTGATGAACACTTCAAGAAGGAATTCAATCCTTGATGAACCACCATGTAGAACCTTTATGAAGAACTCCGGTAAACAAAAAGAATAACGAAAATAAAGAGAAATCGGAAAAACAAGGTGAAACCTTGCAATGATTCAGATGGATCTCCGTGATAATTAGAGCTTGGAACTCCAGGAAAGACAATATAAACAAAAGAAATCAAGAATTTTGACGAACCTCCGGAATAAGTAATTGAATTTACTCGATGAAACAAGAATAAGAATTACATTATGCTTATCCTTCACCAATTAAATTGACGACAAGCAACGGATTTGGCATACTACTTATTCTCGTAGGAGGGATTAAGAGAGATATAGCGTAAACTTGGAAGGTCTTCAATGAACTATGGGTAGGATTAGGAAACAACGAATGAATTGGTATGATAAAGAAGGAAGAGAAATCTTGAACGAACCACCGTAAGAATTAAAAATGAACGAAGAGAAGATAAAGAAAACACCGGGAAGAATTAGCAAATGGATGAAGATGCTTGAGAGAATTTATATATGAGAGAACGAAGAGATCATGCACTGATTAGAGGATATTTGATCGATGCACCGGTAAAATTAGGAGGATGAGAGCTGAAATCTAGAATGAATAATCCCGAAATGATGGCCTTCGGAGAATCAAACTGAAAATACTCTGAATTACTCTGGATGGGTGAAAAGAATTGTCACAATCAAAACAATTATGAGAGGATGACATCAAGCTAGAACCATGAATCTCTGAGAGAGCGGATAAGATATGGAGGAAAAACTCTTCTTCGGTCTTCAAGTGTTGAGAACGACGACGAGAAATACCACCCTGAATTGTTTAGACACTCCGGGATGACAAATAGAAAGGTTGAGCCAACGATGAAAAGAATTTGACAGATCTTGGAGAAAGACATATGACTGATGATAATTCGTTCTTACGTCAAACTTTAGAAGATTTGAGCATAACTCCGGTAAAATTAGAATAGTCCGGTAAGATCCTGGAAAAGACCTGTGGGTTAGGGCCCACTCAAAAGATACACCGTTGAAATGATTTAAAAGAGAGAATGCACCGGTTGAATTAAATGACTTGAATGAGATAACATCCTTGAAAGATCTTGAACGACTGCAGAGTGGAAACACGAATCTTTTGATCTATCTTTGGCACTCCGGAACAAATTTATAACGAGAGGTGAATGATTAAGAGGTGCACCGGTATGAGATGGTATTTGAAACGAGGAAAGGATATGATCAACAAAGCTTGAATTGGTTCCACCGGAGAAGAAAGAGAATGAATAATGATGAACTTGAGGCTCCGTTAGGATCTTCATGAGAATCACCGGATAAGAACATGAAGGAAAAAGAATGGAGAGACTTCCATCAATAAAATGGATACTCGAAAAAGAAATCTGAGTCCTTGAAGAAAAAGGGAGGGAGGGTGGGAAAAACAAGGACACTTGGAACGGATGAAACGAACACCATTGCAAAGAATTGAGAATTAATCTCGCGAATGTTGACATGATCAGATCCACTAGAAGAGGAGCACGCTAGTAGAGAAGAAATTTAGATGACAATCTTGATGATCAAGAAGGAACTAGCATTCACATAGATATATGAGAACACCGCTTAGGGAAGGTTATGGAATCAACATTTGACTTTGAGGCAACTTGAATACCACAACTGAAAAACAAAACAAAGGATTGGCTTGCAAAATAAGACGGAGCAAAACATATGATAGAGATTTCGTCCGAAGTTTTCATGGTGGGGCCTACACGGGCTCGATCGTACAGCACCATCATGTACAAGGCAGTGCACATGACATACGAAGCGTCCCCGAGTCGGCATAGCCAAGGAATCTTTAAGTCACAACGAGACCACTGTAAAACCAACCGTGGATAGGCGGACCACTAGACGTCGAACCCCAATTTCATATCATACATCTGTCGGAAAGATATCCAAAGAGCTACTTGAATTCCCACTTATAAACTCCCGAAATTTTCCAGTTATGCAATCAGGTGTTGGGTATACAGGGGAAGCATAATATCTCACCCAACACTAACAATACCTACATCCAGCTGTATCCATCCTTCAACACATGACCAAGAAACCTTCGGAAATCATTTACCTCAACCTTCGAAAAGCATCCGCTATATGAGTTATGGCAATACTCCCGAACTCCCGCCCCAGTACTGGGTGGCGTCGAGGTTATCTCACCAACAACTGCATAAAATACATTTTCGATGTCGGCGAAACTAATCTCAGGTATTCCAGAACTGCAACGATAAAATTGTGACAACAACACCTCGGAGCTCAACTCCCCGGGACACTGCCGCAACCCCTAAATGACAGGAGGCACCAAGAACAATGTTCTCGTCACAAAACCATCAGAATGATTCCAAGATACCCGCGTGATCCTAAATTTTTTTTAGTGAAATTTGAGAAGAGAAGAGTCAAAACTCTATAGGATGCCTCACCAGAGCGACGAAGGGACTAAGGAGTAAAAAGAAGTCCTAACTCTCCGATATATATATATATATATCCTAAATGACTCAAAACATTTCTAGACTCAATAACGCCAGCGATTCGATCAAGCAGGGGGCTCCTAAGGTCGGGGAAGGCTCTGATACCAACTTGTAACGCCCTCGATGCGGCTATATCTCTCACGTGTCGGAGCACGACTTAGAGGCATAACCGCATTGAAAGCAATGTCGCAAGTGAGGTAATCTTCACACAACCCATGTAATACATAAGGGAAAGAGATACATAGTTGGCTTACAATCGCCAGTTCACACAATACATGAATAAAGCATTACATCATCCAGATACAATCAAGGTCTGACTACGGAACCAAAATAAAAGAAGACTACCCCAAATGCTACACAGATCCCCGATCGACCCCAACTGGGCTCCACTACTGATCAACTGGAATGAAACAACACAACGGACAAAGTCTTCATCGAGCTCCTCCTGAGCTCAGTTGCGTCACCGGCACGGTTCAACGGCACCTGCAAGCTGGTTTTGGAAGTATCTGTGAGTAACGGGGACTCAGCAATCTCACACCCTTGTGATCAAGACTATTTAAGCTTATAGGTAAGGCAAAGGTATGATGTGGAGCTGCAGCAAGCGACTAGCATATATGGTGGCTAACTTATTCGCAAAATAGAGCGAGAAGAGAAGGCAAAAGCACGGACGAACAACTATGATCAAGAAGTGATCCTAGAACAACCTACGTCAAGCATAACTCCAACACCGTGTTCACCTCCCGGACTCCGCCGAGAAGAGACCATCACGGTTACACACGCAGTTGATGTATTTTAATTAAGGTCATCTTCAGGTTTTCTACAACTGGATATTAACAAATTCCCATCTACCCATAACCGCGAGCACGGCTTTCGAAAGTTCATAACCCTGCAAGGGTGTCCCAACTTAGCCCATCACAAGCTCTCACGGTCAATGAAGGATATTCCTTCTAGCGGGAAGACCTGATCAGACTCGGAATCCCGGTTACAAGACATTTCGACAATGGTAAAACAAGACCAGCAAAGCCACCCGAATGTGCCAACAAATCCCGATAGGAGCTGCACATATCTCTTTCTCAGGGCACACCGGATTGTCCAAGGTTCCGGTAGACCAGCCCAGAGTTGCCCCTGGTGGCCACCGGTAGCTGACAGGTTGGACCAACACTCAGAGGAGCACTGGCCCGGGGGTTTAAATAAAGATGACCCTTGGGCAGGCCTACCCAAGGGAAAGAAAAGGCTAGGTGGAAAATGGTAAAACCAATGTTGGGCCTTGCTGGAGGAGTTTTATTCAAGGCGAACTGTCAAGGGGTTCCCATTATAACCCAACCGCGTAAGGAACGCAAAATCCGGGAACATAACACTGATATGACGGAAACTAGGGCGGCAAGAGTGGAACAAAACACCAAGCATAAGGCCGAGCCTTCCACCCTTTACCAAGTATATAGATGCATTAGTTAAATAAGAGATATTGTGATATCCCAACAAGTAAACATGTTCCAACAAGGAACAACATCACCATGTTCCAACAAGGAACAAACTTCAATCTTCACCTGCAACTAACAACGCTATAAGAGGGGCTGAGCAAAGCGGTAACATAGCCAAACAACGGTTTGCTAGGACAAGGTGGGTTAGAGGCTTGGTTCAACAATATGGGAGGCATGATAAGCAAGTGGTAGGTATCGCAGCATATGCATAGCAAAAGAGCGAGCAACTAGCAAGCAAAGATAGAAGTGATTTCTAGGGTATGGTCATCTTGCCTGAGATCCCGCAAGGAAGAAGAACGAGTCCATGAAGAAGACAAATGGACGTAGTCGAACGGTTCCTCACAAATGCGACGTAATTGGAACCACCCCGAAGAAGCAACACCGGAAAGAAGCACACAACATAGTAAACAACCAACACATGAACATGGCATGATGCACACTCAAGAATGATGCATGTCCGGTTTAAAGAGGGCATGACATGGCAAAGTGCACAAACAATCCTACAAATTAAGTGGAGCTCAACATGCAACGGAGTTGCATATTGAAGAAAACACCACATGACTTATTTAGTTCTCTCTTGTTACCCAACAAGGTTAAATGTTGTTAGCATGGCAAGAGGTGAAGCATGATGAAACTATCTAATCTAGGCAAGTTTAAATGAGGCCGGAACAACAAAACAACAAGTCCGGAAACTCCTCATATGCATACATTAGGTTTGGTACTGTTCTGCCCTAAACACATTTTTAGAATTATTAAACATGCTAGAAAAGTGCACCATGTTAAACTAGGCAATTTTCTACCCCATTTACATATAAAGTTTGTTAAAAACGGAGCTACGGTTATTTAGTTATGAATTAAATCATTTTAGCATGTTATTTAAGCAAATTAAAGCAAACATCATTTTAAACATTTCAAACATGCAAGGAAGTTGGATATTATTATCCTACACAAAATTCTAAGCAACTTTCATATATAAAATATTTTAATAAGATGCACGGTTGATGAGTTATTAATTGCATGAACTCTAGGGAGTTCTCTGTAAAACTGGCAAACTCTGGATAAAATGATAAAATCGTTGTACTGAAAAAAAACACAAACGGTGTGGATCTGTTGGACCAACAATGCACAGGGGGGTTTCTCACCCAATTGGCCAGGCCCAGATCGGTAGAGAGGTAGGCCGAAAGGGGGGGGGGTGCTAGGCCTTGGGCCTTGGAGAGCCTGGAAGGGAGGCAGCCCAGGTGCGGCGCTGGGGCGTCGTGCTCGTTCGACGCGGTCACAGGCAAAGGTGAGGCAGCCCAGGTGCGTGCGGTCGGTCGTGGGACTTGTGCGGTCAATGCGAGCGGGCGAGGCGCTCGTCGTCTCGTCCTGTCGCTCAAAGCGGGGAGCACAAACAGGCGAGGCGGACGCAGGTGGTACTCCGGCAGCGACGGGATGGAGAGGGGTCGTCGTGAGAGCTCGGGATCTCTGTCGAAGAGGGAAAAGCTTGTCTCACTCGCACAGAGGTGAGGCCGGCAGCGGCTATGCTGGAACGGGGGGGGGGGGGGGGACGGCGGCGCCCTCTGCCGGATGAGGACGATGGCCGGACCAGGGACAAGGCAAGGCGCAGACCCGGCAAGGCGGCTCCATTCCCGGCGGCATGTGGCGGATCTGGCGAGGTGGCGGCCGTGCTCCTTCCGGAAGCCTCCAAGGCGGCGCTGCGTTGAAAATAGAGAGAGATCATGAGGGAATGGGAGAGGGGGCTTCAGCGAAAGGGAATGGGGAGAGGGAGTAGAGGCACGGCCTGGTGGTAGAGGACGCTAGCGGCAGCGTGCTCCGGCGAGGAGGGATCGGGCAGCAGGCGCTGGTAGGAGGCGGGCAATTGTGGTTGGGTGGATCGGGCAGGGAAGATCCCGAGGGGAATTTGGAAAGCGGTGGTGGGCGATGGGACACATCTCCTAGATTTTAGGGTTGACTGTTATATAGGTAGGTTGGTTAGGTTAGGGGCTACTCGGTCCATCCAATGGTAATCGGACGATCGTGAATAAAATAGCTTGGGAGTCTAAAAAATAAAACGGTGACGTTTTGTAGATGTTTGGGGATGATCCGGACACAACGGTGGCGATAGTCCGGGTCGGGTTCGGGACAACTTTCGGACGCGCGCGAGGGGGCGCTGCGGGCTGATGAGAGAGGTTAGGATGGACCTGGCGGTAGGTAGTGGGCTGTGTAGACGGTCTCGCGCTGAGAGAAGAGAAGAGAGGGAGGCCCGGCGACTGTTTTCGGAGACCGAAAACGTCCGACGTGTGCCCGGCTATAATGCCGCTATAGTTTAACGGTTGGGCTATCAGACGAACTCCGAATGCGATGAAACTTGACAGGGGGTCTATCTACACTATAATAAGACCACACGCCAACTTTGAACCCATTCCAAGAACATTTTCTGGCCACTTAGAAAATACTATTACGGACATGCCGGGAGCGCGTGCAAGTGTGTCTGGGCTCAGAACGGACAACGGAGAGAACCGGAAGACCCGGACGGATGCAAGTTTTGAAAACATGATGATGCAATGCACATGATGACATGACAAGATGCAGCACGCAAGCAAAGACATCAAAATAATTGGAAGACACCTGACACATCGGTCTCGGGGCGTCACACCTTCCCCTCCTTATATAAGTTGAAGGGGTGGGTTACATGACTAGTCCTAGTAGGATTAGGATTACTCTATTAGAAGTGGAGTCCTAGTCTTGCTTCCTTTGTAAGGGAATATTCCTTACTCCTTTCCTCGTAAGCCGGCCCACCATATCATGAACCGGCCATCTGGGCCTTGGGCCTTGTCGTCCGTCTGACTCGCACGCCGGGTCACCAGTGAGTCACAATGTTCAGGCGGGTTGTCCGTAAACCACTAGGTCCAAGCGGGTCACCAGTGAGTCACCAATCTCCGGGCGGCTTATAAATGAAACGCCAAGTCCCAGCCAGTTCATACCTCTGGCCGGGTCATACTGCGGGGTATATCCCCGACATTAGTCCCCAGTTTAGCTTGGATTTATCCATGGTAAATTTATCCTGCAAAACAAACACAAGAACAAATTTGATAGGTTGTGCTCCGGGTTAACAATTCTTGTAAGCCGGTACCTGATCACCCTTACGTCCTTGTATTTCCTCCTTCTGGAAAGTCCGGGTCAATAGACTAGCTTCATAATCAATTTGCTGACATTGTTTTTTCACAGAAGTATTGTGAAGAATAATTAATTTGATTCAGCTCCCAATGCTTAACAAATATTGATCTTGAAGTACTCATATGATTTTCAGCCGGCTTGAAGATGTAGATCTTGCCAATTTATGAATACCAAAATTGTCGGGTTATAAATAGATGATGCCGAGTCATAATTGTTACCGACGCTGAGGCATAATTATTGGTGACGCCGGGTCATGATTGTTGCAGACAACGGGTCAATCTAGTTTGCTCAAAAACTGAGAATTTGAAGATATTTTCCCCCTTATATCCATATTACATGTAGCCCCCAAGTCTTGAGCAGAGCAAAGTGATGACTTAAGACTTGCTTCAATATAAATGCTACCACTTTGAAGAAAGCCACGTTGTTCATCTCAGTCACTAGTAAAAACTGAATATTCCATATATGTAGCTCCCAGGTGCCAGGTTGTCATGCTTGCAGCAACCTGGGACTTGTAACTGCCTAATGCCCATAAAAACTTCAACCAGTGTAGCCCCCAAGGGCCGGGTCATTATGCAATAATGAGCAGGGACTTTGTAGATATGATCATGTAGACTTGAACAACAACGTGTAGCCCCCAAGGGCCGGCTCAGCAAGACAATACTGAGCTGGGACTTTATATATACTTCATTGAAAATAACATCATATGGTGTAACCCCACCATGGGGCTTGAACCCACGTCCACGAGGTTAAGAGTCTTGTCCTCTACCAACTGAACAATAAACCCTTCAATATAATGGATTAAGGCTTGTGTACCTTGAATTTTTGACACGAGCAATTGGTAGCCCTTGATACGTCCATTTTGCACCATGCTTTTATATCGATATTTATTGCATTATGGGCTGTTATTACACATTATGTCACAATACTTATGCCTATTCTCTCTTATTTTACAAGGTTTACATGAAGAGGGAGAATGCCGGCAGCTGGAATTCTGGGCTGGAAAAGGAGCAAATATTAGAGACCTATTCTGCACAGCTCCAAAAGTCCTGAAACTTCACGGAAGTCATTTTTGGAATTAAGAAAAATACTGAGCGGAGAAAGCACCAGAGGGGCCCCACACCCTGGCCACGAGTGTGGGGGGCGCGCCCTACCCCCTGGGTGCGCCCCCTGCCTCGTGGGCTCCCTGGTGTCCCTCCGATGCCCATCTTATGCTATATGAGGTCTTTCGTCCGAGAAAAAAAATCATAAGCAAGCTCATGGGACGAAACTCTGCAGCCACAAGGCAGAACCTTGGCGGAACCAATCTAGGGCTCCAGCAGAGCTGTTCTGCCGGGGAAACTTCCCTCCAGAAGGGGGAAATCATCACCATCGTCATCACCAACGATCCTCTCATCGGGAGGGGGCCAATCTCCATCAATATCTTCACCAACACCATCTCATCTCAAACTCTAGTTCATCTCTTGTATCCAATCTTTGTATCCAAACCTCAGATTGGTACCTGTGGGTTGCTAGTATTGTTGATTACTCCTTGTAGTTGATGCTAGTTGGTTTACTTGGTGGAAGATCATATGTTCAGATCGATTATGCATATTAATACACCTATGATTATGAACATGAATATGCTTTGTGAGTAGTTACGTTTGTTCCTCAGGACATGGGAGAAGTCTTGCTATAAGAAGTCATGTGAATTTGGTATTCGTTCGATATTTTGATGAGATGTATGTTGTCATCCCTCTAGTGGTGTCATGTGAACGTCGACTACATGACACTTCACCATTGTTCGGTCCTAGAGGGAGGCATTGGGAAGTAATAAGTAGATGATGGGTTGCTAGAGTGACAGAAGTTTAAACCCTAGTTTATGCGTTGCTTCGTAAGGGGCTGATTTGGATCCATATGTTTCATGCTATGGTTAGGTTTACCTTAATACTTCTGTTGTAGTTGCGGATGCTTGCAATGGGGGTTAATCATAAGTGGGATGGTTGTCCAAGTAAGGGCAGTACCCAAGCACCGGTCCACCCACATATCAAATTACCAAAGTACCGAACGCGAATCATATGAACGTGATGAAAACCAGCTGTACGATAATTCCCATGTGTCCTCGGGAGCGCTTTCCTTCATATAAGAGTTTGTCCAGGCTTGTCCTTTGCTACAAAAAGGTTTGGGCCATCTTGATGCACCTTATTTACTTGCATTACTTGTTACTCGTTACAAATTACCTTATCACAAAACTATCTGTTACCGATAATTTCAGTGCGTTACTAAAAACTGCTTATCATTTCCTTCTGCTCCTCATTGGGTTCGACCCTCTTACTTATCGAAAAGCGATGGTAGATCTCCTACACTTATGGGTCATCAAGACTCTTTTCTGGCGCCGTTGCCGGGGAGTGAAGCGCCTTTGGTAGGTGGAATTTGGTAAGGAAAAATTTATATAGTGTGCTGAAATTTACTGTCAGTTGTTACTATGGAACATAATCCTTTGAGGGGCTTGTTCAGGGTATCTTTACCCCGACCAGTAGAGCAAAGAGTTGCTCCTCAACCTACTGAACCTACTGAAAATGTTTACATTGAAATTCCTTCGGGTATGATAGAGAAACTGCTAGCTAATCCTTTTGCAGGAGATGGAACATTGCATCCCGATTTACACTTAATCTATGTGGATGAAGTTTGTGGATTATTTAAGCTTGCAGGTATGCCCGAGGATGTTATCAAGAAGAAGGTCTCCCCTTTATATTTGAAGGGAGAAGAATTGACATGGTATATGCTATGTGATGATATGGGATCATGGGACTATAAGCGATTGAAATTGGAATTTCATCAGAAGTTTTATCCTATGCATCTTGTTCATCGTGATCATAATTATATATATATAATTTTTGGCCTCGCAAAGGAGAAAGCATCGCTCAAGCTTGGGGGAGGCTTAAGTCAATTTTATATTCATGCCCCAATCATGAGCTCTCAAGAGAAATGATCATTCAAAATTTTTATGCTCAGCTTTCTCTCAGTAATCGCTTCATGCTCGATACTTCTTGTACTGGATCTTTTATGATGAAGACTATTGAATTCAAATGGGATTTATTGGAAAGAATTAAACGCAACTATGAAGATTGGGACCTCGATGAAGGTAAGGAGTCAGGTATAACACCTAAGTTTGATTGTGTTAAATCTTTTATGGATACCGATGCTTTCCGTGAATTTAGCACTAAATATGGACTTGACTCTAAGATAGTAGCTTCTTTTTGTGAATCCTTTGCTACTCATGTTGATCTCCCTAAGGAGAAGTGGTTTAAATATAATCCTCTCATTGAAGTAAAAGTAGTTGCACCTATTAAAGTTGAAGAAAAGACTATCACTTATAATGATCCTGTTGTTCCTCCTGCTTATATTGAGAAACCACCTTTCCCTGTCAGAATAAAGAATCATGCTAAAGCTTCAACTATGGTTAACAAAAGTAATATTAAGACACCTAAACCTCCTGAGCAAATTAAATTTGAACCTAGTATTGCTATGGTTAAAGATCTATTGGCCGATAATATTGATGGGCATGCTATTTACTTCCGCAATGAAGCTGCTAGAATTGCTAGACCTGATGCTAAAAATAAACATAGACCTGTTGTAGGCATGCCTGCTATTTCTGTTAAAATAGGGGATCATTGCTACCATGGCTTATGTGATATGGGTGCTAGTGCAAGTGCAATGCCTCATTCCTTATACCAAGAAATTATGCATGATATTGCACCTGCTGATATAGAAGATATCAATGTTACCATTAAACTTACCATTAGAGATACTATTTCACCGATTGGGATTGTTAGAGATGTTGAAGTCTTGTGTGGGAAAGTTAAGTACCATGCTGACTTTCTTGTTCTCGATTCCCCACAAGATGACTTTTGTCCCATTATATTTGGTAGACCCTTCTTGAATACTGTTAATGCTAAGATAGACTGCAATAAGGATATTGTTTCTGTTGGTTTAGGGGATATGTCTCATGAGTTTAATTCTGCTAAATTTCGTAGACAACCCCATGATAAAGAATTGCCTAGTAAAGATGAAATTATTGGTCTTGCTTCTATTGCCGTGCCTCCTACTGATCCTTTAGAACAATATTTGCCAGACCATGAAAATGATATGTTTATGAATGAAAGAAGGGAAATAGATGAAGTATTCTTTAAATAGGGACATATTCTGAAACACAACTTACCTGTCGAAATCCTAGGGGATCCTCCTCCACCCAAGGGTGATCCCGTGTTTGAGCTTAAACCATTGCCTGATACTCTTAAATATGCTTATCTTGATGAAAAGAAGATATATCCTATTATTATTAGTGCTAACCTTTCAGATCATGAAGAAGAGAGATTATTGAAAACTCTGAAGAAGCACCGTGCTGCTATTGGGTATACGCTTGATGATCTTAAGGGCATTAGTCCCACTCTATGTCAACACAAAATAAATTTGGAGAAAGATGCCAAATCAGTTATTGATCACCAACGACGGCTAAATCCTAAGATGAAAGAAGTGGTAATAAAGGAAATATTAAAGCTCCTTGAAGCAGGTATAATTTATCCCGTTGCTGATAGTCA
This sequence comes from Triticum urartu, assembly GCF_056163025.1. Classification (NCBI taxonomy): domain Eukaryota; kingdom Viridiplantae; phylum Streptophyta; class Magnoliopsida; order Poales; family Poaceae; genus Triticum; species Triticum urartu. The sequence goes on from NC_141874.1 coordinate 709,358,143, forward strand.
GTGGGTAAGCCCTGTCCATTGTGTCCCTAAGAAGGGAGGCATTATTGTCATTCCTAATGATAAAGATGAATTGATTCCGCAAAGAATTATTACAGGTTATAGGATGGTAATTGATTTCCGCAAATTAAATAAAGCTACTAAAAAGATCATTACCCTTTGCCTTTCATTGATCAAATGCTAGAAAGTTATCCAAACATATAGATTTTTACTTTCTAGATGGTTATTCTGGTTTCTCTCAAATACTTGTGTCAGCTAATGATCAAGAAAAGACTACTTTTGCTTGCCCTTTCAGTACCTTTGCTTCTAGACGTATGCCTTTTGGTTTATGTAATGCACCTGTTACCTTTCAAAGATGCATGATGGCTATATTCTCCGACTTTTGTGAAAAGATTTGTGAAGTTTTCATGGATGATTTCTCTGTTTATGGATCCTCTTTTGATGATTGCTTGAGCAACCTTGATCGAGTTTTGCAGAGATGTGAAGAAACTAACCTTGTCTTGAATTGGGAGAAGTGCCACTTTATGGTTAATGAAGGTATTGTCTTGGGGCATAAAATTTCTGAAAGAGGTATTGAAGTTGACAAAGCCAAGGTTGATGCTATTGAAAAGATGCCGTGTACCAAGGACATCAAAGGTATAAGAAGTTTCCTTGGTCATGCCGGTTTTTATAGGAGGTTCATTAAGGACTTCTCAAAAATTTCCCGGCCTCTGACTAACCTATTACAAAAAGAAATTCCTTTTGTCTTTGATGATGATTGTGTAGAAGCATTTGAAATACTTAAGAAGCTTTGATTTCTGCACCTATTGTTCAGCCACCTGATTGGAATTTACCCTTTGAAATCATGTGTGATGCTAGTGACTATGCTGTAGGTGCTGTTCTAGGACAAAGAGTTGATAAAAAAACTAAATTTTATTCAATATGCTAGTAAAACTCTAGACAATGCCCAGAGAAATTATGCTACTACTGAAAAAGAATTCTTAGCAGTTGTATTTGCTTGTGATAAGTTCAGACCTTATATTGTTGATTCTAAAGTAACTATTCACATGGATCATGCTGCTATTAAATATCTTATGGAAAAGAAAGATGCTAAACCCAGACTTATTAGATGGGTTCTCCTGCTACAAGAATTTGATTTTCATATTATTGATAGAAAGGGAGCTGAGAATCCCGTTGTAGACAACTTGTCTAGGTTAGAGAGTGTTCTTGATGACCCACTACCTATTGATGATAGCTTTCCTGATGAACGATTAAATGTCATAAATTATTCTTGTACTACTCCATGGTATGCTGATTATGCTAACTACGTTGTTGCTAAATTTATACCACCTAGTTTCACATACCAGCAAAAGAAAAAGTTCTTCTATGATTTAAGACATTACTTTTCGGATGACACACATTTATAAAGAAGGAGTAGATGGTGTTATTAGACGTTGTGTACCTGAGCATGAACATGAACAGATCTTACACAAGTGTCACTCCGAAGCTTATGGAGGACACTATGCTGGAGATAGAACTGCACATAATGTATTGCGATCCGGTTTTTATTGGCCTACTCTCTTCAAGGATGCCCGTAAGTTTTTCTTATCTTGTGATGAATGTCAAAGAATTGGTAATATCAGTAGACATTAAGAAATGCCTATGAATTATTCACTTGTTATTGAACCATTGATGTTTGGGGCTTTGATTATATGGGACCTTTTCCTTCCTCTAATGGGTATACACATATTTTAGTTGCTGTTGATTACGTTACTAAGTGGGTAGAGGCTATTCCAACTAGTAGTGCTGATCATAACACCTCTATTAAAATGCTTAAGGAAGTTATTTTTCTGGGGTTTGGAGTCCCTAGATACTTAATGACCGATGGTCGTTCACATTTTATTCATGGTGCCTTTCGTAAAATGCTTGCTAAGTATGATGTTAGTCATAGAATTGCATCTCCATATCATCCACAATCTAGTGGTCAAGTAGAACTTAGCAATAGAGAGCTTAAATTAATTTTGCAAACCTCTGTTAATAGATCTAGAAAGAATTGGTCAAAGAAACTTGATGATGCATTATGGGCTTATAGAACTGCATATAAAAATCCTATGGGCATGTCTCCGTATAAAATGGTTTATGGTAAAGCATGTCACTTACCTCTTGAATTAGAACATAAGGCATATTGGGCCATTAAAGAGCTCAACTATGACTTCAAACTTGTAGTTGAGAAGAGGTTATTTGACATTAGCTCACTTGATGAATGGAGAACCCAGGCTTATGAAAATGCCAAGCTGTTTAAAGAAAAAGTTAAAAGATGGCATGATAAAAGGATACAAAAGCATGAGTTTAATGTATGTGATTATGTATTGCTATACAACTCTCGTTTAAGAGTTTTTGCAGGCAAACTTCTCTCTAAATGGGAAGGTCCTTACGTTATTGAGGAGGTCTATCGTTCCGGTGCCATAAAAATCAACAACTTCGAAGGCCCAAATCCGAAGGTGGTGAACGGTCAAAGAATCAAACTTTATATGTCAGGTAATCCCATAAATGTTGAAACTAATATTATTGAGACCGTAACCCTGGAGGAATACATAAGCGACACTTTCTAGAACATTTCAGACTTCGAAAAGGAATAGGTACATGGTACTGTAAGTAAACCGACTCCAAAACGGTTCTAATGGCAATTTTTCCGTTTGGAATATTTAATAAAATAGGAAAATAAGAAGCAGACCAGAAAGGACATGAGGCTTCCACGAGGGTGGAGGGTGCGCCCTAGCCCCATGGGCGTGCCCCGTACCTCGTGGGCACCCTGTGTGCTCTCCGAACTCCGTTTTCTTGCACGATAATTCTTTTGGTCGGTAAAAATTCATTATATAATCTCCCAAAGGTTTTGACCACCGTATCACGCAAATATCCTCTGTCTTTGTTTTGAGTTGTTCCTGCTGCAGATTAGAGCAATATCTCATCCCAGGATTTGGAAGGAGAAAGCTATGTGGCTGATTACCTTGCAGATCCTAAGGTCTAGGGGGACGTGGATCATTGTGGTTGGACTACAGAAGAAGAAAAGGACTATGAACACAAGGGATAGGAGGAGACGAGCTCAGATGAAGATGAAGTCCCATTACCTCAACGTCGGGACATGCCCGTGGAGTTGAAAAAGTCAAGCCTCCCTGATAGAGCAAAGAAAACTAAGATCGAGTTTATCCCTTTTCGCCTCTTGTAGGAAAACAAACATGAATTATGCAAGAAGATATTAAGCCTTGAGCAGGAGATTGATGTCCTAAGGGATAAAAATTCTGTCCTCAAGCACAAATTAAGGAAGAAGCCTACGCCATCAACAAAACCATAACCTTCTTCACCAACAAAGAAGAATTGAGCAACGAGTATGGGCACTCCCCTTGGCAACTGCCAAGCCTGGGGGAGTGCCCCGATATCGTATCACCATCACTTTTATCTTTACCGTTTTCTTAGATCCGATCCTTTTGATATTATCTTGATCTAGTAGAATAAAGTTTTAGTATGATCTAGTTGTGAGTTTTGCTTTATGATCTTCTTATGTAATCGAGTCTGTGAGCTATATATAATAAAGATTAGTGTTGAGTCAAGGGCTTGATTATTTTTCTATGATCTTGAGGGAATAAAATAAAAAAGAGAAGAAATAAAAAAATTAGATCATATGGATCTTATGGAGAGTAATGAGCTGACATATAGAGAGTATGATGAATAAAAGTTGTTGAGAGTTGACAAACATAGTTTTGGTCATTGTTGCAATTAATAGGAAGTAATAAAGAAAGTGAGGTTCACATATAAACATACTATCTTGGACATATTTTATGATTGTGAGCACTCATTAAAGTATGACATGCTAAAGAGTTGATGTTGGACAAGGAAGACAATGTAATGGGTTATGTTTTCTTACGTCTGAGATAAATTATATTGTCATGGATCATCCAACATGTTGAGCTTTCCCTTCCCTCTCATTCTAGCCAATTTCTTTGCACCAAGTAGAGATACTGCTTGTGCTTCCAAATATCCCTAAACCCAGTTTTGCCATTAGAGTCCACCATACCTACCTATGGATTGAGTAAGATCCATCAAGTAAGTTGTCATCGGTGCACACAATAAAAATTTCTCTCTAAATATGTATGATCTATTAATGTGGAGAAAATAAGCTTTATACGATCTTGTGACGTGGAAGAAATAAAAGCGACGGACTGCATAATAAAGGTCCATATCACAAGTGGCAATATAAAGTGACGTTCTTTTACATTAATATTTTGTGCATCCAACCATAAAAGCGCATGACAACCTCTGCTTCCCTCTGCGAAGGGCCTGTCTTTTACTTTTACCTTCTATCTTATATAAGAGTCATGGTGATATTCACCTTTCCTTTTTACATTTTATCCTTTGGCAAGCACAATGTGTTGGAAAGATCCTGATAGATATAGCTAATTGGATGTGAGTTTTCATGATATATTATTGTTGACATTACCCTTGAGGTAAAAAGTTGGGAGGCAAAACTATAAGCCCCTATCTTTCTTTGTGTCCGATTAAAACTTCATACCCATAAATATTGCGTGAGTGTTAGCAATTGTGAAAGACTAAAAGATGGTTGAGTAAATGGACTTGCTGGAAAGCTCTTATATTGACTATTCCCTATGTTATGATAAATTGAAATTGCCTCAGTGACTGAGATTAGAGTTTGTTTGTTATCAATGAATTTTATGATTCATACTTGAAATTGTGATAGAATTGTTACTTTAGCATAAGAGATCATATGACTATATATATATATATTGTTGTTCTAAGAATGATCATGATGACCTCATGTCCGTCTTTTATTTTATCGACACCTCTATCTCTAAACATGTCGACATATTTTTCGATATCGGCTTTCGCTTGAGGACAAGCATGGTCTAAGCTTGGGGGAGTTGATACGTCCATTTTGCATCATGCTTTTATATCGATATTTATTGCATTATGGGTTGTTATTACACATTATGTCACAATGCTTATGCCTATTCTCTCTTATTTTACAAGGTTTACATGAAGAGGGAGAATGCCGGCAGTTGGAATTCTGGTCTAGAAAAGGAGCAAATATTAGAGACCTATTCTGCACAGCTCCAAAAGTCCTGAAACTTCACAGAAGTCATTTTTAGAATTAATAAAAAATACTGAGCGGAGAAAGCACCAGAGGGGGCCCACACCCTGGCCATGAGGGCGGGGGGCGCGCCCTACCCCCCTGGTCGTGACCCTTGCCTCGTGGGCTCCCTGGTGGCCCTCCGATGCCCATCTTCTGCTATATGAGGTCTTTCGTCCGAGAAAAAATCATAAGCAAGCTCACGGGACGAAACTCCACCGCCACGAGGCGGAACCTTGGCAGAATCAATCTAGGGCTCCGACAGAGCTGTTCCGCTGGGGAAACTTCCCTCCGGGAGGGGCAAATCATCACCGTCGTCATCACCAATGATCCTCTTATCAGGAGGGGGCCAATCTCCATCAACATCTTCACCAACACCATCTCATCTCAAACCCTAGTTCATCTCTTGTATCCAATCTTTGTATCCAAACCTCAGATTGGTACCTGTGGGTTGCTAGTAGTGTTGATTACTCCATGTAGTTGATGCTAGTTGGTTTACTTGGTGGAAGATCATATGTTCAGATCCATTATGCATATTAATACCCCTATGATTATGAACATGAATATGCTTTGTGAGTAGTTACGTTTTTCCCCGAGGAAATGGGAGAAGTCTTGCTATAAGTAGTCATGTGAATTTGGTATTCGTTTGATATTTTGATGAGATGTATGTTGTCATCCCTCTAGTGGTGTCATGTGAACGTCGACTACATGACACTTCACCATTGTTCGGGCCTAGATGGAGGAATTGGGAAGTAATGAGTAGATGATGGGTTGCTAGAGTGACAGAAGCTTAAACCCTAGTTTATGCGTTGCTTCGTAAGGGGCTGATTTGGATCCATATGTTTCATGCTATGGTTAGGTTTACCTTAATACTTCTATTGTCGTTGCGGATGCTTGCAATGGGGGTTAATCATAAGTTGGATGCTTGTCCAAGTAAGGGCAGTACCCAAGCACCGGTCCACCCACATATCAAATTATCAAAGTACCGAACGTGAATCATATGAACGTGATGAAAACTAGCTTGACGATAATTCCCATTTGTCCTCGGGAGCGCTTTCCTTCATATAAGAGTTTGTCCAGGCTTGTCCTTTTCTACTAAAAGGATTGGGCCATCTTGCTGCACCTTATTTACTTGCATTACTTGTTACTCGTTACAAATTACCTTATCACAAAACTATCTATTACCGATAATTTCAGTGCTTGCAGAGAATACCTTACTGAAAACTGCTTATCATTTCCTTCTGCTCCTCGTTGGTTTCGACACTCTTACTTATCGAAAAGCTACGATAGATCCCCTACACTTGTGGGCCATCAGCCCCCAAGAGCCGGCTCATTACGATGTGATGAGTCGGGTCTTCAATAAGGTGAGTAAAAATGACTTTGTATTAGCCCCCAAGTTCCATGGTGCATGCTGGCAGTGACATGGGACTTGCATATTTGATGTAATATCAATCTGAATAATGTAGCCCCAAGTGCCGGGTCGTAAGCCTGCAGCGACTCGGGACTATTCCTTCCATTGTAGAATAAATCATATCCATTGATAAATAATAGCCATTGCACTGAAGCGACTTTGAAAATCTCAATCATAATACTGGTTATTGATAACCATAATAAAAATCCAGCCATGTTGGCTATTCAAGATTTGAATAATATAATCCGGTATGAAAACCTCAATCATTCAATATCATCATGAAAATCCAGCCACGTTTGGCTATTAAAGATCTGAATACCTTATTTGTTGACAAGTAAAACCGAAGTTTAAATACCCGGCGGCTCTTGGCCAATGGCGACTTAATGTAAGCTGGAACTTTTGTAACCCAACGACGTATAGCCTTTGACAATCAAGGACTGATAACACCAATTTGAAACATCAATTTTGATGTTGGGCTTTGAACTTAATCATTTATGTAAGCCATAGCTCTGCATGTTCTGCACAAAGTTTAAACAACATATGCCCCGACGACTTATCATCAAAAGCCAGGGTGAGTAACAACCCAAACATAATATAGCCTTATGCAATTATGAAAAAGACTAAAATTGAGGCCATTCAAGCCTAAACATACTGGCGACTTAAGGTCAAAGTCAGGGCGGGTTATCAAACCTTGCATATTTATATAACCAGGAAAACATACGTGTAGAATTGGCTCATACCGCCGGCTTACATTGCCATATCCAATGAGAGCAATAATCCAATGATTTATAAGCACAATCAAAAATATATTGGTGTTTCAAACCAAGAAGGGGTTGTCAAAACTATGTTCTGTGAATCAGGGAGCCCCCAAGGGATGTATTTTGAACCATCAAAGCTGGGTACCTATGTTTGAGCTGTGCTATGCAACAGACTCTCTTTGGTCCCTTTAACCCAGGCATTAAGCCTCCAAGTAAGTCGGAGCTATGCTCATAGGAAGTTATAATAATGGCTTGGTAGCCGGATTACCAAAGTAGTTAGAGCTATGCTCTTATGAAATTATCATATTGGCTTGATAGCCAAATTACCAAGGTAACCAGAGCTATGCTCTTATGAAATTATCATATTGGCTTGATAGCCGAATTACCAAGGTAACCAGAGCTGTGCTCTTATGAAATCATCATATTGGCTTGATAGCCAAATTACGGTAACCAGAGCTGTGCTCTTATGAAATCATCATATTGGCTTGATAGCCGAATTACCAAGGTAATCAGAGCTATGCTCTTATGAAATCATCATATTGGCTTGATAGCCGAATTACCAAGGTAATCAGAGCTATGCTCTTATGAAATCATCATATTGGCTTGATAGCCGAATTACCAAGGTAATCAGAGCTATGCTCTTATGAAATCATCATATTGGCTTGATAGCCGAATTACCAAGGTAATCAGAGCTATGTTCTTATGAAATCATCATATTGGCTTGATAGCCGAATTACCAAGATAATCAGAGCTATGCTCTTATGAAATCATCATATTGGCTTGATAGCCGAATTACCAAGGTAATTAGAGTTGTGCTGTTATGAAATTATAATATTGGTTTGATAGCCCGATCAAGAGGGTAGTCATAGGTATGCTCAATGACAAGGAAGCCCCCAAGTGATCAATGACATGATAATCCAATAAGGCAGGATACCCATGTTTGAACCGTGCATCATGACAGCAAGTTCTCTTTGGGAACCTTTAATTTTTCTGAGAAATCGAACTTGCGAGAGATGAATTATTTTTGAGCCAGAATTTTAAACTGGATATTGAGAGCTTCAAAGCTTTGTGGGAGATAGATTTCTGTTGAGCCAGATTTTGAACCAGAATTCTTCATTTTAAGCCGGAAATTTTCTGGCGGCCTTATAACTTTTCATCAATAGGGCAGTAGCCTCTGGGGTCGGGTTACTTTTCCCTCCAATGACCTGGAGTTCTTGAATCCATTGAAACCGGCCAATTCTACCGAGTCATGTCATTGTAGCCCCTGAGTCTCAAGACGACTCGAGGAGTTGGCTTGAGATTCTTCATACTTGGCCGTGATATAAGTCGACATATAGTTGAACAACGAAATGCTGAAATTTATGTAAATCGGAGGGTTGAAACGAATTGACAATCTTTGCAACACTCATTGCACACTTCCGGTATGAGTTATTCAATAAACCTCCATGATATGACGGTCACTTTTGTAGTGAAGACTTGTCCTGCATAAACAATATTGCATAGCAGAATGGTTGTTTTTGTAAAAAATTAACAAGCACCGATAAAAAATAATCTGGAAGGATATCACCTGGCATTTTTGTCAGACAAAAAAGATAGCAGATGCTCAGTTGGCGGCTCAAGGGTGAGGAGGCCCGCGGCGCGAGGCGGCGGGTTGTGCGGAGGAGGTGACTCAAGGCCCTCGCGGCTTGGAGGCGTTAGGGCATGTACAATGGTGCTATCTTACCAGTGCCACGTAGGATAAGTGATGAGGTGGAAAAGAGAGAATTCATAAGAAAAGGCTTGTTCTTTCTTATTTAAGAGAAGACAAGAGATGATCTCTTAGCACAATATGTCTCACCACATTTTTAGGAATAACTAGTTATTGAAGATAAGGCTAAGAGATGACCCATTGTAAATAAAATGTTTCATCATCTTTAAATTACATGCAAGACTTAAGATAAGACTACCTTATCGACCATTGTACATGCCCTTAGCGGGTCTGAGTAGCAACGGCAGGTGTGAAGCCGACTTGGCAAGGTCGACCATGGAGGCAGCCGCTCAGAGCGGCGGTTTGACGCGTGGCTGTAGCAGCAATAGCACAAGGCCGCGCAGTTGAGGGCGACCCGGAGTGAGGCCGTGGAGTCGAGGGCGACCCGAAGCAGAGGGGCGCCGAACTCGAATCAGCTCGGAAGGGGGAGCGAAGCCGCGTAGAAGAGAGTCAGAGCTATGCTCTTATGAAGCGTTGGCGACCATGGAACCGAGGCGTGCCAGCGGCTCCGAGGCAGACGGAGGCGGCAGACTCGTGGGTGGCGGCTTAGAACAGGGGCACGTCGGCCTTGGAGGCGGCTCAGTACTCCGATGGGGGTGAGTCACAGTAGCTCGACTGCAGCGGCTCATCCGCAGCGACTAGAAGAATAGCTCAGAGAGGCGCGCCAGTAAAACTTCTGTAAAAACAGACCATTGGGGCGGCTCATAGAAGCGCGATGGTGAAGCACAGCATCAGCGAAAGCGCTCGCGGCAGAAAAAACGAGCGAGGGTGATCCAGAGGCGCGAGGTGCCCGAGGGTGGCTCGGAGACGGCGGCTCAGAGGCGGATTCCGCGGAGGCGAGGTGAAGCACGCCAACAACTCGCCGGTGAATTCCCAGCGGAGGCGACGATGGGTGAGGCCGCAAAGCAGCAGAGGCGGCTCGATGCAGTCAGCCCGGGTCGGGGTCGTATCCGAGCTGGGTAGTTATTCCCTTTTTTTGTGTTCTAGATGCAGATGACTGGCGCTGATCCATAGTATTTTTGCCCTTTGACCCCTTGCGTACTAGCAACAACATGTGGTACTATGTTGGCTTGATGTGATGGACTGTCTTTACCTGACCACGTGAGAGCTTCAGTACATATATTTTTTGTTCTTGTATTATTTTGCCAAGGTAGATCCGATCGCCTTCTTATGTAGCAATTTTGGCTAGGTAGAATATCTGGAGTTGTAGATCAACTTGGCCATCACGTGACCGAATACTTAATTAAAATAGTACCATTGCTACTGTTGAGTCATACAAACAGAGGCGTCTTCCAATTGTTTTGCAGGCTTCTCGTGTAGACACGACGGCTGATCCGATCCCTTGTATGCATACGCGTGTGCCTAGTTTGGTCGATCCGAGGAAACCGAGGACTGCGGCGACTTGACCACATGGCAGGATTGCTTTGTGTCAGCCTCGGTGGCTACGTCGCATAAACCAAGAAGGGAAACTACAGCGGAAAGTTAGATCGCGGTCTCGGCAATTTTTTCGGACAGCAGCAGCGGAGCGGATCGCAACCCTAGCTTTCTCTCGATCACAATTTGTACCTCGAGTTACACTAAAAAACAAGACAAATCCATGACATTTTGGACCGAACGAATTTTTTTTCCTGTCATACATATGACACTTCTATGACGATAATTGTGTCAAAACCCGGTATCGTCATAGATGTGGTGGGCTCCTACTTCTATGACAAAAAGTCATGACAGAAAATAGGCTTTTCGTCCTGGGCGGGCCGGAGACGGAGCTGCTTGACATTCTTTGGGCCGTCCATCACGGAAAAAACCATGATAGAAGCGAGGGCGAGGAAAATTTTGGGGAGTTCCCAGTTACGGTAGGAGGTCGGGGGCCGAGCGATGCGCGTTTCTCTCGTACACGTACGCGCGTGTGTGCGAGGCGTTGGCTCTAGCTGAACCCGAGTGAGGCGTTGGGCTCTAACTGAATCCGAGCGATTGCACTGCAGGCTACGCGTTACTGAACCCGAGCGATCGATCGATGGCTGTTAACTGAACCCGATCGAGCGTTTCCTTCGCTACTACTGCTAACTGAAGCCGATCGATTGGATGAACAGTGAGCTTTGCGCGGGGGGGGGGGGGGGGGGGGGGTGGATGAACAGTGAGCGGTGGCGTTGCCTCTGGATGAACATGACCTCGTGGTGTGGTGGAGGGCTGGATGAACAGTAGACGGTGGAGGGGTGCCCGTGGAGGCATGGTTGAACAGGAACCTGTGGTGTGGAGGGCTGGATGAACAGTAGACGGTGGAGGGGTGGTTGAACAGTAGTCGGTAGAGTAGCGCACGGTGGAGGATGGATGAACAGGAGCTCGTGGAGGCTGGAGGAGGTCGACGGTAGCCCGTGGAGGCTGGAGGAGGTCGACGGTGGAGATGAACAGTATCCCGTGGAGTCCCGTTTTGCGGTACGTCAGACCCCTCCCGATGAACAGGACCCCCGTTTCGACCATAGCGCTCCAACACAAGTATGTTTCGTCCGTTTTGCGGTACGCCACACCCCTCCCGATGAATAGGACCCCGTTTCGACCATAGGAGGTCCATTTCGTCCATTTTGCGGTATGGCACAGCCCTCCCGATCAACAGGATCCCCGTTTCGATCGTATGAGGTCCGTTTCCTCCGTTTTGCGGTACGTCAGACCCCTCCCGATCAACAGGACCCCGTTCCGAACGTAGGAGGTCCGTTTCCTCCGTTGTGTGGTACGCCAGGCCTCTTTTCCATTGCCTGTTCCGTCCAAGCCCTCCCGATGAACACGACCACACATTCCGTTCCGACCCAGCCGGTTGGCTCGCACATGTTCCATTGCCTCCCGATGAACACGACGCATTCCGTTGCCTCCCCATGAACACGACGATGACGCTATTTCTCCGTTCCGACCTAGCCATGTACATGAGCCCTGGCCATACGTATGCGCGAGTAGGCGTTCGAGACCCCGCCCGTATGTACACATACGTGGCCGTATTTTCTTTCTCGCACCCTGGGCGCTGTACGTACGTGTACATGCTACGTGCGTGCCTCTACTACGACACGCAGGCGCCTCTACTATGACACGTGCGCGTCTCTACATCGACCAGTATATATGTACGTACACATTCGCGACCAGAATGACAACGCTATGTACGCTTCGACCAGGTGGGTCCCGACTGTCAGACACTTCCTTGCCTGCGAAGATGTAGCTGGTGGGTCCCAGCAGTCAGGGGGCGAATCATTTTTTTGCCCGGACGCACTTCCTTGCGTGTGAAGATGTAGCTAGTGGGTCCCAGCAGTCAGGGGGAAACGTTTTTTTCACGAAATACAATGGCCCATCCGGTGGGTCCCAGCTGTCAGGTGGAGGAATCATTATTTTTCGTGTAATAAGGAGGCACTTCCTTGCTGCGGTTGTGGACCCAGCTGTCAGCCTCTCCACGTACAGTCCACGTCCGATGAAAGTCGTTCCTTGACCACGTTGACCATGCCGCGCCGAGAGCACCAGGGCAATCGACGACGGCAAGGCCTAGGAAGGGAACGACAGGGAGCCGGGGAAGACGCGGCAGTGGAAGCCCGCGCGGAGAGGAGTACGAGGGTTCACTGGTTCGGTTGCGGTGTGAGGCTGCCGTTGTCGCAGGGCCTGGCCAGCGGTGGGAATAGTAGGGGGCGGTGAGGCCTCCGCGGCAGCACAACTGGCCACGGGAGGCAGGAGCATGCGGCACGACCAGCGCTACTTTGGGCGGCTGGAGCAAGAAGACCAGAGGTTGAAGAAGCACTACGGCCGTTGGATGGACATCGTACGATCACTGGAGTTAGAATCGTTCATATTGACTAAAGTTGACAAAGGCCCCCGTCCCAGTCAACTTAGTAGGCCCACAAGTCAGCCTCCCACCATGGTGGGTCCCAGCTAGACGGGGGAGTATTCATTTTTTGTGCATAATAAGGAGGCACTTCCGGTGGGTCCGAGTTGATAGCGGGGGGAACGCTTTTTTTCGCGAAATACGCCGGCCCGTCCGATGGGTCCCAGCAGTCAGGGGGGAAAGTTTTTTTCGCGAAATAAGGTGGCCCGTCCGGTGGGTCCCTGCTGTCAGGTGGAGGAATAATTATTTTGCGCGTAATAAGGAGGCACTTCCTTGCGGCCGCTTGGACCCAGCTGTCAGCCTCTCCACGTACATTACTCTTTCGATGGAAGTCGGTCGTTCACCATGTTGACCACGCTGCGCCGAGAGCACCAGGGCGGTGGTTTGGACGACGGCGAGGCCTAGGAAGGGGATGACGCAGCAGTGGAAGCCCGCGTGGAGAGGAGTACGAGGATTCACTGGTTCGGCTGCGGTGTGAGGCTACCATCGCCGCAGAATAACAGGGGGTGTGGGTGAGTAGAGGGATGGCCTGGCCAGTGGTGGGAGTAGTACGGGGCTGTGAGGCCTCCGCGGCATCACAGCCGGCCACGGGAGGCAGGAGCACGCGACACGACCGACGCTGCTTTGGGCGGCTAGAGCAAGAAGACCAGAGGTTGAAGAAGCACTACGGCCGTTGGATGGACATCGTACGATCACTGCAGCTAGAATCGTTTATATTGACTAAGTTGACAAAGCCCTTGGTATGCGTCAACTTAGTAGGCCCACAGCTCGGATTTGGCAAAGAACATATAGCCCATTTGCGATTTGTAAGAATGTACATCCCATTTTTTAATTCTAATGTAATTTACTACAGCCCATTTACAGTTTGTTAAAAATACAGCCCAACTTCTAGCTAGGACAACGATTAATATTTTCAAACAACCGCTCAAAACAGAATTAAAAAAATTCCCACATTTTAATGGGATCCGAAATATTTTTATCCAAATTTCTAGTCAGGTCAAATATAATTTCAAAACAAAGTTGTATTACGTTAAAATCCAACGAAATATTGCGCGAGAAACAAGTAATGAAATTAAAATTTTCAAATTCCAAAAATAATATATTTTTCAAACTAACTACGTGTTTGGTGCATAGTAACTGTCCAGTTATTATAATTACATCCCATTTATTTTTCTTAAAATCCATTTTCTTGTTAAGCCTAATGCATACCTCCTAGGAAAGTTTGCAGCCCAGCGGGGCGGAGAATAACAAGTTGACCCGGATATTGTGTACAACTGTCGGCCCAGTTGCATTGCCGATATTGTAAAAAAGGCCTGTGTAGTACAGTACAACCTAACATGGTTACTCAACCCACATTCAGCGACACTGGAAAGGCCCAAACAAGGCTTCTGTACAACTTTTTGAAGTCGCTGAGCTCAATTAATAACTTAAGAAAAAAGTTAGATTACAGTGGAACCTAATTAAAAGCTGTCACGAGCAAATAAATAATTCAACGGGTCCCACTTGTGCGTCTGCGTGTGTGTGTGTGCGTGTGTGTGTGTGAGAGAGAGAGAGATACAGAGAGAGACCCATCGGTCGATACTCGTAAATACATCTTTCAGCCATATGCATTGCTGATGCTCAGTAAAAACTTATATAGTTGACACAATCATATAGAACATCATAGCACACTGAACTTGCATACAAAAATTTCACGCAGGCGGCACAATCAGGATGGAAGCAGTGGATCGCAATGGGAAGGGCTATGTTGAAACCAACGAAGTTGTACATAACGGTTCATCATATTTATCAATGACGGGGAAATGTCTTGAATGTTGTGCAAAGAAAACAGACAGACAACACCATAAGTTCTGCTAGCACATTAAGTTGACGTACAACCCTTTCTAAAAAAAGTTCATGTACAAAATTTGAACAGGTCACAATCAAATGTACTGGCATATCAGTGCTTCACACCCATAGCTCGGATTTAACTAGTACTCCCTCCGTCCGGGAAAAGTTCACCACAGGGCAGTGTATTTGTTTTTTGCAAAAAAACCCACAGAGTTTTAAACACGTCACAAAGAAGTCCATCTCCTTCCTTCTTCCTCCCCCGTCGCCCGCGCCTTGCAGCCACGCCGGCTACCCACCTACGCCGCTGCCCGCCTGGATCTGTGCCGCGACCAACACCAGAACCGTGGCCCAGCCCGCGACCAACAACAGCGCCGCCGCCCGCTTGCACCTGTGCTGCGGCTTACCACCTGCACCGCCCGCCATGAAGGCGACCCGCGCCGGCGCCCTCCTCGAGCTACGCCGCCGGCCTCGTTGAAGGTCGCCGCCCACGTTCGCCCACCTTCGCCGCCCACCTGCGCCTCTGATTTCGTCCGCCGGCGCCGTGGACAATTCCAGCCACTCTCGCCTCTCATGCTTCTACTGGTGGACGACGCCGGCACCATGGACCTCTAATGCTACTTTTGCCTTTTCCTCTGCCTCGCCTCTGCTGCCACTCCCGCCTCTGCTGGTGAGTCTGCCCCGCCCGCCTGGGCTACTGCTGCTGTTCAATTTGTTGCTGTGAGTCTAAATTTGTTGTTCTCAGTACAGGCAGAGAAAATTCAGTCAGGGGATACAAAGCTAGAGAAATAATCCAGGACAAAGGCTGTACACTGCTGCTAAATGATGAACAGATTATAGTGAAAATTTAGTTTGATGCCATCAAATTCATTGAGTAATACTCTTGGCATTCTTGGAGATCTGCTAGTTTTTGGAAGTTTTTCTTGCTACAGTTAACTGAAAATGTTCAGTGTTCCAATACTGTAGAGAAACTACAGTGCCTGTAATTCAGTTATGACTCCTTTACTGAAACTATAGTGTTTGCTAAAACTGAGATGTAAACTAAAGGAGTTTGTGATTTGCAGAAGATGTAGCATACTCCAACAAGTGATAAATGCACTCAAAAGTTCACTAAGAAAATGCAGAGGCTGCTCACTTGTTACTGAAAGTTTTCTGGAGTGATAAATGCACGCAAAAGAAGTTCAGTTAACTGTTACTGTTGTTGTATGAATTCCAACTAGGTCAATTAGTTGTCAATTACTCTGTAATACTCAACCAGGTTTATGCAAAATGAAGATCAACCATGTTTATTTGGATTTATTTGGATCATTAGAATTTATTTGCTTTATTTGGATTTATACACCATTTGTCCAATTGCAAACATACCTAAAGTTTCCAATTGTCCAATTTTAGTCATTCATTTTACAGAGAGCTAAGCATAGCCATGACTCTTCCCTAAATATTCATGTAGAATCAATTCAAGCAGCACAAAACTAAAAACTGAAAACTGCCCCAACCCCTTAACTAAGAGTTGATAAAAACATGTCCCTAAAATTGGAATTATTTGAATTAGCTAGGTTTATTCTTCTTCATATACAGAAAAAGATGAATATTGTTCGTCTACTAGTTACTTCAAATTTAGAACTGAATAAACACTTGTCATCTTCAGTAAACACTTGTAAATCTAGAGGGGTTTTAAACTTAGAATGCACCAAGTAATAATATCCTTTGCCAGGCTACACACCATCTACTTGGAGTAGACAACAAGATTCACAAAGACATGCACGCTTCAATAAACTTGTGAATGCTAGCAAAGTGATAAGTAAAAACTTGGATGTTCTCGGAAATATAGCACCAGAGGACATTAAGTGAACTGGCCTGTATGCTAAAGGCAAGGAAATGCCACCTTCTTTTCTTCTTCAAGCAGTTGATGAACTGGCCTGTATACTACAGCTACACATAGGTTCTGCAGAAAATGCACCAAAAGAGTTACACATAGGTGAAGTTAGTGGAAAGCAACATTTAATCCCCACTTCTTTTCTTTTGGTAGTGAAATTCAATCTGAATTTCGTAAGCACAGAAAATGCACCAATACTGAACATTTATCCCCACCTCCACCACCATCTTGTCAGTTTCGACAGTGTGTGTATGGAGTAGTTTTGATGGCAATATAATTGTGGATCATGTAAACATTATGAGAATGATTAAGGGTTCAGCAATCAGATTATAATTATGACCAGAACAGAGGAACAAATATCATGGTTAGTTTTATGTAAAAAAAAATCAGAAATGGAGTTACTCACTTGAAGTTACTATAGTTACTCACTTGAACTTACTGTAGTAGTGGCCAAAATTCAAAAAAGTTACTAAACAGCAGAAGTAGTGGCCAAAATTCAAAGTACTAAAAAGAGTCTACACTAAATATACAGTGTTATCCATGTTTTGTATCCAGGACATTTGAATTATTCAGAGAAGGATAATGCAAACTGAAAAGTGTTACGCAAACTAAAAACCGATCCATGTTTTGTATCCATGACACTAATTTTTGACATTTGAAGCTACATTTCAATTGTTATGCCTCTGTCAATTATTGAATTATTCAGAATATTTAAATTATTCAGAGATCCATGTTCTATATCCAGGATAATGCAAACTGAAAAGTGTTAAAAAGACCATGTGTTTTTTGGGGTCAAAATCATGTAAAACTGAAAAGTGAAAGTAAAAATGGAGAATGTTGTGTCTCCCACTCACGCGCTCAAAAAAATCTACGACACATTTTTTATCTGTTTGCATAGGTCCCACCTATCAGGAAGGATGGGCACGTACACGAACAGGTACGACTCATCAGTCTACCCGCATAGCCTTTTCGTTTAGTCTACCTAGCCGTCTAATCAACTGCCTGCACGCCACTTCTCCCATTTACTTCTCCATCGAGAACCGATTCTCCTCGGCTTCTTCACCTCCCCTTTGTCTTCATTTGCATCCAAACCCCACTGCGTTCACATTGCTTTAACATCTTTAAATAATCATCTACTACTTCATTTAGACTAGCCATCTAATCCTAATTCTCCAAACCATAGCCCTCCATTCCAGCGGTTCCAAATGGCAGAAGAGATCTTGATGCAGGTTTTTAGCGTCCAACATGTCCTCGTCGAAGGCTCGATGCGCATAGTTGCCACCGTCACCGTCCACCCAAGGGTTGTTTGGCAGTGGATCAACAATGTATCCTACTCCCTTGAAAAGGTAGAGACGAGGGTCATCGATCTCGACGCAGAGTACACGGAGCGTGCCCCTGGGAAGATCTAGTGCGCCACCGTCCTTCAGCTGTGCCACGAAGATGATGTTTTGGTGTACCACATCATACACTCGCCCTCCATACCACGTGAGCTTCACGATTTCTTGTCTCAGGAGGACGTATACTTCTGTGGGGCAGCCATCGAAGGGGACAAGTAGAAGCTGAAGCCGTACAACCTTGATTTGAAAAGCATCGCTGACCTACAAACTAGAATCAAAATCCTGTAGAAGATTGTGATAAGCAGACACCATCCCTATTCGACGTAGCAAATTTTGTGCTCAGTACAAATCTTCAGAAGGGTGACGAGACGGTGGCATTAAGGTCGTCTAGATGGGAGAATTATCCCTTGACGTACGAGCGGATAAAATATGCTACCCTCGATGCCCATGTGAGTTTCGAGATAGCTGCAAGGTCCAAAGAGCTTGTTGCGAAGCCGTCTCCCACAGAGAATGAGAATAAGAAGAAGAAGAAGAAGAAGAAGAAGAAGAAGAAGAAGAAGAAGAAGAAGAAGAAGAAAAGGCTACACTAGCAGGAGGGCATTATTGATGGACGAACTATTTCCTCTCTTGTAAAAAAAATTATTCCCTCTCGGTGTATATTGATATAGATGGACTATTTCGATGGTGTGCATGTCTTTGGAACAGAGTAGTAGCGTGGGTCCGCTTGACTATAAGGAACTATTTATCCGCATATATAGCTTTCTCTGCTACTCCTTACAGTGATTGGTATGCAGTGCATGTGTCCATAGACATGACAGCTTGTGTGCATGACATGTGGGCCACCTAACATGCGACGAGCATCAAGTTTCTACCACAGCCACCCGCGATTCGCATGACGCCGCTCGAACCCATGAAACCACACGTCCCCTGACCTGCGGCTCACCCCTCTTGGCCCCACTGCCCCTCTGCCTACGGGAGCATTACATGTGGACCAGTCACCTATCGGGTCCACATGTTGTTGACTCAAAGGTAGGTGTAGTAAGGCGCTGAAGCTCAGTCCCGACGGCCCTGAGAGGGAAATGTAACTCCTGCGCCAGGGCTTGTGGTGCTCCCGCAGCACGAACTCGTGCCAAACTCGAGATTTGTTTCTTTACTATACATGCACGCAACGATTTAATGGACATTGTAATCTCAACATGTGATGGGGAGCTCTAAATTTGAATTTGAAACTTATAAAATGAAAAGATTCAAAACAAATAAACTGGGAGAGAGGGAGTATATCGTAGGATGTGTCCCATACAAAATAAGTCCCCTGGTTTGTCACCGCGAAGATGCGGTTAGGAAGGAGCACAACATCTTCCTACTCGTATGGCAACAAATCGGCCGCAGACAGCATGGTCCGCCTTTGACCTCCATGTGCAAGGTTCGTGCTATCTTATTCAATATCATCGTGGTTCCATCGTACCAATTCATGCGGTGGCCCGTTGCATGGCTGATCCCAATGTTGGACAAAGGTTCTACGGGAACGGTGTCACCGTTGTAAATGTTGTGCAAATTGATGTTGGTACCCTCCTATACATATGCAAGCAATCTCCACTCGCACCGAGCCTAACCCATGAAATAGCGGGCAGGGGGAGAATTAGGAAATGGAAACGGAAGTAGTCTTTAGAATGCATTTACTACGTGATCAAACTCATCTTACCTGCTCATCGGAGGAAATCCGAGTGCCCCTCAACGTCGGCATCTCTAGGGGCGTCAACTTGCAACTACGGCCACGCCGCACTGGAGAGACCCCCAAGGAAACATCCTCGTGCGTTCCATGGAACATCAAGATGCATTTGTATGAGTAGTTTATCTTGTGAGAGAAAAGGATGAACGAGGGAAGGCCTCTAGAGATAAATATGGACACTACTACTACCAATGTGCTGGCCCATGCGTTGCAATGGATCCAAAGTAGTAGAATAATACTTGTTCACGTGCTTGAAATATAAACACTCTAGTTTTGATATACACGTGTCAGCAGACATGACAGCTTGTCCATGGAAGTTGAACCACGACGACCATCACGTTTCTTGTTTCTACCACGCCACACCCACACGTGATTCCCACGACGCCGCTCCAACCCACGGCACGATGTCCCCCGACGTGGACATGGATCTTCTGACATGGCTATCACTTCCTTGCCCTGCCTTTCCTTCACTGACAGGTGGGACCCACGCTTATGGGTCCCACATGTTAGTGACAGAATGGTAGGATTGTTCGCGTCAGGGGATCCTCATCCCCCCGACGTGCCCCTCATCCCTCTCGGCCCCACCGCTCCTCTGCCTTTGTTTGCATGACATGCGGGCCAGCTGAACTGTGGCGACCATCAACTTTCTACCACAGACACACCCGATTGGACGCGGTTTGCCTGCTCCGCTGCTGTGCTCCGATCTGTACTCCAGCACCATCGAATTTTCATCCAGCGGCTGTGACACATTTCGTCCCGGGCATCGATCCTCAGCTGGAGTACTTATGTACTCCCTCCGGTCCTTTTTACTCTGCACATTGGATTTGCCGAAAGTCAAACTTTGCTAAGTTTGACCAAATTTATATTAGAAATTATTAGCATCTATAATATCTAATAAATATAATATGAAAATATATTCCAAGATGAATCTAATGATATTGGTGTTGTTATGTGAATGTCTATAATTTTTTATATAAACTTGGTCAAAGTTGGATGAGATTGACTTCGAAAAAACCTAATATGCAGAGTAAAAAGGACCGAAGGGTTTACTATAGGTAGTACCCACCGGTGTGGCCATCTACGCCTCGTAATGCCCTGACGCCCAACTGTGGCACCCTCGCCACGGCCACGCCACCACCGGCCGGTTCATCTCGAACGAGTGAGTCGCGAACCACGCCACCACCATGAGAATGACATGTGGGCCAGCCGCATTTAAGGTCCGCATGTCATTGACTCATAGGCCGGGCACTAAGCCACTGAAGTTCGGTCCCGTGGGCCCTAAGAGGGAAATGTAACTCCTGCGGCAGGCCTTGTGGTGCTCCCGCAGTACGAGCTCGTGCCAAAACTGGAATTTGTTCTTACTACTACCAACTAGTACTAGTAAGGTACACGTGCATTGCACGCATGAGATTCTGGTGGTTTGTGCATTATGCTTCTACATGTGGAGCTTTCTGGATTCTAACATGTGGCAAAATCTGGTGGAATGTAAGGTTAGGCAAGTTTGATTAACTTAGGTGAGTGTTTGGTTCAAGCCACACCTTAGGCAAGCCACACTAAGGCCCCACATGACATACACACAAAAAATGTGGCAAGATTCCCTTAGGCTTGCCAACTTGTTTCTCTTGTTTTGAAGAACTAATAACTTTGCCTAAGCTTAGTTGTGGAAAAGTTAGTCATGAATTAAGTTCAACCATGGAGTCTTCTAGATTATACATGTGGCAGAATCTGGTGGATGATATCCAACGGCCAGTAGTGCTCGGATTTGCCATCTTTCTAACGCCGGATTGGCTTCATCCAATGACCAACTTTCAAAGTTTTTCACACACTATATAGGGGGTATAGATATAGATGTGCCGGTCCATTGCAATGGATCCAAAGTATATATATATCTATTTAGTGGAGTGTACTCTAAACACATTATCTATTTATTTTTCTCTAACCTTCCGTAGCCATGCAACCAAGCCACATAAGCTTCATGGGTGCCCCCCACATCATATTATTCATACTACGTTGATTGAAAAAAGATAAATCACCCAAAACAAGATCTTCCCGTTTTTTGTTCCTACGATGTTGTGCCGTGCACGTACCTACTAGTTTTATAGTGGTAGTACTAGTAATATAGTATTAGGAGTACAAACTTGGTACTAGTAGGAGTAGTACTAGTACGGAATGCTCCTACTCTATCAACGAGCCCCGTCTAACACCAAATTTCTTGGCTTTCGTGCTACAGCTAGATATTCCCCTCGTTTCTGTTTTCCAACCCAGCAGTGGGCGGGGTGTCGGTTTGCTCAACGGCGGTCCCACATGAAAGTGAAAATGCTAGGCAACACGCCTTCCCTAAGCTATGTGTCGTGCCGGACGGGCCATGTTGTACTCCCGATTCCCGGGTGTGTGGGGGTGCGACGCGATCACGGCAGGCCTTTTCCTTTTACCAGCAATGTGCCCGTGCGTTGCGATGGATCCAAAGTAGTAGAATAGTAGTATTTGTTCACAAACTTGAAAGAAATCACTATTGTTTTGATATACTCCTAATATATTACTCCCTTCGTACCTAAATATTTGTCTTTTTTGAGATTTCAAATGGACTATCACATACGGATTATATAGACATATTCTAGTGTTTCTAGCAAGATGCCCGCGCGTTGCACGAAGTTGATGGAAAAGGTAAGCACAACTTATAAATTGACAGATGGAGTACTAGTTACAGTGATGCATATAATTAAGCAAAGGGATCGCACATGACGGTATTGACTGGAACGAGAATGCAACAACACAATAAGAATTAAGGCCACAATGATGCGATCGCAGTGGTGGTTATAGAAGGCAAGAAGAAAGATGGATCCACGAACGTACGACCTCCTCCTCCTCAACTTACTGCGCTGGGGCCACCGACCGGCGGCAAAGGAGCGGCGGCTTTTGTGGCGAGGTCGAGGTGCTTCTCAGCAAAGGCATCCAAGGCTTCCAGCCGGTTGAGGAAGGCCAACATCGTAGCGTCCTCACTGGCCTTGTAGATACCTATGTACACGATTTCCTTGTACATGTGGATGTGTAGGTCGACGAATTCTTGCAGGGCGAGGCGCCTCGCGGCGAGCACGACCTCCAGGTGGACATTCTTCGTGGCGTTGGCGGGCAGTCGCAGGGCCACCAGTGCTTGAAAGAGGTTCTGGCCATGGAGGCCGATTAGGGTGGAAGGCAATGAGGAGCCCGGGTGCGCGGGCTGGAGGAGTACGACGATGTCGTCCGCGAGCTTCTTGAGGATGGTGAACTTGTTGCTGGTGGCAACGATCATCTGTTCCAACTGAGAGTCGTAGTTGGCGTCGAAGGCGGCCATCCACCAGCCGGCCTCCAACACCGTCTGGAGACGATCCTCAGCGCCATGCCACAGGCCGGCGTCATGGACCATCTGGCGCAGCCGCTGGCCGCTCATGAGCATCGCTGCCATGGGTCTGGAGTGAGCTCTTTTGCACTTAGTGTAGGTGCTTAGGAAAATGCTTAGGTGTGTACGATGTGGTAGATGCATTGCAATGGAGGGGCGCCTTTATATGAGGGCAATGAGGGCAAACTGCGTTGCATTCACATCGTGCAGCCTCTTTTCCCGGACCTCCTCCCATTACTTCCCTCATGCATTACTTGAAGGAGGATGCATTGGCCGTTCAACATATCGGGAACCGCTACTCCCTCCCTCGTCTGCATTAAGGCCGTATCGGGAACTGCGCCTCCCATTGTCAAATCAAATACTCCCTCCGTCTAGGTGAGTATTAAGTCATCTTACGAAAACTAAATAGTAAACACAAAGGCGTGGTGCATTAAATCTCACGTTGTTTCTTATTTTTTGACATAAATAGAGGAATCAACCAAGCAGAGATGTGGGGCTTGTATGCTTTTAATGACTTGAGACTATCAAACATGACATGCAGTGGTCAGTTCGTTGCACAAGAACAAATATAACCCACATCAGCACACACGCATCTTATATAGCATCACATCCAATGGCTATAAAAGATGAATGAGACCTAATTATATCTCATCTAAATGAGTTCTAGCAAAACTGTATTAATAATGCTTAGTACTCCTGCGCCATGTATCATATATTAGTATCATGTAGTACTTTATTTATTTATGAGGTATCCAAATGGCACTGCACCGCCAAGAAAAGAGGGTAACATCAAAATTATGGACTACTTTTTTGAGTATGTTGGTAAGGTCCGGTCATAGTCACTTGTTGAAATCTCTAAAAAGACAAATACTCCCTCCGTCCGGAAATACTTGTCATCAAAATGGATAAAAGGAAATGTATCTAGACGTATTTTAGTTTTAGATACACCTCTTTTTATCCATTTTGATGACAAGTATTTTCGGACGGAGGGAGTAGAAAACAGAGTTGGTGATGATGGTGTGCGTGCCATCCTGCAATATAGGTCGTCGGATTTATATCTAACGGATAGGAAAGGAACTATAGCAATTTTGCAAAAATATACCCACATGTCTCTCCACGTTCGCAAATAAGGCCTTCCCTCATTCAACCTTTTCTCTCACAAGATAAACTACTCATACAAATGCATCTTGAGGTGTCCATAGAATCAAAGAGAGGGATGATGTGTGTGTGTGTGCGCGCGCGATCGATAAAGAATGCCATCGAATTTGTGTGTGCCCACGTCAAAGATATAGGGTGGCTGGCCTACTAGAACGTGAGATGGGACATGTGCAGTTTGTCTCTGTGGCATGGATACCTACCTGCAGCGCTCGACTATCGGTGTGTGGTGGGGGAAGAGGGAGGCCCAATTAACTATAGAGGTACAATGGCTGGTATATGTGTAACGCCCCAGATGTAACTTTCCCTATTTGTACTCCAACTCTTGCCGTTTCCGGCATTAAGTTATATTTATTTCTTGGGTTCGGGTCTTTGTCTCCGTGTGTTGTTTTCTTTTTCATGCATCTCATATCATGTCATCATGTGCATTGCATTTGCATACGTGTTCATCTCATGCATTCGAGCATTTTCCCCGTTGTCCGTTTTGCATTCCGGCGCTTCATTCTCCTCCGGTGGTCATTTCTAGCTTTCTTTCGTGTGTGCGGATTAAACATTTCCGGATTGGACCGAGACTTGCCATGCGGCCTTGGTTTACTACCGGTAGACCGCCTGCCAAGTTTCGGGTCATTTGGACTTCGTTTGATACTTCAACGGTTAACCGAGGTACCGAAAGGCCTCGTGTGTGTTGCAGCCCAACACCCCCCAAATTTGGCCCAAAACCCACCAAACTCTGCTCCATGTCCTAGAGCATTCGATCACGATCGCGTGGGCGAAAACCGCACCTCATTTGGACTCTCCTAGCTCCACTTATGCCTATTTAAACACCCCCCCCATTCGGATCTCAGATTCCTCCCCGTCCTCCTCCGAAAAAAAGAGATCCAACTCCTCCCGCCGCCGACGGACATGTCCGGCCTCCCCGTCCGCCTCCACGTGTCGGCCTCCTAGTGGCCGCCGCCCGGTCCCCAGTTCGCCACCGCCCGCGGGCCCGCGAGGCCCGTGCGGGGCCCCCGTGGCCCGATCCGCCGCCGCGCCTTGTCCCGCGCCCCGCCGCCGTCTTCTCCCCGGCCGGCCGCCGCCGCCGCCCCAGCCGGAGGTCGCCGCCGCCGCGGGCACCTCGCCGCCCGCCGCCCGGCCGCTCCCCGCCGCCGTCCGCCGCCCGGGCGCCGTCGCCCCCGGCCACCGCCTCCTCCTCACGTCGCCGGCCACCGCCTCCTCCCTCGCCGCCGGCCACCACGGGCCTCAACGCCGGCGAGGTCCCGGCGATCCTCGGGCTCTGAGAGCCTCGCCCGATCCAGATCCGGTCGCGTGAACAGTAAACCCTAACCCCGATTTTTTTGTCCAAGTCCTGGAAATTTGATCCAAGTTTCTCTGTTCGAGGACCCGTAACTTGGCATCCCTAGCTCCGATTTGGGTGTATGATATATCAAAATCTTCGTCTCGAAATGTACATCATTTCATTCCATTGCATCATTTGCATTTGAGATCATATCGTTGCCCAAAATTCTGTTAGAAGGAGGCTTCGTGAGTTAAATCGCAGATCCGTTAGTTCATCATGCACTTTTTTCATTTTTGCCATGTTTAATCCGTGCATGATATGCCTGTGCTCCTTTGGGATGAATTGTTAAGCATTTTGTATTCTTTCCAGAGTTGCCACCCATGCATTTTTAGGGTGTGTGGGTTGTCTTGTGCAAGCTTGCAAAGAGAGGCACCTGAGATTGCTGATTTCAGGGACTTAGTGATTTTCACTAAGTCTGGGATATTTTAGTTCATGATGCTATATGTCCAGCTTGTTTCCTAGTGATCCGTGCCTCTTTTGAGGATGATCAGTAAGGGAGTTTTGATATTTATGTTATGCTCTATCCATCCATGTCTTTGTTTGCATATGTGGAGTGCTCTGGGTTGACTCAATCGAGCTCAACTTTTGCTTCGTTGTTAATCTGGGCAGGTCGTCAACTCGTTTGCGATTTTGCCGGTGCTATTGCTAGTGATCCATGCATGCTATGCCATTGTTCTTGCCATGTGTAGCTAGAATATTGTGTCTTCTTGCTGGATATATGCTTGCTTTGCCATGACTTGCACCGTAGTGAGTGCATCGAGCTCGTTTACATGCCTTCGTGAGTTAAATTTCTGCATGTCCCAGTTTTCACTAAGTCTGAAAACTGATTGTGTTCGAGCTATGTTCGTGAGCTCGGTAGAGTATTTTGTGAACCCTTTTGGCCCCAGGTCACTTTGGGTGTTTTGTTAAGCTTGTTGAGTAGCTCCATTCCATGTTCTTACTTGTCATGTTCAGGTCATGTATCATGTTGTTTTGCTGCTCCGAAGAGGGCTTCGTGATCTGAAATTTCAGGCTAGTGTTAATTTCACAAAGTCTGGAATCTGTTTTGCGTTTGCGTTTTTGCCATGCTTGTTTGAACCTCTTAATGGATGAATTTGCCTGTAGCTCAGTGCCAGTGATTTGTTAAGCATCTTGTGGGCATCACTGCCATGTATTTTGTTTTCATGTTTGGTGGCTGTAGCATGTTCGTTTCGTTGCATTTAGGAGCCTACTTGCTGTATATCGCAGATCGGTTCGTTTCGTAAAACGCTCGCCATTTCCAAACCGTAGCTCCGATTCCTATGATCTTTATATCGTTTTCAAGGGATTTCATCCCCTCTATCCAGTGGCACCCTTGGAACTCCAAGTTGAGGCCAGGTTCATGCATTTCCTGTCATATCTTGCATTTTGCATCCCGCATCGCATCCCGCATAGCATATCATAAATTTCATCATTTTTGCTTGGTCTTGCACATGGTTGATTGGATCCTTGTTGCTTGTTTGTCTTGTTTGGGTAGAGCCGGGAGACGAGTTCGCTACCGAGGAGCCCGTTGAGTTTGCTTGTGAGGATCCAGTCAACTCTGAGAACTGTGCAGGCAAGATGATCATACCCTCGAAATCACTACTATCTTTGCTATGCTAGTTTGCTCGCTCTTGCTATGCCAATGCTACGATGCCTAGCTTTTGCTTGTCAGCCTCCCAGTTGCCATGTTCGAACCTCTAACCCACCTTGTCCTAGCAAACCTTTGTTTGGCTATGTTACCGCTTTGCTCAGCCCTTCTTATAGCGTTGTTAGTTGCAGGTGAAGATTGGAGCCGTTCCTTGTTGGAACATTTATTTACTTGTTGGGATATCACTATATTGCTATGTTATCTTAATGCATCTATATACTTGGTAAAGGATGGAAGGCTCGGCCTCTCACCTAGTGTTTTGTTCCACTCTTGCCGCCCTAGTTTCCGTCATATCGGTGTTATGTTCCCGGATTTTGCGTTCCTTACGCGGTTGGGTTATATTGGGAACCCCTTGATATTTCGCCTTGATTAAAGCTTTTCCAGCAATGCCCAACCTTGGTTTTACCATTTGCCACCTAGCCCTTTTCTTTCCCTTGGGTTCTGCAGACTCAAGGGTCATCTTATTTTAACCCCCCCCGGGCCAGTGCTCCTCTGAGTGTTGGTCCACCTGTCAGCTACCGGTGGCCACCAGGGGCAACTCTGGGCTGGCCTACCCGTACCTAAGACAATCTGAGTGTGCCCTGAGAAAGAGATATGTGCAGCTCCTATCGGGATTTGTTGGCACATTCGGGCGGTGTTGCTGGTCTTGTTTTAACCTGTCGAATTTTCTTGTTGTACCGGGTTACCGAGTCTGATCGGTGTGTCTCGGGTGGAGGTCTATTCCTTCGTTGACCGTGAGAGCTTGTCATGGGCTAAGTTGGGACCCCCTGCAGGGATTGAACTTTCGAAAGTCGTGCCCGCGGTTATGGGCGGATGGGAATTTGTTAATATCCGGTTGTAGATAACTTAAACCTTAATTAATTAAAATGAATCAACTGAGTGAGTTGCCGTGATGGCCTCTTCTCGGCGGAGTCCGGGAAGTGGACACAGTGTTGGAGTAATGCTTGCGCAGGTTGTTCCTCTAGATTCTCGCTCGCGCTTTGCCCCCTCTTCTCGCTCTCTTTTGCGTATAAGGTAGCCACCATATATGCTAGTTGCTTGCTGCAACTCCACATATATTTGCCATATCCATTCCTATAAGCTTAAATAGTCTTGATCGCGAGGGTGCGAGATTGCTGAGTCCCTGTGGCTCACAGATACTATAATTCCAGATGCAGGTCCAGGTGATTTCGCTCCAGGTGACGAGTACGAGCTCAAGTGGGAGTTCGACGAGGACTCTCAGCGTTATTATGTTTCCTTTCCCGATGATCAGTAGTGGTGCCTAGTTGGGGTTCGATTCAGGGCCTTGTCGCATGTTGGGTTCTTTTCCATTTTGGCGCCATAGTCGGGCCATGAGTGTTTGTTTGATGGATGTTATTTATGTACTCTGATGTGACGTGGCGAGTGTAAGCCAACTATGTTATCTCCCCCTTTTATTATGTATTACATGGGATGTTGTAATGATTGCCTGACTTGCGACATTGCTTTCAATGCGGTTATGTCTCTAAGTCATGCCTCGACACGTGGGAGCTATAGCCGCATCGAGGGCGTTACAATATGTGTGGAGGAGGAGAGAGCCCTACCTCATGTATTAACGAGATCGATATGCCTCATGTATTAAGGGAGATCGATCGGCATCCATGCATATGTGCAAGAGAGGAATAAGGTTGGGAGAGAGACAGAGCTAGAGTGTTGGAGGGGGTGGTAGTGGAGTTCCTTCTAACAAATGGTAGGATAGGCTTGCTAGACAAACGGAGGGCACGCCCGCAGTATCAATAAGAGAGGAGATGGCTGCTTGTTGTCTGTGCACGTGCGTGTGAGAGACGGGTCAGGAGGCATGCACGAATGATAAGGGGGGAGAATGTGGCTGTGGTAAGCAGACGTAACTACATAGGAAGATCAATCGCCCTTTGTTAGAGAAAGGAGTGACATAACTTGTGAGGTATGTCGATCGATGGGGGGGGTAGTTAAAGTCGATCTAGGTATATGTTGGGAGATCAATCGGTATACATGCATGTGTGTGTTAGAAGCAAATGAGGCACGAGGAGAAGGATAGAGAGAGAGGGATGCATGTAGGAGGTGGTACGAGAGGCATACTATATCGAGGGGGGACGAGTGTGCGAGTACGAGAACGATGAAAAGAGTGGTGGGAGTGAGCCATGGACGGTGACAAGAGAAGAGGGGAAGCTTGTGTTTGTGCTAGGAACACCTTGCTAGAGAGGCATATTGATCGATGTGTGCCGTAAAGAAGGAGCTGGGGGCTTACACACACCGTGGGTGAACGACCTAAAGTGAAAAGATGAATTTGCGCGATGGAGCTAGAGAATGCTGAGGGAGGGTGAGAGGGATGCGGGCGTGTGCATGCATAAGAGAAAGTTAGCTCTAGCTACAAAGATAAGAGGGTTGTGTGGGTGTAAAAGACGAATAGAGATCATATATACTTCATTATAAAAAGCGAATTCGGATATTTGAAGAATTTATCATAGTGTTTCAAACCAACGCATGTGTGAATATATATAACGGTGATACACATTGTGTGGTTATGAACATGTTATACTACATTTAATATATTTTATCTCTACTCTTATAAAAAATGGAGTTGTTGATGATGGTGTGCCTTCCATCCTGCATTATAGGCCATCCGATTTATATCTGGCGGATAGCAAGGAAACTATAATGGTTGAAGTTGGCAACAATCATGATTGTAGATTCTTATTGAAATAGAGAAACGAATTCAAATTTAGTTCGAATTGCAGCGGTAGTATAGACATTTGGAATGCACTAAAATGTTGGTATGAGTAGGTTACATGCATTATACAGCAAGCGAAAAAAATTAATCGAACATAACATGGATTCATACTCCCTCCTTCCATCTATATAGAGCGTAATGAGATTTTTATGACCGCCCTTAACTACTGACAAGATTAATAGTACATGACATGCACAATGTGAAAATTATATCATTGAAAGAACCTTTCACAGACGGATTTAACGGTGTGCTTTGTGTAAGTTGCATGTCATATATCATTGCTCTAATGTTTGGTCAAAGTTAGCATCGAAAAACGCATTAGGCCCTATATAGGTGGAAGGAGGGAGTAGCTTTGAATAGCATTTCACTAGTAGAAAACAGGGCTTTGGTCCAGGCCAGGTCAGCCCATTAGTCCCGGTTCAGTCCAGAACCGGGACCAATGTGGGCATTGGTCCTGGTTCGTGAGCCCAGGGGGCCGGCCGGGCCACGTGGGCCATTGGTCCCGGTTCATCTGGACCTTTTGGTCCCGGTTGGTGGGACGAACCTGGACCAATGGGCCTCGCTCCTGGCCCACCACCATTGGTCCCGGTTGGTGGCTTGAACCGGGACCAAAGGCTCCCCTTTAGTCCCGGCTCATGTCACCATGCCTATATATACCCCTCGCTCGCGAGTAGAGCACCCCAGTGCTCTATTTTTCTCTGGCCGAGGGGGAGAGGGCTTGGTGGTGCTCTAGCTCACCTCCTATGCACACAAGGTGTTCGATGGAATGCCCGAGCCACACTACTTAACACTAGTAGAAAAAGGGTCAAACGTGAAGCACATTAGTGCCGGTTTGTATTTGAGCCGGCACTAATGTATACATTAGTGCCGGTTCCAACGGCTAGCCGGGCCGCTTTCATTAGTACCGGTTCGTGGCGAACCTTTAGCACCGGTTCGTGCCACGAACTGGTACTAATGAGAGTGGTGGCAGGATGTTTTCAGAATGGGGCCCCTCCAGCCCCTTTAGTACTGGTTCTTGGCACAAACAGGTACTAAAGGTCGTCCTACATAAACCCTTGGTCCACCCGAGCTCGCTCTGTTCTTCCCCTTTCCCCTCTCCTCTCTGTTCTTCCCCTCTTCCTCTCGAGCTCATCACACATTTTGCCCAAAATTTGTCAAGATTTGAAGGCCCCCATCCATTCAAATGATCACAAAGGTTAGAAACTTTGTCCTTTCATCTCTCATGCTAGATTAGCTCTTGCAATGCTTTATATAGTGATTAATTTGTGAGTTTAGTAATTTTGGAGGATATATATATGTGCTAGTATTTGATTTATATGCAATTTGAGGTTAAAAATAACACTTAGTTTGCATATGTAGGTGTGGTTTACTTAGTGCCTTCTAAATCTCCATCGTAGCCACCGTCGATCGCCCGCACCGTCCCGTTGCCGGCACCACCTTGTGGTGAGCCTCTTGTTCATCAAATTTTATATAAAAATTGATGTTTGTGTGATTTGGATATATAGTTACTCGTATAATTATCTTACCCGTACGTTGTTTGTTATACATATAGTGCCATGGTTTTGATATCCGTCCCCGTCGGCCCTAGTCCTTGTTACGATTCGGATGTGGTATGTATATTCTCTTTTAAAACTAATTGCATTTCGTGTTTATGACAAATTATGCCCATCAAGTTGACATAGAAATTTTTTCTAGGAGGTATGTGAACCGGAAATTCCAACCGACCCTATTGCCGAGAGGTTAAATTTAGTTGAAAGAGAAAACGAGTACTTGAAAGAAAAATTGAAAAGAATTGAGGGGGAGAAGATGGAATTGGAGTTGCATGTTGCCGATGTCGTCGATGATCACAAGATCAAGATGGAGAAAATGCGCTTGAAGATTAGAAAGATTAGAAAATATGCCATCGATAGTGAGGCTTGGTATCATTATGCTCTTGGATCCATTGTTTCCTTAGTTGCGATCTTGATCGTATTTGTTGTTGCATTTAAATGCTTTAGCTAGAGAGTTATTTGTTTGTTGCATTTAAGTGTTGTATGAACTTTATGTATGAACTTCTATTAATTTGGTCTATTCAGTGTTGTGTAATGCAGATGAGCCAGCAATGGATGTACGATGACCGATGCTCTCCCCAGTTCGTTGAGGGCGTGCATACTTTTCTGCTTGCGGCTGAGGCAAACAAGCGGGCGGATGGTTTTATGCCTTGTCCATGTGCTCGCTGTAAGAATGGTCACAATTACTCTACGTCAAGAACCATTCACGTCTACCTGTTTAAGTCCGGTTTCATGCCCCATTATAATGTTTGGACCAAGCACAGAGAAAGAGGGGTTATGATGGAAGACAATGAAGAAGAGGACGACGACAGCTATCCTGGCCATGGGTTCCCTGAATACGATGATACAACAATGGGAGAAGAAGCTGAGCCGGTAATGTGGGAAGAAGCTGAGCCGGCAATGCGGGAAGAAGCTGAAGAAGAGGCATCAGATGAGCCCATTGATGATCTAGGTCGGGCCATTGCCGATGCAAGGAGAAACTGCGCAAGTGATTTGGAGAAGAAGAAGTTGCAGCGCATGTTAGAGGATCACAAAAAATTGTTGTACCCGAATTGCGTAGGTGACAAGAAAAAGCTGGGCACCACACTGGAATTGCTGCAATGGAAGTCAGAGAATGGTGTATCTGACAAGGGATTTGGAAAGTTGCTGGTAATGATAAAGGATATGCTTCCAAAGGACAACGAATTGCCCGAGAGTACGTACGAAGCAAAGAAGGCTGTGTGCCCTCTAGGGTTAGAGGTGTAGAAGATACATGCATGCCCTAATGATTGCATCCTCTACCGCGGTGAGTACGAGGATTTGAACGCTTGCCCGGTATGTGGTGCATTGCGCTATAAGATCAGCCGCGATGACGCTGGTGATGTCGAGGGCTGGCGCCCCAGGAAGAAGATTCCTGCCAAGGTGATGTGGTATGCTCCTATAATACCATGGTTGAAACATTTGTTCCAAAACAAAGAGCATGCCAAGGCGATGCGATGGCACAGAGAAGACCGTAAGAAAGACGGAAAGTTGAGAGTACCCGCTGACGGGTCGCAGTGGAGAAAAATCGAAAGAAAGTACGGGAAGGAGTTTGCAGATGACGCAAGGAGCGTA
This sequence comes from Triticum urartu, assembly GCF_056163025.1. NCBI lineage: Eukaryota > Viridiplantae > Streptophyta > Magnoliopsida > Poales > Poaceae > Triticum > Triticum urartu. The sequence goes on from NC_141874.1 coordinate 709,391,186, forward strand.
TGGTTTGGTCTAAGCACAGATGGCATTAATCCTTTTGGGGAGCAGAGCAGCAGCCATAGCACCTGGCCTGTGACTCTATGTTTGTATAACCTTCCTCCTTGGTTGTGCATGAAGCAGAAGTTCATTATGATGCCAGTGCTCATCCAAGGCCCTAAGCAACCCGGCAACGACATTGATGTGTACCTAAGGCCATTAGTTGAAGAACTCTTACAACTGTGTAATGGAACAGGTGTACGTGCGTGGGATGAGCACATGGGGGAAGAATTTGACCTAAAGGCGTTGCTGTTCGTGACCGTCAATGATTGGCCTGCTCTCAGTAACCTTTCAGGACATACAAACAAGGGATACCGTGCATGCACGCACTGTTTGGACGATACCGACAGTATATATTTGGCTAATAAGAATGTGTACCTGGGACATCGTCGATTTCTTCCGAGCAGGCATCCCGTAAGAAAGAAAGGCAAGCATTTCAAAGGTGAGGCGGATCACCGGACGAAGCCTCGCCACCGTACTGGTGCTGATGTACATGATATGGTCAAGGATTTGAAGGTGGTCTTTGGAAAGGGTCCTGGTGCACAACCTGTTCCGAATGACGCTGACGGATGCGCACCCATGTGGAAGAAGAAATCTATATTTTGGGACCTGCCCTATTGGAAAGACCTCGAGGTCCGCTCCGCAATTGACGTTATGCACGTGACGAAGAATCTTTGTGTGACCCTGCTTGGCTTCTTGGGCGTGTATGGGAAGACAAAAGATACACCTGAGGCACGGGAGGACCAGCAACGTATGCACGGAAAAGACGGCATACATCAGGGTCATGCAAGCTACGCTCTTACCAAAGAAGAGAAAGAAATCTTCTTTGAATGCCTGCTCCGTATTAAGGTACCGTCTGGCTTCTCGTCGAATATAAAGGGAATAATAAACATGGCAGAGAAAAAGTTCCAGAACCTAAAGTCTCATGAATGCCACGTGATTATGACGCAACTGCTTCCGGTTGCATTGAGGGGGCTTCTACAGGAAAACGTTCGATTAGCCATTGTGAAGCTATGTGCATTTCTCAATGCAATCTCTCAGAAGGTAATCGATCCAGAAATCATACCAAGGTTACAAAATGATTTGGTGCAATGTCTTGTCAGTTTCGAGTTGGTGTTCCCACCATCCTTCTTCAACATCATGACGCACGTCCTAGTTCACCTATGCGAAGAGATTAACGTTTTGGGTCCTGTATTTCTACACAATATGTTCCTCTTTGAGAGGTTCATGGGAGTCTTAAAGAAATATGTTCATAACCGTGCTAGGCCAGAAGGAAGCATCTCCAAGGGCCGTCAAAATGAGGAGGTCATTGAGTTTTGTATTGACTTTATTCTTGACCTTAAGCCGATTGGTGTTCCTGAATCGCGGCATAAGGGCAGACTGGATGGAAAAGGCACGCTAAGAGGGGAACAAATAATATGTATGGACGGACATTCTCTCACTGAAGCACACTACATAGTTCTACAGAATTCTGCCTTGGTGGCTCCGTATATGGATGAACACAAGAATTTTCTACGCTCCAAACACCCGGAGCGGTCTGATGACTGGATTACACATGAACAAACCAGGAGTTTCACCAGCTAGTTGCAAGCACGTACCATGCATGACACCTCTATTGAAGATGACCTGTACTTGCTGTCCCAGTTACCATCTTCGAATATAATGACTTTCAAAGGGTACGAGATAAATGGTAATACATTTTACACGATCGCCCAAGATAAGAAGAGCACCAACCAAAACAGTGGTGTCCGCTTTGATGCAGAAACCAAGACGGGAAAGGAAACATATTATGGTTATATACAGGACATATGGGAACTTGACTATCGACATGGTTTGAAGGTCCCTTTGTTTCGGTGCAAATGGGTCAATATGACACGAGGCGGGGTAACGGAAGACCCGCAGTACGGAATGACAACAGTGGATCTCAACAATCTTGCGTATGCAAACGAACCATTCGTCCTAGCCAATGATGTGGCACAGGTTTTCTATGTGAAGGACATGTCTACCAAGCCAAGAAAAAGAAAAGATAAGGAAGCGAATGCATCGTACGATGAGCCAAAGCGGCACATAGTTCTTTCTGGGAAGAGAAACATCGTGGGAGTGGATGACAAGATAGACAAGTCAGAAGATTATGAAAAGTTTGATGAAATTGCTCCATTCACAGTGAATATTGACCCGAGCATCCCGTTAAATGATGAAGATTTTCCATGGCTACGACGCAAAGGGACACACGCGAAGAAAAACTTTCACACCCAAAGATCTGGGATGTGATCGGCTTAACTATCATCACTTTCTTCTGTGTTTCACACCCAGGAGGGAATCTCTGTAATAGTTAGGGTAGCTAGTTATGTGTTTTGGCATTTGAAACTCGAAGAAATTTTATGTGCAAGCAAATTCTTTCATGCATTTACTGATTTTTTCAGCTAAATGACCCTGAAATTGAAAAGCATTTCAAATGAACTCAGAAAAGGATGAAAGTTGGCATGGTATCATAATTTCACCCACATAGCATGTGCAAAAAAGTAGAGAGGGTTACTGCAAAAACTGGATGCACTACGTGTACAAAATGGACAATCTATTTCGAAGTATCAGGGTTTCGGACGAAAACTCATCCGTTACAAAGGCATTTCATTTTTTAAATAACTTAAGCATTACCAAATTGAATATAATGATAAAACACACTAATATTAAACATAAGAAAAAAGAATCACTGAAAAATGTATTTTTAAAGTTAAGTTATTCACAAACTAGTGATTCACACAAATTTCAAATAATTCAAAATTTAAACTATTCAAATTTAAAAACTACCGGCACTAACTGAAAGTTTCTAAAAACTATCAAAAATATTCACAAAGAAACTCTAAATACAGCAAAAAACAACTAAAAATAAATAAAACAAAATAAATAAAGTAGAAAAGAAAAAACTAAATGAAAAAAGCCCACCTATCGGGCCACAGCGGCCTGCATACGACTAGAAACCCAACCTGTTGTTGGGCCAGGATGCAGGCCCGCAAGCCCAATAGGCCCCACAGGGCAGAGTAGCAGAGGTAGGCCCAGAAGGCCTGCTTTAGAGAGGAGCTCGAGACAGCAGCGGCGGCAGGGCTTATAAGTAGGTGTGAGCGCCCTTCAGCTAGCGAGGTGGGACTAAACTTTTGCGCCCCTCGCCTGGCAGCGCACCCCCTTTAGTACCGGGTCGTGGCAACAACCGGTACTGAAGGGGGGGTCTTTAGTACTGGTTGGAGCCACCACCCGGTACTAAAGGCCTGCCCTTCCCGCTGCTTGGCCTGGCCAAAACAAGCCTTTAGCACCGGTTGGTGGCTCCAACCGGTACTAAAGGTGCCTTCTATATATACAGCACTTCGAAAAATTTCATTCTCCCCCCTCTGTTTCTTCCCGATCGATCGACGCCGTCGCCGCCCCCGTCCTACGCCGCCCCCGTCGCGCGCCGTTGCCGTCGCCGCCCCCATCCTCGTTGCCGCCCTCATCCCCGTCGCCGCCCCTGTCCCCGTCGCCGCCCCCGTCGCCGTCGCCGCCCTCGTCTCCATCGCCGCCCCGGGCCCGTCCCCGTCGTGCCATCCCCGCGTCGCCGGCCCGTCACGCCCCGGGCCGTCGCCTCGCCGTCGCCGTCGCCCCGCTGTGAGCTCTCCCCCTCTAACCCCTCTCCCTCGCCCCCGGTGGCTACCATGGGCGCCCCCCCGAGCCCATATACACACACACAAGCATGCATGATGAACACACACACACGCACATTTCCTTAAGTTAATTAGTATATACGTATTTTGTATGTTTAATTAGTATAGATTTTTCAGATTATTATTTTTTCACTTGTATATATGTATGAATGCATGTTAGATGGATATAATTAGTGTTTAATTAGTATGGAATTTTTTTATATAATGTTGTTTTTCTGTTTTTAATGGATGTATAGAAGTTGTTTTTTTTTCTGTTTTTAGTGTTAGATGCTTAATTAGTTATAAATAGCATATAGAATTTTGACATATGCAATGATAGCATAATTCGTGTTACATTTGCATATAGTATTTGTTGTCGACGATGTCCGCTCGCATCCTCGCCGTCGACCCGTTTCGACGACGTCCTGCTTCAGAGGACCCATGTCCGGGACTGGGCTCCGCCGGGCTGGCACTGGGAGGTGCTACCTTCAGGGGCGCGACGCTTGGTGAGGAACCCGGCCCCGGGTCCCGTCGTCGACCCTCATCTCCTTTGGTGGCATTCGCGTGGGCCACTTTCGGTGCGGAGGGAGCCGGCCCCGCCGAAGGTGGTACGTCGCCGTGTCAGGGAGGAGGACGAGCACGTCCATCGCTACATGGCTGCTATGGACGTCAGGTTCTCCAATACCTGGCAGGTTCTTTGGGGAGATCACCCGAGCTATGATCCAGTGATGGTTCCTTCACTTTGGTTGTCCACCGCCTAGATTACTCTCTAGTATTCGATCTTTATTAGCTAGCTAGCTAGCTAGTGATGTATTCGATATATAATATTCGAGATGATTTATTCGAGATTATATATATTATTTGAGATGATGTATTCGAGATTATATCTATTATTCGAGACGACGTATTCGAGATTAAATCTATTATTCGAGACGATGTATTCGAGATTATATCTATTATTCGAGATGATGTATTCGAGATTATATCTATTATTCGAGATTATACTAAATTGTTTCATATTTCTTTTGGCATAGTTAAATAAAAGCTATGGCGGACAATACCGACAGAGAGAGAGAACAGACCATGTTCGATATCATACGCGGGCCAGATGATGATCAGAATGAAGAAGATTTTGACGGCTCCAAATTTCTAAACAACACCGGAGAGGGTGATATGATATTCGATCGCGACGACCGAGAATATGAAGTCATGAACTACGACGAAGAACATGTTGATCCTGAAACAACAAACACCGGCGAGGTATATATATTTACATAAGCAGGAATCTGGTGATCATCGCATGTTTTAAATGAGTTGAAGATATATTAACGAATCGATCTTTCTTCTTTCAGCCATCCGGATCGAGCAAATATTCAGGCACAAGGACGAAACGAGGCCCGAACAAAAAGTTGAAGGACGGCGTAAAGTACAATATCGAGGCATTCAAACCTAATGGCGAACCATTAGCGCCTAAGAAGATTGCGGACAAGTTCGTTCGTCAGTGCGGAGTTCTTGTGAAGGACCAACTCCTGATCTCCCTTCAAGAATGGAGAAAGCCAGCAAAGCCACGTCCAGATGTTACTTTTGTCGACGAGAATCAAAAAAAACTGCTTTGGGATACTCTCATGGAACATTTCACCCTACCAGATAATATCACAGAAGCAGATGTGCGGAAAGTCAAGGACGCTTCTTTTAGGAAGATGGCGGTTGCATTCAAGAACCACAAGAGAATGACGTGGGAGAAGTATGTCAAGGGAGGAAGGAAGACTCCAGTATTCGAGGGGATACTAGAGAATCAAAGTGCTCATTGGGACGATTTCGTGAAATTCAAGGATTCAGAATTAGCTAAGGAATGGTCGAGAATAAACAAGAAGAATGCCGAAAAAAAGGATAAGTTCCATAAGCTGGGGCCAGGTGGCTACGCGGTGGCAATGCCTAAGTGGGATAAGTCTGAGAAAGAGATGGAGGATGCAAGTGTCACTCCGGTTACTAAGAGCTGGCCCCCCAGGTGCAGGACTTGGTTCTATGCGCATGGGGGGGAGTTGGACCCGAAGACAGGCAATGTTTCGACGAAGGCATGTCTGAACGGAGCCGACGATGCGCTACTTGTTGCAATAGAAGAGGCTCGATCGGGGGTGTTCCAGCCCAACAGAGAGAACGACGAGCTTATGCGTGCCCTGGGAAATCCTGAACACCCGGGAAGAACACGAGGCAAGGGCACTCTTCCGTTGTATGAGGGGTTTTCGGACTGGAACGCCGACTACAGAACCCGTGCAAGAAAGAAGATTGCGGAGGAGAAGAAGAGGAAGATGGAGGAGAAGAAGAGGAAGCGGGACTATGAACGCCTTCAAGGCCTAGAAGCAAGTCAAGCGGAATTGGCAGCTAAATTCCAGCGGCAGCAGGAGCAGATCGACTCACTTAGCCAGCAAAGGGGGTCTCAGCATCTGCAGTAGCTAGCGGATGATCCAGCATTGGATACCACCGCCCCATCCATGCCGAGAAGCAGCGTGGGTTCCGCCCTGGGCGACGCAGTAGTGCTAGATAGATACCTCGTGGATGACATCACGGAGAACACTAACTGCGAGCTACACTTCAAAATGAAGAACATATCCATGAAGGTGGCGGACGCCGTTGCTTTTTCAAATTCCCCCGAGGCAACCTTCCATTGCAACCCGATTCCAGCGGGCTATGCTCGTGTCTTGGTTGATGAGGTGGTGGACCCATATTCGGAGCTACAGCTTGACATTCCTGGAGGTGACGACGAGCACACATTGGGAGAGGCCATACATCGTGTCATCCTATGGAGAAAGGATTGCATCATCTTTCGAAGTCCACCGACACCGCGTCACCCGACTCCTCGTCGAAATCCGCCACCGAGTCAGCAGACTCCCGCTCCTCCAAGTCCACCAACGTGTGAGGCCACTCCTCCTCCTCCAAGTCCGGCAAAGTGTCAGGCCACTCCTCCTCCAAGTCCGACACAGCATCAGACATCCACTCCTCCTCCAAGTCCGGCACAACCTCAGGCCACTGCAAGTCCGGCACAGCTTCAGGCCACTCCTCCTCGTCCAACTCAGCCCCGTCAGCCATCTCCGCCGCCTCAGCAATCGCAGTAGAGACACTCCGCAGCTATGGTGCGTAGCGGTACGAGTCGAGGTCATAATACAGGAAGTACAGGCGGAGGCAAGCGATATAAATATGGTCCAAACCTCACTACTCCTCTTCCTGTGAGGGCTTACGACAGGACCGAGGAGCAAACCAATGCCATAGTGCAGGCAGAAGTCGACGCCCATTTTGGACCGAAACCGCCACCGCCGCCAAGGGAGAAAGTGCCTGTGGAAGTAGTTGACCACTTCATTCGTATGGCTGAACCACCAGCTCCTAAGCCTGTTGACACACACTATGAGCGCCACATCAGGAAGTTACATCGATGACGTCTACAGAAGGAGGCGAGCTCGAGCTCGAGCAAACAACAAGCAGCTGTCAAAAAATGCGGGAAAACCGTTGCCCAGCTGGGAAAACAGGCGGCGCAATCGATCCCCCCGCTTGTTGTGCCGCCAACAACACGTGACAGTACGCGCGCCCAATATTATTGTGGCCAAACAGTTTACGTTCCCGAGGTGGGCGATGTGGTAATAACCCAGGAGCATATAATGCAGGCTGAAGAACTCAAGATCACTGTTGGACAACTCCTCGAGATCGAGGACATGCCTGGGATTACAGAGGAGGAAATAAAACGGAAATATGTCTGGGGCCAACCTTTGGTCGAGCCAGAAGATGTCAACAAGCTCCCAACGAGAATGTATGAATTGCATCAATGGTACATGGAAATTACCAAGAGATGCAATCGAGAGTCCCTCATGGTGAATGTCAAGAAGGATGATTACTACCATGAGAAAGCTGTTGCCGTTGAGTATCCTGAACTGTTTCAGTTATACAATCAAGACGCACTCGACAAATCTATCGTTAGTTGCTATTGTCTGTAAGTGATTTCTTTCTGTAATTTAAGTCTCAAACTAGCTGTAGTGATCCTTTTGATCAATCATTACCTGTAATTATCCTCACTATATTCTTTTCTGTGGTATTATGCAGGATGAAGATGTATGAAATGAGAAAAGGTGGACGCTATGGCATTGGGTTCATTGACCCAAACACCGTTAATGAATACACGTGGAAAATGAACAAGCATCAAGAAAAAGAGGTAGAGGACAGCATGCTAGAGTTCTTGAAGCGCCTCAAATACAATGAAGATATAATACTTCCCTACAACTTCTAGTGAGTCACACTTTCTTGTACTACAAATTCTCTGTTTTTGCCTACTAGCTAGCTAGCTACATGTTTTTGCTTACATATGCCCGCTTAATTAAGACATGCAAATGTGTGTGCATGCAGATTTCACTGGATCTTGTGTATCATTAAAGTTGACGCCGGAACAGTTGAAATACTGGACTCGCTACTTAAAAAACAAAGTGACTATAACATCTTGTTTGGGATAGTCAACAGGTAATTTCAATCATTATTAACTATATATCTCGGCCTATTTAGTAATTCGTCATTTCATGATATGAACTATTTAATAACCCCTTTATTCATTTTCTTTGTCAGCGGGTAGGGCTTGGGCAAGGTTCATCAGCGTCACGGAAGGCGAATGGAAACCAAAGCTGAAATGGTTTCGAGCCAAGGTAAGTAATTAAGTAGTACTAGCTAGCTAGCTAGCTAGCTGCCATCTCTTTAATTATCATGCATGATTAATTATTATCTGATCAAATTAAATTCCATTCTCGTAATAAAGGCCCTGAAGCAGGCGCAGGGGACTGATCTGTGTGCATTCTGCGTTTGCGAGAACATTCGCATGATGGCGTCCGAAAGGAGCAGATCTCAAAGACAGGAATGGGTACGCTTGTCAGAACACTATTCACAATTTTTACACCATTATCGATATCTAGTCACACAACTAATACACATGCATATTGATCTCCTTCTTAACAGTTCAAAGAGGTGCGGGACAAGCTCCTACCAACGGAGCGCGTAGAAGCACTTCAAGAGGAAATAGCGGGATTTTTGCTCGACCAGGTCATAAATCCGAAGGGAGAATACTATTACCCACTACCGCCCCCATGAACCACTTCCAATTGTCATCGTGCTCCGAAGGCACCAATTAGGCTAATGCCACTGGCTCCGAAGGCAACATGCATATGTAGGAGAAATTGTATATAGCTATACATGTGTGTATGTGTGAATTAATATGGTTTGTGAGACATTCATGATATATATATATATATGATTGGTTATACTAGAAGTTCTATTTATATATATATATATATATATGCATAACGTGTACAATGTGTAGTACCATAAAATACCAGCAAACGAAAAAGAATTAAAATGGAAAACACAAAATTAAATGAAAAAGAAATCATAAAACCAAAAAACCCACAACCATTTAGTACCGGTTGGTGTTATCAACCGGTACTAAAGGGCTCCCGGCCCCCGGAGCTGGCTCGTGCCACGTGGTTCCCCTTTAGCACCGGTTCGTGCTGAACCGGTACTAAAGGGGGGGGGGCTTTAGTGCCGAACCTTTAGTGCCGGTTCCTGAACCGGCACTAAAGGGCCTTACGAACCGGTGCTATTGCCCGGTTCTGCACTAGTTTAAGCTTTCTCCTCTCCAAGCTCCATTTTCCATAATATTTGTCTAGGTTTAGCGGTCCGTCACGCCCCGTACCCGTCTTCACCGCCGTTGATCACCCACGCCGAGCTCATCGCCGGCACCACCGTGGTGAGCCTCTTGTTCTTGTCTTCTTTCTGAAAGGAAAAATATTCTTACTTGTATGTTTACATAGATACTTGTATTATTTTCTTACTTTTATTATTGCATGTTATATAGTGCGATGGTTTTGGTATCCGCCCCCATCGGCCCTCGTCCTATCTATGATTCAGACATGGTATATATATATTATCTTTATAACTATTGGTTCATTTATTGTTTATGAAAATTATGCCGACCAACGTGACATAGATTTTATTTATGTAGGATGTATGTGAATCGGAAATGCCAACCGACCCTATTGTCGAGAGGTTAAATTTAGTTTGCAGAAGAAAACAATTTGTTGAAGGAAAAAATAAAAAAATTGAGGAGGAGAAGATGATATTGGAGTTGCATGTTGCGGATGTCGTCGATGATCACAAGATCAAGATGGATGCAATGCGCTTGAAGATTAGAAAGATTAGAAAATATGCCATTCATACCGAGGCTTGGTATCATTATGCCATTGGATCAATTGTTACCTTGGTTGCGATTATGATCGCATTTGTTTTCCCATTGAAATGTTTTACATAGTTTTAATCTATGGTTTAATTAATTAGATGCTCTGGAGAGCTATATGTTGTTAGATGAGAACTATGTATGCACTTTGGTTTTAATGTGATGATGAACTTCTATTAATTTGGACACTTAATTATATATAATGCACGCAGATGAACCGGCAATGGATGTACGATGACAGACACACCTGCGAGTACATTAAGGGCGTGCATGAGTTTCTCGATGCGGCTAAGGCAAACAAGCAGAATGGTTTTATGTGTTGTCCATGCACTAAATGTGGGAATACGAGGTCTTACTCTAACCGGAAAATCCTTCACTCCCACCTGCTTTACAAGGGTTTCATGCCACACTATAATGTTTGGACGAGGCACGGAGAAATAGGGGTTATGATGGAAGACGGCGAAGAAGAAGAGTACGATGACAACTATGTGCCCCCTGAATATGGTGATGCTTCAACGGGGGGAGCTGGTGAAGATCAAGAGGAACCAGACGATGTGCCCAATAATGCTGCAACGGGTGAAGCTGCTGAAGATCAAGAGGAACCAGACGATGTGCCCGATGATGATGATCTCCGCCGGGTCATTGTCGATGCAAGGACGCAATGCGAGAGTCACAAGGAGAAGCTGAAGTTCGATCGCATGTTAGAGGATCACAAAAAAGGGTTATACCCCAATTGCGAAGATGGCAACACAAACCTCGGTACTGTACTAGAATTGCTGCAGTGGAAGGCAGAGAATGCTGTGGCTGACAAAGGATTTGAGAAGCTACTTAAAATATTGAAGAAGAAGCTTCCCAAGGATAATGAATTGCCCGATAGTATATAGGCAACAAAGAAGGTCGTATGCCCTCTAGGATTGGAGGTGGAGAAGATACATGCATGCCCTAATGACTGCATCCTCTACCGCGGTGCATACAAGGATCTGAACGCATGCCCGGTATGCGGTGCATTGCGGTATAAGATCAGACGAGATTACCCTAGTGATGTTGACGGCGAGCCCCCCAGGAAGAGGGTTCCTGCGAAGGTGATGTGGTATGCTTCTATAATACCATGGTTGAAACGTCTGTTCAGAAACGAAGAGCATGCCAAGTTGATGCGATGACACAGTGAGAACCGAAAGAAAGATGAGAAGTTGAGAGCACCCGCTGACGGGTCGCAGTGGAGAAAAATCGATAGAAAGTACTGGGATGAGTTTGCAAAGGACCCAAGGAATGTATGGTTTGATTTAAGCACGGATGGCATTAATCCTTTCGGGGAGCAGAGCAGCAATCACAACACCTGGCCCGTGACTCTATGTATGTATAACCTTCCTCCTTGGATGTGCATGAGGCGGAAGTTCATTATGATGCCAGTTCTCATCCAAGGCCCTAAGAAACCCGGCAACAATATTTATGTGTACCTAAGGCCATTAGTTGAAGAACTTTTACAGCTGTGGAATGGAAACGGTGTACGTACGTGGGATGAGCACAGACAGGAGGAATTTAACCTTAAGGCATTGCTATTCGTGACCATCAACGATTGGCCCGCTCTCAGTAACCTTTCAGGACAGACAAACAAAGGATATCACGCATGCACGCACTGTTTAGATGACACTGAAAGTATACCTAGACAAATGCAGGAAGAATGTGTACCTGGGCCATCGTCGATTTCTTCTGACCAACCATCAATGTTGAAAGAAAGCCAAGCATTTCAAAGGCGAGGAAGATCACCGGAAGAAGCCCGCCATGCGTACCGGTGATCACGTACTTGCTATGGTCAATGATTTACACTACGTAATCTTTGGAAAGGGTCCCGGTGGACTAGCTGTTCCGAATGACGCTGAGGGACTCGCACCCATGTGGAAGAATAAATCTATATTTAGGGACCTACCCTACTGGAAAGACCTAGAGGTCCGCTCCTCAATCGACGTGATGCACGTGACGAAGAACCTTTGCGTGAACCTGCTAGGCTTCTTGGGCATGTATGGGAAGACAAAAGATACACCTGAGGCACGGGAGGACCTGCAACGTTTGCACGAAAAAGACGGCATGCCTCCGAAGCAGTATAAAGGTCCTGCCAGCTATGCTCTTACGAAAGAAGAGAAAGAAATCTTCTTTGAATGCCTGCTCAGTATGAAGGTCACGACTGGCTTCTCGTCGAATATAAAGGGAATAATAAATATGCCAGAGAAAAAGTTTCAGAACCTAAAGTCTCATGACTGCCACGTGATTATGACGCAACTGCTTCCGGTTGCATTGAGGGGGCTTCTACTGGAAAACGTCCGATTAGCCATTGTGAAGCTATGTGCATTCCTCAATGCAATCTCTCAGAAGGTGATCAGTCCAGAAATCGTACCAAGGCTAAGGAGTGATGTGGTGCAATGTCTTGTCAGTTTCAAGCTGGTGTTCACACCATCCTTCTTCAATATCATGATGCACGTCCTAGTTCATCTAGTCGACGAGATCGTCATCCTGGGGCCCGTATTTCTACACAATATGTTCCCCTTTGAGAGGTTCATGGGAGTCCTAAAGAAATATGTCCGTAACCGTGCTAGGCCAGAAGGAAGCATCTCCATGGGCCATCAAACAGAGGATGTTATCGGGTTTTGTGTTGACTTCATTCCTGGCCTTAACAAGATAGGTCTCCCTAAATCGCGGTATGAGGGGAGACTGACTGGAAAAGGCACTCTTGGAAGAGACTCAATAATATGCAGGGACGGATATTCTTGGTCTCAAGCACACTACACAGTTCTACAGAACTCTACCTTGGTGACCCTGTATGTCGATGAACACAAGAACAGTCTGCGCTCCAAACACCCGGAGCAGTGTGATGACTGGATTACATGTGAACACATCAGGACTTTCAGCAGTTGGTTGGAAACACGTCTCAGAGGTGACAACACTGTTTGTGATGAGTTGTACTTGTTGTCCAGGGGACCATCTTTGACTGTATTGACTTACAAAGGATACGAGATAAATGGGAATACATTTTACATGATCGCCCAAGATCAAAAGAGCACCAACCAAAACAGCGGTGTCTGCTTTGATGCAGTAACCGAGAGCGGAAAGGACACATATTATGGTTACATAGTGGACATATGGGAACTTGACTACGGACCTAATTTTAAGGTCCCTTTGTTTAAGTGCAAATGGGTCAATCTGTTAGGCGGCGGGGTACAGGTAGACCCACAGTACGGAATGACAACAGTGGATCTGAAAAATCTTGGGTACACTGACGAACTGTTCGTCCTAGCCAATGATGTGGCACAGGTTATCTATGTGAAGGACATGTCTACCAGACCGAGAAAAAGAAAAGATAAGGAAGCGAATACATCATACGATGAGCCAAAGCGCCACATAGTTCTTTCAGGAAAAAGGGACATCCTGGGAGTGGACGGCAAGACAGACATGTCTAAAGATTATGAAAAGTTTCATGAAATTCCTCCCTTCAATGTCAAGGCTGACCCAAGCATCCTGATAAACAATGAAGATTATCCATGGTTATGGCGCAATAAGCAAATGACACAAGCGAAGAAAAAGTGAAGACTTGCTCCCGCAACTATTATGATGATACCATGCCAATTTTGCTCCTCGCCCCTTGCCCATGACCATTAGTCCCGGTTTGTGCCACAAACCGGGACTAAAGGGTTGGTCCTCGTTGCGGGTAGAGTTTAGTCCCACCTCGCCAGCCGAAGGGAGCTCACACCGGTTTATAAGGCCTTCCCTCTCTGCCTTGTTGAGCTCCTCTCAAAGTGAAAATAGATGCCCTAATAGAGAAAAGTTTAACCTAAATTCATAGTGAATTTCTTTGAAATTCATAGAAATTTACTAGGAATTTAGGTTGAATTTTCTCTATAAGCGCATCTATTCTCATTTTTTAGTAAGTTAATCACAAACTTGTGATTCAAACAATTTTCAAAGAATTCAAATTTTAACTATTCAAATTTGAAAACTAATGGCACTAACAGAAAGTTTATAATTTTTCTAAAACTAATGGCACTAACAGAAAGTTTATAATTTTGCTAACCTAAAAGCAAACAGAATTAAAAATTAAAGCAAAAAACAAAAGAAAATAAATAATGCAAAAAACAAATCAAAAAAACAGGAAAAAAACTATTTTTATAGTAAAGTTGAACACAAAATAAAATAAATAAAGCAACAAAGAAAACAAAAAAAACTAAAAAAGTGTTTTCAAATTTGAAAACTAATGGCACTAACAGAAAGTTTATAATTTTTCTAAAACTAAAAGCAAAAAGAATAAAAAAATAAAGCAAAAAACAAAAGAAAATAAATAATGTAGAAAACAAAACAAAAAAACTGGAAAAAATAGCAACAATAAGTATTTTGTTGTAAGTAGAAACAAAATAAAATAAATAAAGCAACAAAGAAAACAAAAAAAACAAAAAAAGTGTTTTCAAATTTGAAAACTAATGGCATTGACAAAAAAATTATAATTTTTCTAAAACTAAAAGCATAAAGAATTAAAAAAATAAAGCAAAAAACAAAAGAAAATAAATAAAGCAACAAAAAAACAAAAAAAGCCACCTACTGGGCCCTCACGGCCTGAATACGACTAGAAACCCATCCAAGGGCCAGGATTCAGGCCCACAGGAGGCCCAGTAGGCCCACAAGCATAGCAGTGACAATTAGGCCCGTAAGCCTGCAATGGAGAGGAGCTCGAGAGGGGTGCGGCAGTAGGGCTTATAAACCACTGCGCACCCCTCTCAACTAGCGAGGTGGGACTAAACTTTCGACGCAGCAGCCGCCCAAGGCCTTTGGTCCCGGTTGGTGGCACCAACCGGGACTAAAGGGGGGCATTAGTCATGGTTGGTGACACAAACCGTGACCAATGCCCCCTTTAGTCCCGGTTGGTGCCACCAACCGAGTCTAAAGGCCGCCGCTTCCCGCCCTTTGGGCTGCTGAAAATAGGCCTTTGGTCCCGGTTGGTGGCACCAACCGGGACTAAAGGGAGGCATTGGTCACGGTTTGTGCCACGAACCGTGACCAATGCCTTTGCTATATAACTAGAACTTGTGAAAATTTCCATTCAGTTTGTCTTCCTCGCCCGACGCTGCCAGGCTGCCCCTCTGCGCCTCGCCGTCGCCGTCGTCGCCCGTGCCTCCGACGCCGTCTCGCGCCGCCCAAACGCCGTTGCCACCCCGCGCCGCCCCGACTCCGTCGCCGCACGCCACCCCACGCCGTCGCGGTCACCTCCCCGCGCCGTCCTGACGCCATCGCCGCCCTGCGTCGCGCCCCTACGCCATCGCCGCCCCGCGTCACCACCCCCACGCCATCGCTGCCCCGCCTCTGCCTCGCCGTCGCCGCCCCGCTCCGCCGTCACCTCTCGCTTTGGTCAGGGCCGGCACCGCCCCCCTCTTCCCCCCTGCTTTTAATTTTTTTGCAAATTCATATATGTTTTTTCCTGAGTATATGTATATGTATAGTATATGTATGTGTGTATATGTATCCAAAAGATAGATTAACAGAAAAAATAGTATTTTTTTTGTTCATAGATTTTTTTGGTGATATTGATTATTGTAAATATGCAAATGTTTGCATATTCATATGAATAATGAATTAGGCAAAACCTTTACTTTTTTTCTAAAATTTCTATTTGAACATTATTTAAAAAAAACAAGCAATACTACTTCATGTATTTTTAAGAAACAAGAAGAAGAAAAAGAATGAGAGGAAAAAGGAAATAAGAAGAGGAAGAACGGAGAAGAAGAGGGGAGAGGAAGACGAGGAGATATAAATAAGAAGAAGAAAAAAGAAGAAAAAGAAGAGGAGAAGAAGAAAGGAATAGAGGAGACAAAGAGAAAAATAGAATATATATTATATTTTCTCTTTTCTCCTCTATTCCTTTCTTCTTCTCCTCTTTTTGTTCTTCTTTTTTTTCTACGACACGTGGGGGGGGGGGTCGAGAACGTCGGACATTCATGAGAGAGGCGAGGAAGAAGGGGAAGAAGAGGGAGAAGAAGAGGAGAGGAAGAAGAGGAAGTCTTCTCCTCTATTCTTTCTTCTCTTCTTTTTTCTTCTTCTTCCTATATGTATTAGTTTTTTATTTAGGTTGTTAATTAGTAGATATTAATTTTGTTCATATATGTATGGATGCATGTGATATGTATGTATGTATGTATGTATGTATCATGAATGTCGTTGTCGATATACTCCCTACCCGATAACTTCGACATGAGGGGGTCGAGAGGGGGTCTAGGGTCGCCGAGGGGTCGAGGGTCGTCGAACATGAGAGGAAGAAGAGGATAAAAAAGAAGAGGAAGAAGAAAAAAAGAGGAGACGAAAGAATAGAGGAGTTCTTCTCCTCTATTCTTTCTTCTCCTCTTTTTTTTTCTTCTTCTTCCTCTTTATTTTATCGGGAACGAGGATCGTCGAGGGTCGCCGAGCGGTAGAGGAGAAACCCTAAATAGAAAGTATCGTCAGTGTGAGATACATGTACCGTCGGTGTCAGACACTACATCCACGTCCCACAAGTGGCGCGGGCTTCAACGCCCACATCACTTGTGGGACGTGGATGTAGTGTCCGACACCGACGGTCACATGTATCTCACACCCACGATACTTGCTATTTAGGGTTTCCTCTACCGTTCGGCGACCCTTCTTCTTCTCTTTTTTTCTTCTTCTTCTGTTCTTCTCTTTTTTTTCTTCTTCTTCCTCTTTTTTTATTAGGAACGAGGGTCGTCGAGGGTCACCGAGCGGTAGAGGAAACCCTAAATAGCCAATATCGTCGGTGTGAGATACATGTGGCCGTCGGTGTCGGACACTACATCCACGTCCCACAAGTGGCGCGGGCTTCGACGCACACGTCATTTGTGGGACGTGGATGTAGTGTCCGATACCGACGGCCACATGTATCTCACACCCACGATACTGGCTATTAAGGGTTTCCTCTACCGCTCGGTGACCCTCGACGACCCTCGTTCCCGATAAAAAAAAGAGGAAGAAGAAGAAAAAGAGGAGAAGAAAGAATAGAGGAGTTCTTACTCCTCTATTCTTTCTTCTCCTCTTTTTTCTTCTTCTTCCTCTTCTTTTTTTATCCTTGAAGCATTGTCGAGGCCACCCCAAACCCTAGAGAAGCAGCGTCGAGGCCACTAATTAATATTAGTTCTACGTTTGCCACTAATATATCCATCTGTCATGTTTGAATAATAATTGCCATGTTGTCAATATTTGTAGAAACTATGGACACCGCCCGAGACGAAGTACAAGAAGAGTTGTTGGGGGACATAATCGCACGAGGAAGTGATGCCGTCTGCTCGTTGTTTCTCAACGACACCGATGGTCTGGAAGTAGCTGTCTATGATTATGATGGCTCCGGTGACCTAATGCCGGTGCAAGAAGGAAACCGTGAGGACGCCTCCGATGACCCAATGCCGGTGCAAGAAGGAGACCGTGATGACGTCTCCGGTGACCGAACCGAGTCCGGCCAGGTATATATATTAGTTAAGCTTCTGCTGACTAGCTAATTGATGCATTCATTGTTTTGGTATGCACACATATTAATTATGTCTTTGTTCTTTTTTCTAGCCCTCCGGATCGAGCACAACTTCGGTAAAGAGACGAGGCCCGAAGAAAAAGTTCCGTGCATCTCCTATTAATTCAAGAGCTAGTTTCATCAATACCATTTGTCATTCTTGCTTATCAGTTTGATTGACCTCTATTTCTTGTAAAGTGGTTGTGGCAGGAACAAGGGAATGATTTCTGTGGATACTACATTTGCGAGTCCGTCCGCCACACGACCTGTGAGCGGGGCTACACTGACGAACAATATGAAGTACGTAAATAACAACATTCACAATTTTATTTTATTACCATCATTTGTGTTGAGTTTCATTCATTCATATATATATATATGTATTGACCCCCTTCTTCAAATTAGATGTTTCGGAAGCGGGATGAACTCCTAGCACCAGCTCGCATGCGAGCAATTCAAGAGGAATTGGCGGCATTCTTTCTTGACCACGTGATCGCTGAAGACGGAGAATACTATGTGGACCATGAGTCCGTATGATTATATTTGTAAGAGATAATTATTGTATATATGTAGCCGGTAGTGTCGGATAGATATACGAGAACTTGTTGTTCGACCAATCTCTCGGAGAAGGAGAGGTGGTCGATATCACTTCTCTCTGTATGCATATATGTTCATGACGATCTTCTGTTTCCTTCGTTTGCTTACTAGCTAGCTAGCGTGTCTAGTCCTCTCTATACGTATGTATAGTACGTAGCGTCGACCAAGCACGGACATATGTGAGGACACTTCTCTCTATTAATTATAGCTAGCTAACACAATATATGAAACACCTAAATTAACCCCACAAAACCCCCAAACCCCCCCCCCCTTCAAAAAAAAACAAAAACCCCAGCCACAGAAATGCTGACGCATGGATGCCTATTGGTCCCGGTTGGTGCCACCAACCGGGACCAAAGGGTCTCCTGCCTGGGCTCTGCGCACAGGCCACGTGGAGGCCCATCAGTCCCGGTTCTGGATTGAACCGGGACTAAAGGGACAGGGCATTAGTACCGACCCTTTAGTCCCGGTTCAGGAACCGGGACAAAAGGCCCTTACGAACCGGGACAACAGGCCCTTTTTCTACCAGTGTTTGTATAGTAAAACGGGGCAAGACTCGCTCTTTGTGTGGTGTGAATAGTTTTATTTTTTTTGTTTTTTTGGTTGAGGGAAGTGCGAATTGATTTGGTATGTACAAGTACAATATTACTACACATTAGGCTTGTCCCGAAAATTCAACCTGCGTCTTGTTATATCCCGAAAATTCAGATATCGTGCTCCCAAAACTGGCGCCTTCACAACCCGCGCCTTGCTATCCCGAAATTACAACGCGCGCGAAAACTCCCTCCAGCTGCCAAATCCCGACATGCGAAAACCCCCTTCTAACCCTGAGCCGAAAGGGCCGCTAGTTCAAATCGGTGGGGGGGTACTTTTGTAACACACCCTACATTTTGGAAAAGCGCGTCCCTAAGTCATGCTTCACCCCCTCCCATCGCCCCCTTTTCACCATTCGAAATCCCAGGCCGGCATAACCTCTCCGCTCCAGCCGCGAAACCCCACCCTCCTCCGTCCGCTACGTCGCCGCTGCCCAGCCGGAGCCTCTTCCCCGATGACGTCGTCCACCGCAACAGCTCGACGTCCCTCGTCCACCTCCCTGGATGAGGATCCGTCGTCCATCTCGCCGTCCCGCCGGTTCAGCCGCCCCGTCCTCCACCTCCAAGGAGCTACTCCGATGCTCGCCTCGTCTGTCGTGGCTGCTCCATCCCCACGGCACCGCCTTATCCTACTCCACCAGAACCGCAACATCCTCACTGACTCCTCGGACGAAGCCGAGGCCTACTCGGCGCCGCCAAAGAGGTTGTACACTCATCGCATCGCACCTTCTCCTTAACGCGACCTCCCGGCGCCGACGGTGCTCCATCCCGCACCCCATGGAGCGGCTACCTTGAAGCCGGCGCCTTGGGCGACATCTCCATGGCGGCTCTCCCCAGTGCGAGGCCCCGTCAGCGGTGGCGTCCATACCAGCCGGATCTGCTACTGTTGCTCCGGCTCTCGCTCGCTCGCCCGCGCTGCTGCTGCTGCTCTGGCTCTTGCTCGATCGCTCGCTCTCCCAGCTGCTGCTGCTGCTCTCCCCCTCGCTCGTGCTGCTGCTCTACTCCGATTAAGCCACACTTCAGTCGACTGAATCGACTTTTGGGTCAGTCGATTTTCAAGGGTTGGGGGGGCTCGCCGGAGTTAAGGAAGAACCACCCACAGCGGGGACGGGGGCTTGCCGGAGAGGTACCCCACTATCTATCTTAGAGTTCAGGGTGGGGGGGTGGCAGGGGGCCTAGAGGGCTGGCCGGGGCGGCGGTGGCGAGTTGTTTCGGGGCGGCGAGGCGGTGCTGGGGCCGGCGGTTCGGCCGGTGGTGGCTGGCGGCTAAGGGGGGTGCAGGTTGAAGATGAACTGCAGGCCCTCCCTAAACTACATGTCAAGTGCCTCTCTGCTACCATTGCGTTCAGTTTCGATAGTAGCATTCAGATTCCACAGTAAATTTCAGTTTCGACAGTTAAGTTCAGAGTCAACAGTTTTTACCTCATCTGTTGTAGTCAGGTGGTTTTTGGTGTTGTTAATTTTACATCCATTTTACATCATCTATTGGAGATGCTATTAGAATCCCACTTGAGATTGACGATGTCTGTCTTGTGCTACTTCAGCCTTGATGTCTTACGGCTCACCAGAGCTGCTCTAATGACAGAACGATCCATCACAACAGAGCAGTGCCCTGGACGCCGTCTACAGATTCCTTAGATCTTCCTCCACACCTCCGACAGCCACCTCTGCCTCAACTGCTTCAGCAACCAACCCAATGATGCTGAGGTCGACACGGCTACGGCAAAGAGGTTGTACACTTGTTGCATCACTTATTACTATACATTCACGTCGATCCATTAGGGCTATTTTGGTTCAATGGAAAAACGTCGATCCACTGGTTGTTACCATCACTCTAAATTTCTGCATGCTCTCCTTACATAATCTCACCATATTTTTTTGGATGCATGTCAGATATTGTACACAGTTATGATGAACATGTAGAGAAAAAGAGGAGTTTTGCGCGGTAATACAATGTCATGCAGATATCACTCCATGGTGGGTTCAATGGCAAACCCTCCACACCCCTCTCTAGATTGTAATCCAGAGGAAGATATCTGTTCTGAGGCGGATTCAGATGCCGCTGACCACTCCTATTTACCCCCCAAGGTGTTTGCTCTACCTTGGCATGATGATGTTAGTCATATCATGCATATGTTGCCTTGCAGTGCCTACTTTTGACATCATATATGTCATATGCTTAGTTTAGACATGTTCTGTAATGCCACCTGTTTAGTTTCTATATCATATATGGGAATTATGCAGTCTCATGTCTTTTAGCCAGCCATAATATATGTGAAATGTGCAATGCCATCCTGTTTAACCAGGCATCATATATTTGAATGATATCTTGCCCATCCTTTGCTTCATTACATTTCCATTTGTCGACAATGTTTGTACATTAAACTACTCTTCCTGTGAATCATCCATTTCGGTGGGAGATGGAAAAATCTAGAGTGAAAACAAGGCCTTCAGAGTAGACAGTGCTACCTGTCGAAGCAGAACTCTTGTTGGGTCCTGATAGCTCCTCAGAGATGGATTCAAATACAGATGACCAGTCCTATTCCCCCACTGAGGTGTATGCTCTAACTTGGCACGGTTATACTGCTCATATCATGTATACGGTGTCTTGCATTGCATAGTTTAGACATCATATAGACAATATTCAACACCATGTTCTTCGTTCAGACATCATATCGAATGCCCTCTGTTTAGCATATAAATCACATATGTGAATTAAATGATGCGATCCTGATTACTTAGATAACATGTAGGTGAATTATGTCATGCGATCCTGTTTAGTTATTCATCATATCTTTGAATTATGTTATGCTATGCTATCCAGTTTATATAGACATCATATATGTGAAATTATGTCATGCTATCCGTTTTAGTTAAACAATATACATGTCAACTATTTCATGCCCTCTTTTTTCCACACTATATATTGCATCTGTCTCTCATACAATGTCCGTACATTCAACTATGTTTCCTGTTTATCAGCCATTTGAATTGGAGTGGGTGATGCCAATATCTAGCGGACTAAAAAGACAGTCTTCAAATAAAACAGTGCTACGTCTTGGTGGAGATAGCACCCCGGTTGTACATGCACAAGAACCAGCCCTACCACACATAACCCAAACTCTCGCAGATTGTACCCCTACTGGGATGGACAAAGAACCAGCTTCACCCAATCTAACCCCAACCCCAGCCGATAGTAACCCAGTTCCTGTTGACACATCACCATGTCCACCACAGAGCTCCCAAACAAGAGAAGTTAGTAAGGCAGCTCCAGTGCCCAAAGGGCCAGTACTATCACGGCGAACACCAACTCCACCAGTTAGTACGCCTATTCCTGTGGAGGAAGCACAACCAGCTAGTCGTAATTTAGCATCTATGACATTTGATGTTGTTAAATCGTATGTGCGTATCTTCCCATCTTGGAAATATTATACTAAAGATGAAGGAAAATGCCAGTTGCAGGTGTTTGTCCAGGAGTTATGTGTAAGTAATGTTGTTCATGGCAATGACTTTGCTTCGTCCCATACATCCTACCTCCATGACGGTTATAATACAGCAAATTTTCCCATTTTTCTCTATAGAGAAGGACCGATTTGGAAACTCAGGATGAGGTAACCTGTGCTAATACCTCTGCTATCTTCAAGAATGCTTGGTGGCAGTATCGGAATTACCTGAAGAAAACGTACTACACCGGCAAACAAACTCATCAAATTCCCTTACGTTCTCCTGAGACACGTTTACTGGGCGATTACTGGGAATGCCTTGTTCTGTACTGGTCCCGAACCAAGAATGTGGTAAGGTCTATGAGCTCATTTTCTATTTTTAAGTATTATATTCTTGCATCTTACTGTACTCTATTCACGTAGAACAAGTGCCTAAGCCTGAAGAACAGCTGTTCTAATTTAAGATTCCATTGCTATCATAGTTCAAAAAAGCGCTAGGCGTTAATTGTGCGTTTTGCCACCGCCTTGCGCTTTACTGACCAAAGCGCATGCTTATGTGTCGGTCTACTAGAGTAGGGGTACCCTAGTATCCCGAACTTGTGCACGGGCAGTCGCAGCATCCCGCGGCAAGGCTTGCCGGGTGACCGCCAAGGTCCTCTGTGGTCCCTTTGGAGCCATTCAAGAACAAAGTATCCAAGCCAAGGAGACAAGACCCCGGCAAGAGGAGCTTGCCGGGAAGGCCAACCAAGGCATCTCAAGAAACTTGCCGCGACGCGCCACGCGTCCCGGCAAGGCCCGGTGAGCGACAAGCTCCCGGACGCGACAAGACAACGACCGCGGCAAGGCGCTTGCCGCGGCAAGCTACCACTCGGTGCCCGCGCTCCAGCACATCCACCAACGTGTCGCTCTGGGACCCTTCCAGGCATACGTGGCGGGAGGCTGTGCAGCCAGCGGCACGCGGGTGGCAAGCGGCGCTGACAAGATTGCGATCATGGCGAGCGGTGGCGTCCCTGACGGTCCCTTTTACACTATTTAGGCGACGCAGATAGGCATTTAATGCCCTTGTCCCCTGCCGTCAGGGTTAGGTATGATACACTGTAGCAGGTAGTTGTACCAACTACAGCACCTTTCCATTTTTACCCTTGTCTACGTTGCCACCTGTCGGTGACCCCTTGAGCATATAAAAGGAGGCCCATGCGCAACGTAGAGAGGGGTTCGGAAAAGAGAGAACACTCACGCTCGGTCTCGCTAGCTGCTGAGGGGTACTGTAGCTCTCCGTGCTCCCGAGCAAAACTCAATACAAACCACAAAGCAGGAGTAGGGTTTTACGCATCCGTGTGGCCCGAACCTGGGTAAACCGCTCGTGTGTTTCGCCTCGATCCGCTCTTCGTGCGACCTCCGCCCCCGCCGAACCGAAAGGGACTCGGCCTGCTGGTCCGATAGGTGCTCGTGGATCAGAACCCCGGCATCTTTGGCGCGCCAGGTAGGGGCGTCGAGGTTGTGTGAACCAGATCCGGCGTTCACGCGAGCTAGATCTTCATCATCTTCATCGACATGCCACCGAAGAAGAAGGCTTCGGAGGCAGCTGCTCCGTCCGCGCCGAACCCACCACCGCCGGAGCAAACGGCGGATGGGGCGGACACCGGCGGAAGAACGGGTGTTGACGAGCGAGCTCACGGTGTTGCCAGGTCCAAGGACAAGGCTACGCTGCCCATCGGCGGCGTAGCCGGCTCCCACAATGACCGGGCGCACTCCAAGACCTCGGCGTCCGTACATGCACCGCGCCCACCTCAGGAGGCGCGGGACCGGCAGCGTCATGGTACTCACGGTACCATGCGTTTGCTGGACCAAGATCGAGCTGGTGGATCCCGGAGTTCTCAAGACCAGCATGCACGCCAACATGTTTGCACGAGCGAGGCACGGTCGCCTGAACGGGACACTGCTCCTTCTAACATAGTTAGAAGTCCGAGCATGTCCCGCTCCTCGCACCGTTCGCCACTGCAGCAGAAGCTTTGGTGCGAGCTCAACTGCTCATGGACTACCCTCCAACGGCAGACAAGATCGACGACTGGAGGGCCACCATTCAGAGTCTCATCGGCTTCACCAACGGCGACACTCAACGGCAGCCGAGCACGTCGCAGCCGCGGCAAGTCAGCCAGGCACAAGCCGGTGGCGACAAGACCGGTGGGGGTGCAACTACTGTGCACTCTCCGCCCCGAAGGCCAAGATCGCCGACTCGCCGGATCCACCTCGACAGCGACTCCACCGCGTCATCAGATCCACGAGCTCGTGTGATCAGCGCCAAGTTCTTCACGAACGACAGCAAGAAGACGCTCGTACTTGCATCGAGCGCTGAAGAGAAGCGCGGCGTCAATCAGACCAGCGCGCTGGGCCCTCTGTCGACATGCATGCGCCAGGGGAACCAGGCGACTTGCCGTACGCGGTAGGTTGTCCTGCGTTTACTCGTGAGCTGTGGCAAGTCCAGTGGCCCAGCATGAAGAATTTCAAGCCAGATGTACCAGAGAAGTACGACGGCAAGTCGCATCCGTCGGAGTTCCTCAGCATCTACACCATCGCGGTGCAGGCTGCCGGGGGGCGGGACGACAAGATCCTTGCCAACTACTTCCCGTTGGTGCTCAAGCCCAACGTCAGGTCCTGGCTCATGCACTTGCCGGACAACTCCATATCCTCCTGGGCAGACCTATGCCATCAGTTTGTCGGCGCCTTTACAGGCGGCCACAAACCTCATGGCCAAGAGAGTGACCTTCATCTGCTCGCCCAGAAGGAAGGAGAGCCCCTGCTCAAGTACATTCAGAGATTCAGCCGTGTACAGCACAACATCCCAGATGTCCACCCTGCCGCGGTCATCAGCGCGTTCCATCAGAACATGCGTAACCGCAGGATGTGGGAGGAGATGGCGATGTGCAAGATCAGAGACGTCAGTGAGCTGTATGCCCTGGCCGACAAGTGTGCACGTGCTGAGGAAGGGAGGAACTCCCCGGAGAGAATACAGGAGCAGGAGGATCTGACAGCGAGGATGCTGCCCCGGCAAAGAAAAACCGGCGGCGGAACAGGAAGAAGAAAGGCAAAGATGTGCTAGTCGTTGAGCAGTCCGGCAACGAAGGTGGCGCCAAGAAAGCCAAGGCTGGTAGCTCCGGCAAGGAGATTGCCGCATGCACCTACTGCCAGGCTGTGGCGATCGCCGACAAGCAGGACGGCACCGACAAGCAGTACTGCAAAATCCACCGCACCAAGGGCCATGACCTCCAGAGCTGCAAGAAGGTCCAGCAGCTTGTTGAGCAGCAAAAGGCTGAATACGAGCGACGCGACAAGGAGAGGGCCCAAGGAGGCACTGGAGAATCCGGCAAGAAGTGCGCCGGCTGGGGAGGACGCCGCGGCAAGGCCAAGCAGCGGCAAGGAGACAGACCTCCCCGCGGCCGCGACAAGGATGAAGATGACGACGATGACGAAGACATGGATGATGTCAAGACCAGTGAGCAGGAGTTCCAGAAAGCCACAGAGGTCTTGTGCGTCTACGGCGATGCTTCTCTGCATACTTCACACCGCCAACTCAAACAGTGGGTGCGGGAAGTCAATGCGGCGGAACCACCTGTCGAGTCACGCAAGCTTCTGAAATGGTCCAGCACGCCTATCATCTTTGATATTGAGGACCACCCTGATCGCACAACTGCGGTCGGGTGCTTGCCGATGTTGGTTTCACCAACTATCTGCAACCTCAAGGTCACTAAGATGCTAGTTGACGGCGGGGCCGGCTTGCACCTGATCTCCTCCGCTGTACTCCAGAAACTCCAGATCCCTGACAGCGAGCTTGAAGAGACCGACACATTCCAAGGAATCAACCCGGGAAGGAGCAAGCCGAAGGGGAAGGTCACGTTGCCAGTAACATTTGGCAGCGAGTTGAACTTCAGGACTGAGAGGGTCACTTTTGACGTTGCCGATTTTCCATTGCCTTACAATGGGATACTCGGCCGTCCAGCACTCGCCAAGTTCATGGCAGCCTCTCACTACGTGTACAACATGCTGAAGATGCCAGGCCCGATAAGCGTCATCTCTGTCCCTGGCGACAAGAAGGATGCTCTTATCTGCGCCGACAAGATCTACCGGGAAGCGGCAGCCGCAACAGATTGCAAGTCACTTGCCGTTGAAGCTCCCGGGGGGAAGAAGATCAAGTCTGGCAAGAGTTCTGATGCCCACTCCGGCAAGCGCACCTCTTCTGAGTGCTGCGCTGCCGTCGAGGATGCACCATTGAGCTCCACCGGCAAGTGTAAGAAGACAATGGCAGCTCAGCCAGAGACCAAGAAGGTGTTCGCCAAGGAGGACGGCACTGGTGATACCTTCGCCATCAGTGCCACTCTCGACCCTAGATAGGAAAGCGTGCTCATTGCTTTCTTGCGGGCGAACGTCGACGTGTTTGCGTGGCAACCGTCTGACATCCCCGGTGTTCCCAGGAAAGTAATTGAGCACCATCTTGCCGTCTGTCCTCATGCGCGGCCCGTCAAGCAGAAAGTCAGGAAGCAAGCAGTGGAGCGCCAAGAATTCATTGCAAAAGAAATCAAGAAGTTGGAAGCAGCAGGCCTTGTCAGAGGAGTGCTCCATCCTACGTGGTTGGCCAATCCTGTAGTCGTGCGCAAGGCGAACGGGAAATGGAGACTTTGTATCGACTTTACCGATGTTAACAAAGCTTGTCCCAAAGACCCATTTCCTTTGCCGCGCATTGACCAGATTGTTGACTCCAGAGCCGGATGTGATTTGCTTTCATTCCTTGACGCATACTCAGGATACCATCAGATCTTCATGGCAGAAGAGGATGAGGAGAAGACTGCATTCATCACACCATGTGGCACGTATTGTTTCATACGGATGCCTTTCGGTTTAAAGAATGCTGGTTCAACATTTGCAAGAGTAGTCCATGTCTCTCTCGAGCCACAAATACACAGAAATGTGGAAGCCTACATGGATGACATAGTGGTCAAGAGCAAGAACAAGGCAACCATGATTCAAGATTTAGACGAGACCTTTGCAAATCTGCGCAAGATCAGTCTCAAGCTCAACCTCGAGAAGTGTGTGTTTGGAGTCCCCTCCGGCAAGCTTCTCGGGTTCTTCGTGTCTCAGCGGGGAGTCGAAGCCAATCCCGACAAGATCAAGGCCATTGAGCAGATTGAAGCACCAAAGCGCGTCAAGGATGTACAAAGACTTGCCGGTTGCGTGGCTGCTCTCAGCAGGTTTATCTCTAGGTCTGCTAAGCGCGCCCTGCCATTTTTCAAAATATTGAAAAAGGCAGGTCCAATGAAATGGACTCCAGAGGCGGAGGCTACGCTGCAAGACCTGAAGAGATACCTGTCCTCCGCTCCAATACTTGTCACACCTAAGCCACAAGAGAAGTTGCTGCTGTATATAGCGGCAACCAATCAAGTGGTTACTGCTGCGTTAGTAGCAGAGAGGGAGGCAGATGACAAGCTAGCAACTACGGCAGGCGCATCCAGCGACAAGCAGGGGGCTTCCCCGACAAGCTCTGGTCCCGACAAGGATGGATCTGCGCAGATGCGCGAGGAGATACAGAAGAGAATGGTACAGCGCCCAGTTTACTTTGTCAGCTCCCTTCTGCAGGGGGCTAGGTCAAGGTACTCTGGCGTGCAGAAATTGCTTTTCGTCCTTCTCATGGCCTCGAGAAAGCTGCGCCATTACTTCCAAGCACATGAGATCACAGTTGTCACTCGCTTTCCGCTGAAGAGGATACTACAGAATCCAGAAGCGATAGGCAGGATTGTTGAGTGGGCACTGGGACTGTCAAGCTTTGGCCTCAAGTTTGAGAGTACTTCAGCTATCCAAAGCAGAGCATTGGCAGAATTCATAGCAGAATGGACGCCAACACCAGATGAAGAAATTCCAGAAACGAGCATCCCCGTCGAAGAAGCAAGCAAAGAGTGGCTGATGTACTTTGATGGTGCCTTTTCGCTGCAAGGCGCCGGCGCTGGCGTGCTGCTTGTTGCACCCACCGGAGAGCACCTCAAGTACGTAGTCCAGATGCACTTTCCCAAGGAGGAAGCAACAAACAATACTGCAGAGTATGAAGGCTTGCTTGCCGGTCTCAGGATCACGGCAGACCTTGGGATCAAGAAGCTCATTGTCCGTGGTGATTCACAGCTTGTCGTCCGCCAAGTGAACAAGAGCTATCAGAGTCCGTTGATGGAAGCTTACGTCGACAAAGTGAGAAAGCTAGAAGAGCACTTTGACGGCCTATAGATGGAGCATGTTCCAAGAGCTCAGAACGCCATTGCCGATGGCCTGTCAAAGTGCGCCGCACTTAAGTTACCTGTGGAACTAGGGATCTTTGTGCTCAAGCTGACTCAACCGTCCGTAACGCCATCAACTGGACAGAGCAAAAAGAGGAAGTTGATTTCTGGTAACTTTTCCGGCAGAGCTTCCCGAAGCCGCCGCCAAGAAGGTCCCCAAGATCAACGCCAAGAGTGCTGAGGAGCATTCTGCTCCGGCAAGCCCCAGGGTTTGTTCCGTTGAAGCAGAAGCTCCCGACAAGCTTTGTTCCGGCAAGCTTTCCGGGGAACGTCAAGCTCTAGTAGAGCCGCAGGTTCTCGCCGCAGAAGCGGATGTTCCCGCAGCAGCAGATTTGCCTTTAGTCCTTGTTATCGAGCCACAAGCTCCAGCATGGGCACAACAGATTATCCGTTTCCTTCAAACAGGAGAACTTCCCGAAGAGCAAGAAGAAGCGGAAAGAGTAGCCCGGCAGTCAAGTATGTACCAGTTTGTCGACAAGACACTGTACAGAAGAAGACTCAATGGTGTGAAATTGAAGTGTATTCACCGGGAAGACGGACAAAGGCTGTTGGCGGAGATACATGGAGGCATATGTGGTCACCACATTGGCGCAAGAGCACTTGCCGGCAAAGCATTCCAGCAAGGTTTCTTTTGGCCAACAGCCCTCTAGGATGCAACTGCACAAGTAACCAAGTGTGAAGCGTGCCAGTTCCATTCCAAGCAGATACACCAACCAGCTCAAGCTCTCCAGACGATCCCTTTATCCTGGCCATTTTCGGTCTGGGGGCTCGACATCCTCGGCCCCTTTCCCCGAGCAGTCGGGGGCTTTGAGTACTTGTACGTTGCAATCGACAAGTTCACAAAGTGGCCGGAAGTGGAACTAGTGAGGAAGGTGACAGCACAGTCAGCAGTCAAGTTCTTCAGGTCGATTGTTTACTGCTTCGGGATCCCTAACAGGATAATCAACGATAACGGTACGCAATTCACGAGCCGCACCTTCATGCAATACGTCCAAGATCTTGGCGTCGAGGTCTGCTTCACTTCTGTTGCTCACCCGAGAAGCAACGGTCAAGAGGAGAGGGCAAATGCTAAAGTGCTGCGTGGCCTCAAGACCAGGACTTTCGACAAGCTGCACAAGTGCGGAAGAAACTAGATCGAGGAGCTGCCGGTGGTTCTTTGGTCGATCAGGACGACGCCAAATCGAGCCACTGGCCAGACACCTTTCGCTCTAGTCTATGGAGCAGAGGCAGTTATCCCCACGGAACTCGTATACGGGTCTCCTCGAGTGCTCGCTTATGATGAGCTTGAGCAAGAGCAGCTGCGACAAGATGACGCGCTGCTCCTTGAGGAAGACCGTCTTCAGGCTGCTGTGCGAGCTGCTCGCTACCAGTAAGCTTTGCGCTGCTACCATAGCCGCAAAGTTAACGCCAGAAGTGTCGAGGAAGGCGACCTTGTTCTTCGGCGTGTTCAGTCCGCCAAGAATTCCAACAAGTTGACGCCGAAGTGGGAAGGCCCTTACCGGGTGAAACGAGTCACTAGGCCTGGTGCTGTCTGCCTTGAGACCGAAGATGCCATTCCGGTGAGCAACTCCTGGAACATTGAGCATCTTCGTAAGTTTTACCCGTAAGGTGCGGTTGCCGGAACCCGTTCCGGCAACCACCTTTTGTACAAGTCTTGCCGCTGTTGCATGTAATCCTTTGTACAAAGCCGGGCGCAGACCCCGTGCATAAGTAAAGCTCATGTGCTCCGCACATCTTGTCAAATTCACGCTTTCTATATTTTGCATATGTGATCTGACACTTTGTGCAGCACCTACTCCCCGGTAAGCAATAACGAGCCATAAGGCTCCATATCTTTATTTTCTCTTCTTTCTTTTTTCTCAAGGAAAGGAAGGTTCCCTTGCCCACAAGTTTGCCGGGGGGAAAGAAGAAGATAATGGTATGGACCAGGCATCGTTCAAGAAAGTTTCACCTTGCCGGGAAGCAAACAACAGAAAAGCAGCAACAAGAAAAGAAGAAACGGGCGGCCTAGTCTACGCGATCGCCCTCAATCCTCTTGATCCCGCCCACCTTGTCCACAATGGGTGCGACAAGGGTCTTGAGCGCCTCCAGATCAGCATCCGGCGGCAGGGTCTTGAGGACGTTGGTGAGGTTGAGGCCCGGGTTGCGGAAGGCCACCTTCACCAACACTTTTTGAAGAGCTCCCGCGCAGATCTTGCGCGACTTGTCGGCCAGCTGCTTTGGGATCCTCTCCCGGAGTCGCTGGAGGGCCGTCGCCACGCCTTTGAAGAACAAGATGAGCTTGGCGCTGGGTTGGAGGTTCTCTTCGGAGGGATACCCGAGATCCTCCATCCCCAGCTGCGCCAGCTCCCTGTCAATGTCTGCGGCAACATTCACAAGACTCTCCGTCCAGTGCTCCACATTCTCCTTAAAAGCATTCTGGGCGGCAGCAGCACTCTCCAGCAGCGCCTTGTCGGCCTTGATCTCCTCCTTCAAGGCCACCTCCTGCTCCTTGGCGCCGTCCAATGTCTTGGTCAAAGTGGTCAGCTTCAACTCAAGATCCGCGTTGGAGTCCTTGGCGGCGCTAAGCTCTTTGCCCTTCTCGGTGAGATCGGCCTCCAGCTGCGCCACCTTCGTCTCCAGCTCCTTCTTGGCGGCCTCGGCAACTGTGGCCGCATCCTCTGCTTGCTTAAGGGCTCCGCCGAATTGTTGCTCACGCGCGGCAAGCTCCTCCTCGTGGGCGTCAAGGTTGACTTTCCGCTGCGCCAGCTCGCCCTCCTGTGAAGACAGCTTCTCAGCGGCAAGCCGCTATTGCTCTTCAACTTCGGCCTTCTCGAGGAAGAAGGCCTTCTGCTCCTCGGCGAGTTGCTCCCGCTCCTCTGCCAGGGACCGGCGAGCTTCTTGGTGGAAACCCCGAAGCTCTTCCGCGCGCTTCTCGATGTCCGCTCCCGCCTTTGCGACAAGCGCCTCGCGGAATTCCAGCTTGGCTTGCCGCGCGCGGTAGAGCGACAACAGCTTCCGCAGCAACCGCTCCTCCTCAGGCTCGCCGCTGCTGCTGCTCGGTGCGCCAACCAGCGTCAGCCCAGCGGAGGCGAGCACCTCTCCGTCGAAGCTCTCTCCTTCGACTGGCGCCCTGGAGCTTGACGCCCAGGGGAGGTTGATGAAGATGCCATCACCGGCCTTCAAGTAGACGCCTGGCTGGGGCTCTTCAGAGCCTGGCGCTGCGGCGGCGGTGGAGGGATCGGCGGTCGGCGTAGCGCCTGGTGCTCCTGCGGCCTCAGGGCCGTAAGTGCGATCGCCAGATCCCCCGCCTGCTTCTGTAGCGTCAGCTTTGGCGGCCTTTGCGCCGGCGGGATCGTCAGCACCAGCTGCTCCCTCGGTGGCAGCGGCGTCGTCGGCGGTAACCTCGGTCTCCATCCGCTCCGCAGCAGATGGGTCTGACGGCCGGAAAAGGGAGAAGAGTCAAGCAAATATCCAACAAGAAGAATATCAAAAGAAGAAGAACCCAGGGGAAGTTTTGAAGCGAAAGGATTATCTGTACCGGGTCCTGCAGTCGTGGTCTCCGCCGTCGGGGGGCCGCTGGTGCTGTCCCTTGCCGGAGAACTCACCCTTGCCGGAGACTTCTCCCTTGCCGGTGATCTCTCCCTTGTTGGGGGACTCTCCCTTGGCTCCTGGTGAGGCTGCTCTGCGCCTACACAAACCAACAGTTAGATATCAGCAAATACAGAGTATCCATGCGCCCCTAACAGCGGAAAGCAAACCATAAACTTATGCTGGGGGCTGCTCTGGAGAAAGGTTGCCGGGTCCGGCAAGGTTGTCTCGGGCGCACCCCCTGTTGTCGGAGTGGGTTCGTCCTCGATGATAATCACCGGGACCTTGGCTCTCTTCGCTGCTCTCTGGGCCAGTGTCCTGAAAAGGAACAAGTTCAGAGTAAAGCAAGTGAGATACAAGACAAAACAGCAAGAATTGAAGAACTACAAGTACAACAAGAGAATCTTACTCTTCTTCTTCATCCTCGTCGGAGCTGAACGCGGAGAAGTCGAAGTCCGGCCCACGACCAGCGCGAGGAGACGGAGGAGTAGTTTCCCTTGGCCCTTTGCTGGAACAGTGGCGGTGGCCTGAGACGACCCCGCTCCAGTTGCCGCCGCAGCATGAGGTGCTCCCGCAGCAACAGTGCTTGCCGCGGTGGAGCGCGTCACGCGGCGCGGCGACTGTTGACTCGCCTGCCGCCCTGCTACGTCCCCGGCCTTGCGGAGACGCCTTCTTGGCGGAGATGGAGGCTCTGCTTGCGGCGAGCTGTCTGAAGATGAGGAGGAAGAGGAGTTGATCTCCAGCGAGCCGCCCGTACCTTCGGCGGGCTCGTTCGCCTCGACGTCACGCCCGGCAAGCTCTTTCTTGCCGACAAGCTCCTCTCGCTCGCCACGGCTTGCCGCCTCTGCTGCATCTGCCTCCTCCACGGTGAATCCAAATTCGCCCGCGGCTGCGGCTGCCGCCGCCTCTTCCAGCCTAGTGGCGATGCGTGTCATCTCCGCATCGGTGGTGTCGCGGGTGAGGCTCTTCTTCTCGTCGGGGCGGATCGGCACTTCTACCAAGTCGTCAAAGAACTGCTGCACAACGTCGTCTGCAGGCTCTTGCCAAGTTGGGACAATTCCATGCGAATCGCACAGCGGCATCATTGCACGGATGCTGTCGAGCGCAGAGTTGTTGCACAGCGGAACAACACCACCCGGCAACCTGAACACCTCGGGATGTTGGGGGTCGTAATTGAACAGCTCCTGGAGCATCGTGTTGAGCTCCAGAACAGTGAAGTTGAAGTTGAGGCCCGGACGCAGCCTCATGATATCTGCCGCATTCTTGAATTCCCAGGTGGGCCTCCCCCGTTCCTGCAGGGGGGCAATGCGGCGGCGAAGAAAATCTGCGTCAACAGCGCCTACAGTGAGCCCGGCAAGCCTGAGGCGTAGGATCCGGGTGACGGCAATCTTCAGCCTATCGTCCTCCGGAGCCACATCACTCCAATCGCTACCGCGTGCTACTGGGGCTTGGCGCCGGGTGGTGAATGGCTGCGGGTTCTCCTCGTCAATCCAGCACCAGTCCGCTCTCCATTCCTCCCACTTGCCGCGAAACTCTCCCTCCAGATAAGTGTCCTTCTTGCCGGCCCTTGAGATCCAGGCGATTCTGCCGGATAAAGGTTCTCCTCTCTCTATTCGGGGCATAAAAAAGTGGCGGAAAAGGGCTACATTGGGATGGACTCCGACAAAGTTTTTGCAGAGGTGTGCGAAAACTGCCATGGTCAGAACGGCATTGGGGGTGAAGTCAAGGAGGTGGAACCCGTAGGTGTTCATGATGTCGCAAAAGAACTCAGAGAAGGGCGGGCAGAGCCCGCAGTAGAAGAACAAGGCGAAGAAAGGGTATCCGTTTGGAGCCGTCTTCCAAGCGGCGGCTGGAAGTACCTTCGTGCGCGGATGCGCTCGCGTCTCTGTCGACCAGAAGAGGTAGTAGTTCTCCCTCAGCTCCCTCGCGGCGAGCTTGGGGGGGAAGACTGCCCGCTCCTTTCGCAGCACCGCAACCGCTGCGCCTCGGTCGACTTCACAACCTTCCCCTTATCGGCTTTTGGAGCCATGGCGGAAGTGGTGGAGGAGGTCGACGGCGTTGGTGGTGCTGGTGGCGGTGAGGGGCGGGGCACTGCTCTCTTTTCGGCTTTGGGAAGACGAGGGAGCGGCGGAGATTTCCGAGATTGAAGCAGCAACCGGCGAATGGGCGAAGTACCCCTGTTTCCCCTGCTTATAAAGAGGGAGGGGGCGGACGTTCCGCATTTCTGAATAAAGAAACCACCCACGATCTCTCCCACGACGCCGCATTCAACGCGTGCCGTTGGGGGAGGGCGCGGTGGATACGGAGAGATACGGCGTAACCTAGGCCGCACGTGCCCGTGCCCTGTTTTGGGCCTGGCCCAACAGCGCTCGGCACCGTGTATGGCCCAGGCCCGGGGGCTCCTGTCGGTGTACTAGAGTAGGGGTACCCTAGTATCCCGAACTTGTGCACGGGTAGTCGCAGCATCCCGCGGCAAGGCTTGCCGGGTGACCGCCAAGGTCCTCTGTGGTCCCTTTGGATCCATTCAAGAACAAAGTATCCAAGCCAAGGAGACAAGACCCCGGCAAGAGGAGCTTACCGGGAAGGCCAACCAAGGCATCTCAAGAAACTTGCCGCGACGCGCCACGCGTCCCGGCAAGGCCCGGTGAGCGACAAGCTCCCGGACGCGACAAGACAACGACCGCGGCAAGCCGCTTGCCGCGGCAAGCTACCACTCGGTGCCCGCGCTGCAGCACATCCACCAACGTGTCGCTCTGGGACCCTTCCAGGCGTACGTGGCGGGAGGCTGTGCAGGCAGCGGCGCGCGGGTGGCAAGCGGCGCTGACAAGATTGCCATCGTGGCGAGCGGTGGCGTCCCTGACGGTCCCTTTTACACTATTTAGGCGACGCATATGGGCATTTAATGCCCTTGTGCCCTGCCGTTAGGCTTAGGTATGATACACTGTAGCAGGTAGCTGTACCAACTGCAGCACCTTTCCATTTTTACCCTTGTCTACGTTGCCACCTGTCGGTGACCCCTTGAGCGTATAAAAGGAGGCCAATGCGCAACGTAGAGAGGGGTTTGGAAAAGAGAGAACACTCACGCTCGGTCTCGCTAGCAGCTAAGGGGTACTGTAGCTCTACACGCTCCCGAGCAAGAACTCAATACAAACCACAAAGGAGGAGTAGGGTTTTACGCATCCGTGCGGCCCGAACCTGGGTAAACCGCTCGTGTGTTTTGCCTCGATACGCTCTTCGTGCGACCTCCGCCCCCGCCGAACCGAAAGGGACTCGGCCCGCCGGTCCCATAGGTGCTCGTGGATCAGAACCCCGGCATTATGCGCAGTTATGCACAGATTATGCATAGTTATGCGCAATGCGTTTTGCCAACGCCTAGAGCCTAGGCGCGCTTAAGCGCTCGCTTAGGCCTGCCTTTTTTAACTATGATTGCTTTGCTCTTGTATCGCTGTATTTACTCATACAAACTTATTTTTAAATTGAAGGATCCAATCGAAACTCCAATGGCACAGCAGGCATGTTCACGCATGTTTGTTTAACAAGTTTGCTCTTATCAATAGCTCTATTGATTTCAATTTCAATTGTGTATACAGTTGACTTTCATATCATGCACATTACTAGCATCACAACAGAGCCATTTGTGTTGTTATACATGTAGACCCGTGGTACCCATCTGAAATCTTGTTGTGCCCTGTAGTTTCCCACGCTTTGTATTCTTTCACTGCTGCTTTGTCTTGAACTGATATGATTTGAACCGTGTCTCTATTTTGATTTGGCAAGACAATGAAGTGACCATAGGACATAGATATATGTTTGTTTGATGCTTTTATTATGTACTAGTACTTGGCAATAGAAGACTTGTTAGTTTAATCCTGTCCACCTTACTAATGATCTGGTTGACCGAAATGAGTTTCATATACTAGTACATGCTAAACTTGTTATGTGTCTGCTTGTTTCTTCTTTTAGAATGCTGACAGAATATTGGGGAAGAGTGCCTTATTAAGCAATGGTAAAGGAAGTAATGCAGATAAGGTTCAGGATAGTGACACATCCTTGTTGGTCTCCAACAAAGCTGATAAAACAGCTAAGGAAGACTATCTTGAAGACATCGAGACAACCCCAAAGTCCTGTCTTGGTTTAGTGTTCGAGTTACTGGCCACTACCGCTTGCACAAGCTATTCAAACTCACTGTCTGAATCAGTTCGGTTTCTTGAGTCTCAACTACAAGCTGAAAGACATCGATCACTGTGCTGCGACAAGAAGCGGAAGGACTGCGGAAGTCCATGGAGCATTCACATGCATACTTTCAGGTGCAACAGCAAGCGTTGGAGGATTTTAGCGCCAAACAGGACAAAGCTAATCAGCTTGCTAAGCTTATTGCCAGCATGGTGGATACCTAGGATAACGTTTCTTGAGCTCTTCTGAAGTTGTTTCAGTTATGCTCTTGTTTTGCTGCCGCGTTTATTTGCACTGGTGGCCAATTTCGACGGCCAGTGTATGTAATGTGCTGCTTTGTTCCCTATATTTGCACTGGTGGCGAATTTTGATGCCCAGTGGATGTAATATGTGTAATAGCGGTAATAGGCTAGCGTTAATTGCTTGCTTATTTATTTCCTTATTGTCTTGTTTAGTTGTTTGCTTGTAGTCACTGCAGTTCTTTTTCTGTTTTTTTCTAGTGGCCACAATAGCCTATTTTCGGTAACTAGGCCAAAATAATCATGGCAACACACGGACTGTTGTAACCATGGGCCTCCTGCAGGCCGTATGATCCATGGACCTTCGTCCGGCCGTAGGATCCATCGGCCTTCTATACGGGCCTTAGGGTCCAAGGGCCTTCTACGGGCCATAGGGTCCATGGGCCTTCTACGGGCCGTACTATCCATGGGCCTTCTACAGGCCATACTATCCATGGGCCTCATACGGGCCGTAGGATCCATGGGCCTTCTATGGGGTGTATCATCATTTCGCCAATCATGTGCCGTACTATTCGTGGACCATAACGAGCCGTTAATAGGCCGTATTTGATAACTCTATGAAAATAGCCCAACGGGTCTTTTTACATGAAAACAACCCAACGGGTCTTTTTACATGAAAACGGCCCAATGTATTAATGGTCCGCAAACGGGCCGACTATAACGACGGGCTAAATTTGGCCCACAAGTAGAAAATGACAGTAACGGGCCGTATGTAACCGAATGCTGCAAATGAGCCCAAGAATCAATGGGCCCTGAGAAGTCTGAAAGATAACTTGGGCTGGAAACGGCCCAATGGAATAACGGGCCATTAATGGGTATAAAGTGATACACTGTTCATTACGGGCCAGTTTCACCACGGGCCGTTAATGGGCCAAGAGTTACAAAGGTCCTCATATGGGCTGAAAGAAGTCATGGGCCACACATGGGCCGGAAGTTAAAATGGGCTGCATCATATTGGACGGCCTAGATGACGCTACTGGGCCTAATGCGGATAGGGCGTAACAGGCCCTGGGTTAGCGGGCTGTAAATGGTCTATATGCGAACAGGCCGTTAACAGGCTTTCTGTGGGCCGGCCCACCACCTTTTGACCAAGTCAAACAGGCCGGCCTTTTCACAGGAATGGGCCTTTGTTGGGCCGTGCCACGTGTCGCCGTATATAGGCGCCTTCGGTCCAATGAGCGGATGACATCTGTCCCATGGGTGAGCCGACACATGTTTGCTCCAGCCAATGATGATTTTACACGTGGAAAATCCCCATTGGTCGGGGCTGTTAATGGGTTATCGGATCCAAAACCGGACCCGATAGCTTACTGGCATTCCGTTACGGTGGATGCCACGTGTCGGTCACCCTTGACGAAAGCACTTCTGTGACGCGCGATTTATCGTCATGGAAGTGGACACTTCCGTGATGATAATTTTGGTAATGTCATGGAACACTTCTACGACAGCACATGTATGACTATCTTGATTCTGTCATAAAATTGTCATGGATGTACATGCATGACAAAAAATGCGACCTACTGTGACAAACAAGTATCATCACGGAAGTGTATTTTTTTGTAGTGTTACCTTGCGCAATTATTTCGCGCTGGCTCTTCTTCATCCATCAATTCGCGAGCTTCTCGATCCTGTGAGAGATCCCTCCAAGAACTCAACACCACCTTGCGCGAGCCCCATGGTGGGCGCCAACTGTCATGGATTTGTCACGACAGATGTCCTTTGTGCAAGGACTTAGTCGTGAGGCCAACGCATCTATGTGGTAGCTTGAGAGGGGTTGAGTGGGACGAGAGACACAAGATGGTTGCTGCCAAGTATAGCAACAATGGTTCTTGGGGTTTGGGTGCAACCAAGGTAGGAACTGATGATAGGTAGGCTTTCAATTCCTGCAACGACGCATGTGCTTCTGGGGTCCACTTCATAGATCCCGCCTTCTTCAAAACCTTGAAGAACGACAGAGCACGCTCGACAGACTTGGAGATGAATCTGCTTAGCACGGCAACGCATCCTGTCAAGCGCTTCACATCCTTAACTGTGCTTGGCGCTTGGATCTGCTCAATGGCCTTGATCTTGTCGGGGTTGGCTTCGATTCCCCGATGGGACACAAAGAACCCAAGTAGCTTGCCAGAGGGAACACCAAATACACACTTCTCCGGGTTAAGCTTCAGATTGATCTTGCGCGGATTGGCAAATGTCTCTTCCAAATCCTGGATAAGGTTTGCCTTATCCTTGGTTTGACCACGATATCATCCATATAGAATTCTATATTCTTGTGTAACTGTGGCTCAAAACTGATCTGGACTGCCCTTGCAAAAGTGGACCCAAAACTCTTTAATCCGAACGGCATGCGGATAAAGCAGTACGTACCACATGGAGTGATGAATGATGTCTTCTCTTCATATTTCTTAGACATGAAGAGCTGATGATATCCTGAGTACGCATCCAGAAAGGAGAGCAAATCACATCCCGAAGTAGAATCCACGATCTGATCGATGCGCGACAAGGGAAATGGGTCCTTCGGGCAAGCTTTGTTGAGGTATGTGAAATCAATGCAGAGCCCCCACTTCCCATTAGCCTTCTGGACCACCACTGGATTTGCTAACCATGTAGGATGTAGTACTCCTCTGACCAAACCGGCTGCCTCTAACTTCTTGATCTCTTCGGCAATGAACTGCTGCCTCTCCAAGGCCTGCTTCTGTACTTTTTGCTTGACGGGCCGGGCATGTGGGCAGACAGCAAGGTGGTGTTCAATTACCTCCCTGGGAACACCGGTGATATCAGATGGTTGCCAAGCAAACACATCGATATTCGCCCGCAGGAAGGCAGCGAGCGTGCTTCCCTATTTGTCATCAAGGGTGGCGCTGATCGTGAAAGTACCATCAACGCAGCCAGCCCTGCCGGGACCTTCTTCACTTGGGGTGCAGCAACCTTGGATCTCTTACTGTTGGAACACTCCGACACGTCGTCAATGGGTGCCGTGCACTCGGAGGGGGCACGCTTCCCGGACTCCTTGCCGGTGGTCCTACAATCCCTCTTCTTTCCTTCGCTTTCCTTGGCGGGAACTGCTGCTGCCGCTTCCACGGCAACTGCATCCTGATACATCTTGTCCACACAGATAATTGCATCCTTCTCATCTGACAGAATAGTGAGGACTCCCATTGTCCATGGCATTTTCAAGGTGTTGTAAGCATAGTGGGATGCTACCATGAACTTGGCCAGGGCTGGTCGTCCAAGAATCCCATTGTACGGCAGGGGGAGATCAACCACATCAAACACAATCTTCTCAGTCTGATAGTTCAGTTCTCCCCCAAACGTCATCGACAACGTAATCTTTCCGTTAGGATGACTCCTGCCGGGATTAACTCCTTGAAACGTGCCGGTGGCCTCTAGCTCCTCTTCTCCTATCTGAAGTTTGCTGATAACTGCTGGGGAAATCAGATTCAACCCGGCCCCACCACCCACTAACATCTTTGTGACCTTGAGGTTGCGAATTGTTTGGGAGACCAACAACGGCAAACACTCTACCGCCGTGGTGCGGCAAGGGTGATCCTCCTCATCAAAGATGATGGGCGTGCGGGACCACTTGAGCGGCTTCCGGGCCTCTGGCGCTAGTTCCACAACATTGACCTCTCATGCCCGTCGCTTGAGTTGGCGATGAGAGATGTGCAAAGATGCACCTCCATCAGTGCATAGGGCATCAATGGCCTTCTGAAATTCCCGTTCACTAGTTTCCTCTTCATGCCCTCCATCACTAGCATCATCACAGTTTTCCTTCTCTTGGCCCCTGGCGGGCTTTCCTTGGTTCTGAAAGGGTCTGCCAGGGCGATTTGCTTCATCGCCTCGGCCCTTACCGTCAGTAGCATTCCGACCTTTCTCCTTATCATGCTTATCATACTTTGCCCTCTGTCTCTTGGCAAGGTGTTCAACCTGATAACACTCCCGAAGGTCGTGGCCTTTGGTCCGGTGGATCTTACAGTACGGACCTGAAGGAAATATGCCCTAGAGGCAATAATAAAGTTATTATTTATTTCCTTATATCATGATAAATGTTTATTATTCATGCTAGAATTGTATTAACCGGAAACATAATACATGTGTGAATACATAGACAAACAGAGTGTCACTAGTATGCCTCTACTTGACTAGCTCGTTGATCAAAGATGGTTAAGTTTCCTAGCCATAGACATGAGTTGTCATTTGATTAACGGGATCATATCATTAGGAGAATGATGTGATTGACATGACCCATTCCGTTAGCTTAGCACCCGATCATTTAGTATGTTGCTATTGCTTTATTCATGACTTATACATGTTCCTATGACTATGAGATTATGCAACTCCCGTGTGCCGGAGGAACACTTTGTGTGCTACCAAACGTCACAACGTAACTGGGTGATTGTAAAGGTGCTCTACAAGTGTCTCCAAAGGTACATGTTGGGTTGGCGTATTTCGAGATTGGGATTTGTCACTCCGATCATCGGAGAGGTATCTCTGGGCCCTCTCGGTAATGCACATCACTTAAGCCTTGCAAGCATTGCAACTAATGAGTTAGTTGCGGGATGATGTATTACGGAACGAGTAAAGAGACTTGTCGGTAACGAGATTGAACTAGGTATTGGATACCGACGATCGAATCTCGGGAAAGTAACATACCGATGACAAAGGGAACAACGTATGTTGTTATGCGGTCTGACCGATAAAGATCTTCGTAGAATATGTAGGAGCCAATATGAGCATCCAGGTTCCGCTATTGGTTATTGACCGGAGACGTGTCTCGGTCATGTCTACATTGTTCTCGAACCCGTAGGGTCCGCACGCTTAAGGTTTCGATGACAGTTATATTATGAGTTTATGAGTTTTGATGTACCGAAGGAGTTCAGAGTCCCAGATGAGATCAGGGACATGACGAGGTGTCTCGAAATGGTCAAGACGTAAAGATCGATATATTGGACGACTATATTCGGACATCGGAAAGGTTCCGAGTGATTCAGGTATTTCCGGAGGTACCGGGGAGTTGCGGGAATACGAGGAAGAAGCAATTGGCCTTAATGGGCCTTAGTGGGAAGGACCAGGACGTGGCGCGCACCCCTCCCAAGCCCAGTCCGAATTGGACAAGGGATTTGGGGCGCGGCCCCTCTCTCCCTTCCTTCCCTTCTTCCCCCCTTTCCCCCCTTCTACTAGTTGGACTAGGAAAGGTGGAAACCTACTCCAACTAGGAGTAGGAATCCTACTCCTCCTTGGTGCGCCCACAAGGGCCGGACGGCCTCCCCCTTGCTCCTTTATATACGGGGGCAGGGGGCACCCCATAGACACAAGTTGATCCACGTGATCATATTCTTAGCCGTGTGCGGTGCCCCCTTCCACCATAATCCTCGATAATATTGTAGCGGTGCTTAGGCGAAGCCCTCCGACGGTAGAACAACAAGATCATCACCACGCCGTCGTGCTGACGGAACTCTTCCCTGAAACTTTGCTGGATCGGAGGCCGGGGATCGTCATCGAGCTGAATGTGTGCTAAAACTCGGAGGTGCCGTAGTTTCGGTGCTTGATCGGTCGGGCCGTGAGGATGTACGACTACATCAACCGCGTTGTGCTAACGCTTCCGCTATCGATCTACAAGGGTACGTAGATCACACTCTCCCCTCTCGTTGCTATGCATCACCATGATCTTGCGTGTGCGTAGGAATTTTTTTGACATTACTACGTTCCCCAATAGTGGCATCAGAGCCTAGGTTTTATGGTTTGATGTTATATGTAAGAGTAGAACACAAGTGAGTTGTGGGCGATATAAGTCATACTGCTTACCAGCATGTCATACTTTGGTTCGGCGGTATTGTTGGATGAAGCGGCCCGGACCGACATTACGCGTATGCTTACGTGAGACTGGTTCTACCGCCGTGCTTTGCACACAGGTGGCTGGCTGGTGTCAGTTTCTCCAACTTTAGTTGAACCGAGTGTGGCTACGCCCGGTCCTTGCGAAGCTTAAAATAGCACCAACTTGACAAACTATCGTTGTGGTTTTGAAGAGATTGGTTCTTGCTTAGGCCCGTAGCAGCCACGTAAAACTTGCAACAACAAAGTAGAGGACGTCTAACTTGTTATTGCAGGGCATGTTGTGATGTGATATGGTCAAAACGTGATGAGATATAAGTTGTTGTATGAGATGATCATGTTTTGTTGAAGTTATCGGCAACTGGCAAAAGCCTTATGGTTGTCTCTTTATTGCATAAGATGCAAGCGCCAAATAATTGCCTTACTTTATCGCTATGCGATAGCAATAGTTGCAAGAGCAATAGTTGGTGAGACGACCATGTGACGACATATTGATATAGATCAAGATGATGTAGATCATGGTGTCATGCCGGTGACGATGGAAATCACGACGATGCTTTGGAGATGAAAATCAAAGGCGCAAGATGATGATGGCCATATGATGTCACATATTTTGATTGCATATGATGTTTATCTTTTATATATCTTATTTTGCTTAGTTTGACGGTAGCATTTTAAGATGATCTCTCACTAATTATCAAGAAGTGTTCTCCCTGAGTATGCACCGTTGCGAAAGTTCTTCGTGCTGAGACACCACATGATGATCGGGTGTGATAGGCTCTACGTTCAAATACAACGGGTGCAAAATAGTTGCACACACGGAATACTCAGGTTATACTTGACGAGCCAAGCATATACAGATATGGCCTCGGAACACGGAGACCGAAAGGTCGAGCGTGAATAATATAGTAGATATGATCAACATAGTGATGTTCACCAACGAAACTGCTCCATCTCACGTGATGATCGGACATGGTTTAGTTGATTTGGATCACGTGATCACTTAGAGGATTAGAGGGATGTCTATCTAAATGGGAGTTCTTAAAGTAATATGATTAATTGAACTTAAATTTATCATGAACTTAGTCCTGGTAGTATTTTGTAAATCAT
The DNA here is from genome assembly GCF_056163025.1 of Triticum urartu. NCBI lineage: Eukaryota > Viridiplantae > Streptophyta > Magnoliopsida > Poales > Poaceae > Triticum > Triticum urartu. Next base: position 709,434,604 of record NC_141874.1, read on the forward strand.
GTTGTAGATCAATAGCTCGCGTTGTTGCTTCCTGTGTTTATTTTGATATGTTCCTAGAGAAAATTGTGTTGAAAGATGTTAGTAGCAATGATGCGGATTGGATCCGTGATCTGAGGTTTATCCTCATTGCTGCACAGAAGAATTATGTCCTTGATGCACCGCTAGGTGACAGACCTGTTGCAGGAGCAGGTGCAGACGTTATGAACGTTTGGCTAGCTCAATATGATGACTACTTAATAGTTTAGTGCACCATGCTTAACGGCTTAGAATCGGGACTTCAAAAGACGTTTTGAACGTCATGGACCATATGAGATGTTCCAGGAGTTAATATTTCAAGCAAATACCCGAGTTGAGAGATATGGAGTCTCCAACAAGTTCTATAGCCAAAAGATGGAGGAGAATCGCTCAACTAGTGAGCATGTGCTCAGATTATCTGGGTACTACAATCGCTTGAATCAAGTGGGAGTTAATCTTACAGATAAGATAGTGATTGACAGAATTCTCTAGTCACCATCACCAAGTTAGTAGAACTTCGTGATGAACTATAGTATGCAAGGGATGACGAAAACGACTCCCGAGCTTTTCATGATGATGAAATCGATGAAGGTAGAAATCAAGAAAGAGCATCAAGTGTTGATGGTAGACAAGACCACTAGTTTCAATAAAAGGGCAAAGGGAAGAAGGGGAACTTCAAGAAGAACGGCAAGCAAGTTGCTGCTCAAGTGAAGAAGCCCAAGTCTGGTCCTAAGCCTGAGACTAAGTGCTTCTACTACAAAGGGACTGGTCACTGGAAGCGGAACCGCCCCAAGTATTTGGCGGATAAGAAGGATGGCAAAGTGAACAAAGGTATATTTGATATACAGATTATTAATGTATATTTTACTAGTGTTCGTAGCAACCCCTCGGTATTTGATACTGGTTCAGTTGCTAAGAGTAGTAACTCGAAACGGGAGTTGCAGAATGAACAGAAACTAGTTAAGGGTTAAGTGACGATGTGTGTTGGAAGTAGTTCCAAGATTGATATGATCATCGCACACTCCCTATACTTTCGGGATTAGTGTTGAACCTAAATAAGTGTTATTTGGTGTTTGCATTGAGCATGAATATGATTTGATCATGTTTATTGCAATAAGGTTATTCATTTAAGTTAGAGAATAATTGTTGTTCTGTTTACATGAATAAAACCTTCGATGGTTACACACCCAATGAAAATGGTTCATTGGATCTCAATCGTAGTGATACACATATTCATAATATTGAAGACAAAAGATGCAAAGTTAATAATGATAGTGCAACTTATTTGTGGCACTACCGTTTAGGTCATATTGGTGTAAAGCGCATGAAGAAACTCCATGCTGATGGGCTTTTGGAATCACTTGACTATGAATCACTTGATGCTTGCGAACCATGCCTTATGGGCAAGATGACTAAGACTCCGTTCTCTGAAACAATAGAGCGAGCAACTAACTTATTGGAAATAATACATACTGATGTATGCGATCCGATGAGTGTTGAGGCTCGCGGCAAGTATCATTATTTTCTGACCTTCACAGATGATTTGAGCAGATATGGGTATATCTACTTGATGAAACACAAGTCTGAAACATTTGAAAAGTTCAAAGAATTTCAGAGTGAAGTGGAGAATCATCGTAACAAGAAAATAAAAGTTTCTACGATATGATCGCAGCGGTAAAATATTTGAGTTACGAGTTTGGCCTTCAGTTAAAACAATGTGAAATAGTTTCACTACTCACTCCACCTGGAACACCACAGTGTAATGGTGTGTCCGAACATCGTAACCGTACTTTATTAGATATGGTGCAATCTATGATGTCTCTTGCTGATTTATCACTATCGTTTTGGGGTTATGCATTAGAGACAGCTGCATTCACGTTAAATAGGGCACCATCTAAATCCGTTGAGACGACACTATATGAACTATGGTTTAGCAAGAAACCAAAGTTGTCGTTTCTTAAAGTTTGGGGTTGTGATGCTTATGTGAAAAAGTTTCATCCTGATAAGCTCAAACCCAAATCGGAGAAATGTGTCTTCATAGGATACCCAAAGGAGACTGTTGGGTACACCTTCTATCACAGATACGAAGGCAAGACATTCGTTGCTAAGAATGGATCCTTTCTAGAGAAGGAGTTTCTCTCGAAAGAAGTGACTGGGAGGAAAGTAGAACTTGATGAGGTAACTGTACCTCCTCCCTTATTAGAAAGTAGTACATCACAGAAACCGGTTTCTGTGACACCTACACCAATTAGTGAGGAAGCTAATGATGATGATCATGAAACTTCAGATCAAGTTACTACCGAATCTCATAGGTAAACCAGAGTGAGATCCACACCAGAGTGGTATGGTAATCCTGTTTTGGAAGTCATGTTACTAGACCATGACGAACTTGCGAACTATGAGGAAGCGACGATGAGCCCAGATTCCGCAAAATGGTTTGAGGCCATGAAATCTGAGATATGATCCATGTATGAGAACAAAGTATGGACTTTGATGGATTTTCCCGATGATCGGCAAGCCATAGAAAATAAATGGATCTTTAAGAGGAAGACGGACGCTGATAGTAGTGTTACTATCTAAAAAACTAGAATTGTCGCAAAAGGTTTTCGACAAGTTCAAGGTGTTGACTACGATGAGAGTTTCTCACTCGTATCTATGCTTGAGTCTGTCCGAATCATGTTAGCACTTGCCGCATTTTATGAAATCTGGCAAATGGATAAACAAAACTGCATTCCTTAATGGATTTATTAAAGAAGAGTTGTATGTGATGCAACAAGAAGGTTTTGTCAATCCTAAAGGTGCTAACAAAATATGCAAGCTCCAGCGATCCATTTATGGACTGGTGCAAGCATCTTAGAGTTGGAATATACGCTTTGATAACTTGATCAAAGCATATAGTTTTATACAGACTTGCGGTGAAGCCTGTATTTACTAGAAAGTGAGTGGGAGCACTATAGCATTTCTGATAAGTATATGTGAATGACATATTGTTGATCAGAGATAATGTAGAATTATTTTGCAAAGCATAAAGGAGTGTTTGAAAGGAGTTTTTCAAAGAAAGACCTCGGTGAAGTTGCTTACATATTGAGCATCAAGATCTCTAGAGATAGATCAAGACGCGTGATAAGCTTTTTCAATAAGTACAAACCTTGACAAGATTTTGAAGTAGTTCAAAATGGAGCAGTCAAAGAAAGAGTTCTTGCCTGTGTTACAAGGTGTGAAGTTGAGTAAGACTCAAAGCCCGACCACGGCAGAAGATAGAAAGAGAATGAAAGTCATTCCCTATGCCTCAGTCATAGGTTCTATAAAGTATGCCATGCTGTGTACCAGATCTATTGTATACCATACACTGTGTTAAGAGAGGGAGTACAATAGTGATCTAGGAGTAGATCAATGGACAGCGGTCAAAATTATCCTTACTGGAATAAGGATATGTTTCTCGATTACGGAGGTGACAAAAGGTTTGTCGTAAAGGGTTACGTCAATACAAGTTTTGACACCAATCTGGATGACTCTAAGTCTCGATCCAGATACATATTGAAAAGTGGGAGCAATTAGCTAGAGTAGCTCCTTGCAGAGCATTGTTGACATAGAAATTCGCAAAATACTTACAGATCTGAATATGACAGACCCGTTGACTAAAATTATCTCACAAGCAAAACATGATCACACCTTAGTACTCTTTGGGTGTTAATCACATAGTGATGTGAACTAGATTACTGACTCTAGTAAACCCTTTGGGTGTTGATCACATATCGATGTGAACTATGGGTGTTAATCACACGGTGATGTGAACTATTGCTGTTAAATCACATGGCGATGTGAACTAGATTATTGACTCTAGTGCAAGTGGGAGACTGAAGGAAATATGCCCTAGAGGCAATAATAAAGTTATTATTTATTTCCTTATATCATGATAAATGTTTATTATTCATGCTAGAATTGTATTAACCGGAAACATAATACATGTGTGAATACATAGACAAACAGAGTGTCACTAGTATGCCTCTACTTGACTAGCTCGTTGATCAAAGATGGTTAAGTTTCCTAGCCATAGACATGAGTTGTCATTTGATTAACGGGATCACATCATTAGGAGAATGATGTGATTGACATGACCCATTCCGTTAGCTTAGCACCCGATCATTTAGTATGTTGCTATTGCTTTCTTCATGACTTATACATGTTCCTATGACTATGAGATTATGCAACTCCCGTGTGCCGGAGGAACACTTTGTGTGCTACCAAACGTCACAACGTAACTGGGTGATTGTAAAGGTACTCTACAAGTGTCTCCAAAGGTACATGTTGGGTTGGCGTATTTCGAGATTGGGATTTGTCACTCCGATCATCGGAGAGGTATCTCTGGGCCCTCTCGGTAATGCACATCACTTAAGCCTTGCAAGCATTGCAACTAATGAGTTAGTTGCGGGATGATGTATTACGGAACGAGTAAAGAGACTTGTCGGTAACGAGATTGAACTAGGTATTGGATACCGACGATCGAATCTCGGGCAAGTAACATACCGATGACAAAGGGAACAACGTATGTTGTTATGCGGTCTGACCGATAAAGATCTTCGTAGAATATGTAGGAGCCAATATGAGCATCCAGGTTCCGCTATTGGTTATTGACCGGAGACATGTCTCGGTCATGTCTACATTGTTCTCGAACCCGTAGGGTCCGCACGCTTAAGGTTTCTATGACAGTTATATTATGAGTTTATGAGTTTTGATGTACCGAAGGAGTTCGGAGTCCCAGATGAGATCAGGGACATGACGAGGTGTCTCGAAATGGTCGAGACGTAAAGATCGATATATTGGACGACTATATTCGGACATCGGAGAGGTTCCGAGTGATTCAGGTATTTCCGGAGGTACCGGGGAGTTACGGGAATACGAGGAAGAAGAAATTGGCCTTAATGGGCCTTAGTGGGAAGGACCAGGACGTGGCGTGCACCCCTCCCAAGCCCAGTCCGAATTGTACAAGGGATTTGGGGCGCGGCCCCTCTCTCCCTTCCTTCCCTTCTTCCCCCCTTTCCCCCCTTCTCCTAGTTGGACTAGGAAAGGTGGAAACCTACTCCAACTAGGAGTAGGAATCCGACTCCTCCTTGGTGCGCCCACAAGGGCCGGACGGCCTCCCCCTTGCTCCTTTATATACGGGGGCAGGGGGCACCCCATAGACACAAGTTGATCCACGTGATCATATTCTTAGCCGTGTGCGGTGCCCCCTTCCACCATAATCCTCGATAATATTGTAGCGGTGCTTAGGCGAAGCCCTCCGACGGTAGAACAACAAGATCATCACCACGCCGTCGTGCTGACGAAACTCTTCCCTGAAACTTTGCTGGATCGGAGGCCGGGGATCGTCATCGAGCTGAATGTGTGCTAAAACTCGGAGGTGCCGTAGTTTCGGTGCTTGATCGGTCGGGCCGTGAGGATGTACGACTACATCAACCGCGTTGTGCTAACGCTTCCGCTGTCGATCTACAAGGGTACGTAGATCACACTCTCCCCTCTCGTTGCTATGCATCACCATGATCTTGCGTGTGCGTAGGAATTTTTTTTGAAATTACTACGTTCCCGGAAGGCAGTGCACATGGAAGCTACCTTGTCGGGGGCCTCGGCCTTGGCCTTCTTGCCGGTACTAGGTGTGCCCGAACCTTCTACAGTCATCACTAAATTGTCTCTTGGCTTCTTACTATGCTTCTTGCTCTTCCTCTTACTGGTTGATTCATCTTCATCCTCTGAATCAACATTAATGCAATCCTCCTCTCCAGGCTACTTTCTTCCTTCTTCCATCTGAGCACATTTGTCCACCAGCGTATATAGTTCTTTCACAGTCTTAGGCAAATGCACGTTCATTTTGGAACGAATGCGGCGGTTGCGCACATTGGACTGGAAAGCTGCTATAACGGCTGCGGGATGGATATTTGGAATATTTCTATAAACTTTACTGAATCTCTGCAAATACTCATGGAGGGTTTCTCCTTCTTTCTGCTGGAGAAGCTGCAGGTCGCTGGGCCTGCCATGCTCTTGGTGGGCACCGATGAAGGCACCGATGAACTCGTGGCATATGTCTGCCCATGAAGAAATGGAGTTCTCCGGCAGGTGCATCAGCCAAGACCTCACATTGGACTTGAGGGACAAAGGGAAGTAGTTGGCGAACACCTTCTCATCTCTCCCCCCGGCAGCCTGAGCAGCGATGGCCTAGATGCTCAGGAACTCTATTGGGTTCAGCCTCCCGTCGTACTTCTCAGGTATCTCTGGCTTGAACATGTGAACGGATGGCCAACGGACTTGCCCCAACTCTCGTGTAAAGGCAGGGCAGCCAACCTCGAAGGGTAGGCAACCGCCAACATCGAGCGTAGGTTCGTCGACGTTGAGGCCGTTGCACCCATCGGTCCGGCGAGGATCGTTGCAGCGCCGTTCGTCGATGATGTGCGCGTCTCCCCGTTGCCTATCTTCCAGGGTTCGACTTTGGCCTGGACGTGCTCGAGGGTCAGAAGAGGCCATCAAGACGTCGTTGGGATTTTGATTCTGCCGCGCCCTCGCTGACTGTCATGGTCGGGACTGAACCGTGGGGACGGCCCCCTTCGTACAGCTAGCGGCGTAGGCGGTGGCTGTTGCTTGGGGAGGTTGCAGTGGGAAACCTCATCGCAAGCCCCCAACTTCGGCGAAACCGAGCATGCTTTGGATGGTAGCACACCACTCATCCATCTACTCGGCTGCTGGCGGGAAGCTCAGTAATAGCTGAGCTCACATCATGGCCTCCATGTCCGTCCTTGGCATGGATGTCGATGACGTCGATCACACCATCACCTGGCTCCGGATGGTGTCAGTGGTGGAGGCGGCGTTGCGGCCATGCTGCGGTGGGGCGACCACCGAGGCATCGGGGTTGCGCGGCGGTGGTGCTCGCAGATCGGCGGCTTCGTCGAGCGCAGCGGCCTGGCTGGCTCATCCTGGAGAAGGCGCATGTGCCGCCACCGCTCCCGTTATGGGGGAAACCGGAGGGCGATGGATCGCTCCGGACCAAGCGCCGTTGCTGTGGCTGTGCTTGTCGGCGAGAGGAGGGGGCGCAGACGGACTGACCCTCTCGCCGTCAACTTGTAGAGCTTGACCGTCGAGACACTGCTGATGATGTTCTCCTCCGGCAGCTCTTGCGCCCGTGTCGGCCGCCGGGGAGGTGGTAATGGTGCCACCTGCTCCAACCACGCCCCCAGCGGTGTCCACGTCCTCGCGTGCCCCCGTGTCCCCTGCGGCGTTAGAGGCCGCGGGCCGCGGAGCCTTTGAGGTGGATGGGGGGGGCGAGGTGCCAGATTTCTTCTGGGGCGCCATGGTCGATGGCGCCATTGAGGATGAAAATGTCAATAAAGATGACGCATGGCGTATACTTTCAGGTTCATGCAAGAGCTCCCCCTACCTGGCATGCCAAAGATGTCCCAGGATTTCCGCGACCCCCTATGGGACCGGGTGGCCCCTTGTTGGTTCGGCAGGGGGACGACGTGTTGCACAAAGAGTAGACCAGCGCACGGCACCGCGATAGAGAGCACACAAGCGATTTACCCAAGTTCGGGCCTCCGCGAGGCGTAATACCCTACTCATGCTTTAGTGGTTTGATGGAAGAATGAATGTGGTGGTGCGTAGTACACTTGCTCGGGAAGGTTTGCCTCGGGGGCGCAGCGACTACATGTGAATGGTGGCTTGGGGTTGTCAACTTTCCAATCTTCTAACACCTCCTACGAGTGCCATGGGCCTCCTCTTATAGATTAAGGGGTCACCACAGTGGCAAAGTGGTCATTATCCACTGATATGATAGCAAATAGTGCTATCATACCTAACTCTGCGGGCTGACAGGGTGCATCAAATGCACCGCTTAGTGTCACATCACTGGGCGCCCAGGAAGGCCTGCCGGGCTATCTTGCCAGCTTCACACATGTTCTGTTGACACGTCGCAAGACGGGTGTCATCTGTAGGCTTCTCTGTAGGAAATGGCTGCCACTTAATCATCTTGCGGCTTGACACCGCACTAATTGACGACGTGCGTCGTGCTTGAGTGCTTGATTGGGTGGTTCTGCCCTCACGAGCCCTGGCAGGCTCTGTCGGGGAACCTCAGTTGCTTGCTTCTGGTGGTGGCCTCGCCCCTTGCCGGGCTCGCCTGCCCGGCAAGGGAAGCCCTTCTCTTGCCGATATCCTGCTCCTTATGCTCAATCTTGGTCCTTTTGAGCTGCATATTGGTTCTTCAAATCTCTTGGTTCTTCAATCTCTGACTTAAGCTAGTGCTTCAATCTTGATCTTGTGCCTGTGCACAGTAGGTTAACAGACCCAGGGTTTTTTGCACCGACAAAAACCTAGGATGGGAGGTCCATAGGCCGGTCGTTACATGACGACCATTAGAAAATACAACTGACATGTCGTGGGCTGCGCATGTTAAAAAAGAAAGCCTAGACAGGGCAGCCCACAACCCAGCTGATACTTGCTGGCCCACTGATAATAGATGATACCCGCCAGCTCCCCGGCTTCGTTGTAAAAATATCTCCTTTAGTAACTACTTTGAAGCACCTCAAAAAAAATAACTCTGTTGACAAACCCGTGGGCCCCAATGTCAGTATAGCATTAGGAGGAAGTATTTTTTTCAATGAGTCACTTGCTTGCGTATGCCATGGACCTGGTGGGTCCCGCCTGTCCGCCTGTCCACGTACAGTCCTCTCCAGATTCCTCTCATTTGTTCAGCATGTTCACAACAGCAGACAGTGGCGCCGTGGCGAGAGCACAAAGGCGGAGGATGACATCCAGGCCCCGGATGAGAACGAACCGGAGCCGGGGAAGGCATGCTACAGTAATGGTAGATGTTGTGGCTAATTTCTAGTGAAACTATTGAACTAGCCTAGTGGCCAAGTGACACTACTTGACCGCTGTTCCGCCCGGGTTCGATTCCACCTAATATAGTGAAAATATCACCAAATGTTTTGCCTTTGCCATTATTGACATGTGGATCCCCATTGTCATCTAGGCACACCACGTCCAGCACTTTCCAAAACTTCGTCCCTCGTTTTCTCTGTTTTTCGCACACTCGACATTGTGTGGGCATTTTGAAAATATCATATCTTTTTGACTGTGCATCATATGAAGATGTGCTATGCATGAATGTTGATCAGAATGATGTTAACTGGCTGGTACTTCCATTTTCGACCTTGAATAAACCTTCCAACATGATGTTATCCCTGTTTGAAAAGGGCATGTTAATTTCAATGCTCTGCCTCTGAAACTTGCAGTTTCTTCTCTGAGAATCACATTGTCTGCACTTTTATATGAAACTACATTTTTAAGTGCTAAAAATAGATTTCTAGAATTCATAAAATACTTCATGTGCTCAATACGGCAAATCTGAAATTGAAAAGACATTCATATCTGAAAGTACTCTGAAAATACACAACACAAAACACAATTCACAACCTGCAAATACTAACAACCCTAAGCTTCTGACAATTCACAGCCTGCCCAACTATTGGGTTGGGGGCGGGGGGGGGGGGGGGGAGTCCCCTCCTATTCCTCGGCGGCAGACAGCCGCCCCGTGAGACGAGGTGAACGACTGTCGGTGTACTAGAGTAGGGGTACCCTAGTATCCCGAACTTGTGCACGGGCAGTCGCAGCACCTTTCCATTCTTGCCCTTGGCCCCCGTTGCCCTATGTCGGTAACCCCTTGCATATAAAAGGAGGCCAGTGTGCAACGGGGGAGGGAGGACGGCCATTCCAGACACACACGCTCGGCCTCGCTAGCAGCTGGAGAGTACTGTAGCACTCCGCGCTCCCGAGCTAGAAATCAATACCAAACCACAAAGCAGGAGTAGGGTTTTACGCATCCGTGCGGCCCGAACCTGGGTAAATCGCTCGCGTGCTCCGCCTCGATTTGCCCTTTGCACGACCAACCGCCCGCGTGTTTCGCCTCGATCTGCTCTTTGCGCAACCTCCGCCCCCGCCGAACCAAAAGGGACCCGGTCCGCCGGTCCCATAGGTGTCCGTGGATCAGAAACCCCGGCATCTTTGGCGCGCCAGGTAGGGGGCGTCGAAGTTGTATGAACCAGATCCGGCGTTCTCGCGGGCTAGATCTTCATCGTCTTCAGATCCGGCGTTCTCGCGAGCTAGATCTTCATCACCTTCATCAACATGCCACCGAAGAAGAAGGTTTCGGGGGCAGCAGCTCCGTCCGCGCCGAGCCCGCCACCCCCAGAGCAAGCGGTTGGTGGGGCAAGCGCCGGCGGAAGGACGGGCATCGACGAGGGAGCTCGTGGTGCTGCCATGTCCAAGGACAAGGCTGCGCTGCCCATCGGCGGCGTAGCCAGCTCCCACAACGACCGGGCGCACTCCAAGACCTCGGCGTCCGTGCATGCACCGCGCCCGTCTCAGGAGGTGCGGGACCGGCAGCGTCATGGTACTCACGGTGCCATGCGCTCGCTAGACCAAGATCGAGCTGGTGGATCTCGGAGCGCTCAAGACCACCATGCACGTCAACAAGCCGGCGCGAGCGACACATGGTCTCCTGGACGGGATTCTGCTCCTTCTAACGTGGTTAGAAGTCCAAGCATATCCCGCTCCTCGCTCCGTTCGCTACCGCCGCCCGTCACCGCAGCCGAAGCTTTGGTGCGAGCTCAGCTGCTCCTCGACTAACCCAGCGCCGGACAAGATCGACGACTGGAGGGCCACTATCCAGAGTCTCATCGGCTTCGCCAACGGTGACACTCTGCGGCAGCCGAGCACGTCTCGGCCGCTGCGAGCCAGCCAGGCGCGAGCCAGAGACGACAAGACTGGTGGGGGTGCAACCACTGTGCACTCTCCACCCCGAAGGCCAAGATCGCCGACTCGCCGGATCCGCCTCGACAGCGACTCCACCGCGTCGTCAGATCCGCGAGTTCGTCGCGATCAGTGCCAAGTTCTTCAAGAACGACAACAAGAAGACGCTCGTACTCGCATCGACCGCCGGAGAGAAGCGCGGCGTCAATCTGACCAGCGCGCTGGGCCCTCTGTTGACATGCATGCGCCAGGGGAACCAGGCGACTTGCCGTACGCGGTAGGTTGCCCTGCGTTCACTCGTGAGCTGCGGCAAGTCCAATGGCCCAGTACGAAGAATTTCAAGCCAGACGTGCCAGAGAAGTATGACGGCAAGTTGCATCCGTCGGAGTTCCTCAGCATCTACACCATCGCGGTGCAGGCTGCTGGGGGACGGGACGACAAGATCCTTGCCAACTACTTCCCGCTGGTGCTTAAGCCCAACGTCAGGTCCTGGCTCATGCACTTGCCGGACGACTCCGTATCCTCCTGGGCAGACCTGTGCCATCAGTTTGTTGGCGCCTTCACAGGCGGCCACAAACCTCATGGCCAAGAGAGTGATCTTCATCTGCTCGTCCAGAAGGAAGGAGATCCCCTGCGCCAGTACATCCAGAGGTTCAGCCGTGTACACCACAACATCCCAAATATCCACCCTGCCGCGGTAATCAGCACGTTCCATCAAAACGTGCGTAACCGCAGGATGCGGGAGGAGATGGCGATGTGCAAGATTCGGGACGTCAGCGAGCTATATGCCCTGGCTGACAAGTGTGCACGCGCTGAGGAAGGGAGGAAATTCCCCGGAGAAAGCACTGGAGCAGAAGGATGTGACAGTGAGGATGCTGCCCCGGCAAAGAAAAGCCGGCGGCACAACAGGAAGAAGAGAGGCAAAGAGGTGCTGGTCGTTGAGCAGTCCGGCGATGAAGGTGGCGCCAAGAAGGCTACAGTTGGTAGCTCCGGCAAGGAAGTTGCCGCGTGCACCAACTGTCAGGCTGTGGCGGTGGCCGACAAGCGGGACGGCTCCGACAAGCAATATTGCAAGATTCACCGCACCAAGGGCCACGACCTCCAAAGCTGCAAGAAGGTCGAGCAGCTTGTCCAGCAGCAGAAGGCTGAGTACGAGCGGCGCGACAAGGAGAGGGCCCAAGGGGGTGCTGGAGAATCCGGCAAGAAGCGCGCCGGACGGGAAGAACGCCGCGGCAAGATCAAGCAGCGGCAAGGAGACAGACCTCCCCGCGGCCGCGACAACAATGAAGACGACGATGACGACGAAGACATGGATGACGTTGAGACCAGTGAGCAGGAGTTTCAGAAAGCTACAGAGGTCTTGTGCGTTGACGGTGGTGCTTCCCTGCATACCTCGCACCGCCAACTCAAACAGTCGGTGCGGGAAGTCAATGCAGCGGAACCACCCATCGAATCGCGCAAGCTTCTGAAGTGGTCCAGCACGCCTATCATCTTTGACATTGAGGACCACCCTGATCGCACAACTACGGTCGGGTGTCTGCCGATGTTGGTTTCACCAACTATCCGCAACCTCAAAGTCACCAAGATGCTAGTTGACGGCGGGGCCGGCTTAAACCTGATCTCCTCCGCTGTACTCCGAAAACTCCTGATCCCTGACAGCGAGCTCGGAGAGACCGGCACGTTCCAAGGAATCAATCCGGGAAGGAGCAAGCCAAAGGGGAAGGTCACGCTGCCGGTAACATTCGGCAGCGAGCTGAACTTCAGGACTGAGAGGGTCACATTCGACGTTGCCGATATTCCATTGCCTTACAATGGGATACTTGGCCGTCCAGCACTCGCCAAGTTCATGGCGGCCTCTCACTATGCATATAACGTGCTGAAGATGCCAGGCCCGATAAGCGTCATTTATGTCCCTGGCGACAAGAAGGATGCTCTTATCTGTGCCAACAAGATCTACCGGGAAGCAGCAGCCACGGCAGACCTTGGGATCAAGAAGCTCATTGTCAGGGGTGACTCACAGCTTGTCGTCCGCCAAGTAAACAAGAATTATCAGAGTCCGTTGATGGAAGCTTACGTCGACGAAGTGAGAAAGCTAGAAGAGCATTTTGACGGCCTGCAGATGGAACATGTTCCAAGAGCTTAGAACGCCATTGCCGATGGCCTGTCAAAATGCGCTGCACTTAAGTTACCTGTGGAACCAGGGATCTTTGTGCTCAAGCTGACTCAGCCGTCCGTAACGCCGTCAACTGGACAAAGCAAGAAGAGGAGGTTGATTCCTGGTGACTATTTGCCGGCAGAGCTTCCCGAAGCCGCCGCCAAGAAGGTCCCCAAGATCAACGCCAAGAGCGCTGAGGAGCAAGACGCTCCGGCAAACCCTAGGGTTTGTTCCGTTGAAGCAGAAGCTCCCGGCAAGCTTGTCGGGGAACGTCAAGCTCCGGCAGAGACACAACCTCTCGCCGTAGAAGCGGATGTTCCCGCGGCAGCTGAGTCCAACACCAAGAGTGCTGAGGAGCGAGATGCTCCGGCAAGCCCCAGGGTTTGTTCCATTGAAGCAGAAGCTCCCGGCAAGTTTTGCTCCGGCAAGCTTGCCGTGGAACGTCAAGCTCCGGCAGAGATCCAGGTTCTCGCCGTAGAAGTGGACGTTCCCGCAGCCGCAGTTTCGCCTTTAGTCCTTGTTGTCGAGCCACGAGCTCCAGCATGGGCGCAGCAGATTGTCCATTTCCTTCAGACAGGAGAACTTCCCGAAGAGCAAGAGGAAGCGGAAAGAGTAGCCCGGCAGTCAAGTATGTACCAGTTCGTCGACAAGACGCTGTACAGAAAAAGACTCAACGGTGTGAAATTGAAGTGTATTCCCCGGGAAGACGGACAAGAGCTGTTGGCAGAGATACACGGAGGCATATGTGGTCACCACATTGGCGCAAGAGCACTTAGCGGCAAAGCGTTCCGGCAAGGTTTCTTCTGGCCAACAGCCCTCCAGGATGCAACTGCACAAGTAACCAAGTGTGAAGCGTGCCAGTTCCATTCCAAGCAGATACACCAGCCGGCTCAAGCTCTCCAGACGATCCCTTTATCCTGGCCATTTTCGGTCTGGGGGCTCGACATCCTCGGTCCCTTTCCCCGAGCTGTCGGGGGCTTTGAGTACTTGTACGTTGCAATCGATAAGTTCACAAAGTGGCTGGAAGTGGAACCAGTGAGGAAGGTGACCGCACAGTCAGCCGTCAAGTTCTTCAGGTCGATTGTCTGCCGCTTCGGGATCCCTAACAGGATAATCACCGACAACGGTACACAATTCACGAGCCGCACCTTCATGCAGTACGTCCAAGATCTTAGCGCCAAGGTCTGCTTCGCTTCTATTGCTCACCCGAGAAGCAACGGTCAAGCGGAGAGGGCAAATGCTGAAGTGCTGCGCGGGCTCAAGACCAGAACTTTCACAGGCTGCACAAGTGCGGAAGAAACTGGATCGAGGAGCTACCGGTGGTTCTTTGGTCGATCAGAACGACGCCAAATCGAGCCACTGGACAGACACCCTTTGCTCTAGTCTATGGAGCGGAGGCAGTTATCCCCACGGAACTCGTATACGGGTCACCTCGAGTGCTCGCTTACGATGAGCTTGAGCAAGAGCGGCTGCGGCAAGATGACGCGCTGCTCCTTGAGGAAGATCGTCTTCAGGCTGCTGTGCGAGCTGCTCGCTACCAGCAAGCTTTGTGCCGCTATCATAGCCGCAAAGTTAACGCCAGAAGTCTCGAGGAAGGCGACCTTGTTCTTTGGCACGTTCAGTCGGCCAAGAATTCCAACAAGTTGACGCCGAAGTGGGAAGGCCCTTACCGGGTGAAACGAGTCACTAGGCCTGGCGCTGTCCGCCTTGAGACCGAAGATGGCATCCCAGTGAGCAACTCCTGGAACATCGAGCATCTTCGTAAGTTTTACCCGTAAGGCGCGGTTGTCGGGCCCTGCCCGGCAACCACCCTTCTGTACAAGTCTTGCCGCTGTTGCATGTAATCCTTTGTACAGAGCCAGGCGCAGACCCTTAGCACCAGTAAATGAAGCGCTGCCACCCCGGGGTTATAGCATGCATGCTAGGTCGAGTCTCGTCCTTGGTTAGGGTTGATAGTGCCTAACAGCGGCTAACCCCTAGCTTAGAGGTCGAGTGTCCGTCCCTTTGCTTTCCTTTCGTTCGGAGGGCTCGCACATCCTGGCCAGACCGCTTGAGGACGAAAAGGAAAAGAAGGGCACGCCAGCACCTGGGCCCCGGCAAGCCAGTATCGCTGGGGGCTGCGAGTGCCAAGATCCATCCCCGGCAAGCCAGAGTTGCCGGGGGCTGCGATATCAGATAAGTCTTTCATCCCTCATCATGCACCCTCTTATGGACTGGGGAATGCGAAACTGCGTTTCTTCCCGAAAACTGCCGTGCTCCCTCAACTCTAGGCCCTGGAGCGCGTTCCTAGGGCCAAGTTTGGTCGTAGTCGCGGCAGCAAAGGGATGAAACGAAGAGGCCGCACCCACCTCGTTCCCGCCTCCGTCAAAGGCGTGAGAAACGTCGAGCGACGTGGGAAGGCGGCAGGGCCTGTTGCCGGGGGATGAAATGACTATCCGAGGGATACCAAGGATTCGCTCCTTGGCGTGGGTTCAACCCGCGGGACAAATAACCCGGCAAGCATCCCCTTTTCATTAAAAAAAATCCCACTCAGGTACAGTCCATAGAGGATGAAAAACATGAAAGAGAGGATTACAAGTTTTAGATGCAGCTAAGGCCCGAGGGCTTACAAATTAAAAAGATAAGGTGCCCGTAATCCCTTTCCTGTCCCTCTTTTCAGGAGGTAGGTCAAGGAGGCGAAAAGGGGAAAAGGGGCGCCTAGGCGAGCTACAGGTGCCAGAAGACACCAAGAGAACATCCCGGGGGGCCGACCGAGGGCTTGACGGTGATGGCGACGCCGGAAGCGGGGCTCGAAGACGGGGCGGCAGGACGTCGGCACGCTATCGAGGGCACTACACCCTCGTACTCCGACCTGACGACCTTGCCGCCAGCCCTCTTCCCCTTCCGCAGCCTCCCTACGCCAGCCGCCCAAGGCGACGCCCCCGGGGAGTTCAAGGAGCCGGCGACACGGATGATGGGGTCGCCGGTGCCGCGCGGAGCGGCACCCGACACCTAGTCGGACCCGCCATCCCGCCGCCCGCTACCCTCATCGTCGCTGTCGCTCCCCTCCTCGTCACTCTCGCTCGAGGGGGAGCCTTCACTATCGGAGGAGCTGTCCACGCAGCACTTCGCCCGGGTGCCGAAGCACCCGAAGGCCTTGACGGAGAGGAGATCGCCCTCCATTAACTTGAAATGGAGGGTAAATCCCTCCATTAGGCTGTGGATGCGCGCGAACGTCTTCCACCCTCGGTCAAGATACATCACATTAGGGGCTGGGAATATAACGCGGACTCTCGTGCCGCTGATCCCACAGCCCCTCATGTGTAGTGTCAGTGTCTCAGGCGGGTCCGACTCCATCGCGCTCGCGAACGGAGCTGGAAGCCGGAGGCGACGACGAGGCGCCCGGCGCAGCCTGACGAAGAACTCGCAAGGGTCGTCCCCTATATGGACCGCCGCGGGGAGAGGAACCGCCGGCGGAGGCGAAGCTTGCGCGCCGCCCCGTCCGCCTCTTCCCCGAGCGCCTCGACCTCATCCTCGACCTCGTCCACGACCTCGCCCCCTCCCTCTTCCCCTTATGGCTGGCTCCGCCAGCACGGGCGCGGGAGAGGGAGAGGTGCGCTGCCTGGCGGCGACCCTTGCCGCCACCGATGAAGGGCCAGGGTTCCCTTTCTCCATGGAGGATGAGAGAAAGGGGAGCAGAAGCTGAAGAAAGGAGGAAATGGGAGAGTGCGGGTTTCTGTGCTCCCCTCCCGCTCTTTATAAAGGAGCGAGGTGGGGGCTCGGCCGCCCCGCTCAGCGAATCAAGGCATGGGAAGGGCAGGGAGTCGGGCCCGACCCGCTGCCTCTGCTCGCGACGGCCCAGTTCCCCAGTTCCACCGTCCGCGACTCCAAGCGCATGAGAGCCGCGTGGCGGGGATGCAGAACCAAGGCGACGGATAAGGCGGTCTCGAAAAGCCGCGCACCGGCCCCGTCCAGTAAATGCGCCACGCCCCCACGCCTACCTCCGTTTAAGGAGGAGGGCGTAAACCGTCCCCTTCATCATGGCCTGACGCATGCTCGTGGGGCTTAGCCCCGCACACGCCGCCCATGTCACCCACGGCGCCGCGTTTGACGCGTGTCGTTCTGGGCGTGCACGGTGGAAGCGGAGAGGTATGCGGCGTGACCTAGGCCGCGCGTGCCCGTGCACTGTTTTGGGCCTGGCCCAACAGCGCTCGGCACCGTGTCTGGCCCAGGCCCGGGGGCTCCTGTCGATGTACTAGAGTAGGGGTACCCTAGTATCCCAAACTTGTGCACGGGCAGTCGCAGCATCCCGCGGCAAGGCTTGCCGGGCGACCGCCAAAACCCTCCAAGGCTACTTTGAGGGCCATTCAAGAACAAAGTGTCCAAGCTAAGAAGACAAGACCCCGGCGAGAGGAGCTTGCCGGGAAGGCTATCAAAAGCATCTCAAAGGCCCCGGCAAGAGGAGCTTGCCAGGAAGGAAACAAGACCCCGGCAAGAGGAGCTTGCCCGGAAGGCCATCCAAGGCATACCAAGAGAACTTGCCGCGGCGCGCTACGCGCCCCGGCAAGACCCGGTGAGCGACAAGCTCCCGGGCGCGACAAGGCGACGACCGCGGCAAGGCGCTTGCCGCAGCGAACCGCCTCTCCGAGCCCGCGCCCCAGCACACCCACCCACGTGTCGCTCTCCCGAGCACACGTGGCGGGAGGCCGTGCAGCTAGGGGTGCGTGGTGGCGAGCAGGCGCTGACAAGATAGCCATCGTGGCAAACGGTGCCGTCCCTAGCGGTCCCTTTCGGTACTGTTTAGGCGACACAGACGGGCATTTAATGCCCTTGCCCCCTGCCATCAGGGTTAGGTATGATAACACTGTAGCAAGTAGCTGTGCCTACTATGATACACTGTAGCAGGTAGCTGTGCCTGCTACAGCACCTTTCCATTCTTGCCCTTGGCCCCCGTTGCCCTATGTCGGTAACCCCTTGCATATAAAAGGAGGCCCGTGTGCAACGGGGGAGGGAGGACGGCCATTCTAGACACACACGCTCGGCCTACTGTAGCACTCCGCGCTCCCGAGCTAGAAATCAATACCAAACCACAAAGCAGGAGTAGGGTTTTACGCATCCGTGCGGCCCGAACCTGGGTAAATCGCTCGCGTGCTCCGCCTCGATTTGCCCTTTGCACGACCAACCGCCCGCGTGTTTCGCCTCGATCTGCTCTTTGCGCAACCTCCGCCCCTGCCGAACCGAAAGGGACCCGGTCCGCCGGTCCCATAGGTGTCCATGGATCAGAAACCCCAGCAACGACGAAGGAGAGGATGGCGGGGAAGCGTCATCGGGCCAACTGCTTTTCTCCTCTTGTAGTTGGGTTTAGTTGACGAAGACTCCACCGGCTTGCTCTGGCACAAGAACCTCACAAACGGCACCCTGTAGATGCTCGATCCTTCAATCTCTGGTGGATGCTCCATCTTGGATCGATACTCCCACCACTGCTGCCTCACAATCGGATTGAGTGAATCTGTTCGCTCTCTTGTAGATATTTGGCCATGGATGTCGCTGTCGCCACTAATTGGTCCTTGTTGTCAAACCAAGACTGTATCTCCAACATCCTAGCTAGCTTCACAGGGTCGCCATCTGCGATCCTGATGTATTGATTGTAATCCTCCATCGATCTACTTCTTCATAGAACCTTCATTCACCGGCGGTGGTTTTTGAATGGAAGAGGAGAGGAGCGGCGCTGGTTTTGGATTAGAAAGGGAGAGGAGCGGCACTGGTTTTGGATTGGAATAGGAGAGGAGGGGCGGTGGTTTTGAAATGGAAGAGGAGAGGAGCGGCGCTGGATTTGGATTGGAGTAGGAGAGGTGCGGCTGTGGTTTAAGAGGAGAGGAGCGACGCTGGTCTTGGAAGTATTTTTTTGTTTTGTGTATTTTTGGTCAAAGTTTGACCACGTATTGTACTGGACAAGCAAAATGTGAATGTATGTCAGCAAAAATTGTATCGTTTGGTGGTCGCCCCATATATGAATGTACTTTCAAATTATATTATTTTTGCAACGTATGAAATATATTTTATTTGTGAAAATCATGGTCAAATATGACCCAGAATACAAGGGAGACTAGTTAATGTGGGGTCGCTTTCTTAATTGAAGGGTAAATTGATTTTGATTTTGATCTAGTCACAACGCGCCAACCCTATCGTCCAATCCCAAATCGCTACCGCACGCTCCTCTCCTCTACTCCATTGCAAAACCACCTCCTCTCCTCTCCATCATCTCCATTCCAAAACCATCGTCTCGCCTCTCCCTCTTCTTCATTGCAAAACCACCCCCTCTCCTCTCCTTCTTCTCCATTGCAAAACCGTCGTCTCGTTTCAACGGCGGTGGTAGGGTTTAAGGTAAGCTTCGCACTAACCTAATCTTCCATCTGATCATGCTTACAATCAGTGTGATGGCTAATGAAAATCATGCTTACAATCAGTCTCCGGGTACTACACCAAGCACCCTAAAATGGCTCTGGACCAAAAACAAAGTTGTAAGATTTTTATATTATGTTCGGTAGGCCCAAAGTGCATCATCCAATTTCTTAGACCAATTCTTTCGGGACATATTAACAGTTTTTTTCTTCTTCTAAAATTAACTTTATTTCTCTATTGCTAAGTTCAACTTGACCACTCGATTGAGGAGGGTGATGCAATTCTATGGTTAACATCATACTTAGCAAGCATTTTTCGGAAAACACCATGAATAAAGTGTGAACCACCATTGGTCATTAAATATCTAGGGACTCCAAACCTTGGGAAAATAACTTCTTTAAGCATTTTAATGGAAGTGTTGAGATTGGCACTACTAGTTGGAATAGCTTCTACCCACTTAATAACATAGTTAACAACAACCAAAATATGTGTATACCCATTAGATGAAGGAAAATGCCCCATATAATCAAAACCCCAAACATCAAATGGTTCAACAGCAAGTGAATAATTCATAGGCATTTATTGATGCTTACCGATATTACCAATTCTTTGGCATTCATCACAAGATAAAACAAACTTACGGGCATCCTTGAAGATAGCAGGCCAATAAAAAACCAAATTGCAATACCTTATGAGCAGATCTATCTCCCGCATGATGCCCTCCACCAGGTTCAGAGTGATGTTTTGATACGTCTCCGTCATACCTACTTTTCCAAACTCTTTTGCCCTTGTTTTGGACTCTAATTTGCATGGTTTAAATGGAACTAAGCCGGACTGATGCTGTTTTCAGCAGAATCGCCTTGGTGTTATTTTGTGCAGAAATAAAAGTTCACAGAATGACCTAAAAGTTTACAGAGAATATTTTTGGAATATATAAAAAATATTGGCGAAAGAATCAACCAGAGGGGGTCCATGCATTGGCCACAAGCCAGGGGGCGCCCCACCCCCCCTAGGGCGAGCCCTGGCATCTTGTGGGCCCCCCTAGACCTCCTCCGACCCTAACTCCAACTCTATATATTCACATACAGACAGAACAAAATCAGAGAGAGGGATTCATCGTGTTTTATGATATGGAGCCGTTGCCGTGTCCTGTTCTTCATTGGGAGGGTTGATTTGGAGTCCGTTCGGGGCTCCGGAGATGGGGATTCGTCGTCGTCATCACCAACCTTCCTCCATCACCAATTTCATGATGCTCACCGCCGTGCGTGAGTAATTCCATCGTAGGCTTGCTAGACGTGATGGGTTGGATGGGATTTATCATGTAATCGAGTTATTTTTGTTAGGGTTTGATCCCTAGTATCCACTATGTTCTAAGATTGATGTTGCTATTACTTTGCTATGCTTAATGCTTGTCACTAGGGCCCGAGTGCCATGATTTCAGATCTGAACCTGTTATGTTTTCATGAATATAATTTTTTTCTTGATCCGATCTTGCAAGTTGTAGACACCTACTATGGGTTATGATCCACATACCCCAAGGTGACAATAATTGGGATTCTTTCCTTTGATTACCGTAGTTTGAGGAGTTCATGTATTCACTAAGTGCTAACGCTTTGTTTCGGTTCTCTATTAAAAGGAGGCCTTAATATCCCTTAGTTTTCACTAGGACCCCGCTGCCACGGGAGGGTAGGACAAAAGATGTCATGCAAGTTCTTTTCCATAAGCATGTATGACTATGTTCAGAATACATGCCTACATTATATTGTCGAATTGGAGCTAGTTCTGTGTCACCCTAGGTTATAACTGTTGCATGATGAATGCCATCTGACATAATTATCCATCACTGATCGATTGCCTACGAGCTTTTCACATATTAATCTTTGCTAAGTTACTTTCGTTTTGCCAGTGTTACGATTGCTATAAAACTGCTATTGTTACTTCTGCTACCGTTACCATTACTTCCATACTACTTTGCTATAGATATTAAGTCTTTCATGTGTGGTTGAATTGACAACTCAGCTACTAATACTTGAGAATATTCTTTGGCTCCCCTTGTGTGGAATCAATAAATTTGGGTTGAATACTCTACCCTCCAAAACTGTTGCGATCCCCTATACTTGTGGGTTATCACATTTCCGTAGGATTTGCCCTTGTTCATGCTCAGGTACACAACGTCTAATTATACCATCTACTCCTTTATAAAGATGTGGGTCATCCCAAAAGTAATGTCCTAAATCATAGAAGATTTTTTGCTTTTGTTGGTACGTGAAGCTAGGTGGTATATATTTAGCAACAATATAGTTAGCATAGTCATCATAACAAGGAGTGTTATGAGAAAAATTTATTGTAGCAAATTGCTCATCAGAAAAGTTATCATTAATAGGTTGTGGGTCATCAAGAATATTCTCTAACCAAGATAAGTTATCAGCTACAGGGTTCTCAGCTCCTTTCCTATCAGTAATATGTAAATCGAATTCTTGTAGAAGGAGAACCCACCTAATGAGTCTAGGTTGAGGATCTTTCTTTTTGATAAGATATTTAATAGTAGCATGATCAGTGTGAACAATAACTTTAGAATCAACAATGTAAGATTTGAAGTTATCACAAGCAAACACAACTGCTAAAATTCTTTTTTAGTAGTAGCATAATTTCTTTGGGCATTGTCTAGAGTTTTACTAGCATAATGAATAACATTTAATTTCTTATCAACTCTTTGTCCTAAAACAGCACCAACAACGTAACCACTAGCATCACACATAATTTCAAAAGGCAAATTCCAATCAGGTGGTTGAACAATAGGTGTATACATTAAGGATTTCTTAAGTGATTCAAAGGCTTCTACACCATCATCATAAAAACAAATGGAACATCCTTTTGTAAGATATTTGTAACAGGCCTAGAAATTTTAGAGAAGTCTTTAATAAATCTCCTATAGAAACCAGCATGACCGAGAAAACTACGATTACCTTTAATATCTCTGGGACATGGCATTTTCTCAATTGCATCAACTTTAGCTTTATCCACCTCAATACCTCGTTCATAAAATTTATGCCCCAAGACAATACCTTCATTAACCATAAAGTGACACTTCTCCCAATTCAAGACAAGATTGGTTTGCTCATATCTCTGCAAAACTTGATCAAGGTTGCTTAAGAAATCATCGAAAGAAGATCCATATATAGAAAAATCATCCATGAAAACCTGGACAATCTTTTCACAAAACCGGAGAATATAGCAGTCATACATGTTTGAAAGGTAGCAGGTGCATTACATAAAACAAAAAGGTATACGTCTATAAGCATAAGTTCCAAAAGGACAAGTAAAGGTGGTTTTCTCTTGAACAAGTTGCGAAATAGTATTTGAGAAAAACTAGAGTATCCATCGAGAAAACATAAGTGTGTGTGCTTATATAGTCTTTCTAACATTTGATAAATAAAAGGCAAGGGTAATGATCTTTTCTAGTTTCTATATTTAATTGTCTAAAATTAATTGCCATTCTATAGCCAGTAACAATTCTTTGTGGAATGACTTCATTCTTATCATTAGGAACAATAGTAATACCTCCCTTCTTAGGGACACAATGAACATGACTTACCCATCTACTATCAGCTATATGGGATAAATCATACCTGCCTCCAGAAGCTTCAATATTTTTAGTTCTTACCACTTATTTCATCTTAGGATTTAAATGTCATTGATGATCAACAACGGGTTTAGCATCAGGTTCCATATTAATCTTGTGCTGATAGAGAGTGGGACTAATGCCCTTAAGATCATCAAGAGTATATCCAATAGCAGCTCTGTGCTTCTTCAAAATTTTCAATTATCTTTCTTCTTCATGTTCGGAAAAGTTAGCACTAATAATAACATGATATATCTTTTTCTCATCAAGATAATAATATTTCAAAGTGTCTGGATTTTTTTAATTCAATCACATGATCACCCTTAGGTGGAGGAGGACCTCCTAGAGTTTCAATAGGCAAATCATGTTTAAGCAGAGGTCGTTGTTCAAAGAAGTCGTTATCTATTTCATTTCTTTCATGCATATGCATATCATTTTCATGGTCTAGAAAATATTGTTCTAGTGGATCAGTAGGAGGCTCCACAATAGAAGCAAGAAAAATTATTTCATCCTTACTATGCAATTCTTTCTTATGATGTTTTCTAGTAAACTTAAAAAAATTAAACCCACGAGACTCATCACCAAAACTAACACCAACGATTTGTTTCTCACAATCTATTTTAGCATTAACGGTGTTCAAGAAAGGTCTACCAAAGATAATGGGACAAAAGTCATCTTGTGGGGAACCAAGAATTAGGAAATCAGTAGGATATTTTATTTTCGCACACAAGACTTCAACATCTCTAACAATCCCAAATGGTGTGATGGTGTCTCTATTAGCAAGTTTAATAGTAACAGATGCGTCTTCTATTTCAATGGTGCTATGTCATTCATAATTTCTTGATATAAGGCAAAAGGAATAGCACTCATGCTAGCACCTACATCACATAAACCATGATAACAGTGATATCCTATTTTGACTGAGACAACAGGCATGCCAACAATAGTTCTATGTTTATTCTTTTCATCTGGTTTAGAAATTCTAGCAGCTTCATCACAGAAGTAAATAACATGCCCATCAATATTTTTTACCAGGAGATCTTTAACCATAACAACACTAGGTCCTACTTTGATTTGTTCAGCAGGTTTAGGTGCTATAATATTTCTTTTATTGACCACGGTTGAAACCTTAGCATGTTCCTTTATCCTTACAGGAAAAGGTGGGTTTTTAATATAAGTAGTAGATCAGTATTATAAATAATTGTTTCATCTTTTGCTATTACCGGTTCTTTAATTTATTCTTTGATAGGTGGGTGATATTTAAACCACTTCTTCTTAGGGAGATCAACATGAGTAGCAAATGATCCACAAAAATAAGCTACTATCTCTGAGTCAAGTCCATATTTAGTGGTAAACTTTTGAAATGCATCGGTATTCATAAAAGATTTAACACAATCAAACTCAAGATTACTACCTGACTCTTTACCTTTATCGAGTTCCCAATCTTTAGAGTTGCGTTTAATTCTCTCTAAAAGATCGCACCTGAATTCAATAGTCTTCTTCATAAAAGAACCTGTACATGAAGTATCGAGCATCAATTGATCATCACGAGAAAGCTGAGCATAAAAATTCTGAATGATAATTTATCTCGAAAGCTCATGATTGGCGCATGAATATAACATTGACTTAAGCCTCCCCCATGCTAGAGCGATATTTTCTCCTTCACGAGGCCAAAAATTATATGTAATTCAAAGCACGATGAATTAGATGCATAGGATATTTTTTTTGGTGAAATTCCAACTTCAATCGATTCCAATTCCAGGATCCAATATCATCGCATAGCCTATACCATGTAAATGCTTTTCCCTTCAAATATAAAGGAAAAACCCTTCTTCTTAGCTTCATCTCTAGGTAAACCTACAAGCTTAAATAATCCACAAATTTCACCACATATATCAAGTGCATATGAGGATGTTCGGTTCCATCTCCTGCATAAAGATTAGCTATCAGTTGTTCTATCATACCCGAAGGAATTTTATAGCCAATATTTTGAGTAGGTGCAGTAGGTTGAGTGGCAACTAATTGTGGTTCTGGTCGGGGTGAAGATACCACGAACAAACCCCTCAAACGATTGTTCTCCATAGTAACAAGTGTCAATAAATTTCAGCACGTAGTAATAATTTTTCCTTACCAATTTCCACTTACCAAGAGCGCTTCACTCCCTGGCAATGGTGCAAAAAAAGAGCCTTGATGACCCACAAGTATAGGAGATCAATCATAGTCCTTTGATAAGTAAGAGTGTCGAACCCAACGAGGAGCAGCAGGAAATGACAAGTGGTTTTCAGCAAGGTATTCTCCGCAAGCACTGAAATTATAAGTAACGAGTAGTTTGATAGCAAGATAATTTGTAACGAGCAAGTAACGGTAACAGAAAATAATATGTAGCAAGGTAGCCCAATCCTTTTGTGGAAAAGGACAGGTCAAAACGGTCTCTTATGATAAGCAAAGTGTTCTTGAGAGTACACGGGAAATTCATCTAGTCACTATCATCATGTTGGTTTGATTCGTGTTCGCTACTTTGATAATTTCATATGTGGGTGGATGTTGGGGAACATAGTAATTTCAAAAAATTTCCTACACACACGCAAGATCATGGTGATGCATAGAAACGAGAGGGGAGAGTGTTGTCTACGTACCCTCGTAGACCGGTAACGGAAGCGTTGACACAATGTAGAGGAAGTAGTCGTACGTCTTCCCGATCCGACCGATCCAAGTACCGAACGTACGGCACCTCCGAGTTCTGCACACGTTCAACTCGGTGACGTCCCTCGAGCTCCGATCTAGCAAAACGTGGAGGGAGAGTTTCGTCAGCACGACGGCGTGATGATGGTGATGATGTTCTACCGACGCAGGGCTTCGCCTAAGCACCGCTACGATACGACCGAGGTGGAATATGGTGGAAGAGGGCACCGCACACGGCTAATGAACGATCACGAAGATCAACTTGTGTGTCATGGGGTGCCCCCTCGCCCCCGTATATAAAGGAGGGAGAGGGGAGGTGCGGCCGGCCCTAGGCGTTTGCCCTCTTGCCTTGTTGGAAAAGGAAGGGGGAAGGGAGAAAGAGGAAAGGGGGGCGCCACTCCCCCTTCCTTGTCCTATTTAGACTAGGGGGGCGCGGCCTGCCCTGACCGGCCCTCCTCTTCTCCCTTATGGCCCATATAGGCCCAATAACCCCCCCCCCCCGGGGGGGGGGGTTCCGGTAACCCCCCGGTACTCCGGTAAAATCCCGATTTCACCCGGAACGTTTCTGATATCCAAATATAGGCTTCCAATATATCAATATTTATGCCTCGACCATTTCGAGACTCCTCGTTATGTCCGTGATCACATCCGGGACTCCGAACAACCTTCGGTACATCAAAACACAAAAACCCTAATTACGATCGTCACCGAACTTTAAGCGTGCGGACCCTACGGGTTCGAGAACTATGTAGACATGACCGAGACACATCTCCGGTCAATAATGAATAGCGGAACCTGGATGCTAATATTGGCTCCTACATATTCTACGAAGATCTTTATCGGTCAGACCGCATAACAACATACGTTGTTCCCTTTGTCATCGGTATGTTACTTTCCCAAGATTCGATCGTCGGTATCTTAATACCTAGTTCAATCTCGTTACTGGCAAGTCTCTTTACTCGTTCCGTAATACATCATCCCGCAACTAACTTATTAGTTTCAATTCTTGCAAGGATTGAGTGATGTGCATTACCGAGAGGGCCCAGAGATACCTCTCCAACAATCAGAGTGACAAATCCTAATCTCGAAATACGCCAACCCAACAAGTACCTTCGGAGACACCTGTAGAGCACCTTTATAATCACCTAGTTACGTTGTGACGTTTGGTAGCACACAAAGTGTTCCTCTGGTAAACGGGAGTTGCATAATGTCATAGTCATAGGAACATGTATAAGTTATGAAGAAAGCAATAGCAATAAACTAAACGATCAAGTGCTAAGCTCATAGAATGGGTCAAGTCAATCACATCATTCTCCTAATGATGTGATCCCATTAATCAAATGACAACTCATGTCTATGGCTAGGAAACATAACCATCTTTGATTAAGGAGCTAGTCAAGTAGAGGCATACTGGTGACACTCTGTTTGTCTATGTATTCACACATGTATTATGTTTCCGGTTAATACAATTCTAGCATGAATAATAAACATTTATCATGATATAAGGAAATAAATAATAACTTTATTATTGCCTCTAGGGCATAGTTCCTTCAGTCTCCCACTTGCACTAGAGTCAATAATCTAGATTACACAGTAATGATTCTAACACCCATGGAGCCTTGGTGCTGATCATGTTTTTCTCGTGGAAGAGGCTTAGTAAGCGGGTCTGCAAATTTCTATGTCTCCCACTTGGACTAAATCCCGAATGGAATTGAAGCGTCTCTTGATGTGCTTGGTTCTCTTGTGAAATCTGGATTCCTTCGCCAAGGCAATTGCACCAGTATTGTCACAAAAGATTTTCATTGGAGCCAATGCACTAGGTATGACACCTAGATCGGATATGAACTCCTTCATCCAGACTCCTTCATTTGCTGCTTCTGAAGAAGCTATGTACTCCGCTTCACATGTAGATCTTGCCACGACGCTTTGTTTAGAACTGCACCAACTGACAGCTCCATCGTTCAATATAAACACGTATCCGGTTTGTGATTTAGAATCGACCGGATCAGTGTCAAAGCTTGCATCAACGTAACCATTTACGATGAGTTCTTTGTCACCTCCATATATGAGAAACATATCCTAAGTCCTTTTCAGGTACTTCAGGATGTTCTTGACCGCTGTCTAGTGATCCACTCCAGGATTACTTTGGTACCTCCCTGCTAGACTTATAGCAAGGCACACATCAGGTCTGGTACACAACATTGCATACATGATAGAGCCTATGGCTGAAGCATAGGGAACATCTTTCATTTTCTCTCTATCTTCTATGGTGGTCGGACATTGAGTCTTACTCAACTTCACACCTTGTAACACAGGCAAGAACCCTTTCTTTGCCTGATCCATTTTGAACTTCTTCAAAACTTTGTCAAGGTATGTGCTTTGTGAAAGTCCAATTAAGCATCTTGATCTATCTCTATAGATCTTAATGCCCAATATGTAAGCAGCTTCATCGAGGTCTTTCATTGAAAAACTCTTATTCAAATATCCCTTTATGCTATCCAGAAATTCTATATCATTTCCAATCAATAATATGGCATCCACATATAATATCAGAAATGCTACAGAGCTCCCACTCACTTTCTTGTAAATACAGGCTTCTCCAAAAGTATGTACAAAACCAAATGCTTTGATCACACTATCAAAGCGTTTATTCCAACTCCGAGAGGCTTGCACCAGTCCATAAATGGATCGTTGGAGCTTGCACACTTTGTTAGCTCCCTTTGGATCGACAAAACCTTCTGGCTGCATCATATACAACTCTTCACTACTAGGAAAAGGCCTACTAATGGCGCACCTAATTTGGCCATTAATGGCGCATTAGCGGTGCGCCATTAGTGCCACGCCATTAGTATATTTTACTAATGCCGCACCACTGGTGCGCCATTAGTATCTGGTATACTAATGGCGCACCTGGGATGCGCCATTAGTATATACAACAGTGCGCCATTAGTATGCCTCCCAGGGGGCCATGTATACCCAGGTGCTTTGGCATACTAATGGCGCACAACAACAGGATGCGCCATTAGTAACTTCGGCATACTAATGGCGCACTGTTTAATGATGCGCCATTAGTATCCTTTGGCATACTAATGGCGCACTATGATGTGATGCGCCATTAGTATGAATATTAGGTTTTTTTATTTTTAATTTTCTGTTTTTTGCACAGGTTACAAAATGTATAATTGGACAAAATATAGACAGCACACATCAACAACATATTCATCGAATAAAATAGAAGATTAGTCTCTGAATACAATTCATCATTTTAGTCTCCGAATACGATTCATCATATTAGTCTCCGAATTGAAAAGACCGAACAAAGATAGAACATTATATTACAAGTCTCGAGACCGCGAGTTTGTCTTCACATTACAAGTCGATATCGATCATCTAAACTACCATCACAGAGAAGAGAGCTGCGGTCATCACGATGAGCATCATCACGATGAAACTCGTCTTCATCCGGTTCCTCCAACGCTCCCTCCCTCTCCCGCTAGATAGCGAGCGTATCTAGATTCAGCCTCGGTCCTATTGGTGTACCCTTTGTAACTGTTACCGCTGAATCGGTGAACCTGTCTCCGACACTCCTCCCAGTCGTTGTAGACTCCGGGAACCTTACCCTTGTACACGACATACCACGGCATCGCTATGCAGTAGCCAAACGAAACGTTAGTACCAATTCACAGACAATACATAAGCAACATATAAGTATGCAACAGAACGATCGGAAGAGAAAAGCAAAACATTAATAGCATCGATTACATCCAAGTTGAACGACTCTCAAAACCAAAGAGACATACTACAAGTTCATTAAAGTTTAATTACAACATGAGCCAATCGATGTTTCAGAACTAGACACAACATCACTGTTTTTGACTCGACTCAAGGGACCGGAGCGTGGATGAAGCCGCCGTCTATCGTGGGAGTCATGAAACAACGGGCGTTGTCAGCCTGCATTTGTAGTATTGTGTCGATGTCACTATTAGACGGTTGATTTCTGAGGTAGAACTGCCCCGAGGTACGAAGGACATCTTGATGGATGATTTCTGCAAACTCCGACTGGATGCGAAACAATTCTTGTCTGATGTCCGCGTCCTGGATTGCCGACACGCTCACGGCCCAATCTTTGAGTCTACTCGGTAGCAGAAGTTGATGATGGTCCCGTACGATCGCCCGCATGTGATGGATGGCGTAGTAGGCACCCTTCTGACCGCCAGTTGGCTGCTTGACGCAGCAGAACATCGTATTGTGGGAGAACACGTGCTTGCCGTACTTACGAATAGGCCTGGTGAAGGTTCCTCCAGATTTGACGTAGCCGGGAGAACATCATCAAGAACCTTCTTGACATTTGTGTAGTCTACGTTCGACTGATGGTCCGGGTCGAAATATGTGGCCATGGAATATTTGGGGCTTAGGAGGATGAGCGTGCAACGTGTGTCACTGCAGAAAACACGGAATGTTAAAAGAAAAACGATCGAAATCTAAGAATTCATATGTTACGGGGCGGTTGAGGGGAGGACTTACTCGGGAAAGTAAGGCACGAGGAAGTTATCCTTATCTTGGTTTGCCAGAATGACGCCTTCGAGGTAAGAACTCGCGACTTGCCGGTCCCCAGCGCTGCCCAAGATCTTGGCACGCATGTAGAAGAGGTCGACTATCACGATGTCCGGGGTCTTGTCGCGAATGATCCGCATCTCCATACTCAGCAAAAATAGACGAACGAAGGTGTAGTGCAGCAGATGAAGGTTCAACATAGCGTGGATGTCATCAAACCGCAGGACGATCGTACCCCTGATGGAGTTATCCACAAAGCCCTTGCCCTCTGGCACCTTGGCCGCGAAAACCAGGTATGCCACATCCTTTACTCCAACGAGGCAGGTGAAAAACTGCTCGATCTCCTCCTGACTTAGAGTGAAGCACGCGGGAGGGTAGTCATTTCCGGTCTTCTTGGCCTTCTTGCCTTTGCGACGACTTTTTGTGTCCTGCTTCGCCTCATCATCATCATCATCATGATCATCATATATAGCGTGAAGCTCCTGCCTGATACCCATTGATTTCAAGTCTGCCCTTGCTTTCGGCCCATCTTTGGTCCTCTCTGGCATGTTGAGCAGGGTACCAAGCAGATTCTCGCACACGTTCTCCGTGATATGCATGACATCAAGGCTGTGAGGCACACGATGGATCTTCCAGTACGGCAAGTCCCAGAAAACAGACCTCGTTTTCCATACCTTCAGCAGCGGCTCTGGCGCCTTTCGCTTCTTTCCCGGCTCTGGCGCCTTTTGCTTCTTTCCCGGCAGTGGGCAGTCTTTCCAATTTTTCAAGAGCTCGTATATTTCCTCGCCGCTCCTCGTACGCGGGCGTCCTCGGGGTTCGGTTTCACCATCGAACAGATCCTTGCGTTTTCTCCACGGGTCATCGTCGCGAAGCCACCTTCGATGTCCCATGAACACAGTTTTCGAAGACCCGGGATCTCTATCTAGCTGGCGATACGTTGTGTCATCCATGCACCTGACACATCCAGAAAATCCGTGGACCACCTGCCCCGCGACATATCCGTAACCGAGATAGTCATGCACCGTCATGAGCAGCGCGGCTCTCATAGGGAAATATTCTTTCTCTGCGGCGTCCCACGTATTGGCTGGCGTTTTCCACAGCGTGTCAAGCTCCTCTTTCAGCAGCCCCAGATACAGATTGATGTCGTTCCGTGGTTGTTTCGGTCCTTCAATTAGCATACTCATGTGAATGTACTTCCTCTTCATGGACAACGAGGGGGGGAGGTTGTACATCCACACAAACACAGGCCAGATGCTATGTGTGCTTCTCTGGATGCCAAACGGATTGACTCCATCGGTGCTCGCGCCCAGCACGATGTTCCTTGGATCATTCCCAAATTCTGGGTCTTCGAAGTTCAACGCTTGCCACTGGCTCACATCCTTAGGGTGACTCAGCATCTTGTCTTTTTTATCTATCTCTGGATCATTTGCGTCATCTTCTCGCTTCTTCTCCTCCCTATCCGCATGCCAACGTAGGAGCTTTGCTACCTTAGGGTCCGTGAAATACCGCTGCAGACGAGGAGTGATCGGAAAGTACCACACCACTTTTCGAGGAGCTTTCTTCCTCTTCTTGTATCGAGTGACGCCACACACCGGACATATGGTAGACTCCGCGTGCTCGTCCCGATAAATGATGCAATTGTTCATGCACACATGGTATTTCACGTGCGGTAAATCCAGAGGACAAACGATTTTCTTCGCCTCCTCCATACTGGTCGAGCACTTGTTCCCCTTGGGAAGAAGTTCGTGCCAGAATGACATGTTCTCGTCGAAGCATGCGTCGGTCATTTTGTGTTTTACCTTCATCTCCAGAGCCATGAGCGTTACTTTCAGGCGGGTATCCTCGGGCCTGCATCTTTCATACAATGGAGTAACCGCGTCTAACTCAAGTTGATCCATCTTGGCTTTCTCTCGGGCGGCAGCTCTTGCATTATCCGTCTACTTGAGAAGCAGCTCTTGAATATGAGGGTCCTGCACCCAGCCCATCGATGGTCCAGCATCGTCTGCTCCGCCGGCATCATCATCTTCATGATCATGCCCGTCGTCTGCTCTGGCATCTTCCTCATCATCATGTCCTGCATCTTCTACATGATGACTGTGTACAGCATCACCATCGTGATCATCTCCTGGGGATTCTTCGTCTTCTCGCCCGCCCGAGCCGCGGTGGTTGTCTTGCTGCCCTTCGCCATTTCTTGCCCGGCCCCCATGGACGACTTCGTAGTCATCTTCATCACCTTGCCACCGATAGCCATCCATGAAACCACGCAAGAGCAGGTGGTCCCGCACCCGCCTGGATTCCGGGTCCGCAATAAGGCTCTTCAGCTTGCATCTTCGACACGGACATCTTATATCCGTCTCGTTCTTTTGAAGCATCTCGGCCTTCGCGGACCTCAAAAACCTATTCACGATGCCTTCGGTCATCATGCGGACCATGGTCGCCTGCAGGGTATAGCAAAACGATATTTTAGAACCAAGAAAAAATTTGGCATGACTTTCCCTAAAAATAGGACCAAAAAGAATGCTTAATGCCAAAATTGTCGCTGAAACGGAAATGAATCAACATTCCGGCAAAATATTGGCAACTATCGCATTTCAAATACCGGTACACCTCCAAACACAAACACATATGCAACACCACAAACATATGCAACACCACGAACATACATAGATCTAGCTAGGCCATAAAAAGTGCATGTGCACGTTGTTGTAGGGAGAACAACATAAATATAGCTTCCCCCCTTACTTACCTATCAAAACAAGGTAATTTAACCACTTAAATTGAATGAATCTATGGTGGAAATGAGGTGAAAAAGAGGAGGCACCCGAGACAAGGAGGAGGTGGAGAGAATGAAATGGGGAGAAAGTGAGTGTGGGTAGGAGAGGCTGTCCAAAATATCTTGTTGCTGCCCACTTACTAATGGCGCACCAACTCTAAATGCGCCATTAGTAATCTAGGTTACTAATGGCGCACCTTCTGGTGGTGCACCATTAGTAGTTTTGCAAAAAAAAACATGCTAATGGCGCACTGCCCCACAGTGCGCCATTACTAGTTTAAACTAGTAATGGCGCATGGTGGAAAAGTGCGCCATTAGTAGTTTTGCAAAAAAAGGAATAAAAAATATAATAAAAAAACAACATTAGTGGCGCACTTTCCGACAGGTGCGCCATTACTAGTTACAACTAGTAATGGCGCACTTTGTCTGGATGCGCCATTAGTATGTTTGGACAGGCGCACTAGTTCAAAAAAAATTGATACTAATGGCGGACCCTGGGCCATGTGCGCCATTAGTAGTTTCAACTCTAATGGCGTATCATAAGGTGGTGCGCCATTAGTATATACTAATGGCGCACCGCTTGTCTGGTGCACCATTAGTGTCAATCCCATCTATAGCCCTTTTTCTAGTAGTGCTTCTTCGAGAAATCCATTCAGGAATGCAGTTTTAACATCCATTTGCCAAATTTCATAATCATAAAATGCGGCAATTGCTAACATGATTCGCAGACTTAAGCATCGCTACGGGTGAGAAGGTCTCATCGTAGTCAATCCCTTGAACTTGTCGAAAACCTTTTGCAACAAGTCGAGCTTTGTAGAGAGTAACATTACCGTCAGCGTCAGTCTTCTTGAAGATCCATTTATTCTCAATTGCTTGCCGATCAACGGGCAAGTCAGCCAAAGTCCACACTTTGTTCTCATACATGGATCCCATCTTAGATTTCATGGCTTCTAGCCATTTTGCAGAATCTGGGCTCACCATCGCTTCTTCATAGTTCATAGGTTCATCATGATCTAGTAGCATGACTTCCAGAACAGGATTACCGTACCACTCAGGTGCGGATCTTATTCTGGTTGATCTACGAGGTTTGGTAGTAACTTGATCAGAAGTTTCATGATCATTATCATTAGCTTCCTCACTAATTGGTGTAGGTGTCACAGAAACCGGTTTCTGTGATGTACTACTTTTCAATAAGGGAGCAGGTACAGTTACCTCATCAAGTTCTACTTTCCTCCCACTCACTTCTTTCGAGAGAAACTCCTTCTCTAGAAAGTTTCCGAATTTAGCAACAAAAAGTCTTGTCTTCGGATCTGTGATAGAAGGTGTATCCAATAGTTTCCTTTGGATATCCTATGAAGACACATTTCTCCAATTTGGGTTCGAGCTTATCAGGTTGAAGCTTTTTCACATAAGCATCGCAGCCCCAAACTTTCAGAAATGACAACTTTGGTTTCTTGCCAAACCATAGATCATAAGGCGTCGTCTCAACGGATTTCGATGGTGCCCTATTTAACATGAATGCAGCCGTCTCTAAAACATAACCCCAAAACGATAGCGGTAAATCTGTAAGAGACATCATAGATCGCATCATATCTAGTAAAGTACGATTACGGCTTCGGACACACCATTACGCTGTGGTGTTCTAGGTGGCATGAGTTGTGAAACTATTCCGCATTGTTTCAAATGTAGACCAAACTCGTAACTCAAATATTCTCCTCCACGATCAGATCGTAGAAACTTTATTTTCTTGTTATGATGATTTTCAACTTCACTCTGAAATTCTTTGGACTTTACAAATGTTTCAGACTTATGTTTCATCAAGTAGATATACCCATATCTGCTTAAATCATCTGTGAAGGTGAGAAA
This sequence comes from Triticum urartu, assembly GCF_056163025.1. NCBI lineage: Eukaryota > Viridiplantae > Streptophyta > Magnoliopsida > Poales > Poaceae > Triticum > Triticum urartu. The sequence continues at coordinate 709,469,443 of NC_141874.1, forward strand.
ATAATGATATCCGCCACGAGCCTCAATATTCATCGGACCACATACATCTGTATGTTGATTTCCAACAAATCCGTTGCTCTCTCCATAGTACCGGAGAACGGCGTTTTGGTCATCTTGCCCATGAGGCATGGTTCGCAAGTACCAAGTGATTCAAAATCAAGTGATTCCAAAAGTCCATCAGTATGGAGTTTCTTCATGCGCTTTACACCGATATGACCTAAACGGCAGTGCCACAAATAAGTTGCACTATCATTATCAACTCTGCATCTTTTGGTTTCAACATTATGAATATGTGTATCACTACTATCGAGATTCATCAAAAATAGACCACTCTTCAATGGTGCATGACCATAAAAGATATTACTCATATAAATAGAACAACCATTATTCTCTGATTTAAATGAATAACTGTCTCGCATCAAACAAGATCCAGATATAATGTTCATGCTCAACGCTGGCACCAAATAACAATTATTTAGGTCTAAAACTAATCCCGAAGGTAGATGTAGAGGTAGCGTGCCGACCGCGATCACATCGACTTTGTAACCATTTCCCACGCGCATCGTCACCTCGTCCTTTGCCAGTGTTCGCTTAATCCGTAGTCCCTGTTTCAAGTTGCAAATGTTAGCAACAGAACCAGTATCAAATACACAGGTGCTACTGCGAGCTCTAGTAAGGTACACATCAATAACATGTATATCACATATACCTTTGTTCACCTTGCCATCCTTCTTATCCGCCAAATACTTGGGGCAGTTCCGCTTCCAGTGTCCAGTCTGCTTGAAGTAGAAGCACTCAGTTTCAGGCTTAGGTCCAGATTTGGGTTTCTTCTCCTGAGCAGTAACTTGCTTACAGTTCTTCTTGAAGTTCCCCTTCTTCTTCCCTTTGCCCTTTTTCTTGAAACTGGTGGTCTTGTTGACCATCAACACTTGATGCTCCTTCTTGATTTCTACCTCCGCAGCCTTTAGCATTGTGAAGAGCTCAGGAATTGTCTTATCCATCCCTTGCATGTTATAGTTCATCACGAAGCTCTTGTAGCTTGGTGGCAGTGATTGAAGAACCCTGTCACTGACACTATCAACAGGAAGATTAACTCCCAATTGAGTCAAGTGATTATGATACCCAGACATTTTGAGTATATGTTCACTGACAGAACTATTCTCCTCCATTTTGCAGCTATAGAATTTATTGGAGACTTCATATCTCTCAATCCGGGCATTTTCTTGAAATATTAATTTCAACTCCTGGAACATCTCATATGCTCCATGATGTTCAAAACGTCGTTGAAGTCCCGGGTTCTAAGCCGTAAAGCATGGCACACTGAACTATCGAGTAGTCACCAGCTTTGCTCTGCCAGACATTCATAACATCTGCTGTTGCTCCGGCAGCAGGCCTGGCACCTAGCGGTGCTTCCAAGACGTAATTCTTCTGTGCAGCAATGAGGATAATCCTCAAGTTACGGACCCAGTCCGTGTAATTGCTACCATCATCTTTCAACTTTGCTTTCTCAAGGAACGCATTAAAATTCAACGGAACAATAGCACGGGCCATCTATCTACAATCAAACATAGACAAGCAAGATACTATCAGGTACTAAGTTCATGATAAATTTAAGTTCAATTAGTCATATTACTTAAGAACTCCCACTTAGAAAGACATCCCTCTAATCTTCTAAGTGATCACGTGATCCAAATCAACTAAACCATAACCGATCATCACATGAAATGGAGTAGCTTTCAATGGTGAACATCAATATGTTGATCATATCTACTATATGATTCACGCTCGACCTTTCGGTCTCAGTGTTCCGAGGCCATATCTGCATATGCTAGGCTCGTCAAGTTTAACCCGAGTATTCTGCATGTGCAAAACTGGCTTGCACCCGTTGTAGATGGACGTAGAGCTTATCACACCCGATCATGACGTGGTGTCTGGGCACGATGAACTTTGGCAATGGTGCATACTCCGGGAGAACACTTTTATCTTGAAATTTAGTAAGAGATCATCTTATAATGCTGCCGTCAATCAAAGCAAGATAAGATGCATAAAAGATAAACATCACATGCAATCAATATAAGTGATATGATATAGCCATCATCATCTTGTGCTTGTGATCTCCATCTCCGAAGCACCATCATGATCACCATCGTCACCGGCGCGACACCTTGATCACCATTGTAGCATCGTTGTCGTCTCGCCAATCTTATGCTTCCATGACTATCGCTACCGCTTAGTGATAATGTAAAGCATTACAGCGCAATTGCATTGCATACAATAAATCGACAACCATATGGCTCCTGCCAGTTGCCGATAACTCAGTTACAAAACATGATTATCTCATACAATAAGATTTAGCATCATGTCTTGACCATATCACATCACAACATGCCCTGCAAAACAAGTTAGATGTCCTCTACTTTGTTGTTGCAAGTTTTACGTGGCTGCTACGGGCTTAGCAAGAACCGTTCTTACCTACGCATCAAAACCACAACGATAGTTTGTTAAGTTGGTGCTGTTTTAACCTTCACAAGGACCGGGCGTAGCCACACTCGGTTCAACAAAAGTTGGAGAAACTGACACCCGCCAGCCACCTATGTGCAAAGCACGTCGGTAGAACCAGTCTCACGTAAGCGTACGCATAATGTCGGTCCGGGCCGCTTCATCCAACAATACCGCAGAACCAAAGTATGACATGCTGGTAAGCAGTATGACTTATATCGCCCAAAACTCACTTGTGTTCTACTCGTGCATATAACATCAACGCATAAAACCTAGGCTTTGATGCCACTGTTGGGGAACGTAGTAATTTCAAAAAAATTCCTACGCACACGCAAGATCATGGTGATGCATAGCAACGAGAGGGGAGAGTGTTGTCTATGTACCCTTGTAGACCAGCAACGGAAGCATTGACACAACATAGAGGAAGTAGTCGTACATCTTCCCGATCCGACCGATCCAAGTACCGAACGTACGACACCTCCAGGTTCTGCACACATTCAACTCGGTGACGTCCCTCGAGCTCCGATCCAGCAAAACATTGAGGGAGAGTTTCGTCAACACGATGGCGTGATGATGGTGATGATGTTCTACCGATGCAGGGCTTCGCCTAAGCACTGCTACGATATGACCGAGGTGGAATATGGTGGAAGAGGGCACCGCACACGGCTAATGAACTGTCACGAAGATCAACTTGTGTGTCATGGGGTGCCCCCTTGCTCCCGTATATACAGGAGGGAGATGGCAGGTGCGGCCGACCCTAGGGGTGCGCCTGGAGGAGTCCTACTCCCACTGGGAGTAGGACTCCCCCCTCTTGCCTTGTTGGAAAAGGAAGGGGGAAGGGAGAAAGAGGAAAGGGGGCGCCGCCCCCCCTTCCTTGTCCTATTCGAACTAGGGGGGAGGGGCGCGCAGCCTGCCCTGGCCGGCCCTCCTCTTCTCCCTTATGGCCCAAATAGGCCCAATAACCCCCGGGGGGTTCCGGTAACCTCCGGTACTTCGGTAAAATCCCGATTTCACCCGGAACGTTTCCGATATCCAAATATAGGCTTCCAATATATGAATCTTTATGTCTCGACCATTTCGAGACTCCTCGTCATGTCCATGATCACATCCGGGACTCCGAACAACCTTCGGTACATCAAAACACAAAAACCCCAATTACGATCATCACCAAACTTTAAGCGTGCGGACCCTACGGGTTCGAGAACTATGTAGAAATGACCGAGACACGTCTCCGGTCAATAACCAATAGCAGAACCTGGATGCTCATATTGGCTCCTATATATTCTACGAAGATCTTTGTCGGTCAGACCGCATAACAACATACGTTGTTCCCTTTGTCATCGGTATGTTACTTGCCCGAGATTCGATCGTCGGTATCTTAATACCTAGTTCAATCTCGTTACTGGCAAGTCTCTTTACTCGTTCCGTAATACATCATCCTGCAACTAACTTATTAGTTGCAATGCTTGCAAGGCTTGAGTGATGTGCATTACTGAGAGGGCCCAGAGATACCTCTCCGACAATCGGAGTGACAAATCCTAATCTCGAAATACGCCAACCCAACAAGTACCTTCGGAGACACCTGTAGGGCACCTTTATAATCACCCAGTTACGTTGTGACGTTTGGTAGCACACAAAGTGTTCCTCTGGTAAACGGGAGTTCCGTAATCTCATGGTCATAGGAACATGTATAAGTTATGAAGAAAGCAATAGCAACAAACTAAATGATCAAGTACTAAGCTAACAAAATGGGTCAAGTCAATCACATCATTCTCCAAATGATGTGATCATGTTAATCAAATGACAACTCATGTCTATGGCTAGGAAACATAACCATCTTCGATCAACGAGCTAGTCAAGTAGAGGCATACTAGTGACACTCTGTTTGTCTATGTATTCACACATGTATTATGTTTCCGGTTAATACAATTCTAGCATGAATAATAAACGTTTATCATGATATAAGGAAATAAATAATAACTTTATTATTGCCTCTAGGGCATATTTCCTTCAGCGGACTAGTGCTTAGGTGATGTTCTTACTTGAAAAAACCTCCTACTTATGATTAACCCTCTCGCAAGCATCCGCAACTACGAGAAAAGTATTAAGATAAAATCTAACCGTAGCATTAAACTTTTGGATCCAAATCAGTCCCTTACGAAGTAGCGCATAAGCTAGGGTTTAAGATTCTGTCACTCTAGCAACCCATCATCTAATAACTACTCCATGATGCATTCCCTTAGGCCCTAATAAGGTGAAGTACCATGTAGTCGACGTTCACATGACACCACTAAGGGAATCACATACTATATATATATCATCAAAATATCGAACACATATCAAGTTCACATGATTACTTGCAACAAGATTTCTCCCATTATCTCAAGAACGAAAGTAACTACTCACAAATGATAACCATGCTCAAGATCAGATGGGTATTAAATATCATAATGGATCTGAACATATAATCTTCCACCAAATAAACCATATAGTAATCAACTACAAGATGTAATCAACACTACTAGTCACTCACAAGTACCAATCTAAGGTTCCGGTACAAAGATTGAACACAAGAGATGAACTAGGATTTGAGAGGAGATGGTGTTGTTGAAGATGTTGATGGATATTTCCCTCCCCAAGATGGGAGAGTTGTTGGTGATGATGATGACGTCGATTTCCCCCTTCGGGAGGGAAGTTCCCCGGCAGAATCGCTCCACCGGAGGGCAAAAGTACTCCTGCCCAAGTTCCTCCTCGAGACGGCGACGCTTCATCCCGAAAGTCCTCCACTTATTTTTTCTAGGTCAAAATGACCTATATACCAGAAGATGGCACTGGTGGTGGGCCGAGGAGGGCACAATCCACCAGGGCGCGCCTGGGGGCCCTGGCATGCCCAGGTGGGTTGTGTCCACCAGGTGGGCCCCCTCTGATAGTTATTTGCTCCAATAATTCTTAAATATTCCATAAAAAACCTCCGTGAAGTTTCAGCTCATTTGGAGATGTGCAGAACAGGTAACTCTGACGTAGATTTTTCAGGTCCAGAATTCCAGCTGCCGATATTCTCCCTCCTTGTGTAAACCTTGCATATTATGAGAGAAAATGCATTAGAATTACTCCATAAAGCATTATTATGCATAAAAAATCATAAATAATAGTAGAAAATCATAAATAATACAAAATGGACATATCAAAGGTCTTTGATGCCTTGGTGTGTTCTCAAAGTCAAGATGAGAAGAATCGGCATGTTTATCCTTTCCTTGTACACAATCATGTGTAACCCTAGTACCCCTGGTGTCTATGTAAACCAGAGGGTTTAGTCCGTGGAGGCTAGAACAACAACCATCATCCTACTCGTTTAGGGTTTAATTCATCTGATCTCGTGGTAGATAGACTCTATAATCATCCTATACACTTCAATATAATCAAGTAGAACATAGGGTTTTACCTCTTTGAGAGGGCCCGAACTTGGGTAAACATCGTGTCCTTCGTCCCTTGTTCCCCATTGATCCAAGATCCATAGCTCAGGACCCCCTACCAGAGATCCGCCAGTTTTGACACCGACACTCGTCCACACATGATCAGATGTATCATACATGAGGTCAAAATCATTTAATTCATCAGCCACTTTAGGCACTAATTCAATTGCCTTACTAGATTCAGATACCCATTTATGTAGTAATTTAGCGGTCTTATCTGCTAGTTGGATTCTCTAGTTTCCTAGTAAAGAAATTATTAGTAGGAAACACATCACAAGTCTAGAATCAGTTTTTTTTGCAATTTGACACCAAGAAAGTGGCTACCAATGTTTGTGTTTGGGTGGACTGAAATAACAATTGTGAAACTCAAGGTGGAGTCTCTCTCTAGACGATGGCTGTCTTGCTAGAGCAAAGTGGCTCTAAGATGTGCAAACTTGGGCATAACTTGGGCTAGCCCGTGTTCATGCCAGGCCTTAAACATAATCCAACTTGCTTTTATCTATTTAAATATATCAATTTAATCATTAAAAATGGAATGCAGTATTGCGCCTATTTTTTTAGTGAAACACTACATTTCAGGTATCTTGGGCATTTTGGCTGGGCACACGGTGAGAAACTAGAACCCAAGCTTGGCCCAACTTTCATTTTCTGGGATTGGGTTCCAAGGCCTAGGTTTAGAGACACATGTTCTGATACGTCTCCAACGTATCTATAATTTTTGATTGTTGCATGCTATTAAAGTATTAATCTTGGATGTTTTATACTCATTTGCTAGCAACTTTATATCATTTTTTGGGACTAACCTATTGATATAGTGCCCAGTGCCAGTTGGTGTTTTCTGCTTGTTTTTTACTTTGCAAATATCAATACCAAACGAAGTCCAGATCCCACAAAACTTTTTGTAGATTTCGTTCTAGATAGAAGACACCCAGGGAGCCAAAGGAGCGCACGAGAGGTGGCCCGTGGGGCCCACTAGGCACCAGGGCGTGCCAGAGGACACAGGCACGCGCTGCTGGGTAGTGGAGCCCAAGGGGACCTTCTGGAGCCACATCCAACTCTATAAGTACTCTAAATCCCCCAAACCCTAGGGGAGTCGACAAAACACTTTTCCAGCCACCGCAAGTTCCAGAACCATGAGATCCAATCTAGAGGCCTTTTCTGGCACTCTGCCGGAGGGGGCAACAATCACGGAGGTGTTCTTCATCATACTTGTTGCCTCTCCAATGATGCATGAGTAGTTTACCATAGACCTATGGGTCCGTAGGTAGTAGCTAGATGGCCAATTCTCTCTTTTTGATCTTCAATGCAATGTTCTCCTCGATGTTCTTGGAGATCTATTTGATTTGCACTACTAGGGAAAACCGTAGTAGTAGCGTTTGAAATATGCATAGAAGTAGCGCTGGGTCCAACATTACCACTAAGGCGCTAAAGCTAACTAGTAGCAGTAGCGCTGGAAAGGGAGCGCTAGTGCTACTTGTAAGTAGCAGTAGCACTTGTTCTCAAAAGCGCTGCTGCTACTTGTAAGTAGCAGTAGCGCTTGTTCTAAAAAGCGTTGCTATTAAATTTTACTGTATTTTTAAAAATACATCTTATTTTCATTGTGTGGTTTTATATACAATACTTTCATCCCATGATTTTATGACCATGATTACTTATTATATATAACAAGGGTGAAATGAACGTGGAGTAGATTCAAGTGGAGGCAACATGTGGTGCATGTCGAAAGTACTACTCTAATCCAAACTTGATCTAGGTTGGATTAGTAGTATTTTCGATGTGCACCACATGTTGGCTTCACTTGAATCTAATCCAGGTTCATTTGACCCACTATTATATATAATAAGTAATCATGCTCATATAACAACTTAGCATCATGCATCATCGATCACAATAATAAATAAATCATCATTGGTATCATAATAACAAGTCATACTCATCAGCATCGATCATACAACTTCTACTCGATACCACATCATCATCATAGTCATCTAACCAATCCTACTTAGATGTTCTTAGCACATGATCATGAGTATTATTAACTAGGACCTACTACCTTCTCTTAGGTAAAATAGCATAAAACAAGATAGGCCCTGACTCTCCATTATGGAGAACGGAGATTATCTTGTCTTCAATTCTTGCCTTTTCGCACAATGTTTCTTCCAAGTACCTGCTTACGACTGTCCATACATTTTTTCCATTCTTTGATTTTCATGTCTCCACTTCGTTTAGAAATCCAATATGGACAGGTGAAATTCGTGTTGGGGAACGTAGTAATTTCAAAAAAATTCCTACGCACACGCAAGATCATGGTGATGCATAGCAACGAGAGGGGAGAGTGTAGTCTACGTACCCTCGTAGACCGACAGCGGAAGCGTTATAATAATGCGGTTGATGTAGTCGTACATCTTCACGGCCCGACCGATCAAGCACCCAAACTACGGCACCTCCGAGTTCTAGCACACGTTCAGCTCGATGACGATCCCCGGACTCCGATCCAGCAAAGTGTCGGGGAAGAGTTCCGTCAGCACGACGGCATGGTGATGATCTTGATGTTCTACCATCGCAGGGCTTCGCCTAATTATCGAGGAGTATGGTGGGGGGGGGGGCACCGCACACGGCTAAGAGAACGATCACGAAGATCAACTTGTGTGTCTAGAGGTGCCCCTGCCCCCGTATATAAAGGAGCAAGGAGGGGGAGGCCGGCCGGCCCTTGGGCGCACCAAGGAGGAGGAGTCCTCCTCCTAGTAGGAGTAGGACTCCCCTCTTTCCTACTCCTACTAGGAGGGGGAAAGGAAGGGGGAGAGGGAGAAGGAAAGGGGGGGGCGCTGCCCCCCTCTCCTAGTCCAATTCAGACCAGAGGGGGAGGGGCGCGCGGACCACCCTGGCTGCCCCTCTCTCTCTCTCTCCACTAGGTCCCATAAGGCCCATTACTTCTCCGGGGGGGGGGGGTTCCGGTAACCCTCCGGCACTCCGGTTTTTTCCGAAATCACCTGGAACACTTCCGGTGTCCGAATATAACCATCCAATATATCAATCTTTATGTCTCGACCATTTCGAGACTCCTCGTCATCTCCGTGATCACATCCTGGACTCCGAACAAACTTCGGTACATCAAAATGTATAAACTCATAATGAAACTGTCATCGTAACGTTAAGCGTGCCGACCCTACGGGTTTGAGAACAATGTAGACATGACCGAGACATGTCTCCGGTCAATAACCAATAGCGGAACCTGGATGCTCATATTGGCTCCCACATATTCTACGAAGATCTTTATCGGTCAAACCGCATAACAACATAGTTTGTTCCCTTTGTCATCGGTATGTTACTTGCCCGAGATTCGATTGTCGGTATCTCAATACCTAGTTCAATCTCGTTACCGACAAGTCTCTTTACTCGTTTCGTAATACATCATCTCGCAACTAACTCATTAGTTGCAATGCTTGCAAGGCTTATGTGATGTGCATTATCGAGAGGGCCCAGAGATACCTCTCCGACAATCGGAGTGACAAATCCTAATCTCAAAATACGCCAACCCAACATGTACCTTTGGGGACACCTGTAGAGCTCCTTTATAATCACCTAGTTACGCTGTGACGTTTGGTAGCACACAAAGTGTTCCTCCGGTAAACGGGAGTTGCATAATCTCATAGTCATAGGAACATGTATAAGTCATGAACAAAGCAATAGCAACAAACTAAACGATCAAGTGCTAAGCTAACAAAATGGGTCAAGTCAATCACATCATTCTCCAAATGATGTGATCATGTTAATCAAATGACAACTCATGTCTATGGTTAGGAAACATAACCATCTTCGATCAACGAGCTAGTCAAGTAGAGGCATACTAGTGACACTCTGTTTGACTATGTATTCACACATGTATTATGTTTCCGGTTAATACAATTCTAGCATGAATAATAAACATTTATCATGATATAAGGAAATAAATAATAACTTTATTATTGCCTCTAGGGCATCTTTCCTTCAGTCTCCCACTTGCACTAGAGTCAATAATCTAGTTCACATCGCCATGTGATTTAACATCAATAGTTCACATCACCAGGTGATTAACACCCATAGTTCACATCAACATGTGACCAACACCCAAAGGGTTTACTAGAGTCAATAATCTAGTTCACATCGCTATGTGATTAACACCCAAAGAGTACTGATGTGTGATCATGTTTTGCTTGTGAGAGAAGTTTAGTCAACGGGTCTGCCACATTCAGATTCGTAAGTATTTTGCAAATTTCTATGTCACCAATGCTCTGCATGGAGCTACTCTAGATAATTGCTCCCACTTTCAATATGTATCTAGATTGAGACTTAGAGTCATCTGGATCAGTGTCAAAACTTGCATCGACGTAAGCCTTTATGACAAACCTTTTGTCACCTCCATAATCGAGAAACATATCCTTATTCCACTAAGGATAATTTTGACCAATGTCCAGTGATCTACTTCTAGATCACTATTGTACTCCTTTGCCAAACTCAGGGCAAGGTATACAATAGGTCTGGTACACAGCATGGCATACTTTATAGAACCTATGCCTGAGGCATCGGGAATGACTTTCATTCTCTCTCTATATTCTGCCGCGGTCGGGTTTTTATTCTTACTCAATTTCACACCTTGTAACACAGGCAAGAACTCCTTCTTTGACTGTTCCATTTTGAACTACTTCAAAATATTGTCAAGGTATGTACTCATTGAAAAACTTATCAAGCGTCTTGATCTATCTCTATAGATCTTGATGCTCAATATGTAAGCAGCTTCACCGAGGTCTTTCTTTGAAAAACTCCTTTCAAACATTCCTTTATGCTTTGTAGAATAATTCTACATTATCTCCAATCAACAATATGTCTTTCACATATACTTATCATAAATGCTATAGTGCTCCCACTCAATTTCTTGTAAATACAGGCTTCACCGCAAGTCTGTATAAAACTATATGCTTTGATCAACTTATCAAAGCATATATTCCAACTCCGAGATGCTTGCACCAGTCCATAGATGGATCGCTGAAGCTTGCATATTTTGTTAGTACCTTTAGGATTGACAAAATCTTCTGGTTGCATCATATACAACTCTTCTTTAATAAATCCATTAAGGAAAGCAGTTTTGTTTATCCATTTGCCAGATCTCATAAAATGCGGCAATTGCTAACATGATTTGGACAAACTTAAGCATAGATACGAGTGAGAAACTCTCATCGTAGTCAACACCTTGAACTTGTCGAAAACCTTTTTGCGACAATTCTAGCTTTGTAGATAGTAACACTACTATCAGCGTCCGCCTTCCTCTTGAAGATCCATTTAATCTCAATGGCTCGCCGATCATTGGGCAAGTCAATAAAAGTACATACTTTGTTCTCATACATGGATCTCATCTCAGATTTCATGGCCTCAAGCCATTTCGCGGAATCTGGGCTCATCATCGCTTCCTCATAGTTCGTAGGCTCGTCAAGGTCATGTAACGTGACCTCCAGAACAGGATTACCGTACCACTCTGGTGCGGATCTCACTCTGGTTTACCTACGAGGTTCAGAAGTAACTTGATCTGAAGTTACATGATCATCATCATTAGCTTCCTCACTAATCGGTGTAGTAGTCACAGGAACAGATTTCTGTGATGAACTACTTTCCAATAAGGGAGCAGGTACAGTTACCTCATCAAGTTCTACTTTCCTCCCACTCACTTCTTTCGAGAGAAACTCCTTCTCTAGAAAGGATCCATTCTCAGCAATGAATAACTTGCCTTTGGATCTGTGATAGAAGGTGTACCCAACATTTTCTTTTGGGTGTCCTATGAAGATTTACTTCTCCGATTTGGGTTCGAGCTTGTCATGTTTAAACTTTTTCACATAAGCATTGTAGTGCCAAACTTTAAGAAACGATAGCTTAGCTTTCTCGCCAAACCACAGTTCATTCGTCTCAACGGATTTAGATGGTGCCCTTTTTAACGTGAATGTAGCTGTCTCTAATGCATAACCCCAAAACAGTAGTGGTATATCGGTAAGAGACATCATAGATCGCACTATATCTAATAAAGTACGGTTATGACGTTCGGACACACCATTACACTGTGGTGTTCCAGGTGGCGTGAGTAGTGAAACTATTTCACATTGTTTTAACTGAAGGACAAACTCGAAACTCAAATATTTTACTTCTGCGGTCATATCATAGAAACTTTTATTTTTGTTATGATGATTCTCCACATCATTCTGAAATTCTTTGAACTTTTCAAATATTTCAGACTTGTGTTTCATCAAGTAGATATACTCATATCTGCTCAAATCATCTGTGAAGATCAGAAAATAATGATACCGATCACGAGCCTCAATATTCATCGGACCACATACATCAGTATGTATGATTTCCAACAAATCTGTTGCTCGCTCCATTGTTCCGGAGAACAGAGTCTTAGCCATCTTGCCCATGAGCCATGGTTCGCAAGCATCAACTGATTCATAATCAAGTGATTCCAAAACACCATCAGCATATATTTTCTTCATGCGCTTTACACCAATATGACCTAAACGGCAGTGCCACAAATTAGTTGCACTATCATTATTAACTTTGCATGTTTTGGCTTGAATATTATGAATATGTGTATCACCACGATCGAGATCCAACAAACCATTTTCATTGGGTGTATGACAATAGAAGGTTTTATTCATGTAAACAGAACAACAATTATTCTCTAATTTACATGAATAACCGTATTGCAATAAACATGATCCAATCATATTTATGCTCAACGCAAACACCAAATAACACTTATTTAGGTTCAACACTAATCCTGAAAGTATAGGGAGTGTGCGATGATGATCATATCAATCTTGGAACCACCTCCAACACACATCGTCACTTCACCCTTAACTAGCCTCTATTCATTCTGCAACTCTTGTCAATCTTGGAACCACCTCCAACACACATCGTCACTTCACCCTTAACTAGCCTCTATTCATTCTGCAACTCTTGTTTCAAGTTACTACTCTTAGCAACTAAACTAGCATCAAATACTGAGAGGTTGCTACGAACACTGGTAAAATACACATCAATAATCTGTATATCAAATATACCTTTGTTCACTTTGCCATCCTTCTTATCCGCCAAATACTTGGGGCAGTTCCGCTTCCAGTGACCAGTCCCTTTGCAGTAGAAGCACTTAGTCTCAGGCTTAGGACCAGACTTGGGCTTCTTCACTTGAGCAGCAACTTGCTTGCCGTTCTTCTTGAAGTTCCCCTTCTTCCCTTTTCCCTAAACTAGTGGTCTTGTCTACCATCAACACTTGATATTTTTCTTGATTTCTACCTTCGTCAATTTCAGCATTACGAAGAGCTTGGGAATCGTTTCCATTATCCCTTGCATATCATAGTTCATAATGAAGTTCTACTAACTTGATGATGGTGACTAGAGAATTCTATCAATCACTATTTTATCTAGAAGATTAACTCCCACTTGATTCAAGCGATTGTAGTACCCAGAAAATCTGAGCACATGCTCACTGCTTGAGCTATTCTCCTCCATCTTTTAGCTATAGAACTTGTTGGAGACTTCATATCTCTCAACTCCGGTATTTGCTTGAAATATTAACTTCAACTCCTGGAACATCTCATATGGTCCATGACGTTCAAAACATCTTTGAAGTCCCGATTCTAAGTCGTTTAAGCATGGTGCACTAAACTATCAAGTAGTCATCATATTGAGCTAGCCAAATGTTCATAACATCTGCATATGCTCCTGCAATAAGTTTGTCACCTAGCGGTGCATCAAAGACATAATTCTTCTGTGCAGCAATGAGGATAAACCTCAGATCACGGATCCAATCCGCATCATTGCTACTAACATCTTTCAACTTAGTTTTCTCTAGGAACATATGAAAAATAAAACAGGGGAGCTAAACGCGAGCTATTGATCTACAACATAGATATGCTAATACTACCAGGACTAAGTTCATGATAAATTTAAGTTCAATTAATCATATTAATCAAGAACTCCCACTTGGACAGACATCCCTCTAATCTTCTAAGTGATCACGTGATCCATATCAACTAAACCATGTCCGATCATCATGTGAGATGGAGTAGTTTCAATGGTAAACATCACTATGTTGATCATATCTACTATATGATTCACGCTCGACCTTTCGGTCTCCGTGTTCCGAGGCCATATCTGTTATATGCTAGGCTCGTCAAGTTTAACCTGAGTATTCCGCGTGTGCAACTGTTTTGCACCCGTTGTATTTGAACGTAGAGCCTATCACACCCGATCATCACGTGGTGTCTCAGCACGAAGAACTTTCGCAACGGTGCATACTCAGGGAGAACACTTGTACCTTGATAATTAGTGAGAGATCTGTTGGAAATATGCTCTAGAGGCAATAATAAAAGCATTATTATTATATTTCCTTGTTCATGATAATTGTCTTTATTCATGCTATAATTGTGTTATCCGGAAATCGTAATGCATGTGTGAATAACAGACACCAACATGTCCCTAGTAAGCCTCTAGTTGACTAGCTCGTTGATCAACAGATAATCATGGTTTCCTGACTATGGACATTGGATATCATTGATAACGAGATCACATCATTAGGAGAATGATGTGATGGACAAGACCCAATCCTAAACATAGCATAAAGATCGTATAGTTCGTTTGCTAGAGTTTTCCAATGTCAAGTATCTTTTCCTTGGACCATGAGATCGTGTAACTCCCGGATACCGTAGGAGTGCTTTGGGTGTGCCAAACGTCACAACATAACTGGGTGACTATAGAGGTATACTACGGGTATCTCCGAAAGTGTCTGTTGGGTTGACATGGATCAAGACTAGGATTTGTCACTCCGTATGACGGAGAGGTATCACTGGGCCCACTCGGTAATGCATCATCATAATGAGCTCAAAGTGACCAAGTGTCTGGTCGCGGGATCATGCATTATGGTACGAGTAAAGTGACTTGCCGGTAACGAGATTGAACGAGGTATTGGGATACCGACGATCGAATCTCGGGCAAGTAACATATCGATTGACAAAGGGAATTGTATACGGGGTTGCTTGAATCCTCGATATCGTGGTTCATCCGATGAGATCATCGTGGAGTATGTGGGAGCCAACATGGGTATCCAGATCCCGCTGTTGGTTATTGACCGGAGAGTCGTCTTGGTCATGTCTACATATCTCCCGAACCCGTAGGGTCTACACACTTAAGGTTCGGTGACGCTAGGGTTGTAGGGATATGTATATGCAGTAACCCGAATGTTGTTCGAAGTCCCGGATGAGATCCCGGACGTTAAGAGGAGTTCCAGAATGGTCCGGAGGTAAAGATTTATATATGGGAAGTCCTGTTTCGGCCATCGGGACAAGTTTTGGGGTCACCGGTATTGTACCGGGACCACCGGAAGGGTCCCGGGGGTCCACCGGATGGGGCCACCTATCCCGGGGGGCCACATGGGCTGTAGGGGGTGCGCCCTGGCCTACATGGGCCAAGGGCACCAGCCCCAAGAGGCCCATGCGCCTAGGGTTTCAAAGGGGAAGAGTCCTAGGAGGGGAAGGCACCTCCTAGGTGCCTTGGGGGGGAGGGAAACCTCCCTTGGCCGCCGCCCCCCCCCAAGGAGATTGGATCTCCTAGGGCCGGCGCCCCCCCTAGTCCCTCCTATATATAGTGGGGGAAGGAGGGCTTTTTGATCCACGCCTTTGGTTGCCTCCCTCTCCCTCTCCAACACCTCCTCCTCCTCCATTGCGCTTGGCGAAGCCCTGACGGAGTACTGCAGCTCCATCACCACCACGCCGTCGTGCTGCTGCTGGAGCCATCTTCCTCAACCTCTCCTTCCCTCTTGCTGGATCAAGAAGAAGGAGACGTTACGCTGACCGTACGTGTGTTGAACGCGGAGGTGCCGTCCGTTCGGTGCTAGGATCTCCGGTGATTTGGATCACGTCGTGTTCGACTACCTCATCCCCGTTCTTTGAACGCTTCCGCTCGCGGTCTACAAAGGTATGTAGATGCATCTGATCACTCGTTGCTAGATGAACTCATAGATGGATCTTGGTGAAACCGTAGGAAAATTTTTGTTTTCTGCAACGTTCCCCATCAGTGGCATCATGAGCTAGGTCTATGTGTAGTTCTTCTTGCGCGAGTAGAACACAATTTGTTGTGGGCGTAGATGTTGTCAACTTTCTTGCCGTTACTAGTCTTATCTTGCTTCAACGGTATTGTGGGATGAAGCGGCCCGGACCAACCTTACACGTACGCTTACGTGAGACCGGTTCCACCGACTAACATGCACTAGTTGCATAAGGTGGCTGGCGGGTGTCTGTCTCTCCTACTTTAGTTGGAGCGGATTGGATGAAAAGGGTCCTTATGAAGGGTAAATAGAAGTTGACAGATCACGTTGTGGCTTTCACGTAAGTAAGAAAACGTTCTTGCTAGAACCCTACTTCAGCCACGTAAAACTTGCAACAACAATTAGAGGACGTCTAACTTGTTTTTGCAGCAAGTGCTTTGTGATATGATATGGCCAAAGTTATGATGATTGATGAACGATCTATATGTAATGTATGAGATGTTCATGCTATTGTAATAGGAATCACGACTTGCATGTCGATGAGTATGACAACCGGCAGGAGCCATAGGAGTTGTCTATATTTTTTGTATGACCTGCGTGTCATTGAGAAACGCCATGTAAATTACTTTACTTTATTGCTAAACGCGTTAGCCATAGTAGTAGAAGTAATAGGTTGCGAGCAACTTCATGGAGACACAATGATGGAGATCATGGTGTCATGCCGGTGACAAGATGATCATGGAGCCCCAAGATGGAGATCAAAGGAGCTATGTGATATTGGCCATATCATGTCACTATTATTATTTGATTGCATGTGATGTTTATCATGTTTTTCATCTTGTTTGCTTAGAACGACGGTAGTAAATAAGATGATCCCTCATATTAATTTCAAGAAAGTGTTCCCCCTAACTGTGCACCATTGCGACAGTTCGTTGTTTCGAAGCACCACGTGATGATCGGGTGTGATAGATTCTAACGTTCACATACAACGGGTGTAAGACAGATTTACACATGCAAAACACTTAGGTTGACTTGACGAGCCTAGCATGTATAGACATGGCCTCGGAACACAGAAGACTGAAAGGTCGAGCATGAGTCGTATAGAAGATACGATCAACATGAAGATGTTCACCGACGTTGACTAGTCCGTCTCACGTGATGATCGGACACGACCTAGTTGACTCGGATCATGTTATACTTAGATGACTAGAAGAGGGATGTCTATCTAAGTGGGAGTTCATTGAATAATTTGATTAGATGAACTTAATTATCATGAACTTAGTCTAAAATCTTTACAATATGTCTTGTAGATCAAATGGCCAACGTAGTCCTCAACTTCAACGCGTTCCTAGAGAAAACCAAGCTGAAAGACGATGGCAGCAACTATACGGACTGGGTCCGGAACCTGAGGATCATCCTCATAGCTGCCAAGAAAGATTATGTCCTACAAGCACCGCTAGGTGATACACCCATCCCACAGAACCAAGACGTTATGAACGCTTGGCAGACACGTGCTGATGACTACTCCCTCGTTTAGTGCGGCATGCTTTACAGCTTAGAGCCGGGGCTCCAAAAGCGTTTTGAGAGACATGGAGCATATGAGATGTTCGAAGAGCTGAAAATGGTTTTTCAAGCTCATGCCCGAATCGAGAGATATGAGGTCTCCGACAAGTTCTTCAGCTGTAAGATGGAGGAAAATAGTTCTGTCAGTGAGCACATACTCACTATGTCTGGGTTACATAACCGCTTGACTCAGCTGGGAGTTAATCTCCCGGATGACGCGGTCATTGACAGAATCCTTCAGTCGCTTCCACCGAGCTACAAGAGCTTTGTGATGAACTTCAATATGCAGGGGATGGAAAAGACCATTCCTGAAGTATTTGCTATGCTGAAATCAGCAGAGGTAGAAGTCAAGAAGGAACATCAAGTGTTGATGGTCAATAAAACCACTAAGTTCAAGAAGGGCAAGGGTAAAAAGAACTCCAAGAAGGACGGCAAGGAAGTTTCCGCGCCTGGCAAGAAAGCTGCTGGGAAGAAACCAAAGAATGGACCCAAGCCCGAGACTGAGTGCTTTTATTGCAAGGGAAGTGGTCACTGGAAGCGGAACTGCCCCAAATACTTAGCGGACAAGAAGGCCGGCAAAACAAAAGGTATATGTGATATACATGTAATTGATGTCTACCTTACTAGTACTCGTAGTAGCTCCTGGGTATTTGATACCGGTGCGGTTGCTCACATTTGTAACTCAAAACAGGAGCTGCGGAATAAGCAGAGACTGGCGAAGGACGAGGTGACGATGCGCGTCGGGAATGGTTCCAAGGTCGATGTGATCGCCGTCGGCACGCTGCCTCTACATTTACCTACGGGATTAGTTTTAAACCTCAATAATTGTTATTTAGTACCAGCTTTGAGCATGCACATTGTATCGGGATCTCGTTTAATTCGAGATGGCTACTCATTTAAATCCGAGAATAATGGTTGTTCCATTTATATGAGAGATATGTTTTATGGTCATGCTCCTATGGTGAATGGTTTATTCTTAATGAATCTCGAGCGTAATGCTACACATATTCATAGTGTGAGTACCAAAAGATATAAGGTTGATAATGATAGTCCCACATACTTGTGGCACTGCCGCCTTGGTCACATAGGTGTCAAACGCATGAAGAAGCTCCATGCAGATGGACTTTTAGAGTCTCTTGATTATGAATCATTTGACACGTGCGAACCATGCCTCATGGGTAAAATGACCAAGACTCCGTTCTCAGGAACAATGGAGCGAGCAACCAACTTATTGGAGATCATACATACTGATGTGTGCGGTCCAATGAGTGTTGAGGCTCGCGGTGGCTATCGTTATGTTCTCACCCTCACTGATGACTTGAGTAGATATGGGTATGTCTACTTAATGAAACACAAGTCTGAAACCTTTGAAAAGTTCAAGGAATTTCAGAGTGAGGTTGAGAATCAACGTGACAGAAAAATCAAGTTTCTACGATTAGATCGTGGAGGAGAATACTTGAGTCACGAATTTGGCACACACTTAAGAAAATGTGGAATAGTTTCACAACTCACGCCACCTGGAACACCTCAGCGTAATGGTGTGTCCGAACGTCGTAATCGCACTCTATTAGATATGGTGCGATCTATGATGTCTCTTGCCGATTTACCGTTATCCTTTTGGGGCTATGCTTTAGAGACTGCCGCATTCACCTTAAATAGGGCTCCGTCAAAATCCGTTGAGACGACACCGTATGAATTATGGTTTGGGAAGAAACCTAAGCTGTCGTTTCTAAAAGTTTGGGGATGCGATGCTTATGTCAAGAAACTTCAACCTGAAAAGCTCGAACCCAAGTCGGAAAAATGCGTCTTCATAGGATACCCTAAAGAAACTGTTGGGTATACCTTCTACCTCAGATCCGAAGGCAAGATCTTTGTTGCCAAGAATGGATCCTTTCTAGAGAAGGAGTTTCTCTCGAAAGAAGTAAGTGGGAGGAAAGTAGAACTTGATGAAGTATTACCTCTCGAACCGGAAAATGGCGCAACTCAAGAAAATGTTCCCGAGGTGCCTGCACCGACTAGAGAGGAAGTTAATGATAATGATCAAGATACTTCTGATCAAGCTCCTACTGAAATTCGAAGGTCCACAAGGACACGTTCCGCACCAGAGTGGTACGGCAACCCTATCTTGGAAATCATGTTGTTAGACAATGGTGAACCTTCGAACTATGAAGAAGCGATGGCGGGCCCGGATTCCGACAAATGGCTAGAAGCCATGAAATCCGAGATAGGATCCATGTATGAAAACGAAGTATGGACTTTGACTGACTTGCCCGTTGAACGGCGAGCCATAGAAAATAAATGGATCTTTAAGAAGAAGACAGACGCGGATGGTAATGTGACCATCTATAAAGCTCGGCTTGTCGCTAAGGGTTATCGACAAGTTCAAGGGGTTGACTACGATGAGACTTTCTCACCGGTAGCCAAGCTAAAGTCCGTCCGAATCATGTTAGCAATTGCCGCATTCTACGATTATGAGATATGGCAAATGGACGTCAAAACGGCATTCCTTAATGGTTTCCTTAAGGAAGAATTGTATATGATGCAGCCGGAAGGTTTTGTCGATCCTAAGAATGCTGACAAGGTGTGCAAGCTCCAACGCTCGATTTATGGGCTGGTGCAAGCATCTCGGAGTTGGAACATTCGCTTTGATGAGATGATCAAAGCGTTTGGGTTTACGCAGACTTATGGAGAAGCCTGCGTTTACAAGAAAGTGAGTGGGAGCTCTGTAGCATTTCTCATATTATATGTAGATGACATACTTTTGATGGGAAATGATATAGAACTCTTGGACAGCATCAAGGACTACTTGAATAAGAGTTTTTCAATGAAGGACCTTGGTGAAGCTGCTTATATATTAGGCATCAAGATCTATAGAGATAGATCAAGACGCCTCATAGGTCTTTCACAAAGCACATACCTTGATAAGATATTGAAGAAGTTCAATATGGATCAATCTAAGAAGGGGTTCTTGCCTGTGTTACAAGGTATGAAATTGAGCTCAGCTCAATGTCCGACCACGGCAGAAGATATAGAAGAGATGAGTGTCATCCCCTATGCCTCATCCATAGGTTCTATTATGTATGCCATGCTGTGTACCAGACCTGATGTAAACCTTGTCGTAAGTTTGGTAGGAAGGTACCAAAGTAATCCCGGCAAGGAACACTGGACAGCGGTCAAGAATATCCTGAAGTACCTGAAAAGGACTAAGGAAATGTTTCTCGTTTATGGAGGTGACGAAGAGCTCGTCGTAAAGGGTTACGTCGACGCTAGCTTCGACACAGATCTGGATGACTCAAAGTCACAAACCGGATACGTGTATATTTTGAATGGTGGGGCAGTAAGCTGGTGCAGTTGCAAGCAGAGCGTCGTGGCGGGATCTACATGTGAAGCGGAGTACATGGCAGCCTCGGAGGCAGCACATGAAGCAATATGGGTGAAGGAGTTCATCACCGACCTAGGAGTCATACCCAATGCGTCGGGGCCAATCAAACTCTTCTGTGACAACACTGGAGCTATTGCACTTGCCAAGGAGCCCAGGTTTCACAAGAAGACAAGGCACATCAAGCGTCGCTTCAACTCCATTCGTGAAAATGTTCAAGATGGAGACATGGAGATTTGTAAAGTACATACGGATCTGAATGTAGCAGATCCGTTGACTAAACCTCTCCCTAGAGCAAAACATGATCAACACCAGAATTCCATGGGTGTTCGATTCATCACAATGTAACTAGATTATTGACTCTAGTGCAAGTGGGAGACTGTTGGAAATATGCTCTAGAGGCAATAATAAAAGCATTATTATTATATTTCCTTGTTCATGATAATTGTCTTTATTCATGCTATAATTGTGTTATCCGGAAATCGTAATACATGTGTGAATAACAGACACCAACATGTCCCTAGTAAGCCTCTAGTTGACTAGCTCGTTGATCAACAGATAATCATGGTTTCCTGACTATGGACATTGGATGTCATTGATAACGAGATCACATCATTAGGAGAATGATGTGATGGAAAAGACCCAATCCTAAACATAGCATAAAGATCGTATAGTTCGTTTGCTAGAGTTTTCCAATGTCAAGTATCTTTTCCTTGGACCATGAGATCGTGTAACTGCCGGATACCGTAGGAGTGCTTTGGGTGTGCCAAACGTCACAACATAACTGGGTGACTATAGAGGTATACTACGGGTATCTCCGAAAGTGTCTGTTGGGTTGACATGGATCAAGACTGGGATTTGTCACTCCGTATGACGGAGAGGTATCACTGGGCCCACTCGGTAATGCATCATCATAATGAGCTCAAAGTGACCAAGTGTCTGGTCGTGGGATCATGCATTATGGTACGAGTAAAGTGACTTGCCGGTAACGAGATTGAACGAGGTATTGGGATACCGACGATCGAATCTCGGGCAAGTAACATATCGATTGACAAAGGGAATTGTATACGGGGTTGCTTGAATCCTCGACATCGTGGTTCATCCGATGAGATCATCGTGGAGTATGTGGGAGCCAACATGGGTATCCAGATCCCGCTGTTGGTTATTGACCGGAGAGTCGTCTCGGTCATGTCTACATATCTCCCGAACCCGTAGGGTCTACACACTTAAGGTTCGGTGACGCTAGGGTTGTAGGGATATGTATATGCAGTAACCCGAATGTTGTTCGGAGTCCCGGATGAGATCCCGGACGTCAAGAGGAGTTCCGGAATGGTTCGGAGGTAAAGATTTATATATGGGAAGTCCTGTTTTGGCCATCGGGACAAGTTTCGGGGTCATCGGTATTGTACCGGGACCACCGGAAGGGTCCCGGGGGTCCACCGGATGGGGCCACCTATCCCGGGGGGCCACATGGGCTGTAGAGGGTGCGCCTTGGCCTACATGGGCCAAGGGAACCAGCCCCAAGAGGCCCTTGCGCCTAGGGTTTCAAAGGGGAAGAGTCCTAGGAGGGGAAGGCACCTCCTAGGTGCCTTGGGGGGGAGGGAAACCTCCCTTGGCCGCTGCCCCCCCTAGGAGATTGGATCTCCTAGGGCCGGTGCCCCCCCCCTAGGCCCTCCTATATATAGTGGGGGAAGGAGGGATTTTTGATCCACGCCTTTGGTTGCCTCCCTCTCCCTCTCCAACACCTCCTCCTCCTCCATAGCGGTTGGTGAAGCCCTGACGGAGTACTGCAGCTCCATCACCACCACGCCGTCGTGCTGCTGCTGGAGCCATCTTCCTCAACCTCTCCTTCCCTCTTGCTGGATCAAGAAGAAGGAGACGTTACACTGACCGTACGTGTGTTGAACGCGGAGGTGCCGTCCGTTCGGTGCTAGGATCTCCGGTGATTTGGACGTCGTGTTCGACTACCTCATCCCCGTTCTTTGAACGCTTCCGCTCGCGATCTACAAAGGTATGTAGATGCATCCGATCACTCGTTGCTAGATGAACTCATAGATGGATCTTGGTGAAACCGTAGGAAATTTTTTGTTTTCTGCAACGTTCCCCAACAAGATCATCTTATAAAGCTACCATCGAACTAAGTAAAATAAGATGTATAAAAGATAAACATCACATGCAATCAAAATATGTGACATGATATGGCCATCATCATCTTGTGCCTTGGATCTCCATCTCCAAAGCATCGTCATGATCTCCATCGTCACCGGCATGACACCATGATCTCCATCATCTTGATCTATATCAATGTGTCGTCACATGGTCGTCTCGCCAACAATTGCTCTTGCGACTATTGCTATCGCATAGCGATAAAGTAATGCAATTATTTGGCGCTTGCATCTTATGCAATAGAGAGATAACCATAAGGCTTTTGCCAGTTGCCGATAACTTCAACAAAACATGATCATCTCATACGACAACTTATATCTCATCATGTCTTGACCATATCACATCACAACATGCCCTGCAAAAACAAGTTAGACGTCCTCTACTTTGTTGTTGGAAGTTTTACGTGGCTGCTACGGGCTGAGCAAGAACCGTTCTTACCTACGCATCAAAACCACAACAATAGTTTGTCAAGTTGGTGCTGTTTTAACCTTTGCAAGGACCGGGCGTAGCCACACTCGGTTCAACTAAAGTTGGAGAAACTGACACCCGCCAGCCACCTGTGTGTAAAGCACGTCGGTAGAACCAGTCTTGTGTAAGTGTACGCGTAATGTCAGTCCGGGCCGCTTCATCCAACAATACTGCCGAACCAAAGTATGACATGCTGGTAAGCAGTATGACTTATATCGCCCACAACTCACTTGTGTTCTACTCGTGCACAACATCAACGCATAAAACCTGGCTCGGATGCCACTGTTGGGGAACGTATTAATTTCAAAAAATTTACTACGCACACGCAAGATCATGGTGATGCATAGCAACGAGAGGGGAGAGTGTAGTCTACGTACCCTTGTAAACCGACAGCGGAAGCGTTATGACAACGCGGTTGATGTAGTCATACGTCTTCACGGCCTGACCGATCAAGCACCGAAACTACGGCACCTCCGAGTTCTAGCACACGTTCAGCTTGATGACGATCCCCGGACTCCGATCCAGCAAAGTGTCGGGGAAGAGTTCCGTCAGCATGACGGCGTGGTGACGATCTTGATGTTCTACCGTCGCAGGGCTTCGCCTAAGCACCGCTACAATATTATCGAGGAGTATGGTGGAGGGGGGCACCGCACATGGC
Organism: Triticum urartu; assembly: GCF_056163025.1. Taxonomy (NCBI): domain Eukaryota; kingdom Viridiplantae; phylum Streptophyta; class Magnoliopsida; order Poales; family Poaceae; genus Triticum; species Triticum urartu. Next base: position 709,493,715 of record NC_141874.1, read on the forward strand.
TAAGGGAACGATCACGAAGATCAACTCGTGTGTCTAGAGGTGCCCCCAGCCCCCGTATATAAAGGAGCAAGGGGGGAGGCCAGCTGGCCCTTGGGCGCGCCAAGGAGGAGTCCTCCTCCTAGTAGGAGTAGGACTCCCCTCTTTCCTACTCCTACTAGGAGGGGGAAAGGAAGGGGGAGAGGGAGAAGGAAAGGGGGGCACCTCTAGACACACAAGTGCTAAGCAAACAAAATGGGTCAAGTCAATCACATCATTCTCCAAATGATGTGATCCCGTTAATCAAATGACATCTTTGATCAACGAGCTAGTCAAGTAGAGGCATACTAGTGACACTCTGTTTGTCTATGTATTCACACATGTATTATGTTTCCGGTTAAGACAATTCTAGCATGAATAATCAACATTTATCATGATATAAGGAAATAAATAATAACTTTATTATTGCCTCTAGGGCATATTTACTTCAATTCGTATGATGACCTGGCCATATGTTCAAAACATCAAGGCGATCATTCTGATACATTAGATGAGGCACACAATCATTCAGGATTTTCTGTTGAAAAACATAGTAATAACTTCGTAGTTAGCAATGTAGTTAAGTTTTAAAAGAATTTATGCAAAAGATGCATGGATGTCGTAATACTAAAAAATCTTACCATGACACCTCCATGGATGTTATCGTAGTTCAGCACGTGCACTAGTGGCACGTATTGACCATAATGTGGAGGAGTTTTATAATAGATATTGTAATTCTCAAGATTAGTACAACATGCAAACAGATGATTTTTCTCCTAATAAGTTAACTCAGAGCCATCGGTGTAGTAGTTTTTGTCTACCATGTTCCGCATATTGTTTGAACAATGAGAATAAGCTGTCAATGGAAATAAGCTGTCAACTATTTTGAAATGAACAATATAAATTAGTTAATAACTATGTTTGAGAAACTAACATAGCTGTAGAATTGGAAGTGTATCAACAAGAGCCCAAATGTCCATATTGTCTTGGTCGATGTTAGGATCACCAAGATCCATGGTGACAAGCATACCCTCATAAAAACCATACATCTGGCAAAGTGCTTCCAAATTTTTGCAACCAAAATGGGTTACGCTCTCAGAATTATACAGATTTACTTCAAAATCCACATCATGATGGGTCCTTAGGTGAATTTTCTTTGTTTTGAAATTTTCATGGTCTTCAAAACCCATCCTCTCCAAGACATAGCGTCTTGCATGGCATGGGATAAGCTACTCAAATTGTAAAAGATGAAAATTACACGTTGAAATAGTTGAAGTCATGCTTAATTACGAAAAAATACTTTTCATCGTTGCGTACCATTTCAACATCGAAGGTCTCATGGAGCTTAATGCTGAAGCGCTAATCTTCGTCCAGGTGAGGCCTGTCGCATAGACCTCAGTCGTCGTTGCACCAGCTTCACTCCCCCGGGAGACTTTTGTCGTCCAATGACGACATTTCCTACGTTCATAATTCAAAGATTAAACTTGTACAATTCAATATATGTACTATAAAATTAATTTAGATCATTATTATTCATCACGGGTTGACTATCGGTCTGCCGAGTCTATATGGTGGAGACTCTCCCTCACTGATTCCTCTCTGACATTTGCGACCGTCGGTGATTGTCGTTACTCCTCCTTTCCCTAGTGCATAATAAATGTCTAGCACAAGGAAAAGAAGGAGAAACGACCCCCACGACAACAGTCCAGCTTCTTCGTCCTCTGCCATATATGGTGGATACACTCCCTCACTGAGTTTTTGACCTTCGGTGATGGAGCCTCGACAGACTTAAAGTCAACCCGAAATGTCGTTTAATTATTTTTCAAGAAAATGCAGGCCACTCGGTATTTCCTACATATTCTAGCAGAAGTCATGCCAGAATTCACAGAAAAATCCGGCATGAGAAGCACCATATTTAAGGGTAAAAATTCTGTTCGCGGAGCAAGGTGGGACTAAACTTTGGTCTAGGAGGGGGACTGAATTTATGAGTAGCGCTGGTCGGGGAAAAATCGCTATTGCTAAGATTCATAGTAGTAGCGCTTTCAAAAAGTGACCGCTACCACTATCCCTAGCATACCTGGAACGGTCTGTCAATTGTAGTAGTAGTAGCGCGTTTTATAGGTTCAGCGCTGCTGCTATGATCATAGTAGCAGCGCCCATGCTGCCGAAGCACTACTGCTATGTAGCAGCAGCGCCTTCCTTGAACAAGCGCTACTAGTGAACTCCTGTGTATAAGCATTTCCCTAGTAGTGTTGGTTTGGCCAATTATATTGATTTTTGTTTCCATTGGAAGAGGTGCTTTGTGATGGGTTCGATCTTGCGGTGCTCAATGTCAGTGGCAGAAATAACCATGACACACATGCATCGTTGCTATTAAGGATAACAAGATGGTGTTTATTCTGACATGAATTAATTTTGTCTACATCATGCCGTCTTTCTTATTGCATTACTTCATTTTTGCATGAACTTAATACACTAGATGCATGCTGGATGACGTTCGATGTGTGGAGTAATAGTAGTAGATGCAGGCAGGAGTCGGTCACTAATCTTCCACGTGATGCCTATATACATGATCATTGCCTTGGATATCGTCATAATTATTTACTTTTCTGTCAAGTGCCCAATAGTAATTTGTTTACCCATTGTATGCTATTTCTTTGAGAGAAGTCTAGTGAAATCTACGGCCCCGGGGTCTATTTCCTATCATATTAAATCAAAAATTACATTGCTCCACTTTTTCTTTATTTATTTTATTTTGTGTTTTAGTTAGATCTATTTATCTAATCTAATACAATTTAATCTATCTCAATACAGAGGAGGGATTGACAATGCCTCTTACACGTTGGGTTGCATGTTTTTGTTGTTTGTGTGCAGGTGCTGTTTAGATAGTGTTGCTTGGTTCTCCTACTGGATTGATAACCTTGGTTTCATAACTAAGGGAAATACTTACCGTTGCCATGCTGCATCATCCCCTCCTCTTCGGGGAATTACCAATGCAGATACAAGCAATCATACTCACAGAGCATAGCTTATCCGGGATGAAAAAAGTTGTATGTGCTCAATATTCATCCCAAGATATTCACTAACCTAAGCACAGTCAAAATATTAAAGATTTGTGCATGCCATGGTATCTCACCAGGGAGGGAACTAATAATTATCCATGGTCATGGTTGGGTCTTCCCATCTAAATTCCCCACATGATTTCATCACATATCGGATTAGTTTTCAACATTTCTAAAGATGATAGTATATTTTGGGGCCAAGATATTGGGTTACAACCTAGATTTTCCAGGCTGTAGCTTCTCCCCTAAACCCTACCAATGTACGAACTTATGTTATCATGAAGTGTTGTCTTACGCCACTAGCCGCCTTGCTAATCTCGTCTTATTGTACTTCTAAATTTTGGCTTATGGACCTTTCTTTACGTGTACAGGGGGTAATTTGTGCAAAATATAATAAAATATAAATATGGTAGAGCTACTGTGTATCAAACCTGACTAAATTAAAGGAAGGCGGTCCACCAGTCATAGGCAATGCCACACTTCCGAGTGTTAGCCATATTTTGTACCATCATATAGTGTTGCACTTTGCGGAAACCCTATCATATATCCCCCTCTGCGCGCGACCACCCTCATCCCATGCATTGCCTCATGGAAGCCCGCCTATAAAAGGTCACGACAACCACCCCATACCACATATCAAAAGCTCCGGCTGACAAAATGAAAAAAGGTTTATGCTTTATCTGTCACCATTACATACACTCATCATTCCTCCTAGCTCAATCATGATTTGCATAGGCACTGTGTATCATCCCTATCATGCCTTCTATGCATTCTCCATCTACCAGCATGTCCATCACAAGGGGCGCCTCCCTTGCGATCTATGTTGTTATGGCGTCCTTTGGTGTTAGTCATCTTGTATTGAACAAACCTATGGCCGGCAGGGGTGATCTCGTCACCTAAACATATGTCCACTGCTGCATCTTTCTCATCGAATAATTTCCCTCTTGCATCCACCACTGTGTCATGGACTCCTTACCACTCTACAAATCTATACTCTATGCCTACATGGCCATCATGAACCTCCATGATGATAGAGACACATCATTTTATTATTCTCGTGTGTTATGGAGTAGAAACTGATGACTGGTAGCAAGAGGCCCCTTGACCCTGGTTATCGACCATTGATACCTAAATGTTTAAACTTTGTAGAAGAACCATTGTCCATTGGTGACTTATGATAACTAACTAACAAGACACGGTTGCCTATGGCGAGTATTTGGCAATTCGATTTTTGTTGTTATTTTTCTACTAGGAAATTAGATATTTTTTAGATGATTAATTTTTTGCACTCATGCCCGAATAGCTATTTTTTTAGAAAAGAAGGATGTACCCCGACCTCTGCATCTGGATGATGCATGCAGCCATATTATTAATTATTCACAAAGACCATACAAGTTGATACATCAATAAGCCTGAAGCCACCATCTTGGCAACACCGTTGCTACTCCTATCCCCTTGATGAAGGCGTGCCGAATGTCCGGGCCAAATACCAAACAGACATCGCACCAAAGCCTAACATCTAAAGCTGGGTGTCCCATCCAAGCCACTACCTGGATTGGGTCCCACACCAATCTCGCATACTCCCAATGAGCACCGCGCACTGCAAGGGACGTCACCTTCATCATCCCTCGGTCCATCCTCAAAGCATAACTGAAGCACCGACCTTGCCCGAATAGCTATGGAAACATAGCAGCAGAACATTTGAAGATTCCTATTGTGTCTAAGGATATACATGGAAAGAAACGCATGCAAGCAAGTCTTCTTTCGAACTGGCCTTGTACACACTTGAAACCCTGCATGGCTTTCTTTCCATTTCCATGTCTCCCCTCTCCCTCCCAACAATTATATATAAAGAAAATCTCATCACTTTCATTTCGTAGATCTATAGAAATCAAAATTACTCCGCTGGCCGCTACCTCCACCGGAATGACGCCTCCGTCCGGGAACAACTGTCCGTAGATACACATCAATAGCTAGTATTGCCTATGATCCTAGCTAGAACGTAAGCTATTCTTGGCATTTTCGCGGCATCTTGTGAAGCTCACATATGCATTATGTTTGTCTGCTTGGTATACAGAAAGAGAGCAATGTCGTCATCGTCGGGCATGAAGTTGGGCGGCGGCATTATAGATTGATGGATATTATTGCAGACACGGCGGTCGTCATACAAGAACAGCGTGGTGATCCGGGTGGCGGAGCTGGAGGAGGTTGCAAACATGTCCCTGGTGCAGCCATACATGGTCAACCATGAGAGGGTGATGTACCTCAACCCGAGGCTGCAGGCGCCGCAGCACGCCATCATGTGCTTCAGCCCTGCCGGTACATGCCTGATGTGCGGCCGAAAACTCGTCGACGAAATCTTCCGCTTCTGCTCCCTCGGATGCAAGGTACACGCACGCACCTAACATTTCTCGTGCATGATTTCTTAACATTTCTGTGCATTCACTAAGCGGGCGCCATGCCAATGTATAGGATCGATATGGAAAGCTAGCTTAGATTACACGTGGCCATGATGCTAGCTGGGTTGAAATCACCAAAATGCTTGTCAACCAGTACATCGAATATGTTTACATGTTCCGACCGATCGACTTAAGTGGTGCATAATCCTCTGCAGAGGAACTACCTCCTAATATCATATCCCGGTGAGCAAAACATATTTGGATCCAAACACGTGAAATCTAATCTTTGGAGTATGATATGAATGTTCTTTATTTGACATTTTTGTTACTAACATGAGTTCCATCTGCTAGCAAAGTATACAAATGCTGCCAGCCTTAGACATCTGATTGTTCAGACACGCATCCTACATTCATCTACTAACTAGCTAGTCTATATACTTTACGCATGTAAATTTATGTTTCCCCGTTGATGTCAGCTTGAAGGAATGGTGACTGATCCCAACTTGACATTCATTCTTGATCCGGAATGCAAGTGGGAATACTCAAACTCAGACTCAACCGAAGAAGAAGAAGACGGCGGCCATCTGCTAGGCCCTAGCAACTCTCAGCCAATTGGAGGGACTAGTTACCGCCGCCAGCCAAGGAAGGGCGTCTGTGGCCCACCTCAACGGGCGCTCTTCTACTGATCTTCGTTGTTTTTGGTCCGACGTCGACATGGTTTTACATTTCCAGTAATTCAAAGAGCAACAACGCTTCATTAGAGACATGTTGATCTTCCTCTCTTTCTAGAGATGGGTCAAAACAGTGTTTCGGTTGGTCTGAAAATGGTGTGTCAGCATGCCTCGAATATATATTATGCATTGTAATGCCCGTGTTTGGCACTTATTTACAATATTGTGGAAGCAGCTGGTGCTTGCTATTTTTTTTGGATGCTACAATGCAGTGCTTTCCTAGAGTAAAAACAATGTTCTCCTAAACTATTGCTTCGGTTTCCACATAGTTTTTTAATCTTAGTTTACCCATAAACTAGAATACTTTAGCAGCGGTACCACCCCACCCCCACCCCACGTGATCCATTTTCTACGAGCAAACACATTAAAAATTCAACAGTTTTGTTAAATTCATGCATATAGGTTGTGGTGCAAAGTCTATGAATGTATTTTGTTTGCATAAGATATGATCATGTATGCCTGGTGCAAAAAGTAAGTAACTTGTCCACTTTTCTCTCCACATAGATCACAAACTTTCATATTTATTGTTACCAAGTTTGCAAGCAAATACTCGATGTCATAATTGACATGTAAGATTTGTTCTCATTTTTTTGCAAATCTCCTACAATTATTTTGTCATTATATAAACTGATGGGGGCTACAATAGATAAAATAATCGACGGGGGCAAAATAAGCAAAATGAGCAAAAAAATTAATATTTTTGGAGGACAGGTGATATTTTTTCTTTATATTGAAGTGATGACCTAATTCTAATGATCTGCAAACTTATTTCATTATTTGTAGTTTCAACAATCACCATTTTTAATTAGACCGAGGAAGGGCGTTCAAATGGCCCTTTTCTCGTCCAGTACCGTTGGCTTTTGGTTAGTGTCGGTGATGTCAACATGGTTTGTTCTGTAAATTGCATGTTTAAAAGGTCAGTACATTCAGACATAGTTTGTCACATGTACAACGGAGGCTCGATGAGGTAATAGCGGCGAGGCATGCGATATGCATGGGACATGGAGATGGACCAGGGCTTTGGCGGTCATACATGTGGTGAGACAACTACGAATTTGACTCGGGATGACTACAAGAAATGGTGAAATTCTTTCAAGTTTCAAACAGATGGACAAGGAAGAGCGGTGATGTTGAGTTCAGGTAACTCTTACGTGAGACACCCAATATGTGTGTTGTTCACTTTCACCCAGGTCGGTGATCAGTGTGTGATGGCATTGAATAGATACTCTGGTAGTTGGGAGCACAAACTAGGCTAAAGAGAAACTCAATTTTGCTCGGGTGTTGACCGTGGTCAAGAAAAGGAGGGACTACAAGTTTCATGTGGAGTACATGGAGTCTTTGAAGTAGCAGCGGTACTCATGGGATAAGCTCAAGTCAAATGTACATGGAAATTTGATGCACGGACAAATTCAAGGTGGTGGAGAATATTCTCCAAGGTGGAGTTTGTTAGAGTTGTGTTGAATATTGTGTACAAGATAGGTTACAGTTGAACTCTGAGTAGTATTGTGTTTACATGGTATGGAGTCGTGTCCTAGTAGGACACTTGTATCCTAGGCCTCTCATATATAGTGACATAGACACACGATGTAACCTATGCCAACATAAGAGCACAAGCGCGCAAGGGGGAGCCGGTGTCGTGTGTCTGCGCTCAGGTGGCCGGTGTGCGGTATTCTGAAGGTGTCACATGGTGGAGCGCCCATAGTCAGGCCCCAGGATGTAGCCATATTGATGAATCTCGTTAACAAATCTCGGTGTCATGCTCATGTGATTGCTTGGCCCTCGGATTATCGACTAGGCGCCTCGGATTTATACTGACAGATCTCGTCACTTAAACATAGGTTCATTGTTGCCTTTTTTTCATCGTGTTTTTTTGCCTTCTGCCCCCACCGCCGTGTCATGGCCTCCTTACCACTCTACAAATCTATCCCCTATATATGCCTGCATGGCCATCACCGCCTCCATATCGATAGAGACACATCATTTTGTTTTTCAAAATTGACGACCCGTGGTAAGAGCCCCCTTCACCTAGGTCGACCATTGATGTGGTAAGTTGTGACCTAAACCATTAAACTTTGTAGAAGAGCCACTGCCCATTGGAGATCTATGATCACTAACTAATATGACGCGCCACGGGAGTCGTGCATGTATTTCGCATTGCATTTGGTGAGTATTTTGCAATTCAATGTTTGTTGTTGTCTTCCAACTAGGATATTAATTGGATGAATAATTTTTGCACTCATGGCCAAATAGCTATGCAAACATAGTAACAGAACATTTGAAGATTCCTCTTGTGTCTAAGGCTATACATGGAAAGAAACACAAGCAATTCTTGTTTGAACTGGCCTTGTACGCAGTGGAAACCCTACATGGTTTTCTTTCCATTTCCATGTCTTCCCTCTCCCTCCCAACAAATATATATAAAGCAAATCACATCACTTTCAATTCGTAGATCTACAGGAATCAAAATTACCCCGCCAGCGGCCACCTGCACCGGGAACGACGTCCCCGTCCAGATATAGGTACACATCAATTGCTAGTATTGCCTATGATCCTAGCTAGAACGTACACTATTCTTGGCATTCTCGCTGCATCTTCTGAAGCTCACATATGAATTCTGTTTGTCTGCTTGGTTTACAGAAAGAGAGCAATGTCATCGTCATCGGCCATGAAGTTGGGCGGCGCTCCGTCATGGCTGGGGCCGCTGCTCGGCGCGGGGTTCTTCCAGCGCTGTGCCGTGCACCCCAGACTGGCCAAGAATGAGTGCAAGCACTACTGCCTTAGCTGCGCCGGCGAGGAGAACGCCGTCTGCTGCCCCATGTGCCTATCGAGCCACCGAGACCACCATGTCCTCTAGGTATTTAACATATACAAGCGCATCACATGCGTCGCAATGGCAGCGGCGGCGTTGCAGATTGATGGATATTATTGCAGATACGACGGTCCTCGAGGTACGCGAGGTGATCCGGGTGGCGGAGCTGGACGAGGTTGCAGACATGTCCCTGGTGCAGCCATACGTGGTCAACCATGAGAGGGTGATGTACATCAACCCAAGGTCGCAGGCGACACAGCATGCCGTCAAGTGCTTTAGGCCCCGCCGGTGAATGCCTTGTGTGCGACCGGAAACTCATTGAGCCAATCTTCCGTTTCTGCTCCATCTCCTGCAAGGTATACGCGCGTACCTCCGCCTCTCTCATGCATGCTTTCCTAGCATTTATGTACATTCACTAAGTGGGAGACATGTCGATAGATAGGATCGATTGGAAAGCTGGGTTTGATTACACCCGGCCGTGATGCTAGAAATACAGCTGAGTTGAAGTCACCAAAATGCTTCTGAACCAGTATGTCGAATATGTTTACATGATCCGACCAATCGACTTGCATAATCTTCTGCCAATGAACTGCCTCTTAATATCATATCCTTGGATCCAAACATGTCAAATGTAATCTTTGGAGTATTATATGAATGTTCTTTATGTGGCATTTTTGTTACTATAGCTAGTATGAGCTCTATCTACTTGCAAAGTACACAAATGCTGCCAGTCTTAGAAATCTGATTGTTCAGACATGCATCCTATATACTCCCTTCGGTCCTTTTTAGTACGCGTATAAGATTTGACTGAAGTCAAGCCTCGTAAAGTTTGATCAACTTTATAGAAAAAAGTACCAACATTCACAATTTGAAATCAATATCAATAGATGTGTCATGACTTAAAGTTTCATATTGTATAACTTTAGCATTGCAGATGTTGATATTTTTTCATATAAATATGATCAAACTTTGTGAAGTTTGACTTCAAAGAATTCTAATATGCAGAGTAAAAAGGACCGGAGGGAGTACAGCTACTAGCTAGCTATTCTATATAATTTACTCAGGTAAATTTATGTTTCCCCGTTGATGTCAGCTTCATGCAATGGTGTCTGATACCAACTTGGCATTCATTCTTGATCCGGAATGCAAGTGGGAATACACAAACTTAGACGAAGAAGAAGAAGGCGGTGGCGCTGTGCCTAGGCCTAGCAACTTTCAGCTGATTGGAGGGACAAGCTACCACCGCCAGCCTCGGAAGGGCGTCTGTGACGCCCCTCAATGGGCGCCCTTCTATTGATCATGGTTGTTTTTGTAGGTAGTCGGTTACAACCGACGTCAACATGGTTTTACATTCCGATCATTTCAATGACAACAACTTCCTTCATTACATACATATTGATCGTCTTCCTTTCTTGGTCTAGTGATGCGTGAAGACTGGAGTTTTGGTTGGTTTGAAGATGGTGTGTTAGCTGCCTCGGAAGATGGTGTGTTAGCTGCCTCGAATATACATTATGCATCTTGTAATGCCAGTGTTTGGCACCTATTTACAATATTGTGGATGCTCTATTTCAAGTGTCTTGCTTTTTTTGGATGCTATAATGTAGTGCCTTGCATTTTATTTTAAACATAGTTGTTCTCCAAAATTATTGCTTCATTTCCCCCCTAAATTTTTAGCCTCACTTTACCCACCCCACCCTGACCCAACAGATCCATTTTCTACGTGTAAACACATTAAAGTTTCAACAATTGCGTTAAATTCATGTATATATGTTGCAGTGTAAAGTCTATGAATGATTTTGTTTGCATAAAGTATGATCATGTATGACTGGTGCAAAAAAATTAATAACATGTTCACCTTTTTCTCCTCACATAGAACACCAACTGTCACTTTACAAGGAAAAACACGATGTTATAATACATGTATGCTTTTTTTGTAAAACTTCTACAATCTTTTTGTTATTTGAAACTGGTGGTGGCTACAGTGCTTTGGGATATGATAACTGATGGGGCAAACTAAAAAAAATGATCACTAGGAGAGGGTGATTTTTTATTTATATTGGCGTGACAATCTATTTCTAGTGATTGGTAAACTTATTTCATTATCTGTAGTTTCAGCAAATCACAATTTCTTATTAGGCCGAGGAAGGTCATCCAAATGTGTCCTTTTTCTTCCAGTACCGGTTGCTTTTAGTTGGTACTAGTGATGTCAATATGGCTTGTTCTATAAGTTGCATGACTAAAAGCTCACACGTTCAAACATAGTTTTGTCACTATATTGGATGTAGGAAAAAAATTATTATACAACATGCTACACTCTATGAATTAAGGGCAAATGAGCAATCAAATATCATGTATGAGAAACACATACATCTTGAACGAAGTTGCCTCCAAATACCACCTTTGTTTTTATTTACTCCTTGTAGCTTTGACTGAATTCAAACCTTACAATGTTTCACCAAGTTTATAGAATACAATATGTACATTATTTTAAAATATATTCAATGATGAATCTAATGGGATCGATTTGGTATTGTATTAAGTTATTTCCAATAAATTTGGTTAAAATTTATAAATTTGGTTTCCGACAAAGCTACTATATGAAGTAAATAAAAATGAAGGGATTACTAGTTCCGAGGAAATGACGAGACCTCCTCCAAGCTACAATATTCGATGCTCTAGACAATGTGTTTTCAAAACTATCAACTGTGCATGGAAACTCGCAAAAAAGAATCAACTGTGGATGAGACATGCTCCATTGCGAAAAAGAAGAAGATTCTGAACTCGTTCATAAAACAAAAGAAAATCAATTTTGCATGCTAATGAATCAAGTTCGTTTCGAACTTTGGTGGAAACTAGATTCATTTGACGGCACATGACTCACTCTAATATCTACGCCCTCTGTAAACTACTATAAGGCATTTTAGAGCACTACTTGAAACTAAACTCTTATATTAGTTTAGAGAGGGAGTACAAACTATAGTTTTTGACTTTCTTGAAACTCTTCAACTCAGTATTGAAATTTGTAATAAAGGGAACATGCAATCCCAAGAGCACAAAATCCACAATCCAAAGTTTTGATGAAAAAAACTGTCTACTATCATAATCTCCATAGAAAAAAAATTCAATCTATTGCTCGAGAAAAAAAACACAAATGCTCGACACTATCCCACAGATGTTATCCAATACTATCTTTACGTGTGCTTTCCCTGAATTTTAGAGTCTTGTTGATACATACTGTGTGAAGCACAAGCATTCTATATATGTTACCAAAATAATAAGATGTGACATGTCATGAGAAATAAAAAATAAATATTGTTGGAGTCGATGGTTTAGTTTATGAATAAGACTATGACAAATTTGATGAACCATACTATGAAAGACATGATGTTGTACCCACTAAAGTGGAAAATCTATTGAGGATGTGTGTCCTTACATAAGTTTTGCCACGACAAGAACTCTCATATAGAAACAAGAACATCAAACTTACTATTCCCTACTCAATCCATTCCAATGAATAGTCACTAGTAGAAAAAGGGCCATTTGTCCCGGTTGGTAAGGTCCATCTGTCCCGGTTTGTGAACCGGGACTAAAGGGTCGTTACTAATGCCCTAGGCCTTTAGTCCTGGTTCTTACACGAACCAGGACAAATGGGCCTCCACGTGGCCACTGCGACGAGCCCAGGCAGGAGGGCCTTTGGTCCTGGTTGGTGGCACCAACCGGGACCAAAAGGCATCACGCGTCAGCAGCTAGCAGGAGCTGTGGTTTTTTGTTTTTTTGAAAGGGGGTGGTTTAGGGGTTTTGGGGGTTAATTTAGGTTGTTAGCTAGCTAATAGAGAGAAGTGTCCTCTCTTATCTCCGTGCTTGGTTTACCAACGCTACTGCTATGCCTAATCATGGCTTAGATTGAAGTGAAGGCAATATGTGGTGCATTTCGAAAGTAATACTAACCCTAACTTGATCAAGTTTGGATTGTACTACTTTCGACATGCACCACATGCATGTTGCCTTCACTTCAATCCAATCCATATTCATTTCATCCACTGATATATAATAACTCTTCATGCTCGCATCATGCATCATCATAATAACAAGTCCGACTAATCATCATCATACAACTTCTACTCGTTATTAATAACAAGTCATACGATCATCATCCTCATAGTCATCGAACCAACCCTACTTAATTGTTCTTAGCACATGATCATCAGTATTAGGTAGGACCTAAATATCCTCTTTAAGGTAAAATAGCATAAAACAATATAGACCCTGACTCTCCATTATGGAGAATGGAGATCATCCTGTCTCCAATTCTTGTGCTTCGCTTCCTTTTGCTTCGAAGAAGCTCCTTACGACTGTCCATACATTTTTTCCATTCTTTGATTAGAGTGTCTCCACTTCTTCTAGAAATCCGGTATGGACAGTTCATATTCGTAGGATGACCTGGATGTATGTTCAAAACATCAAGGCTACCTTTTTGATACATCAAATGAGGCACACAATCCATCGGGATTCTCTGTTGAAAAACATAGTAATAACTTCATAGTTAGCAATGATGTACTTGTTTTAGAAGTATACAAAAGATGCACGGATGTCGTAATAGTAAAAAATCTTACCAGGGTATCTCCATGGTAGTTACCGTGGTTCAACACGTGCACTAGTGGCATGTATTGACCATAATGTTGAGGAGTTTGATTGTTGATACTGTAATTCTCAATATCAATACAAAATGCGATCAGATGATTTTTGTCCCGATAAGTTAATTCGGAGCCATCGGTGTAGTGGGTTTTGTCTACCATCTTCCGCACATTCTTTGAAGAATGAAAATAAGCTATCAAATGGAAATAAGCTGTCAAATATTTTGAAATAAACAATATAAATTAGTTAATAACTATGTTTGAGAAACTCACATAGTGGTAGAATAGGAGGCGTATCAACAAGGACCCAAATGTCCATATTGTCTTGCTCGATTTCAGGATCACCAAGATCCATGGTGACAAGCATATCCTCATGAAAACCATACATCTTGTAAAGTGCTTCCCATTTTTTGCAACCAGAATGGGTTACGCTCTCAGAATTGTACAGTTTTACTTTGAAATCCATACCATGATGTGTCCTTAGGTGAATTTTCTTTGTTTCCATCCTTTCATGGTCTTCAAAACCCATCCTCTCCAAGACATAGCGTCTTGCATGGCATGGCATAAGCTAGTCGAATTGTAAAAGACGAAAATTACACGTTGAAATAGTTGAAGTCATGCTTAATTACGAAAAAAACACTTGTTGTCATTGCGTACCGTTTCAACATCGAAGGTCTCCTCGAGCTTAATGCTGAAGCGCCGATCTTTGTTTTGGTGAGGCCCGTCGCACAGACCACGGTTGTCGTGGCACCAGTTGCACTCCCCCGGGAGACTTTCGTCGTCCGAGTACAACATTTCCTATGTTCATAATTCAAATATTAAACTTGTACAATTAATCAAATGCATACGCCTTGCATAGTGCTCTCCAATTTTAGCATTCAAAGTAGGAGTAGTTTTCCAATTTGAGCATTCAATAAGCAAAACCAAATCGTAAAATAAAGTAGTATTCAAATTAGCATGCATTCAATTATAAGCAAAACTACATCATCTCTTATGTCCGTACATCGTCGAATATTATCACTAATACACCTCGAATACTATCATACATATAGCATTGCTAATACACCTAGAACCATAGCGCCCGACGGGTATCGGCGCGGGCGGTGGACACCCAAAGAGAAGGAACCATAACAGGATCATAGCTCCAGTGAGATCCCTGAAGAACCTACCATGTATTGTCGAACCTGCCCTCCAACGCAACCATGTAACGATGGACGTGCTCGTCCTCCTCGCTAACACGGTGACGTACCACCTCCGCGGTGTCCGGAAGCCTCGACACCGTCACTGGCCCATGCGACCGCTACCAAACAAGGATCGGGTCAACCACGGGCTGGCTCCTCACCAGCCTACGCCCCTGAAAGGTAGCACCTCCCAATACCAGCCCGGCGGAGCCTAGTCCTGGACATGGCCCCTCTGATCAATCTGGCCTCCTCCGCCGAGTCGACGACGAGGATGCGGGATAGGCATCGTCGACGTCGATGTGGGAATAATTGCTTGAACTAAAAAAATAAACTAGTTCTATTAATTTTCTTGCTAAAAATAAACTACTTCTATAGTAAAATAAAGTAGTTTTATTAAATCAACTAGTTCAACTACTAAGCACTTACTATAAATAAAGTAAAGTAATACTTACTAAAAATATACTACTTCTATAGTAAAATAAAGTAGTTTTATTAAATCAACTAGTTCAACTACTAAGCACTTACTATAAATAAAATAAAGTAGTGCTTACTAAAAATAAACTAGTTTAACTAGTTCTATTATTTATCGACCCCCCTTCATGTCGAAGTTATCGCGGAGGGGGTATATCGACAACGACATACCCGTTAAAAAATAAGAAGAGGAAGAAGAACAAAAAAAGAGGAGAAGAAGAAAGGAATAGAGGAGAAGACTCTTCCTTTCTTCTTCTCCTTTTTTTTCTCCTCTTTTTCCTCTTCTTATTCATTTCTCCACTTCTTCCTCTCCTCTTCTTCTCCTTCTTCTTCTCCTTCTTCCTCTTCTTATTTTACTTTTACCTCTCCTTCTTTTTTCTTGTAAATATGAACATATACATAAATAACTTTGATCATACACAATTTTCCTATACATACACAATATGAAATATACATAAATTGAAAAATAAAATTCTATGAACAAAAAAATCATAAAAATTCTAAAAACAAAATTACAACAGAAAAAAATCATAACAATTCTATGCATATTCCCATCTCGTCTCCACAAAACACATCTCATCTCATCTCATCCAAAAATAATTCTTTGCATATGAACATAAAAAATATCTATACACATTGATAACCACAAGTATAGGGGATTGCAACAGCTTTCGAGGGTAGAGTATTCAACCCAAATTTATTGATTCGACACAAGGGGAGCCAAAGAATATTCTGAAGTATTAGCAGCTGAGTTGTCAATTCAACCACACCTGGAAACTTAGTATCTGCAGCAAAGTGTTTAGTAGCAAAGTAATATGATAGTGGTGGTATAAGCAACAAAAAGTAAAGACAGCAAAAGTAATGTTTTTGGTATTTTGTAGTGATTGTAACAGTAGCAGCGGGAAAGTAAATAAGCGTAAACCAGTATATGGAAAACTCGTAGGCACCGGATCAGTGATGGATAATTATGCCAGTTGTGGTTCATCATGTAACAGTCATAACATAGGGTGACATAGAACTAGCTCCAATTCATCAATGTAATGTAGGCATGTATTCCGTATATAGTCATACGTGCTTATGGAAAAGAACTTGCATGACATCTTTTGTCCTACCCTCCCGTGGCAGCGGGGTCCTATTGGAAACTAAGGGATATTAAGGCCTCCTTTTAATAGAGAACCGGAACAAAGCATTAGCACATAGTGAATACATGAACTCCTCAAACTATGGTCATCACCGGGAGTGGTCCCGATTATTGTCACTTCGGGGTTGCCGGATCATAACACATAGTAGGTGACTATAGACTTGCAAGATAGGATCAAGAACTCACATATATTCATGAAACCATAATAGGTTCAGATCTGAAATCATGGCACTCGGGCCCTAGTGACAAGCATTAAGCATAGCAAAATCATAGCAACATCAATCTCAGAACATAATGGATACTAGGGATCAAACCCTAACAAAACTAACTCGATTACATGATAAATCTCATCCAACCCATCACCGTCCAGCAAGCCTACGATGGAATTACTCATGCACGGTGGTGAGCATCATGAAAATTAGTGATGGAGGATGACTGATGATGATGACGGCAACGAATCCCCCTCTCCGGAGCCCCGAACGGACTCCAGATCAGCCCTCCCGAGAGGTTTTAAGGCTTGGCGGCAGCTCTATATCGTAAAATGCGATGATTTCTTCTCTCTGATTTTTTTCTCTCCGAAAGCAAATATATAGAGTTGGAGTTGGCGTCGGAAGGCATCCAGGGGGCCCACGAGGTAGGGGGCGCGCCCAAGGGGGGGGGCGCCCCCACCCTCGTGAGAAGGGTGTGGGCCCCCTGGTCTTCCTCTTTGGCGAGGATTTTTTATTATTTTTTCTAAGATGTTCCGTGGAGTTTTAGGTCATTCCAAGAATATTTGTTTTCTACACATGAAACAACACCATGGCAATTCTGCTGAAAACAGCATCAGTCCGGGTTAGTTCCATTCAAATCATACAAGTTAGAGTCCAAAACAAGGGAAAAAGTGTTTGGAAAAGTAGATACGACGGAGACATATCAACTCCCCCAAGCTTAAACCCTTGCTTGTCCTCAAGCAATTCAGTTGACAAACTGAAAGAAAGAAAGAAAAACTTTTACAAACTCTGTTTGCTCTTGTTGTTGTAACTATGTCAAGCCAGCATTCAAGTTTTCAGCATAGATCATAACTAACCACATTTGCAATAATTCTCAGGTCTCATAATTACTGATATCAATAGCATAATCAACTGGCAAGTCATAATAATAAATCTCGGATGACAACACTTTCTCAAAACAATCATAATATGATATAACAAGATGGTATCTTGCTAGCCCTTTCTGAGACCGCAAAACATAAATGCAGAGCACCTTTAAATATCAAGGACTGACTAGACATTGTAATTCATGGTAAAAGAGATCCAATCATAGTCACACCCAATATAAATTAACAGTGATGAAGGAAAATGACGGCTGTGCTCTCCAGCTAGTGCTTTTTAATAAGAGGGCGATGACTCAACATAACAGTAAATGGATAGGCCCTTCGCAGAGGGAAGCAGGGATTTGTAGAGGTGCCAGAGCTCGGTTTTGAAATAGATATAAATTGTATTTTGAGCGGTATACTTTCATTGTCAACGTAACAACTAAGAGATGGTGATATCTTCCATGCTAAACACATTATAGGCGGTTCCCAAACAGAATGGTAAAGTTTATACTCCCCCTCCACCAACAAGCATCAATCCATGGCTTGCTCGAAACAACGAGTGCCTCCAACATACATCAAGTCCCAGGGGGAGTTTTGTTTGCAATTAATTTTGATTTAGTTTGCATAAAGCATGGGACTGGGCATCCCGGTGACCATCCATTTTCTCGTGACTGAGGAGCGGTGTCCACTCCTCTTGATAATAACCGGCGTAACACGGAAGATAAGGACAACCTTGGTTGATACATGAGCTATTCGAGCATTAAAAACAGAATGTTTATTTGAAGGTTTAGAGTTTGGCACATACAAATTTACTTGGAACAGCAGGTAGATACCGCATATAGGAAGGTATGGTGGACTCATCTGGAATAACTTTGGGGTTTAAGGGATTCGATGCACAAGCAGTATTCCCGCTTAGTACAGGTGAAGGCTAGCAAAATACTGGGAAGCGACCAACTAGAGAGCGACAACAGCCATGTACATGCATTAAAATTAATAAACATTGGATGCAAGCATGAGTAGGATATAATCCACCATGAACATAAATATCGTGAAGGCTATGTTGATTTTGTTTCAACTACATGCGTGAACATGTGCCAAGTCAAGTCACTTAAATCATTCAAAGGAGGATACCACCCCATCATACCACATCATAATCATCTCAATAGCATGTTGGCACACAAGGTAAATCATTATAACTCGTAGCTAATCAAGCATGGCACAAGCAACTATGATCTCTAATTGTCATTGCAAACATGTTTATTCATAATAACCTGAATCAAGAACGAGGGACCCATCATATTTACAAAAACAAAAGAGGTCGAGTTCATACCATCTTTTCTCATCTCAGCCAGTCCATCATATATCATCATAATTGCCTTTCACTTGCATGACCGAACGGTGTGAATAATAATAAGAGTGTACGTGCATTGGACTAAGCTGGAATTTGCGAGCATTCAATAAACAGGTGAAGACAAGGCAATATGGGCTCTTGGTTAAATCAACAAAGATGCATATAAGAGCCACTTCAACAATTTAATTATGGTCTTCTCCTACTGACCCCCAAAGAAAAGAAATAAAACTATTTACACGGGAAAGCTCCCAACAAGCAAAAGAAGAACGGGAAATATTTTTGGGTTTTCTCTTTAATTATTACTACTACAGCAGAAAAATAATCTACTACTAATTTTTTTTTGGTTTTTCTTAAGGTTTAACAAACACATAAGAAGAAAGAGGAAAAAGAAAATAAACTAGCATGGATATTACAGTGAAAAAGTATGAGCATCGACATCTAGCAATGAGTGTGTGTGAACATAAATGTAATGTCGGTGAGAAATACGTACTCCCCCAAGCTTAGGCTTTTGGCCTAAGTTGGTCTATGGCCACGGCTGGCCTGGCGGATGTCCATAATAATAGTTGTTGGGTTCGTACTGTGATGAGGAAGAAGAAGGCTCCGATTACCACTGGCTGGCAATCATCTCCGGATCCCACTGATAGTTAGACTGTCGTGAAGGATCAACTTGTGGTTCCGGTTCTGGCACCTCGGCTGGTGCAGGGTTCCGGTAGGCGTGAATAGCCGTCAACGGAACAAGGTACGTGCCTACAGTCAAATCAAACAAGGAAGGAGCAGGTAGGGTAATAGTCCCAGGATGATGTTTGTTAAAGAACAATTGATATTTAAGCTCTCCTGCCCTATTCTTAACAATAAATCTTGTGCCACCATACTTTTATGATCTAAATAAACACGGGGCAGCACCTTTTCTTCCTTCTCAGCATGCCTAATAGGTATGTTAAAATGTGCATCTAGGCGTGTAGCATAGATGCCTCCAAAGATGGGACCCTTAGTACGGTTCATACTTAACCATCTAGCAATAATACCGCCCATACTAAAAGTGTTATCACTGTATAAACCGTGGTGCAGAATAATTAAATCAGGGATACTAAGGTTTCCACAGTTTCCGCATCCAATTAAACAACGACCAGCAAATAATGCAAAGTAACGTAAAACAGGAAAATGTATGCTAGTGATTCGTGCATCGGAAACCTTCCTAGTTTCTCCTATAGTGATAGTATCAATAAACCCAGCCACATCATCATGATGTGGTTCTTCTGTCTTGCACTCAAAAGGGACTAAACAAATCCGACAGAAATCATAAAGTGACATCTCTTTATGCTCATCATATAAATGAAACTCCACCGTAGGTGGTGAGTTCCTAGAATGAAAATGAAAGTTTTGCACAAAAGTATTTGTGACTAAGAGATACTGATCGCATTGGTCGTGGAGGAAAGCGGTGAGGCCTGCATTGTGAGCCAATTCATGAAAATCTTCATAGATACCGGCCGCTCTCAAGAAATCATCAGAAGGCCATTCACACGCCCGAATCTCTGCGGTGCGCGGAAAATTATGCATAGGCTTCGGTGCCTTTTCCTTCGAACTTTGGCTCGATGAGCTCCTCAAAAATCTTATCATTATTTTTCTGAAATAATCTGAAATTTTTAGTAACTTCAAACAAAAATGAACCAACTTCAATAATATTGATAGCAACTACTCCTACAAGTGCCTAGAGTCTATATCAAGCCTTAGAACTACTTAGAACCATATAAATTTGACATGCAAGCTCAAGAACATGGTCACCTATGCAGCACAAATTTGCAAAGAATAAAGCACTAGAACAAAAACTAATTGGACCAATGGAGGAGTCACATACCAAGGAACAATCTCCCCAAGCAGTTTTGGCAAGGAGATCGAAAATCACAGCAAAAGTGGCTGGAACTCGTGCTTGAGTTGGTTTTTCAGGTTTGTGTGAGATAGCGGAAGAAGATGGGTGCTGGGATAAGTGGAGGAGGGCCACCGTGGGCCCACGAGGCAGGGGGCGCGCCCTAGAGGGGGGGCGCCCACCACCCTCGTGGCCAGGTGGCAGCTCCTCCCGCGGTAATTTTTAAATAGTAAATCCTCAAATATTCCCGAAAAAATCATATTAAATTGGCATGTCATTCTAAGGACTTTTATTTTCGGGATATGGTTTAGGAATAGGCTCAGTAATTGGAGCAGGAGTTGGCTCAGGAGCTGGCTCAGGAGATGCCCAATTATTTTCATTTGTCAACATATTATTCAATAGAATTTCAGCTTCATCCGGCGTTCTTTCCTTGAAAAGAGAACCAGCACAACTATCCAGGTAATCTCTGGAAGCATCGGTTAGTCCATTATAAAAGATATCAAAATTTCAGGTTTCTTAAGAGGATGATCAGGCAAAGCATTAAGTAACTTGAGAAGCCTCCCCTAAGCTTTTGGGAGACTCTCTTCTTTAATTTGCATGAAGTTGTATATTTCCCTCAAAGCAGCTTGTTTCTTATGAGCAGGGAAATATTTAGCAGAGAAGTAATAAATCATATCCTGGGGACTACGCACACAACCAGGATCAAGAGAATTAAACCATATCTTAGCATCACCCTTTAATGAGAACGGAAATATTTTGAGTATATAGAAGTAACGCGATCTCTCATCATTAGTGAACAAGGCAGCTATATCATTTAACTTAGTAAGATGTGCCACAACAATTTCAGATTCATAGCCATAAAACGGATCAGATTCAACCAGAGTAATTATATCAGGATCAACAGAGAATTCATAATCCTTATCAGGAACACATATAGGTGAAGTAGCAAAAGCAGGGTCGGGTTTCATTTTATCTCTAAGTGATTCTTTGTTCCATTTCACTAATAACCTCTTAAGCATATATCTATCTTTGCAAGCTAAAATAGCGGTAGAAGATTCCATATCAAAAAGATAGCCCTCAGGAATAACATACATATTTTCATCATCACTATCGTCATCGTATTCAGATTCAATAATTTCTTTTTCTCTAGCCCTAGCAATTTGTTCATCTAGAAATTCGCTAAGGGGCACAGTAGTATCAGGCATAGCAGAAGTGGCATCATCAATAACATGCGACATATCAGAATGAATAGCAGAAGCAGGTGTAGGTGTCGCAAACTTACTAATAACAGAAGGTGAATCAAGTGCAGAGCTAGATGGCAGTTCCTTACCTCCCCTCATAGTTGAGGGATAGATCTTGGTTTTTGGATCTCTCAAGTTCTTCATAGTGTCCAGCAGATATAAATCCCAAGTGACTCAAAGAATAGAGCTATGCTCCCTGGCAACGGCGCCAGAAATTAGTCTTGATAACCCACAAGTATAGGGGATCGCAACAGCTTTCGAGGGTAGAGTATTCAACCCAAATTTATTGATTCGACACAAGTGGAGCCAAAGAATATTCTCAAGTATTAGCAGCTGAGTTGTCAATTCAACCACACCTGGAAACTTAGTATCTGCAGCAGTGTTTAGTAGCAAAGTAATATGATAGTGGTGGTAGCAGCAACAAAAAGTAAAGACAGCAAAAGTAATGTTTTTGGTATTTTGTAGTGATTGTAACAGTAGCAGCGGGAAAGTAAATAAGCGTAAATCGGTATATGGAGAACTTGTCGTGGTATTCTCATGCGGGGCTTGCGAGTTGACAGATGCCACAAGGGCTTAGTGTGAGGGTAAGACTGCTGCTGATAGGACCGAGAGCGGGTATGCGAGTAGCACGCGCTAGTTTACCCAGGTTCGGGGCTCTCTGAAGAGATAATACCCCTACTCCTGCATGTCTGAGTATATCTGATATATCTGGTACAAAGTGCTCTGGAGCTGTATCCGAGATCAGTGCCAAGGGCATCTGATCTCGTATATGCATGCGTATGGCCGGCTCTAGTGTCCAAGTATGACCATGGCTTGTGGCCGTGAGTGGCCTTGTGGCCAAATGAATGTGGCATGAGCGAGTGGATGGATGGATGTGTGCCCCCTTTATAGTGTGGGCTAGCTTACTTCCTAAGCTATGTAGTGGCATGGACAAGTGGGCGTGGCGGTATGGTGTGGTTGTCATGCTTGTCTCCTAGGTCACTTCATGAATAGTGCCCAGGGACAAGTGACACTGTACATGAGTACAGCTGTCTCGTCCGAGGTATGGCCGTCTCGTCGGTGTCTTGTCGGTGTCGGGTCGGGCTGCAGTCGGCAGCCGGCTGGTCGGTGCAGTCGGCAGCCGGCTGGTCGGCGCAGTCGGCAGCCGGCAGTCGGACTGAGGGGCTTTGCTAGCCCGATGTCTTGAAATATTGTCTTGCCGTCTTCGGGGAACCCATGGTCAATTACTCCGTCAGTAGCCCCCAAGCCTTCGGGCAACTTGGCAAAGTTGGGCGGAGGTTTTTTGGCGAGTGTTCATGGAAATGATCATAAAAAAGACAAAGTTAGTCCTCGTAGATATATCAAATGTTTGCTTTTAGCATTGCAAGTTTTATGCGGAGGGTGCCGACTAGGTTTCGTCCGAGCCCCCTTCAATCTTTTCATGTTCTCTCCGCTTTTTGGTTTGTGCTCTCGCTCGCCGGACAGCCGCTCTGCGGTCTGTGGCTGAGAGTGGGCCGTGAAGCGGAGTGTATAGTACTCAGAATCTGGGAGCAGATTTAACCGAGTAGATACTCATAAAGGAAACGGCCAGGTCGCCCGAAGTGTTTTTCTTCCCGGACGTTTTTCGCGTGGGTGGCCTCCAGCGTTCACCCTTGCTAGCCGGACAGCCGCTCTGTGGTCTGTGACTAAGAGTGAGCCTTTGGTACTGCGCACGCTACTAAGCCATCTGCGGGAACAAACGCCTCAGGCCAAGCGGCCAGCCCCCGGGCCAACTCTAGCTGGCACCGGGGCGAACAGTGATGCAACTGTAATGAAATGCGGAGATAGTTCCCCGAGCATCGCTCGGGGTTATCTGTGCTTGCGTAGTGCAAAAATATGCGGGTGAGGAGCTCACACTCATTTTTGTGTAGTCGCGGTCGTCGAAGACAGCCGGCGCGACTCGACGCTCGCGGAGCGCGCCGGCGCACCCGCCGGGTGCAGCCTTCGAGCCTCCGGGTGCTCAAAGGAGGGTCCCGGCCGGTCAGGCTCGACCGGCCAGGCGGTGAGGCCTCTGCAGCGCCTTTTTCTTCTCTCTTTTTTTTTCTGCCCGCTGCTGGCAGCCGGACAAAACTCTTCTCTTGTCTCTTGTTTTCTTCCGTGGGGGCGCGCCAGCGCACCCACTGGGCGTAGCCCCCGAGATTCGGGCCGACTGATGAGCAGTTGGGCTGGATCTCCCGACAACTACTTTGTCTTCTTCTTCGCGGGGGCGCGTCAGCGCACCCACCGGGTGTAGCCCCCGAGATCTGGGCCGACTGCTGCGCAGTCGGGCCGGATCTCCCGGCAACTACTTTGTCTTCTTCTTCACGGGGGCGCGTTAGCGCACCCGCTGGGTGTAGCCCCCGAGCCTCTGGGCGCTCGAGGCGGGTCCAGCCCGTCGGGCTTGACCGGTCAGTGGGTGAGCGGGAAGCGGCTGAGCCGGCTTGGCACAGCCGGCTAGGCGGCGAGGCGTCTGGCAGCACCCTCTTTCTTCTTTATTCTGCCGGCTGTTTGCTCTTTTGCACGAGCAGTCGGCTAGGCATCCGGCCTGACTTTTCTCCACCGGCAACAATCCTCTCTCTTTTTTTCAGCAACCGACCTCTTTTCTCAGCCGGATTGGGCACTCGGCCTTTTCTTTTTTATTTTCACCGAGCACCTGACATCTTTTTTTTCAGGTCCAACTCTAGCCGGCTTGTGCACTGTTCTCTCTTGACTTTTCTTTCTTCTCTCCCTTCTCTCTTGCTCGCAGAGGAGCACACGGGGCGAGGCCGCAGCGGCACGGCCGGATGCGAGGTGAGCCGGCGGGAGCTGGAGCCGGCCCAGGAGGGGAGCCCGCTAGGGGCGGAACAAGCCGGGGCGGCGAGCCGGCACGCAGGCAGGCGGCGGGGCGGTCGAGCAAGGTGGACGCGGCAGGCAAGGCGAGGCCGTCCGGCCAGGATGCAGGGCCCAGCAGGTAAAGTGCTGGGTCGCAGGGATGCAGGCGGAGCCGGCCAGCCGAGATGCGGGCGGGGTCGGCAAGCGGCCGTGTGGCAGGCGGAGCTAGCCGTCCGAGTTGCTGGCGAAGGCGGTAGGCGGTGGGGCCGGCCGGATGGCGGGCGGAGCCGGCCGTCCGGGTTGCGGGCGAAGATGGCAGGCGGTACGGCGTGGCGGTGCCCGCGTGCGGGCCGGAGCCGGCCAGGAGGCGGGGAGGCGGCGACGGCGAGCCGGCCAGCACGGGAGGCCGCCGGGCGAAGCGAAGGCGGCGAGCAGGACGCCGGACGGGGCCGAGTCGCGGGAGCCGACCCGGAACCAGCGGGCGGCCGGGCGGCACAGACGGCAGACGGGCATGGTGGGCAGTCGGGATGCGAGCAGCGCGGAGCTACAGCCGGCGCGGACAGCCGGGCCTACGCGGGCGAGGGCACGGCGCAAGCGGAGGTGCGGGGAGCGGGCCATCGCAGGCCCGCGCGGACGGCCGGGTCTCCCCTGGGAGCAACCGGAGCCGGAGGCCGGAGCGAGATGAGACCGACGCACGGCCAGCCGGGCGTAGCGCACTCCGCAAACGGAAGTGAGGCGCAGGGGTTCGCTGGCGCGGCAGGTAGGCATCCGACTGTAGCGCGAGCCGTCGGGCGCTCGCGAGGCCGGCTGGTGGCAAGCCGGCCGCGGGAGCAGGCGGGCGCAGCGAGGCCGGGTGGCGGGGAACCGCAGCCGGCACTGCGGGCCTGTAGGCGCCGCGGACGCGGAAGATTCGGCCGGTCCGGCATGGGGAGGTGAGCCGACAGGGGGAGGCGGAGCTGACCGGGGCAGAGTGCAGCCGGACACTTTGGGCCTATAGCCGGCGCGGGCGGATGCGGAAGATTCGGCCGGTCCGGCATGGGGAGGCGAGCCGGCAGGGGAAGGCGGAGTTGACCGGGGCAGAGTGCAGCCGGACGCTGTGGGCCTCTAGCCGGCGCGGGCGGACGCTCGGACGAGACCACGCGCGGGCGCCGCATTGCGGAGAAGGCGCGCGCCAGGCACCTTGCGTGCGGAGGCGGGCGAGCTGGACGCTGAGGAAAGGGTGCGCAACTATGGACCGGGGCAGCACGGGAGGAGGCCCGGAGCAGCTGGTCGGGGACGAGGCGACGAGCGGAGGAGGCCGGAGCCTGCCGGCCGGCGGACGAGGTAGAGGTGCGCTGCCGCACGGCCGGTTGGAGCAGAGCTGCGGGGGGCCTGTTCCCGCACGCGTGCGCGGAGAGGAAAGCTCGACGCAGGGGCGAAGTCGCGCCGGTGCGGGAAGCGGAGCTGGCTGGAGCAGGGTGGAGCCGCGACGGAGAGGCCAGGCGCGCGGGTGACGGAGGTCGAAGCAGCGGAGGAACAGTCGGAGGAGAAGGAGATACACTACACAGATACACTACACAGATATACAAGGATTGTACAAGCGGTGTATGGGCATTGTTTGGGTAGTATATCTGTGTAGTGTATGGCCAATGGTTTGACCATTGTCTGACTTGTATCTAGCTAGCTTGTCTAATGATATTTGGAGTAGCGAACGGGCGTTTCAGCCGGCGCAAGACACGAACGCGGAGGGGAACAGACGCGAGCGGCGCGTTGATGAACACGGCCGACCGAGGCAAAGCCCCGCGCGTGGCACGCGCATGGACGGACGGCCGGCTTTGCGGTGGTGACCATGAAGATGGTGAAGACGACCGCGAGGACGCGCCGTCCCGCATGGCCGCTCCAGGGGCGGGTCGAAGTCGAGCCCCCGAGCGCTACCAGAGAGACGGCGCGACGCCGCGGCGGAGATGACGAAGATGGTCCTGCCCGGACTGCGAAACCAGCAGCAGCGCGGTAGCATAGTACCGCACCATGGTGGGCGCCAACTGTCGTGGTATTCTCGCGGGGGGCTTGCGAGTCGACAGATGCCACAAGGGCTTAGTGTGAGGGTAAGACTGCTGCTGATAGGACTGGGAGCGGGTATGCGAGTAGCACGCGCTAGTTTACCCAGGTTCGGGGCTCTCCGGAGAGATAATACCCCTACTCCTACATGTCTGAGTATATCTGATATATCTGGTACAAAGTGCTCTGGAGCTGTATCCGAGATCAGTGCCAAGGGCATCTGATCTCGTATATGCATGCGTATGGCCGGCTCTAGTGTCCAAGTATGGCCATGGCTTGTGGCCGTGAGTGGCCTTGTGGCCAAATGAATGTGGCGTGAGTGAGTGGATGGATGGATGTGTGCCCCTTTTATAGTGTGGGCTAGCTTACTTCCTAAGCTATGTAGTGGCTGAATAAAATATGCCCTAGAGGCAATAATAAAGTTATTATTTATTTCCTTATATCATGATAAAAAGTTTATTATTCATGCTAGAATTGTATTAACCGGAAACATAATACATGTGTGAATACATAGACAAATAGAGTGTCACTAGTATGCCTCTACTTGACTAGCTCGTTAATCAAAGATGGTTATATTTCCTAACCATGGACAAAGAGTTGTCATTTGATTAATGGGATCACATCATTAGTTGAATGATCTGATTGACATGACCCATTCCATTAGCTTAGCACCCGAT
Source organism: Triticum urartu (assembly GCF_056163025.1). Classification (NCBI taxonomy): domain Eukaryota; kingdom Viridiplantae; phylum Streptophyta; class Magnoliopsida; order Poales; family Poaceae; genus Triticum; species Triticum urartu. The sequence goes on from NC_141874.1 coordinate 709,521,211, forward strand.
CGTTTAGTATGTTGCTATTGCTTTCTTCATGACTTATACATGTTCCTATGACTATGAGATTATGTAACACCCGTGTGCCAGAGGAACACTTTGTGTGCTACCAAACGTCACAACGTAATTGGGTGATTATAAAGGTGCTCTACAGGTGTCTCCAAAGGTACATGTTGGGTTGACGTATTTCGAGATTAGGATTTGTCACTCCGATCGTCGGAGAGGTATCTCTGGGCCCTCTCGGTAATGCACATCACTTAAGCCTTGCAAGCATTGCAACTAATGAGTTAGTTGCAGGATGATGTATTATGGAACAAGTAAAGAGACTTGCCGGTAACGAGATTGAACTAGGTATTGGATACCGACGATCGAATCTCGGGCAAGTAACATACCGATGACAAAGGGAACAACGTATGTTGTTATGCGGTCTGACCGATAAAAGATCTTCGTAGAATATGGAGGAACCAATATGAGCATCCAGGTCCCGCTATTGGTTATTGACCGGAGACATGTCTCGGTCATGTCTACATTGTTCTCGAACCCGTAGGGTCCGCACGCTTAAGGTTTCGATGACAGTTATATTATGAGTTTATACGTTTTGATGTATCGAAGGTTGTTTGGAGTCCCGGATGTGATCACGGACATGATGAGGAGTCTCGAAATGGTCGAGACATAAAGATCAATATATTGGAAGCCTATATTTGGATATCGGAAGTGTTCCGGGTGAAATCGGGATTTTACCGGAGTACCGGGAGGTTACCGGAACCCCGCGGGAGGTACATGGGCCTTAATGGGCCTTAGTGGAAGAAGAGGAGAGGCGGCCAGGGCTGGGCCGCGCGCCCCTCCCCCCTAATCCGTATAGGACAAGGAGAGAGGGGGCCGGCGCCCCCCTCCTTCTCTCTCTCTCTGTTCCCACCTCGCGAATCCTATTCCAACTAGGATTGGGGGAGAAGTCCTACTCCCGGAGGGAGTAGGACTCCTCCTGGCGCGCCCTATGATGGCCAGCCGGCCTCCCCCTCTTGAACCTTTATATACGGAGGTAGGGGCACCCCTAGAGACACAAGTTGATCCACGTGATCATATTCTTAGCCGTGTACGGCGCCCCCTTCCATCATAGTCCTCGATTATATTGTAGCGGTGCTTAGGCGAAGCCCTGCGACAGTAGTACATCAAGATCGTCACCATGCCGTCGTGCCGACGGAACTCTTCCCCGACACTTTGCTGGATCGGAGTCCGGGGATCGTCATCGAGCTGAACGTGTGCTAGAACTCGGAGGTGCCGTAGTTTCGGTGCTTGATCGGTCGGGCCGTGGAGACGTATGACTACATCAACCAAACGCTTCCGTTGTCGATCTACAAGGGTACGTAGATCACACTCTCCCCTCTCGTTGCTATGCATCACCATGATCTTGCGTGTGCGTAGGAAATTTTTCAAAATTACTACATTCCCCAACAGTGGCATCCGATCCTAGGTTTTATGTGTTGATGTTATATGCACGAGTAGAACACAAGTGAGTTGTGGGCGATATAAGTCATACTGCTTACCATCATGTCATACTTTGGTTCGGCGGGTATTGTTAGATGAAGCGGCCCGGACCGACATTACGCGTAAGCTTACGCGAGACTGGTTCTCCCGACGTGCTTCGCACATAGGTGGCTTGGGTTACAGTTTCTCCAACTTTAGTTGAACCGAGTGTGGCTACGCCCGGTCCTTGCGAAGGTTAAAACAGCACCAACTTGACAAACTATCATTGTGGTTTTGATGCGTAGGTAAGATTGGTTCTTGCTTAAGCCCGTAGCAGCCACGTAAAACTTGCAACAACAAAGTAGAGGACGTCTAACTTGTTTTTGCAGGGCATGTTGTGATGTGATATGGTCAAGACATGATGTTAAATTTTATTGTATGAGATGATCATGTTTTGTAACCGAGTTATCGGCAACTGGCAGGAGCCATATGGTTGTCGCTTTATTGTATGCAATGCAATCGCGCTGTAATGCTTTACTTTATCACTAAGCGGTAGCGATAGTCGTGGAAGCATAAGATTGGCGAGACGACAACGATGCTACGATGGAGATCAAGGTGTCGCGCCGGTGACGATGGTGATCATGACGGTGCTTCGGAGATGGAGATCACAAGCACAAGATGATGATGGCCATATCATATCACTTATATTGATTGCATGTGATGTTTATCTTTTATGCATCTTATCTTGCTTTGATTGATGGTAGCATTATAAGATGATCTCTCACTAAATTATCAAGATAAAAGTGTTCTCCCTGAGTATGCACCGTTGCCAAAGTTCGTCGTGCCCAGATACCACGTGATGATCGGGTGTGATAAGCTCTACGTCCATCTACAACGGGTGCAAGCCAGTTTTGCACACGCAGAATACTCAGGTTAAACTTGACGAGCCTAGCATATGCAGATATGGGCTCGGAACACTGAGATCGAAAGATCGACCGTGAATCATATAGTAGATATGATCAACATAGCGATGTTCACCATTGAAAACTACTCCATTTCACCTGATGATCGGTTATGGTTTAGTTGATTTGGATCACGTGATCACTTAGAGGATTGGAGGGATGTCTATCTAAGTGGGAGTTCTTTAAGTAATTTGATTAATTGAACTTCAATTTATCATGAACTTAGTACCTGATAGTATCTTGCTTATGTATGTTTGATTGTAGATAGATGGCCCGTGCTGTTGTTCCGTTGAATTTTAATGCGTTCCTTGAGAAAGCAAAGTTGAAAGATGATGGTAGCAATTACACGGACTGGGTCCGTAACTTGAGGATTATCCTCATTGCTGCACAGAAGAATTACGTCCTGGTAGCACCGCTGGGTGCCAGGCCTGCTGTTGGAGCAACACCAGATGTTATGAACGTCTGGCAGAGCAAAGCTGATGACTACTCGATAGTTCAGTGTGCCATGCTTTACGGCTTAGAATCGGGACTTCAACGACGTTTTGAACGTCATGGAGCATATGAGATGTTCCAGGAGTTGAAGTTAATATTTCAAGCAAATGCCCGGATTGAGAGATATGAAGTCTCCAATAAGTTCTATAGCTGCAAGATGGAGGAGAACAGTTTTGTCAGTGAGCATATACTCAAAATGTCTGGGTATAATAATCACTTGATTCAGATGGGAGTTAATCTTCCAGATGATTGCGTCATTGACAGAATTCTCCAATCACTGCCACCAAGCTACAAGAGCTTCGTGATGAACTATAATATGCAAGGGATGAATAAGACTATTCCTGAGCTCTTCGCAATGCTGAAAGCTGCGGAGGTAGAAATCAAAAAGGAGCATCAAGTGTTGATGGTCAACAAGACCACTAGTTTCAAGAAAAAGGGCAAAGGGAAGAAGAAGGGGAACTTAAAGAAGAACAGCAAGCAAGTTGCTGCTCAAGAGAAGAAACCCAAGTCTGGACCTAAGCATGAAACTGAGTGCTTCTACTGCAAGCAGACTGGTCCCTGGAAGCGGAACTGCCCCAAGTATTTGGCAGATAAGAAGGATGGCAAGGTGAACAAAGGTATATGTGATATACATGTTATTGATGTGTACCTTACTAGAGCTCGCAGTAGCACCTGGGTATTTGATACTGGTTCTGTTGCTAATATTTGTAACTCGAAACAGGGAGTACGGATTAAGCGAACACTGGCAAAGGACGAGGTGACGATGTGCGTAGGAAATGGTTCCAAAGTCGATGTGATCGCGGTCGGCACGCTACCTCTACATCTACCTTTGGGATTAGTATTAGACCTAAATAATTGTTATTTGGTGCCAGCGTTGAGCATGAACATTATATCTGGATCTTGTTTAATGCCAGACGGTTATTCATTTAAATCAGAGAATAATGGTTGTTCTATTTATATGAGTAATATCTTTTATGGTCATGCACCTTTGAAGAGTGGTCTATTTTTGATGAATCTCGATAGTAGTAACACACATATTCATAATGTTGAAGCCAAAAGATGCAAAGTTGATAATGATAGTGCAACTTATTTGTGGCACTGCCGTTTAGGTCATATCGGTATAAAGCGCATGAAGAAACTCCATACTGATGGGCTTTTGGAACCACTTGATTATGAATCACTTGGTACTTGCGAACCGTGCCTCATGGGCAAGATGACTAAAACACCGTTCTCCAGTACTATGGAGAGAGCAACAGATTTGTTGGAAATCATACATACAGATGTATGTGGTCCGATGAATATTGAGGCTCGTGGCGGATATCATTATTTTCTCACCTTCAGAGATGACTTAAGCAGATATGGGTATATCTACTTAATGAAACATAAGCCTGAAACATTTGAAAAGTTCAAAGAATTTCAGAGTGAAGTTGAAAATCATCGTAACAAGAAAATAAAGTTTATACGATCTGATCGTGGAGGAGAATATTTGAGTTACGTGTTTGGTGTACATTTGAAGCAATGCGGAATAGTTTCGCAACTCACGCCTCCCGGAACACCACAGCGTAATGGTGTGTCTGAACGTCGTAATCGTACTTTACTAGACATGGTGCGATCTATGATGTCTCTTACTGATTTACCGCTATCATTTTGGGTTATGCTTTAGAGACGGCTGCATTCACGTTAAATAGGGCACCATCAAAATCCGTTGAGACGACGCCTTATGAACTATGGTTTGGCAAGAAACCAAAGTTGTCGTTTCTTAAAGTTTGGGGCTGCAATGCTTATGTGAAAAAGCTTCTACCTGATAAGCTCGAACCCAAATCGGAGAAATGTGTCTTCATAGGATACCCAAAGGAGACTGTTGGGTACACCTTCTATCACAGATCCGAAGGCAAGACATTCGTTGCTAAGAATGGATCCTTTCTAGAAAAGGAGTTTCTCTCGAAAGAAGTGAGTGGGAGGAAAGTAGAACTTGACGAGGTAACTGTACCTGCTCCCTTATTGGAAAGTAGTACATCACAGAAACCTCTTTCTGCGACACCTACACCAATTAGTGAGGAAGCTAATGATAATGATCATGACACTTCAGAACAAGATACTACTGAACCTCGTAGATCAACCAGAGTAAGATCCGCGCCAGAGTGGTACGGTAATCCTGTTCTAGAAATCATGCTACTAGATCGTGATGAACCTACGAACTATGAAGAAGCGATGGTGAGCCCAGATTCCGCAAAATGGCTTGAAGCCATGAAATCTGAGATGGGATCCATGTATGAGAACAAAGTACGGACTTTGGTTGACTTTCCCGATGATCGGCAAGCAATTGAGAATAAATGGATCTTCAAGAAGAAGACTGACACTGACGGTAATATTACTGTCTACAAAGCTCGACTTGTCGCAAAAGGTTTTCGACAAGTTCAAGGGGTTGACTACGATGAGACCTTCTCACCCGTAGCAATGCTTAAGTCTGTCCGAATCATGTTAGCAATTGCTGCATTTTATGATTATGAAATTTGGCAGATGGATGTCAAAACTACATTCCTGAATGGATTTCTGGAAGAAGAGTTGTATATGATGCAACCGGAAGGTTTTGTCGATCCAAAGGGAGCAAACAAAGTATGCAAGCTCCAGCTATCCATTTATGGACTGGTGCAAGCCTCTCGGAGTTGGAATAAACGCTTTGATAGTGTGATCAAAGCATTTGGTTTTATACAGACTTTCGGAGAAGCCTGTATTTACAAGAAAGTGAGTGGGAGCTCTGTAGCATTTCTGATATTATATGTGGATGACATGTTACTGATTGGAAATGATATAGAATTTCTGGATAGCATAAAGGGATACTTGAATAAGAGTTTTTCAATGAAAGACCTCGGTGAAGCTGCTTATATATTAGGCATAAAGATCTATAGAGATAGATCAAGATACTTAATTGGACTTTCACAAAGAACATACCTTGACAAGATTTTGAAGAAGTTCAAAATGGATCAAGCAAAGGAAGGGTTCTTGCCTGTGTTACAAGGTGTGAAGTTGAGTCAGACTCAATGCCCGACCACTGCAGAAGATAGAGAGAAAATGAAAGATGTTCCCTATGCTTCAGCCATAGGCTCTATCATGTATGCAATGCTGTGTACCAAACCTGATGTGTGCCTTGCTATAAGTCTAGCAGGGAGGTACCAAAGTAATCTAGGAGTGGATCACTGGACAGCGGTCAAGAACATCCTGAAGTACCTGAAAAGGACTAAGGATATGTTTCTCGTATATGGAGGTGCCAAAGAGCTCATTGTAAACGGTTACGTTGATGCAAGCTTTGACACTGATCCGGATGATTTTAAATCGCAAACCGGATACGTGTTTACATTAAACGGTGGAGCTGTCAGTTGGTGCAGTTCTAAACAAAGCGTCGTGGCGGGATCTACATGTGTAGCGGAGTACATAGCTGCTTCAGAAGCAGCAAACGAAGGAGTCTGGATGAAGGAGTTCATATCCGATCTAGGTGTCATACCTAGTGCATCGGGTCCAATGAAAATCTTTTGGGACAATACTGGTGCAATTGCCTTGGCAAAGGAATCCAGATTTCACAAGAGAACCAAACACATCAAGAGACGCTTCAATTCCATCCGGGATCTAGTCCAGGTGGGAGACATAGAGATTTGCAAGATACATACGGAGCTGAATGTAGCAGACCCATTGACTAAGCCTCTTCCATGAGCAAGACATGATCAGCACCAAAGCTCCATGGGTGTTAGAATCATTACTGTGTAATCTAGATTATTGACTCTAGTGCAAGTGGGAGACTGAAGGAAATATGCCCTAGAGGCAATAATAAAGTTATTATTTATTTCCTTATATCATGATAAAAAGTTTATTATTCATGCTAGAATTGTATTAACCGGAAACATAATACATGTGTGAATACATAGACAAACAGAGTGTCACTAGTATGCCTCTACTTGACTAGCTCGTTAATCAAAGATGGTTATGTTTCCTAACCATGGACAAAGAGTTTTCATTTGATTAATGGGATCACATCATTAGTTGAATGATCTGATTGACATGACCCATTCCATTAGCTTAGCACCCGATCGTTTAGTATGTTGCTATTGCTTTCTTCATGACTTATACATGTTCCTATGACTATGAGATTATGTAACTCCCGTGTGCCGGAGGAACACTTTGTGTGCTACCAAACGTCACAACGTAACAGGGTGATTATAAAGGTGCTCTACAGGTGTCTCCAAAGGTACATGTTGGGTTGACGTATTTCGAGATTAGGATTTGTCACTCCGATCGTCGAAGAGGTATCTCTGGGCCCTCTCGGTAATGCACATCACTTAAGCCTTGCAAGCATTGCAACTAATGAGTTAGTTGCAGGATGATGTATTACGGAACGAGTAAAGAGACTTGCCGGTAACGAGATTGAACTAGGTATTGGATATTGACGATCGAATCTCGGGCAAGTAACATACCGATGACAAAGGGAACAACGTATGTTGTTATGCGGTCTGACCGATAAAAGATCTTCGTAGAATATGCAGGAACCAATATGGGCATCCAGGTCCCGCTATTGGTTATTGACCGGAGACGTGTCTCGGTCATGTCTACATTGTTCTCGAACCCGTAGGGTCCGCACGCTTAAGGTTTCGATGATAGTTATATTATGAGTTTATACGTTTTGATGTACCGAAGGTTGTTCGGAGTCCCGGATGTGATCACGGACATGACGAGGAGTCTCGAAATGGTCGAGACATTAAGATTGATATATTGGAAGCCTATATTTGGATATCGGAAGTGTTCCGGGTGAAATCGGGATTTTACCGGAGTACCGGGAGGTTACCGGAACCCCCCGGGAGGTACATGGGCCTTAATGGGCCTTAGTGGAAGAAGAGGAGAGGCGGCCAGGGGTGGGCCGCGCGCCCCTCCCCCCTAGTCCGAATAGGACAAGGAGAGAGGGGGCCGGCGCCCCCCTCCTTCTCTCTCTCTCCATTCCCACCTCCCGAATCCTATTCCAACTAGGATTGGGGGAGAAGTCCTACTCCCGGAGGGAGTAGGACTCGTCCTGGCGCGCCCTATGATGGCCGGCCAGCCTCACCCTCTTGAACCTTTATATACAGAGGCAGGGGCACCCCTAGAGACACAAGTTGATCCACGTGATCATATTCTTAGCCGTGTGCGACGCCCCCTTCCACCATAGTCCTCGATTATATTGTAGCGGTGCTTAGGCGAAGCCCTGCGACAGTAGTACATCAAGATCGTCACCACGCTGTCGTGCTGACGGAACTCTTCCCCGACACTTTGCTGGATCGGAGTCCGGGGATCGTCATGGAGCTGAACGTGTGCTAGAACTCGGAGGTGCCGTAGTTTCGGTGCTTGATCGGTCGGGCCGTGGAGACGTACGACTACATCAACCAAACGCTTCCGTTGTCGATCTACAAGGGTACGTAGATCACACTCTCCCCTCTTGTTGCTATGCATCACCATGATCTTGCGTGTGCGTAGGAAATTTTTTGAAATTACTACGTTCCCCAACAGTGGCATGGACAAGTGGGCATGGGGGTATGGTGTGGGTGTCATGCTTGTCTCCTGGGTCACTTCATGAATAGTGCTCACGGACAAGTGACACGGTACATGATGGCGTCGTGGTACAGCTGTCTCGTCCGAGGTATGGCCGTCTCGTCGGTGTCTTGTCAGTGTCGGGTCGGGCTGCAGTCGGCAGCCGGCTGGTCGGCGCAGTCGGCAGCCGGCAGTCGGACTGAGGGGCTTTGCTAGCCCGATGTCTTGAAATATTGTCTTGCCGTCTTCGGGGTACCCGTGGTCAATTACTCCGTAAAAACTCGTAGGCACCGGATCAGTGATGGATAATTATGTCGGATGCGGGTCATCATGTAATAGTCATAACATAGGGTGACACAGAACTAGCTCTAATTCATCAATGTAATGTAGGCATGTATTCCGTATATAGTCATACATGCTTATGGAAAAGAACTTGCATGACATCTTTTGTCCTACCCTCCCGTGGCAGCAGGGTTCTTTTGGAAACTAATGGATATTAAGGCCTCCTTTTAATAGAGGACCGGAACAAAGCATTAGCACATAGTGAATACATGAACTCCTCAAACTATGATCATCACCGGGAGTGGTCCCGATTATTGTCACTTCGGGGTTGCTGGATCATAACACATAGTAGGTGAATATAGACTTGCAAGATAGGATCAAGAACTCACATATATTCATGAAAACATAATAGGTTCAGATCTGAAATCATGGCACTCGGGCCCTAGTGACAAGCATTAAGCATAGCAAAAACATAGCAACATCAATCTCAGAACATAATGGATACTAGGGATCAAACCCTAACAAAACTAACTCGATTACATGATAAATCTCATCCAACCCATCACCGTCCAGCAAGCCTACGATGGAATTACTCACGCACGGTGGTGAGCATCATGAAATTAGTGATGGAGGATGGTTGATGATGACGACGGCGATGAATCCCCCTCTCCAGAGCCCCGAACGTACTCCAGATCAGCCCTCCCGAGAGGTTTTAGGGCTTGGCAGCGGCTCCATATCGTAAATCGCGATGATTTCTTCTCTCCGATTTTTTTCTCTCCGAAAGCAAATATATAGAGTTGGAGTTGGCGTCGGAAGGCATCTAGGGGGCCCACGAGGTAGGGGGGCGCGCCCTAAGGGTGGGGGGGCGTGTCCCACCCTCGTGAGAAGGGTGTGGTCCCCCTGGTCTTCATCTTTGGCGAGGATTTTTTATTATTTTTTCTAAGATGTTCCGTGGAGTTTCAGGTCATTCCGAGAATATTTGTTTTCTGCACATAAAAGAACACCATGGCAATTCTGCTGAAAACAGCGCCAGTCCGGGTTAGTTCCATTCAAATCATACAAGTTAGAGTCCAAAACAAGGGCAAAAGTGTTTGGAAAAGTAGAAACGACGGAGACGTATCACACATCAATCCATCCATCCATCAAAATGCAGCGCGTAGGGGAGGGGCGGCGGCTGAGCGCAGGGGTAGGGGCAGCGGCGGCGGCGGCACACAGGCTAGGGGCAGTGGCGACACTGCAGGGCAGGGGCGGTGACGCGGGGAAGGGGACGAGGGGGCGGAGCTCACTGCGGGGCGTCGGGGCAGGGTTTCGGTGTTGGGAGGGCGGGCAGCAGTCTGGCGACGTCGATCGGTGTCGGGGCAGGGCATCACAGCAGCAGCCTAGCGGCGTCGGCATGGATTGGCATCGGGCCGGCAGGGCGTTGGCGTCGAGAGGAGAATGGGAGGTGGGGGGGGGGGATTTCCTAAGTGTTTTCTTATATAGACGAAGGATTGGTCCCGGTTCGTGGCAGCAACCGGGACCAATGCGGCCCTTTAGTCCCGGTTGGTGCCACCAATCGGGACCAAATGTGTCTTTTCAGCAGCCCAAAGGGCGGGAAACGGAGGCCTTTGGTCCCAGTTGGTGCCACCAACCGGGACCATAGGCCTGGCGCTGCCCGCGGCCAAAACTTTAGTCCCACCTCGCTAGTTGAGAGGGGCTCTGAGTGATTTATAAGCCCCACTGCGGCTTCCCTCTCGAGCTCCTCTCAAATGCAGGCTTATGGGCCTAATATGACACTATGCTGCATGTGCGCCTATTGGGCCATCTGCGGGCCTGAATCCTGGCCCATAGTTGGGTTTCTAGTCGTATTCGGGCCGGGAAGGCCTAGTAGGTGGCATTTTTTTCCTGTTTTTTGTTTTCTTTTTTTCTTTATTTATTTTATTTTGTTTCTACTTACAGCGAAATACTTATTGTTTTTCCGTGATTCTTTTTCCTTTTAGGTAATAAAAATTGGCATGGTGTAGACTGCATTGCGCCTCTCTTTTATTTTTAATAAGTTATTACAACTCCGGACTTCTTGTGTGCTCAAAATGCAACATTCGAGATATCAGGGTTTCATACGGAAACTCATATATTACAACAGGCATTTCAAATGAACTACAAAAAGGTTGAAAGTTGGCATGGCATCATCATAATAGTTGCAGAGAGAAAGTCTTCACTTTTTCTCTGGTTGTGTCCTTTGCTTATTGCGCCGTAACCATGGATAATCTTCATCGTTTATCAGGATGCTTGGGTCAGCCTTGACTTTGAAGAGAGGAATTTCATGAAAGAACTATGTGGCGCTTTGGCTCATCGTATGATGTATTCGCTTCCTTATCTTTTCTTTTTCTCGGTTTGGTAGACATGTCCTTCACATAGATAACATGTGCCACATCATTGGCTAGGACGAACGGTTCGTCAGTGTACCCAAGATTGTTCAGATCCACAGTTGTCATTCCGTAGTGTGCATCTACCTGTACCCCGCCTCCTGACAGATTGACCCATTTGCACTTAAACAAAGGGACCTTAAAATCATGTCCGTAGTCAAGTTCCCATATGTCCACTATGTGACCATAATATGTGTCCTTTCCCCTCTCGGTTGCTGCATCAAAACGGACACCATTGTTTTGGTTGGTGCTCTTTTGATCTTGGGCGATCGTGTAAAATGTATCCCCATTTATCTCGTATCCTTTGTAAGTCAGTACAGTCAAAGATGGTCCCCTGGACAACGAGTATAGCTCATCACAAATAGTGTTGTCACCTCTGAGACGTCCTTCCAACCAAGTGCTGAAAGTACTGCTGTGTTCACATGTAGCCCAGTCGTCACACTGCTCCGGGTGTTTGGAGCACAGACTGTTCTTGTGTTCATCGACATACGGCGTCACCAAGGTAGAGTTTTGTAGGACTGTGTAGTGTTCTTGAGACTAAGAATGCCCGTCCCTGCATATTATTGAGTCCCCTCCAAGCGTGTCTTTTCTAGTCATTCTCCCCTCATACCGTGATTCAGGGATAGCTATCTTCTTAAGGCCAGGAATGAAGTCAACACAAAACCCAATGACATCCTTTGTTTGATGGCCCATGGAGATGCTTCCTTCTGGCCTAGCGCGGTTATAGACATATTTCTTTAGGACTCCCATGAACCTCTAAAAGGGGAACATATTGTGTAGAAATATGGGCCCCAGAATGGCAATCTCGTCAACTAGATGAACTAGGACGTGCATCATGATATTGAAGAAGGATGGTGGGAACACCAGCTCGAAATTGACAATACATTGCGCCACATCACTCCTTAGCCTTGGTATGATTTCTGGATTGATCACCTTCTGAGAGATTGCATTGAGGAATGCACATAGATTCACAATGGCTAATCGGACGTTTTCCGGTAGAAGCCCCCTCAATGCAAGCGGAAGCAGTTGCGTCATAATCACGTGGCAGTCATGGGACTTTAGGTTCTGGAACTTTTTCTCTGGCATATTTATCATTCCCTTTATATTCGACGAGAAGCCTATCGGGAGCTTCATACTGAGCAGGCATTCAAAGAAGATTTCCTTCTCTTCTTTGGTAAGAGCGTAGCTGGCAGGACTTTGATACTGCTTTGGAGGCATGCCGTCTTTTTCGTGCAAACGTTGCAAGTCCTCCCATGCCTCAGGTGTATCTTTTGTCTTCCCATATACGCCCATGAAGCCTAGCAGGTTCACGCAAAGGTTCTTCATCACGTGCATCACTTTGATTGAAGAGCGGACCTCTAGGACTTTCCAGTATGGTTGGTCCCAAAATATAGATTTCTTCTTCCACATGGGTGCGCGTCCCTCAGCGTCATTCGGAACAGCTAGTCCGCCAGGACCCTTTCCAAAGATTACGTGTAAATCATTGACCATAGCAAGTACGTGATCACCGATATGCATGGCGGGCTTCTTCCGGTGATCTGCCTCGCCTTTAAAATGCTTGCCTTTCTTTCGACATTGATGGTTACTCAGAAGAAATCGATGATGGCCCAGGTACACATTCTTCCTGCATTTGTCCAAGTATATACTTTTGGTGTCAGCTAAACAGTGCGTGCATGCGTGGTATCCCTTGTTTGTCTTTCCTGAAAGGTCACTGAGAGCGGGCCAATCGTTGATGGTTACAAACAGCAACACGTGTAGGTTAAATTCCTCCTATTTGTGCTCATCCCACACACGTACATTGTTTCCATTCCACAGTTGTAAAAGTTCTTCAACTAATGGCCTTAGGTACACATCGATGTCGTTGCCGGTTGCTTAGGGCATTGGATGAGAATTGGCATCATAATGAACTTCCGCTTCATGCACATCCATGGAGGAAGGTTACACATACATAGAGTCACGGGCCAGGTGGTGTGATTGCTGCTCTGCTCCCCGAAAGGATTAATGCCATCCGTGCTTAAACCAAACCATACGTTCCTTGGGTCACCTGCAAACTCAGCCCAATACTTTCTCTCGATTTTTCTCCATTGCAACCCATCAGCGGGTGCTCTCAACTTCTCATCTTTCTTACGGCCCTCTCTGTGCCGTCGCATCAACTTGGCATGCTCTTCGTTTCTGAACAGACGTTTCAGCCGTGGTATTATAGGAGCATACCACATCACCTTCACAAGAACCCTCTTCCTGGGGGGCTCGCCGTCAACATCACCAGGGTCATCTCGGCTGATCTTATACCGCAATGCACCGCATACCGGGCATGCGTTCAAATCCATTAGGGCATGCATGTATCTTCTGCAGATCCAATCCTAGAGGGCATACGACCTTCTTTGCTGTGTACATACTGTCGGGCAATTCGTTATCCTTTGGAAGCTTCTTCTTCAATATTTTCAGTAGCTTCTCAAATCCTTTGTCAGGAACATCATTCTCTGTCTTCCACTGCAGCAATTCCAGTATGGTACCGAGCTTTGTGTTGCCATCTTCGCGATTAGGGTACAACCCTTTTTTTGTGATACTCTAACATGCGATCGAACTTCAGCTTCTCCTTTTGACTTTCGCACTATGTACTTGCATTGACAATGACCCGACGGAGCTCATCATCATTGGGTACATCATCTGGTTCCTCTTGATCTTCAGCAGCTTCCCCCGTTGCAGCATCATGGTATTCAGTGGGCACATAGTTTTCATCGTCCTCTTCTTCTTCGCTGTCTTCCATCATAACCCCTATTTCTCCGTGCTTCGTCCAAACATTATAGTGTGGCATGAAACCCTTATAAAGTAGGTGGGTGTGAAGGATTTTCCGGTCAGACTAAGACTTCGTATTCCCACATATAGGGCATGGACAACACATAAAACCATTCTACTTGTTTGTCTCATCCACTTTGAGAAAATATGCAGGTCCTTAATGTACTTGGAGGTGTGTCTGTCACCGTACATCCATTGCCAGTTCATCTGCGTGCATTATATATAATTATGTGTGTCAAAAGTAAGAAAAGTAGACAAGTATCTATCTAAAGTAAGAATTGTTTTTATTTCAGAAAGAAGATAAGAACAAGAGGCTCACCATGGTGGTGTTGGTGACGAGATCAGCGCGGGCGATCGACGGCGGTGAAGACGGGGACGGGACATGACGAACCGCTAAACCTATGCAAATCTCGGGAAAATGGAGCTTGGAGGTCGAGCTTCGAGAGGAGAAAACTTAACTAGCATGGCTCGGGCATTTCATCGAACACCTCATGTGTATAGGAGGTGAGCTAGAGCACCCAAATGCCCTCCCCTCGCCGGCCAAAAAAACAGAGCAGTGTGGACTGCTCTGCTCGCCGGCGAGGGGGTATATATAGGCAACTCATTTGTCCTCGTTCGTGGCTGAAACCGGGACTAAAGGCCACCCTTCTGTCCCGGTTCTAGGCACGAATTGGGACCAATGGTTGTGGGCCAGGAGCGAGGCCCATTGGTCCCGGTTCGTGCCTAGAACCGGGACAAATGGGTCCACATAAACTGGGACAACCGCCTCCGGAGGCCCGGCCGGGCCCCTGGGCGCACGAACCGGGACGTATGCCCCCCAATGATTCCCTGTTCTTGACTAAACTGAGACTAATGGGCTTGGCCGGCTCCAACCAAAGCCCTGTTTTCTACTAGTGGGTGCACACGCATTCCAAAATTCAACTTAGACCATGAATTGGACCAATCAAAAGCGGGTATATGTGACATAAATTCCACCCTTGAATTCATATTCGAAAGAAGTTTCTCGATGGTATACTTTTGAAGTTAAAAAAATAAACATTCTTAATATAATTTATGGTAAAAGTTACATTTTGGTATGTGAGCGTGTCTTATTCATTAGACTGGAGGTAGTACATGCTTAAAATATAGCACACAATAGATTAGGCCTAAATTAATCTTTGTGAACATTAAACAACTATATAGGAAAATATATAAACATTTACAATAGAAAATAAATATGAAAATCAATTTCATGATCAATCTAATGGTATCGATTTGGTATTGTAATATTAGTATTATTTTATAAACTTGGTCAAAGATTATAAATTTGATTTAATACAAAACTAGTACACAATATATTTGGAAACAGAGGGAGTACAGATAATTTTGTCGAGGATGATGAAACCTAGGTACACTAGATATAAAGTTACACTTTACTAATTGGCAGAAGACTAAACCTCATTATGTGTAAAAATGTCATGATTATGTGTGTAATATTAATTTATTTGCTTGTCCTAAGTTTACATTACGCTGTTAGAGTTATGACTAGAGGTGGTAAAATGATGCCAGAACCTTTGTATCCTAATGGTCATGCTAAGAGAATTGAGCATGATTCTCAGAGAGTTAATACTGATACACATAGTCCTTCTAATAAAAAGAAAAGGAAAACTGATAGGACTCTGCATGCTTCTAGTGAACCTGTTATAGACACACCTGAGAATCCAAATGATATTTCTATTTCTAATGCCGAGACACAATCTAGTAATGAACCTGAACCTAGTGAGAATGTTAATGTTCAACCTAGTAATGATAATGATTTTGAGATTGAACCTGCTATTGATCTTGATAACCCACAACCTAAGAATAAACATTATAATAAGAGAGACTTCATTGGTAGGAAGCATGGTAAAGAAAGAGAACCATGCATTCAGAAACCCATGCCCTTTCCTCCTAGACCATCCAAGAAAAAGGATGATGATGATTTTGAGCGCTTTGTTGAAATGGTTAGACCTGTCTTTTTGCGTATGCGTTTCACCGATATTTTGAAAATGTCTCCTTATGCTAAGTATATGAAGGAAATTGTTACAAATAAAAGAAAGATACCGGAAGCTAGAATTTCCACCATGCTTGCTAATTATACTTTTAAGGGTGGAATACCACAGAAACTTGGAGATCCAGGAATACCAATTATACCATGCTCCATTAAAAGGAACTATGTTAAAACTGCTTTATGTGATATTAGAGCTGGTGTTAGTGTTATGCCCTTCTCTTTGTATCGTTGACTTGAATTGAATAAGTTGACACCTACTGAAATCTCTTTGCAAATGGCTGATAAACCGACTGCTATACCCATCGGTATTTGTGAGGATGTGCCTGTTGTGGTTGCAAACCTTACTATCTTAACGCACTTTGTTATTCTTGATATCCCCGAGGATGACAGTATGTCGGTCATCCTTGGTAGACCCTTTTTGACTACTGCAGGGGCTGTTATTGATTGCAACAAGGACAATGTCACTTTTCAAGTTAATGGTAATACACTTTCCAAAGAAACAACCTCAAGTGAATAGCTTCAATTCTATTGGAAAAACTCCAACCATTGCTATTGGAGGTTTTGAATTCCGTCTTCCTACTGTCAAAAAGAAATATGATATTCTTATTGTTGGGGACATGCATATCCCCATTGAGGTAACCTAGTGTTATACGGACGTTCTCCGGTTTCATGTTTCTCGGAAGAAGACTATTAATACGACTTGATCAACCTTGTTAATGGATTCCTTTTGATGAGCATGAGATGGATGAATTTAGTAAACACAACTTTCTGTACGCACTTTTTACTTTTTGTTATTTAGATTAAATAAAGCAAAAATAGCATTATCCATCTGTTTTCTAAATAATCCGTGCATTAAAAAATGTCCTGAAAATAAAAGTTCTCCAAATGCCCAGAAAATTTAGTATGATTTTATTAGAATATTTGAGAATCTTTGGCACTAAGAACACACCAAGGGGCTGCACCAGTGGGCCACAAGCCCTGGGGGCGCACCCCCCCCCCCCCGTGGGTGCGCCCTGTTGGCTTGTGGGTCCCATGTGGGTCCCCGTCACTTATTCTAGCACCCATTCACTTCGTGTTCCTCCAGAAAAAATCATCCCGTTGCTCAAACCCGTGTTCTAGCTCATCTTGCAGCCATTTTCGATCTCCTTGTGCAAAGGTCTATTTGGAAAACTATTCTAGGGGATTATTTATCGGTATGTGACTCCTCCAATGGTCCAATTAGTTTTTGTTATAGTGCTTTATATATTGCAAATTTTTGCTGCTGTGGTGACCTTGTTCTTGAGCTTGCATGTCCAATTTATATGGTCCAAAGTAGTTTTGATGCATGATATAACCTCTAGGCACTTTTAGGAGTAGTTGCTATCCATTTTGTTGACTTTGTTCACTTTTATTTCGAGTCGCTGAAAATTTTAGAAAATTTTTCAGAGGAAGAAAAATGTTTAGGAAGATATATCAAGGTGTTTCCTCAAGGAAGCAAGCCCCAAGGCTTGCGATACGTGAGCCAGACCTTGAACCACCAAGGGAAGCTCTAGTACGGCCTTGCAAATGGCCGTTGGATCAATTCATGGTTCATGCAGGTTTCAAAGAGGAGTTTGATGGATACATACAAAATGCTAGCCTTGAGGACTTCGTGTCAGATAAGTGTCGACAGTACTATCACCTCACTGATTCATTTGTGCGAAGATTTAAGTTTACATCCCAGCGCAATACTCATTCTATTTTATTTGATCTCTATGATAAATCATATACCATAGACCTAGAAGATTTTAATGATGCATGGAAGATCCCACAGTGGAGAATTCATAGTGAAAATCGTAAAACTGAGTATAATGATTTCCTTGCTAGCATCACTATGGGAGAAACTAGAAACATCACACAAGCTACCATGGGGATCATTCACTTTCCTGCCATACATTATTTTGCTCTCTTTATAGGTAGATGCATTAATGGTAAACATGATCATAGCCACCTCTGTGCATCAGATCTTAGTGTTCTCAAGCGTCCTCGTCAGCCCACACCGGCGCTGGTGACTAGAGTAGCTCCGACGGGCCATTTCGCGGTGGCGCACCACCGGCGAGGTTCGGAAACAGCCATCCGGGGTCTATTTGACACGCGAGGGGCGCCGTTCGGACGCGGTGAACAAGCCACAGCGAGTGGCGGCAAAGACGTCAGCTGGGGAGGACGAAAAGGGCGCCGATGACGAGCTATAGCGGCGGTGGCTTCCGGGCAATGGCGGGAACGACGCAAGAGAGGACGGGTGCACGAACTAGAGGGCGCTATGGGTCCCTACGGTGTCGAGGAGCACGTCCGAGAACTCGGTCGAGCTCAATGTCGACCGAAACGACGGCAACGAACGGCGCGGGGGAGACGTCCTACGGCCTCGGTGGCTAGCTGTGCTACAGGGACGGAAAGTAGCAGGGGAGAGGGGGAGGACGTGCGGTGCTTATCGGGCCCTGTAGTTGTGCGTTCACGGGCTCGAGGAGGGCTCGTGGTGACTGGAGACGGTGACGGCGTGCGGCGGTGATTGAGGAGGACGGAGGTCGAAGACGGGTCGATTCGGCTGTCGTGGTTGCTCCCGGGTCACGCTGGTGGTCGGGATAGACGTAGTGGACGGCGGCGGTCCTAGCAGAAACGATGCGGCGGTGAGGGAGCAACAGTGGCTATGGGGCCGACCAGTGCACGGCGGCGGCAACGCTCGGGTGAGAGGGGTAGAAGTAGGGAGGGGAGGAGCGATGGGCGAGGGAGTGGCAGGGGGGAAGTGGGAGAGGTAGGTGGGGGGGGGGGAGGAGGCCCGAGTCGTCGGCCTCGGCCTTATCCTGTCTCGGCAAATATGAATTTTTGACTTTAGATTAGATTTGAGTTTGAATTGTGATTTGGATGAAGTGAAGATTAGCAATAGTAATGTGATGACACGACACCATTAATAGGGGATTACTGTAGCATGACACTGGGGGTGTTACATTTAGGCACTAATTCAATTGCCTTACCAGATTCAGATACCCATTGATGTAGTAATTTAGCGGTATTACCCGGTAGTTGCATTCTCTAGTTTCCTAGTAAAGAAATTGTTAGTAGGAAACACATCATAAGTCTAGAATCTGTTTTGTTTTGCAATTTGACACCAAGAAAGTGTCTACCAATTTTTGTGTTTGGGTACACTGAAAGAAAAATTGTAAAACTCAAGGTGGAGTTTCTCTCTAGATGATGGCTGTCTTGCTAGAGCAAAGTGGCTCTAAGATGTGCAAACTTAGGCATAACTTGGGCTAGCCCGTGTTCATGCCAGGCTCCAAACATAATCCAACCTGCTTTTATCTATTTAAATATATCAATTTAATCATTAGAAATGGAATGCATTATTGCGCCTATTTATTTTAATAAAACACGACATTTTAGGTATCTTGGGCATTTTGGCTGGGCATACGGTGAGAAACTAGAGCTCAAGCTTGGCCCAACTTTCATTTTCTGGGATTGGGTTCCAAGGCCTACGTTTAGAGACATGTGCTCTGATACGTCTTCAACCTATCTATAATTTTTTATTGTTCCATGCTATTAATGTATTAATCTTGTATGCTTTATACTCATTTGCTAGCAACTTTATATCATTTTTTGGTACTAACCTATTGATATAGTGCCCAGTGCCAGTTGCTGGTTTCTGCTTGTTTTTTTTTACTTTGCAAATATCAATACCAAATGAAGTCCAAATGCCACGGAACTTTTTGGAGATATTTTTCTCGATAGAAGACACCCAGGGAGTCAAAGGAGCGCACGAGAGGAGGCCCATGGGGCCCACTAGGCACTAGGGCGCGCCAGAGGCCCCAAGCATGCCCTGCTGGGTAGTGGAGCCCAAGGGAAACTTTTGGAGCCACATCCAACTCTATACATACTCTAAATCCCCAAAACCCTAGGGGAGTCAACGAAACACTTTTCCAGCCACCGCAAGTTCCAGAACCATGAGATCCAATCTAGAGGCCTTTTCCGGCACTCTGCCGGGGGGGCAACGATCACAGAGGGGTTCTTCATCATATTTGTTGCCTCTCCAATGATGCGTGAGTAGTTTACCACAGACCTATGGGTTCGTAGGTAGTAGCTAGATGGCTAATTCTCTCCTTTTGATCTTCAATACAATGTTCTCCTTGATGTTCTTGGAGATCTATTTGATTTGGTTTGGCCAGTTATATTGATTTTTGTTTCCATTGGAAGATGTGCTTTGTGATGGGTTCGATCTTGCGGTGCTCAATCTCAGTGACAGAAATAGACATGACACACATGCATTGTTGCTATTAAGGATAACAAGATGGTGTTTATTCTTACATGAATTAATTTTGTCTACATCATTTCATCGTTCTTATTGCATTACTTCAATTTTGCATGAACTTAATACACTAGATGCATGCTGGATAGCGTTCGATGTGTGGAGTAATAGTAGTAGATGCAGGCAGGAGTCGGTCACTATTCTTCGACGTGATGCCTATATACATGATCATTGCCTTGGGTATCATCATAATTATTTACTTTTCTGTCTAGTGAAATCTACGGCCCTCAGGTGTGACAGCCTGATTTTTGCCCTCTCTTATTTGCCTGATTTTCATTTGGATTTATTTCGAATGTTGGGGTTTTTGAATCTTTTCATATGGACTTAAACACTTGGGTACCGTTGGCTTTCAGCCAAGTGCATCATTCCCCTTCTCATCCATCTCAAAATAATCTTGGGAATATTTTTCTTAAATGAAAAATATTCATTTTTCTTCTCTAAAACCCTAGCTAGTTCAATGAGCTCCAAAGCAACCCTCATTTTTCTTGCCCACAAAAATCTGAGAAAATTACCAAATATTCTTTGAACCCTAGGGAACCTTCCTGAGCAAAAACATTTCATCACTTTTTGGAATATTTTTGCTACAGAAAATATCTTCTGTTCTCGACAGAAATGGTGGTTTCTACAGCAACTACCATTTTACTTGCGCTCCTGTGCCTGAATTTTCTTGTGCATCATCACCTTAGTAGATGATGGCTAGCCTCCAAAGCACAGCTCCCAACTCCCAGCCATTTGACCTCAGTAACACCTCAAAGTTACTGACCAGAAACATACCTGGCGTGTAAAATTTTCTCTACTTCATCTGGAGCCATACCAAAGCGTGGTAACATTCATAGTGGACACCTTAACCAAGGTTGCTCACTTCATTCCAATCAGCACCAGATACAGAGTGGATCAACTTGCATAGCTGTATGTATCCAGAATCATCAGTCTGCCTGGAGTACCCCGAACCATCACTTCCGACCGAGGTTCCCTGTTTACCTCCGCTTTTGGTCCTGTCTCCATCAAGCCTTGGGGACAGCGCTGAAATATAGTACTACTTATCATCCTTAGACCGATGGATAGACAGAGCGGGTAAATCAAATACTCGAAGATACGTTGCAAGCCTATGCTTTGGCCCAAGGACCTAAATGGGAAGATTGCTTGCCATATGCCGAGTTTTCTTACAACAACAGCTTCCAGACCAGTCTAAAGATGTCACCGTATGAAGCTCTGTATGGCTGTAAGTGCCGCACTCCTTTAAATTGGTCTCAAACTGGAGATAGCCGTATCTTCGGAACAGATCTCATGATGGAAGCTGAGAAACAAGTTAAGGAAATCCGAGATAGATTGCAATTGGCCAAATCTCGACAGAAAAGTTATTATGATGCAAAGCACCGACAGATCAATTTTGAACCCGGAGAACACGTATACCTCCGAGTCACTCCTATGTAATGAATCAAGAGATTTCAGACCCGTGGAAAGTGGGCACCCAGGTTTACTGGTCCATTCCCGGTTATGTCCCGAGTGGGTACTGTTGCCTATCAGTTGGAGCTACCCGCTGAATTGGCAGACGTGCATAACGTGTTTCATGTTTCACAATTAAGACACTTCATACCCCCGCTTGAGAAAAGGACTGCTAGGGATGAGGTAGAATTGGCAAATGATTTAACCTATGAAGAGAGACCATTTAGAATTTTGGAGAGATGAAAAGGGTCACTCGCACTAAAGTAAGAAAATTTTACAAAGTTCAGTGGGAGAATCACACAGAGTCAGAATCGACTTGGGAGCGGGAAGAATTCCTAAGGGCTCATTATCCAGAGTGGTTTTCCCAAGCAACCGAATCTTGAGGACGAGATTCATTCTAAGTGGGGGAGGTTTGTGACAGCCTGATTTTTTCCCTCTCTTATTTGCCTTATTTTCATTTGGATTTATTTTGAAAGTTGGGGTTTTTGAATCTTTTCATATGGACTTAAACACTTGGGTACCCTTGGCTTTCACCCAAGTGCATCATTCCCCTCCCTAATCATCATTCCCTTCTGATCCATCTCAAAATAATCTTGGGAATATTTTTCTTAAATGAAAAATATTCATTTTTCTTCTCTAAAACCCTAGCTAGTTCAATGAGCTCCAAGGCAACCCTCATTTTTCTTGCCCACAAAAATCTGAGAAAATTCCCAAATATTCTTTGAACCCTGGGGCGCCTTTCTGAGCAAAATCATTTCATCACTTTTTGGAATATTTTTGCTACAGAAAATATTTTCTGTTCTGGACAGAAATGGTGGTTTCTACAGCAACTACCATTTTACTTGCTCCCCTGTGCCTGAATTTTCTTGTGCATCATCACCTTAGTAGATGATTGCTAGCCTCCAAAGCACAGCCCCCAACTCCCAGCCATTTGACCTCAGTAACACCTCAAAGTTACTGACCAGAAACTTACCTAGCGTGTAAAATTTTCTCTACTGCATCTGGAGACAAACCAAAGCGTGGTAACATTCAAAACTACCACGAACAAGATGCCAGACATGGAGTTTGGGCTTAGGTCGGCATGAGGTCCGAGTTCACGCGGTGACCGCGTTCGTCTAGGCGTGCTGGCATGCAGCCGACGCGCTCTGCGACGTGCCCGAGCCTCTGTTGATCGCGTGCTCGCTTCCCCGCCTGCCTAAGCGTGCCAAACCTCGCCACCATCATCGTCTCAACACCATTAACTCTCCCCTGGCGCTCGCCGACGCCAGAGCTCGCCGCAACAAGCACGAGCACGGTCCGGCCAACCCAACAGTGCGGTGCGCACTGTGCTCGTCGCCTTTTCCTCGTTCCTGTGCTCGTCCCCACTCGCCCACAGTAGCCGTGTGAGTTGCGTCGCCTTCTTCCCCTCTCACTGACGCCGCTCGTCGCCGGGCTCCGTGGACAGGTGTGCACCGGCGGATCCCGAACCCTCCACTACTTGAAAAAGGGCTATAGATGGGATTGACACTAATGGCGCACCAGACAAGCGGTGCGCCATTAGTATATACTAATGGTGCACCACCTTCTGATACGCCATTAGAGTTGAAACTACTAATGGCGCACCTGGCCCAGGGTGCGCCATTAGTATCAAAAAAAAAATTTGAGCTAGTGCGCCTCTCCAAACATACTAATGGCGCATCCAGACACAGTGCGCCATTACTAGTTGTAACTAGTAATGGCGCACCTGTCGGAAAGTGCGCCACTAATGTTGTTTTTCTATTATATTTTTTATTCCTTTTTCTGCAAAACTACTAATGGCGCACTGTTCCACCGTGCGCCATTACTAGTTTAAACTAGTAATGGCACTATGGAACAGTGCGCCATTAGTATTTTTTTTTGCAAAACTACTAATGGCGCACCACCAGAAGGTGCGCCATTAGTAACCTGGATTACTAATGGCGCATTTAGAGTTGGTGCGCCATTAGTAAGTGGGCAGCAACAAGATATTTTGGACAGCCTCTCCTACCCACACTCACTTTCTCCCCACTTCATTCTCTCCACCTCCTCCTTGTCTCGGGTGCCTCCTCTTTTTCACCTCATTTCCACCATAGATTCATTCAATTTAAGTGGTTAAATTACCTTGTTTTGATAGGTAAGTAAGGGGGGAAGCTATATTTATGTTGTTCTCCCTACAACAATGTGCACATGCACTTTTTATGGCCTAGCTAGATCTATGTATGTTCGTGGTGTTGCATATGTTTGTGGTGTTGCATATGTGTTTGTGTTTGGAGGTGTACCGGTATTTGAAATGCGATAGTTGCCAATATTTTGCCGGAATGTTGATTCATTTCCGTTTCGGCGAGAATTTTGGCATTAAGCATTCTTTTTGGTCCTATTTTTAGGGAAAGTCATGCCAAATTTTTTCTTGGTTCTAAAATATCGTTTTGCTCTACCCCGCAGGCGACCATGGTCCGCACGATGACCGAAGGCATCGTGAATAGGTTTTTGAGGTCTGCGAAGGCCGAGATGCTTCAAGAGAACGAGACGGAGATAAGATGTAGGCTGAAGAGCCTTATTGCGGACCCGGATTCCGGGCAGGTGCGGAACCACTTGCTCTTGCGTGGTTTCATGGATGGCTATCGGTGGCAAGGTGATGAAGATGACTACAAAGTCATCCATGGGGGCCGGGCAAGAAATGAGGAAGGGCAGCAAGCCAACCACCGCGGCTCGGGCGGGCGAGAAGACGATGAATCCCCAGGAGATGATCATGACGGTGATGCTGTACACAGTCATCATGTAGAAGATGCAGGACATGATGATGAGGAAGATGCCGGAGCAGACGACAAGCATGATCATGAAGATGGTGATGCCGGCGGAGCAGACGACGCTGGACCATCGATGGGCTGGGTGCAGGACCCTCATATTCAAGAGCTGCTTCTCAAGCAGACGGATAACGCAAGAGCTGCCGCCCGAGAGAAAGCCAAGATGGATCAACTTGAGTTAGACGCGGTTACTCCATTGTATGAAGGATGTAGGCCCGAGGATACCCGCCTGAAAGTAACGCTCATGGCTCTGGAGATGAAGGTAAAACACAAAATGACCGACGCATGCTTCGACGAGAACATGTCATTCTGGCACGAACGTCTTCCCAAGGGGAACAAGTGCCCGACCAGTTTGGAGGAGGCAAAGAAAATCGTGTGTCCTCTGGATTTACCGCACGTGAAATACCATGTGTGCATGAACAATTGCATCATTTATCGGGACGAGCACGCGGAGTCTACCATATGTCCGGTGTGCGGCGTCACTCGATACAAGAAGAGGAAGAAAGCTCCTCGAAAAGTGGTGTGGTACTTTCCGATCACTCCTCGTCTGCAGCGGTATTTCGCAGGCCCTAAGGTAGCAAAGCTCCTGCGTTGGCACGCGGATAGGCAGGAGAAGAAGCGAGAAGATGACGCAAATGATCCGGAGATAGATAAAAAAGACAAGATGCTGAGTCACCCTAAGGATGCGAGCCAGTGGCAAGCGTTGAACTTCGAATACCCAGAATTTGGGAAGGATCCAAGGAACATCGTGCTGGGCGCGAGCACCGATGGAGTCAATCCATTTGGCAGCCAGAGAAGCACACATAGCACCTGGCCTGTGTTTGTGTGGATGTACAACCTTCCCCCTGGTTGTGCATGAAGAGGAAGTACATTCACATGAGTATGCTAATTGAAGGGCCGAAACAACCAGGGAATGACATCAATCTGTATCTGGGGCTGCTGAAGGAGGATATCTCGCGGGGCAGGTAGTCCACGAATTTTCTGGATGCGTAAGGTGCATGGATGACACAACGTATCGCCACCTAGATAGAGATCCCGGGTCTTCGAAAACCGTGTTCATGGGACATCAAAGGTGGCTTCGCGACGATGACCCGTGGAGGAAACGCAAGGATCTGTTCGATGGTGAAACCGAACCCCGAAAACGCCCGTGTACGAGGAGCGGCGAGGAAATAGACAAGCTGTTGAAGAATTGGAAAGACTGCCCACTGCCGGGAAAGAAGCAAAAGGAGCCAGAGCTGGGAAAGAAGCGAAAGCCGCTAGAGCCGCTGCTGAAGGTATGGAAAGCGAGGTCTGTTTTCTGAGACTTGCCGTACTGGAAGATCCACCGTGTGCCTCACAGCCTTGATATCATGCATATCACGAAGAACGTGTGCGAGAGTCTGCTTGGTACCCTGCTCAACATGCCAGAGAGGACCAAAGATGGGCCGAAAGCAAGGGCAGACTTGAAATCAATGGGCATCAGGCAGGAGCTTCACTCTATATATGATGATGATGATGATGATGATGAGGCAAAGCAGGACACAGAAAGTCGTCGCAAAGGCAAGAAGACCGGAAATGACTACCCTCCCGTGTGCTTCACTCTAAGTCAGGAGGAGATCGAACAGTTTTTCACCTGCCTCCTAGGAGTAAAACTTCCTTACGGTTACGCGGGGAAGATAAGCAGATACCTAGACCCAACGAAGCAGAAGTTCAGCGGGATGAAGTCTCACGACTGTCACGTGCTGATGACGCAGATACTTCCAGTTGCAATCCGTGGGATCATGGACGCGCACGTCCGTGAAACGCTATTTGGCCTATGCAACTTTTTCGACGTCATCTCTCGGAAGTTGATTGGCGTGAGGCAACTCAGAAGGCTACAGGAAGAGATCGTGGTGACACTATGCGAGCTTGAGATGTACTTCCCGCCCGCATTCTTCGACGTTATGGTGCATCTGCTAGTCCATAGAGTGGAGGATATCATCCAACTCGGGCCGACGTTCCTGCACAGCATGATGCCGTTTGAAAGGATGAATGGTGTCATCAAAGGATACGTTCGCAACATGTCACGTCCAGAGGGAAGCATAGCCAGGGGCTTTCTGACCAAAGAGTGCATCTCCTACTGCACGAATTATCTAGGCATGCAGAACCCCGTTGGTCTGCCCGTCAAGAGGCACCTCGACAGGCTCGCTGGATGGGGTCACCGTGAGGGTCGCCGCGAAATGCATGTCGACTTCGAGGGTCGACTCGCCGACTTTGAAAGAGCAAACCTAGTCGCGCTACAACACATAGACGTGGTCGATCCTTGGGTGGTAGAGCACAAAACCTTTATTAAGAAGACGTACAATGACCGAGGCCAACAGAGGACGGACGGAGATATACTCAAAGAGCACAACTCATGTTTCACGCGTTGGTTCAAGCAGAAGCTTCTGTCGTACCCTTTACATGAGGATTCTTCCGCGGAAGAACAACTCATATTCGCCTTGTCACAGGGCGCCGAGCACAACCTGATGACCTATGAGGCGTACGATATCAATGGCTAGACATTCTACACCGAGGCCAAGGACATGAAGAGCGATGGTTATCAAAACTCCGGGGTAACGATGGAATCCTACACCGGTAATGACAAGGACAAATACTACGGAAGGATCGAGGAGATCTGGGAGCTGGGCTACGCTGGAGAGAAGGTCCCGATGTTCCGTGTCAGATGGGCCAAGAGCTTCCTAAAAGAAGACCGGTATTTCACCACCATGGTTATACCCGAAGCCAAATCCAAGACCGCGGGCGCAAACGTCACCGCAAAAAATGAGCCATGGGTACTGGCTTCCCAAGTGGACCAATGCTTCTTCATTACCGACCCGTCAAAGCCCAGTCGTGTTGTCGTGAGGAGAGGCAAAAGGAAGATCATCGGAATGGATGGAGTAGCCAATGAGCAAGACTTCGACAAGTATGGCGACCCGAGGATCGAACATGACGACGATGATGAAGTAGCAGCATACACCACAAGAAGAAGCAGGACCACCCTACCTAAAGGACGTCCGTTCCATAGAAGAACTCCATTTGCGAAAAAGAAGCGCAAGAAGATTGTGAACAGATAGCTAGCTAAGATCGATTGTATTTAAATCGTAGCCTTCATTTCTCGATTGTATTTCATGGGCACTTTTTGAACTATCATGAATATTTTTAGATTTCATGGACACTCGATCTCGATCCCCCTCCATCTCGATCGCTATCCCACCTCGCCAGATCCGGTCCCCCTCGCCGCCGAGCACCCCCCGGTCCACCGGCCGCCGCCGCCGACCCCCTGCACCCTTGATTCCCCTACTCAACCGTCGCCGCCGACCCCCCGCACCCCTCCCCTACTCAACCGCCGCCGTCGACCCCCCGCACCCCCCGCACCCTCCCCCGCTCCACCGGCATTACTGTTTGATGATATTTTTTAAAAAATTATTACTGTCTTATAAAAAAATATTATTGTTATGATTTAAAAAAGTTTGAACATATTTAAACACAAATAAGTATCAAACAGCATTTTAAATGCATAAAAAAATTGTGGAGCCTGGGAATCAAACCCAGGACCTCCTGGTGTGAGAACTGGCTGCTGACCAGTCGAGCTAGTAGAGGGAACTTGATGTGGATCAGGTCAGGTGGAAGATAACTTGTTGGCTCGAGCAGAAATCAAAAAAAAAATACTAATGGCGCACCAGGGTGAGGTGCGCCATTAGTATGGATGTACTTATGGCGCACCGAGGGGTGGTGCGCCATTAGTATTGTGCCTCCCCCATCCATATTTCCTGGGGTGGATGTACTTATGGCGCACCGAGGGGTGGTGCGCCATTAGTATTGTGCCGCCCCCATCCATATGAATTATTAGATTTCGATCGTTTTTCTTTTAACATTCCGTGTTTTCTGCAGTGACACACATTGCACGCTCATCCTCCTAAGCCCCAAATATTCCATGGCCACGTATTTCGACCCGGACCGTCAGTCGAACGTAGACTACACAAATGTCAAGAAGGTT
Organism: Triticum urartu; assembly: GCF_056163025.1. Classification (NCBI taxonomy): domain Eukaryota; kingdom Viridiplantae; phylum Streptophyta; class Magnoliopsida; order Poales; family Poaceae; genus Triticum; species Triticum urartu. The sequence continues at coordinate 709,549,738 of NC_141874.1, forward strand.
CTTGATGATGTTCTCCCCGGCTACGCCAAATCTGGAGGCACCTTCACTAGGCCTATTCGTAAGTACGGCAAGCACGTGTTCTCCCACAATACGATGTTCTGCTGTGTCAAGCAGCCGCCTGGCGGTCAGAAGGGTGCCTACTACGCCATCCATCACATGCGGGAAATCGTACGGGACCATCATCAACTTCTACTACCAAGTAAACTCAAAGATTGGGCCGTGAGCGTGTCGGCAATCCAGGACGCGGACATCAGACAAGAATTCTTTCGCATCCATTCGGAGTTTGCGGAAATCATCCATCAAGATGTCCTTCGTACCTCGGGGCAGTTCTACCTCAGAAATCAACCGTCCAACAGTGACATCGACACAATGCTACAAATGCAGGCTGACAACGCCCATTATTTCATGACTCCCACGATAGACGGCGGCTTCATCCACGCTCCGGTCCCTTGAGTCGAGCCGAAAGCAGTGATGCTGTGTCTAGTTCTGAAACATCGATTGGCTCATGTTGTAATTAAACTTTAATGAACTTGTAGTATGTCTCTTTGGTTTCGAGAGTCGTTCAACTTAGATGTAATCGATGCTATTAATGTCTTGCTTTTCTCTTCTGATCATTCTGTTGCATACTTATATATTGCTTATGTATTGTCTGTGAATTGGTACTAACGTTTCGTTTGGCTACTGCATAGCGATGCCGTCGTATGTCGTGTACAAGGGTAAGGTTCCCGGAGTCTACGACGACTGGGAGGAGTGTCGGAGACAGGTTCACTGATTCAGCGGTAACAGTTACAAAGGGTACACCACTAGGGCCGAGGCCGAATCTAGATACGCCCGCTATCTAGCGGGAGAGGGGAGGGAGCGTTGGAGGAACCGGATGAAGACGAGTTTCATCGTGATGACCGCAGCTCTCTTCTATGTGATGATAGTTTAGATGATCGATATCGACTTGTAATGTGAAGACAAACTCGCTACTCGCGGTCTCGAGACTTGTAATATAATGTTCTATCTTTGTTCGGTCTTTTCAATTCGGAGACTAATATGATGAATTGTATTCGGAGACTAATATGATGAATTGTATTCAGAGACTAATCTTCTATTGTATTCGATGAATCTGTTGTTGATGTGTGTTGTCTATATTTTGTCCAATTATACATTTTGTAACCTGTGCAAAAAACAGAAAATAAAAAAATAAAAAAAACCTAATATTCATACTAATGGCGCATCACATCACAGTGCGCCATTAGTATGCCAAAGGATACTAATGGCGCATCATTAAACAGTGCGCCATTAGTATGCCGAAGTTACTAATGGCGCATCTTGTTGTTGTGCGCCATTAGTATGCCAAAGCACCTGGGTATACATGGCCCCCTGGGAGGCATACTAATGGCGCACTGTTGTATATACTAATGGCGCATCTGAGGTCCGCCATTAGTATACCAGATACTAATGGCGCACGAGTGGTGCGCCATTAGTAAAATATACTAATGGCGTGTCACTAATGGCGCACCACTAATGCGCCATTAATGGCCAAATTAGGTGTGCCATTAGTAGGCCTTTTCCTAGTAGTGCTCCACCTCCGCTCGCCTATAAATGGAGCCGCCCCCAGACTCCTCGAGCACCATCCACCACTACCACACACCCCACAAGCGCGTAGGAAACCGTAGCCCGGCCGGGCAGGCTGCGGGCCGTCGCCCTCGAGCTTGAGATCGCCGGCGATCCCCTCTTGTCGCCGTAGTAGCTCCATCCCCTCCCAGGCCAGGGCGATCCTTCCAGGGCCTCCCCCTCTCTCCGGTGAAGCCATCCCATCCCTCTGGAGCCCCTGAAGTTGCCTCTCGTCGCCGTCTTCCTCATCTCCGGCGACCACCGCCCTCTGCCTCCGCTTGCGAGGTCGATTTCGACGCCTTCGGACCACCCCTAGATACGCTACGGGTACGGGCAGGTGCGCCTCAACCCCCTCTCTTGGTCCCTCCCTCTGGTTTTGGCCAAGGAGCCCTCATCGCCAGCGAGAGCTTCGGCGAAGCCGTGACCCTCCTCTGTTTCCTTCTCCCCTCCTTCTCACCTGACTAGCGGGGCTCGCTAGTCAGCCACTCTATACGCGCGCGAAGCGGTACGAGTGGTGGCGCCCTGGGGCTTTACACCTTCGACGTCACCCCCCTAGTCTGTTTATTTAAATTCAAATCCAATCCATTTCCAGAGAGCTTCAAACAGCTATAACTTTTCAACCATAAGTCCAAATGAATTGATTCTTTTTGCATTATGTTCTTTGCAAAGAAATCTAGCAGCTCACTAAAAATGAGATTTTTCTGAGCTGTCTAGAATTTCTGGTGATTTTCAGAAGAGTTCTTGATATTTTCTTCTTGTGTTTAAAATTATTTTCAGAGGGTGAGGCTTGTCTTGAGGATCACCAGAAGGCTTGTGAACCTCATCTGCACTAAGGCAAGCCACAACAACATTTTCATGGTGCCATTTCAATATTGATGATTTTCTTACTTAAATGAAATGATTAATCCATGCTTTTAAATAACTTTCATGTTATTTATATTCTGTTAAGTGTGTGTTAGTATTATGCTCGATTTACAGAACCTTGAAACTAGTTTAGTTGGTAAAGTAGCTAAGATCCAATTGTGGGCATGGTGCAATGATTTGTTATGCATGTGAATAATTGCTTAAAATAATTTTCTTGCATAAATAAAATAGTTATATTTGCTAGAAAATATCCTGTTAAGTGCTTGTTCAGCCATTTTTACCTAATTTACAGAATGTTTGAACCTAATTTGGTTGGCGAGGACAATAGGATTTGCTTGAGGTGATAGTAAAATCTTTGCTATGCAGATGAGAAATTAATCAAAGTAGTTTTCTTGCATGACAATATGATAATACTTGCTGCAAAATATATTGTTAAAATGAGAGTTAGCCTTACCAGGAAAATCATATAAGTTGTTGATGCTTATGCCTAGTGTGAATATAGTTGGCATCAGTCATTTTCGTTAACATGTGATGCATCAGTAGCATTGCATTTCATGGCATGCTATGACACCAGTCATTTTCATTTTAAGTTGAACCTGAGTATAACTCAACTTGAATATATCGTTGACTGGGTCATGGTGCCGCTAAATCGAAATTTTCCCAGTGCAACCACATTTTCCTTGTGGGAAGGCCTTGATTCGGTCCATTGACATGCCTCTGGTCGGTGCCTCCAACTAGGGAAGGTTCACTCCTAGGGAAAACCTTATACACAGAACATTAGCAGTAGCGCGGGATAAAAACGCACGCTGGTGCTAATTAGCAGCAACGCGGTATTTTAAACCGTGCTACAAATACAGTTATAGCAGTAGCGCGCTCGAGTACAAAAGCGCTACTACTAAAATTCCCACGGCTTAGCCGATAGGCTACACATAGTAGTAGCGATCTACGTGGAACCGCGCTACCGCTACTTGTTTTGTAGCAGCGCGTTTACGAACAAAGGCGCTACTGCTAATGAAAATAAAATTAAATGGAAAGCAAATAAAAATGCGAAGGAATAGCAGTAGCACTTGTTAAGAAACGCGCTATAGCTACCATAGCAGCAGCGCACTTCCTGGAACGCGCTACTGCTACTTTTAACTTAACCGCGCGGTTCGTTCTCCCCCCACGGCCACTTCCCCAAATCCCTACTCCTCCGCTGTCGCCGCCCTGCATCGTCGTTGGCCACCGCGCGCGACCCGTCGCTCTCCGCACACCTTCGACGCCGCCCCCGCCCCTGACCGCGACCTCGACGCCGCCCCAACCCCGACCTCGACAACCCCCTACATCGCCGCCCTCCGCCGTGCGCCCACCGCCCCGACCCCGTCCCCAACCTCGACGCCACGTGCCCCTCTCCCTAAATCCGCCGACGCTAGAGGTGAGCACGCCCTCCTCCTCCTTCTCCCGTACCTCTGCCTAGCTAGGGTTCTTAGGGTTAAATTTCAGAGTTCATCTAATTAGTTAGGGTTCATCAAATTAGATGCCAATTATGGCAGTAGTTGTTAGAATTAGTTTTAGAGTTCCTCGAATTAGTTAGGATTAAATTTTAGAGTTCATCAAATTAGTTAGGGTTAAATTTTAGTAAGTTTTTAATAGAATTAGTAAGAAAATTAATATAACTAGTTGAACTAGTTTATTTTTAGTAAAAACTAGTTTATTTTTATTCATAATAAGTGCTTAATTGAACTAGTTGAGTTAATACAACTATTTTATTTTTAGTACGAAAATTAATAGAACTAGTTTATTTTTTTAGTTAAAGCAAGTATTTTATTTTTAGTAAGTAAATTAATAAACTAGTTGAACTACTTTAGTTGTAGTTGAACTAGTTTAGTAAGTAAATTAATAAACTAGTTGAACTACTTTAGTTGTAGTTGAACTAGTTTAGTAAGTAAATTAATAAACTAGTTGAACTAGTTGAATTAATAGAACTAATGTATTTTTAGTAAGATAATTAATATAACTAGTTGAACTACTTTATTTTTAGAAAGAACTAGTTTTTTTCTATTTATAGTAAGTTTATATTTAGTAAGAACTAGTTGAATTAATAAAACTAGTTGAACATGTCATATTTGCTCAAATAGGATATGTGGTTGCCCAAGTGGCCGTTCATGTTCAGTTTACACCTCTGATTGGCCTATGTTTTGCCGGAGTGTTGATTAATTTCCCTTTCGGCAAATTTCAGGCCCTCGATATGTCCTTTTTTAGCAAAGGTCATGCTTGATTTTTCCGTGAATTCTGGCATGAGTTGTGCTAGAATATGTTGGACATATCGAGTGGCCTGGATTTTCTTGAAAAATAATGATCTAATTTAGGTTTTTTAGTACATATATTTAATTGTACAAGTTTAATCTTTGAATTATGAACATAGGAAATGTCGTACTCGGACGACGACAGTCTCCCGGGGGAGTGCAGCTGGAGCCCCGACGATCGAGGTATGTGCGACATATTCGTTGAGCTGGACGAAGATCGGCGCTTCAGCATTAAGCTCGAGGAGACCTTCGATGTTGAAATGGTACGCAACAACGACAAGTGTTTTTTTCGTAATTAAGCATGACTTCAACGATTTCAACGTCTAATTTTCATCTTTTACAATTCGACTAGCTTATCCCATGCCATGCAAGACGCTATGTCTTGGAGAGGATGGGTTTTGAAGACCATGAAAATTTTCAAACAAAGAAAATACACCTAAGGACCCATCATGATATCGATTTTGAAGTAAATCTGTACAATTCTCAGAGCGTAACCCATTTTGGTTGCCAAAATTGGGAAGCACTTTGCAAAATGTAAGGTTTTTATGAGGGTATGATTGTCACAATGGATCTTGGTGATCCTGACATCGAGCAAGACAATATGGACATTTGGGTCCTTGTTGATACGCTTCCGATTCTACCGCAATGTGAGTTTCTCAAACATAGTTATTAACTAATTTATATTGTTTATTTCAAAATAGTTGACAGCTTACTTCCATTGACAACTTGTTTTGAATCTTCAAAGAATGTGCAGAAGATGGTAGACAAAACCCACTACACTGATGGCTCCGAATTAACTTATAAGGAGAAAAGTTAACTGATTGCTTATTGTACTTATCTTGAGAATTATAATACCTATTATCGAACTCCTCCAAATTATGGTGAATATGTGCCACTAGTGCATGTGTTGAACCACGGTAACTTCTATGGAGATACCCTGGTAAGATTTTTTACTATTACGACATCCGTGCATCTTTTGCATACTTCTAAAACTAGTACATCATTGCTAACTACGAAGTTATTACTACGTATTTCAACAGAAAATTCCGATGGATTGTGTGCCTCATCTGATGTATCAGAATGGTCGCCTTGTAGTTCTGAACATACAACCAGGTCAATCTAAGGAGCTCACATGTGCATATCAGATTTCTAAAACTGGTGAACACATGCTAATCAAAGAATGGAAAAAATGTTTGGACATTTGCAAGGAGGTTCTTGGAAGTAACATTAAGCGAAAGGCAAGAATTGGAGAAAGGATAATCTCCATTCTCCATAATGGAGAGTCAGGGGCTATCTTGTTTTTTGCTATTTTACCTTAGAGAATATAGTAGGTCCTAAGAGAATGTAGTAGGTCCTATGAGGTACAATATGTTTATTATGTGATACAATGTGTTAGAGTTGATGATGAGGAGTACTTGTGATTACGACTAGTGACCAATTTGCTATGTGATGTCTCATTGATGAAAACGATGATCTTGACGAGGTGTTATATGACAATGATGTATTATGATGATAAGTTGTTAATGATATGATGATGATGATATTTATTATATCATTGGGTGAAAGAACCGCGGATTAGTTTCAAGTGGATGTCCATCCACTTGAAACTAGTGCACGGTTCTTTCACCCCGTGATGTAATAACTCATTATGATGTAAAAACAATTTCTAAATTCCTGTTGTATGAAAACTTGTGTAAAGGTGTACGAATACAACATGAAATAAAAAAGAAATAAAATATGAAATAATAGTAGCAGCGCGGGCAGGGAGAAGCGCTACTACTAATTACCAGTAGCGCTCCTCTGGGAAGTCGCTACCACTAAGTCGATTTAGCAGTAGCGTGGGCAGAGGCACGCTACTGCTATACGTTAGCTGTAGCGCCTTATCAGTAGCGCATCGCCCCGCGCTACTGATAGGCCTAAAACCCGCGCTGCCGCTAGGCTTTTCCCTAGTAGTGGTTATGGGCATGCTTACCCTGGCCCGGTAAGCAGGCATAACCTTGTGTGCCCGTTGTTGAGATTATGGTACCGAGTCCCCGAGTGGGATTGTTTTGGCCACGATGGTGTTCGGTGTGTCTTTGGTAGACATGGGGCCACCCAGGACTAGCCCGTTGGAGATTGGGTCAGAGTGGCCGGGAGAGTGTCATGCCAATGGAAGGGTTTTGTCGGAATGCCGTTGGTCCACCCGAATGGGAGTGCGAGGCCATGGGTTCCGTGGTGTGGGTACAGTGTGCTACCTATGCAGAGTGTGTAATCTATCGATAGCCGAGTCCACGGTTACGGACGCCTCGTAGTAGGTCCCACCATGAGTCAACGTTTAATAAACTTGCACACTAAGTTATGAACTTTGCACTGATGATGATGGCGGGAAGGCCATCGAGATGTTCAAGGCCCAATATGGGTCGTGGTTGTGATCATCGTATGGGCCACGAGTTACTCTGGACAAGACCACGATGGTGGTTTGGTGGTGATCGCCGTAAGGAACACAAGTTACTCTGTTCAAGACCACGATGGTTGTTTGTTTGTGATCCGAGAACGATCACGGTTGGTAAGTCGGTCCCGAGGGATGTTTATCCCAAGAGCATGAGCACAACATGTTGGAACATTACTGCATTATTAATTGGTTAAATATCATGATAATGTTTCTCATTATGATTATGCCTGTTGTGAGCTTGCAAGTACATTCAATGTACTAACCTGGCATGTCATGCCAGATTTTAGGAAAGTCGCATTGGAAAGGAGCGCTGCTCGAGTCTAGATCGTGTCCACATCGGTGTCCCTGTGCTATGGAGTTCTCGCTACGATGTTGTTCCGCTGCTGCGTAGTTGTTATGATCGAGGGCCCCTTTATGTTCACTAAATAATGTACATATTGTTCAGCCACACCGTGCGTGCTGCTCGGCCTCGACATCTGTTGTAATATAAACCCTGATCCGCTAGCATCAATAAAGCGGTTGTTTTTTTGTACCAAGATGTTGTGTGTTACGAGAAGACATGGTCTCTGGGCTGGCAATGCAGGGTAAACCGGTCACTCTGAGCCGGGGTGCCACATCGGGTCTATTTCCTATCATATTAAATCAAAAAATTTATTGCTGCACTTTTTATTTATTTAGTTTGATCTATCTATCTAATCTAATACAATTTAATCTATGTCAATACAGAGGAGGGATTGACAACGCCTCTTACGTGTTGGGTTGCCAGTAATTGTTGTTTGTGTGCAGGTGTTATTTAGATAGTGTTGCTTGGTTCTCCTACTGGATTGATAACCTTGGTTTCATAATTAAGGGAAATACTTACCGTTGCCGTGCTACATCATCCCCTCCTCTTCAGGGAATTACCAATGCAGATACAAGCAATCATACTCGCAGAGCATAGCTTATCGGGAAGAAAAAAGTTGTATGTGCTCAATATTCATCCCGAGATATTCACTAACCTAAGCACGGACAAAACATTAAAGATTTGTGCATGCCATGGTATCTCACCAGGGAGGGAACTAATAATTATCCATGGTCATGGTTGGGTCTTCCCATCTAAATTCCCCACATTATTTCATCACATATCAGATTAATTTTCAACATTTCTAAAGATGACAGTATATTTTGGGGCCAAGATATCGGGTTACAACCTAGATTTTTCAGGCTGTAGCTTCTCCCCTAAACCCTACCAATGTACGAACTTATGTTATCATGAAGTGTTGTCTTACGCCACTCGCCGCCTTGCCAATCTCGTCTTATTGTACTTCTAAATTTTGCTTATGAACCTTTCTTTACGTGTATAGGTGGTAATTTGTGCAAAATATAATACAATATAAATATGGTAGAGCTACTGTGTATCGAACATGACTACTCAAATAAAGGAAGGCGGTCCACCAGTCATAGGCAATGTCACACTTCCGAGTGTTAGCCATATTTTGTACCATCATATAGTGTTGCACTTTGCGAAAACTCCATCATATATCCCCCTCTCCGCGCGACCACCCTCATCCCATGCATTGCCTCATGGAAGCCCGCCAATAAAAGGTCACGACAAACACCCCATACCACATATCAAACGCACCGGCTGACAAAATGAAAAAAAGGTTTATGCTTTATCTGTCACCATTACATACACTCACCATTCATCCTAGCTCAACCATGATTTGCATATGCACTGTGTATCATCCCTGTCATGCCTTATATGCATTGTCCATCTACCAGCATGTCCATCACAAGGGCTGCTCCCTTGCGATCTATGTTATTATGGCGTCCTTTGGTGATAGTAATCTTGTATTGAACAAACCTATGGCCAGCACGGGTGATCTCGTCACCTAAACATATGTCCGCCGCTGCATCTTTATCATTGAATAATTTCCCTCTTGCATCCACCACTGTGTCATGGCCTCCTTACCACTCTACAAATCTATACTCTATGCCTACATGGCCATCACGAACCTCCATGATGATAGAGACAAATCATTTTATTTTTCTCGTGTGTTATGGAGTAGAAACTGATGGCCGGTAGCAAGAGGCCCCTTGACCCTGGTTATCGACCATTGATACCTAAACGTTTAAACTTTGTAGAAGAACCATTCTCATTGGTGACCTACGATAACTAACTAACAAGACACGCGAGCCAATGGCGAGTATTTGGCAACTCGATTTTTGTTGTTATTTTTCCACTAGGAAATTAGATATTTTTAGATGATTAATTTTTTGCACTCATGCCCGAATAGCTATTTTTTTAGAAAAGGAGGATGTACCCCTGGCCTCTGCATCTGGACGATGCATGCATCCATATTATTAATTATTCACAAAGACCATACAAGTTGATACATCAATAAGCCTAAAACGACCATGTTGGCAACACCGTTGCTACTCCTATCCCCAGGGTGTGCCGAATGTTCGGGCTTAATATCAAACAAATATCGCACCAAAGCCTAACATCTAAAGCCGGGTGTCCCATCCAAGCCACTACCTGGATTGGGTCCCACACCGATCTGGCACACTCCCAATAGCTATGAAAACATAGCAGCAAAACATGTCAAGATTCCTTTTGTGTCTAAGGCTATACATGGAAAGAAACGCATGCAAGCAAGTCTTGTTTCGAACTGGCCTTGTACGCACTGGAAACCCTGCATGGGTTTCTTTCCATTTCCATGTCTCCCCTCTCCCTCCCAACAATTATACATAAAGAAAATCTCATCACTTCCATTTCGTAGATCTATAGAAATCAAAATTACTCCGCCGGCCGCTACCTCCACCGGAACGACGCCTCCGTCCGGGAACAACAGTCCATAGATACACATCAATCACTAGTATTGCCTATGATCCTAGCTAGAACATAAGCTGTTCTTGGCATTTTTGCGGCATCATGTGAAGCTCACATATGCATTACGTTTGTCTGCTTGGTATACATAGAGAGAGCAATGTCGTCATCGTCGGGCATGAAGTTGGGCGGCGCTCCATCATGGCTGGGGCCGCTGCTCGGCGTGAGGTTCTTCCAGCCCTGTGCCACGCACCCCAGACTGGCCAAGAATGATTGCAACCACTACTGCCTTAGCTGTGCCGGTGAGGAGAACGCCGTCTGCTGCCCCATGTGCCTCTCCGGCCACCATGACCACCAAGTCCTCCAGGTACTTAACATATACAAGTGCATCACGTGCGTACCAATGGCAGCGGCGGCATTATAGATTGATAGATATTATTGCAGATACGGCGGTCGTCATACAAGAACAGCATGGTGATCTGGGTGGCGGAGCTGGAGGAGGTTGCGGACATGTCCCTGGTGCAGCCATACATGGTCAACCACGAGAGGGTGATGTACCTCAACCCGAGGCTGCAGGCGCCGCAGCATGCCATCATGTGCTTCAGCCCCGCCGGTGCATGCCTGATGTGCGGCCGGAAACTCGTCGACGAAATCTTCCGCTTCTGCTCCCTCGGCTGCAAGGTACACACGCGCACCTAACATTTCTCGTGCAAGATTTCATAACATTTCTGTGCATTCACTAAGCGGGCGCCATGCCAATGTATAGGATCGATATGGAAAGCTAGATTAGATTACACCCGGCCATGATGCTAGCATGGTTGAAATCACCAAAATGCTTGTCAACCAGTTCATCAAATATCTTTACATGTTCCGACCGATCGACTTAAGTGGTGCATAATCCTCTGCAGAGGAACTACCTCCTAATATCATATCCCAGTGAGCAAAACATATTTGGATCCAAACACGTGAAATCTAATCTTTGGAGTATGATATGAATGTTCTTTATTTGACATTTTTGTTACTAACATGAGTTCCATCTGCTAGCAAAGTATACAAATGCAGCCTATATACATCTACTAACTAGCTGATTGTTAAGACATCTGATTGTTAAGACATGCAGCCTACATACATCTACTAACTAGCTAGTCTATATACTTTACTCATGTAAATTTATGTTTCCCCGTTGATGTCAGCTTGAAGGAATCGTGTCTGATCCCAACTTGACATTCATTCTTGATCCGGAATGCAAGTGGGAATACTCAGACTCAGACTCTACCGAAGAAGAAGAAGACGGCGGCCATCTGCCAGGCCCTAGCAACTCTCAGCCAATTGGAGGGACTAGTTACCTCCGCCAGCCAAGGAAGGGCGTCTGTGGGCCACCTCAACAGGCGCCCTTCTACTGATCTTCGTTGTTTTTGGTCCGACGTCGACATGATTTTACATTTCCAGCAATTCAAGAGCAACAACGCTTCATTAGAGACATGTTGATCTTCCTCACTTTCTAGAGATGGGTCCCAACAGTGTTTCGGTTGGTCTGAAAGTGGTGTGTCAGCATGCCTCGAATATATATTATGCATTGTAATGCCCGTGTTTGGCACTTATTTACAATATTGTGGAAGCAGCTGGTGCTTGCTATTTGTTTTGGATGCTACAATGCAGTGCTTTCCTAGATTATTAAAAACAATGTTCTCCTAAACTATTGCTTCGGTTTCCACCTAGTTTTTTAATCTCAGTTTACCCATAAACTAGAATACTTTAGCAGCGGTACCTCCCCACCCCCACCCCACGTGATCCATTTTCTACGAGCAAACACATTAAAAATTCAACAGTTTTGTTAAATTCATGCATATAGGTTGTGGTGCAAAGTCTATGAATGTATTTTGTTTGCATAAGATATGATCATGTATGCCTGGTGCAAAAAGTAAGTAACTTGTCCACTTTTCTCTCCACATAGATCACAAACTTTCATATTTTTTGTTACCAAGTTTGCAAGCAAATACTCGATGTCATAATTGACATGTAAGATTTGTTCTTATTTTTTTGCAAATCTACAACAATTATTTTGTCATTATATAAACCGATGGGGTCTATAATAGATAAAATAATCGACGGGGGCAAAATAAGCAAAATAAGCAAAAATTTAATATTTTCGGAGGAGAGCGTGATATTTTTTCTTTATATTGAAGTGATGACCTAATTATAATGATCTGCAAACTTATTTCATTATATGTAGTTTCAGCAATCACCATTTCTAATTAGACCGAGGAAGGGCGTTCAAATGGCCCTTTTCTCGTCCAGTAACATTGGCTTTTGGTTAGTGTCAGTGATGTCAACATGGTTTGTTCTATAAATTGCATGTTTAAAAGGTCAGTACATTCAGACATAGTTTGTCGGTATACTGGATGTAGATCTTTTATTGTTATTGTTATTTTTGGTGGAGAGGGTGATATTTTTTCTTTATATTGAAGTGATGACCTAATTCTAATGATCTGTAAACTTATTTCATTATCTGTAGTTTCAGCAATAACCATTTCTAATTAGGCAGAGGAAGGGCGTTCAAATGGGCCTTTTCTCGCCAGTACCGTTTGCTTTTGGTTAGTGTCAGTGATGTCAACATGGTTTGTTATGTAAATAGCATGTTTAAAAGGTCCGTACATTCAGACATAGTTTGTCGCTATACTAGATGTAGATCTTTTATTGTTATTGTTATACAACAACCTACACTCTATGAATTAAGGGCAAATGAGCATCCAAATTTCATGTACGAGAAACATGTGTGCATCTTGAAGGAAGTTGCCTCCTAATACTCCCTCCATTTTAATTTACACATATATTAGCTTTGACTGAGGTCAAACCTTAAATTGTCAGATCAAGTTCGGAGAAAACAATATGTACATTTTACACAATAAAAAAACTATATGTCGTGAAAAATATATGGAATGATGATTATAATAATATCGATTTGGTATTATATATTTTAATATATTTTCTAGAAACTGCCTCAAAGTTTATAAAGTTTGACTTCATACAAAACTACAATTCAGAGTAAATAAACACGGGGGAGTACTAGTTCCAAGGAACTGGCGAGACTGCCTCCAAGCTACAATCTGCAGGCTCTAGACAATGTGTTTAAAAAATATTGGTTGTGAATAGAAAATCACAAAACAATCCAACTATGCACGGCAGATGCTCCCTTGTCAAAGACAAGAAGATTTTGCACACATCCATAAAATAAAATAAATTTAGTCTTTCATCCTAACGAATCAGGTTCATTTTGAAGTTTAGTGGAAATCCACCTAACGAATCAAGTTCATTTTGAAGTTTAGTGGAAATCCAAATACATTTGCTTGGCACACGACACACTGTAATATTTACACACTATATTTTTTGACCTTTTGAAACTCTTCAACTCAGTATTGAAAATTGTAATACTAGGAACATGCGCCCTCCATAGTACAAAATCCACATTCCAATGTTTTATGACAATAATATTATACTATCATAAACTCCATAGAAAACAAATTCAATCTATAGCTCGAGAGAAAAATACAAATGCTCATCACTATCTCATGCATGTTATCCTGTACTCTCTCCTGTCCTTTTTACTTTGTGTATTAGATTTCTGTCAAGTCAAACTTCACAAAGTTTGACCAAATTTATATTAAAAAGTATCAACATCTCCAATACCAAATATATACTATGAAACTACGTTTCATAATAAATCTAAAAATGTTGATTTGACATTGTGAATGTTGATATTTTTCTTATAAGTTTGGTCAAAGTAGAGATGTTTTGACTTTGGACAAAACTTATATGCAGACTAAAAAGGACCGGAGGGAGTACTATTTCTGTGTGCTTTCCCTAAATTTTAGAATCATGTTGATATAGAATATGCGAAGCCTAAGGGAATCCGGCTGGTAAAGAATATGTGAATCCGACAAATAAAATTGTTGATATATTCACCGCGCTGGTTGTAAAATTTGTGCAAACATGAAAGAGCTCTCTAAAAGCACCAACAAAAGCCTACCGCTAGAGAACTGAATACAACTAGATATCTTGATGGCGGTGGTGCTTTCCATACAATCAGGCGAGTAACTCCTCCAAAGATCTCTACACCACCTCCATCGATGGCTTTTGCTAGCACTACATGCTTCACATCCTTCTACTTATCCCCGCCGAAGTCCGTGAGTCCTTTTCTAATAGTTGTGGCCGCAAGTTGTTTTCGATATTAGTTGCCCAGCTAGAAGACCAAAATGTACTTGCCAATCTTTCGAGGATGATGGAACTATCGTATCTCCCTGAAGAGATCTCCTCTGGAGCTTGTTGTCGCTCAACTAGATGTACAATCTGAAGGAAATATGCCCTAAAGGCAATACTAAAGTTATTATTTATTTCCTTATATCATGATAAATGTTTATTATTCATGCTAGAATTGTATTAACCGGAAACATAATACATGTGTGAATACATAGACAAACAGAGTGTCACTAGTATGCCTCTACTTGACTAGCTCGTTGATCAAAGATGGTTATGTTTCCTAACCATAGACATGAGTTGTCATTTGATTAACGGGATCACATCATTAGGAGAATGATGTGATTGACTTGACCCATTTCGTTAGCTTAGCACTTGATCGTTTAGTTTGTTGCTATTGCTTTCTTCATGACTTATACATGTTCCTATGACTATGAGATTATGCAACTCCCGTTTACTGGAGGAACACTTTGTGTGCTACCAAACGTCACAACGTAACTGGGTGATTATAAAGGTGCTCTACAGGTGTCTCCGAAGGTACTTGCTGGGTTGGCGTATTTCGAGATCAGGATTTGTCACTCTGATTGTCGGAGAGGTATCTCTGGGCCCTCTCGGTAATGCACATCACATAATCCTTGCAAGAATTGCAACTAGTAAGTTAGTTGCGGGATGATGTATTACGGAACGAGTAAAGAGACTTGCGGTAATGAGATTGAACTAGCTAATGAGATACCGACGATCAAATCTCGGGCAAGTAACATACCAATGACAAAGGGAACAACGTATGTTGTTATGCGGTCTGACCAATAAAAGATCTTCGTAGAATATGTAGGATCCAATGTGAGCATCCAGGTTCCGCTATTGGTTATTGACCGGAGACATGTCTCGGTCATGTCTACATTGTTCTCGAACCCGTAGGGTCCGCACGCTTAATGTTACGATGACAGTTTCATTATGAGTTTATATATTTTGATGTACCGAAGGTTGTTCGGAGTCCCGGATGTGATAACGGACATAACGAGGAGTCTCGAAATAGTCGAGACATAAATATTGATATATTGGACGACTATATTCGGGCACAGGAATGGTTCCGGGAGTTATCGGATATAAAACAGAGTACCGGGGGTTACCGAAACCCCCCCGGGGGTTAATGGGCCTCATGGTCCCAAAGTGGAGCAGAGGAGGGGCGGCCAGGGCAGGCTGCGCGCCCCTCCCCCTCTAGTCCGAATTGGACAAGGAGGCAGGGGCTGCACCCCCCCTTTCCTTTCTCCCCTCTCTCCCTTCCTTCCCCCTCTCCTAGTTGGACAAGGAAAGGAGGGAGTCCTACTCCCGGTAGGAGTTGGACTCCTCCCTGGCGCGCCTCCTCCTGGCCGGCCGCCCGTCCCCATTGCTCCTTTATATACGGGGGCAGGGGGCACCTCTAGACAACAATTGATCCTTGAGATCTATTAGCCGTGTGCGGTGCCCTCCTTCACCATAATCCTCGATAATATTGTAGCGGTGCTTAGGTGAAGCCCTGCGATGGTAGAACATCAAGATCGTCACCACGCTGTCATGCTGGCGGAACTCTTCCCTGACATTCTGCTGGATCGGAGTCCGGGGATCGTCATCGAGCTGAACGTGTGCTAGAACTCGGAGGTGCCGTAGTTTCGGTGCTTGATCGATCGGGCCGTGAAGACATATGACTACATCAACCGCGTTGTGCTAACGCTTCTGCTTCCGGTCCACGAGGGTACGTAGACAACACTCTCCCCTCTCGTTCCTATGCATCACCATGATCTTGCGTGTGCGTAGGAATTTTTTTGAAATTACTACGTTCCCCAACAGTGGCATCCGAGCCTAGGTTTTATGCGTTGATGTTATGCACGAGTAGAACACAAGTGAGTTGTGGGCGATATAAGTCATACTGCTTACCAGCATGTCATACTTTGGTTCGGCGGTATTGTTGGATGAAGCGGCCCGGACCGACATTACACGTACGCTTACGCGAGACTGGTTCTAACGACGTGCTTTGCACACAGGTGGCTGGCGGGTGTCAGTTTCTCCAACTTTAGTTGAACCGAGTGTGGCTACGCCCGGTCCTTGCGAAGGTTAAAAGAGCACCAACTTGACAAACTATCGTTGTGGTTTTGATGCGTAGGTAAGAACAGTTCTTGCTCAGCCCGTAGCAGCCACGTAAAAATTGCAACAACAAAGTAGAGGACGTCTAACTTGTTTTTGCAGGGCATGTTGTGATGTGATATGTTCAAGACGTGATGAGATATAACTTGTTGTATGAGATGATCATGTTTTGCTGAAGTTATCGGCAACAGGCAAAAGCCTTATGGTTATCTCTCTATTGCATAAGATGCAAGCGCCAAATAATTGATTTACTTTATCGCTATGCGATAGCAATAGTTGCAAGAGCAATTGTTGGCGAGACAACCATGTGATGACACATTGATATAGATCAAGATGATGGAGATCATGGTGTCATGTCGGTGACGATGGAGATCATGACGATGCTTTGGAGATTGAGATCAAAGGCACAAGATGATGATGGCCATATCATGTCACATATTATGATTGCATGTGATGTTTATCTTCTATACATCTTATTTTTCTTAGTTCGGCGGTAGCTTTATAAGATAATCTCTCACTAAATTATCAAGGTATAAGTGTTCTCCCTGAGTATGCACCGTTGCGAAAGTTCTTCGTGCTGAGACACCACGTGATGATCGGATCACTAGTAGAAAATAGGGCTATGGTCCAGGCCGGCTCAGCCCATTAGTCCCGGTTCAGTCTTTCGTGAGCCCAGGGGGCCGGCCGGGCCACGTGGGCCATTGGTCCCGGTTCGTCTGGACCTTTTGGTCCCGGTTGGTGGGACGAACCGGGATCAATGGGCCTCGCTCCTGGCCCACCACCATTGGTCCCGGTTGGTGGCTTGAACCGGGACCAAAGGCTCCCCTTTAGTCCCGGTTCATGTCATCAACCGGGACCAATGAGGTGCCTATATATACCCTCGCCCACGAGCAGAGCACTCCAGTGCTCTATTTTTCTCAAGCCGGCGAGGGGAGGGGTTTGTGGTGCTCTAGCTCACCTCCTATGCACATGAGGTGTTCGATGGAATGCCCGAGCCACACTACTTAAGCTTTCTCCTCTCGAAGCTCGACCTCCAAGCTCCATTTTCCTCGAGATTTGTCTAGATTTAGCGGTCCGTCACGCCCCGTCCCCGTCTTCACCGCCGTCGATCACCCGCGCCGATCTCATCACCGACACCACCGTGGTGAGCCTCTTGTTCTTATCTTCTTTCTGAAAGGAAAAATATTCTTACTTGTATGTTTAGATAGATACTTGTATCATTTTCTTACATTTACTATTGCGTCTTATATAGTGCGATGGTTTTGTTATCCACCCCCGTCGGCCCTCGTCCTGTGTATGATTCAGATTTGGTATGTATATTATCTTTATAACTATTGGTTCATTTATTGTTTATGAAAATTATGCCGACCAACGTGACATAGATTTTATTCATCTAGGATGTATGTGAATCAGAAATGCCAACCGACCATATTGTCGAGAGGTTAAATTTAGTTGAAGAAGAAAACAATCTGTTGAAGGAAAAAATAAAAAAAATTGAGGAGGAGAAGATGATATTGGAGTTGCATGTTGCGGATGTCGTCGATGATCACAAGATCAAGATGGATGCAATGCGCTTGAAGATTAGAAAGATTAGAAAATATGCCATTCATACCGAGGCTTGGTATCATTATGCCGTTGGATCAATTGTTACCTTGGTTGCGATTATGATCGCATTTGTTTTCGCATTGAAATGTTTTACATAGTTTCAATGTATGGTTTAATTAATTAGATGCTCTAGAGAGCTATATGTTATTAGATGAGAACTATGTATGCACTTTGGTTTTAATGTGATGATGAACTTCTATTAATTTGGACACTTAATTATATATAATCCACGCAGATGAACCGGCAATGGATGTATGGTGACAGACACACCCGCGAGTACATTAAGGGCGTGCATGAGTTTCTCGATGCGGCTGAGGCAAACAAGTAGAATGGTTTTATGTGTTGTCCATGCACTGAATGTGGGAATACGAGGTCTTACTCTAACCGGAAAATCCTTCACTCCCACCTGCTTTACAAGGGTTTCATGCCACACTATAATATTTGGACGAGGCACGGAGAAATAGGGGTTATGATGGAAGACGGCGAAGAAGAAGAGTATGATGACAACTATGTGCCCCCTGAATACGGTGATGCTGCAACGGGGGGAGCTGGTGAAGATCAAGAGGAACCAGACGATGTGCCCAATGATGCTGCCACGGGTGAAGCTGCTGAAGATCAAGAGGAACCAGACGATGTGCCCGATGATGATGATCTCCGCCGGGTCATTGTCGATGCAAGGGCGCAATTCATTAGTCAAAAGGAGAAGCTGAAGTTCGATCGCATGTTAGAGGATCACAAAAAAGGGTTATACCCCAATTGCGAAGATGGCAACACAAAGCTCGGTACCGTACTGGAATTGCTGCAGTGGAAGGCAGAGAATGCTGTGGCTGACAAAGGATTTGAGAAGCTACTGAAAATATTGAAGAAGAAGCTTCCAAAGGATAACGAATTGCCCGACAGTACATACGCAGCAAAGAAGGTCGTATGCCCTCTAGGATTGGAGGTGGAGAAGATACATGCATGCCCTAATGACTGCATCCTCTACCGCGGTGCATACAAGGATCTGAACGCATGCCCGGTATGCGGTGCGTTGCGGTATACAGACGAGATGACCCTGGTGATGTTGACGGCGAGCCCCTCAGGAAGAGAGTTCCTGCGAAGGTGATGTGGTATGCTCCTATAATACCACGGTTGAAACATCTGTTCAGAAACGAAGAGCATGCCAAGTTGATGCGATGGCATAGTGAGAACCGAAAGAAAGATGGGAAGTTGAGAGCACCCGCTGCCGGGTCGCAGTGGAGAAAAATCGAGAGAAAGTACTGGGATGAGTTTGCAAAGGACCCAAGGAATGTATGGTTTGCTTTAAGCGCGGATGGCATTAATCCTTTGGGGAGCAGAGCAGCAATCACAGCACCTGGCCCGTGACTCTATGTATGTATAACCTTCCTCCTTGGATGTGCATGAAGCGGAAGTTCATTATGATGCCAGTTCTCATCCAAGGCCCTAAGCAACCCGGCAACGAAATTGATGTGTACCTAAGGCCATTAGTTGAAGAACTTTTACAGCTGTGGAATGGAAACGGTGTACGTACGTGGGATGAGCACAGACAAGAGGAATTTAACCTTAAGGCGTTGCTGTTCGTGACCATGAACGATTGGCTCGCTCTCAGTAACCTTTCAGGACAGACAAACAAAGGATACCACGCATGCACGCACTGTTTAGATGACACTGAAAGTATATACCTGGACAAATGCAGGAAGAATGTGTACCTGGGCCATCGTCGATTTCTGCCGACCAACCATCAATGTCAAAAGAAAGGCAAGCATTTCAAAGGCGAGGCAGATCACCGGAAGAAGCCCACCATGCGCACCGGTGATCACGTGCTTGCTATGGTCAATGATTTACACTACGTTGTCGGTGTACTAGAGTAGGGGTACCCTAGTATCCCGAACTTGTGCACGGACAGTCGCAGCATCCCGCGCAAGGCTTGCCGGGTGACCGCCAAGATCCTCCGAGGTTCCTTTGGAGCCATTCAAGAACAAAGTACTCAAACCAAGGCCCCGGCAAGGAGCTGGCCGGGAAGGAAACAAGACCCCGGCAAGAGGAGCTTGCCGGGAAGACTATCAGAAGCACCCCGAGACCCCGGCAAGAGGAGCTTGCCGGGAAGGCCAACCCAGGCATACCAAGAAAACTTGCCGCGGCGCGCTACGCGCCCCGGCGAGGCCCAGTGAGCGACAAGCTCCCGGACGCGACAAGACAACAACCGCGGCAAGGCGCTTGCCGCGGCAAACCGCCTCTCCGAGCCCGCGCTCCAGCACAACCACCACGTGTCGCTCTGGGGGCCCCTCCCAAGCACACGTGGTAGGAGGTCACGCAGCTAGGGGTGCGAGGTGGCGAGCAGGCGCTGACGAGATAACCATCGTGGCAAACGGTGGCGTCCCTAGCGGTCCCTCTCGGTACTGTTTAGGCGACACAGACGGGCATTTAATGCCCTTGTCCCCTGCCGTCAGGGTTAGGTATGATAACACTGTAGCGGGTAGCTATGCCTACTACAGCACCTAGTTGTGCCTATCCGCGGCACCCTTTCCATTTTTGCCCTTGGCCCCCGTTGCTCTATGTCGGTAACCCCTTGAGTATAAAAGGAGGCCCGTGTGCAACGTAGAGGGGGGTCGGCCATTTTGAGAGCCTTCGGGAGGACGGCCATTCCAGACACACACGCTCGGTCTCGCTAGCAGCTGGAGAGTACTGTAGCACTCCGCACTCCCGAGCTAGAAATCAATACCAAACCACAAAGCAGGAGTAGGGTTTTACGCATCCATGCGGCCCGAACCTGGGTAAATCGCTCGCGTGCTTCGCCTCGATTTGCCCTTCGCACGACCAACCACCCGCGTGCTTTGTCTCGATCTGCTCTTTGCGCGACCTCCTCCCCCCGCCGAACCAAAAGGGACCCGGTCCGCCGGTCCCATAGGTGTCCGCGGATCAGAAACCCCGGCATCTCCGGCGCGCCAGGTAGGGGGCGTCGAAGTTGTGTGAACCAGATCCGGCGTCCTCGCGGGCTAGATCTTCGTCGTCTTCAGATCTGGCGTTCTCGCGAGCTAGATCTTCATCATCTTCATCAACCTGCCGCCGAAGAAGAAAGTTTCGGAGGCAGCTGCTCCGTCCGCGCCGAGCCAGCCACCGCCGGAGCAAACGGTTGGTGAGGCAGGCGCCGGCGGAAGGGCACGCGTCGACGAGCGAGCTCGCGGTGCTGCCAGGTCCAAGGACAAGGCTGCGCTGCCCATCGGCGGCGTAGCCGGCTCCCACAACGACCGGGCGCACTCCAAGACCTCGGCGTCCGTGCATGCACCGCGCCCATCTCAGGAGGCGCGGGACCGGCAGCGTCATGGTACTCACGGTGCCATGCGCTCGCTAGACCAAGATCGAGCTGGTGGATCTCGGAGCGCTCAAGACCACCATGCACGTCAACAAGCCGGCGCGAGCGACACACGGTCGCCTGGACGGGATACTGCTCCTTCTAACGTGGTTAGAAGTCCGAGCATATCCCGCTCCTCGCACCGTTCGCTACCGCCGCCCGCCACCGCAGCCGAAGCTTTGGCGCGAGCTCAGCTGCTCCTCGACTAACCCCCAGCGCCGGACAAGATCGACGACTGGAGGGCCACTATCCAGAGTCTCATCGGCTTCGCCAACGGCGACACTCCGCGGCAGCCGAGCACGTTTAGGCCACTGCGAGCCAGCCAGGCGCGAGCCAGAGACGACAAGACTGGTGGGGGTGCAACCACTGTGCACTCTCCACCCCGAAGGCCAAGATCGCCGACTCGCCGGATCCGCCTCGACAGCGACTCCACCGCGTCGTTAGATCCGCGAGTTCGTCGCGATCAGCGCCAAGTTCTTCAAGAACGACAGCAAGAAGACGCTCGTACTCGCATCGAGCGCCGGAGAGAAGCGCGGCGTCAATCTGACCAGCGCGCTGGGCCCTCTGTTGACATGCATGCGCTAGGGGAACCAGGTGGCTTGCCGTACGCGGTAGGTTGCCCTGCGTTCACTCGTGAGCTGCGGCAAGTCCAGTGGCCCAGTACGAAGAATTTCAAGCCAGACGTACCAGAGAAGTACGACGGCAAGTTGCATCCGTCGGAGTTCCTCAGCATCTACACCATAGCGGTGCAGGCTGCTGGGGGACGGGACGACAAGATCCTTGCCAACTACTTCCCGCTGGTGCTTAAGCCCAACGTCAGGTCCTGGCTCATGCACTTGCCGGACAACTCCATATCCTCCTGGGCTGATCTATGCCATCAGTTTGTCGGCGCCTTTACAGACGGCCACAAACCTCATGGCCAAGAGAGTGATCTTCATTTGCTCGTCCAGAAGGAAGGAGAACCTCTGCGCAAGTACATTCAGAGGTTCAGCCGTGTACAGTACAACATCCCAGACGTCCACCCCGCCGCGGTCATCAGCGCGTTCCACCAGAACGTGCGTAACCGCAGGATGCGGGAGGAGATGGCGATGTGCAGGATCAGAGACGTCAGCGAGCTATATGCCCTGGCCGACAAGTGTGCACGAGCTGAGGAGGGGAGGAGACTCCCCGGAGAGAAGACCGGAGCGGAAGGGTCTGACAGTGAAGATGCTGCCCCGGCAAGGAAAAACCGGCGGCGGAACAGGAAGAAGCAGAACAAAGAGGTGCTAGTCGTTGAGCAGTCCGACGACGAAGGTGGCGCCAAGAAGGCTACAGTTGGTTGCCCCGGCAAGGAAGTTGCCGCGTGCACCAACTGTCAGGCTGTGGCAGTCGCCGACAAGCAGGGCAGCTCCGGCAAGCAATACTGCAAGATTCACCGCACCAAGGGCCATGACCTCCAGAGCTGCAAGAAGGTCGAGCAGCTCGTCCAGCAACAGAAAGCTGAGTACGAGCGGCGCGACAAGGAGAGAGCCCAAGGGGGTGCCGAGAAATCTGGCGAGAAGTGCACCGGCTAGGAAGAACGCCGCGGCAAGGCCAAGCAGCGGCAAGGAGACAGACCTCCCCGCGGTCGCGACAAGGATGAAGACGACGATGACGATGAAGACATGGATGACGTTGAGACCAGTGAGCAGGAGTTTCAGAAAGCCACAGAGGTCTTGTGCGTTGACGGTGGTGCTTCTCTGCATACCTCGCACCGCCAACTCAAACAGTGGGTGCGGGAAGTCAATGCAGCGGAACCACCCATCGAATCGCGCAAGCTTCTGAAGTGGTCCAGCACGCCTATCATCTTTGACATTGAGGACCACCCTGATCGCACAACTGCGGTCGGGTGTCTGCCGATGTTGGTTTCACCAACTATCCGCAACCTCAAAGTCACCAAGATGCTAGTTGATGGCGGGGCCGGCTTAAACCTGATCTCCTCCGCTGTACTCCGAAAACTCCAGATCCCTGACAGCGAGCTCGAAGAGACCGGCACGTTCCAAGGAATCAATCCGGGAAGGAACAAGCCGAAGGGGAAGGTCACGCTGCCGGTAACATTTGGCGGCGAGCTGAACTTCAGGACTGAGAGGGTCACATTCGACATTGCTGATATTCCATTGCCTTACAATGGGATACTTGGCCGTCCAGCACTCGCCAAGTTCATGGCGGCCTCTCACTATGCATATAACGTGCTGAAGATGCCAGGCCCGATAAGCGTCATTTCTGTCCCTGGCGACAAGAAGGATGCTCTTATCTGTGCCGACAAGATCTACCGGGAAGCAGCAGCCACGGCAGATCGCAATCCACTTGCCGCTGAAGCTCCCGGGGGGAAGAAGACCAAGTCCGGCAAGAGTTCTGGTGCCCACTCCGGCAAGCGCGCCTCTTCGGAGTGCTGCGCTGCCGTCGAGGACGCGCCATCAAGCTCCACCGGCAAGGCCAAGTCCGGCAAGAACTCTGATGCCCGCTCTGGCAAGCGCACCTCTTCAGAGTGCTGCGCTGCCGTCGAGGACGCACCATCGAGCTCCACCGGCAAGCGCGAGAAGACGATGGCAGCTCCGCCTGAGACGAAGAGGGTATCCGCCAAGGAGGACGGCACTGGTGGTACCTTCACCATCAGTGCCACGCTTGACCCTAAATAGGAAAGCGCGCTCGTTGCTTTCCTGCGGGTGAATGTCGACGTGTTTGCATGGCAGCTGTCTGACATCCCCGGTGTTCCCAGGAAAGTGATTGAGCACCACCTTGCCGTTTGTCCCCATGCGCGGCCCGTCAAGCAGAGGGTCAGGAAGCAGGCGGTGGAGCGCCAAGAATTCATTGCAGAAGAGATCAAGAAACTGGAAGCAGCAGGCCTCGTCAGAGGAGTGCTCCATCCCACGTGGTTGGCCAATCCTGTAGTCGTGCGCAAGGCAAACGGAAATGGAGGCTTTGTATCGATTTTACTGATGTTAACAAAGCTTGTCCCAAAGACCCATTCCCTTTGCCACGCATTGACCAGATTGTTGACTCCACAGCAGGATGTGATTTGCTTTCGTTTCTTGATGCATACTCAGGATATCATCAGATCTTCATGGCAGAAGAGGATGAGGAGAAGACCGCATTTATTACTCCATGTGGCACGTACTGTTTCGTATGGATGCCTTTCGGATTAAAAAATGCTGGTTCGACATTTGCAAGAGTAGTCCATATTGCTCTCGAGCCACAAATACACAGAAATGTGGAAGCCTACATGGATGATATAGTGGTCAAGAGCAAGGACAGAGCAACCCTGATTCAAGATTTAGACGAGACCTTTGCAAATCTGCGCAAGATCAGCCTCAAGCTCAACCCAGAGAAGTGTGTGTTTGGAGTTCCCTCCGGCAAGCTTCTCGGGTTCTTCGTGTCTCAGCGGGGAATTGAAGCCAATCCCGACAAGATCAAGGCCATCGAGCAGATTGAAGCACCAAAGCGCGTCAAGGATGTACAGAAACTTGCCGGTTGCGTGGCTGCTCTCAGCAGGTTTATCTCTCGGTCTGCTAAGCGCGCCCGGCCATTTTTCAAATTATTGAAAAAGGCAGGTCCAATGAAATGGACTCCGGAAGCGGAGGCTGCGCTGCAAGACCTGAAGAGATACCGGTCCTCCCCTCCAATACTTGTCGCACCTAAGCCACAAGAGAAATTGCTGCTGTACATAGCGGCAACCAATCAAGTGGTTAGTGCTGCGCTAGTAGCAGAGAGGGAGGCAGATGATGAGCCAGCAACCGCGGCAAGCGCATCCAGCGACGAGCAGGGGGCTTCCCGACAAGCTCTGGTCCCGACAAAGATGGATCTGCGCAGATGCACGGGGAGACACGGAAGAGAATGGTGCAGCGCCCAGTTTACTTTGTCAGTTCCCAACTGCAGGGGGCTTGGTCAAGGTACTCTGGTGTGCAGAAATTGCTTTTCGGCCTTCTCATGGCCTCGAGAAAGCTGCGCCATTACTTCCAAGCACATGAGATCACAGTTGTCACTCGCTTTCCGCTGAAGAGGATACTGCAGAATCCAGAAGCGACAGGCAGGATTGTTGAGTGGGCACTGGAACTGTCAAGCTTTGGTCTCAAGTTTGAAAGCACTTCAACTATCCAGAGAAGAGCATTGGCGGAATTTATAGCAGAGTGGACGCCAACACCAGATGAAGAAATTCCAGAGACGAGCGTCCCCGACAAGGAAGCAAGCAAAGAGTGGCTGATGTACTTTGATGGTGCCTTTTCGCTGCAAGGCGCCGGCGCTGGTGTGCTGCTTATCGCACCCACCAGAGAGCACCTCAAGTACATAGTCCAGATGCACTTTCCCAAGGAGCAAGCAACAAACAATACTGCAGAGTATGAGGGATTGCTTGCCGGTCTCAGGATCGCGGCAGACCTTGGGATCAAGAAGCTCATTGTCAGGGGTGACTCACAGCTTGTCGTCCGCCAAGTAAACAAGAATTATCAGAGTCCGTTGATGGAAGCTTACGTCGACGAAGTGAGAAAGCTAGAAGAGCGCTTTGACGGCCTGCAAATGGAGCATGTTCCAAGAGCTCAGAACGCCATTGCAGATGGCCTGTCAAAGTGTGCCGCACTTAAGTTACCTGTGGAACCAGGGACCTTCGTGCTCAAGCTAACTCAGCCGTCCGTAAGACCATCATCTGGACAGAGCAAGAAGAGGAAGTTGATTCCTGGTGACTACCTGCCGGCAGAGCTTCCCGAAGCCGCCGCCCAGAAGGTCCCCAAGATCAACACCGGAGGCGCTGAGGAGCAGTCCGCTCCGGCAAGCCCTAGGGCTTGTTCCGTTGAAGCAGAAGCTCCCGGCGAGCTTGTCGCGGAACGTCACGCTCCGGCAGAGACACAGCTTCTCGCCGTAGAAGTGGATATCCCCGCGGCAATCTCCAAGATCAACACTAAGAGTGCTGAGGAGCAAAATGCTCCGGCAAGCCCTAGGGTTTGTTCCGTTGTAGCAGAAGCTCCCGACAAGTTTTGCTCCGGCAAGCTTGCCGGGGAACGTCAAGCTCCGGCAGAGATCCAGGTTCTCGCCGTAGAAGCGGACGTTCCCGCAGCCGCAGATTTTCCTTTAGTCCTTGTTGTCGAGCCACAGGCTCCAACATGGGCGCAGCAGATTGTCCGTTTCCTTCAGACAGGAGAACTTCCCGAAGAGTCAGAAGAAGCCGAAAGAGTAGCCCGGCAGTCAAGTATGTACCAGTTCGTCGACAAGACACTGTACAGAAGAAGACTCAACGGTGTGAAATTGAGGTGTATCCCCCGGGAAGACGGACAAAAGCTGTTGGCAGAGATACACGGAGGCATATGTGGTCACCACATCGGCGCAAGAGCACTTGTCGGCAAAGCATTCCGGCAAGGTTTCTTCTGGCCAGCAGCCCTCCAGGATGCAACTGCACAAGTAACCAAGTGTGAAGCGTGCCAGTTCCATTCCAAGCAGATACACCAGCCAGCTCAAGCTCTCCAGACGATCCCTTTATCCTGGCCATTTTCGGTCTGGGGGCTCGACATCCTCGGCCCCTTTCCCTGAGCTGTCGGGGTCTTTGAGTACTTGTACGTCGCAATCGACAAGTTCACAAAGTGGCCGGAAGTGGAACCAGTGAGGAAGGTGACTGCACAGTCAGCCGTCAAGTTCTTCAGGTCAATTGTTTGCCGCTTCGGGATCCCTAACAGGATAATCACCGACAACGGTACACAATTCATGAGCCACGCCTTCATGCAGTACGTCCAAGATCTCGGCGCCAAGGTCTGCTTCGCTTCTGTTGCTCACCCGAGAAGCAACGGTCAAGCGGAGAGGGCAAACGCTGAGGTGCTGCGCGGGCTCAAGACCAGAACTTTCGTCAGGCTGCACAAGTGTGGAAGAAACTAGATCGAGGAGCTACCGGTGGTTCTTTGGTCGATCAGAACGACGCCAAATCGAGCCACTGGACAGACACCCTTTGCTCTAGTCTATGGAGCAGAGGCAGTTACCCCCACGGAACTCGTATACGGGTCACCTCGAGTGCTCGCTTACGATGAGCTTGAGCAAGAGCGGCTGCGGCAAGATGACGCGCTGCTCCTTGAGGAAGATCGTCTTCAGGCTGCTGTGCGAGCTGCTCGCTACGAGCAAGCTTTGCGTCGCTACCATAGCCGCAAAGTTAATGCCAGAAGTCTCGAGGAAGGCGACCTTGTTCTTCGGCGCGTTCAGTCGGCCAAGAATTCTAACAAGTTGACGCCGAAGTGGGAAGGCCCTTACCGGGTGAAACGAGTCACTAGGCCTGGCGCTGTCCGCCTTGAGACCGAAGATGGCTTTCCAGTGAGCAACTCCTGGAACATCGAGCATCTTCATAAGTTTTACCCGTAAGGCGCGGTTGTCGGGCCCTGCCCGGCAACCACCTTTCTGTACAAGTCTTGCCGCTGTTGCATGTAATCCTTTGTACAGAGCCAGGCGCAGACCCTGAGCACCAGTAAATGAAGCGCTGCCACCCCGGGGTTATAGCATGCATGCTAGGTCGAGTCTCGTCCTTGGTTAGGGTTGATAGTGCCTAACAGCGGCTAACCCCTAGCTTAGAGGTCGAGTGTCCGTCCCTTTGCTTTTCCTTCATTCGCAGGGCTCGCATATCCTGGCCAGACCGCTTGAGGACGAAAAGGAGAAGAAGGGCGCGCCGGCACCTGGGCCCCGGCAAGCCAGTGTTGCCGGGGGCTGCGAATGCCAAGACACACCCACGGCAAGCCAGAGTTGCCGGGGGCTGCGATATCAGATAAGTCTTTCATCCCTCATCATGCACCCTCTTATGGACTGGGGAATACGAAACCGCGTTTCTTCCCGAAAACTGCCGTGCTCCCTCAACTCTAGGCCCTGGAGCACGTTCCCGGGGCCAAGTTTGGTTGTAGTCGCGGCAGCAAAGGGATGAAACGAGGAGGCCGCACCCATCTCATTCCCGCCTCCGTCAAAGGCGTGAGAAAGGTCGGGCGATGTGGGAGGGCGGCAGGGCCTGTTGCCGGGAGATGAAACGTCTGTCCGAAGGACACCAAGGATTTGCTCCTTGGCATGGGTTCAACCCGCGAGACAAGTAACCCGGCAAGCATCCCCTTTTCATTAAAAAACATCCCACTCAGGTACAGTCCATAGAGGATGAAAAACATGAAAGAGAGGATTACAAGTCTTAAATGCAGCTAAGGCCCGAAGGCTTACAAATTAAAAAGATGAGATGCCCGTAATCCCTTTCATGTCCCTCTCTTCAGGAGGTAGGTCAAGGAGGCGAAAAGGGCAAAAGAGGCGCCTAGGCGAGCTACGGGTGCCAGAAGACACCAAGAGAACATCCGGGGGGCCGACCGAGGGCTTGACGGTGATGGCGACGCCGGAAGCGGGGCTCGAAGACGGGGCGGCGGGACGTCAGCACGCTGTCGAGGGCACCACGCCCTCGTACTCCGACCTGACGGCCCTGTCGCCAGCCCTCTTCCCCTTCCGCAGCCTCCCTACGCCAGCCGCCCAAGGAGACGCCCCCGGGGAGTTCAAGGAGCCGGCGACACGGATGATGGGGTCGCCGGTGCCGTGCGGAGCGGCGCCCAACACCTAGTCGGACCCGCCATCCCGGCGCCCGCTACCCTCATCGTCGCTGTCGCTCCCCTCCTCGTCACTCTCGCTCGAGGGGGAGCCTTCGCTATCGGAGGAGCTGTCCACGCAGCACTTCGCCCGAGTGCCGAAGCACCCGAAGGCCTTGACGGAGAGGAGATCGCCCTCCGTTAACTTAAAATGGAGGGTAAACCCCTCCATCAGGCTGTGGATGCGCGCGAACGTCTTCCACCCTCGGTCGAGATACATCACATTAGGGGCTGGGAACACAACACGGACTCGCGTGCCGCTGATCCCACAGCCCCTCATGTTGGAAATATGCCCTAGAGGCAATAATAAATTGATTATTATTATATTTCCTTGTTCATGATAATCGTTTATTATCCATGCTATAATTGTATTGATAGGAAACTCAGATACATTTGTGGATACATAGACAACACCATGTCCCTAGTAAGCCTCTAGTTGACTAGCTCGTTGATCAATAGATGGTTACGGTTTCCTAACCATGGACATTGGATGTCGTTGATAACGGGATCACATCATTAGGAGAATGATGTGATGGACAAGACCCAATCCTAAGCATAGCACTAGATCGTGTAGTTCATCTGTTATAGCTTTTCTAATGTCAAGTATCATTTCCTTAGACCATGAGATTGTGCAACTCCCGGATACTGTAGGAATGCTTTGGGTGTATCAAACGTCACAACGTAACCGGGTGACTATAAACGTGCATTACAGGTATCTCCGAAAGTGTCTGTTGGGTTGGCACGAATCGAGATTGGGATTTGTCACTCCGTGTAAGCGGAGAGGTATCTCTGGGCCCACTCGGTAGGACATCATCATAATGTGCACAATGTGATCAAGGAGTTGATCACGGGATGATGTGTTACGGAACGAGTAAAGAGACTTGCCAGTAACGAGATTGAACAAGGTATCGGTATACCGACGATCGAATCTCGGGCAAGTATCGTACCGATAGACAAAGGGAATTGTATACGGGATTGATTAAGTCCTTGACATCGTGGTTCATCCGATGAGATCATCGTGGAACATGTGGGAGCCAACATGGGTATCCAGATCCCGCTGTTGGTTATTGACCGGAGATCGTCTCGGTCATGTCTGCATGTCTCCCGAACCCGTAGGGTCTACACACTTAAGGTTCGATGACGCTAGGGTTATAAAGGAAGTTTGTATGTGGTTACCGAATGTTGTTCGGAGTCCCGGATGAGATCCCGGACGTCACGAGGAGTTCCGGAATGGTCCGGAGGAAAAGATTTATATATGGGAAGTCCTGTTTTGGTTACCGGAAGAGTTTCGGGGTTTATCGGTAATGTACCGGGACCACCGGGAGGGTCCCGGGGGTCCACCAAGTGGGGCCACCAGCCCGGGGGGGCCACATGGGCTGTAGGGAGTGTTCCTTGGCCTACATGGGCCAAGGGCACCAGCCCCACTAAGGCCTATGCGCCTAAGAGATGGAGAGGGGGCAAACCCTAATGGGATATGGGCCTTAGGGCCCATATTGGTGCGCCTCCCTCTCCCATCCCCTCTTGGCCGCCCCCCTTGCTCCCCATCTAGGGCTGCCGCCCCCCTAGGGGTGGGAACCCTAGAGGGGGCGCAGCCCCTCCCCTTCCCCTATATATATGAGGCCTAGGGACGCCCATAACACACGCGATTCGATCTCTCGTTGGTGCAGCCCTGCATCTCTCTATCCCTCCTCTTCTGTGGTGCTTGGCGAAGCCCTGCAGGATTGCCACGCTCCTCCATCACCACCACGGCGTTGTGCTGCTGCTGGATGGAGTCTTCCTCAACCTCTCCCTCTCTCCTTGCTGGATCAAGGCGTGGGAGATGTCACCGGGCTGCACTTGGTCATCGGTGATTTGAATCACGACGAGTACGACTCCATCAACCCCGTTCACTTGAACGCTTCCGCTTAGCGATCTACAAGGGCATGTAGATGCACTCTCCTTCCCCTCGTTGCTGGTTTCTCCATAGATAGATCTTGGTGACACGTAGGAAAATTTTGAATTTCTGCTACGTTCCCCAACAGTGGCATCATGAGCTAGGTCTATGCGTAGTTTCTATGCACGAGTAGAACACAAAGTAGTTGTGGGCGTTGATTTTGTTCAATATGCTTGCCGTTACTAGTCTTATCTTGATTCGGCGGCATCGTGGGATGAAGCGGCCCGGACCAACCTTACACGTATGCTTACGTGAGACCGGTTCCACCGACTAACATGCACTAGTTGCATAAGGTGGCTGGCGGGTGTCTGTCTCTCCCACTTTAGTCGGATCGGATTTGATGAAAAGGGTCCTTATGAAGGGTAAATAGCAACTGGCATATCACGTTGTGGTTTTGCGTAGGTAAGAAACGTTCTTGCTAGAAACCCATAGCAGCCACGTAAAACATGCAAACAACAATTAGAGGACGTCTAACTTGTTTTTGCAGGGTATGCTATGTGATGTGATATGGCCAAAAGGATGTGATGAATGATATATGTGATGTATGAGATTGATCATGTTCTTGTAATAGGAATCACGACTTGCATGTCGATGAGTATGACAACCGGCAGGAGCCATAGGAGTTGTCTTAATTTATTTATGACCTGCGTGTCAACATAAACGTCATGTAATTACTTTACTTTATTGCTAACCGTTAGCTATAGTAGTAGAAGTAATAGTTGGCGAGACAACTTCATGAAGACACAATGATGGAGATCATGATGATGGAGATCATGGTGTCATGCCGGTGACAAGATGATCATGGAGCCCCAAGATGGAGATCAAAGGAGCTATATGATATTGGCCATATCATGTCACTATTATTTGATTGCATTGATGTTTATCATGTTTATACATCTTATTTGCTCAGAACGACGGTAGTAAATAGGATGATCCCTCATTAAAATTTCAAGAAGTGTTCTCCCCTAACTGTGCACCGTTGCTACAGTTCGTCGTTTCTAAGCACGTCGTGATGATCGGGTGTGATGGATCCTTACGTTCACATACAACGGGTGTAAGACAGTTTTATACATGCAAAACACTTAGGGTTAACTTGACGAGCCTAGCATGTACAGACATGGCCTCGGAACACAGAAGACCGAAAGGTCGAGCATGAGTTGTATGACAGATACGATCAACATGAAGATGTTCACCGATGTTGACTAGTCCGTCTCACGTGATGATCGGACACGGCCTAGTTGACTCGGATCATGTAATCACTTAGATGACTAGAGGGATGTCGATCTGAGTGGGAGTTCATAAGATGAACTTAATTATCCTGGACATAGTCAAAAGATCTTTGCAAATTATGTCGTAGCTCGCGCTTCAGTTCTACTGTTTAGTTATGTTCCTAGAGAAAATTTAGTTGAAAGTTGATAGTAGCAATTATGCGGACTAGGTTCGTAAACTGAGGATTGTCCTCATTGCTTCATAGAAGGCTTATGTCCTTAATGCACCGCTCAGTGTGCTGAACCTCGAACGTTGTCTATGGATGTTGCGAACATCTGACATACACATTTTGATAACTACGTGATAGTTCAGTTAAACGGTTTAGAATTGAGGCACCGAAGACGGTTTTGAAACGTCGCGAAACATATGAGATGTTTCGAGGGCTGAAATTGGGATTTCAGGCTCGTGCCCACGTCAAGAGGTATAAGACCTCCGACGATTTTCTTAGCTTGCAAACTAAGGAGAAAAGCTCAATTGTTGAGCTTGTGCTCAGATTGTCTGAGTACAACAATCGCTTGAATCGAGTGGGAGTTGATCTTCCAGATGAAATAGTGATGGTTCTCCGAAGTAATTACCACCAAGCTGCTGGAGCTTCGTGATGAACTATAATGTATCAGGGACATATATGATGATCCTTGAGATATTCGCGATGTTTGACACCGCGAAAGTAGAAATCAAGAAGGAGCATCAATTGTTGATGGTTAGTGAAACCACTAGTTTCAAGAAGGGCAAGGGCAAGAAGGGATACTTCATGACACAGCAATTCAGCTGCTGCTCTAGTGAAGAAACCCAAGGTTGAACCCAAACCCGAGACTAAGTGCTTCTGTAATAAGGGGAACAACCACTGGAGCAGAATTACCCTAGATAATTGGTAGATTAGAAGGCTGGCAAGGTCGATAGAAGTATATTGGATATACATTATGTTGATGTGTACTTTACTAGTACTCCTAGTAGCACCAGGGTATTAGATACCGGTTCAGTTGCTAAGTGTTAGTAACTCGGAATAAAAGCTACGGAATAAACGGAGACTAGCTAAAGGTGAGCTAACGATATGTGTTGGAAGTGTTTCCAATGTTGATATGATCAAATATCGTATGCTCCCTCTACCATCGACATTGGTGTTTGCATTAAGCATAGACATGATTGGATTATGTCTATCGCAATACGGTTATTCATTTAAAGAGAATAATGGTTACTCTGTTTATTTGAATAATACCTTCAAATGGTCTTACACCTGAAATGAATGGTTTATTGAATCTCGATCGTAGTGATACACATGCTCATGCCAAAAGATAGTAATGATAGTACCACCTACTTGTGGCACTGCCACTTAAGTCATATCGGTATAAAATGCATGAAGAAGCTCCATGTTGATGGATCTTTGGGCTCACTCGTTTTTGAAAGGTTTGAGACATGCGAACCATGTCTATTGGTGTATATGCATGAAGAAACTCCATGCAGATGGATCGTTTGGACTCAATTGATTTTGAATCACTTGAGAAATGCAAATCATACCACATGGGCAAGATGACTGAAAGCCTCGGTTTCAGTAAAATGGAACTAGAAAGCAAATTGTTGGAAGTAATACATTTTGATGTGTGCAGTCCAATGTGTGCTAAGGCATGTAGTGGATATCGTTATGTTCTTTCTTCACAGATGATTTGAGTAGATGTTGAGTACATTTACTTGATGAATCATGAGTCTGAATTATTGAAAGGTTCTAGTAATTTCAGTGTGAAGTTGAAAGATCGTCGTGATAAGAGGATAAAATATCTATGATATGATCATAGAGATGAATATCTGAATTACGAGTTTGGCACAAAATTAAGACATTGTGGAAATTGTTTCACAACTAATACAGCCTGGAACACCATAGTGTGATGGTGTGTCCGAACATCATAACTGCACCCTATTGGATATGATGCATACCATGATGTCTCTTATCGAATTACCACGATAGTTCATGGGTTAGGCATTAGAGACAACCACATTCACTTTAAATTGGGCACCACGTAATTCCGATGAGATGACACCGTATGAACTATGGTTTAGAGAAACCTAAGCTGTCATTTCTTAAAAGTTTGGGGCTGCAACGCTTATGTGAAAAAGTTTCAGGCTGATAAGCTCGAACCCAAAAGCGGATAAATGCATCTTCATAGGACACCCAAAACAGTTGGGTATACCTCCTGTCTCAGATTCGAAAGCAATAAAGGATTGTTTCTAGAATCGGGTCCTTTATCGAGGAAAAGTTTCTCTCGAAAGAATTGAGTGGGAGGATGGTGGAGACTTGATGAGGTTATTGAACCGTCACTTCAACTAGTGTATAGCAGGGCACAAAGAGATGTTCCTGTGGCACCTACACCAATTGAAGTGGAAGCTTATGATATTGATCATGAGACTTCGGATCAAGTCACTCCCAAACCTCGTAGGATGACAAGGATGCATACTACTTCAGAGTGGTACGTAATCCTGTCTTGGAAGTCATGTTGCTAGACAACAATGAACCTACGAGCTATGGAGAAGCGATGGTGGGCCTGGATTCCGATAAATGGCTTGAGGCCATATAATCCGAGAGAGGATCCATGTATGAAAACAAAGTGTAGACTTTGGAAGAACTACTTGATGGTCGTAAGGCTGTTGAGTGTAGATGGATTTTAAAAGGAAGACGGACAATGATGGTAAATGTCACCATTAAGAAAGCTCGACTTGTCGTTAAGATGTTTTCCGACAAGTTCAAGGAGTTGACTACGGTGAGATTTTCTCACACGTAGCGATGCTAAGAGTCTGTTGGAATTATATTAGCGATTACTGCATTATTTATGAAATCTTGCAGAAAGGATATCAAAACATTGTTTCCTCGACGTTTTTCTTGAGGAAAGGTTGTATGTGATAAAACCGGAAGGTTTTGTCAATCCTGAAAGATGCTAATAAGTATGCAAAGCTCCAGCAATCCTACTAAGGACTGGAGTAAGCATCTCGGAGTTGGAATGTATGCTTTGATGAGATGATCAAAGATTTTGGGTGTATACAAAGTTTATGAGAAACTGGTATTTCCAAAGAAGTGAGTGGGAGCACTATAGAATTTCTGATGAATATATGTTGTTGATCAGAAATGACGTAGAATTTCTGGAAAGCATATAGGGTTATTTGGAAAGTGTTTTTCAATGAAAGCCTGGATTAAGCTACTTGAGCATTGAGCATCAAGATCTATAAGGATAGATCAAAACGCTTAATAGCACTTTCAAATGAGCACATGCCTTGACGTGATCTTGAAGGTGTTCAAGATGGATCAGTCAAAGAAGGAGTTCTCGCCTGAGTTGTAAGGTATGAAGTTAAGACTTAAAGCTTGACCGCGGCAGAATAGAGAGAAAGGACGAAGGTCGTCCCCTATGCTTAAGACATAGGCTCTACAGTATGCTATGCTGTGTACCGCACCTGAAGTGTGCCTTGCCATGAGTCAGTCAAGGGGTACCAGAGTGATCCAAGAATGGATCACAGGACAGCGGTCAAAGTTATCCTTAGTAACTAGTGGACTAAGGAATTTTCTCAATTATGGAGGTGGTAAAAGAGTTCGTCGTAAAGAGTTACGTCGATGCAAGCTTAACACCTATCCGAATAGCTCTGAGTAGAGATACCGGATACATATAATGGAGCAACAATTTAGAATAGCTCCAAGTAGAACAGTTATTTGGATAAGATCCAAATAGAACGTGGTAGCTACATCTAGGAGATGACATAGAGATTTGTAAAGCACACACGGATCTGAAAGGTTCAGACCCGTTGACTATAACCTCTCTCACAAGCATAACATGATCAAACCCAGAACTCATCGAGTATTAATCACATGGTAAATGTGAACTAGATTATTGACTCTAGTAAACTCTTTGGGTGTTAGTCACATGGGGATGTGACCTGTGAGTGTTAATCACATGGCGATGTGAACTAGATTATTGACTCTAGTGCAAGTGGGAGACTGTTGGAAATATGCCCTAGAGGCAATAATAAATTGATTATTATTATATTTCCTTGTTCATGATAATCGTTTATTATCCATGCTATAATTGTATTGATAGGAAACTCAGATACATGTGTGGATACATAGACAACACCATGTCCCTAGTAAGCCTCTAGTTGACTAGCTCGTTGATCAATAGATGGTTACGGTTTCCTAACCATGGACATTGGATGTCGTTGATAACGGGATCACATCATTAGGAGAATGATGTGATGGACAAGACCCAATCCTAAGCATAGCACTAGATCGTGTAGTTCATATGCTATAGCTTTTCTAATGTCAAGTATCATTTCCTTAGACCATGAGATTGTGCAACTCCCGGATACCATAGGAATGCTTTGGGTGTATCAAACGTCACAACGTAACTGGGTGACTATAAAGGTGCATTACAGGTATCTCCGAAAGTGTCTGTTGGGTTGGCACGAATTGAGATTGGGATTTGTCACTCCGTGTAAGCGGAGAGGTATCTCTGGGCCCACTCGGTAGGACATCATCATAATGTGCACAATGTGATCAAGGAGTTGATCACGGGATGATGTGTTACGGAACGAATAAAGAGACTTGCCGGTAACGAGATTGAACAAGGTATCGGTATACCGACGATCGAATCTCGGGCAAGTATCGTACCGATAGACAAAGGGAATTGTATACGGGATTGATTAAGTCCTTGACATCGTGGTTCATACAATGAGATCATCGTGGAACATGTGGGAGCCAACATGGGTATCCAGATCCCGCTGTTGGTTATTGACCGGAGATCGTCTCGGTCATGTCTGCATGTCTCCCGAACCCGTAGGGTCTACACACTTAAGGTTCGATGACGCTAGGGTTATAAAGGAAGTTTGTATGTGGTTACCGAATGTTGTTCGGAGTCCCGGATGAGATCCCGGACGTCACGAGGAGTTCCGGAATAGTCCGGAGGTAAAGATTTATATATGGGAAGTCCTGTTTTGGTTACCGGAAGAGTTTCGGGGTTTATCGGTAATGTACCGGGACCACCGGGAGGGTCCCGGGGGTCCACCAAGTGGGGCCACCAGCCCGGGGGGGGCCACATGGGCTGTAGGAAGTGTTCCTTGTCCTACATGGGCCAAGGGCACCAGCCCCACTAAGGCCCATGCGCCTAAGAGATGGAGAGGGGGCAAACCCTAATGGGATATGGGCCTTAGGGCCCATATTGGTGCGCCTCCCTCTCCCATCCCCTCTTGGCCGCCCCCCTTGCTCCCCATCTAGGGCTGCCGCCCCCCCTAGGGGTGGGAACCCTAGAGGGGGCGCAGCCCCTCCCCTTCCCCTATATATATGAGGCCTAGGGCTGCCCATAACACACGCGATTCGATCTCTCGTTGGTGCAGCCCTGCATCTCTCTATCCCTCCTCTTCTGTGGTGCTTGGCGAAGCCCTGCAGGATTGCCACGCTCCTCCATCACCACCACGCCGTTGTGCTGCTGCTGGATGGATTCTTCCTCAACCTCTCCCTCTCTCCTTGCTGGATCAATGCGTGGGAGACGTCACCGGGCTGTACGTGTGTTGAACGCTTCCGCTTAGCAATCTACAAGGGTATGTAGATGCACTCTCCTTCCCCTCGTTGCTGGTTTCTCCATAGATAGATCTTGGTGACACGTAGGAAAATTTTGAATTTCTGCTACGTTCCCCAACACCTCATGTGCAGTCTCAGCATCTCGGGCGGGTCCAACTCCATCGCGCTCGCGAACGGGGCTGGAAGCCGGAGGCGACGACGAGGCACACGGCGCAGCCTGACGAAGAACTCACAAGGGTCGTCCCCTATATGGACCGCCGCGGGAAGAAGAACCGCCGGCGGAGGCGAAGCTGGCGCGCCGCCCCGTCCGCCTCTCGCCCGAGCGCCTCGACCTCGTCCTCGGCCTCGTCCACGACCTCGCCCCCTCCCTCTTCCCCTTATGGCTGGCTCTGCCACCACGGGCGCGGGAGAGGGAGAGGTGCGCTGCCTGGCGGCGACCCTTGCCGCCACCGAGGAAGGACCAGGGTTCCCTTTCTCCATGGAAAATGAGAGAAAGGGGAGCAGAAGCTGAAGAAAGGAGGAGATGAGAGAGTGCGGGCTTCCGCGCTCCCCTCCCGCTCTTTATAAAGGAGCGAGGTGGGGGCTCGGCCGCCCCGCTCAGCGAATCAGGGCACGGGGAGAGCAGGGAGTCGGGGCCAACCCGCTGCCTCTACTCGCAACGGCCCAGATTCCCACTTCCACCGTCCGCAACTCCGAGCGCATGGGAGCCGCGTGGCGAGGATGCGGAGCCGAGGCGACGGACGAGGCAGCCTCGCCCCGCCCCGTGATCGCGGGGAGTGGACGCCTTGAAAAACCGCGCACCGGCCCCGTCCAGTAAATGCACGGCGCCCCCACGCCTACCTCCGTTTAAGGAGGAGGGCGTGAACCGCCCCCTTCATCATGGCCTGACGCATGCTCGCGGGGCTTAGCCCCGTGCACGCCGCCCACGTCACCCACGACGCCGCGTTCGACCCGTGCCGTTCTGGGCGTGCGCGGTGGAAGCGGAGAGATACGCGGCGTGACCTAGGCCGCGCGTGCCCGTGCACTGTTTTGGGCCTGGCCCAACAGCGCTCGGCACCGTGTCTGGCCCAGGCCCGGGGGCTCCTGTCGGTGTACTAGAGTAGGGGTACCCTAGTATCCCGAACTTGTGCACGGACAGTCGCAGCATCCCGCGGCAAGGCTTGCCGGGTGACCGCCAAGATCCTCCGAGGTTCCTTTGGAGCCATTCAAGAACAAAGTACTCAAACCAAGGCCCCGGCAAGGAGCTGGCCGGGAAGGAAACAAGACCCCGGCAAGAGGAGCTTGCCGGGAAGACTATCAGAAGCACCCCGAGACCCCGGCAAGAGGAGCTTGCCGGGAAGGCCAACCCAGGCGTACCAAGAAAACTTGCCGCGGCGCGCTACGCGCCCCGGCGAGGCCCGGTGAGCGACAAGCTCCCGGACGCGACAAGACAACAACCGCGGCAAGGCACTTGCCGCGGCAAACCGCCTCTTCGAGCCCGCGCTCTAGCACAACCACCACGTGTCGCTCTGGGGGCCCCTCCCAAGCACACGTGGCAGGAGGTCGCGCAGCTAGGGGTGCGAGGTGGCGAGCAGGCGCTGACGAGATAACCATCATGGCAAACGGTGGCGTCCCTAGCGGTCCCTCTCGGTACTGTTCAGGCGACACAGACGGGCATTTAATGCCCTTGTCCCCTGCCGTCAGGGTTAGGTATGATAACACTGTAGCGGGTAGCTGTGCCTACTACAGCACCTAGCTGTGCCTATCCGCGGCACCCTTTCCATTTTTGCCCTTGGCCCCCGTTGCTCTATGTCGGTAACCCCTTGAGTATAAAAGGAGGCCCGTGTGCAACGTAGAGGGGGGTCGGCCATTTTGAGAGCCTTCGGGAGGACGGCCATTCCAGACACACACGCTCGGTCTCGCTAGCAGCTGGAGAGTACTGTAGCACTCCGCACTCCCGAGCTAGAAATCAATACCAAACCACAAAGCAGGAGTAGGGTTTTACGCATCCGTGCGGCCTGAACCTGGGTAAATCGCTCGCGTGCTTCGCCTCGATTTGCCCTTCGCACGACCAACCGCCCAGGTGCTTCGTCTCGATCTGCTCTTTGCGCGACCTCCGCCCCCCGCCGAACCAAAAGGGACCCGGTCCGCCGGTCCCATAGGTGTCCGCAGATCAGCAACCCCAGCATACGTAATCTTTGGAAAGGGTCCCGGTGGACTAGCTGTTCCGAATGACGCTGAGGGACACGCACCCATGTGGAAGAAGAAATCTATATTTTGGGACCTACCCTACTGGAAAGACCTAGAGGTCCGCTCCTCAATCGACGTGATGCACGTGACGAAGAACCTTTGCGTGAACCTACTAGTCTTCTTGGGCGTGTATGGGAAGACAAAAGATACACCTGAGGCACGGGAGGACCTGCAACGTTTGCATGAAAAAGACGGCATGCCTCCGAAGCAGTATAAAGGTCCTGCCAGGTACGCTCTTATGAAAGAAGAGAAAGAAATCTTCTTTGAATGCCTGCTCAGTATGAAGGTCACGACTGGCTTCTCGTCGAATATAAAGGGAATAATAAATATGCCAGAGAAAAAGTTTCAGAACCTAAAGTCTCATGACTGCCACGTGATTATGACGCAACTGCTTCCGGTTGCATTGAGGGGGCTTCTACCGGAAAACGTCTGATTAGCCATTGTGAAGCTATGTGCATTCCTCAATGCAATATCTCAGAAGGTGATCGATCCAGAAATCGTACCAAGGCTAAGGAGTGGTGTGGCGCAATGTCTTGTCAGTTTCGAGATGGTGTTCCCACCATCCTTCTTCAATATCATGACGCACGTCCTAGTTCATCTAGTCGACGAGATTGTCATCCTGGGGCCCGTATTTCTACACAATATGTTCCCCTTTGAGAGGTTCATGGGAGTCCTAAAGAAATATGTCCGTAACCGCGCTAGGCCAGAAGGAAGCATCTCCATGGGCCATCAAACAGAGGATGTTATCGGGTTTTGTGTTGACTTCATTCCTGGCCTTAACAATATAGGTCTCCCTAAATCGCGGTATGAGGGGAGACTAACTGGAAAAGGCACTCTTGGAAGAGACTCAATAATATGCAGGGACGGATATTCTTGGTCTCAAGCACACTACACAGTTCTACAGAACTCTACCTTGGTGACCCCGTATGTCGATGAACACAAGAACAGTCTGCGCTCCAAACACCCGGAGCAATGCGACAACTGGATTACATTTGAACACATCAGGACTTTCAGCAGTTGCTTGGAAACACGTCTCAGAGGTGACAACACTGTTTGTGATGAGTTGTACTTGTTGTCCAGGGGACCATCTTTGACTGTATTGACTTACAAAGGATACGAGATAAATGGGAATACATTTTACACGATTGCCCAAGACCAAAAGAGCACCAACCAAAACAGCGGTGTCCGCTTTGATGCAGCAACCTAGAGCGGAAAGGACACATATTATGGTTACATAGTGGACATATGGGAACTTGACTACGAACCCGATTTTAAGGTCCCTTTGTTTAAGTGCAAATGGGTCAATCTGTTAGGCGGCGGGGTATAGGTAGACCCACAGTACGGAATGACATCAGTGGATCTGAAAAATCTTGGGTACACTGACGAACCGTTCGTCCTAGCCAATGATGTGGAACAGGTTATCTATGTGAAGGACATGTCTACCAAATCGAGAAAAAGAAAAGATAAGGAAGCGAATACATCATACGATGAGCCAAAGCGCCACATAGTTCTTTCAGGAAAAAGGGACATCCTGGGAGTGGACGGCAAGACAGACATGTCTGAAGATTATAAAAAGTTTCATGAAATTCCTCCCTTCAATGTCAAGGCTGACCCAAGCATCCTGATAAACAATGAAGATTATCCATGGTTACGGGACAATAAGCAAATGACACAAGCGAAGAAAAAGTGAAGACTTTCTCCCGCAACTATTATGATGATACCATGCCAAATTTGTAACAGACGAACATGCTACCATTGTCCGTTTTGTACATGCACATGCTATGTGGGTGAAATTATGATACCATCCCAACTTTCAACTTTTCAGAGTTCATTTGAAATGCTTTCATGTCTTATGGTTTGAAACTATGATACTTCGAAAGTGATTGTCCATTTTGTACACGAAGTGCATCAAGTTTTTGTCGTAACCCTCTCTACTTTTTGGAACATGCTATGTGGGTGAAATGATGATACCATGCCAACTTTCAACCTTTTCAGAGTTCATTTTGAAATGCTTTCCAATTTCAGAGTCATTTAGCTCAAAGAATGAATTAATAGCAAACAGAATAAACTACAAAACTTTTATGAAAATAAAAACAATCAATTAAAATACTATGTTATGATCAACTAAAATAAAACTATAATATTCTTCAATAGCAAAAAGAATATAATTTTTGTGACCTAAAATCAAACTATAAGTATTTAATTGTAAGTATAAATAAAAAATAAATAGCAAAGAAGAAAAAAATTCTAATTTTATAGTAAAGTTATTCATAAACTAGTGAATCACACAAATTTTTAAAATTCAAATTTAAACTATTTAAAATTTAAAACTAATGGCACTAACAGAAAGTTTATAATTTTTGTGACCTAAAAGCAAAAAGAAATCACTAAAAAACTGTGGTATTTAGTTGTAAGTAGAAATAAAAAATAAATAGAAAAAAATTCTATTTTTATAGTAAAGTTATTCATAAACTAGTGATTCACACAAATTTTTAAAAATTCAAATTTAAACTATTTAAAATTTAAAACTAATGGCACTAACAGAAAGTTTATAATTTTTGTGACCTAAAAGCAAAAAGAAATCACTAAAAAACTGTAAGTATTTAGTTTTAAGTAGAAATAAAAAAATAAAAAACCAAAAAAATATAGAAATAAAAAAGAAAAAACCAAAAAAAATGCCTCCTACTAGGCCTCCACGGCCTGAATACGACTAGAAACCCTACATGGGCCAGGATTCAGGCCCGCAGAAGGCCCAATAGGCCCACAGGCAGTAGCAAGTTTAGGCCCGAAAGCCTGCATTAGAGAGGAGCTCGAATGGGGAGGCACACCAGCGCTTATAAACTAGTGCCGGTGCCCTTTAGCTAGCGATGTGGGACTAAAATTTTGGGCGCGGGGCAGCACAGGCCATTGGTCCCGGTTGGTGGCACCAACCGGGACTAAAGGGGGCATCGGTCACGGTTCGTGGCACCAACCGTGACCATTGCCCCCCTTTAGTCCCGGTTGGTGCCACCAACCGGGACCAATGGCCTCCGCTTCCCGCCCTTTGGGCTGCCGAAAAGAGGCCTTTGGTCTCGGTTGGTGGCACCAACCGGGACTAAAGGGGGCATTAGTCCCGGTTTGTGCCACCAACCGGGACCAATGCTCCGTCTATATAAGCCACACTTGTGAAAATTTTGGTTCAGTTTCTTTGATCCCGCCCCGACGTCGCCGCCAGGCTGCCCCTCTGATCGCCTCGCTGTCGCCGCCGTTGCCCCTGCCCCGCCCCCGAGCGCGCCCTGCCTCGCCGTCGTCGCCGGCCGCCCGTCCACCGCCCCCGAGCACCCCCTGTGCAGCAGAGCCCATC
This sequence comes from Triticum urartu, assembly GCF_056163025.1. Taxonomy (NCBI): domain Eukaryota; kingdom Viridiplantae; phylum Streptophyta; class Magnoliopsida; order Poales; family Poaceae; genus Triticum; species Triticum urartu. The sequence goes on from NC_141874.1 coordinate 709,592,972, forward strand.
CGCCGCCCCCGAGCACCCCCTGCGCCCCCGAGCCCGTCCGCCGCCGCCGAGCGCACCCCGCCGTCGCCCTCGCCCTCGCCGACCCTGAGCCCGTCCTCGTCGCCGTCGCCCCCGACGCCGGCCGCCCGCTTCTCCTCCCCGATCCCTCCGGGAGAGGTAGCTACCGCCCCATCCTTCCCCCTTCCTTCCTTCCCTGCTCCTTAATTTGCAAAATATTGATATGATGTAGATGTATGTATGTATGTATGTATGAGTTGGGGAGAAAGTTTATAATTTTTGGTCATATATACTGTAGATGTATGTATGATGAATTTTGATATTTTTTTGTTCATATATAATGTAGATGTATATGTATGTATGGAATGATATCGATGGATGTATGTATACAGAACATTCGTAGAAAATAAGACGAATCCGATATGACCAATGTCCCCCTCCGGTTCACTCGGGAACACTAACTATCTCAGAGAAAAAAATGTTATCGGGGAAAAAAATGTTATCGGGGTTGAGGGTCGTCGAACATGAGAGGAAGAATAGGATAAAAAAGAAGAGGAAGAAGAAAAAAAAGAGGAGAAGAAAGAATAGAGGAGCTTCTCCTCTATTCTTTCTTCTCCTCTTTTTTTCTTCTTCATCTTTTTGTATCGGGAGGGGTCGACGGTCGCCTAGGGGTCGAGGGTCGAGAGGGGGTCGATGGTCGCCTAGGGGTCGAGGGTCGAGAGGGGGTCTAGGGTCGCCGAGAGGGGAGAGGAAGATGAGGAGAAATAAATAAGAAGAAGAAAAAAGAAGAAAAAGAAGAGGAGAAGAAGAAAGGAATAGAGGAGAAAAGAGATTCTCCTCTATTCCTTTCTTCTTCTCCTCTTTTTTTCTTCTTTTTTTTCTTCGACACGTGGGGGGGGTCGAGAACACCGGACATTCATGAGAGAGGCGAGGAAGAAGGGGAAGAAGAGGGAGAATAAGAGGAGAGGAAGAAGAGGATGTCTTCTCCTCTATTCTTTCTTCTCTTCTTTTTTCTTCTTCTTCTTCCTCTTTATTTTATCGGGAACGAGGGTCGTCGAGAGGGTCGCCGAGCGGTAGAGGAGAAACCCTAAATAGAAAGTATCGTCGGTGCGAGATACATGTACCGTCGGTGTCGGACACTACATCCACATCCCACAAGTGGCGCGGGCTTCGACGCCCACATCACTTGTGGGACGTGGATGTAGTGTCCGACACCGAAGGCCACATGTATCTCACACCCATGATACTTGCTAGCTATTTAGGGTTTCCTCTACCGAAAAGAAGAGGAGAAATAAATAAGAAGAAGAAAAAAGAAGAAAAAGAAGAGGAGAAGAAGAAAGGAATAGTGGAGAAGAAGAGAAAATATAATATATTCTATTTTCTCTTCTTCTCCACTATTCCTTTCTTCTTCTCCTCTTTTTCTTCTTCTTCTTCTTCTTCTTCTTCTCTTCTTCTTCTTCTTCTTCTTAATTTTTATCGGGAACGAGGGTGTCGAGGATCGCCGAGGGGTAGAGGGTCGGGAACTAGGGTAGAGGGTCGAGGGTCGTTAAGGGGTCAAGGGTCGAGGGTTTCAGGGTCGAGGGTTCGAGGGTTCTATAGGGTCGAGGGTTCCAGCAGGGTCGTCTTGGGGTCGAGGGTTCCAGGGTCGTCGAGGGGTCGAGGATCGCCGAGGGGTCGAGAGAGGTTTCCTAGTGTCAAAGTATTGAAGAAATCCATGCCTTCATCATGCCCTGGAAGTAACCAGGGCATGTTGGTACGAAGTTCTGCAAAGTTGTTCTGGAATGGAGTCCCGGATAGAATAATCCGCCTTTTGGTACGAATTCAGCAAAGGCCTTCCAAATAGCGATATTCGGAAGGCTCCTGCTGAACTTTGTACCAAAAAGCGAATTATCCTATCTGGGACTCAGTTCCAGAACAACTTTGAAGAGCTTCGTACCATCATGCACATGTTACTTTCGCCTAATGATGAAGACATGGTTTTTTTGAATCCTTTGACACTAGGCAACCTCCCGACCCCTCGACGATCCTCTCGAACATGAGAGGAAGAAGAGGGTCGTCTAGGGGTCGAGGGTTCCAGGGTCGTCGATTGTTCGAGGGGTCGAGGATCGCCGAGGGGTCGAGAGAGGTTTCCTAGTGTCAAAGTATTGAAGAAATCCATGCCTTCATCATTAACCGGAAGTAACCAGGGCATGTTGGTACGAAGTTCTGCAAAGTTGTTCTGGAATGGAGTCCCGGATAGAATAATCCGCCTTTTCGTACGAATTCAGCAAAGGCCTTCCAAATAGCGATATTCGGAAGGCTCTTTCTGAACTTTGTACCAAAAAGCGAATTATCCTATCTGGGACTCCGTTCCAGAACAACTTTGAAGAGCTTCGTACCATCATGCACATGTTACTTTCGCCTAATGATGAAGACATGGTTTTGTTGAATCCTTTGACACTAGGAAACCTCCCGACCCCTCGGCGATCCTCTCGAACATGAGAGGAAGAAGATGGTCGTCTAGGGTTCGAGGGTTCGAGGGTTCTTCTCCTCTATTCTTTCTTCTCCTCTTTTTTTTCTTCTTCTTCCTCTTTTTTTATCGGGAACGAGTGTCGTCAAGGGACATAGATGTAGTGTCGTCGTTGTCGATATATACCCCCTCCCGATAGCTTACTATGATTAGGTAGCTAGTTCTACATTTGGCACTAATATATCCATCTGTCATGTTTGAATAATAATTGCCATGTTGTAAATATTTGTAGAAACTATGGACACCGCCCTAGACAAAGCAACAAAAGAAGCGTTGTTGAGGGAGATAATCGCAGAAGGAAGTGATGCCGTCTCGTACTTTCTCAACGAAACCGATGGTCTGGAAGGAGAGGGTGAACAAGCTGGCTACGGTGACCTAATGCCGGTGCAAGAAGAAGAACATGAGGACGGCTCCGGTGACCCAATGCCGGTGCAAGAAGGAGACCATGATGACGGCTCCGGTGAACGAACCGAGTCTGGCCAGGTATATATATTAGTTAAGCCTATGCTGACTAGCTGATTGATGCATTCATTGTTTTGGTATGTACACATATTAATTAAGTCTTTGTTCTTTTTTCTAGCCCTCCGGATCGAGCACAACTTCGGTAAAGAGACGAGGCCCGAAGAAAAAGTTGAGCTCGGATGAAAAGTTTGAGATCATAGCAATCGCTCCTGACGGCCAACCTATTGAACCCCTCCGGACAAAGAGCGCATTTGTTGCTCAGTGCGGGGTTCTGGTTAGGGACAAGATCCCGATAAGCATCCAGCAATGGTTTAAGCCGGCTACAGAAGACCCTGAGGTGTCTTATGTCAATGATATGCAGAAAAATGATCTTTGGACTGAGCTGAAGTCAAATTTCACCCTACCACCTGAGGATAATCCAGAGAACCCAGTTAAAGAGAAATTAATCAAGTCTTTTGCTCTGAAGAGGATGGAAGAACTATTCAGGAGGTGGAAGAAAGAGCTAAATAAGTTTGTCGAAAATAATGAGACACCAGAATTCAAGGGCAGATATGAGAAGATCAGAGATCACTGGCCCGCATTTGTGGCCCACAAGACATCGGAAAAGAGTCAGAAGATGTCAGCGACAAACAAGCAAAATGCTGCGAAGAAGAAGCTTCACCATCGCACGGGGTCAGGTGGCTACCTCGTAGCTCGGCCTAAGTGGTCCAAGATTGAGAATGATCTGGTTCATAAAGGGATCGAACCAGAGACAAATAACTGGCCAGACCATTGCCGGACTTGGTTCTTCGGGGCTGGCGGAACCTTGGACCCTGAAACAGGGAAGTGCATTTGGATGAACGACCAAATGGACATACCAGTCAGTAAGCTTAAGCAGTATATCGAAGCAGCGCAGGAAGGGACGTTCTTTCCAGACAGAGAGAACGACGAGCTCACAATGGCCCTCGGGAATCCTGAGCACCCTGGACGGACACGAGGCATGCCAGGCTCCGTTCCGTGGAAGGTTGGGTTTTCGGATGCAGGCGGTTACAAATCCCATGAGAGGAGTAAAAAAGTGCAGCAGACCGAACTGCAGGCGCTGCACGCAAGGGTACAAGCGATAGAGGAACGAGAAGCAAATCGCAGCAAACGTACTGCCGAAGCCTCCCTCGAAGCTACCCCGCCATCTCAGCGCAGAAGCAGCGTGGCTTCCACCGAGCTGCTTCAGCCGGAGCATGCCTTGACGGCTCCTGCCAGCTATCCCGTGGATGCTATAACGGAGTCTCAAAATTGCCACCTTATGACGCAATGGATGAATTTGAAGGTCAAGGCGGCTGTTGGCTCTGTTTATCCTACTGAACCCGGCGCAACTTTTCACTGCCGGCCGATTCCAGAAGGATATGCTAGGGTGATGGTGGATGAGATAACGGAGGGATTTGAGGACCTCCAGCTTGACCACCCTACCGGTGAAGGGGAGACTCGGCCGGGGTCTGCTCTGAAGACTCCATGCCTATGGCGGAAGGAGCTCATCAACCTTCCAAACTGGACGCCTCCGCCTCCTCCTCCTCCTCCGGCGAGTCAGGGCACTCCGCCTCCTCCACCGCCTCCTCCTCCGGCGAGTGACGATCAGGGCCCTCGGCCGGCTCCTTCTTCGGCGCGTGGCGGCACTCTGCCTCCTTCTCCGCCTATGCCGACGCGCCCGAGCAGCCAGCCTCCTCCTTCTCCGCCTCGTCAGCAAGGGCGGAAGAGACCTGCCGCAGCTCCAGCTGCTCCGGTGCGTCGTAGTCCTTCTCCTCCGCCTCTTAAGCAAGTAAAGAAGACAACCGCTTCGTCTGCTCGGTCGGCATCTAGCAGTACAACCAGAGGCGGGAGGACATACAAATTCGGTCCTTCTCTGAAGACTCCAGAGAAGTTACCGTACGAGAGGACCCAGGAGGAGAACGCCGAGATCGCACGAGAAGAAGTGAGGAAATTCTTTGAAGGGGTGAAAGCAAAGAAACATCCACCTCCGGAGGAGAAGGTAGATCGGGTGAAAGTGAAGCGCACTCTGGCTGCCCTGACAAAACCACCGAAGTCTGATCCGCCGAAAGGAAACTATGACCGCATTATTGGAAAGGAATTTGCCGAAGCGGAGCGGTCGGGAAGTACTGTCAGTGATCAAAGGCTGAAAGAACGACGAGCTGGGAAACAAATTGCCCAGCTCGGCAAACAAGCGAAGCAATCATGCCCCCCGCTCAAGGTGCCTAGCCACAACGTCGCTAATGATCCGAGGATGGTGCCCAGTTATAGCAATCTTGCAGATTACCTGCCCGACGAAGTACATTATGAACCCATGGACATGTAGATACAAAGATACGAGTACGGGAAGCCTCTCGTCAAAGATGACAGATCTCTATCAACGATGATGCGAAGATTGCATGATTGGTACTTGAAAATCTGCAGAGACTCTGGGGGGAGGAGTACTTTGTATGTGAAAGTTAAAAAGGAGCATGACCTCGTTGGAATTGATCTGTTGCCTATTCCATTTGAGGAGTTCTATCAGTTTTTCAATCAATTGGCCCTCGATAAAACAACGATCGCCTGCTACTGTCTGTAAGTAGTACTACTTCTGTCATTAAGTTTCTCTATATAGCTTAGCTCTTTCATTGCATGTATTTATAATCATCCTCACTATATTATGCAGATTGAAGATCGTCGAATTGAAGAAAAGACAAGTCGGTGATATTGGGTTCATTAACACATATCTCATAGATGCAACTCAGGTTAAACTTCATGCCGCAGCTACCGAGGCCAACTTGCTACGATCGTTCGTAATAAATCAAAACAAAGATATAATACTCTTTCCTTACAACTTCAAGTGAGTGTTACTGTCTTGTGCGTATTCGGTTTCCCTTATATATTAGTCAAGGTTACAGTAATGTAATTCATGAGTTATGCATGCGTGTGCAGTTTCCACTATATTCTCCTAGAGATTAAGCTTGAGCAGGGACTAGTAACCGTCTTAGACTCAAAACGAAAAGATACCCAGGACTATGCAGACATGACTGAAATCCTCAAGAAGTAAGTTAAATCGATCATTATCCACCATATCAGCAACTTTGTTCATTTCCTGATATCAAGTAATTGTTTTCTTTGTCCGGCGGGGTTTGGAGAAAATTCACCAAAACAGTTCCGGGACTGCCGAAGGAGCTGGAATTTAGACACCCGAAAGTAAGTACTATAGTAGCATGTTCCGCGCATCTCCTAGTGATTCAAGCGCTAGTTTCATAAATACCATTTAGCATTCTTGCTTATCAGTTTGATTGACCTCTATTTCTTGTAAAGTGGTCGTGGCAGGAACAAGGGAATGATTTCTGTGGATACTACATCTGCGAGTCCATCTGCCACACGACCTGTGAGCGGGGCAGGTACTCTAACGAACAATATGAAGTACGTAAATAACAACATTCACAATTTTATTTTATTACCATCATTTGTGTTGAGTTTCATTCATTCATATATATATGTATTGACCCCCTTCTTCAAATTAGATGTTTCGGAAGCGGGATGAACTCCTAGCACCAGCTCGCATGCGAGCAATTCAAGAGGAATTGGCGGCATTCTTTCTTGACCACGTGATCTCTGAAGACGGAGAATTCTATGTGGACCCTGAGTCCGTATGATTATATTTGTAAGAGATAATTATTGTATATATGTAGCCGGTAGTGTCAGATAGATATACGAGAACTTGTTGTTCGACCAATCTCTCGGAGAAGGAGAGGTGGTCGATATCACTTCTCTCTGTATGCATATATGTTCATGACGATCTTCTGTTTCCTTCGTTTGCTTACTAGCTAGCCAGCGTGTCTAGTCCTCTCTATACATATGTATAGTACGTAGCGTCGACCAAGCACGTACATAAGAGAGGACACTTCTCTCTATTAATTATAGCTAGCTAACACAATATATGAAACACCTAAATTAACCCCCCAAAACCACCAACCCCCCCCCCTTCAAAACAAAAACAAAAACCCAAGCCACAGAAATGCTGACGCGTGGATGCCTATTGGTCCCGGTTGGTGCCACCAACCGGGACCAAAGGGTCTCCTGCCTGGGCTCCGCGCACTGCCCACATGGAGGCCCATCAGTCCCGGTTCTGGATTGAACCGAGACTAAAGGGTCGGGGCATTAGTACCGACACTTTAGTCCCAGTTCAGGAACCGGGACTAAAGGCCCTTACGAACCGGGACTATAGGCCTTTTTTCTACCAGTGGGTGTGATGGGCTCTACGTTCAAATACAACGGGTGCAAAACAGTTGCACACGCGGAATACTCAGGTTAAACTTGATGAGCCTAGCATATAACATATATGGCCTCGGAACACAGAGATCGAAAGTTCGAGCGTGAATCATATAGTAGATATGATCAACATAGTGATGTTCACCATTGAAACTACTCCATCTCACGCGATGATCGGACATGGTTTAATTGATATGGATCACGTGATCACTTAGAAGATTAGAGGGATGTATATCTAAGTGGGAGTTCTTAAGTAATATGATTAATTGAACTTTAATTTATCATGAACTTAGTCCTGGCAGTATTAGCATATCTATGTTGTAGATCAATAGCTCGCGTTTAGCTCCCCTGTTTTATTTTTGATATGTTCCTAGAGAAAACTAAGTTGAAAGATGTTAGTAGCAATGATGCGGATTGGATCCGTGATCTGAGGTCTATCCTCATTGCTGCATAGAAGAATTATGTCTTTGATGCACCGCTAGGTAACAAACCTATTGCAGGAGCAGATTCAGATGTTATGAACATTTGGCTAGCTCAATATGATGACTACTTGATAGTTTAGTGCACCATGCTTAAACGGCTTAGAATCGGGACTTCAAAGACGTTTTGAACGTCATGGACCATATGAGATGTTCTAGGAGTTGAAGTTAATATTTCAAGAAAATACCCGAGTTGAGAGATATGAAGTCTCCAACAAGTTCTATAGCTAAAAGATGGAGGAGAATAGCTCAAGCAGTGAGCATGTGCTCAGATTTTCTGGGTACTACAATCGCTTGAATAAAGTGGGAGTTAATCTTCCAGATAAAATAGTGATTGACAGAATTCTCTAGTCACCATCACCAAGTTAGTAGAACTTCGTGATGAACTATGATATGCAAGGGATAACAGAAACGATTCCCAAGCTCTTCGTAATGCTGAAATCGACGAAGGTAGAAATCAAGAAAAATATCAAGTGTTGATGGTAGACAAGACCACTAGTTTCAAGAAAAGGGCAAAGGGAAGAAGGGGAACTTCAAGAAGAACGGAAAGCAAGTTGCTGCTCAAGTGAAGAAGCCCAAGTCTGCTCCTAAGCCTGAGACTAAGTGCTTCTACTACAAAGGGACTGGTCACTGGAAGCGGAACCGCCCCAAGTATTTGGCGGATAAGAAGGATGGCAAAGTGAACAAAGGTATATTTGATATACAGATTATTGATGTGTATTTTACTAGTGTTCATAGCAACCCCTCGGTATTTGATACTGGTTCAGTTGCTAAGAGTAGTAACTCGAAACGGGAGTTGCAGAATGAACAGAGACTAGTTAAGGGTGAAGTGACGATGTTTGTTGGAAGTGGTTCCAAGATTGATATGATCATCATCACACACTCCCTATACTTTCGGGATTAGTGTTGAAACTAAATAAGTGTTATTTGGTGTTTGCGTTGAGCATGAATATGATTTGATCATGTTTATTGCAATACGGTTATTCATTTAAGTAAGAGAATAAATTGTTGTTCTGTTTACATGAATAAAACCTTCTATGGTCATACACCCAATAAAAATGGTTTGTTGGATCTCGATCGTGGTGATACACATTTTCATAATATTGAAGCCAAAAGATGCAAAGTTAATAATGATAGTGCAACTTATTTGTGGCACTGCCGTTTAGGTCATATTGGTGTAAAGCGCATGGAGAAACTCCATGCCGATGGACTTTTGGAATCACTTGATTATGAATCACTTGATGCTTGAGAACCATGCCTCATGGGCAAGATGACTAAGACTCCGTTCTCCGGAACAATGGAGCGAGCAACTGACTTATTGGAAATAATACATACTGATGTCTGCGGTCCGATGAGTGTTAAGGCTCACGACAAGTATCGTTATTTTCTAACCTTCAAAGATGGTTTGAGCAGATATGGGTATACCTACTTAATGAAACACAAGTCTGAAACATTTGAAAAGTTCAAAGAATTTCAAAGTGAAGTGGAGCATCATCGTAACAAGAAAATAAAAGTTTCTACGATATGATCGCAGAGGTAAAATATTTGAGTTAAGAGTTTGGCCTTCAGTTAAAACAATGTGAAATAGTTTCACTACTCATGCCACCTAGAACACCACAGTGTAATGGTGTGTTCGAACGTCGTAACCGTACTTTATTAGATATGGTGCGATTTATGATGTCTCTTACTAATTTACCACTATCGTTTTGGGGTTATGCATTAGAGACAGCTACATTCACATTAAATAGGGCACCATCTAAATCCGTTGAGACGACACCGTATGAACTGTGGTTTGGCAAGAAACCAAAGTTGTCATTTCTTAAAGTTTGGGGTTGCGATGCTTATGTGAAAAAGTTTCATCTTGATAAGCTCAAACCCAAGTCGGAGAAGTGCATCTTCATAGGATACCCAAAAGTAACTCTTGGGTATACCTTCTATCATAGATCCGAAGGCAAGATATTTGTTGCTGAGAATGGATCCTTTCTAGAGAAGGAGTTTCTCTTGAAAGAAGTGAGTGGGAGGAAAGTAGAACTTGATGAGGTAACTGTACTTGCTCCCTTATTGGGAAGTAGTTCATCACAGAAATCTGTTCCTGTGACTACTACACAAATTAGTGAGGAAGCTAATGATGATGATCATGTAACTTCAGGTCAAGTTACTACCGAACCTCGTAGGTAAACCAGAGTGAGATCCGCACCAGAGTGGTACGGTAATCCTGTTCTAGAGGTCATGTTACTTGACCATGATGAGCCTACGAACTATGAGGAAGCGATGATGAGCCCAGATTCTGTGAAATGGCTTGAGGCCATGAAATCTGAGATGAGATCCATGTATGAGAACAAAGTATGGACATTGGTTGACTTGCCCGTTGATCGGCAAGCAATTGAGAATAAATGGATCTTCAAGAAGAAGACTGACACTGACGATAATGTTACTATCTATAAAGCTCAACTTGTTGCAAAAGGTTTTAGACAAGTTCAAGGGATTGACTACGATGAGACCTTCTCACTCGTATCTATGCTTAAGTCTGTCTGAATCATGTTAGCAATTGCCACATTTTATGAAATCTGGCAAATGGATAAACAAAACTGCATTCCTTAATGGATTTATTAAAGAAGAGTTGTATATGATGCAACCATAAGGTTTTGTCAATCCTAAAGGTGCTAACAAAATATGCAAGCTCCAGCGATCCATCTATGGACTAGTGCAAACATCTTGGAGTTGGAATATACGCTTTGATAAGTTGATCAGAGCATATAGTTTTATACAGACTTGCGGTGAAGCTTGTATTTACAAGAAAGTGAGTGGGAGCACTACATCATTTTTGATAAGTATATGTGAATGACATATTGTTGATCGGAGATAACGTAGAATTATTCTGCAAAGCATAAAGGAGTGTTTGAACAGAGTTTTTCAAAGAAAGACCTCAGTGAAGCTGATTACATATTGAGCATCAAGATCTATAGAGATAGATCAAGACGCTTGATAAGTTTTTCAATGAGTACATACCTTGACAAGATTTTGAAGTAGTTCAAAATGGAATAGTCAAAGAAAGAGTTCTTGCCTGTGTTACAAGGTGTGAAACTGAGTAAGACTCAAAGCCCGACCACGGCAGAAGATAGAAAGAGAATGAAACTCATTCCCTATGCCTTGGCCATAGGTTCTATAAAATATGCCATTCTGTGTACCAGATCTATTGTATACCCTACACTGTTTTTGGCAAAGGAGTACAATAGTGATCTAGGAGTAGATCACTGGACAACGGTCAAAATTATCCTTTGTGGAATAAGGATATGTTTCTCGATTATGGAGGTGACAAAAAGGTTCATCGTAAAGGGTTACGTCGATGAAAATTTTGACACTGATCCAGATGACTCTAAATCTCAATCTGGATACATATTAAAAATGGGAGCAATTAGCTAGAATAGCTCCGTGCAGAGCATTGTTGACATAGAAATTTGCAAAATACTTACGGATCTGAATGTAGCAGACCCGTTGACTAAACTTCTCTCACAAGCAAAACATGATCACACCTTAGTACCCTTTGGGTGTTAATCACATAGCGATGTGAACTAGATTATTGACTCTAGTAAACCCTTTGGGTGCTGGTCACATGTCGATGTGAACTATGGTGTTAATCATATGGTGATGTGAACTATTGGTATTAAATCACATGGCGATGTGAACTAGATTATTGACTCTAGTGCAAGTGGGAGACTGAAGGAAATATGCCCTAGAGGCAATACGAAAGTTATTATTTATTTCCTTATATCATGATAAATGTTTATTATTCATGCTATAATTGTATTAACCGGAAATATAATACATGTGTGAATACATAGACAAACAGAGTGTCACTAGTATGCCTCTACTTGACTAGCTCGTTGATCAAAGATGGTTATGTTTCCCAACCATAGACATGACTTGTCGTTTGATTAACGGGATCACATGATTAGGAGAATGATGTGATTGACTTGATGTTGGAAATATGCCCTAGAGGCAATAATAAATTGGTTATTATTATATTTCCTTGTTCATGATAATAATTTATTATCCATGCTATAATTGTATTGATAGGAAACTCAGATACATGTGTGGATACATAGACAACACCATGTCCCTAGTAAGCCTCTAGTTAACTAGCTCGTTGATCAATAGATGGTTACGGTTTCCTGACCATGGACATTGGATGTCGTTGATAACGGGATCACATCATTAGGAGAATGATGTGATGGACAAGACCCAATCCTAAGCCTAGAACAAAGATCATGTAGTTCGTATGCTAAAGCTTTTCTAATGTCAAGTATCATTTCCTTAGACCATGAGATTGTGCAACTCCCGGATACCGTAGGAGTGCTTTGGGTGTGCCAAACGTCACAACGTAACTGGGTGGCTATAAAGGTACACTACGGGTATCTCCGAAAGTGTCTGTTGGGTTGGCACGAATCGAGACTGGGATTTGTCACTCCGTGTAAGCGGAGAGGTATCTCTGGGCCCACTCGGTAGGACATCATCATAATGTGCACAATGTGATCAAGGAGTTGATCACGGGATGATGTGTTACGGAACGAGTAAAGAGACTTGCCGGTAACGAGATTGAACAAGGTATCGGGATACCGACGATCGAATCTCGGGCAAGTATCATACCGCTAGACAAAGGGAATTGTATACGGGATTGATTAAGTCCTTGACATCGTGGTTCATCCGATGAGATCATCGTGGAACATGTGGGAGCCAACATGGGTATCCAGATCCCGCTGTTGGTTATTGACCGGAGAACGTCTCGGTCATGTCTGCATGTCTCCCGAACCCGTAGGGTCTACACACTTAAGGTTTGGTGACGCTAGGGTTATAGAGATATTAGTATGCGGTAACCCGAAAGTTGTTTGGAGTCCCGGATGAGATCCCGGACGTCACGAGGAGTTCCGGAATGGTCTGGAGGTAAAAAATTATATATAGGAAGTGCTATTTCGGCCATCGGGACAAGTTTCGGGGTCACCGGTATTGTACCGGGACCACCGGAAGGGTCCCGGGGGTCCACCGGGTGGGGCCACCTGCCCCGGGGGGCCACATGGGCTGTAGGGGGTGTGCCTTGGCCTATATGGGCCAAGGGCACCAGCCCCAAGAGGCCCATGCGCCAAGAGAGAGAAAAAAGGGGAGAGTCCTAAACGGGGAAGGCACCTCCGAGGTGCCTAGGGGAGGATGGACTCCTCCCCACCCTTGGCCGCACCCTTCCTTGGAGGAAGGGGCAAGGGCTGCGCCTCCCCCCCTCTCCCTTGGCCCTATATATAGTGGGGAAAAGGAGGAGCAAACCAATCTAAGGCCTGGCGCCTCCCTCTCCCTCCCGTGACACATCTTCCTCCTCCCGCAGCACTTAGCGAAGCCCTGTTGGAATCCCGCTACTTCCACCACGCCGTCATGCTGCTGGATCTCCATCAACCTCTCCCTCCTCCTTGCTGGATCAAGGCATGGGAGACGTCTCCGTTCCGTACGTCTGTTGAACGCGGAGGTGCCGTCCGTTCGGCGCTAGGATCATCGGTGATTTGAATCACGACGAGTACGACTCCATCAACCCCGTTCTCTTGAACGCTTCCGCGCGCAATCTAGAAGGGTACGTAGATCTACTCCTCCCTCGTTGCTAGATGACTCCATAGATTGATCTTGGTGACACGTAGGAAAATTTTGAATTATTGCTACGTTCCCCAACAGTGGCATCATGAGCTAGGTCTATGCGTAGTTTCTATGCACGAGTAGAACACAAAGTAGTTGTGGGCGTTGATTTTGTTCAATATGCTTGCCGTTACTAGTCTTATCTTGACTCGGCGGCATCGTGGGATGAAGCGGCCCGGACCAACCTTACACGTACTCTTACGTGAGACAGGTTCCACCGACAAACATGCACTAGTTGCATAAGGTGGCTAGCGGGTGTCTGTCTCTCCCACTTTAGTCGGATCGGATTCGATGAAAAGGGTCCTTATGAAGGGTAAATAGCAATTGGCATATCACGTTGTGGTTTTGCGTAGGTAATAAACGTTCTTGCTAGAAACCCATAGCAGCCACGTAAAACATGCAAACAACAATTAGAGGACGTCTAACTTGTTTTTGCAGGGTATGCTATGTGATGTGATATGGCCAAAAGGATGTGATGAATGATATATGTGATGTATGAGATTGATCATGTTCTTGTCAAGGGAATCACGACTTGCATGTCGATGACGAGACAGCTTCAAGAAGACATGATGATGGAGATCATGGTGTCATGCCGGTGACAAGATGATCATAGAGCCCCAAGATGGAGATCAAAGGAGCTATATGATATTGGCCATATCATGTCACTATTATTTGATTGCATATGATGTTTATCATGTTTATACATCTTATTTGCTTAGAACGACGGTAGTAAATAAGATGATCCCTCATAATAATTTCAAGAAAGTGTTCCCCCTAACTGTGCACCGTTGCTACAGTTCGTCGGTTCGAAGCACCACGTGATGATCGGGTGTGATAGATCCTTACGTTCACATACAACGGGTGTAAGAAAGATTTACACACGCAATACACTTAGGTTGACTTGACGAGCCTAGCATGTGCATAGACATGGCCTCGGAACACAGAAGACCGAAAGGTCGAGCATGAGTTGTATAGTAGATACGATCAACATGAAGATGTTCACCGACGTTGACTAGTCCGTCTCACGTGATGATCGGACACGGCCTAGTTCACTCGGATCATGTAATCACTTAGATGACTAGAGGGATGTCGACCTAAGTGGGAGTTCATAAGATGAACTTAATTATCCTGAACATAGTCAAAAGGATTTTGCAAATTATGTCGTAGCTCACGCAATAGTTCTACTGTTTAGATATGATCCTAGAGAAAAAAATTAGTTGAAAGTTGATAGTAGCAATTATGCGGACTAGGTTCGTAGACTGAGGATTGTCCTCATTGCTTCTTAGAGGGCTTATGTCCTTAATGCACCGCTCAGTGTGCTGAACCTCGAACGTTGTCTGTGGATGTTGCGAACATCTGACATACACGTTTTGATAACTACATGATAGTTCAGTTAAACGGTTTAGAGTTGAGGCACCAAAGACGTTTTGAAACATCGCAAAACATATGAGATGTTTTGAGGGCTGAAATTGGAATTTCAGGCTCGTGCCCACGTCAAGAGGTATAAGACCTCCGACGATTTTCTTAACCTGCAAACTAAGGAGAAAAGCTCAATTGTTGAGCTTGTGCTCAGATTGTCTGAGTACAACAGTCATTTCAATCAAGTGGGAGTTGATCTTCCAGATGAGATAGTGATGTTTCTCCGAAGTCATTACCACCAAGCTGCTAGAGCTTCGTGATGAACTATGATATATCAGGGACATATATGATGATCTTTGAGATATCCGCGATGTTTGACACCGCGAAAGTAGAAATCAAGAAGGAGCATCAATTGTTGATGGTTGGTGAAACCACTAGTTTCAAGAAGGGCAAGGGCAAGAAGGGATACTTCATGAAACGGCAATTCAGCTGCTGCTCTAGTGAAGAAACCCAAGGTTGAACCCAAACCCGAGACTAAGTGCTTCTGTAATAAAGGGAACAGCCACTGGAGCAGAATTACTGTAGATACTTGGTAGATAAGAATGCTGGCAAGGTCGATAGAAGTATATTGGATATACATTGTGTTGATGTGTACTTTACTAGTACTCCTAGTAGCACCAGGGTATTAGATACCGGTTCGGTTGCTAAGTGTTAGTAACTCGAAATAAAAGCTACGGAATAAACGGAGACTAGCTAAAGGTGAGCTGACGATATGTGTTGGAAGTGTTCTCAATGTTGATATGATCAAGCATCGCACGCTCCCTTCTACCACGAGATTCGTGTTTGTGTTGAGCATAGACATGATTGGATTATGTCTATCGCAATACGGTTATTCATTTAAGGAGAATAATGGTTACTCTGTTTATTTGAATAATACCTTCGAATGGTCTTACACCTGAAATGAATGGTTTATTGAATCTCGATCGTAGTGATACACATGTTCATGCCAAAAGATAGTAATGATAGTACCACCTACTTGTGGCACTGCCACGTAAGTCATATCGGTATAAAACGCATGAAGAAGCTCCATGTTGATGGATCTTTGGGCTCACTCATTTTTGAAAAGTTTGGGACATGCGAACCATGTCTATTGGTATATATGCATGAAGAAACTCCATGCAAATGAACCGTTTTGTACTCGCTTGATTTTGAATCACTTGAGACATGCAAATCATACCACATGGGCAAGATGACTGAAAGCCTCGTTTTCAGTAAAATGGAACAAGAAAGCAACTTGTTGGAAGTAATACATTTTGATGTGTGCAGTCCAATGAGTGCTGAGGCATGTAGTGGATATCGTTATGTTCTTACTTCACAGATGATTTGAGTAGATGTTGAGTATATTTACTTGATGAATCACGAGTCTGAATTATTGAAAGGTTCAAGTAATTTCAGGGTGAAGTTGAAAGATCGTCGTGACAAGAGGATAAAATATCTATGATATGATCATAGAGATAAATATCTGAATTACGAGTTTGGCACAGAATTAAGACATTGTGGAAATTGTTTCACAACCGATACAGCCTGGAACACCATAGTGTGATGGTGTGTCCGAACATCATAACTGCACCCTATTTGATATGATGCATACCATGATGTCTCTTATCGAATTACCACGATAGTTTATGGGTTAGGCATTAGAGACAACCACATTCACTTTAAATAGGGCACCACGTAATTCCGATGAGATGACACCGTATGAACTATGGTTTAGAGAAACCTTAGCTGTCATTTCTTAAAAGTTTGGGGCTGCGATGCTTATGTGAAAAGTTTTAGGCTGATAAGCTCGAACCCAAAGCGGATAAATGCATCTTCATAGGACACCCGAAACAGTTGGGTATACCTCCTGTCTCAGATTCGAAAGCAATAAGGGGTTGTTTCTAGAATCAGGTCCTTTCTCGAGGAAAAGTTTCTCTCGAAAGAATTGAGTGGGAGGATGGTGGAGGCTTGATGAGGTTTTTGAACCATCTCTTCAACTAGTGTGTGGAAGGACACAGGAAGTTGTTCCTGTGGCACCTACACCAATTGAAGTGGAAGCTTATGATATTGATCATGAGACTTCAGATCAAGTCACTACCAAACCTCGTGGGATGACAAGGATGCGTACTACTTCAGAGTGGTACGTGATCCTGTCTTGGAAGTCATGTTGCTAGACAACAATGAACCTACGAGCTATGGAGAAGCGATGGTGGGCCCGGATTCCGATAAATGGCTCGAGGCCATAAAATCCGAGAGAGGATCCATGTTTGAAAACAAAGTGTAGACTTTGGAAGAACTACTTGATGGTCGTAAGGCTGTTGAGTGTAGATGGTTTTTAAAAGGAAGACGGACAATGATGGTAAGTATCACCATTAAGAAAGCTCGACTTGTCGTTAAGTTCTTTCCGACAAGTTCAAGGAGTTGACTATGATGAGACTTTTCTCACTCGTAGCGATGCTAAGAGTCTGTTGGAATTATATTAGCGATTGCTGCATTATTTATGAAATCTTGCAGAAAGGATGTCAAAACATTGTTTCCTCGACGTTTTTCTTGAGGAAAGGTTGTATGTGATACAACCGGAAGGTTTTGTCAATCCTGAAAGATGCTAATAAGTATGCAAAGCTCCAGCTATCCTTCTGAGGACTGGAGTAAGCATCTCGGAGTTGGAATGTGCGCTTTGATGAGATGATCAAAGATTTTGGGTTTATACAAAGTTTATGAGAAACTTGTAGTTTCCAAAGAAGTGAGTGGGAGCACTATAGAATTTCTGATGAATATATGTTGTTGACATATTATTGATCAGAAATGACGTAGGATTTCTAGAAAGCATATAGGGTTATTGGAAAGTGTTTTCAATGGAAAACCTGGATTAAGCTACTTGAGCATTGAGCATCAAGATCTATAAGGATAGATCAAAACGCTTAATGGTACTTTCAAATGAGCACATACCTTGACATGATCTTGAAGGTGTTCAAGATGGATCAGTCAAAGAAGGAGTTCTTGCCTGAGTTGTAAGGTATGAAGTTAAGACTTAAAGCTCGACCATGGCAGAATAGAGAGAAAGGACGAAAGTCGTCCCCTATGCTTAAGACATAGGCTCTACAGTATGCTATGCTGTGTACCGCACCTAAAGTGTGCCTTGCCATGAGTCAGTCAAGGGGTACAAGAGTGATCCAAGAATGGATCACGGGACAGCGGTCAAAGTTATCCTTAGTAACTAGTGGACTAAGGAATTTTCTCGATTATGGGGGTGGTAAAAGAGTTCGTCGTAAAGAGTTACGTCGATGCAAGATTAACACCTATCCGGATAGCTCTAAGTAGAGATACCGGATACATATAATGGAGCAACAATTTAGAATAGCTCCAAGTAGAACAGTTATTTGGATTAGCTCCAAATAGAACGTGGTAGCTACATCTAGGAGATGACATAGAGATTTGTAAAGCACACACGGATCTGAAAGGTTCAGACCCGTTGACTAAAACCTCTCTCACAAGCAACATGATCAAACCTAAAACTCATTGAGTGTTAATCACATAGTGATGTGAACTAGACTACTGACTCTAGTAAACTCTTGGGTGTTAGTCACATGGCGATGTGACCTGTGAGTGTTAATCACATGGCGATGTGAACTAGATTATTGACTCTAGTGCAAGTGGGAGACTGTTGGAAATCTGCCCTAGAGGCAATAATAAATTGGTTATTATTATATTTCCTTGTTCATGATAATAATTTATTATCCATGCTATAATTGTATTGATAGGAAACTCAGATACATGTGTGGATACATAGACAACACCATGTCCCTAGTAAGCCTCTAGTTGACTAGCTCGTTGATCAATAGATGGTTACGGTTTCCTGACCATGGACATTGGATGTCGTTGATAACGGGATCACATCATTAGGAGAATGATGTGATGGACAAGACCCAATCCTAAGCCTAGCACAAAGATCATGTAGTTCGTATGCTAAAGCTTTTCTAATGTCAAGTATCATTTCCTTAGACCATGAGATTGTGCAACTCCCGGATACCGTAGGAGTGCTTTGGGTGTGCCAAACGTCACAACGTAACTGGGTGGCTATAAAGGTACACTACGGGTATCTCCGAAAGTGTTTGTTGGGTTGGCACGAATCGAGACTGGGATTTGTCACTCCGTGTAAGCGGAGAGGTATCTCTGGGCCCACTCGGTAGGACATCATCATAATGTGCACAATGTGATCAAGGAGTTGATCACGGGATGATGTGTTACGGAACGAGTAAAGAGACTTGCCGGTAACGAGATTGAACAAGGTATCGGGATACCGACGATCGAATCTCGGGCAAGTATCATACCGCTAGACAAAGGGAATTGTATACGGGATTGATTAAGTCCTTGACATCGTGGTTCATCCGATGAGATCATCGTGGAACATGTGGGAGCCAACATGGGTATCCAGATCCCGCTGTTGGTTATTGACCGGAGAACGTCTCGGTCATGTCTGCATGTCTCCCGAACCCGTAGGGTCTACACACTTAAGGTTCGGTGACGCTAGGGTTATAGAGATATTAGTATGCGGTAACCCGAAAGTTGTTTGGAGTCCCGGATGAGATCCCGGACGTCACGAGGAGTTCCGGAATGGTCCGGAGGTAAAGAATTATATATAGGAAGTGCTATTTCGGCCATCGGGACAAGTTTCGGGGTCACTGGTATTGTACCGGGACCACCGGAAGGGTCCCGGGGGTCCACCGGGTGGGGCCACCTGCCCCGGGGGGCCACATGGGCTGTAGGGGGTGTGCCTTGGCCTATATGGGCCAAGGGCACCAGCCCCAAGAGGCCCATGCGCCAAGAGAGAGAAAAAAGGGGAGAGTCCTAAAGGGGGAAGGCACCTCCGAGGTGCCTTGGGGAGGATGGACTCCTCCCCACCCTTGGCCGCACCCTTCCTTGGAGGAAGGGGCAAGGGCTGCGCCTCCCTCCTCTCCCTTGGCCCTATATATAGTGGGGAAAAGGAGGAGCAAACCAATCTAAGGCCTGGCGCCTCCCTCTCCCTCCCGTGACACATCTTCCTCCTCCCGCAGCGCTTAGCGAAGCCCTGTTGGAATCCCGCTACTTCCACCACGCCATCGTGCTGCTGGATCTCCATCAACCTCTCCCTCCTCCTTGCTGGATCAAGGCGTGGGAGACGTCTCCGTTCCGTACGTGTGTTGAACGCGGAGGTGCCATCCGTTCGGCGCTAGGATCATCGGTGATTTGAATCACGACGAGTACGACTCCATCAACCCCGTTCTCTTGAACGCTTCCGCGCGCGATATACAAGGGTATGTAGATCTACTCCTCCCTCGTTGCTAGATGACTCCATAGATTGATCTTGGTGACACGTAGGAAAATTTTGAATTATTGCTACGTTCCCCAACACTTGACCCATTTCGTTAGCTTAGCACTTGATCGTTTAGTTTGTTGCTATTGCTTTCTTCATGACTTATACATGTTCCTATGACTATGAGATTATGCAACTCCCGTTTACCGGAGGAACACTTTGTGTGCTACCAAACGTCAAAACGTAACTAGGTGATTATAAAGGTTCTCTACAGGTGTCTCCGAAGGTACTTGTTGGGTTGGCGTATTTCGAGATTAGGATTTGTCACTCCGATAGTCGGAGAGGTATCTTTGGGCCCTCTCGGTAATGCACATCACATAAGCCTTGCAAGCATTGCAACTAATAAGTTAGTTGTGGGATGATGTATTACGGAACGAGTAAAGAGACTTGCCGGTAACGAGATTGAACTAGGTATTGAGATACCGACGATCTAATCTCGGGCAAGTAACATACCGATGACAAAGGGAACAACGTATGTTGTTATGCGGTCTGACCAATAAAAGATCTTCATAGAATATGTAGGAGCCAATATGAGCATCCAGGTTCCAATATTGGTTATTGACCAGAGACGTGTCTCGGTCATGTCTACATTGTTCTCGAACCCGTAGGGTCCGCACGCTTAACGTTACGATGACCGTTTCATTATGAGTTTATATATTTTGGTGTACCGAAGGTTGTTCGGAGTCCCGGATGTGATCACGGACATAACAAGGAGTCTTGAAATAGTCGAGACATAAAGATTGATATATTGGACGACTATATTCGGACACAGGAATGGTTCCGGGAGTTATCGGATATAAAACGGAGTACCGGGGGTTACCGGAATCCCCCGGGGTTAATGGGCCTCATGGACCCAAAGTGGAGCAGAGGAGGGGCGGCTAAGGGCAGGCTGCGCGCCCCTCCCCCTCTAGTCCGAATTGGAAAAGGAGGGAGGGGCGGCGCCCCCCGTTTCCTTCTCTCCTCTCTCCCTTCCTCCCCCTCTCCTAGTTGGACAAGGAAAGGAGGGAGTCCTACTCCCAGTAGGAGTAGGACTCCTCCCTGGCGCGCCTCCTCCTGGCCGGCCGCCCCTCCCCCTTGCTCCTTTATATACAGGGGAAGAGGGGCACCTCTAGACATCAATTGATCCTTGAGATCTATTAGCCGTGTGCGGTGCCCTCCTCCACCATAATTCTCGATAATATTGTAGCGGTGCTTAGGCGAAGCCCTGCGACAGTAGAACATCAAGATCGTCACCACGCCGTCGTGCTGACGGAACTCTTCCCTGACATTCTACTGGATCGGAGTTCGGGGATCGTCATCGAGCTGAACGTGTGCTAGAACTCGGAGGTGCCGTAGTTTTGGTGCTTGATCGGTCGGGCCGTGAAGACGTACGACTACATCAACCGCATTGTGCTAACGCTTCCGCTTCCGGTCTACGAGGGTACGTAGAAAACACTCTCCCCTCTCGTTCCTATGCATCACCATGATCTTGCGTGTGCGTAGGATTTTTTTTTGAAATAACTACGTTCCCCAACACAATTGATCTAGCATCAATGGTGATACAGTTTGCTCCATGTTTCTCCCACTAGTGCAGCGATCAAAAAAGTGACTCTGCTCCTCCTGATATCCTCCATGAATCTTGTTGGTTCCGTTTGATATTTCTTGTCGCTCCGGTGGCGTGAGGGAGGGGGGCCCGATACTCCGCTTTTGTGTCGTAGTTATAGTCCAGGTCAGTGTATCTAGCGGTGATGAACATATGATAAGTCTCGTGATTACATTTGATCTAGTTTCAAATGTAGTAGATAGTGCCTTTCTTCGTAGAGACCCTAGGTTTATCGAACCTATAGGAAGTAGTGCTTAGAAAGGATAGTGCCTTTTTTTCCTAGAGATCGCGCTGGGTTTTGCTCGTGTACTTTGGCGTCGCGTGGATAGCTCAGGTATTTTTTTCACACAGTTAGTCATACGAAGAACCATGGCGCCAATGGGTACCAGGTTTGAGGTAGAGAAGTTCACGAAACTGAAAACCTTGGGTTATGGCAGACAAGGGTGAAATATTTGTTGGCACAATAGGGATGCTTGAAGGCGTTATAGGAAGTCATGTCAGCTAAGATGGAATTATATGTGATGTATGATAATTGACAGAAGATGATTTGGGAGCCTGGGTCGGACTGGACAGTCAGAGGGATCGACGCAAGTTGGTTGGTACAGAAGACGGTGGTGGGATTGGTGACGACGACATAAGAGCGTGATGCTGATCGTGACCGACTTCTGGGCGTGGAAACACGTGGCACATGCCCGAGGCTTGTGCGGCTTCGACAAGACTTTTGCACTAGATTGATTCTAGGTGGTGTACACATGGAGCTTGAAGTCGATGAGGTGCAGAGGGTGGACTGATCATCTATCATGGAATCATGTTGAAGGTGGAGATGGATTCTAGAAGAACTCTCTCTGTGCTGATTGAGGTGCTACGACCTAAGTGGACAGAGAGTCGAAGCATATTCAGTGGGAAAAAAGTAGTGACACATAGTTCGGACTCGAACCCAATGGTCTGATGGAAACGTGAAACACGTCATCGGTCAGTGATGATTGGTGTTACTCTGTAGTGGGTGTTGAGTGGTGTGGGTTCGCGACCCTCGAGACTCGCCCGGAACAACAGAGGCTCGACGAGGTAATAGCGGCGAGGCGTGCGGTATGCATGGGACATGGATATGGACTAGGGCTTTGGTGGTTATACATGTGGTGAGACAACTACGAATTTGACTCGGGATGACTACACGCAATGGTGAAATTCTTTCAAGTTTCAAATAGATGGTCAAGGAAGAGCGGTGATGATGAGTTCAGGTAACTCTTATGTGAGACACCCAATATGTGTGTTGTTCACATTCACTCAGGTTGGTGATCAGTGTGTGATGGCATTGAATAGATACTCTGGTAGTTGGGAGCACAAACTATTAGGCTAAAGAGAAATTCATTTTTTCTCGAGCGTTGACCGTGGTCAAGAAAAGGAGGGACTACAAGTTGCATGTGGAGTTCATGCATGGAGTCTTTGAAGTAGCAGCGGTACTCATGAGATAAGCTCAAGTCCAATGTACATGGAAATTTGATGCATGGACAAATTCAAGGTGGTGGAGAATATTCTCCAAGATGGAGTTTGTTAGAGTTGTGTCAAATATTGTGTACAAGATATGTTACAGTTGGACTCAGAGTAGTATTGTGTTTACATGGTATGGATTCGTGTCCTAGTAGGACACTTGTATCCTAGGCCTCGCATATATAGTGGCGTAGACACACGATGTAACCTTTGCCAACATAAGAGCACAAGCGCGCAAGCGAGAGCCGGTGGCGTGTGTCTACGCCCGGGTTGCCGGTGTGCGGTATTCTGAAGGTGTCACAGGGTGGAGCGCCCATAGTCAGGCCTCAGGATGTAGCCATATGGTGAATCTCGTTAACACATCATTTTGTTTTTTGAAATTGACGACCCGTGGTAAGAGCCCCCTTCACCTAGGTCATCGACCATTGATGTGGTAAGTTGTGACCTAAACCATTAAACTTTGTAGAAGAGCCACTACCCATTGGCGATCTATGATCACTAACTAATATAACGCGCCACGGGAGTCGTCCATGTATTTCGCATTGCATTTGGTGAGTATTTTGCAATTCAATGTTTGTTGTTGTTTTCCAACTAGGATATTGATTGGATGAAATTTTTTTGCACTCATGGCCAAATAGCTATGCAAACATAGCAATAGAACATTCGACGATTCCTCTTGTGTCTAAGGCTATACATGGAAAGAAACGCAAGCAAGTCTTGTTTCGAACCGGCCTTGTACGCAGTGGAAACCCTAAATCGTTTTCTTTCCATTTCAATGTCTCCCGTCTCCCTCCCAACAAATATATATAAAGCAAATCACATCACTTTTATTTCGTAGATCTACAGGAATCAAAATTACCCTGCCGGCGTCCACCTCCACCGGGAAGGACCTCCCCGTCCAGGTATAGGTATACATCATTCCCTAGTATTGCCTATGATCCTCTCTAGAATGTATGATGTTCTTGTCATTCTCGCGGCATCTTGTGAAGCTCACATATGCATTATGTTTGTCTGCTTGGTATACAGAAAGAGAGCAATGTCGTCGTCGTCGGGCATGAAGTTGGGCGGCGCTCCGTCGTGGCTGGGGCCACTGCTCGGCGCGAGGTTCTTCCAGCGCTGTGCCGTGCACCCCAGACTGGCCAAGAATGAGTGCAACCACTACTGCCTTAGTTGCGCCGGCGAGGAGAACGCCGTCTGCTGCCCCATGTGCCTCTCCGGCCACCGCGACCACCATGTCCTCCAGGTACTTATCATATACAAGCGCATCACGTGGGTAGCAATGGCAGCGGCGGCGTTATAAATTGATGGATATTATTGCAGATACGGCGGTCGTCCTACAAAAACAGCATGGTGATCCGGGTGGCGGAGCTGGAGGAGGTTGCGGACATGTCCCTGGTGCAGCCATACGTGGTCAACCACGAGAGGGTGATGTAAACCCGAGGCCGCAGGCGCCAGAGCGCGCCATCATGTGCTTCAGCCCCGCTGGCGCATGCATGTGCGGCCGGAAACTCGTCGACGAAATCTTCCGTTTCTGCTCCCTCGGCTGCAAGGTATACGCGCCCACCTAACATTTCTCGTGCATGATTTCCTAATATTTCTGTGCATTCACTAAGCGGGCGCCATGCCAATGTATTGGATCGATTGGAAAGCTAGCTTAGATTACACCCGGCCATTATGCTAGCGGAGTTGAAAACACCAAAATGCTTTGTCAACCAGTACATCAAATCTGTTTACATGTTCTGACCGATCGACTTAAGTGGTGCATCATCCTTTGCAGAGGAACTACCTCCTAATATCAGATCCCAGTGAGAAAAACATATTTGGATCCAAGCACGTGAAATCTAATCTTTGGAGTATGATATGAATGTTCTTTATTTGACATTTTTTTACTAACATGAGTTCCATCTGCTAGCAAAGTATACACATGCTGCCAGTCTTAGACATCTGATTGTTCAGACATGCAGCCTACATACATCTACTAACTAGCTAGTCTATATAATTTACTCATGTAAATTTGTGTTTCCCCATTGATGTCAGCTTGAAGGAATGGTGTCTGATCCCAACATGACATTCATTCTTGATCCTGAATGCAAGTGGGAATACTTAGACTCGGACTCAACCAAAGAAGAAGATGACGGCGGCCATCTGCCAGGCCCTAGCAACTTTTAGCCAATTGGAGGGACTAGTTACCGCCGCCAATCAAGGAAGGGCGTTTGTGGCCCACCTCAACGGGCAGCCTTCTACTGATCATCGTTGTTTTTCATCTGGCGTCGAAATGGTTTTACATTTCCATCAATTCAACAACGCTTCATTAGAGACATGCCGATCTTCCTCTCTTTCGAGAGATGGGTCAAGACAGTGTTTCGGTTGGTCTGAAAATGGTGTGTCAGCATGCCTCGAATATATATTATGCATTGTAATGCCCGTGTTTGGCACTTATTTACAATATTGTGGATGCAGCTGGTGCTTGCTGTTTGTTTTGGATGCTACAATGTAGTGCTTTCCTAGATTAAAAACAATGTTCTCCTAAACTATTGCTTTGGTTTCCACCTAGTTTTTAGTCTCAGTTTACCCATAAACTAGAATACTTTAGCAGCGGTACCACTCCACCCCCACCCCACGTGATACATTTTCTACGAGTAAACACATTAAAAATCAACAGTTTTGTTAAATTAACGCATATAGGTTGTGGCGCAAAGTCCATTAATGTATTTTGTTTGCATTAGATATGATCATGTATGCCTGGTGCAAAAAATAAGTAACTTGTCCAGTTTTCTCTCCACATAGATCACAAACTTTCATATTTTTTGTTACCAAGTTTGCAAGGGAATTCTCGATGTCATAGTTGACATATAAGATTTGTTCTCGTTTTTTTTGTAAATCTCCTACAATTATTTTGTCATTATATAAACCGATGGGGGCTACAATAGATAAAATAGTCGATGGGGGGCAAAATAAGCAAAATGAGAAAAAAAATATTTTTGGAGGAGAGGGTGATATTTTTTCTTTATATTGAAGTGATGACCTAATTCTAATGATCTGTAAACTTATTTCATTATCTGTAGTTTCAGCAATAACCATTTCTAATTAGGCAGAGGAAGGGCGTTCAAATGGGCCTTTTCTCGCCAGTACCGTTTGGTTTTGGTTAGTGTCAGTGATGTCAACATGGTTTGTTCTGTAAATAGCATGTTTAAAAGGTCCGTACATTCAGACATAGTTTGTCGCTATACTGGATGTAGATCTTTTATTGTTATTGTTATACAACAACCTACACTCTATGAATTAAGGGCAAATGAGCATTCAAATTTCATGTAAGAGAAACATGTGTGTATCTTCAAGGAAGTTGCATCCAAATACTCCCTCCATTTTTATTTAGTCATATATTAGCTTTGACTGAGGTCAAACCTTAAAATGTCTGACCAAGTTTAGAGAAAACAATATGTACATTTTACACGTTAAAATAACTATATGTCGTGTAAAATATATTGAATGATGCTTATAATAATATCAATTTGGAATTATATATGTTAATGTATTTTCTGTAATCTGCCTCAAAGTTTATAAAGTTCGACTTCTGACAAAAGTACTATTCAGAGTAAATAAACACGGGGGGAGTACTAGTTCCAAGGAAATGGCGAGACTGCCTCCAAGCTACAATCTGTAGGCTCTAGAGAATGTGTTTAAAAAAAATATTGGTTGTGCATAGAAGATCACAAGAAAAATCAACTATGCACGGCAGATGCTCCCTTGTCAAAGACAAGAAGATTTTGCACACATCCATAAAATAAAATAAATTTTGTCTTTCATCCTAATGAATCAAGTTCATTTTGAAGTTTAGTGGAAATCCAAATACATTTGCTTGGCACATGACTCACTCTAATATTTATACACTATATTTTTATGACTTTTTGAAGCTCTTCAATTCAGTATTGAAAATTGTAATACTAAGAACATGCGCTCTCTATAGTACAAAATCCACATTCCAATGTTTTATGACAATAATATTATACTGTCATAAACTCCATAGAAAAACAAATTCAATCTATAGCTCAAGAAAAAAATACAAAAGCTCAGCACTATCTCATGCATGTTATGATGAACGCCCTCCGGTCCATTTACTTCGTGTATTAGACATTTGTCAAGTCAAATTTCGCAAAGTTTGACCAAATTTATATTAAAAAATATCAACATCTACAATACCAAATATATAATATGAAACCATGTTTCATATTAAGTCTAAAAATATTGATTTGGTATTGTGAATGTTGATATTTTTCTTATAAGTTTGGTACAAGTAGAGATGTTTTGACTTTGGACAAAACTTATATGCAGAATAAAAAGGACCGATGGGAGTACTATTTCTATGCGAGCTTTCCCTAAATTTTAGAATCATGTTGATATAGAATATGCGAAGCCTACAATCCGCCTGGTAAAGAATATGTGAAGCCGACACATAATTTTTTTGATATATTCACCATGCCGCTTGTCAAATTTGTGCAAACACGAAAGAGCTTTCTACAAGCACCGACAAAAGCCTACCACTAGAGAACTGAATACAACCAGATCTCATGATGGCGGTGGGGCTTTCCAAACTATCAGGTGAGTAACTCCTCCAAAGATCTTCTACACCACCTCCATCGATGGCTTTTGCTGGCACTTCATCACATCCGTCTACTAGTCTGTGGGTCCTTTTCTAATTGTTGTGGCCTCAAGTTGTTTTCAATATTAGTTGCCCAGCTAGAAGACCAAAATATACGTACTTGCCAATCTTTCGAGGATGATGGCACTATCAGATCTCCCTGAAGAAAGCTCCTCTGGGGCTTGTTGTTGCTCAACTAGATGTGCAACTGATCTAGCATCGACAGTCAAACAGGTTGCTCCATGTTTCTCCCACTAATGCAACAATCAAAAAAGCGACTCTGGTCCTCCTGATATCCTCCATCGATCTTGTTGGCTCTGTTCAATTTTATCTTGTCGTTCTGGTGGCATGAGGGAGGAGGCCCCGGTACTCCACTTCGGTGTCGTAGTTATAGTCAGGATCAGTGTATCTGGCGGTGATGAACATAGGATAAGTCTCGTGATTAGATTTGATCCGGTTTCAAATGTAGTAGATAGTGCCTTTTTTTTCCTAGAGACCCTAGGTTTATCGAACGTACAGGAAGTAGTGCTTAGAAAGGATAGTGCCTTTTTTCCTAGAGATCATGCTGGGTTTTGCTCATGTAGTTTGGCGTCGTGAGAGTAGCTCAGGTATTATTTTCACACAGCCGGTCATACGAAGAACCATGGCGCCAATGGGTACCAGGTTTGAGGTGGAGAAGTTCACGGAACTGAAAACCTTGGGTTATGGATGACAAGGGTGAATGATTTGTTGGCACAACAGGGATGCTTGACGGCGTTATAGGAAGTCATGTCAGCTAAGATGGAATTATATGTGATGGATGACAATTCACGGAAGATGATTTGGGAGCCTGGGTCGGACTGGACAGTCTGACGGATCGACGCAAGTCGGTTGGTACAGAAAACGGTGGTGGGTTTGGCGACGACATAAGAGCTTGATGCTGATGGTGACCGACTTCTGGGCGTGGAAACACATGGCACATGCCTGAGGCTTGTACGGCTTCGACAAGACCATGGCGCATGATTGATTCAAGGTGGTGCATACATGGAGCTTGAAGTCGATGAGGCACAGAGGGTGGACTGATCATGTACCATGGAATCATGTTTAAGGCGGAGATGGAGTCTGGAATAATTCACTATGTTTTGATTGAGAGGCTATGGTGTAAATCGACAGAGACTTGAAGCCTATTATGTCGGAAAACAATGAGTGACACACATAGTTCGGAATGGAACGGAATGGTCTGATGGAAACGTGAAACTCATCATCAGTCGATGATGATCGGTGGTAATCTGCAGTGGTGTTGGAGTGGTTTGGGTTCGTGATCCTTGAGACTCGACCGAGACAGCGGAGGCTCGACGAGGTAATAGGGGCGAGGCATGCGGCATGCATGGAACATGGAGACGGACCAGGGCTCTGTTTGGTCATACATGTGGTGAGACAACTAAGAATTTGACTCGGGATGACTACAAGCAATGGTGAATTTTTTTCAAGTTTCAAACAGACGGTCAAGGAAGAGCGGTGATGTTGAGTTCAGGTAACTCTTATGTGAAACACCCAATATGTGAGTTGTTCACTTTCATACAGGTCAGTGATCAGTGTGCGATGGAGTTGAATTGATACTCTGGTAGTTGGGAGCACAAATTATACAAAAGAGAAACTCAATTTTGCTTGGGCGTTGACCGTGGTCAAGAAAAGGAGGGACTCCAAGTTACAGGTGGAGTCACATGGAGTTTTTGGAGTAGCAGCTGTACTCATGGGATAAGCTCAAGTCCAATGTATATGAAAGTTTGACGCATGGACAAATTCAAGGTGGTGGAAAATATTCACTAAGGTGGAGTTTGTTAGAGTTGTGTCGAATATTATGTACAAGATAGGTTACAGTTGGACTCTGAGTAGTATTGTGTTTACATGGTATGGAGTCGTGTCCTAGTAAGACACTTGTGTCATAGGCCTCTCATATATAGTGGGGTTAGACAGACGATGTAACATATGCCAACATAAGAGCACATGCGTGCAATGGGGAGCCGGCGGCTTGTGCCGGCAGTCGGGTGGCCGGTGTGCGGTATTGTGAAGGCGCCTGTAGTCAAGCCCCTGGATGTAGCATATTGGTGAATCTCGTTAACAAATTTCGATGTTGTGCTCGTGTGATTGCTTGGTCCTCAGATGATCGACTAGGCGCCTCACATTTATAATAACACATATCGCCACTTAAACATAGGTCCATGTCTGCCTTTTCTCATAAGTTTTTTTCCTTTTGGCCCCACCGCAGTGTCATGGCCTCCTTACCATCCTACATAATCTATCCCCTGTATATGCCTACATGGCCATCACCACCTCCAGATCGACAGAGAAACATCATTTTGTTCTTCGAAATTGACGGCCTGTGGCAAGAGGCCCCTTCCCCTATGTCATCGACCATTGATGTGGTAAGTTGTGACCTAAACCATTAAACTTTGTAGAAGAGCCACTGCCCATTGGCGGCCTATGATCGCTAACTAGTATAACACGACACGGCAGTCATTCATGAATTTTGCATTCCCTTTGGTGAGTATTTTGCAATTCAATTTTAGTTTTTGCTTTTCAACTAGGATATTAATTAGATGAATAATTTTTACACTCATGGCCAAATAGCTATGAAACATAGTAACAGAACATTTGAAGATTCCTCTTGTGTCTAAGGCTATACATGGAAAGAAACGCAAGCAATTCTTGTTTTGAACTGGCCATGTACGCAGTGGAAACCCTACATGGTTTTCTTTCCATTTCCATGTCTTCCCTCTCCCTCCCAACAAATATATATAAAGCAAATCACATCACTTTCAATTCGTAGATCTACAGGAATCAAAATTACCCCGCCGGCGGCCACCTCCACCGGGAACGACGTCCCCGTCCTGGTATAGGTACACATCAATTGCTAGTATTGCCTATCATCCTAGCTAGAACGTACACTGTTCTTGGCATTCTCGCTGCATCTTCTGAAGCTCACATATGCATTCTGTTTGTCTGCTTGGTTTACGGAAAGAGAGCAATGTCATCGTCGTCGGCCATGAAGTTGGGCGGCGCTCCGTCGTGGCTGGGGCCGCTGCTCGGCGCGGGGTTCTTCCAGCGCTGTGCCGCGCACCCCAGACTGGCCAAGAATGAGTGCAACCACTACTGCCTTAGCTGCGCCGGCGAGGAGAACGCGGTCTGCTGCCCCATGTGCCTCTCCAGCCACCGCGACCACCATGTCCTCCAGGTATTTAACATATACAAGCGCATCACGTGCGTAGCAATGGCAGCGGCGGCGTTGTACATTGATGGATATTATTGCAGATACGACGATCCTCGAGGTATGACGAGGTGATCCGGGTGGCGGAGCTGGACGAGGTTGGAGACATGTCCCTGATGCAGCCATACGTGGTCAACCATGAGAGGGTGGTGCACCTCAACCCAAGGTCGCAGGCGCCACAACATGCCGTCAAGTGCTTTAGGCCCGCCGGCGAATGCCTGCTGTGCGACCGGAAACTCGTCGAGCCAATCTTCCGTTTCTACTCCATCTCCTGCAAGGTATACACGCGTACCTCCACCTCTCTCATGCATGCTTTTCTAGCATTTATGTACATTCACTGAACGGGAGACATGTCGATAGATAGGATCAATTGGAAAGCTGGGTTTGATTACACCCGGCCGTGATGCTAGAAATACAGCTGAGTTGAAGTCACCAAAATGCTTGTGAACCGGTATGCAGAATCGGTTTACATGATCCGACCGATCAACTTGCATAATCGTCTGCCAATGAACTGCCTCGTAATATCATATCCTTGGATCCAAACATGTGAAATTTAATCTTTGGAGTATTATATGAATGTTCTTTATGTGGCTTTTTTGTTACTATAGCTAGTATGAGCTCTATCTACTTTCAAAGTATACAAATGCTGCCAGTCTTAGACATCTGATTGTTCAGACATGTATCCTATATACATCTACTAGCTAGCTATTCTATATAATTTACTCATGTAAATTTATGTTTCCCCGTTGATGTCAGAGAAGAAGAAGAAGAAGAAGAAGAAGAAGAAGAAGAAGAAGAAGAAGAAGAAGAAGAAGAAGAAGAAGAAGAAGAAGAAGAAGAAGAAGAATAAGGCGGCGATGTACCTGGGCCTAGCAACTTTCAGCTGATTGGAGGGACAAGCTACACCGCCAGCCTCAGAAGGGCGTCTATGGCCCCCGTCAACGGGCGCCCTTCTATTGATCATGGTTGTTTTTGTAGGTGGCCGGTTACAACCGACGTCAACATGGTTTTACATTCCAATCATTTCAATGACAACAGCTTCTTTCATTACATACATATTGATCATCTTCCTCTCTTGGTCTAGTGATGCGTGAAGACTGGAGTTTTGGTTGGTTTGAAGATGGTGTGTTAGCTTCCTCGAATATACATTATGCATGTTGTAATGCCAGTGTTTGGCACCTATTTACAATATTGTGGATGCTCTATTTCAAGTGTCTTGCTTTTTTTGGATGCTATAATGTAGTGCCTTGCATTTTATCTTAAACATAGTTTTTCTCCTAAATTATTGCTTCATTTTCCCCCTAAATTTTTAGCCTCACTTTACCCATAAACTAGAATTCTTTAGAAGCAGTGCCACCCTCACCCTGACCCACCAGATCCATTTTCTACGTGTAAACACATTAAAGTTTCAACAATTGTGTTAAATTCATGTATATATGTTGCAGTGTCAAGTCTATGAATGATTTTGTTTGCATAAAGTATGATCAGGTACGACTGGTGCAAAAAAATTAATAACATGTTCACCTTTTTCTTTTCACATAGAACACCAACTGTCACTTTACAAGGAAATACACAATGTTATATTACATGTATGATATTTTTTGTAAAACTTCTACAATATTTTTGTTATTTCAAACTTGTGGGGGCTACAGTGCTTTGGGATATGATAATTGATGGGGCTAACTAAACAAAATGATCACTAGGAGAGGGTGGTTTTTTATTTATATTGGAGTGACGATCTATTTCTAGTGATTGGTAAACTTATTTCATTATCTGTAGTTTCAGCAAATCACAATTTCTTATTAGGCCGAGGAAGGTCATCCAAATGGGTCCTTTTTCTTCCAGTACCGGTTGCTTTTAGTTGGTACAATAGGCTTCTTTTAGTTGGTACCGGAATGATCACCAGAAGTGATGTCAATATGGCTTGTTCTATAAGTTGCATGACTAGAAGCTCACACGTTCAAACATAGTTTTGTCACTATACTGGATGTAGGAAAAAAATTATTATACAACATGCTACACTCTATGAGTTAAGGGCAAATGAGCAATCAAATATCATGTGTGAGAAACACGTACATCCTGAAGGAAGTTGCCTCCAAATACCACCTTTGTTTTTATTTACTCCTTGTAGCTTTGACTGAAGTCAAACTTTACAATGGTTCACCAAGTTTATAGAATACAATATGTACATTATTTTAAAATATATTCAATGATGAATCTAATGGGATCGATTTGGTATTCTATTAAGTTATTTCCAATAATCTTTGTTAAAATTTATAAATTTGGATTTCCGACAAAGCTACTATACGAAGTAAATATAAATGAAGGGATTACTAGTTCCGAGGAAATGACGAGACCACCTCCAAGCTACAATATTTGATGCTCTAGACAATGTGTTTTCAAAACTATCAACTATGCGTGGAAACTCGCAAAAAAGAATCAACTGTGGATGAGACATGCTCCATTGCCAAAAAGAAGAAGATTTTGAACTCGTTCATAAAATGAAAGAAAACAAATTTTCATGCTAACGAATCAAGTTCGTTTTGAACTTTGGTGGAAACATGACTCACTCTAATATCTACGCCCTCTGTAAACTACTATAAGGTGTTTTAGAGCACTACTTGAAACTAAACTCTTATATTAGTTTAGAGAGGAAGTTCAAACTATAGTTTTTGACTTTCTTGAAACTCTTCAACTCAGTATTGAAATTTGTAATAAAGGGAACATGCAATCCCAAGAGCACAAAATCTACAATCCAAAGTTTTGATGAAAAAATTTGTCTACTATCATAATCTCCATAGAAAATAAATTCAATCTATTGCTCGAGAAAACACACACAAATGCTCGACACTATCCCACAGATGTTATCCAATACTATCTTTACGTGTGCTTTCCCTAAATTTTAGAGTCTTGTTGATACATACTGTGTGAAGCACAAGCACTCTATATATGTTACCACATAGATCACATAGATCACAAACTTTCATATTTTTTGTTACCAAGTTTGCAAGCAAATACTCGATGTCATAATTGACATGTAAGATTTGTTCTCATTTTTTTGGCAAATCTCCTCAATTATTTTGTCATTATATAAACCGATGGGGTCTATAATAGATAAAATAATCGACGGGGGCAAAATAAGCAAAATGAGCAAAAAAATTAATATTTTCGGAGGAGAGGGTGATATTTTTTCTTTATATTGAAGTGATGACCTAATTCTAATGATCTGCAAACTTACTTCATTATCTGTAGTTTCAGCAATCACCATTTCTAATTAGACCGAGGAAGGGCGTTCAAGTGGCCCTTTTCTCGTCCAGTACCGTTGGCTTTTGGTTAGTTCTGTAAATTGCATGTTTAAAAGGTCAGTACATTCAGACATAGTTTGTCGCTGTACTGGATGTAGATCTTTTATTATTACTATACACAAGCTACACTCTAAGAATTAAGGGCAAATGAGCATCCAAATTTCATGTAAGAGAAACATGTGTGCATCTTGAAGGAAGTTGCCTCCAAATACTCCCTCCATTTTAATTTACTCATATATTAGCTTTGACTGAGGTCAAACCTTAAAATGTCTGACCATGTTTAGAGAAAACAATATGTACATTTTACACAGTAAAAAAACTATATGTCATGAAAAATATATTGAATGATGATTATAATAATATCGATTTGGTATTATATATGTTAATATATTTTCTATAAACTGCCTCAAAGTTTATAAAGTTTGACTTCTGACAAAAGTACTATTCAGAGTAAATAAACACGGGGGAGTACTAGTTCCAAGGAAATGGCGAGACTGCCTCCAAGCTACAATCTGCAGGCTCTAGACAATGTGTTTAAAAAAAATATTGGTTGTGAATAGAAAATCACAAAATAAATCAACTATGCACGGCAGATGCTCCCTTGTCAAAGACAAGAAGATTTTGCACACATCCATAAAATAAAATAAATTTAGTCTTTCATCCTAATGAATCAAGTTCATTTTGAAGTTTACTGGAAATCCACCTAACGAATCAAGTTCATTTTGAAGCTTAGTGGAAATCCATATACATTTGCTTGGCACACGACACACTGTAATGTTTACACACTATATTTTTTGACCTTTTGAAACTCTTCAACTCGGTATTGAAAATTCTAATACTAGGAACATGGGCTCTCTATAGTACAAAATCCACATTCCAATGTTTTATGACAATAATATTATACTAGGAACATGCGCTCTCTATAGTACAAAATTCACTTTTTCTTCGGTTGTGTCCTTTGCTTATTGTGCCGTAACCATGGATAATCTTCATCGTTTATCAGGATGCTTGGGTCAGCCTTGAGTTTGAAGGGAGGAATTTCATGAAACTTTTCATAATATTCGGACATGTCTGTCTTGCCCTCCACTCCCACGATGTCCCTTTTTCCTGAAAGAACTATGTGGCGCTTTGGCTCATCGTATGATATATTTGCTTCCTTATCTTTTCTTTTTCTTGGTTTGGTAGACATGTCATTCACATAGATAACATGTGCCACATCATTGGCTAGGACGAACGGTTCGTCAGTGTACCCAAGATTGTTCAGATCCACTGTTGTCATTCCGTAGTGTGGGTCTACCTGTACACTGCCTCCTGACAGATTGACCCATTTGCACTTAAACAAAGGGACCTTAAAATCATGTCCATAGTCAAGTTCCCATATGTCCACTATGTAACCATAATATGTGTCCTTTCCCCTCTCGGTTGCTGCATCAAAGCGGACACCGCTCTTTTGGTTGGTGCTCTTTTGATCTTGGGCGATCGTGTAAAATGTATTCCCATTTATCTCGTATCCTTTATTAGTCAGTACAGTCGAAGATGGTCCCCTGGACAACGAGTACAACTCATCACAAACAATGTTGTCACCTCCGAGACGTCTTTCCAACCAACTGCTGAAAGTCCTGATGTGTTCACATGTAATCCAGTCGTCACACTGCTCCGGGTGTTTGGAGCGTAGACTGTTCTTGTGTTCATCGACATACGGGATCACCAAGGTAGAGTCCTGTAAGACTGTGTAGTGTGCTTGAGAGCAAGAATGCCCGTCCCTGCATATTATTGAGTCCCCTCCAAACGTGCCTTTTCCAGTCATTCTCCCCTCATACCGCGATTTAGGGAGAGCTATTTCTTAAGGCCAGGAATGGAAGTCAACACAAAACTCAATGACATCCTCTGTTTGATGGCCCATGGAGATGCTTCCTTCTGGCCTAGCGCGGTTACGGACATATTTCTTTAGGACTCCCATGAACCTCTCAAAGGGGAACATATGGTGTAGAAATATGGACCCCAGAATGACAATCTCGTCGACTAGATGAACTAGGACGTGCGTCATGATATTGAAGAAGGATGGTGGGAACACCAGCTCGAAACTGACAATACATTGCGCCACATCACTCCTTATCCTTGGTATGATTTCTGGATTGATCACCTTATGAGAGATTGCATTGAGGAATGCACATAGCTTCACAATGGCTAATCGGACGTTTTCTGGTAGAAGCCCTCTCAATGCAACAGGAAGCAGTTGCATCATAATCACGTGGCAGTCATGAGACATTAGGTTCTGGAACTTTTTCTCTGGCATATTTATTATTCCCTCTATATTCGACGAGAAGCCAGTCGGGACCTTCACACTGAGGAGGCATTCAAAGAAGATTTCCTTCTCTTCTTTGGTAAGAGCGTAGCTAGCAGGACCTTGATACTGCTTTGGAGAAATGCCGCCTTTTTCGTGCAAACATTGCAGGTCCTCCCATGCCTCAGGTGTATCTTCTGTCTTCCCATATACGCCCAAGAAGCCTAGCAGGTTCACGCAAAGGTTCTTCATCACGTGCATCACGTCGATTGAAGAGCGGACCTCTAGGACTTTCCAGTAGGGTAGGTCCCAAAATATAGATTTCTTCTTCCACATGGGTGCGCGTCCCTCAGCATCATCCGGAACAGCTAGTCCGCCGGGACCCTTTCCAAAGATTACGTGTAAATCATTGACCATAGCAAGTATGATCACCGGTAGGCATGGCGGGCTTCTTTTGGTGATCTGCCTCGCCTTTGAAATGCTTGCCTTTCTTTCGACATTGATGGTTAGTCGGAAGAAATCAACGATGGCCCAGGTACACATTCTTCCTGCATTTCTCCAGGTATATACTTTCGGTGACAGCTAAACAGTGCGTGCATGCGTGGTATCCCTTATTTGTCTTTCCTGAAAGGTTACTGAGAGCGGGCCAATCGTTGATGGTTACAAGCAGCAACGCGTGTTGGTTAAATTCCTCCTGTTTGTGCTCATCCCACACACGTACATCGTTTCCATTCCACAGTTATAAAAGTTCTTCAACTAATGGCCTTAGGTACACATCGATGTCGTTGCCGGGTTTCTTAGGGCCTTGGATGAGAATTGGCATCATAATGAACTTCCGCTTCATGCACATCCAAGGAGGAAGGTTACACATACATAGAGTCACGGACCAGGTGCTGTGATTGCTGCTCTGATCCCCTAAAGGATTAATGCCATCCGTGCTTAAACCAAACCATATGTTCCTTGGGTCAACTGCAAACTCAGCCCAGTACTTTCTCTCGATTTTTCTCCACTGCGACCCGTCAGCGGGTGCTCTCAACTTTCCGTCTTTCTTACGACCCTCTCTGTGCCATCACATCAACTTGTCATGCTCTTCATTTTTGAACAGACGTTTCAACCGTGGTATTATAGGAGCATACCACATCACCTTCACACGAACCCTCTTCCTGGCAGGCTTGCCGTCAACATCACCAGGGTCATCTCGTCTGATCTTATACCGCAATGCACCGCATACCGGGCATGCGTTCAAATCCGCATACGCACCGCGGTAGAGGATGCAATCATTAGGGCATGCATGTATCTTCTCCACCCCCAATCCTAGAGGGCATACGACCTTCTTTGCTGCGTACGTACTGTCGGGCAATTCGTTATCCTTTGGAAGCTTCTTCTTCAATATTTTCAGCCTTCTCAAATCCTTTGTCAGGCACAGCATTTTCTACCTTCCACTGCAGCAACTCCAGTACGGTATCGAGCTTTGTGTTGCCATCTTCGCAATTAGGGTACAACCCTTTTTGTCCTTCTAATAAAAAGAAAAGGAAATCTGACAGGACTCTGCATGCCTCTAGTGAACCTGTTATAGACACACCTGAGAATCCAAATGATATTTCTATTTCTAATGCTGAGACACAATCTAGTAATGAACATGAACCTAGTGAGAATGTTAATGATGATGTTCAACCTAGTAATGATAATGATTTTGAGATTGAACCTGCTATTGATCTTGATAACCCACAACCTAAGAATAAACATTATAATAAGAGAGACTTCGTTGCTAGGAAGCATGATAAAGAAAAAGAACCATGGGTTCAGAAACCCATGCCCTTTGCTCCTAGAGCATCCAAGAAAAAGGATGATGAGGATTTTGAGCGCTTTGTTGAAATGCTTAGACCTGTCTTTTTGCGTATGCGTATGACCGATATTTTGAAAATGTCTCCTTATGCTAAGTATATGAAGGAAATTGTTACAAATAAAAGAAAGATACCAGAAGCTAGAATTTACACCATGCTTACTAATTATACTTTTAAGGGTGGAATACCAAAGAAACTTGGAGATCCAGGAATACCAATTATACCATGCTCCATTAAAAGGAACTATGTTAAAAGTGCTTTATGTGATATTAGAGATGGTGTTAGTGTTATGCATTTCTCTTTGTATCGTAGACTTGAATTGAATAAGTTGACACCTACTGAAATCTTTTTGCAAATGGCTGATAAATCGACTGCTATACCCATCGGTATTTGTGAGGATGTGCCTGTTGTTGTTGCAAACGTTAATATCTTAACGGACTTTGTTATTCTTGATATTCCTGAGGACGACAGTATGTCGTTCATCCTTGGTAGACCTTTTTTGAATACTGCAGGGGCTGTTATTGATTGCAACAAGGACAATGTCACTTTTGAAGTTAATGGTAATACACTTTCCAAAGAAACAACCTCAAGTGAATAGCGTCAATTCTATTGGAAAAATTCCAACCATTGCTATTGGAGGTTTTGAATTCCGTCTTCCTACTGTCAAAAAGAAATATGATATTCTTATTGTTGGGGACATGCATATCCCCGTTGAGGTAACGTAGTGTTATACGAACATTCTCCGGTTTCATGTCTCTCGGAAGAAGTCTATTAATAAGACTTGATCAACCTTATTAATGGATTCCTTTTGATGAGCATGAGATGGATGAATTTAGTAAACACAACTTTCTATACCCACTTTTTACTTTCTGTTATTTAGATTAAATAAAGCAAAAATAGCATTATCCATTTGTTTTCTAAATTATCCGTGCATTAAAAATGTCCTGAAAATAAAAGTTCTCCAAATGTCCTGAAAATTTAGTATGATTTTTATTAGAATATTTGAGAATCTTTGGCACTGAGAACACACCAAGGGGCTGCACCAGTGGGCCACAAGCCCTGGGGGCGCACCCCCCCCCCCCCCCCCGTGGGTGCGCCCTGTTGGCTTGTGGGTCCCATGTGGGTCCCTGTCACTTATTCCAGCACCCATTCACTGATCATGTACCATGGAATCATATTGATGGTGGAGATGGAGTCTGGAATATTTCACTATGTTTTGATTGAGAGGCTATGGTGTAAGTCGACAGAGAATCGAAGCCTATTCTGTGGGAAAACAATGAGTGACACACATAGTTCGGAATGGAACGGAATGGTCTGATGGAAACGTGAAACTCATCATCAGTCGATGATGATCGGTGGTAATCTGCAGTGGTGTTGGAGTGGTTTGGGTTCGTGATCCTTGAGACTCGACCAAGACAGCGGAGGCTCGACGAGGTAATAGGGGCGAGGCATGCGGCATGCATGGAACATGCAATGGTGTCTGATCCCAACTTGACATTCATTCTTGATCCGGAATGCAAGTGGGAATACACAAACTTACACGAAGAAGAAGAAGAAGAAGAAGAAGAAGAAGAAGAAGAAGAAGAAGAAGAAGAAGAAGAAGAAGAAGAAGAAGAAGAAGAAGAAGAAGAAGAAGAAGAAGAAGAAGAAGAAGAAGAAGAAGAAGAAGAAGAAGAAGAAGAAGAAGGCGATGTACCTGGGCCTAGCAACTTTCAGCTGATTGGAGGGACAAGCTACACCGCCAGCCTCAGAAGGGCGTCTATGGCCCCCGTCAACGGGCGCCCTTCTATTGATCATGGTTGTTTTTGTAGGTGGCCGGTTACAACCGACGTCAACATGGTTTTACATTCCAATCATTTCAATGACAACAGCTTCTTTCATTACATACATATTGATCATCTTCCTCTCTTGGTCTAGTGATGCGTGAAGACTGGAGTTTTGGTTGGTTTGAAGATGGTGTGTTAGCTTCCTCGAATATACATTATGCATGTTGTAATGCCAGTGTTTGGCACCTATTTACAATATTGTGGATGCTCTATTTCAAGTGTCTTGCTTTTTTTGGATGCTATAATGTAGTGCCTTGCATTTTATCTTAAACATAGTTTTTCTCCTAAATTATTGCTTCATTTTCCCCCTAAATTTTTAGCCTCACTTTACCCATAAACTAGAATTCTTTAGAAGCAGTGCCACCCTCACCCTGACCCACCAGATCCATTTTCTACGTGTAAACACATTAAAGTTTCAACAATTGTGTTAAATTCATGTATATATGTTGCAGTGTCAAGTCTATGAATGATTTTGTTTGCATAAAGTATGATCAGGTACGACTGGTGCAAAAAAATTAATAACATGTTCACCTTTTTCTTTTCACATAGAACACCAACTGTCACTTTACAAGGAAATACACAATGTTATATTACATGTATGATATTTTTTGTAAAACTTCTACAATATTTTTGTTATTTCAAACTTGTGGGGGCTACAGTGCTTTGGGATATGATAATTGATGGGGCTAACTAAACAAAATGATCACTAGGAGAGGGTGGTTTTTTATTTATATTGGAGTGACGATCTATTTCTAGTGATTGGTAAACTTATTTCATTATCTGTAGTTTCAGCAAATCACAATTTCTTATTAGGCCGAGGAAGGTCATCCAAATGGGTCCTTTTTCTTCCAGTACCGGTTGCTTTTAGTTGGTACAATAGGCTTCTTTTAGTTGGTACCGGAATGATCACCAGAAGTGATGTCAATATGGCTTGTTCTATAAGTTGCATGACTAGAAGCTCACACGTTCAAACATAGTTTTGTCACTATACTGGATGTAGGAAAAAAATTATTATACAACATGCTACACTCTATGAGTTAAGGGCAAATGAGCAATCAAATATCATGTGTGAGAAACACGTACATCCTGAAGGAAGTTGCCTCCAAATACCACCTTTGTTTTTATTTACTCCTTGTAGCTTTGACTGAAGTCAAACTTTACAATGGTTCACCAAGTTTATAGAATACAATATGTACATTATTTTAAAATATATTCAATGATGAATCTAATGGGATCGATTTGGTATTCTATTAAGTTATTTCCAATAATCTTTGTTAAAATTTATAAATTTGGATTTCCGACAAAGCTACTATACGAAGTAAATATAAATGAAGGGATTACTAGTTCCGAGGAAATGACGAGACCACCTCCAAGCTACAATATTTGATGCTCTAGACAATGTGTTTTCAAAACTATCAACTATGCGTGGAAACTCGCAAAAAAGAATCAACTGTGGATGAGACATGCTCCATTGCCAAAAAGAAGAAGATTTTGAACTCGTTCATAAAATGAAAGAAAACAAATTTTCATGCTAACGAATCAAGTTCGTTTTGAACTTTGGTGGAAACATGACTCACTCTAATATCTACGCCCTCTGTAAACTACTATAAGGTGTTTTAGAGCACTACTTGAAACTAAACTCTTATATTAGTTTAGAGAGGAAGTTCAAACTATAGTTTTTGACTTTCTTGAAACTCTTCAACTCAGTATTGAAATTTGTAATAAAGGGAACATGCAATCCCAAGAGCACAAAATCTACAATCCAAAGTTTTGATGAAAAAATTTGTCTACTATCATAATCTCCATAGAAAATAAATTCAATCTATTGCTCGAGAAAACACACACAAATGCTCGACACTATCCCACAGATGTTATCCAATACTATCTTTACGTGTGCTTTCCCTAAATTTTAGAGTCTTGTTGATACATACTGTGTGAAGCACAAGCACTCTATATATGTTACCACATAGATCACATAGATCACAAACTTTCATATTTTTTGTTACCAAGTTTGCAAGCAAATACTCGATGTCATAATTGACATGTAAGATTTGTTCTCATTTTTTTGGCAAATCTCCTCAATTATTTTGTCATTATATAAACCGATGGGGTCTATAATAGATAAAATAATCGACGGGGGCAAAATAAGCAAAATGAGCAAAAAAATTAATATTTTCGGAGGAGAGGGTGATATTTTTTCTTTATATTGAAGTGATGACCTAATTCTAATGATCTGCAAACTTACTTCATTATCTGTAGTTTCAGCAATCACCATTTCTAATTAGACCGAGGAAGGGCGTTCAAGTGGCCCTTTTCTCGTCCAGTACCGTTGGCTTTTGGTTAGTTCTGTAAATTGCATGTTTAAAAGGTCAGTACATTCAGACATAGTTTGTCGCTGTACTGGATGTAGATCTTTTATTATTACTATACACAAGCTACACTCTAAGAATTAAGGGCAAATGAGCATCCAAATTTCATGTAAGAGAAACATGTGTGCATCTTGAAGGAAGTTGCCTCCAAATACTCCCTCCATTTTAATTTACTCATATATTAGCTTTGACTGAGGTCAAACCTTAAAATGTCTGACCATGTTTAGAGAAAACAATATGTACATTTTACACAGTAAAAAAACTATATGTCATGAAAAATATATTGAATGATGATTATAATAATATCGATTTGGTATTATATATGTTAATATATTTTCTATAAACTGCCTCAAAGTTTATAAAGTTTGACTTCTGACAAAAGTACTATTCAGAGTAAATAAACACGGGGGAGTACTAGTTCCAAGGAAATGGCGAGACTGCCTCCAAGCTACAATCTGCAGGCTCTAGACAATGTGTTTAAAAAAAATATTGGTTGTGAATAGAAAATCACAAAATAAATCAACTATGCACGGCAGATGCTCCCTTGTCAAAGACAAGAAGATTTTGCACACATCCATAAAATAAAATAAATTTAGTCTTTCATCCTAATGAATCAAGTTCATTTTGAAGTTTACTGGAAATCCACCTAACGAATCAAGTTCATTTTGAAGCTTAGTGGAAATCCATATACATTTGCTTGGCACACGACACACTGTAATGCTTACACACTATATTTTTTGACCTTTTGAAACTCTTCAACTCGGTATTGAAAATTCTAATACTAGGAACATGGGCTCTCTATAGTACAAAATCCACATTCCAATGTTTTATGACAATAATATTATACTAGGAACATGCGCTCTCTATAGTACAAAATTCACTTTTTCTTCGGTTGTGTCATTTGCTTATTGTGCCGTAACCATGGATAATCTTCATCGTTTATCAGGATGCTTGGGTCAGCCTTGAGTTTGAAGGGAGGAATTTCATGAAACTTTTCATAATATTCGGACATGTCTGTCTTGCCCTCCACTCCCACGATGTCCCTTTTTCCTGAAAGAACTATGTGGCGCTTTGGCTCATCGTATGATATATTTGCTTCCTTATCTTTTCTTTTTCTTGGTTTGGTAGACATGTCATTCACATAGATAACATGTGCCACATCATTGGCTAGGACGAACGGTTCGTCAGTGTACCCAAGATTGTTCAGATCCACTGTTGTCATTCCGTAGTGTGGGTCTACCTGTACACTGCCTCCTGACAGATTGACCCATTTGCACTTAAACAAAGGGACCTTAAAATCATGTCCATAGTCAAGTTCCCATATGTCCACTATGTAACCATAATATGTGTCCTTTCCCCTCTCGGTTGCTGCATCAAAGCGGACACCGCTCTTTTGGTTGGTGCTCTTTTGATCTTGGGCGATCGTGTAAAATGTATTCCCATTTATCTCGTATCCTTTATTAGTCAGTACAGTCGAAGATGGTCCCCTGGACAACGAGTACAACTCATCACAAACAATGTTGTCACCTCCGAGACGTCTTTCCAACCAACTGCTGAAAGTCCTGATGTGTTCACATGTAATCCAGTCGTCACACTGCTCCGGGTGTTTGGAGCGTAGACTGTTCTTGTGTTCATCGACATACGGGATCACCAAGGTAGAGTTCTGTAAGACTGTGTAGTGTGCTTGAGAGCAAGAATGCCCGTCCCTGCATATTATTGAGTCCCCTCCAAACGTGCCTTTTCCAGTCATTCTCCCCTCATACCGCGATTTAGGGAGAGCTATTTCTTAAGGCCAGGAATGGAAGTCAACACAAAACTCAATGACATCCTCTGTTTGATGGCCCATGGAGATGCTTCCTTCTGGCCTAGCGCGGTTACGGACATATTTCTTTAGGACTCCCATGAACCTCTCAAAGGGGAACATATGGTGTAGAAATATGGACCCCAGAATGACAATCTCGTCGACTAGATGAACTAGGACGTGCGTCATGATATTGAAGAAGGATGGTGGGAACACCAGCTCGAAACTGACAATACATTGCGCCACATCACTCCTTATCCTTGGTATGATTTCTGGATTGATCACCTTATGAGAGATTGCATTGAGGAATGCACATAGCTTCACAATGGCTAATCGGACGTTTTCTGGTAGAAGCCCTCTCAATGCAACAGGAAGCAGTTGCATCATAA
Organism: Triticum urartu; assembly: GCF_056163025.1. Classification (NCBI taxonomy): domain Eukaryota; kingdom Viridiplantae; phylum Streptophyta; class Magnoliopsida; order Poales; family Poaceae; genus Triticum; species Triticum urartu. The sequence goes on from NC_141874.1 coordinate 709,637,871, forward strand.
TCACGTGGCAGTCATGAGACATTAGGTTCTGGAACTTTTTCTCTGGCATATTTATTATTCCCTCTATATTTGACGAGAAGCCAGTCGGGACCTTCACACTGAGGAGGCATTCAAAGAAGATTTCCTTCTCTTCTTTGGTAAGAGCGTAGCTAGCAGGACCTTGATACTGCTTTGGAGAAATGCCGCCTTTTTCGTGCAAACATTGCAGGTCCTCCCATGCCTCAGGTGTATCTTCTGTCTTCCCATATACGCCCAAGAAGCCTAGCAGGTTCACGCAAAGGTTCTTCTTCCACATGGGTGCGCGTCCCTCAGCATCATCCAGAATAGCTAGTCCGCCGGGACCCTTTCCAAAGATTACGTGTAAATCATTGACCATAGCAAGTATGATCACCGGTAGGCATGGCGGGCTTCTTTTGGTGATCTGCCTCGCCTTTGAAATGCTTGCCTTTCTTTCGACATTGATGGTTAGTCGGAAGAAATCAACGATGGCCCAGGTACACATTCTTCCTGCATTTCTCCAGGTATATACTTTCGGTGACAGCTAAACAGTGCGTGCATGCGTGGTATCCCTTATTTGTCTTTCCTGAAAGGTTACTGAGAGCGGGCCAATCGTTGATGGTTACAAGCAGCAATGCGTGTTGGTTAAATTCCTCCTGTTTGTGCTCATCCCACACACGTACATCGTTTCCATTCCACAGTTATAAAAGTTCTTCAACTAATGGCCTTAGGTACACATCGATGTCGTTGCCGGGTTTCTTAGGGCCTTGGATGAGAATTGGCATCATAATGAACTTCCGCTTCATGCACATCCAAGGAGGAAGGTTACACATACATAGAGTCACGGACCAGGTGTTGTGATTGCTGCTCTGATCCCCTAAAGGATTAATGCCATCCATGCTTAAACCAAACCATATGTTCCTTGGGTCAACTGCAAACTCAGCCCAGTACTTTCTCTCGATTTTTCTCCACTGCGACCCGTCAGCGGGTGCTCTCAACTTCCCGTCTTTCTTACGACCCTCTCTGTGCCATCACATCAACTTGTCATGCTCTTCATTTTTGAACAGACGTTTCAACCGTGGTATTATAGGAGCATACCACATCACCTTCACACGAACCCTCTTCCTGGCAGGCTTGCCGTCAACATCACCAGGGTCATCTCGTCTGATCTTATACCGCAATGCACCGCATACCGGGCATGCGTTCAAATCCGCATACGCACCGCAGTAGAGGATGCAATCATTAGGGCATGCATGTATCTTCTCCACCCCCAATCCTAGAGGGCATACGACCTTCTTCGCTGCGTACGTACTGTCAGGCAATTCGTTATCCTTTGGAAGCTTCTTCTTCAATATTTTCAGCCTTCTCAAATCCTTTGTCAGGCATAGCATTCTCTACCTTCCACTGCAGCAATTCCAGTACGGTATCGAGCTTTGTGTTGCCATCTTCGCAATTAGGGTACAACCCTTTTTGTGATCCTCTAACATGCGGTCGAACTTCAGCTTCTCCTTTTGACTTTCACACAGTGTCCTTGCATTGGCAATGACCCGACGGAGATCATCATCATCGGGCACATCGTCTGGTTCCTCTTGATCTTCAGCAGCTTCCCCCGTTGCAGCATCACGGTATTCAGGGGGCACATAGTTGTCATCGTCCTCTTCTTCTTCGTTGTCTTCCATCATAACCCCTATTTCTCCGTGCTTCGTCCAAACATTATAGTGTGGCATGAAACCCTTATAAAGCAGGTGGGTATGAAGGATTTTCCGGTCAGAGTAAGACTTCGTATTCCCACATATAGGGCATGGACAATACATAAAACCATTCTGCTTGTTTTCCTCAGCCACTTCGAGAAAATTATGTAGGCCCTTAATGTACTCGGAGGTGTGTCTGTCACCGTACATCCATTGATGGTTCATTTGCGTGCATTATATATAATTATGTGTGTCAAAAGTAAGAAAATTAGACAAGTATCTATCTAAAGTAAGAATTGTTTTTCTTTCAGAAAGAAGATAAGAACAAGAGGCTCACTACGGTGGTGTTGGCGACGAGATCAGCACGGGCGATCGACGGCGGTGAAGACGGGGACGGGACGTGACAGACCGCTAAAGCTATGCCAATCTCGGGGAAAATGGAGCTTGGATGTCGAGCTTCGAGAGGAGAAAACTTAACTAGCATGGCTCGGGCATTTCATCGAACACCTCATGTCCATAGGAGGTGAGCTAGAGCACCCAAATGCCCTCCCCTCGCCGGCCAAAAAAACAGAGCAGTGTGGACTGCTCTGCTCGCCGGCGAGGGGGTATATATAGGCAACTCATTTGTCCCGGTTCGTGGCTGAAACCTGGACTAAAGGCCACCCTTCTGTCTCGGTTCGAGGCACGAACCGGGACCAATGGCTGTGGGCCAGGAGTGAGGCCCATTGGTCCTGGTTCGTGCCTAGAACCGGGACAAATGGGTCCACATAAACCGGGACAAATGCCTCCCAAGGCCCGGCCGGGCCCCTGGGCGCATGAACCGGGATGTATGCCCCCCATGGGTCCCGGTTCTTGACTAAACTGGGACTAATGGGCTTGGTAGGCTCCAACCAAAGCCCTATTTTCTACTAGTGGGTGCACATGCATTCCAAAATTCAACTTAGACCATGAATTGGACCAATCAAAAGCGGGTATATGTGACATAAATTCTACCCTTGAATTCATATTCGAAAGAAGTTTCTCGGTGGTATACTTTTGAAGTCAAAAAAAACATTCTTAATATAATTTATGGTAAAAGTTAGATTTTCGTTTGTGAGCGCGTCTTATTCATTGGACTGGAGGCAGTACATGCTGAAAATATAGCGCACAATAGATTAGTCCTAAATTAAGCTTTGTGAACTTTAAACAACTATATAGGAAAATATATAAACATTTACAATAGAAAATAAATATGATATGAAAATCAATTTCATGATCAATCTAATGGTATCGATTTGGTATTGTAATATTAGTATTATTTTATAAACTTGGTCAAAGATTATAAATTTGATTTAATACAAAACTAGTACACAATATATTTGGAAACAGAGGGAGTACTGATAATTTTGTCGAGGACGATGAAACCTAGGTACACTAGATATAAAGTTACATTTTACAAATTGGCATGATTATGTGTGTAATATTAATCTATTTGCTTGTCCTGAGTTTACATTATGATGTTAAAGTTATGACTAGAGGTGGTAAAATGATGCCAGAACCTTTGTATCCTAAAGGTCATGCTAAGAGAATTGAGCAAGATTCTCAGAGAGTTAATACTGATACACCTAGTCCTTCTAATAAAAAGAAAAGGAAATCTGACAGGACTCTGCATGCCTCTAGTGAACCTGTTATAGACACACCTGAGAATCCAAATGATATTTCTATTTCTAATGCTGAGACACAATCTAGTAATGAACATGAACCTAGTGAGAATGTTAATGATGATGTTCAACCTAGTAATGATAATGATTTTGAGATTGAACCTGCTATTGATCTTGATAACCCACAACCTAAGAATAAACATTATAATAAGAGAGACTTCGTTGCTAGGAAGCATGATAAAGAAAAAGAACCATGGGTTCAGAAACCCATGCCCTTTGCTCCTAGAGCATCCAAGAAAAAGGATGATGAGGATTTTGAGCGCTTTGTTGAAATGCTTAGACCTGTCTTTTTGCGTATGCGTATGAACGATATTTTGAAAATGTCTCCTTATGCTAAGTATATGAAGGAAATTGTTACAAATAAAAGAAAGATACCAGAAGCTAGAATTTACACCATGCTTACTAATTATACTTTTAAGGGTGGAATACCAAAGAAACTTGGAGATCCAGGAATACCAATTATACCATGCTCCATTAAAAGGAACTATGTTAAAAGTGCTTTATGTGATATTAGAGATGGTGTTAGTGTTATGCATTTCTCTTTGTATCGTAGACTTGAATTGAATAAGTTGACACCTACTGAAATCTTTTTGCAAATGGCTAATAAATCGACTGCTATACCCATCGGTATTTGTGAGGATGTGCCTGTTGTTGTTGCAAACGTTAATATCTTAACGGACTTTGTTATTCTTGATATTCCTGAGGACGACAGTATGTCGGTCATCCTTGGTAGACCTTTTTTGAATACTGCAGGGGCTGTTATTGATTGCAACAAGGACAATGTCACTTTTGAAGTTAATGGTAATACACTTTCCAAAGAAACAACCTCAAGTGAATAGCGTCAATTCTATTGGAAAAATTCCAACCATTGCTATTGGAGGTTTTGAATTCCGTCTTCCTACTGTCAAAAAGAAATATGATATTCTTATTGTTGGGGACATGCATATCCCCGTTGAGGTAACGTAGTGTTATACGAACATTCTCCGGTTTCATGTCTCTCGGAAGAAGTCTATTAATAAGACTTGATCAACCTTATTAATGGATTCCTTTTGATGAGCATGAGATGGATGAATTTAGTAAACACAACTTTCTATACCCACTTTTTACTTTCTGTTATTTAGATTAAATAAAGCAAAAATAGCATTATCCATTTGTTTTCTAAATTATCCGTGCATTAAAAATGTCCTGAAAATAAAAGTTCTCCAAATGTCCTGAAAATTTAGTATGATTTTTATTAGAATATTTGAGAATCTTTGGCACTGAGAACACACCAAGGGGCTGCACCAGTGGGCCACAAGCCCTGGGGGCGCACCCCCCCCCCCCCCCCCCGTGGGTGCGCCCTGTTGGCTTGTGGGTCCCATGTGGGTCCCCGTCACTTATTCCAACACCCATTCACTTCGTCTTCTTCTAGAAAAATCACCCCGTTGCTCAAACCCGTGTTCTAGCTCATCTTGCAGCCATTTTCGATCTGCTTGTGCAAAGCTCTGTTTGCAAAACTATTTTGGGGGATTATTTTATCGGTATGTGACTCCTCCAATGGTCCAATTAGTTTTTGTTCTAGTGCTTTATATATTGCAAATTTTTGCTGATGTGGTGACCTTGTTCTTGAGCTTGCATGTCCAATTTATATGGTCCAAAGTAGTTTTGATGCATGATACAACCTCTAGGAAGATATATCAAGGTGGTTCCTCGAGGAAGCAAGCCCCAAGGCTCGCGATACGTGAGCCGGACCTTGAACCACCAAGGGAAGTTCTAGTACGGCCTTGCAAATGGCCGTTGGATCAATTCATGGTTCATGCAGGTTTCAAAGAGGAGTTTGATGCATACATACAAAATGCTAGCCTTGAGGAGTTCTTGTCAAATAAGTCTCGACAGTACTATCACCTCACTGATTCATTTGTGCGAAGATTTAAGTTTACATCCCACCGCAATACTCATTCTGTTTTATTTGATCTCTATGATAAATCATATACCATAGACCTAGAAGATTTTAATGATGCATGGAAGATCCCACAGTGGAGCATTCATAGTGAACATCATAAAACTAAGTATAATGATTTCCTTGCTAGCATCACTGTGGGAGAAACTAGAAACATCACACAAGCTACCATGGGGAGCATTCACTTTCCTGCCATACATTATTTTTCTCTCTTTATAGGTAGATGCATTAGTGGTAAACATGATCATAGCCACCTCTGTGCATCAGATCTTAGTGTTCTCAAGGGTCCTCGTCAGCCCACGCCGGCGCTGGTGACTGGAGTAACTCCGGCGGGCCGTTTCGCGGCGGCGCATCCCCAACGAGGTTTGGAAACAGCCATCTAGGGTCTATTTGACGCGCGAGAGGTGCTGTTCGGACGCGGTGAACGAGCCACGGCGAGTGGCGGCAGCGACAACAGCTGGGGAGGCCGAAAAGGGCGCCGACAACGAGCTGCAGCAGCGGCGGCTTCCGGGCAACGGCGGAAACGGCGCAAGAGAGGGCGGGTGCGCGAACTGGAGGGCGCTATGGGTCCCTACGGTGTCGAGGAGCATGACCGAGAACTCGGTCGAGCTCAATGTCGACCGAAATGACGGTGACGAACGGCGCAGAGGAGACGTCCTACGACCATGGTGGCTAGCTGTGCTAAAGGGACGGAAAGGAGCAGGGGAGAGGGGGAGGACGTGCGGTGCTTACCGGGCCCTGTAGTTGTGCATTCACGGGGTCAGGGAGGGCTCATGGTGACCGAAGACGGTGATGACGTGCGGCGGTGACTAAGGAGGACGGAGGTCGAAGACAGGTCGATTCGGCTGTCGTGGTTGCTCCCGGGTCACGCTGGTGGTCATGGTACACGTAGTGGACGACGGCGGTCCTGGCAGATGCGATGCGGCGGTGAGGGAGCAGCGGTGGCTACGGGGCCGACCAGTGCACGGCGGCGGCAACGCTCGGGTGAGAGGGGAAGAAGGAGGGAGGGGAAGAGCGATGGTCAAGGGAGTGGCAGGGGGAAGTGGGAGAGGTAGGTGGGGGCAGGAGGCCCGAGGCGTCGGCCTCGGCCTTATCCTGTCTGGGCGTCGCCGGCGAGGAGGTGCGGTGGCGCCTGGACGCGCCCCTTCCCCGTGGTCGGAGGAACAGGAAGGGGAGCGATCGGGGAGGGGGGGCTGGGTCGCCCTAGCTGGGCCAGTTGGCTCGGGTGGGCCGAGGCCTAGGGGTCAAGGAGCTTTCTCTCTCTCTCTCTCTCTCTCTCGCTTTTCCTTTTTTACTATTTTTTAAAAACTTCTATGCTTTCTTTTATTTTCAAAAAGCAAAACAGTTTTATAATTTATAAAACTTACACCTAAATATTATAACAATTTAGGACACTGCCACAACAAGTTGAAACCAAATTAAATTAGTTTAGCAAATTTTTTAACTCAAAAGCATTTAATTTAATTGCTTTAGCCACTGTTTAAAATAGTTTAGGGCACTTTGGTAAAATGTTGGTTCACTACCAATATTAGTTATGGATTATTTGGCACATGATGAACATTTTAGTTTTCATGTTTGATAAAATATGAATTTTTGACTTTATATTAGATTTGAATTTGAATTGTGATTTGGATCAAGTGAAGATTAGCAACAATAATGTGATGACACAACACCATTAATAGGGGATTACTGTAGCATGACACTGGGGGTGTTACATTTAGGCCCTAATTAAATTGCCTTACCAGATTCAAATACCCATTGATGTAGTAATTTAGCTGTCTTACCCGCTAGTTGGATTCTCTAGTTTCCTAGTAAAGAAATTGTTAGTAGCAAACACATCATAAGTCTAGAATCTGTTTTGGTTTTGCAATTTCACACCAAGAAAGTGGCTACCAATGTTTGTGTTTGGGTGGACTGAAAGAACAATTGTAGAACTCAATATGGAGTTTCTCTCTAGACGATGGCTGTCTTGCTAGAGCAAAGTGGCTCTAAGATGTGCAAACTTAGGCATAACTTGGGCTATCCCATGTTCATGCCAGGCCTTAAACATAATCCAACCTGCTTTTATCTATTTAAATGTATCAATTTAATCATTAGAAATGGAATGCATTATTGCACCTATTATTTTTAATAAACACTACATTTTAGGTATCTTGGGCATTTTGGCTGGGCACACGGTGAGAAACTAGAGCCCAAGCTTGGCCCAACTTTCATTTTCTGGGATTGGGTTCCAAGGCCTAGGTTTAGAGACATGTGTTCTGATACGTCTCCAACGTATCTATAATTTTTTATTGTTCCATGCTTTTAATGTATTAATCTTGGATGTTTTATACTCATTTGCTAGCAACTTTATATCATTTTTTGGGACTAACCTATTGATATAGTGCCTAGTGAAACTTGCTGGTTTCTGCTTGTTTTTTTACTTTGTAAATATCAATACCAAACGAAGTCCAAATGCCACGAAACTTTTTGCAGATTTTTTTCTGGATAGAAGACACCCAGGGAGCCAAAGGAGCGCACGAGAGGAGGCCCATGGGGCCCACTAGGCACCAGGGCGCGCCAGAGGCCCCAGGAACGCCCTGCTGGGTAGTGGAGCCCAAGGGAACCTTCTGGAGCCACATCAAACTCTATAAATACTCTAAATCCCCAAAACCCTAGGTGAGTCAACGAAACACTTTTCCAGCCACCGCAAGTTCCAGAACCACGAGATCCAATCTAGAGGCCTTTTCCGGCACTCTGCCGGAGGGGGCAACGATCACGGAGGGGTTCTTCATCATACTTGTTGCCTCTCCAATGATGCGTGAGTAGTTTACCACAGACCTATGGGTCCGTAGGTAGTAGCTAGATGGTTAATTCTCTCTTTTTGATCTTCAATACAATGTTCTCCTCTATGTTCTTGGAGATCTATTTGATTTGGTTTGGCTAGTTATATTGATTTCTGTTTCCATTGGAAGATGTGCTTTGTGATGGGTTCGATCTTGCGGTGCTCAATCTCAGTGACAGAAATAGACATGACACCCATGCATCGTTGCTATTAAGGATAACAAGATGGTGTTTATTCTTACATGAATTAATTTTGTCTACGTCATGTCATCGTTCTTATTGTATTACTTTATTTTTGCATGAACTTAATACACTAGATGCATGCTGGATAGCGTTCGATGTGTGGAGTAATAGTAGTAGATGCAGGCAGGAGTCGGTCACTAATCTTCGACGTGATGCCTATATACATGATCATTGCCTTGGTTATCATCATAATTATTTACCTTTCTGTCAAGTGCCCGACAGTAATTTGTTTACCCACCGTATGCTATTTTTTTGAGAGAAGTCTAGTGAAATCTACGGCCCTCGGGTCTATTTCCTATCATATTAAATCAAAAATTACATTGCTCCACTTTTCTTTATTTAGTTAGATCTATCTATCTAATCTAATACAATTTAATCTATCTCAATACAGAGGAGGGATTGACAACGCCTCTTACGCGTTGGGTTGCAAGTAATTATTGTTTGTGTGCAGGTGTTGTTTAGATAGTGCTGCTTGGTTCTCCTACTGGATTGATAAACTTGGTTTCATAACTAAGGGAAATACTTACCGTCACCGTGCCGCATCATCCCCTCCTCTTCGGGGAATTACCAATGCAGATACAAGCAATCATACTCGCAGAGCATAGCTTATCGGAAAGAAAAAAGTTGTATGTGCTCAATATTCATCCCGAGATATTCACTAACCTAAGCACGGTCAAAACATTAAAGATTTGTGCATGCCATGGTATCTCACCAGGGAGGGAACTAATAATTATCCATGGTCATGTTTGGCTCTTCCCATCTAAATTCCCCACATGATTTCATCACATATCAGATTAATTTTCAACATTTCTAAATATGATAGTATATTTTGGGGCCAAGATATCGGGTTACAACCTAGATTTTCCAGGGTGTAGCTTCTCCCCTAAACCATACCAATGTACGAAGCGTTGTGTTACGCCACTCGCCGCCTTGCCAATCTCATCTTACTGTTCTTCTAAATTTTGGCTTTATGAACCTTTCTTTACGTGTATAGGTGGTAATTTGTGCAAAATATAATACAATATAAATATGGTAGAGCTACTGTGTATCGAACATGACTACTCAAATAAAGGAAGGCGGTCCACCAGTCATAGGCAATGTCACACTTCCGAATGTTAGCCATATTTTGTACCATCATATAGTGTTGCACTTTGCGGAAACCCTATCATAAATCCCCCTCTCCGTGCGACTACCCTCATCCCATGCATTGCCTCATGGAAGCCCGCCTATAAAAGGTCACGACAACCACCCCATACCACATATCAAACGCACCGGCTAACAAAATGAAAAAAAAGGTTTATGCTTTATCTGTCACCATTACATACACTCATCATTCCTCCTAACTCAACCATGATCTGCACATGCACTGTGTATCATCCCTGTCATGCCTTATATCCATTGTCCATCTACCAGCATGTCCATCACAAGGGCGCCTCCCTTGCGATCTATGTTGCTATGGCGTCCTTTGGTGTTAGTAATCTTGTATTGAACAAACCTATGGCCGGCAGGGGTGATCTCGTCACCTAAACATATGTCCGCCGCTGCATCTTTCTCATCGAATAATTTCCCTCTTGCACCCACCACTGTGTCATGTCCTCCTTACCACTCTACAAATCTATACTCTATGCCTACATGGCCATCACGAACCTCCATGATGATAGAGACACATCATTTTATTATTCTCGTGTGTTATGGAGTAGAAACTGATGACCGGTAGCAAGAGGCCCCTTGACCCTAGTTATCGACCATTGATACCTAAGGGCATCTCCAGCCGCGCCCCTAACAGGGCCTCCCCAGGCGATTTTGCCGCGCCGGCGCCAAAAAAAGGCCCCAGTCGCGCCCCCAGAAGGCCGTTTTTCGCCGGCTCGGGCCAAAACTGGTGCCGGCGGACCCAGGCCGAACCCGGGGCCCTGGGGGGCGCTTGGGGAGCCGACGCAAGTGAAAAAGGTGCCTGGGCCCGCCCTGGAGGCGACCCGAGGGCCTTTTCCCACCGTTTGTTGACGCTTTTTCCTCGCATCTCTCCCGCTCGCTCGCCTTCCTCCCACCATTCTCCTCCTTTCTCCCGCCAAACCCCCTCCCGCTCGCCTTCCAGTCGCCGCCATGCCGCCGAAGAAGTACACCATGCCGCGCGCGGCGGCAAACGCGACTGGCGCCGTGGTCCAGCCGAAGCAGAGGAAGCCGAGGGCACCACCATCGAAGCCGCCGGGCATGTCGAACGCCGAGTGGAGGGTGGAAGTTCAGCGGCGCGAAGCAGTCACCGCCGACAGGCGGAACAGGGCCATCGCCAAGAAGGCCCGCGACAACGCGGCGCGCTTGGCGGCGTCTTCCTCGGTTGACCAGGCGGGGATGAATCCACCCGTCGTCAACCACGCCCAGTACGCGCCCTGGGGACAGCAAGACGCCGGATCTCCATGGGGTTCATCGTCGCCCGGCTACGCCGACGGCGACGCGCACGGTGGGTCAACCCGAACGTGACCTTCCCTCATGGTCACCCCGCTACGCGCACGCCCTCGCCCGCCTTCGTCGGCGTGCAGTACCCTCCATACAACTACTCGCCGCCCGCCTCCTACGCGTCCACGCCGATGCCCCATCTCTACCGTGGATCTCTGCCCTTCTCGCACCTCGGCGACGCCGACGACACGGGAGCCGACATGGACGACATCATCGCGACAGGATCGACCGCGGCCGCCGCTTCTCCCGGGTTCGCCACCCAGGATGAGGTAGTGGATCTCAGCGGCGACATGGAGGCCGAGCTCGGCTACGTCTACGGCGAGGACGCGCAGGAACCCGAGGAGGAGGAGGAGGAGGAGGAGGAGGATGAGCCGGCTCCTGTTCCGGCGAAGGGGCGCCAGAAGAAGAAGAAGCGGGCGGCCAGGTCAGGCGAACCGCGCATCAAGTGGATGTCCAAGGAGGAGGAATGCCTCGCCGAAGTATGGAAAGTCGTCTGCCTCGACCCGACCACCAGCGTGAACCAGAGCTTGGAGACGTACTGGGACCGCATCAAGGCCGAGTTCGACGAACGGAAGCTCGTCGACCCCTACTTCAAAGGCGTCTACATGCAGCGCGGCTCCAAGGCGATGGCGAACCATTGGGGCCGTGTCGAGTTGGCGTGCAACAAATGGCATGGAATCGTCGAGGAGGTCGCGGCTCGCCCGGAGAGCGGCGCCAGCGTCGAGGATCAGCTGCTGCGTATGTTCGCCATGTATCGGGGCGACAACCAAGACGCCGACTTCAAGCACATCCACGTCTACAAGCGCATTGACAAGTGCGAGAAGTGGGCGGAAGTCCGGCATGCCCTCGACAAGGCCAAGGAGACATACAAGCCGGACGCGCCGACTCTGGGCGCGTCAGAGGGGCGGACGGACGGCCACAAGTTGGCGAAGAAGGGGAAAAACGCCGACGCGGCAACCGCGCAAGTGCAGGAGTCCATCGAGCATTGCCTCGCCGACGCGCAGGCCCGGGCCGTCCTGCGCGAAGAGAAGACCGAGGCGCGGTGGTCGTCGCTGATGAAGAACAACGCCATCAAATTCGACCTGCTCCGGACGAACGTCGCCGCGAAGAAGAGCAACACCGACATGGCTTTTCTGATGAGCGGGGCGGACATGCTCCAGAGCAACGACGAGAAGCTCAAGGCGTGGTACTTGGTGCAGCGCGGCCTCATCCTGAATGAGCTGGCGACGGCAACGCCGACGACGCCGACGACGCCCACGACCACCCGGACGCCAATCCCAAACGACGCCTCTACGTCGCCGCCCAGCAGTGCCAAAGCCGCGCCGACACAGCCCAGCACCGAAGCAGCTCCGACCCCGCCGAGCCCGCGCACGCCGACTCCGCCAACGCCTGGAGCCGACCCCGCCGAGTGATGGATCATTGCGCACGCGAACTTTGTTTTTTGTAACGCCAGACTACGTCCGATCGCCGGATTTGCGACGTCTTTTGTGAGCGGGAACGACCAAGTTTAAAATTCCTGCATCCTGGGGCCGGCGCGTGGTGGCGTGACTGGGCGCTAGGTCGCCCCCAGGGGCCGAACTAGCGCCGGCACGCCCTCAGGCCGCTCTATTTAGGCGTCCTGGGGGGCCGAACGGCTGGAGATGCCCTAAACGTTTAAACTTTGTAGAAGAACCATCGTCCATTGGTGACCTATGATAACTAACTAACAAGACACGCGAGCCAATGGCGAGTATTTGGCAATTCCATTTTTGTAGTTATTTTTCCACTAGGAAATTAGATATTTTTTAGATGATTAATTTTTTGCACTCATGCCTGAATAGCTATTTTTTTAGAAAAGGAGGATGTACCCCCGGCCTATGCATCTGGATAATGCATGCAGTCATATTATTAATTATTCACAAAGACCATACAAGTTGATACATCAATAAGCCTGAAGCCATCATCTTGGCAACACCGTTGCTACTCCTATCCCCTTCACGATGGCGTGCCGAATGTTCGGGCTTAATGCCAAACAGACATCGCACCAAAGCCTAACATCTAAAGCCGGGTGTCCCATCCTAGCCACTACCTGGATTGGGTCCCACACCGACCTGACACACTCCCAGTGAGCACCGCACACTGCAAGGGCGTCACCTCCATCATCCCTCAGTCCATCCTCAGAGCAGAACTGAAGCACCGACCTTGCCCGAATAGCTATGAAAACATAGCAGTAGAACATTTGAAGATTCCTCTTGTGTCTAACGCTATACATGGAAAGAAACGCATGCAAGCAAGTCTTGTTTCAAACTGGCCTTGTACGCACCGGAAACCCTGCATGGGTTTCTTTCCATTTCCATGTCTCCCCTCTCCCTCCCAACAATTATATATAAAGCAAATCTCATCACCTTCATTTCGTAGATCTACAGAAATCAAAATTACTCCGCCGGCCGCTACCTCCACCGGAACGACGCCTCCGTCCGGGAACAACAGTCCATAGATACACATCAATCGCTAGTATTGCCTATGATCTTAGCTAGAACGTAAGCTGTTCTTGGCATTTTCGCGGCATCTTGTGAAGCTCACATATGCATTACGTTTGTCTGCTTGGTATACAGAAAGAGAGAAATGTCGTCATCGTCGGGCATGAAGTTGGGCGGCCCTCCGTCATGGCTGGGGCCGCTGCTCGGCCCGAGGTTCTTCCAGCGCTGTGCCACACACCCCAGACAAGCCAAGAATGATTGCAACCACTACTGCCTTAGCTGCGCCGGTGAGGAGAACGCCGTCTGCTGCCCCATGTGCCTCTCCGGCCATCGCGACCACCATGTCCTCCAGGTACTTAACATATACAAGTGCATCACGTGCGTACCAATGGCTGCGGCGGCATTATAGATTGATGGATATTATTGTAGATACGGCGGTCGTCATACAAGAACAGCATGGTGATCCGAGTGGCGGAGCTGGAGGAGGTTGCGGACATGTCCCTGGTGCAGCCATACATGGTCAACCACGAGAGGGTGATGTACCTCAACCCGAGGCTGCAGGCGCCGCAGCACGCCATCATGTGCTTTAGCCCCGCCGGCGCATGCCTGATGTGCGGCTGGAAACTCGTCGACGAAATCTTCCGCTTCTGCTCCCTCGGCTGCAAGGTACACACACGCACCTAACATTTCTCGTGCATGATTTCCTAACATTTCTGTGCATTCACTAAGCGGGCGCCATGCCAATGTATAGGATCGATATGGAAAGATAGATTAGATTACACCCGGCCATCATGCTAGCAGTTGAAATCACCAAAATGCTTGTCAACCAGTACATCGAATATGTTTACATGTTCCAACCGATCGACTTAAGTGGTGCATAATCCTCTGCAGAGGAACTACCTCCTAATATCATATCCCAATGAGCAAAACATACTTGGATCCAAACACGTGAAATCTAATCTTTGGAGTATGATATGAATGTTCTTTATTTGACATTTTTGTTACTAACATGAGTTCCATCTGCTAGCAAAGTATACAAATGCTGACACTCTTAGACATCTGATTGTTCAGACATGCAGCCTACATACATCTACTAACTAGCTAGTCTATATACTTTACTCATGTAAATTTATGTTTCCCCGTTGATGTCAGCTTGAAGGAATGGTGTCTGATCCCAACTTGACATTCATTCTTAATCCGGAATGCAAGTGGGAATACTCAGACTCAGACTCAACCGAAGAAGAAGAAGACGGCGGCCATCTGTCAGGCCCTAGCAACTCTCAGCCAATTGGGGGGACTAGTTACCGCCGCCAGCCAAGGAAGGGCGTCTGTGGCCCACCTCAACAGGCGCCCTTCTACTGATCTTCGTTGTTTTTGGTCCGACGTCGACATGGTTTTACATTTCCAGCAATTCAAGAGCAACAACGCTTCATTAGAGACATGTTGATCTTCCTCTCTTTCTAGAGATGGGTCCAAACAGTGTTTCGTTTGGTCTGAAAATGGTGTGTCAGCATGCCTCGAATATATATTATGCATTGTAATGCCCGTGTTTGGCACTTATTTACAATATTGTGGAAGCAGCTGGTGCTTGCTATTTGTTTTGGATGCTACAATGCAGTGCTTGCCTAGATTATTAAAAACAATGTTCTCGTAAACTATTGCTTCGGTTTCCACTTCGTTTTTTAATCTTAGTTTACCCATAAACTAGAATACTTTAGCAGCGGTACAACCCCACCCCCACCCCACGTGATCCATTTTCTACGAGCAAACACATTAAAAATTCAACACTTCTGTTAAATTCATGCATATAGGCTGTGGTGCAAAGTCTATGAATGTATTTTGTTTGCATAAGATATGATCATGTATGCCTGGTGCAAAAAGTAAGTAACTTGTCCACTTTTCTCTCCACATAGATCACAAACTTTCATATTTTTTGTTACCAATCTTGCAAGCAAATACTCGATGTCATAATTGACATGTAAGATTTGTTCTCATTTTTTTGCAAGTCTCCTACAATTATTTTGTCATTATATAAACCGATGGGGTCTACAATATAGATAAAATAATCGACGGGGCAAAATAAGCAAAATGAGCAAAACTTTAATATTTTCGGAGGAGAGGGTGATATTTTTTCTTTATATTGAAGTGATGACCTAATTCTAATGATCTGCAAAATTATTTCATTATCTGTAGTTTCAGCAATCACCATTTCTAATTAGACCGAGGAAGGGCGTTCAAATGGCCCTTTTCTCGTCCAGTAACATTGGCCTTTGGTAAGTGTCAGTGATGTCAACATGGTTTGTTCTGTAAATTGCATGTTTAAAAGGTCAGTACATTCTGACATAGTTTGTCGGTATACTGGATGTAGATCTTTTATTATTATTATACACAAGCTACACTCTAAGAATTAAGGGCAAACGAGCATCCAAATTTCATGTAAGAGAAACATGTGTGCATCTTGAAGGAAGTTGCCTCCACCTCCATTTTAATTTACTCATATATTAGCTTTGACTGAGGTCAAACTTAAAATTTCAGACCAAATTTAGAGAAAACAATATGTACATTTTACACAGTAAAAAAAACTATATGTCGTGAAAAATATATTGAATGATGATTATAATAATATCGATTTGGTATTATATATGTTAATATATTTTCTATAAACTGCCTCAAAGTTTATAAAGTTTGACTTCAAACAAAACTACAATTCAGAGTAAATAAACACGGTGGAGTACTAGTTCCAAGGAAATGGCGAGACTGCCTCCAAGCTACAATCTGCAGGCTCTAAACAATGTGTTTAAAAAAATATTGGTTGTGAATAGAAAAACACAAAAAAATCCAACTATGCACGGCAGATGCTCCCTTGTCAAAGACAAGAAGATTTTGCACACATCCATAAAAAAAAATTAGTCTTTCATCCTAACGAATCAAGTTCATTTTGAAGTTTAGTGGAAATCCACCTAACGAATCAAGTTCATTTTGAAGTTTAGTGGAAATCCGAATACATTTGCTTGGCACACGACACACTATAATATTTACACACTATATTTTTTGACCTTTTGAAACTCTTCAACTCAGTATTGAAAATTGTAATACTAGAAACATGCGCTCTCTATCGTACAAAATCCACATTCCAATGTTTTATGACAATAATATTATAGTATCATAAACTCCATAGAAAATAAATTCAATCTATAGCTCGAGAAAAAAAATACAAATGCTCAGCACTATCTCATGCATGTTATCCTGTACTCTCTCCGGTCCTTTTTACATTGTGTATTAGATTTCTGTCAAGTCAAACTTCACAAAGTTTGACCAAATTTATATTAAAAAATATCAACATCTACAATACCAAATATATACTATGAAACTACGCTTTCATAATAAATCTAAAAATGTTGATTTGACATTGTGAATGTTGATATTTTTCTTATAAGTTTGCTCAAAGTAGAGATGTTTTGACTTTGGACAAACTTATATGCCGACTAAAAAGGACTGGAGGGAGTACTATTTCATTGTATGCTTTCCCTAAATTTTAGAATCATGTTGATATAGAATATGCGAAGCCTAAAGGAATCCGGATGGTAAAGAATATGTGAAGCCGACACATAAAATTGTTGATATATTCACCGCGCTCGTTGTAAAATTTGTGCAAACATGAAAGAGCTCTCTAAAAGCATCAACGAAAGCCTACCGCTAGAGTACTGAATACAACTAGATCTCTTGATGGCGGTGGCGCTTTCCGTACAATCAGGCGAGTAACTCCTCCAAAGATTTCTACACCACATCCATCGATGGCTTTTGCTAGCAGTACATGCTTCACATCCTTCTACTTATCCCCGCCGAAGTCCGTGAGTCCTTTTCAAATTGTTGTGGCCGCAAGTTCTTTTCGATATTAGTTGCCCACCTAGAAGACCAAAATGTACTTGCCAATCTTTCGAGGATGATGGCACTATCATATCTCCCTGAAGAGATCTCCTCTGGAGCTTGTTGTCGCTCAACTAGATGTGCAATCAATCTAGCATCAACGGTCATACAGGTTGCTCCATGTTTCTCCCACTAGTGCAGCGATCAAAAAAGTGACACTGCTCCTCCTAATATCCTCCATGAATCTTGTTGGTTCTGTTTGATTTTTCTTGTCGCTCCGATGGCGTGAGGGAGGGGGCCCCGATACTCCGCTTTTGTGTCGTAGTTATAGTCCGGGTCAGTGCATCTAGCGGTGATGAACATATGATAAGTCTCGTGATTACATTTGATCTGGTTTCAAATGTAGTAGATAGTGCCTTTCTTCGTAGAGACCCTAGGTTTATCGAACCTATAGGAAGTAGTGCATAGAAAGGATAGTGCCTTTTTTCCTAGAGATCATGCTGGGTTTTGCTCGTGTACTTTGGCGTCGCGGGGATAGCTCAGGTATTTTTTCACACAGTTAGTCATACGAAGAACCATGGCGCCAATGGGTACCAGGTTTGAGGTAGAGAAGTTCACGAAACTGAAAACCTTGGGTTATGGCAGACAAGGGTGAAAGATTTGTTGGCACAACAGGGATGCTTGAAGGCGTTATAGGAAGTCATGTCAGCTAAGATGGAATTATATGTGATGTATGATAATTCGCAGAAGATGATTTGGGAGCCTGGGTCGGACTGGACAGTCAGACGGATCGACGCAAGTTGGTTGTTACAGAAGACGGTGGTGGGATTGGCGACGACGAAATAAGAGCGTGATGCTGATGGTGACCGACTTTTGGGCGTGGAAACACGTGGCACATGCCCGAGGCTTGTGCGGCTTCGACAAGACTTTTGCACTGGATTGATTCTAGGTGGTGTATACATGGAGCTTGAAGTCGATGAGGTGCAGAGGGTGGACTGATCATCTATCATGGAATCATGTTGAAGGTGGAGATGGAGTCTAGAAGACCTCTCCCTGTGTTGATTGAGGTGCTACGGCGTAAGTGGACAGAGAGTCGAAGCCTATTCAGTGGGAAAAAAGGAGTGACAAATAGTTCGGACTCGAACCCAATGGTCTGATGGAAACGTGAAACACGTCATCGGTCAGTGATGATTGATCGTACTTTGTAGTGGGTGTTGAGTGGTGTGGGTTCGCAACCCTTGAGACTCGCCTGGGACAACGGAGGATCGATGAGGTAATAGCGGCGAGGCGTGCGGTATGCATGGGACATGGTGATGGACCATGGCTTTGGTGGTCATACATGTGGTGAGACAACTACGAATTTTACTCGGGATGACTACAAGCAATGGTGAAATTCTTTCAAGTTTCAAACAGATGGTCAAGGAAGAGCGGTGATGATGAGTTCAGGTAACTCTTATGTGAGACACCCAATATGTGTGTTGTTCACACTCACCCAGGTCGGTGATCAGTGTGTGATGGCATTGAATAGATACTCTGGTAGTTGGGAGCACAAACTAGGCTAAACAGAAACTCAATTTTGCTCGGGTGTTGACCGTGGTCAAGAAAATGAGGGACTACAAGTTGCATGTGGAGTACATGCATGGAGTCTTTGAAGTAGCAGTGGTACTCATGGGATAAGCTCAAATCCAATGTACATGGAAATTTGAGGTGCTACGGCGTAGGTGTAGTTTGTTAGAGTTGTGTCGAATATTGTGTACAAGATAGGTTACAGCTGGACTCTGAGTAGTATTGTGTTTACATGGTATGGAGTTGTGTCCTAGTAGAAAACTTGTATCCTAGGCCTTGCATATATAGTGGCGTAGACACATGATGTAACCTATGGTGACATAGGAGCACAAGCGCGCAAGGGGGAGCCGGCGGCGTGTGTCTGCGACCGGGTGGCCGGTGTGCGGTATTGTGAAGGTGTCACAGGGTGGAGCACCCATAGTCAGGCCCCAGGATGTAGCCATATGGTGAATCTCGTTAACAAATCTCGGTGTCATGCTCATGTGATTGCCTCGCGCTCGGATGATCGACTAGGCGCCTCAGATTTATACTGACAGATCTCGTCACTTAAACATAGGTCCATTGCTGCCTTTTTTCATCGAGTTTTTTTTTCCTTCTGCCCCCACCGCCGTGTCATGGCCTCCTTACCACCCTACAAATCTGTCCCCTGTATATGCCTGCATGGCCATCACCACCTCCATGTTGATAGGGACACATCATTTTGTTTTTTGAAATTGACGACCCGTGGTAAGAGCCCCCTTCACCTAGGTCATCGACCATTGATGTGGTAAGTTCTGACCTAAACCATTAAACTTTGTAGAAGAGCCACTACCCATTGGCGATCTATGATCACTAACTAATATAACGCACCACGGGAGTCGTCCATGTATTTGGCATTGCATTTGGTGAGTATTTTGCAATTCAATCTTTGTTGTTGTTTTCCAACTAGGATATTAATTGGATGAATAATTTTTGCACTCATGGCCAAATAGCTATGCAAACATAGCAATAGAACATTGGAAGATTCCGCTTGTGTCTAAGGCTATACATGGAAAGAAACGCAAGCAAGTCTTGTTTCGAACTGGCCTTGTACGCAGTGGAAACCCTAAATGGTTTTGTTTCCATTTCCATGTCTCCCCTCTCCCTCCCAACAAATATATATAAAGCAAATCACATCATTTCTATTTCGTAGATCTACAGGAATCAAAATTACCCTGCCGGCGGCCACCTCCACCGGGAAGGACGTCCCCGTCCAGGTATAGGTATACATCATTCGCTAGTATTGCCTATGATCCTCGATAGAATGTATGTTGTTCTTGTCATTCTCGCAGCATCTTGTGAAGCTCACATATGCATTATGTTTGTCTGCTTGGTATACAGAAAGAGAGCAATGTCGTCGTCGTCGGGCGTGAAGTTGGGCGGCGCTCCGTCGTGGCTGGGGCCGCTGCTCGGCGCAAGGTTCTTCCAGCGCTGTGCCGTGCACCCCAGACTGGCCAAGAATGAGTGCAACCACTACTGCCTTAGTTGCGCCGACGAGGAGAACGCCGCCTGCTGCCCCATGTGCCTCTCCGGCCATCGCGACCACCATGTCCTCCAGGTACTTATCATATACAAGCGCATCACGTGCGTAGCAATGGCAGTGACGGCGTTATAAATTGATGGATATTATTGCAGATACGGCGGTCGTCCTACAAGAACAGCATGGTGATCCGGGTGGCGGACCTGGAGGAGGTTGCAGACATGCCCCTGGTGCAGCCATACGTGGTCAACCACGAGAGGGTGATGTACCTCAACCCGAGGCCGCAGGCGCCAGAGCGCGCCATCATGTGCTTCAGCCCCGCCGGCGCATGCCTGATGTGCGGCCGGAAACTCGTCGACGAAATCTTCCGTTTCTGCTCCCTCGGCTGCAAGGTATACGCGCGCACCTAACATTTCTCGTGCATGATTTCCTAATATTTCTGTGCATTCACTAAGCGGGCGCCATGCCAATGTATAGGATCGATTGGAAAGCTAGCTTAGATCACACCCGGCCATGATTCTAGCGGAGTTGAAAACACCAAAATGCTTTGTCAACCAGTACATCAAATCTGTTTACATGTTCCGACCGATCGACTTAAGTGGTGCATTATCCTATGCTGAGGAACTACCTCCTAATATCATATCCCAGTGAGCAAAACATATTTGGATCCAAGCACATGAAATCTAATCTTTGGAGTATGATATGAATGTTCTTTATTTGATATATTTTTTACTAACATGAGTTCCATCTGCTAGCAAAGTATACAAATGCTGCCAGTCTTAGACATCTGATTGTTCAGACATGCAGCCTACATACATCTACTAACTAGCTAGTCTATATAATTTACTCATGTAAATTTGTGTTTCCCCGTTGATGTCAGCTTGAAGGAATGGTGTCTGATCCCAACTTTACATTCATTATTGATCCGGAATGCAAGTGGGAATACTTAGACTCAGACTCAACCAAAGAAGAAGATGACGGCGGCCATCTGCCAGGCCCTAGCAACTTTCAGCCAATTGGATGGACTAGTTACCGCCGCCAATCAAGGAAGGGCGTTTGTGGCCCACCTCAACAGGCACCCTTGTACTGATCTTTGTTGTTTTTGGTCTGGCATCGACATGGTTTTACATTTCCATCAATTCAACAAGGCTTCATTAGAGACATGCCGATCTTCCTCTCTTTCGAGAGATGGGTCAAGACAGTGTTTCGGGTGGTCTGAAAATGGTGTGTTAGCATGCCTCGAATATATATTATGCATTGTAATGCCCGTGTTTGGCACTTATTTACAATATTGTGGATGCAGCTGGTGCTTGCTGTTTGTTTTGGAAGCTACAATGTAGTGCTTTCCTAGATTAAAAACAATGTTCTCCTAAACTATTGCTTTGGTTTCCACCTAGTTTTTTAGTCTCAGTTTACCCATAAACTAGAATACTTTAGCAGCGGTACCACTCCACCCCCACCCCACGTGATCCATTTTCTACGAGTAAACACATTAAAAATCAACAGTTTTGTTAAATTAATGCATATAGGTTGTGGTGAAAAGTCTATTAATGTATTTTGTTTGCATTAGATATGATCATGTATGCCTGGTGCAAAAAATAAGTAACTTGTCAACTTTTCTCTCCACATAGATCACAAACTTTCATATTTTTTGTTACCAAGTTTGCCAGGGAATTCTCGATGTCATAGTTGACATATAAGATTTGTTCTCGTTTTTTTGTAAATCTCCTACAATTATTTTGTCATTATATAAACCGATGGGGGCTACAATAGATAAAATAATCGATGGGGGGCAAAATAAGCAAAATGAGAAAAAAAATATTTTTGGAGGAGAGGGTGATATTTTTTCTTTATATTGAAGTGATGACCTAATTCTAATGATATGTAAACTTATTTCATTATCTGTAGTTTCAGCAATAACCATTTCTAATTAGGCAGAGGAAGGGCGTTCAAATGGGCCTTTTCTCGCCAGTACCGTTTGCTTTTGGTTAGTGTCAGTGATGTCAATATGGTTTGTTCTGTAAATAGCATGTTTAAAAGGTCCGTACATTCAGACATAGTTTGTCGCTATACTGGATGTAGATCTTTTATTGTTATTATTATACAACAAGCTACACTCTATGAATTAAGGGCAAATGAGCATTCAAATTTCATGTAAGAGAAACATGTGTGTATCTTGAAGGAAGTTGCTTCCAAATACTCCCTCCATTTTTATTTAGTCATATATTAGCTTTGACTGAGGTCAAACCTTAAAATGTCTGACCAAGTTTAGAGAAAACAATATGTACATTGTACACGGTCAAAAAACTATATGTCATGTAAAATATATTGAATTATGATTATAATAATATCAATTTGGAATTATATATGTTAATGCATTTTCTATAATCTGCCTCAAAGTTTATAAAGTTTGACTTCTGACAAAAGTACTATTCAGAGTAAATAAACACGGGGGGAGTACTAGTTCCAAGGAAATGGCGAGACTGCCTCCAAGCTACAATCTGCAGGCTCTAGAGAATGTGCTTAAAAAATATTGGTTGTGCATAGAAGATCACAAGAAAAATCAACTATGCACGGCAGATGCTCCCTTGTCAAAGACAACAAGATTTTGCACACATCCATAAAATAAAATAAATTTTGTCTTTCATCCTAACGAATCAAGTTCATTTTGAAGTTTAGTGGAAACCCAAATACATTTGCTTGGCACATGACTCACTCTAATATTTATACACTATATTTTTATGACTTTCTGAAACTCTTCAACTTAGTATTGAAAATTGTAATACAAGGAACATGCGCTCTCTATAGTACAAAATCCACATTCCATTGTTTTATGACAATAATATTATACTATCATAAACTCCATAGAAAAACAAATTCCATCTATAGCTCGAGAAAAAAAATACAAAAGCTCAGCACTATCTCATGCATGTTATGATGAGCTCCCTCCGGTCCATTTTACTTCGTG
This sequence comes from Triticum urartu, assembly GCF_056163025.1. Taxonomy (NCBI): domain Eukaryota; kingdom Viridiplantae; phylum Streptophyta; class Magnoliopsida; order Poales; family Poaceae; genus Triticum; species Triticum urartu. Next base: position 709,661,073 of record NC_141874.1, read on the forward strand.
TATTAGATATCTGTCAAGTCAAAATTCACAAAGTTTGACCAAATTTATATTAAAAAATATCAACATCTACAATACCAAATATATACTATGAAACCATGTTTCATAATAAGTCAAAAAATATTGATTTGGTATTGTGAATGTTGATATTTTTCTTATAAATTTGGTCCAAGTAGAGACGTTTTGACTTTGGACAAAACTTATATGCAGAATAAGAAGGACTGGCGGGAGTACTATTTTTATGCGTGCTTTCCCTAAATTTTAGAATCATGTTGATATAGAATATGCGAAGCCTAAAATCCGTCTGGTAAAGAATATGTGAAGCAGACACATAATTTTTTTGATATATTCATCACGCCGCTTGTCAAATTTGTGCAAACACGAAAGAGCTCTCTAAAAGCACCGTCAAAAGCCTACCACTAGAGAACTGAACACAACCAGATCTCATGATGGCGGTGGGGCTTTCCAAACTATCAGGTGAGTAACTCCTCCAAAGATCTTCTACACCACCTCCATCGATGGCTTTTGCTGGCACTTCATCACATCCTTCTACTCCTCCCCGTTGAAGTCTGTGGGTCCTTTTCTAATTGTTGTGGACGCAAGTTGTTTTCGATATTAGTTGCCCAGCTAGAAGACCAAAATATACGTACTTGCCAATCTTTCGAGGATGATGGCACTATCAGATCTCCGTGAAGAAAGCTCCTCTGGGGCTTGTTGTTGCTCAACTAGATGTGCAACTGATCTAGCATCGATAGTCAAACACGTTGCTCCATGTTTCTCCCACTAGTGCAATGATCAAAAAAGCGACTCTGCTCCTCCTGATATCCTCCATCGATCTTGTTGGCTCTGTTCGATTTTTTCTTGTCGCTCTGGTGGCATGAGGGAGGAGGCCCCGGTACTCCGCTTTTGTGTCGTAGTTATAGTCAGGATCAGTGTATCTAGCAGTGATGAACATAGGATAAGTCTCGTGATTACATTTGACCTGGTTTCAAATGTAGTAGATAGTGCCTTTTTTCCTAGAGACCCTAGGTTTATCGAACGTACAGGAAGTAGTGCTTAGAAAGGATAGTGCCTTTTTTCCTAGAGATCATGCTGGGTTTTGCTTGTGTAGTTTGGCGTCGTGGGGATAGCTCAGGTATTATTTTCACACAGCCCGTCATACGAAGAACCATGGCGCCAATGGGTACCAGGTTTGAGGTGGAGAAGTTCACAGAACTGAAAACCTTGGGTTATGGCAGACAAGGGTGAAAGATTTGTTGGCACAACAAGGATGCTTGAAGGCGTTATAGGAAGTCATGCGCTCTCTATAGTACAAAATCCACATTCCAATGTTTTATGACAATAATATTATAGTATCATAAACTCCATAGAAAATAAATTCAATCTATAGCTCGAGAAAAAAAATACAAATGCTCAGCACTATCTCATGCATGTTATCCTGTACTCTCTCCGGTCCTTTTTACATTGTGTATTAGATTTCTGTCAAGTCAAACTTCACAAAGTTTGACCAAATTTATATTAAAAAATATCAACATCTACAATACCAAATATATACTATGAAACTACGCTTTCATAATAAATCTAAAAATGTTGATTTGACATTGTGAATGTTGATATTTTTCTTATAAGTTTGTTCAAAGTAGAGATGTTTTGACTTTGGACAAACTTATATGCCGACTAAAAAGGACTGGAGGGAGTACTATTTCATTGTATGCTTTCCCTAAATTTTAGAATCATGTTGATATAGAATATGCGAAGCCTAAAGGAATCCGGATGGTAAAGAATATGTGAAGCCGACACATAAAATTGTTGATATATTCACCGCGCTCGTTGTAAAATTTGTGCAAACATGAAAGAGCTCTCTAAAAGCATCAACGAAAGCCTACCGCTAGAGAACTGAATACAACTAGATCTCTTGATGGCGGTGGCGCTTTCCGTACAATCAGGCGAGTAACTCCTCCAAAGATTTCTACACCACATCCATCGATGGCTTTTGCTAGCAGTACATGCTTCACATCCTTCTACTTATCCCCGCCGAAGTCCGTGAGTCCTTTTCAAATTGTTGTGGCCGCAAGTTCTTTTCGATATTAGTTGCCCACCTAGAAGACCAAAATGTACTTGCCAATCTTTCGAGGATGATGGCACTATCATATCTCCCTGAAGAGATCTCCTCTGGAGCTTGTTGTCGCTCAACTAGATGTGCAATCAATCTAGCATCAACGGTCATACAGGTTGCTCCATGTTTCTCCCACTAGTGCAGCGATCAAAAAAGTGACACTGCTCCTCCTAATATCCTCCATGAATCTTGTTGGTTCTGTTTGATTTTTCTTGTCGCTCCGATGGCGTGAGGGAGGGGGCCCCGATACTCCGCTTTTGTGTCGTAGTTATAGTCCGGGTCAGTGCATCTAGCGGTGATGAACATATGATAAGTCTCGTGATTACATTTGATCTGGTTTCAAATGTAGTAGATAGTGCCTTTCTTCGTAGAGACCCTAGGTTTATCGAACCTATAGGAAGTAGTGCATAGAAAGGATAGTGCCTTTTTTCCTAGAGATCATGCTGGGTTTTGCTCGTGTACTTTGGCGTCGCGGGGATAGCTCAGGTATTTTTTCACACAGTTAGTCATACGAAGAACCATGGTGCCAATGGGTACCAGGTTTGAGGTAGAGAAGTTCACGAAACTGAAAACCTTGGGTTATGGCAGACAAGGGTGAAAGATTTGTTGGCACAACAGGGATGCTTGAAGGCGTTATAGGAAGTCATGTCAGCTAAGATGGAATTATATGTGATGTATGATAATTCGTAGAAGATGATTTGGGAGCCTGGGTCGGACTGGACAGTCAGACGGATCGACGCAAGTCGGTTGGTACAGAAGACGGTGGTGGGATTGGTGACGACGACATAAAAGCGTGATGCTGATGGTGACCGACTTCTGAGCATGGAAACACGTGGCACATGCCTGAGGCTTGTACGGCTTCGACAAGACCATGGTGCATGATTGATTCAGGGTGGTGTATACATAGAGCTTGAAGTCGATGAGGCGCAAAGGTGGACTGATCATGTACCATGGAATCATATTGATGGTGGAGATGGAGTCTGGAATATTTCACTATGTTTTGATTGAGAGGCTATGGTGTATGTCGACAGAGAATCGAAGCCTATTCTGTGGGAAAACAATGAGTGACACACATAGTTCGGAATGGAACCGAATGGTCCGATGGAAACGTGAAACTCATCATCAGTCGATGATGATTCGTGGTAGTCTGCAGTGGTGGTTGAGTGGTGTGGGTTCGCGATCCTTGAGACTCGATCGGGACAACGGAGGCTCCACGAGGTAATAGCGGCCAGGCGTGCGGTATGCATGGGACATGGAGATGGACCAGGGCTCTGTTTGGTCATACATGTGGTGAGACAACTAAGAATTTGACTCGGGATGACTACAAGCAATGGTGAAATTTTTTCAAGTTTCAAACAGACAGTCAAGGAAGAGCGGTGATGTTGAGTTCAGGTAACTCTTATGTGAAACACCCAATATGTGAGTTGTTCACTTTCATACAGGTCGGTGATCAGTGTGCGATGGAGTTGAATTGATACTCTGGTAGTTGGGAGCACAAATTATACAAAAGAGAAATTCAATTTTGCTTGGGCATTGACTGTGATGAAGAAAAGGAGGGACAACAAGTTACAGGTGGAGTCACATGGAGTTTTAGGAGTAGCAGCTGTACTCATGGGATAAGCTCAAGTCCAATGTACAAGAAAGTTTGACGCATGGACAAATGCAAGGTGGTGGAGAATATTCACCAAGGTGTAGTTTGTTAGAGTTGTGTCGAATATTGTGTACAAGATAGGTTACAGCTGGACTCTGAGTAGTATTGTGTTTACATGGTATGGAGTCGTGTCCTAGTAGGACACTTGTGTCCTAGGCCTCTCATATATAGTGGGGATAGACAGACGATGTAACCTATGCCAACATAAGAGCACATGCGTGCAATGGGGAGCCGGCGGCTTGTGCCGGCGCTCGGGTGGCCGGTGTGCGGTATTGTGAAGGTGTCACGGGAGGAGTGCCCGTAGTCATGGCCCGGGATGTAGCATATTGGTGAATCTCGTTAACAAATCTCGATGTTGTGCTCGTGTGATTGCTTGGTCCTCAGATGATCGACTAGGCGCCTCAGATTTATACTAACACATATCGTCACTTAAACATAGGTCCATGTCTGCCTTTTCTCATAGAGTTTTTTTCCTTTTGGCCCCACCGCAGTGTCATGGCCTCCTTACCACCCTACATAATCTATCCCCTGTATATGCCTACATGGCCATCACCACCTCCATGTCGATAGAGACACATCGTTTTGTTCTTCGAAATTGACGACCTGTGGCAAGAGGCCCATTCACCTATGTCATCGACCATTGATGTGCTAAGTTGTGACCTAAACCAATAAACTTTGTAGAAGAGCCACTGCCCATTGGCGACCGATGATCGCTAACTAATATAACACGACACGGGAGTCATTCATGAATTTTGCATTCCATTTGGTGAGTATTTTGCAATTCAATTTTAGTTTTAGCTTTTCAACTAGGATATTAATGAGATGAATAATTTTTGCACTCATGGCCAAATAGCTATGCAAAAATAGTAACAGAACATTTGAAGATTCCTCTTGTGTCTAAGGCTATACATGGAAAGAAACGCAAGCAATTCTTGTTTCGAACTGGCCTTGTACGCAGTGGAAACCCTACATGGTTTTCTTTCCATTTCCATGTCTTCCCTGTCCCTCCCAACAAATATATATAAAGCAAATCACATCACTTTCAATTCGTAGATCTACAGGAATCAAAATTACCCCGCCGGCGGCCACCTCCACCGGGAACGACGTCCGCGTCCAAGTATAGGTACACATCAATTGCTAGTATTGCCTATGATCCTAGCTAGAACGTACACTGTTCTTGGCATTCTCGCTGCATCTTCTGAAGCTCACATATGCATTCTGTTTGTCTGCTTGGTTTACAGAAAGAGAGCAATGTCATCGTCGCCGGCCATGAAGTTGGGCGGCGCTCCGTCGTGGCTGGGGCCGCTGCTCGGCACGGGTTTCTTCCAGCGCTGTGCCGCGCACCCCAGACTGGCCAAGAATGAGTGCAACCACTACTGCCTTAGCTGCGCCGGCAAGGAGAACGCCGTCTGCTGCCCCATGTGCCTCTCCAGCCACCGCGACCACCATGTCCTCCAGGTATTTAACATATACAAGCGCATCACGTGCGTAGCAATGGCAGCGGCGGCGTTGTAGATTGATGGATATTATTGCAGATACGACGGTCCTCGAGGTACGGCGAGGTGATCCGGGTGGCGCAGTTGGACGAGGTTGCAGACATGTCCCTGGTGCAGCCATACGTGGTCAACCATGAGAGGGTGGTGTACCTCAACCCAAGGTCGCAGGCGCCACAGCATGCCGTCAAGTGCTTCAGGCCCGCCGGCGAATGCCTGGTGTGCGACCGGAAACTCGTCGAGCCAATCTTCCATTTCTGCTCCATCTCCTGCAAGGTATACGCGCGTACCTCCGCCTCTCTCATGCATGCTTTCCTAGCATTTATGTACATTCAGTGAGTGGCAGACATGTCGATAGATAGTTGGAAAGCTGGGTTTGATTACACCCGGCCGTGATGCTACAAATACAGCTGAGTTGAAGTCACCAAAATGCTTGTGAACCAGTATGTCGAATCTGTTTACATGATCCGACCGATCGACTTGCATAATCTTCTACCAATGAACTGCCTCGTAATATCATATCCTTGGATCCAAACATGTGAAATCTAATCTTTGGAGTATTTATATGAATGTTCTTTATGTGGCATTTTTGTTACTATAGCTAGTATGAGCTCTATCTACTTGCAAAGTATACAAATGCTGCCAGTCTTAGACATCTGATTGTTCAGACATGCATCCTATATACATCTACTAGCTAGCTATTCTATAGTATAATTTACTCATGTAAATTTATGTTTCCCCGTTGATGTCAGCTTCATGCAATGGTGTCTGATCCCAACTTGACATTCATTCTTGATCCGGAATGCAAGTGGAAATACACAAACTTACACGAAGAAGAAGAAGGCGGCGGCGATGTACCTGGGCCTAGCAACTTTCTGCTGATTGGAGGGACAAGCTACCACCGCCAGCCTCGGAAGAGCGTCTGTGGCCCCCCTCAACGGGCACCCTTCTATTGATCATCGTTGTTTTTGTAGGTGGTCGGTTACGACCGACGTCAATATGGTTCTACATTCCAATCATTTCAATGACAACAGCTTCTTTCATTACATACATATTGATCATCTTCCTCTCTTGGTCTAGTGATGCGTGAAGACTGGAGTTTTGATTGGTTTGAAGATGGTGTGTTAGCTTCCTCGAATATACATTATGCATGTTGTAATGCCAGTGTTTGGCACCTATTTACAATATTGTGGATGCTCTATTTCAGGTGTCTTGCTTTTTTTGGATGCTATAATGTAGTGCCTTGCTTTTTATCTTAAACATAGTTTTTCTCCTAAATTATTGCTTCATTTTCCCCCTAAATTTTTAGCCTCACTTTACCCGTAAACTAGAATTCTTTAGAAGCAGTGCCACCCCCACCCTGACCCACCAGATCCATTTTCTACGTGTAAACACATTAAAGTTTCAACAATTGTGTTAAATTCATGTATATATGTTGCGGTGTAAAGTCTATGAATGATTTTGTTTGCATAAAGTATGATCAGGTACGACTGGTGCAAAAAAATTAATAACATGTTCACCTTTTTCTTTTCACATAGAACACCAACTGTCACTTTACAAGGAAATACACGATGTTATAATAGATGTATGATTTTTTTTGTAAAACTTCTACAATATTTTTGTTATTTGAAACTGGTCGGGGCTACAGTGCTATGGGATATGATAATTGATGGGGCAAACTAAACAAAATGATCACTAGGAGAGGGTGATTTTTTATTTATATTGGAGTGACAATCTATTTCTAGTGATTGGTAAACTTATTTCATTATGTGTAGTTTCAGCAAATCACAATTTCTTATTAGGCCGAGGAAGGTCATCCAAATGGGTCCTTTTTCTTCCAGTACCGGTTGCTTTTAGTTGGTACTAGTGATGTCAATATGGCTTGTTCTATAAGTTGCATGACTAAAAGCTCACACGTTCAAACATAGTTCTGTCACTATACTGGATATAGGAAAAAAATATTATACAACATGCTACACTCTATGAATTAAGCGCAAATGAGCAATCAAATATCATGTATGAGAAACACGTACATCTTGAAGGAAGTTGCCTCCAAATACCACCTTTTTTTTATTTACTCCTTGTAGCTTTGACTGAAGTCAAACTTTACAATGTTTCACCAAGTTTATAGAATACAATATGTACATTTTTTTTAAAGATATTCAATGGTGAATCTAATTAATGGGATCGATTTGGTATTGTATTAAGTTATTTCCAATAAACTTGGTTAACATTTATAAATTTGGATTTCTGACAAAGCTACTATACAAAATAAATATAAATGAAGGGATTACTAGTTCCGAGGAAATGACGAGACCTCCTCCAAGCTACAATATTCGATGCTCTAGACAATGTGTTTTCAAAACTATCAACTGTGCGTGGAAACTCGCAAAAAAGAATCAACTGTGGATGAGACATGCTCCGTTGCCAAAAAGAAGAAGATTTTGAACTCGTTCATAAAATGAAGGAAAGTAAACAAAAATAAAAGAGAAAAACCCCTCCCCCTCACTGGGCTTCGGCCCAGCAGGCCAGCAGGCCGCCTGGCCGGCCCACTCCCACACCCCCTGGCCTATATGGCCTATTTCCCACACCCGACCGAAACCCTAACTGCTACCCCACTCCCCTCGATCCCCCACTCCCCCTCGCTCCCCTCCCCCGTCTGGATCGGGGCAACCGCGCCACCGACCCCGCGGCGCTGCTCGAACCCGCCCTCGCCGGACCGCCTCCCCGCCGGAACGATCCATCCTCGACTGCTCCTCGCCGTGCACTGCACCACCTCGCTGCCCGTCTTCGTCCTCCGCCTCGACCACGCTGCCCCGCCTGCCCCCGAGCTTCGTCGCCGGCTCGTCGGACCGACCCGACCCCATCACTGCCGTCGCCAGACGCCTCCTCGTCTTCCTCCATGCCGGCTTCCCCAAGCCTCGACGACCGAACCCCTGCAACGTTGGTGAGGCCTCTGGCCTCCTCTTTCCCCTGTGCGCCCGCTCCGGCACCTCTCCCCGTCGCCTGTCACGCACCATCGGCCACCGCACGCGCCCGCCAACGCCGTCCCGCGTCCGCGCCTCGTGCCCCTCCCCCCGCATGCCGCACACGCTGACCCCTGCGCCTACGCGCGTCGACCGCGCCCTTTCCCCCTTAGTGCCCGCTCCGTCACGCTGGCGCCGGCGCCGCCCTGCTGCCTCTGATGCCGCATCCGCCGCATCCGCCGCAGCCACGCACCGGCCTGCGCCCATCGCCGCACACCTGCGAGTGCCCACCCCGTCGCACCCCAGCTCGCCGTCGCTGTGTCCGCAGCCGCTGGCTAGATCGCCCGCGTGCCCCAGCCAGGTGCGCCCCGCCCTGGTGCCCGTTAGCCCATGCCCGCTGGGCTCCTGGAACACTTCCAGGCGGGGCCCAGCCCTTGGAAAAAAAGAGAACAAAAATAAATATGTAATTAAATAATTAATTAACAAATTAATTAACTTAATTAACTTTGCTAAATTAACTTAACATTAAGTAAACTGCTAGTTAACTATTTAAACGGTAATTAGAATAAACAACGAATGCCAGGGAGCCCACCCCCTGTTGACCAGTCAAAAGTTGACTGGTCAACTGGGTCCCGCTGGCCCACTTGACAGCCCCTGGGTACATTGCTATGTACACTGGGCTGGGTACCTTTAGCAATTTAATAATTAATTTCGAATTAAAATATTTTAGAAAATGAATTAAAACTTTGAAAAATGATATAAAATAATCCATAACTCGAATGAAAAAACTTTGTACATGAAAGTTGCTCAGAACAACGAGACGAATCCGGATATGCAGCCCGTTCGTCCGCCACGCATCCCTAACATAGCGAACACGCAACTTTCCCCCTCCGATTCATCTGTCCGAAAACGCGAAACACCGCGGATATTTTCCCGGATGTTTCCCCCTTTTGCCGGTACCACCTACTGCCGCGTTAGGGCACACCTAGCACCGCGTATTACCATGTTATGCTTTGTGATGCTTTGATTGCTTTGTTATTTATTGTGTCCCCCTCCGTTACTTCTTTTCGGTAGACCCGGAGACTGCCGGCGACCCCCAGTTCGACTACGGTGTTGACGACACGTCCTCCTTGCCAGAGCAACCAGGCAAGCCCCCCCCCCCTTGATCACCAGATATCGCCTATTCTCTTCTACACTGCTTGCATTAGAGTAGTATAGCATGTTACTGCTTTTCGTTTATCCTATCCTGATGCATAGCCTGTCCTTGTTACTACTGTTGTTACCTTTACCTGCTATCCTACATGCTTAGTTTAGGATGCTAGTATTCCATTTGTGGCCCTACATTCTTGTCCGTCTGCTGTGCTATACTATCGGGCCGTGATCACTCGGGAGGTGATCACGGGTATATACTATATACTTATACATGATACATGTGGTGACTAAAGTCGGGTCGGCTCGAGGAGTAACCACGAGTGATTCACGGATTGGGGGCTGAAAGGACCTTTGTCCCAACGGCCCTCTGTGTGGATCTTTGTGGCGGAGCATCAGGGCAGGTTGAGACTACCTGGGTGAGAGGTGGGCCTGGCCCTGTTCGGCGTTCGCGGATACTTAACACGCTTAACAAGATCTGGGTATTTGATCTGAGTTGGGTCGTTGACCTTATACGCACTAACCGCCACGTGGGACAAGATATGGGCAACCGGCGTCGTGGTATCAGCCGAAGCACTTCGTGACGTCAGCGACTGAGCAGCGCACGCCGGATTGGAACGTAAGCCTGCTCTTGTAATAAGGGGACTAGTGCTGCTTTCGGCCGCCCTCGCAACGTGCAGGTGTGCTAAGGGTGATGGGCCCAGACCCCTGTGCGCTTAGGTTTAGACCGGTGTGCTGGCCTCTCTGTTGTGCCTAGGTGGGGCTGCGACGTGTTGATCTTCCGCGGCTGGGCATGACCCAGGAAAGTGTGTCCGACCAAATGGCATCGAGCGTGTCGGGTAATGTGCTGCACCCCTGCAGGGAAGTTTATCTATTCGAATAGCCATGTCCACGGTAACAGGCGACCCGGAGTTGTACCTTGACCTTATGACAACTAGAACCGGATACTTAATAAAACACACCCTTCCAAGTGTCAGATACAACCCGGTGATCGCTCTCTAACAGTGCGACGAGGAGGGGATCGTCGGGTAGGATTATGCTATGCGATGCTACTTGGAGGACTTCAGTCTACTCTCTTTTACATGCTGCAAGACAGAGGCTGCCAGAAGCGTAGTCTTCGACAGGATTAGCTATCCCCCTCTTATTCTGGCATTCTGTAGTGGCATTCTGTAGTTCGGTCCACCGATATGCCGCTTTACACATATACCCATGCATATGTAGTGTAGTTCCTTGCTTGCGAGTACTTTGGATGAGTACTCACGGTTGCTTTTCTCCCTCTTTTCCCCCTTTCCCTTCTACCTGGTTGTCGCAGCCAGATGTTGGAGCCCAGGATCCAGACGCCACCGTCGACGACGACTCCTACTACACTGGAGGTGCCTACTGCTACGTGCAGGCTGCTGACGACGACCAAGAGTAGTTTAGGAGGATCCCAGGCAGGAGGCCTGCGCCTCTTTCGATCTGTATCCCAGTTTGTGCTAGCCTTCTTAAGGCAAACTTGTTTAACTTATGTCTGTACTCAGATATTGTTGCTTCCGCTGACTCGTCTATGATCGAGCACTTGTATTCGAGCCCTCGAGGCCCCTGGCTTGTATTATGATGCTTGTATGACTTATTTATGTTTTAGAGTTGTGTTGTGATATCTTCCCGTGAGTCCCTGATCTTGATCGTACACATTTGCGTGCATGATTAGTGTACGATTGAATCGGGGGCATCACAGTCACTTGAACAATTCATGAAAGAACATTGAAGGAAGAGATATTTCACATATAAATATACTATCTTGGACATCTTCTATGATTGTGAGCCCCATTAATTATTTTCAAACCTGAGCAAATTAGTTGAAGTTGGACAAGGAAGACAACATAATGAGTTATGCTTGGGTATATTTGTATATATTGTTATGGATCCTCTAACATGTGGTGCTTGCTATTTAGAATCCTTTGCTAGCCAAAATTTCTGTACTAAGCGGGAATACTGCTTGTGCATCCAAATTCCTTGAACCAAGTTCTTCCATGAGTGTCCACCATATCTACCTATATGCGGTATTTACCTGCCGTTCCAAGTAAATTTGCATGTGCCAAACTGTAAACCTTCAAATAATAATCTGTTTTGTATGCCCGAATCGCTCATGTAGCGACTAGGGGTTAGCAGTATCTTCCATGCTACATGGGTTATTCTCACGATGAGTGGACTCCGCTCATCATTCACGAGAAAATGGCTGTTAACTGGGATGCCTAGTCCTATGATCAAAAACAAATTCGCAAATAATTTAAACAAAACTCCCCCAGGAATGTTGATAGTTGGACGGCACCCGTTGTTTCGGACAAGCCATGGAGTGTGAATGTTGGTGGAGGGGGAGTAAAATCTTTACCTTTCTGCGTGGGAACCGCCTATAATGTATGTAGTATGGAAGATATTGGGAACTCTTGGTCGTTATGTTGACAATGAAAGCATACCTCTCAAAATTATTTTCATCTCTGTTTTAGCTTCGAGCTCTGGCACCTTTGCAAATTCCTGCTTCCCTCTACGAAGGGCCTATCGTTTACTTTTATGCAAGAGTCAGTAGTATTCCTTCTCATTCCAACCTACTTTTTAGTTGGCAAGCATCATGTTGTGGAGAAAGATCTAAGCATATATGGCCATTCAAATATATTTGAACATGAATTATTATTGTTGACAATTATCTATATGATAAATAAGTTGGGAGGTGAAACATTAAGCCCCTATCTTTCTCTGTGTTCGATGGATGCTATTTGTTCTAAAAATATGCTTTGAGTGGTAGCAATCATGGAAGACTATATGATAGTTGAGTATGTGGGATTTGCTAAATCCAAGCTCTTACATAGACCCTTCCTGGAACTAAGATGAATTGCAATTGTTTGATGACTGAGAACATAGTTTGTTAGTTTTCAAGAAAGTTTATGGTCTATGCTTTAACATGTGAATAGCTTGTTACTTGATCATGTAAAGTTTTATGAGTTGAGCTATTGTTATGACATATAATGATGCTAGAAAAGGTGATTGAAATTATCATTGATCAAACTTGTGCACCTGCTAGCATTCACACTTCATAAATTATTTATTTTATCATTTACCTACTCGAGGACGAGCAGGAATTAAGCTTGGGGATGCTGATACGTCTCCAACGTATCTATAATTTATGAAGAATTCATTCTATTATATTATTCATCTAGGATGTTTTATATGTATTTATATGCTATTTTATATGATTTTTGGGACTAACCTATTAACCCAGAGCCTAGTGCCAGTTTCTGTTTTTTCCTTGTTTTTGAGTTTTATAGAAAAGGAATACCAAACGGAGTCCAATTGACGTGCCAATTTTTGATGATTTTTTCTAGACCAAAAGAAGCCCCCGGAGTAAAAGAGTTGGGCCAGGAGAGTCCCGGGCTGCCCACGAGGGTGGGGGCGCGCCCACCCCCCTGGGCGTGGGCCCCTGCCTCGTGGACAACCCGGAGACCCCCCCTGACGTGAGACCTACGCCAAAAAATCCTATAGATACTGAAACCTCCGGGAATAGAATAGATCAGGAGTTTCGCCGCCGCAAGCCTCTGTAGCCACCAAAAACCAATCGGGACCCTGTTCCGGCACCCTGCCGGAGGGGGGATCCCTCACCGCTGGTCATCTTCATCATCCCGGCGCTCTCCATGACAAGGAGGGAGTTGTTCACCCTCGGGGCTGAGGGTATGTACCAGTAGCTATGTGTTTGATCTCTCTCTCTCTCTCTCTCTCGTGTTCTTGATTTGGCATGATCTTGATGTATCGCGAGCTTTGCTATTATAGTTGGATCTTATGTTTCTTCTCCCCCTTTACTCTCTTGTAATGGATTGAGTTTTCCCTTTGAAGTTATCTTATCGGATTGAGTCTTTAATGATTTGAGAACACTTGATGTATGTCTTGCCGTGCGTATCTGTGGTGACAATGGGATATCACGTGATTCACTTGATGTATGTTTTGATGATCAACTTGCGGGTTCCGCCCATGAACCTATGCATAGGGGTTGGCATACTTTTTCATCTTGATTCTCTAGTAGAAACTTTGGGGCACTCTTTGAGGTTCTATGTGTTGGTTGAATAGATGAATGTGAGATTGTGTGATGCATATCGTATAATCATACCCACGGATACTTGAGGTGACACTGGAGTATCTAGGTGACATTAGGGTTTTGGTTGATTTGTGTCTTAAGGTGTTACTCTAGTACGAACTCTAGGGCTGTTTGTGACACTTATAGGAATAGCCCAATGGATTGATTGGAAAGAATAACTTTGAGGTGGTTTCGTACCCTACCATAATCTCTTCGTTTGTTCTCCGCTATTAGTGACTTTGGAGTGACTCTTTGTTGCATGTTGAGGGATAGTTATATGATCCAATTATGTTATTATTGTTGAGAGAACTTGCACTAGTGAAAGTATGAACCCTATGCCTTGTTTCCTAGCATTGCAATGTCGTTTGTGCTCACTTTTATCGTTAGTTACCTTGCTATTTTTATATTTTCAGTTTACAAAAACCTATATCTACAATCCATATTGCAGTTGTATCACCATCTCTTCACCGAACTAGTGCACCTATACAATTTACCATTGTATTGGGTGTGTTGGGCACACAAGAGACTCTTTGTTATTTGGTTGCAGGGTTGCTTGAGAGAGACCATCTTCATCCTACGCCTCCCATGGATTGATAAACCTTAGGTCATCCACTTAAGGGAAATTTGCTACTGTCCTACAAACCTCTGCACTTGGAGGCCCAACAACGTCTACAAGAAGAAGGTTATGTAGTAGGCATCAGCCACCGCAGCAAGCACGGGCATGTCGTGGACAAAATGCCACAGTGCACGCATGCGCTTGTCTGCTTCCTCCACCGCCTCATGTGCTCGTCCGCGAGCGTGGGCAAGCTCCTGCGTTGATGCTGAGTGTTTGCCCCCTCGCATTGGAGCTTCTCGTCATCGTTCGCCGCGTGTCCAGAGAGCTCCGGCGGTGATACGCCCCCCTCGCTCCGGCTATATATAGCGACCCCGCCTCGAATCCTAGCCAAGCACCACTCCACACCACCTCCACAAGCACATAGAACGACCCCAGCTCGGTCGGGCAGGCCTCTAGCCGTCACCCCGACCCGAGGACTCCGGCGACCTCCGCAGTCCAGCCGCCGCTCTCCGGTGCCTCTCGAGCTCAAGCTGCTGCTTTGGCGGGGCATTGGGAATCTGCTGGTGCTGCCTGGACACCGCTGAGCCCCCGGAGCCGCCCCTAGCCGTCGTCTTAAACCACTCGGGCGAACTCCGTCCGCCACCGTAGCTTGCGAGCTCGACCGCGAGCAGCTCCGTCCACCCCACGCCAAGCTACGGGTACGGGAAGGTGCGCCACGAGCCCCGCTTCAATCCTAGCCCCAAACCCCCTCATCGCCGTCGTGAGCTCCGGCGAAGCCCTGCCTCTCTCTGATCTCGCGCTTCCCCCTCTCTCCTGACGCGCGGGACCCACCTGTCGGTCTCACCACTCGCGCCCGAAGTGGTATGAGTGGAGGCGCCTTTCCCATTTATGCCTTCAATGTCACCCCCCTGGTTTTCTGTTTAATTCAAATATTATTCAGAAATTTGACTAAACTTTGACCAACCACCATTTCTAAACCATAAGTCCAAATGATTTGATTCTTTTTGCATTGTCTTCGTTTCAGAAAGCTCTAGCAGCACACCAAAGGGTGGATTTTTCCTTTCCGTCTAGAATTTCTGGTGCTATTCAGAGAGGTTTTTGATAATTATTTTTGTGGTCTTAAATCCTTTTCAGAAAGAGAAGCTTGTATTGAAGCAAACCAAGAGGGGTGTGATCCTCCTCTACACTAAGGCAAGCCACACCATCATTTGGATGGTGTTATTTCAATATCTATGATTTTCTACTTGAATATGAGTTCTTATTTGCATTTAAAATTTGATAAATAAATTTGGTTAATTGACAGTTACTTTATTATGCTTGATATGCTTGTTTTAGTTACTGGTTGAATGCATGAACTTGTTTGGCTAAGTAGAGTAAGATTTTACACTAGACATGTTGCTATGGAAATTAATGGTAGTTATTTTACTAAGTGATATTTTCAATCAAATGATGAACTAATAAAAATATTGCATGATAACAAAAATGAGTTATAACCAGAGAGTTTTGATCTTAAGTGTTGCAAGATAATCATGTTGTTAAGTTTGATCCATGACTATGAGTTGTTTGCTTTGCATGACGAGTAGTTGCATGATTATTGGCATTATATCATGTTATTGATAAAAAGTTTTTATCAAAGTTAAACTTGATTAAGTTCAACTTGAATATGATGTTGATCACATCATGGTGCCACTGAATCGGGTTTTTAATTCAGTGCAACAACATTTACCTTGTGGGAAGGTCTTGATTCGGTCCTTTGTTATGGCTCTCACCGGTGCCTCCCGCGAGGGAAGGTTATGGGCGTGCATACCCTGGCCTGGTAGGAAGATATAACCTTGTGTGCTCATTTTTGTTTTTATGGTACCTTGTCCTCGTTTGGGACTGTTTTTCCACGACGATGGCTGTTGGTGTCTTTGGTAGACACGGGGCCACCCAAGACCTAGCTCTAAGAGGGAGTTGGTCGGAGTGGCCGGGGAGAGTGGATGACAAAGGGCGGGTTTCGTCGGAATGCTTTGGTCCACCCGAATGGGAATGCAAGGCTAGGTGTTCCGTAGTGTGGGTAAAGTGCGCTACCTCTGCAGAGTGTATTTAATCTATCGATAGCCGCGTCCTCGGCTATGGGCATAACTCGTGAGTAAGTCACACCATGGATCAACTTTTATAATAAATCTTGCAAACTAAGTGATTGTTGTGACGCATTGGTTCGTGGTGAATCATGAACTCTTGAGGTGTTCATGAGTGATTGGTTTTAGGTGTGACCCCGGTATGGTCACCGTTTGGTACGAGGTAACCGTCTGGTAAGCGAGTCCGTGAGACTTGGAGCATGTATGGTTTGCATTGCATCTGTAGTTTTTCTTGCATTCAATTAATCTGATTAATTATCATGATATTGTCTATCATCGTGCTTATGTTTGTTGTGAGCTTGCAAGTACATTCAATGTACTGACCTGGCGTGTTATGCCAGCTTTCAGGCAAGTCGGTTCGCATCGGAGTGCATCTCGTGTCTAGGCCGTGTCCACGTCGGTGTCCCTGTGCTATGGAGTTCCACTTCATCGTTCTTCTGCTGCCGCGTAGTTCATGTGATCGAGGCCCCGTCATGTTCATTAAATAATGTACATACTGTCCAGCAGCACCGTGTGTGCCGCTTGGCCTCGAATCTCGATGTAATATCAGACCTATCTAATCCGCTAGCATCAATAAAGCGGTTGTTTCTGTACCATGTCGTTGTGTATTGCCAGAAGACTTGATCTCTGGGCTGGCAATGCAAGGTAAACCGGTTGCTCTTAGTCGGGGTGCCACAACGCTTGGTATCAGAGCCGCGCTGATTGTAGGACACGCTAGACCGTTAGTGCGTTAGTGAAACGGTAGATAGCTTCGTTTGAGTGCCGGTAGTCATAGAAATTGGTTGTTGCATTGCATGCATGTTTATTTGTTGTTATTAGTAACTGTATGGTTTGTGAGTGTAGATGGCACCAGTACCGATCTTTTACCATCTTGAGCCAGCTCTGTACACATCGCCACACCTGCTTCAGAACGTGTGGCAACGACTCTACCCAAAGGGTGCTGATCTAGAGTATCGGGTGTATTGCGAGCATCTGGCCGGTGCATTGTATGAGTATTATGCTGAGGTCACTCTACACCACAGTTCCCCTTCCGGCGCTTACACTCGTTCGACTAAGGGTGGTCTTGCTTCTACGCCATCTCAGGCGGTTCAGTTTGCTGCTATCGAGTCTCTTGTAGACTTGCGCTACAACGAGGTTCGCATGCACACCCACCTTGGTCTTTTCTACTACCCATCTTTGCACGAGAATGGGCGTATCCGCTTTCCTTTGATTAATCCGGCGTGAGATCGTCCCACTAGCCACCTTTCTCGCTACATCACCGCTAGTTATCTCCTGAACTACGAGTTAGCTCGGGAGCTTTCACGCGCTCGCGCAGCTCTCGCGGCTGCTCATATGAGGAACCCTCTTTCTGCTGTCATCTATACTTCTGCTCCAGTTCCTTCCGCCTCCGTTCCCCCAGTAACCTCGCAAGGTACAATTAACCCTCTGATGGTGACCCCTCGCAGTTCTTCTGCTGCATGGTCTTCCCGTGTCGCTACTCCTGCCGCTCCTATGCTTAGATCCCATCCCCCGCCTACCCCTGAGGGAGAGCCCTTGAGGCGGCGCCACCGTGTCTCTCTTAACCCGGAGATCTCTACTATCAGTTCAGGAGATGAACCTGCAGCAGCGCCATCCGAGCAGTAGACCATTAGAGTATCGCTGTAGTCATGAGTATGATGTATGGCTGTAATCGCACTTGTCATGATGCGTAGTTTCTTGTATGAGGGTAGTAGACTCGTTGTGATGTTTACTTTCATGTTGGGACTATGTATAATTATGTTGGAACCTTTTATTCTCCTTTTTCATTCGCTGCTTTCTTCCGGGATTTGTCATTGGCTTTTCTCCCATTTGGAATTTTCTCATCATGGTTGCTATGTATTGGGGAAAACAAAAAAAAATAGGATGACGCGTGGAGGCAGTAGCAGCCAAGCTTGTGAGGATGTCCCTGTCCGTCGCTCCACAAGATAGGCAGGACATTCCCCTAAGCCATACCCGCCACCTCCGTCTCCACCACCACATCCGCCTTCCACCGAGCAAATCCTGCGAATGTTTGAAGAAAGAAGGAGGAACAATCTGCTGGAAATACTGAAAAGTGTACAAGTTATGGTTGGGAAGAATGGAAACCAGAATGGCCATCACTCCAAGCTGTCAGATTTTCAGCGAACCAAGCCTCCGAGTTTCAATCACGCTATTGATCCATTGGATGCTGACGACTGACTAAGGACTATTGAGACGAAACTGGAGATTGCTCGCACTGAAGAAGGAGACAAGGTTCCCTTTGCAACACATTATCTCGAAGGAGCTGCCGCAATATGGTGGGATAATGCCAAGACAATATGGCCTGCAGATGAGGAAATTACTTGGAAAAATTCAAGGATCATTTCCGCAAGTATCATATTCCCATCGGAGTCATGAAAATCAAGCAACGCGAATTCCTCGCTCTCACTCAAGGCAGCATGACCGTCAACGAGTTCAGCCATTTGGCCTGCTATTCTCTCCACAATGTTGCCACAGAAGAGCGGAAGATTGACCGGTTTCTTGGAGGCCTGAATCAGCATCTCAGGTGCACTCTCAGCATGTTCAATTTCCAAGACTTCCTGACTCTGGTGAACAAGGCCCTCATCGCAGAAAGGGAACACAAGCTTCTGCACGACAACAAGCCAGCTGTTAATGACCACAAGCGCAAATTCGAGCCGAAGAAGGATATGCAACCAGTGCAAAAGGCTCGTACTTGGCAACAGACTCAGGTGGAGTACAAACCCAACTGGCAGCAGAATGTCAACAAGAGTACCACTCAAGTCAAGAATGTCGTGACCAGCCCGGTGCACGAAGATTGTCAGCGCAACAATTCATGCTTCAGCTGTGGTCAAACCGGACACTACGCCAGACAATGTCCCAAGAACAACAAGCACGTAGCTCCATTTCATCCACAAGTCAACTACATGGAGCCGTATTCCGCCCCAGATATGATCCAAGGGAAAATTCATCACATCTCCACGGACGAAGCCCAAGAGGACCCGGAAGTCGTCATTGGTATGTTTCTTGTTAATGACATACCCGCCGTAATTTTATTTGACTCTTGGGCTTCCCACTCTTTTATTTCGCGGAGTTTTGCTTCCCAAAACAATTTTCCTTGCTCGATTTTGGGAAAGCACATGCTGGTACAATCCCCGGGATCCCTACTTAGAAGCAATCTCGTCCGCCGAAATTTGGAAATTGACATCAAGGGCGTCAAGTTTCCAACATCGTTGATAATCATTGACTCCAACAAATTGGATGTCATTCTGGGCATGAATTGGTTAACCCAATACCAAGTGTGCATCAGCTATGTGACTAGAGCAGTTACCCTGAAAAATATGGAAGGTTGCACCACAAGTTTTTACGCCCGCAAGCGCATACCCACGAAAGATATGGTTTTCGCAGCCGTGGCGGAAGGGTGGAATTAATTCGAGTGGTCAGTGAGTATCTAGATGTATTTCCTGAAAAATTACCAGGCATGCCACCAGACTGAGAATTGGAGTTTGCAATTGACTTAGTGCCTAGAACCACTCTAATACATAAGAAATATTATCGGATGCCTTCCTCAGAATTGGTGGAATTGAAGAAACAACTAGATGAGATGCTGCAGAAAGGATACATCCGTCCAAGCTCTTCACCATGGGGATCACCAGCGATCTTCGTGGACAAAAAGGATGGCGGTCTACGAATGTGCGTAGACTACCGACAGCTGAATGACGTCACCATCAAAAACAAGTATCCACTGCCGAGGATTGACGATCTGTTTGATCAACTCAGTGGGGCCAAAGTATTCTCAAAAATTGATTTGAGGACTGGATATCATCAGCTCAAGATAAAGAAGGAAGATATTCCTAAGACCGCGTTCACCACTTGGTATGGTCTTTATGAATATACCGTTATGTCCTTCGGTCTCACCAACGCCCCTGCCTTCTTTATGCATATGATGAACAAGGTGTTTATGGATTTCTTGGACAAATTTGTGGTGGTGTTCATTGATGACATCCTCATTTACTCCAAGAGCAAGGACGAACACAAGGAACATCTTCGAGAAGTTCTGCAAAGGCTTCGCGACCATCAACTTTATGCCAAATTCAGCAAATGTGAGTTTTGGCTCCAGCAAGTGGGATTCCATGGGCATGTCCTCTCGACAGAAGGAATCTCAGTGGACCCAAGCAAGGTGAAGGATGTACTTGATTGGTCCGCACCCACAACAGTCTCAGAAATCCGGAGTTTCCTTGGACTAGCTGGATATTAATGTCGTTTTATCGAAGGATTCTCCAAGATCGCCAAGCCAATGACTGAGCTTCTTAAGAATGATAAGAAGTTCGTATGGACTGAGGACTACAAACGGAGTTTCAGTGAGTTAAAAATCAGGCTGACATCGGGACCAGTATTAACACTTCCGTACATCTACCGCAGTTTTGATGTCTACTGTGACGCATCCAGAAAAGGACTTTGGTGTGTACTCATGCAAGATGGCAAAGTGGTGTCTTATGCATCTCGACAACTGCGGCAACACGAAGGAAACTATCCTACTCATGATTTGGAATTGGCCATGGTGGTGCACGCGTTGAAAATCTGGAGACACTATCTGATTGGAAAGAAGTGCCAGATATTCACCGACCATAAGAGTCTCAAGTATATATTCACTCAGCCCGATTTGAACCTTCGACAGGAATATGGCTCGAGTTGGTTAAGCACTATGACCTCGGAATAAATTATCACCCGGGCAAAGCTAATGTGGTGGCTGATGCCCTCAGCCGCAAACAAGCCAACCTTAATGCTCTAATGGATTCCTTGCCTCCTGATCTTTATGAAGAAATCATGCAACTCAATTTGGTAATCACCGACGCCCGTCTTGCCAATATATTGGAAGTTTCCCCTACTTTCAAAGAAGAAATCCGCAGTGCTCAGGCGGATGATAAGATGTTAAAAATATATGTTCAGAAGATGCACCAAGGGCATGCACCGGATTTCGCTATGGATCAGCAAGGTTCGCTAAGGTTCCGAGGAAGACTTTGTGTACCCATCCAAGAAAGTCTGAAGACGAAAATATTGGCAGTAGCGCATGAAGCACCATATTCAATTCAGCCCGGTGGTACCAAAATGTATGAGGACCTTCGTCGGGTATTATGGTGGGATGGAATGAAAAAAGACATCGCATTTTGTGGCCTGTTGCGACATATGCAATAAGGTAAAGACGGAACACCAAAAACCCACCGGACTCCTCCAGCCTCTGACGGTATCCCAATGGAAATGGGATGATATCTGCATGGATTTCATCACCGGATACCAAGGTCTCATCGAGGAAACGACGCAATATGGGTCATAGTGGACACCTTAACAAAGGTGGCACACTTCCTTCCTATCCGAACCACATACTGTGCAAATCAACTCGCACAGTTGTATGTATCAAGAATCGTCAGTCCGCATGGAGTACCCAGGACTATCACCTCCGACAAGGGATCTCTCTTCACCTCCGCATTTTGGTCCCGACTACATCAAGCCTTGGGGACCGCTCTGAAATACAGCACGGCTTATCATCCTCAGACAGATGGACAGATTGAGCGAGTAAATCAAATACTCGAAGATATGCTCCGGGCATGTACATTGGCCCAAGGGACCAAGTGGGAAGACTGTCTCCCCTACGCCGAGTTTTCCTACAACAACAGTTTCCAAGCCAGCTTAAAGATGTCACCCTATGAAGCCCTGTATGGCCGGAAATGCCGCACTCCATTGAACTGGTCCCAAACCGGAGACAGCCGCATTTTCGGGACTGATTTAATGCTCGAAGTGGAGAAGCAAGTCAAGGAAATCCGAGACAGACTGCAACTGGCCAAATCCCAACAGAAGAGCTACTATGATGCCAAACATCGTCCGATCAGCTTCGAACCCGGAGAACACGTATATCTCTGAGTCACCCCTATGAAAGGAGTCAAGGGGTTTCAGACCCGCGGAAAATTGGCACCCAAATATATCGGTCCATTCCCCGTCATGGCCAGAGTCGGAACGGTTGCATATCAGTTGGAATAGCCACCGGAACTATCAGAAGTACACAACATGTTTCACATCTCACAGCTAAGGAGATGTATCTCGCCACCGGAGAAAAGGACTGATATGGTATAGATAGAATTGGCTAAGGATTTGACCTATGAGGAAAAGCCAATCAGAATTTTGGATCAGACAGAAAGGGTCACTCGCAGCAAAGAAATAAGGTTTTACAAGGTTTAGTGGGAGCATCACACCGAAGAGGAAGCGACCTGGGAAAGAGAGGAATTTTTAAGGACTGCATACCCAGAATTGTTTTCCCATGCAAACGAATCTCGGGGACGAGATTCATCTTAAGTGGGGGAGGTTTGTGACAGCTTGGATTTTTGCCTTCTCTCTTTTCCGGACTTGTCTTCTCTCTTCTTCCGGACTTGGTTTTACCGTGGTTTTTGCCCTGACTTGATTTGGATTTTGGAATCATTTCAAATGGACTTGTCACTTGGGCATATCCTTGACTTTTACCCAAGTGACCTATCTACCTTATTCCTCTAATAAATCCCCAAAATATTCAAATGAATATTTTCATAAAAGAAAAATATTCATTTTCCTCTCTGAAATTCAATTCAGAAACTTGTGCTCCAAAGCAAACCCAATTTTTCTTGCTCACAAAAATCTGAAATAATTCCTGAATATTCTTAGAACCTTGGCACACCTTCCCATGCAAAAATATTGCATCACTTTTTGTAATTTTTTTGCTATGGAAAATCATTTCAATTCTGGGCCAGAAATGCACTTTGTACAGCAAGTGCATTTTTCCTTGAGCTTGTGGCCTTGATCTTTCTTGAGCTTCAACACCCTTCTAAGAAACCCTAAGCCCCAGGAGATTAGCCCTAATGGCCTTCTAGAAGGTGGCTTAACTTGGTGACCAAGTTTTTGGTCAGAAACTTGCCAGCTTGGTTAAGTCAAATCTGGTCGGCCTGAGCATGAGCGATCACCACTCCTAGACTAAACACTGCACGGACGAACGCATAGAAAAGGTTTGGCCGCGCCTGGGTGTCGTTTTGATCATGCCAACTTGGTGACCGTGCGAGGACACGACGCCTGGCAACGTCTCGACGCACTCTAGCTGGTGCTTTCCTCTCTGTTTCGCGCGTGCTCGTTCCAGCGCTCGCCGACGCCTGTCGCGCCGCACCTACAGCGTCGACCCATCACCCTTGACCACTCCCTGGCGCTAGCCGACGCCGGAGCCGCCGCAGCAAGCACGGGCACGTCGTGGCCAAAATGCCATAGTGCGCGCGTGTGCTTGTCTGCTTCCTCCACCGCCTCCTGTGCCCGTCCGCGAGCGTGGGCAAGCTCCTGCGTTGATGCTGAGTGTTTGCCCCCTCGCATTGGAGCTTCTCGTCGTTGTTCGCCACGTGTCCAAAGAGCTCCGGTGGTGATACGTCCCCCTACCCCCTTTCTCCGGCTATATATAGTGAACCCGCCTCGAATCCTACCCAAGCACCACTCCACACTACCTCCACAAGCACGTAGAACGACCCAAGCTCGATCGAACAGGCCTCTAGCCGTCACCCCGACCCGAGGACACCGGCGACCTCCGCAGTCCAGCCGCCGCTCTCCGGTGCCTCTCGAGCTCAAGTAGCTGCTTTGGCGGGGCATTGGGGATCTGCTGGTGCTGCCTGGACACCGCTGAGCCCTCGGAGCCGCCCCTAGCTGTCGTCTTCCAACCACTCGGGCGAACTCCGTCCGCCACCGTAGCTTGCGAGCTCGACCGCGAGCAGCTCCGTCCACCCCATGCAAAGCTACGGGTACGGGCAAGTGCGCCATGAGCCCCACTTCAATCCTATCCCTCTAGCCTAGCCCCAAACCCCCTCATCGCTGGCGTGAGCTCCGGCGAAGCCCCGCCTCTCTCTGGTCTCGCGCTCCCCCTCTCTCCCCTGATGCGTGGGACCCACCTGTCAGTCTCACCACTCGCGCCCAAAGTGGTACGAGTGGAGGCGCCTTTCCCGTTTACGCCTTTGATGTCACCCCCCTGGTTTTCTGTTTAATTCAAATATTATTCAGAAATTTGACTAAACTTTGACCAGCCACCATTTCTAAACCATAAGTCCAAATGATTTGATTCTTTTTGCATTGTCTTTGTTTCAGAAAGCTCTAGCAGCACACCGAAGGGTGGATTTTTCCTTGCTGCCTAGAATTTCTGGTGCTATTCAGAGAGGTTTTTGATAATTATTTTTGTGGTTTTAAATCCTTTTCAGAAGGAGAATCTTGTCTTGAAGCAAACCAAGAGGGGTGTGATCCTCCTCTACACTAAGGCAAGCCACACCAGCATTTGGATGGTGTTATTTCAATATCTATGATTTTCTACTTGAATATGAGTTCTTATTTGCATTTAAAATTTGATAAATAAATTTAGGTAATTGTCAGTTACTTTATTATGCTTGATATGCTTGTTTTAGTTACTGGTTGAATGCATGAACTTGTTTGGCTAAGTAGAGTAAGATTTTACATTAGACATATTGCTATGGATATTAATGGTAGTTATTTTACTAAGTGATATTTTTCAATTAAATGATGAACTAATAAAAATATTGCTTGATAATAAAAATGAGTTATAACCAGAGAGTTTTGATCTTAATTATTGCAAGATAATCATGTTATTAAGTTTGATCCATGATTATGAGTTGTTTGCTTTGCATGACGAGTAGTTGCATGATTATTGGCATTATATCATGTTATTGATTAAAAGTTTTTATCAAAGTTAAACTTGATTAAGTTCAACTTGAATATGATGTTGATCACATCATGGTGCCACTGAATCGGGTTTTTAATTCAGTGCGACCACATTTACCTTGTGGGAAGGTCTTGATTCGGTCCTTTGTTATGGCTCTCATCGGTGCCTCCCGCGAGGGAAGGTTATGGGCGTGCATACCCTGGCCCGTTAGGCAGACATAACCTTGTGTGCTCATTTTTGTTTTTATGGTACCTTGTCCCCGTTTGGGACCGTTTTGCCACGACGGTGGCCGTTGGTGTCTTTGGTAGACACGGGGCCACCCAGGACCTAGCCCTAAGAGGGAGTTGGTCAGAGTGGCCGCGGAGAGTGCATGACAAAGGGAGGGTTTCGTCGGAATGCTTTGGTCCACCCGAAGGGGAATGCGAGGCCAGGTGTTCCGTAGTGTGGGTAAAGTGAGCTACCTCAGCAGAGTGTATTTAATCTATCGATAGCCGCATCCTCGGTTATGGGCATAACTCGTGAGTAAGTCACACCATGGATCAACTTTTATAATAAATCTTGCAAACTAAGTGATTGTTGTGACGCATTTGTTCGTGGTGAATCATGAACTCTTGAGGTGTTCATGAGTGATTGGTTTCAGGTGTGACCCCGTTATGGTCACTGTTTTGTATGAGGTAACCGTTTGGTAAGCGAGTCCGTGAGACTCGGAGCTCGTATGGTTTGCATTGCATCTGTAGTTTTTCTTGCATTGAATTAATCTGATTAATTATCATGATATTGTCTGTCATCGTGCTTATGTTTGTTGTGAGCTTGCAAGTACATTCAATGTACTGACCTGGCGTGTTATGCCAGCTTTCAGGCAAGTCGGTTCGCATCGGAGCGCATCTCGTGTCTAGGCCGTGTCCGCATCGGTGTCCCTGTGCTATGGAGTTCCACTTCGTCATTCTTCCGCTGCCGCGTAGTTTGTGTGATCGAGGCCCCATCTTGTTCATTAAATAATGTACATACTGTCCAGCAGCACCATGTGTGCCGCTTGGCCTCGAATCTCTATGTAATATCAGACCTATGTAATCTGCTAGCATCAATGAAGCGGTTGTTTCTGTACCATGTTGTTGTGTATTGCCAGAAGACTTGATCTCTGGGCTGGCAATGCAAGGTAAACCGGTTGCTCTGAGCCGGGGTGCCACATTAATGAACCTCCTATAAACTGGCATGACCAAGGAAACTTCTTATACCTTTGATGTCCTTAGGACACGACATCTTTTCAATAGCATAAACTTTAGCTTTATCAACTTCAATTCCTCTTTCAGAAATTTTATGCCCCAAGACAATGCCTTCATTAACCATAAAGTGGCACTTCTCCCAATTCAAGACAAGATTAGTTTCTTCACATCTCTGCAAAACTCAATCAAGGTTGCCCAAGCAATTATCAAAAGAAGTTCCATAAATGGAAAAATCATCCATGAAAACCTCAACAATCTTTTCACAAAAATCAGAAAATATAGCCATCATGCTGCTTTGAAAGGTGGCAGGTGCATTACATAAACCAAAAGGCATACGTCTATAAGCAAAGGTACCGAAAGGGCAAGTAAAAGTGGTCTTATCCTGATCCTCTTTTGACACGGGTGTTTGAGAGAAGCTAGAATAACCATCTAGAAAGCAAAAATGTGTGTGTTTGGATAATCTTTCTAGAATTTGATCAATAAATGGTAAAGGATAATGATCTTTTCTAGTAGCTTTATTTAATTTGCGGAAATCAATTACCATTCTATAACTTGTAACAATTCTTTGTGGGATCAATTCATATTTATCATTAGGAACGACAGTAATACCTCCCTTCTTAGGGACACAATGGACAGGACTTACCCACTTACTATCAGCAACAGGATAAATTATACATGCCTCCAGAAGCTTTAGTATTTCTTTTCTTACCACTTCTTTCATCTTCGGATTTAACCGTCGTTGGTGATCAACAACCGGTTTAGTGTCTTTCTCCAATTTTATTTTGTGCTGGCATAGAGTGGGACTAATGCCCTTAAGATCATCAAGAGTATATCCAATAGCAGCACGGTGCTTCTTCAGAGTTTTCAATAATTTCTCTTCTTCCTGCTCTGAAAGGTTAGCACTAATAATAACAAGATATATCTTCTTTTCATCAAGATAAGCATATTTAAGAGTATCAGGTAATGGTTTAAGCTCAAACACGGGATCACCCTTCGATGGAGGGGGATCCCCTAGAATTTTAACAGGCAAGTTGTTTTTCAAAATAGGTCCTTTTTTAAAGAATATTTCATCTATTTCCCTTCTTTCATTCATGAACATATCATTTTCATGGTCTAGCAAATATTGTTCTAAAGGATCATTAGGAGGCATGGCAATAGAAGCAAGACCAATAATTTCATCTTTACTAGGCAATTCTTTATCATGGGGGTTTTTACGAAATTTAGCAAATTAAACTCATGAGACATATCCCCTAAACCAACAGTAACAATATCCTTTTTGCAATCTATCATAGCAGTAACAGTATTCAAGAAGGGTCTACCAAATATAATGGGACAAAAGTTATCTTGTGGGGAACCAAGAACAAGAAAATCAGTGGGATATTTAACTTTCCCACACAAGACTTCAACATCTCTAACAATCCCAACTGGTGAAATAGTATCTCTATTGGAAAGCTTAATTGTAACATCAATACCTTCTAACTCAGCAGGTGCAATATCATGCATAATTTCTTTGTATAAGGAATGAGGTATTGCACTAACACTAGCACCCATATCACATAAGCCATGATAACAATGATCTCCTATTTTAACAGAAATAACAGGCATGCCTACAACAAGTCTATGTTTATTTTTAGTATCGGGTCTAGCAATTCTAGCAGCTTCATCACAGAAGTAAATAACATGCCCATCAATATTATCGACCAAGAGATCTTTAACCATAGCAATACTAGGTTCAACTTTAATTTTCTCAGGGGGTGTAGATGTTCTAGTATTACTCTTATGAACCACAGTTGAAGCTTTAGCATGATCCTTTATTCTAGCAGGGAAAGGTGGTTTCTCAATATAAGCGGTAGGAACAATTGGATCAACATTATAAGTGATAGTATTTTCTTCAACTTTAATAGGTTCAACTACTTTTACTTCAATGGGAGGATGATATTTAAACCACTTCTCCTTAGGGAGATCAACATGAGTAGCAAACGATTCACAAAAAGAAGCTACTATCTCAGAGTCAAGTCCATATTTAGTGCTAAATTCACGAAAAACATCGGTATCCATAAAAGATTTAACAGTATTCAAGAAGGGTCTACCAAATATAATGGGGAAAAACCACATCTTGTGGGGAACCAAGAACAAGAAAATCAGTAGGATATTTAACTTTCCCACACAAGACTTCAACATCTCTAACAATCGCAACTAGTGAAATAGTATCTCTATTGGCAAGCTTAATTGTATCATCAATACCTTCTAACTCAGCAGGTGCAATATCATGCATAATTTCTTCGTATAAAGAATGAGGTATTGCACTCGCACTAGCACCCATATCACATAAGCCATGATAGCAATGATCTCCTATTTTAACAGAAATAGCAGGCATGCCTACAACAGGTCTATGTTTATTTTTAGTATCGGGTCTAGCAATTCTAGCAGCTTCATCACAGAAGTAAATAACATGCCCATCAATATTATCAACCAAGAGATCTTTAACCATAGCAATACTAGCTAGGTTCAACTTTAATTTGCTCAGAGGGTTTGGGTGTTCTAATATTACTTTTCTTGACCACAGTTGAAGCTTTAGCATGATCCTTTATTATAACAAGGAAAGGTGGTTTCTCGATATAAGCAGTAGGAACAATAGGATCAACATTATAAGTGATAATCTTTCCTTCAACTTTAATAGGTTCAACTACTTTTACTTCAATGGTAGGATGATATTTAAACCACTTCTCCTTAGGAACATCAACATAAGTACCAAATGATTCACAAAAAGAAGCTACTATCTCAGAGTCAAGTTCATATTTAGTGCTAAATTCACGAAAAGCATCGGTATCCAAAAATGATTTAACACAATCAAAATTAGGTGTTATACCTGACTCCTTACCTTCGTCGAGTTCCCAATCTTCAGAGTTGCGTTTAATTCTTTCCAATAAATCCCATCTGAATTCAATAGTCTTCATCATAAAAGAACCAGTACAAGAAGTATCGAGCATGGAGCGATTATTGAGAGAAAGCCGAGCATAAATTTTTTGAATAATAGTTTCTCTTGAGAGCTCATGATTGGGGCATGAATATAACATTTACTTAAGCCTCCCCCAAGCTTGAGCGATGCTTTCTCCTTCACAAGACCAAAAATTATATATATAATTACGATCACGGTGAACCTGATGCATAGGATAAAACTTCTGATGAAATTCCAATTTCAATCGGTTATAGTTCCATGATCCAATATCATCGCATAGCCTAAACCATGTCAATGCCTTTCCCTTCAAAGATAAAGGGAATACCTTCTTCTTGATAATATCCTCGGGCATACTTGCAGGCTTAAATAATCCACAAACTTTATCCACATAGATTAGGTGCAAATCGGGATGCAATGTTCCATCTCCTGTAAAAGGATTAGCTAGCAGATTCTCTATCATACCAGAAGGAATTTCAAAGTAAACATTTTCAGTAGGTTGAGGAGCAACTCTTTGCTCTACTGGTCGGGGTGAAGATACCCCGAACAAGCCCCTCAAAGGATTACTTTCCATAGTAACAAGTGACAGTAAATTTCAGCACACTATATAATTTTTTCCTTACCAAAGGCGCTTCACTCCCCGGCAAGGCGCCAGAAAAGAGTCTTGATGACCCACAAGTATAGGGGATCTATCGTAGTCCTTTTGGTAAGTAAGAGTGTCGAACCCAACAAGGAGCAGAAGGAAATGACAAGCAGTTTTCAACAAGTTATTCTCCACAAGCACTGAAATTATCGGTAACAGATAGTTTTGTGATAAGGTAATTCGTAACGGGTAACATGTAACAAGGGTAAATAAAGTGCAGCAGGGTGGCCCAATCCTTTTTGTAGCAAAGGGCAAGCCTGGACAAACTCTAATATAAAGGAAAACGCTCCCGAGGACACATGGGAATTATCGTCAAGCTAGTTTTCATCACGCTCATATGATTCGCATTCGTTACTTTGATAATTTGATATGTGGGTGGACCGGTGCTTGGGTGCTGCCCTTCCTTGGACAAGCATCCCACTTATGATTAACCCCTCTTGCAAGCATCTGCAACTACAAAAGAAGTATTAAGGTAAACCTAACCATAGCATGAAACATATGGATCCAAATCAGCCCCTTACGAAGCAACGCATAAACTAGGGTTTAAGCTTCTGTCACTCTAGCAACCCATCATATACTTATTACTTCCCAATTCCTTTCCCTAGGCCCAAACAATGGTGAAGTGTCATGTAGTTGACGTTCACATAACACCACTAGAGGAAAGACAACATACATCTCATCAAAATATCGAACGAATACCAAATTCACATGACTACTTATAGCAAGACTTCTCCCATGTCCTCGGGAACAAACATAACTACTCACAAATCATATTCATGTTAATAATCAGAGGGGTATTGATATGCATAAAGGATTTGAACATATGATCTTCCACCGAATAAACCAACTAGCATCAACTACAAGGAGTAATCAACCCTACTAGCAACCCACAGGTACCAATCTGAGGTTTTGAGACAATGATCGGATACAAGAGATGAACTAGGGTTTGAGAGGATATGGTGCTGGTGAAGATGTTGATGGAGATTGACCCCCTCCCGATGAGAGGATCGGTGGTGATGATTTGCCCCTCCCGGAGGGATGTTTCCCTAGCAGAACAGCTCCGCCAGAGCCCTAGATTGGTTCTTCCCAGGTTCCGCCTCGAGACGGCAGCGCTTTGTCCCGAAAGCTTCCTTATGATTTTTTCCAGGGTGAAAGACACCATATAGCCAAAGATGGGCACCGGAGGCCTGCCTGGTGGCCCACGAGACAGGGGGGCACGCCCAAGGGGGTAGGGCGTGCCCCCCATCCTCGTGGCCAGGGTGTGGGCCCCCTCTGGTTGATTCGTTCGCTAGTATTTTTTATATATTCCCAAACATGCCTCCGTGAAATTTCAAGACTTTCGGAGTTGTGCAGAATAATTCTCTAATATTTGCTCCTTTTCCAGCCCAGAATTCCAGCTGTCGGTATTCTCCCTCTTCGTGTAAACCTTGTAAAATAAGAGAGAATAGGCATTAGTATTGTGACATAATGTGTAATAACAGCCCATAATGCAATAAATATCGATATTAAAACATGATGCAAAATGGACGTATCAGGCATTCTTTATCTCTCACGTGCATGCGCATTGATCGATGTTCCTCTATGTGTGTGTATATATAGCTCGGTCTTTCATAGTTTTCCACACAAACCAATCAATCTATATATCTAGTGAGGTCTCACCCTCTTTCCCACGTCCACATCGATCAATCTATACCTCTCTATATAGGATTACATAGCTAATACACCCACATTAATTATATATCCAACGTCCCCCTCTCATCATCCATGCCTCCGCTTCATCTCTCAGACGCATGCACAGTGGCGAAGACAGGGGCAGCAAGGGCCCTGCCCCCCCTAACATCACTATATATTGAGGCTAATATGAATGTGATCATTAGACAATTGCTAGTAAAATGGTTTAAGTTGATGAATTGGCCATCCTCGTAAAGGATTAGTAGTGCTTGGCCCCCTAGCTCATTTATTTTTCATGGCTTCGCCACTGCGCGCAACAGTGCATGTTCTCGCCGCCTTTCTTCAAATGTCGATCTCGCACTTGTGCACTCCTTCATAGTCTCCCTCCACTTGGCCCCTCGCACCATCTTCTAGCCCCCCACCGAATTTTGCCACATGTACAATCTAGCAGACTCCATGGTTGAACTTAAGCATAATGCACAAACCTCAAAACACAAGTGCTTCTCCTTTGTTCTAGAATCTTCCGTATCATAACTACCCAAACTTTTTTTCTAGTTGAATTGCCATTATTTGTTTTTACTTTATGCTTTACAACGCACAATTCCATGAATCATAAAATAGATTAAGGGCTTCTTTGATTCAAAGAATTCTCAAAGGAATTTTGGAGGATTCTAATCCTTAGGAATTTTTCCTATCTTGGTTGTTTGATTTGCAGGATTGTAAACCATAGAAATTTTTCCATAGGATTCATTTGCACTAGATTTCATAGGAAACATCCCATCCACTCAAACCACTTTGAAAGAATCCTGCGTTTTTCTGTGCACAATCAAACACTCGTACAATCCTGTAGGATTCAAGACGACATTCCAGTCTAATCCCATGTTTTTCCTATTCCTGCGTTTTGGAAATCCTACGAATCAAAGAGGCCCTAGCTTTTTTTATAAAAACTAATTTATTTTGAATGAGATGAACTATAAGAATTAAACGAAGGTCTACATCAGGCATATATGACTCAGAGCTTACATGCTATAGTGTGGTATTTATTCATAATTTGGTTGCCAAATCTGATGCGTGCAATGCACATGTACCTTACTAGTACTTCGAGTATGTGCAAACACATAAATTAGAATTCCAATGGCACGCTATACGGTGTCTCTCTTACAGTTCATGAAGCTACACGGCACATGCGGAGGCGTTGTCGCGACCTCCTTGTATGGATTGATCACAGTGACATGCTGCTGCTTCCAGAAGAATGTACTCGTCCTCTCTGAGCCACACTGGCGGTACATGCACGAAGCGAAGATGTGCACGCACGCACTCATTCCCTCGCACGCACACGCGGGTACATGGGGCGACGCATTTTTGTACGAAGATCCACCACATGTGATAATTTGACGCGTGTAAAGTCCTTCATTTCATTGATGGTCAATTAATACAACGCATGCAAATTGAGTGGACATGAGGGCTGAAGAAAGACATTACTACTCCACTGCGCGCATGCGAGTAGTTAAATCATGGGGTGCCAGTACTTCCATTGGTCTCCTTCGTATTTTGTACCAATTTTTTACCATATTTGTAAGTAACATAATATTTATGCATGTCATAAAAAGTGGCACAAAAAAGGGGGCCAATAAACCAGGACGCACGCAGCATGATCAATTTTTGCCAGGGCTACTTTTGGTGGCCTTTCTAATTAAATATGGATGGAGTGGAGTCGTACTATCTTTATCTTAGTCTCATAGGGCTGTCCCAGCGCCTAGGCTTGCCTCCCCGCCTCGCCCACCAGATCCCGCCATGGAGGATCCCGCCATGGATAATCCCTTAGATCTCAGGATCCCGCGGGCTGCCCTCTCGCTGCGGCCCGCAGCACTGCCGCCTTTGAGCAGAACCCACATGTGTTTTAGAGGGGATCCATTGCTCTGGAATCACAGATCGGTGGTGCCGGAGGACATGCCAGGGCTGCATTTCAGGTGGTGGGAAGCAAGGGCAAATCGGATCGAGGAAGCATTGCATCGATTGGAGAGAAGTTCCAAGGAGTTGCGCCTGGTGCAGCACAAGGCGGAGGCGCAAGTCGATCTCAGGGGAGAGATACTGAGGGATGTCAGCATCTGGCAGCATCGCGTTGATTTCGAGCTAGGGCTAATGGCAGAGATCATATTCACGGAGTCGACTGCGGAGGAAAGAATGTGCATGCCTGCGCAATGGCATGAGCAGCCGGTGCAATTGTTCAAATGGGCGGTAGGAGAAGCCAAATCCCGGGACCAGTTGCGGTGGCGCTGCTGGGCATGCATCATAGGCGAGGTCAGCTGCGCTCCTTCCCCGCCAGTGATGCAGTGACCTAGTCGGTTGCTGCTGCAGTGAACTTGCAACGCTATGTCGGTTTGCAACCTTGACAATCATTCCATCTATATGTATTGTTTTCCTGTAAAAAATACTTGGTCGTTTGGAAAAAGATGGTAATTGATTTATCACTAGTTTTAGAATGCTTGGTCGTGACAATCAAACGAAGCCACAACCAGAAGTCTCCATCGCGTAAGTACTTTACGGTCGGTCGCACCAACAGACAGTCGGTCGGACCCGCGTCTCACCGAAGGGACACACATCGGCTTGGTCTGACATGTACGACCAGTTACATCACTGACTTGTGCGACCGCATTTGAGCAGTGTAGTACTCCTTCTATCTCAGTTTACAAGACTTGCATGCGTACCTAGGTCGTTAATTTGACCAACTTAATAAGAGGCATACATTACGACAAATATATCATTACAAACTTCAAATATTCTATTTTTTGATGATATATTTTTTATGTTAAACAATTTATGTTCTACTAAACTCATAAGGAGTACTTGAAATTTGTCCACTAAACTCATCGGGGAGCCGTTTCGGGCCTTGAAACAAAAACCATCAATTAATCTTTACCTTGTTCCCATCACATTCCAAAGTACTAGTGCTACAATTAAGTGCAAGCCTGCTCACACCTACCAGTACATACCAAACCTGAACATGTTCCCACTATGCAGGTTTTAGTACTAGTGCAAGTACTTAGGTTATAAAAAGGGGAACTACCTAACCGAAAATTACTCTACCTTCCTCCTCATAAGTCCTCCTTCTTCGTCCGTCCTTGCCATGGCCGATGTGTAGAGCTCTAGGTCAAGAACTACTCGTAACAAGGGAGCGGCAACCAAGGCTGCGGAAAAAGAAGAGAGGGCTCGCCGCCACGCAGAGACCTCGAAAGATCTCTCACGGGCAGGCGATGGATCCTAGGAGCGCCTTAGCCGTGGAGGCGAACATGCCGAGCTGACGGCGCTAGAGTCGTTATCCCTCGATGGCATGCCCGATCAGCTCAATAAGCACCTCAATAAGCAGAAGGAGTTCATCCACGGCTTTGTGGAGCTGCTGAAGGAGAGCCTCGACGACATGCCTGCTGAGCTCAATGAGCAGGGGGAGTTGACCGTCGGCTTGGTGATGCTGCTGAAGAAGAGGATTGCCTCGGAGAAGAAGGCGACTAGCAAAATCCTCCAACTTCAGGAGGACAAGGCAAAGCTCTGCCACGAGCTCGACCTGCTAAAGGAGGAGAACACTGACTGGAAGAAGCTGCATGAGAATAGTAGTTCCTCGATGAAGATGTTGCAGGCCCTCGTCATGGAACAGAAGGAGGAGTTGGCGAAGCTCCGCATCAAGCACCCGACTGCTGTTAAGGTACGTAATGCGGCCGTGGAACAGATGATGAAGGCTCGCATCGAGAAATCCCGCATCATGGACACAATGAAGAAGATGGCAGAGGAGACGCGCAAGGAGATGGAGGTCGTGGAGGAGATAAAGAAGCAGTTACGACTCCACGGCTAGCAACCCTTTTTGTAGTGAGAGCAGCACCCCAGACTTGTGTGTGTGTCTTCCTTCTTTTTTTGGGTGATAATCTTCCTTCTTCTTTTGCTCCTGTGTTTCTTCTTTTGCTTTGGGTGTTTCGCCGCACGTGTCACCTTCTTTGTGAGGCATGAATAGAACAATGCCAAAAATTAGATGACTAGCAAATTAGATCATTCTTTATCGCCAATAGAGCAATGCCTCTTGCTAGTAATATATAATAAGAGTAGAGAGTAGACGATATGGCACTGGGCTGCCATGTTTCGTGCTCCTCCGTCGTACTCCAGTGGAAAACTTGAGTATATTGCACAGTTCTTTGCTCCTCCTTAGGTCGTTGGCACATTTATACGAGCACTCAAATGTCACAGCCCTAGCTTAGCCTTTGCTTGTCCTTGCGTGATCATCATGTCATCATGTTAAATTTTCTCAGGAAGTTGAAATGGGGATGACAGAACCCCCAGCACCCCCCTGAAAACAACTAGGGTTTACTAAAATCTTTTTCAATGAACCTGAAATGCCCTTCTAAAATGTTCATCATCTTTGCCTTGGTCTAGAACCTCAGTCAAAAATGGTTTACATTTTTCTAGGACAACATTGGGTCATTGAATTAAATCATACTCTATTTGCATTTGGGCATTTAAATGCTATAAAATATTTTAAATGTCCAAATAATCATAAACTAAAATGTTTACTGTTGGAAATAATCCAAACAGTGGGCATGAGAAGTTTCATGATTTTTGAGTTATTTTAGTATTTTTAGAAAAGCCACAAAGATACAGAAAGAAATAGAAAACAGAAATAAAAAGGAAAGAGGCTTACCTGGCCACCTACCTGGCGCAGCCCACCTGGCGGCCCAGCTGGTGACCCAGCCCACTGGCCCAAGCGGTCGTCTTCACCCTCTGCCAGTAGGCAGAGGCGTGTCGACGCCCGCGCAACCGAGGTCTCCACCTCCTCCCTACCTGTCTGGCCTCCCTGGACGACGCCACGCTGCCCCCCCGACTTTCTCTCGCTCTCCCTCGTCCCTATTCCCTCCCCTGGCTCTCTCCCTCTCACCGGCCCAGCGCGTCCATCACCGCCGTTCACTGCCTGCGTAGCCATCGCCGCTCCCATGTCGCCCCGAGCAGCCCAAGAGCTCCGCTCATCCCCCTCTTCCTCCTCGACGAGATGTGCAACATTGGACGCCCCGAAGCACCGTCCTCGACGCCATCTTCGTCCTTTGCACCGATGGTCGCCGTCGCTCGATTCGCCGCCCATAGAGCGTCCCCGACCTCACCCTCCCGCTCGTTGGACTCGCGGTGAGCCGCTGACCCATTCCCCTCTTCTTCTCATGCTGTTTGGCCGCTATTTCCGCCAGATCCGAGAGCTCGCCGCCACACAGCCATGTCGTCGTCGTCGTTTCAGACGCTATAGCTCACGGGCAAGCACACCAACATGCTCAGCATCCCTCCACGAGGCGTAGCCACCAACCGCTTTTGCTCCCGAGCTCCGTAGCGCCAAACCCGCCGTTCCCGTAGCTCTGGCCGCCGCGCTTGTCGCCGCTACCATCGCTTCGCTCCACCTCCAGCCGCCTCGATGCCACCACCCGACGCGCCTCGTCGCGCTGCACC
The DNA here is from genome assembly GCF_056163025.1 of Triticum urartu. NCBI lineage: Eukaryota > Viridiplantae > Streptophyta > Magnoliopsida > Poales > Poaceae > Triticum > Triticum urartu. The sequence goes on from NC_141874.1 coordinate 709,697,907, forward strand.
CGCAGAGCCTCTCCGCCGCCCATTTGGACACCCATGGGCAATTTCCGAGCCGCGCCGCTGTCTCGGGCCTCGCCGGCATCGAGTCGCCAGTGGGTTTGACCCCGCTGACCGGGGTTTGACCCCAGTTTGGCCGCCCTGGTTGACTAACGTGTGGGCCATGCCCCTGTTTAGTTTAGGTGTTAGATAAGTTAGCGCTAATTAACCTAGTTAGTTGGTTGACTCACCGGCAAGTGGGCCCAGGCCCTAATTAACCTAGGTTAGTGCTAACCTAACACTAACTAAGTCTGTTAGTTAGCTGTTACAACGACATGTGGGTCCCAGCCGTCAGGTTTTACCTGGGCTGGCGCCTTTGACCTACTGACGTCACCCCAACGTCATGCTGATGCAATTAACCTTTTTCTGGATTTATTCCTATTCAGGAAATTCCAGAAAATGCTACAAACTTCAAAAATTCATAGAAATTAATCTGTAACTCCAAATGCAAAGATTTATATATGACATTTGATCAGAAAAATTCAATCTTTCCATCTGTAATGGTTTCATGCATGTCAGAACACATTAACCTTGCTATTTAAGTGAAACAAGCTAATGCATTAATATGACTTCATGTCATGGGCTTTCATTTGAATCTTTGATTCAAATGGACTCAAACCAACCTGTTTTAGAATGCATTAGACAAAACACACCCATATTGCCATGTCATTGCATGCATCAATATTGTTGCATATTGCCATGTGATGATTGTGTTTCGATGTGTTCTTCGTGGTAGGTTCTGTCTCTGAGGATATTCACGAGAATCCAACTGAAGGGCAATATCCCACTACCACTTTGTCAGGCAAGCAAAACCCCCTTGTTCATTCCGTTACAAACCCACTCTCTCGCTTCTGCTCTCTTTTACTGCATTAGGACAACATCGGTTCAACTGTTACATGTTGTGGTAGTTGAACCCCTTTTCCTCTGCATGGCCTGTCATTGCCACAGTAAATAGATGAAACCCATTAGCATGAGTAGGAGTTGTTTGAGCCCTAATGTGCCTACTCATTCATGCTTGTTTGTCATGCCTGCTACTGCTTAGAGTTGAGTCAGGTCTGATTCATCGGGGATGAATTGGAATGTTGTGAACATGTCCTGATGTGTGTGAGCTAAGTGTGTGAACACGATTTGGTAAAGGTAGCGGTGAGAGGCCATGTAGGAGTACATGGTGGGTTGTCTCATTGAAGCCGTCCTCAGGAACTGAGTTCTGTGTTTGTGATCCATGAACAGCTACTACCATGCATTGGGCCCGAAACCAATGGACCCTCTTGGCTTCTTAACCACCCTTGTCCTCTGTCCAGGAGTTGCAAGTAGTTTCTGGTGTCTATAGTATGCTAGTGGCCGTGCATAGAGCTGACCCGAGGGGTGGGCTATGATGCGGTAGGCACATGGCCGGGTATGCCGGGCGCCCGTTTGGTGTCGCGGAACCTTGTACACATCGTTCGGGGCCGTATGTGGAAACCTCGGCCGGACTCCCTGCGGATGGAACCTGAATAGGCGATAAACCTGGAGCAGAGACTTGAGTGTTTAGGTAGGCCGTGGCCGACACCCTCGTTGGGCTTCCACTTGAAGGTTGCCTACTACATGTCGTGTAAACGGCGGTAAGTGGTGAGAGCGTGTGTGAAGAAGTACACCCCTGCAGGGTTAACATCATCTATTCGAATAGCCGCGTCCGCGGTAAAGGACCTCTGGGTTGCCTATACAGTTCATAGACAAGTGAAAGTGGATACTCTAAAATGTGTAAGATAAGCGTGAGTGCTATGGATGGCGTTCTCGTAGGGAGACGGGAGCGGATCCATAGTGGTGTATTGATATGGTGAATATGTGGACTCGTGTGGGCCACCTCAAAGAGTTACTTGCGGTCGTAGTATAGGATAGCCACTGAGTCAAGCTGACTTGCTGCAGTTAAACTCCACCACCCCCTTCGTTGATACAGATGCATATGTAGTTAGTTCTGATGTAAGTCTTGTTGGGTACATTTGTACTCACGTTTGCTTAATTTATGTTTTTGCAGAGAGACTTCAGTCTCGCTAGTAGTTCCGCGTGGACTTCGACATTTAGCTTGTAACCTCAGCTACGAGCTTGTACCTTGGGAGGGTCTTGTAGTTAGTCAGGCTTCTCAGCCTTTTTCATTTGTAGTTGTCTGTACTCAGACAAGTTAAGCTTCCGCATGTGCTTGTTGCTTGTATTCTCTGTATGTTGGGTCATGAGACCCATGTTTGTAATACTTGGCTCCTCGGAGCCTAATGAATAAATACTCTGAGTCGTAGAGTCTTGTTGTGATGCCATGTTGTATTTGCACATATCGAGCATATTGCATGTATGATTGAAATGCTTGGTATGTGTGGGATCCGACAATCTAGTTGCTTATCCTTGGCAGCCTCTCTTATGGGGAAATGTAGTCTGGTGTCTCCACTAAGCCTTGCTAGTCCGCTATAGCCCAGTTTACCGGAGTCCTGCTAGCCCAGCACTACTGCTCCGGAACACCTAGGCTGGCCGGCATGTGTTTCACTTCGTTCCTGTGTCTGTCCCTTCGGGGAAATGTCACGCGGTGACATCCAGAGTCCTGCCTAGCCTGCTACAGCCCGGGTTCCCGGAGTCCTGTTAGCCTAGTGCTACAGCCCGGATTCACACGCTGCCGACCGACATGCTCGATGTTGATTCATGTATGCCTGTCCCCGTAAGTTAGCGCCGCTTTGGATTCACGACTAGCCATGTCGGCCCGGGTTCTGTGTCATATGGATGCTAGCGACACTAACATATACGTGAGCCAAAAGGTGCAAACGGTCTCGGGCCATGGTAAGGCGACACCTATGGGAATATCGTGCGTGAGGCCGCAAAGTGATATGAGGTGTTACAGGCTAGATCGGTGTGACTTAGAATCGGGGTCCTGACATCAAATCACAAGGCCCCACCTTCCAACAGTAATGAGCCGTCAAATCACAAAGGCCCTCGCCTCTCTTGAAACCAACCTAGCTAGACTGCCCCGCCCTCTAGCATTTTAAAAAATGTATACTTTTGTACAGTAGTAGGATCGATGGATTGCGCCATGGAGCGAAACTAACAAGATGAAATTAAAGAAAAAAGGTGGTACATATAGAGAGCGCTCGTCGCCAAATTATGCATATAGTACTATTAAAAAGCTAGTACGTGCTTAAATGGGGTGCTAAATTCTATTAAAGAAATTAGCATACCTATTTAATTCTTGGGTTCTTATTATTTATGCCACTAGTTTGTGTATCACTACTTAGTTTTGCCATTAGAAGTTACAACTACTAAAAATGCCATTGATCCATGAGATGCATGCTCAAAATGCAATTAGATATCTCAAAAATGCCATTGTTAAGTTAGATGTTTGCTCAAAAATGCCATTAGACATTGTGATTTTCACGTCAAAACCGTTGACCATTACATGAAAAAAATAAGCCGATCCTCACAATGATAAGTGTGGCCCCGCTTGTTAGGATTAACCAAGCAAACAATTTTACAGGAAAACAAGAACGCTGTTGGGATCAAGTAGGCCCCACACTTTATTTTACTGTAGTGACATAGAGGGAGAGCTGGCATGTTTGTCCATCGGTATTTATGTCATTATAACATGGCAAAAGAGATTTGAGTCACAATAATGGTGTCCAACACAACACACCCCTCAAATAAAACTAAGCACCCTGAAATTCTTTGGCAAAACTAAGCCCCCTAAAATTCTTTGACAACTAAACTGCTGGCTATATGATGTTGGCCATATATATTATACGTATATAATGTGAAGAAACGAGTGGTAGTCGTAGTACTATACCAACTAAAAGATGAACTGTAAGAAATACTAGTATGTACATACTGAGGGGTTAAAGTAACAAGAAGAAACATAACATAGTTCTGCTAGGGGCTCAGCACAACACACACCTCAAATAAAACTAAGCACACCAGAAATTAAACTAAGCAACTAATCCGGTAGACACTGCATTAGAACCACCATGAGCAACGACACTACCACCTTACTCGGAGTCCTCGTCCACGTCCTTGACTTCGTCCTTGTCCCTCTTCCTCTTGGCCGATACTTCTTTGCTTGAACCGCACACTTGGCTCTTGCTCTTCATCCAACCCTTGTAGATATTGAAACAAAGGTAATCATCCATTGCAGCATAGTGGATGTGGTCTATATCTAGTACATTCCACTACCATGCATGATGAAACATGTGCGGAGGTTTCTTCAGTTTACCGTACGAAGGATGAACCATGGCTCCTGCTAGGGTCAGCATTGAAGGCTTATCACGGGAGGACACCAACCCATTATTCTGGAGGTCGAAGGGTTTGCCTACAACGAGGCCTATCCGTTCCAGGACTCTTATGTCGTTCGTAAAGTCTATAGTAACGAATTTGACTCGGCCGCCCTTGAGGAACTTCTTAAATTCCTCGCACTCAACGTCGGCATGGCATATGTGATAGACCAAGCATAAGTCATGCACGCAAACCTGGATCACTGCGGGCTTCTTCCTCTCTTCCTCCTTTAGATTCTTCTCTTTTCCCAGGATTGTGGTGTACTCAACATCTAGCCCAGCGACCCACTCATCATTTGAGTTTTCAAACATGCGTCTGAAGCGATCAAGGCATCCTTTCACCGTCGCGGAAGAACAGGTGTAGATAACGTTGAACTCATCGCCGGTGATGGTTCTAACCTTGTACTCTATGGGGACCCCGACTCACAAGTCGTGATCAGCGAATGCACGTGTACAGTGATCCCAGAGATCAATGCTCACTGAACACATAGAAGCTGAATAACAAGAGTCTTACATCCATACATATCGTCTTACACAAATTATGACCATTATGGTCAAGTCTTACATAGATAAAGCCTTAAGGGCTGAACATCAAATGAAACATAAGCAGCGGAAATCTTCGTCGATAAGTAGAACCCATGCCATCTGCCTTAACCCTATAGGCATTCTGACTGGGAAACGTCCTAGTTCGCATGTTCGTCTTCAAAGAACTCTTCTTCGAACTCCTGTTCTTCCATGCCTGGCCAATTAAATAACCAGTGGCAAGCCAATGAGTACTTTGAATGTACTCGCAAGCAACCCATGTTTTGGTTCAAGGTACAACAATGCATGATATAGGTAAATTTTTGTGGAAAGCTAATTTTCGAGTGCAATGACATGTTCAACAACTTGTAAGACATGCATCAGGAGAATTCAAGTAACCATAAGGACAGGTTACAGATATCAACATAAATAGAGTGGGCACCAACCCAACTCAATCATGTCAAGTCCTTTGACTTGACCCAAGTAGTGGTATCAACATAAAAAGAGTGGGCACCAACCCAACTCAATCATGTCAAGTCCTTTGACTTGACCCGAGTAGTTCTTCACACTTATCCAAATACTCACACTGGTTTGAAAACATGTGGACGTAGTTTAAGCAGCACCGCCCAACAGTCCTTGACCGTGGACACGGCTATTCGAATAGTTTTACACTCTGTAGAGGTTGCACACTTTACCCACAAGATCTGGGTCTTCAAAGTCTTCTGGTCCAACTCCTTCGTTAGCAACGCAATCTATCGTCGCAAAATAATAACGAGAAAATAAGGTAATAATAAAACAGAAAAACCAAATTATTCAGAAAAATGTCAACTTATTTTTGTAAAATACTAGGTGGAAAACTAAGAAGGGGAAAATTCCTAGTTTTGGATTTGGAGTTGTATAATAGGAGAAATAGATTTTCAAAGGGGAATATAAATGCTCAAATTTGAATTTAAATTTGAACAGTGCAGAAAAGTTTGATGGATATTTATGAAAGTTACACCATTAAATAGGTGGGATTTTTAGAAAAATGTGGGAGTTGGAATTATTGCATTTGGATTAATATTTAATCCTGTGGAATTTTTGAAGTTTTCAGAAAAAGAAAAAGGGGAAGGAGCACTATGCAACTGGGCCAGAAGGGCCACAGTGCAGCAGGCCCAGAGGGGATTCAGCCCACGAGAGGCTGCCACGTCGAAGGCGTAAAGGCAAAATACGCCTTCAGCCGTCGCAGCGAACCGATGCGCGCGCGTGTGCGTTTTAAACCTGACGGGTGGGGCCCACCTGTCAGTATGTGAGGCTGACTGACGGGCCCCACGGCCGTCGTCTTCAACCTTGGGCCAGAGAGGGGGGCGAGCTCACCGGCGACGTTTCCGGGCACGGCGAGGTGAGCGGGTGGCACCGCCGGACTCCTTGTCGTGTCGCCGTTCGGGTGGTGCCGGAGTTGGCCGCCGGGGTGGCCTGGTTCGCCAGCGATGAGGGGGCACGGCGGAGGAGCTTCGGGAGGTGCTTGGTTAGCTCGTTCCGAGCTGCAATAGGAGCGGGACAAAGAGGGGAATGGGTCAGTGAGGTCTGGTGGTTCCAGATCGAACAAGAGCAGGGGCGGAGAGGGGCTGTACCGCGAGATCAATCGTCGACCGAGGCGGCAGAGCTCCGGTCGATCCCGAGCATAGAAGCTCTCCAGGGTTGATTGGGTGGTGCGGGCGCGTTCCTGGGGGTGTAAGGAGGAGGCGGATGCCACTGGAAAGTCCCGGGGTGGGCTTATATAGCCGCGCGATGGTCCACCGTGGACTTGTGCGCCGGCGAGCTCGTTGTTGTTGCCACGGGTCACGAGGGCCTGTTTGAGTGTGTCTGGGGTGCTCGTGGGGTTGGTCCAGAGTGAGGGAAAGAAGAGAGAGGAAGCAGGAGGGGCCAGAGGTGCCGCGCGTGTGAGGCCACTTATTGGAGCTCTCGGGCGGCCCGCGTGCGTGCGAGCAAGGGCAGCAGGAGGGAGAAGGAGGAGGGGGACAGAGGTGTAGCGTGCTGCGGACGTCGAGGAGCATCGGCCGGCGTGAGGGGGAGGGCCGAGGTGGCCGGATGTGCTTGGCAGGGGGCGGCTACAGTGCGGGAGCGCACTGTAGCGCGCTCTAGAGCGCCCAAATGGCATGCCATGGCATATTATATGCCTTGTGGGCGCGGCCACTGATGTCTGGCAGCTCTAGGAGGGAGTAAAGAAAGGGGAGGGAGCATTGGATGCCATGGATGGCCACTGGAGTGAGGAGGGAGGTGAGGAAGAGGGGTACAGGGGTTGTCTAGAGAGAGAAAGTGAGGGTTTCACCCCACAAATAATTGATCTGAGGTCTTGCCATTGCTACTGGAGGTATAAGGTGACTAGATTAAGCTCTGGTAAAAAGTTGAGCTTACCAAGAATAGTGGAAAGGGGTCAAAACAGTGGCTTTTGTAAAATGGCAGAAGGTGTTTGATAAGGGTTTGGGCAAGAAAATGATCTCCAATTGCCATGATACCTAACAGGATGGAGTGACACTTAGAAATAGGGTGTGCCACCAAATTTGAGCTCATTTGGGCAAAGTAGCCAATGCAACTCTTGTAAACCCTAGAAATCAACAGAAATGGGTTTGTGTGGATCTAGTTGAGCATAACACTTCTCCTTGATGCACTACTTGGTGTAGTGGCCTCATTTGGTCATATGAACATGCTCAAAAAAGTTGAGGTCAAGGAGAGAAAGTTGGTAGTACAAACTTGCTCCAATTAGGTTCTGAACAGAAAGGGTTATGGGGCATTTTGGTGGACCAAAATGACCTTGATTGAAGTGAGGCTTTGCAAGATCATCACAATATGCCTTTGTGACTTGCTGGATTTTTCTTGGATTTTTATGGAAATATTTCCTGTAGAAATATTTCAAATCCTTGAAATGGGCAGAAATGGTTTTGGGAGGTTTTGTCCAATATTTTGAACATGGCCATGTGTTGAAACTCTTATATATGGGAAATATATGTCCACTGAGTTTCCCTAAATTTTCTCAAATATTTTTGAAACATTAAAATAATTTTAACCTATTAAAGACCATATCTGGCCTTAAGAAAAATCCTTTAAATAAAATAGGAAAATAGCTTTTAAAATTATATCTTTGGGGTTTATGGGAATCCTATATCTAATAGGTTTAAAATATACCTTTTGAAATATTTTTCATACCCCAAATCGGGTACTTGCAGTGCAAACCTCAATCCAGGGGTTTTTGGAAAACTAATTTTTGAAAATACCATTTGGCCAAATTATTTTTGTAAGAAAATACTATATTGTACTATACACATGGCATGATCATTGGGCAGAAGTTTGGGGCAAGGAGATGAAGTATAGAAGGTGGAGTTGTGTTGACTTTAAAGAGCACTTGAAAAGCACAGAGAGAAAACCAACTCCAAATAAAAGCCAAATAATGCAAAAGTTTTTGTTGTTCCAAATTTTCATGCTTTATTAGAGCAAAAGAAGAGTTACAAAATGCAGGGTGTGACAGACCTACCCCCCTTACAAGAATCTCGTCCCTGAGATTCCTAAACTAGGCTTTAAAGAGATACGAAAACTCGGATCTAAGGTAGTCTTCACGTTCCCAGGTTGCTTCTGCTTCAGTATGGTTGCTCCACTGGACCTTGAAGTACTTGATAGTGCGGCTTCGAGTGCGTCGCTCAGCCTCATCCAAAATGCGGATGGGCCTCTCACGGTAAGTCAAATTAGGCTGAAGGTCAACGGCTTGGTGATCGACGTCCTTGTAAAGATTAGGCTTGCCTGAGACTTGGAGACACTTCCGGAGTTGTGACACGTGGAATACGTTGTGCACATCGGATAGTCCAGGTGGCAGTTCTAGCTGGTAAGCCACTTCTCCACGTCGTGCAGTGATATCGAAGGGGCCGATAAATCTTGGTGCGAGTTTTCCCTTAACATGGAAACGCTTGGTTCCCTTAAGAGGAGTTACTCACATGTATACATGGTCTCCGACTTGGAAGTCTACTTGTCGGTGACGAGTGTCAGCACAGCTCTTCTGTCTGGACTTAGCGGCCTTCAGTTGTTCTCTGACTAGCTGAACTTGCTCTTTTGCTTCACGGAGGATCTCAGGCCCAAATACTAGTCCTTCTCCGGTTTCTGACCAATTGAGGGGTGTGCGGCACTTCCGACCGTACAATACCTCCAATGGTGCCATCTGGAGGCTTGACTGATAACTGTTGTTGTAGGAGAACTCGGCAAAAGGGATGCAATCTTCCCACTTAGCTCCATATGCTAAGACACAGGCTCAGAGCATGTCTTCGAGTATCTGATTCACTCGTTCTGTCTGACCTCCAGTCTGTGGGTGGAAAGCAGTGCTGAAGGACAACTTGGTCCCCATGGCCTCTTGGAACTTCTTCCAGAACCTTGAGGTAAACTGGGTTCCTCGGTCTGACACAATCTCCTTGGGAACACCATGAAGGCTTACGATTCTGTTGATGTATAGAGTTGCTAGCTAGTTGCCATCATAGGTAGTCTTCACAGGAATGAAATGGGCTACTTTAGTCAAGTGATCGACTATGACCCAGATGGAGTCATGTCCCTTGTTTGACCTAGGTAGTCCAGTGATGAAATCCATTCCGACCTTATCCCATTTCTGTTGGGGAACGTTCCAGAAAACAAAAATTTTCCTACGGTTTCACCAAGATCCATCTATGAGTTCATCTAGCAACGAGTGATCGGATGCATCTACATACCTTTGAAGATCGCGAGCGGAAGCGTTCAAAGAACGGGGATGAGGTAGTCGAACACGACGTGATCCAAATCACCGGAGATCCTAGCACTGAACGGACAGCACCTCTGCGTTCAACACACATACGGTAAGTGTAACGTCTCCTTCTTCTTGATCCAGCAAGAGGGAAGGAGAGGTTGAGGAAGATGGCTCCAGCAGCAGCACGACGGCGTGGTGGTGATGGAGCTGCAGTACTCCGTCAGGGCTTCGCCAAGCGCTATGGAGGAGGAGGAGGTGTTGGAGAGGGAGAAGGAGGCAACCAAAGGCATGGATGAAAAAGCGCTTCGAGTAGTTCTTGACCTAGGGCCTAGGGGGGGGGCGCCGGCCCTAGGAGATCCAATCTCCTAGGGGGGGCGGTGGCCAAGGGAGGTTTCCCTCCCCCTAAGGCACCTAGGGGTGCCTTCCACTTGTGGGACTCTTCCCCTTTTGAAACCCTAGGCGCATGGGCCTCTTGGGGCTGGTGCCCTTGGCCCATGTAGGCCAAGGCGCACCCCCTACAGCCCATGTGGCCCCCCGGTACAGGTGGCCCCACCCGATGGACCCCCGGGACCCTTCCGGTGGTCCCGTTACAATACCGGTGACCCCGAAACTTGTCCCGATGGCCGAAACAGCACTTCCTATATATAATTCTTTACCTCCGGACCATTCCGGAACTCCTCGTGACGTCTGGGATCTCATCCGGGACTCCGAACAGCATTCGGGTTAGTGCATATACATATCCCTACAACCCTAGCGTCACTGAACCTTAAGTGTGTAGACCCTACGGGTTCGGGAGATATGTAGACATGACCGAGACGACTCTCCGGTCAATAGCCAACAGCGGGATCTGGATACCCATGTTGGCTCCCACATACTCCACGATGATCTCATCGGATGAACCACGATGTCGAGGATTCAAGCAACCCTGTATACAATTCCCTTTGTCAATCGGTATGTTACTTGCCCGAGATTCGATCGTCGGTATCCCAATACCTCGTTCAATCTCGTTACCGGCAAGTCACTTTACTCGTACCGTAATGCATGATCCCATGACCAGACACTTGGTCACTTTGAGCTCATTATGATGATGCATTACCGAGTGGGCCCAGTGATACCTCTCCGTCATACGGAGTGACAAATCCCAGTCTTGATCCGTGTCAACCCAACAGACACTTTTGGAGATACCCGTAGTATACCTTTATAGTCACCCAGTTACGTTGTGACGTTTGGCACACCCAAAGCACTCTTACGGTATCCGGGAGTTACACGATCTCACGGTCTAAGGAAAGGATACTTGACATTGGAAAACTCTAGCAAACGAACTATACGATCTTTAAGCTATGTTTAGGATTGGGTCTTGTCCATCACATCATTCTCCTAATGATGTGATCTCGTTATCAATGACATCCAATGTCCATAGTCAGGAAACCATGACTATCTGTTGATCAACTAGCTAGTCAACTAGAGGCTTACTAGGGACATGTTGGTGTCTGTTATTCACACATGTATTACGATTTCCGGATAACACAATTATAGCATGAATAAAGACAATTATCATGAACAAGGAAATATAATAATAATGCTTTTATTATTGCCTCTAGGGCATATTTCCAATAGTCTCCCACTTGCACTAGAGTCAATAATGTAGTTACATTGTGATGAATCGAACACCCATGGAATTCTGGTGTTGATCATGTTTTGCCTTAGGGAGAGGTTTAGTCAACAGATCTGCTACATTCAGGTCCGTATGCACTTTACAAATATCTATGTCTCCATCTTGAACATTTTCACGAATGGAGTTGAAGCGACGCTTGATGTGCCTTGTCTTCTTGTGAAACCTGGGCTCCTTGGCAAGTGCAATAGCTCCAGTGTTGTCATAGAAGAGTTTGATTGGCCCCGACGCATTGGGTATGACTCCTAGGTCGGTGATGAACTCCTTCACCCATATTGCTTCATGTGCTGCCTCCGAGGCTGCCATGTACTCCGCTTCACATGTAGATCCCGCCACGTCGCTCTGCTTGCAACTGCACCAGCTTACTGCCCCACCATTCAAAATATACACGTATCCGATCTGTGACTTAGAGTCATCCAGATCTGTGTCGAAGCTAGCGTCGACGTAACCCTTTACAACGAGCTTTTCGTCTCCTCCATAAATGAGAAACATTTCCTTAGTCCTTTTCAGGTACTTCAGGATATTCTTGACCGCTGTCCAGTGTTCCTTGCCGGGATTACTTTGGTACCTTCCTACCAAACTTACGGCAAGGTTTACATCAGGTCTGGTACACAGCATGGCATACATAATAGAACCTATGGCTGAGGCATAGGGGATGACACTCATCTCTTCTATATCTTCTGCCGTGGTCGGACATTGAGCTGAGCTCAATTTAATACCTTGTAACACAGGCAAGAACCCCTTCTTAGATTGATCCATATTGAACTTCTTCAATATCTTATCAAGGTATGTGCTTTGTGAAAGACCTATGAGGCGTCTTGATCTATCTCTATAGATCTTGATGCCTAATATATAAGCAGCTTCACCAAGGTCCTTCATTGAAAAACTCTTATTCAAGTAGGCCTTGATGCTGTCCAAGAGTTCTATATCATTTCCCATTAAAAGTATGTCATCTACATATAATATGAGAAATGCTACAGAGCTCCCACTCACTTTCTTGTAAACGCAGGCTTCTCCATAAGTCTGCGTAAACCCAAGCGCTTTGATCATCTCATCAAAGCGAATGTTCCAACTCTGAGATGCTTGCACCAGCCCATAAATCGAGCGTTGGAGCTTGCACACCTTGTCAGCATTCTTAGTATCGACAAAACCTTCCGGCTGCATCATATACAATTCTTCCTTAAGGAAACCATTAAGGAATGCCGTTTTGACGTCCATTTGCCATATCTCATAATCGTAGAATGCGGCAATTGCTAACATGATTCGGATGGACTTTAGCTTCGCTACCGGTGAGAAAGTCTCATCATAGTCAACCCCTTGAACTTGTCGATAACCCTTAGTGACAAGCCGAGCTTTATAGATGGTCACATTACCATCCGCGTCTGTCTTCTTCTTAAAGATCCATTTATTTTCTATGGCTCGCCGTTCAACGGGCAAGTCAGTCAAAGTCCATACTTCGTTTTCATACATGGATCCTATCTCGGATTTCAGGGCTTCTAGCCATTTGTTAGAATCCAGGCCCGCCATCGCTTCTTCATAGTTCGAAGGTTCACCATTGTCTAACAACATGATTTCCAAGACAGGGTTGCCGTACCACTCTGGTGCGGAACGTGTCCTTGTGGACCTACGAATTTCAGTAGGAGCTTGATCAGAAGTATTTTGATTATCATCATTAACTTCCTCTCTAGTCGGTGCAGGCACCTCAGGAACATTTTCTTGAGTTGCGCCCTTTTCCGGTTCAAGAGGTAACACTTCATCAAGTTCTACTTTCCTCCCACTTACTTCTTTCGAGAGAAACTCTTTCTCTAGAAAGGATCCATTCTTGGCAACAAAGATCTTGCCTTCGGATCTGAGGTAGAAGGTATACCCAATAGTTTCTTTAGGGTATCCTATGAAGACGCATTTTTCCGACTTGGGTTCGAGCTTTTCAGGTTGAAGTTTCTTGACATAAGCATCGCATCCCCAAACTTTTAGAAACGACAGCTTAGGTTTCTTCCCAAACCATAATTCATACGTTGTCGTCTCAACGGATTTCGACGGAGCCCTATTTAAAGTGAATGCGGCAGTCTCTAAAGCATAGCCCCAAAAAGATAGCGGTAAATCGGTAAGAGACATCATAGATCGCACCATATCTAATAGAGTGCGATTACGACGTTCGGACACACCATTACGCTGAGGTGTTCCAGGCGGCTTGAGTTGTGAAACTATTCCACATTTTCTTAAGTGTGTGCCAAATTCATGACTCAAGTATTCTCCTCCACGATCTGATCGCAAAAACTTGATTTTCCTGTCACGTTGATTCTCAACCTCACTCTGAAATTCTTTGAACTTTTCAAAGGTTTCAGACTTGTGTTTCATTAAGTAGACATACCCATATCTACTCAAATCATCAGTGAGGGTGAGAACATAACGATAGCCACCGCGAGCCTCAACACTCATTGGACCGCACACATCAGTATGTATGATTTCCAATAAGTTGGTTGCTCGCTCCATTGTTCCTGAGAACGGAGTCTTGGTCATTTTACCCATGAGGCATGGTTCGCACGTGTCAAATGATTCATAATCAAGAGACTCTAAAAGTCCATCTGCGTGGAGCTTCTTCATGCGTTTGACACCTATGTGACCAAGGCGGCAGTGCCACAAGTATGTGGGACTATCATTATCAACCTTACATCTTTTAGCACTCACACTATGAACATGTGTAGCATTACGCTCGAGATTCATTAAGAATAAACTATTCACCATCGGAGCATGACCATAAAAAATATCTCTCATATAAATAGAACAACCATTATTCTCAGATTTAAATGAGTAGCCATCTCGAATTAAACGAGATCCCGATACAATGTTCATGCTCAAAGCTGGCACTAAATAAAAATTATTAAGGTTTAATACTAATCCCAACGGTAAATGTAGAGGTAGCGTGCCGACGGCGATCACATTGACCTTGGAACCATTCCCGACGCGCAACGTCACCTCGTCCTTTGCCAATCTCCGCTTATTTCGCAGCCCCTGCTTTGAGTTACAAATGTGAGCAACTGCACCGGTATCAAATACCCAGGAGCTACTACGGATACTGGTAAGGTACACATCAATTACATGTATATCACATATACCTTTTGTTTTGCCGGCCTTCTTGTCCGCTAATTATTTGGGGCAGTTCCGCTTCCAGTGACCACTTCCCTTGCAATAAAAGCACTCAGTCTCGGGCTTGGGTCCATTCTTTGGCTTCTTCCCGGCAGCTTGCTTGCCGGGCGTGGCAACTACCTTGCCATCCTTCTTGAAGTTCTTTTTACCCTTGCCCTTCTTGAACTTAGCGGTTTTATTCACCATCAACACTTGATGTTCCTTCTTGACTTCTACCTCTGCTGATTTCAGCATTGAAAATAACTCAGGAATGGTCTTTTCCATCCCCTGCATATTGAAGTTCATCATAAAGCTCTTGTAGCTTGGTGGAAGCGACTGGAGGATTCTGTCAATGACCGCATCATCCGGGAGATTAACTCCCAGCTGAGTCAAGCGGTTATGTAACCCAGACATAGTGAGTATGTGCTCACTGACAGAACTATTTTCCTCCATCTTACAGCTGAAGAATTTGTCGGAGACTTCATATCTCTCGACCCGGGCATGAGCTTGAAAAACCATTTTCAGCTCTTCAAACATCTCATATGCTCCATGTCTCTCAAAACGCTTTTGGAGTCCTGGCTCTAAGCTGTAAAGCATGCCGCACTGAACAAGGGAGTAGTCATCAGCACGTGTCTGCCAAGCGTTCATAACGTCTTGGTTCTATGGAACAGGTGGGTCACCTAGCGGTGCTTGTAGGACATATTCTTTCTTGGCAGCTATGAGGATGATCCTCAGGTTCCGGACCCAGTCCGTATAGTTGCTGCCATCGTCTTTCAGCTTGGTTTTATCTAGGAACGCGTTGAAGTTGAGGACTACGTTGGCCATTTGAGCTACAAGACATATTGTAAAGATTTTAGACTAAGTTCATGATAATAAAGTTCATCTAATCAAATTATTCAATGAACTCCCACTTAGATAGACATCCCTCCAGTCATCTAAGTACAACATGATCCGAGTTGACTAGGCCGTGTCTGATCATCACGTGAGACGGTCTAGTTAACATCGGTGAACATCTTCATGTTGATCGTATCTTCTATACGACTCATGCTCGACCTTTCGGTCTTCTGTGTTCCGAGGCCATGTCTGTACATGCTAGGCTCGTCAAGTCAACCTAAGTGTTTGCATGTGTAAATCTGTCTTACACCCGTTGTATGTGAATGTCTGAATCAAACACCCGATCATCACGTGGTGCTTTGAAACAACGAACTGTCGCAATGGTGCACAGTTAGGGAAACACTTTCTTGAAATTATTATGAGGGATCATCTTATTTACTACCGTCGTTCTAAGTAAACAAGATAAAAAACATGATAAACATCACATGCAATCAAATAATAACAGTGACATGATATGGCCAATATCACATAGCCCCTTTGATCTCCATCTTGGGGCTCCATGATCATCTTGTCACCGGCATGACACCATGATCTCCATCATTGTGTCTCCATGAAGTTGCTCGCCAACTATTACTTCTACTACTATGGCTAACGCGTTTAGCAATAAAGTAAAGTAATTTACATGGCGTTTCTCAATGACACGCAGGTCATACAAAAAATATAGACAACTCCTATGGCTCCTGCCGGTTGTCATACTCATCGACATGCAAGTCGTGATTCCTATTACAATAGCATGAACATCTCATACATCACATATAGATCATTCATCATTCATCACAACTTTGGCCATATCATATCACAAAGCACTTGCTGCAAAAACAAGTTAGACGTCCTCTAATTGTTGTTGCAAGTTTTACGTGGCTGAAGTAGGGTTCTAGCAAGAATGTTTTCTTACCTACGTGAAAGCCACAACATGATTTGTCAACTTCTATTTACCCTTCATAAGGACCCTTTTCATCGAATCCGCTCCAACTAAGGTGGGAGAGACAGACACCCGCCAGCCACCTTTATGCAACTTGTGCATGTTAGTCGGTGGAACCGGTCTCACGTAAGCGTACGTGTAAGGTTGGTCTGGGCCGCTTCATCCCACAATACCGTTGAAGCAAGATAAGACTAGTAGCGGCAAGAAAGTTGACAACATCTACGCCCACAACAAATTGTGTTCTACTCGCGCAAGAAGAACTACGCATAAACCTGGCTCTGATATCACTGTTGGGGAACGTTGCAGAAAACAAAAATTTTCCTACGGTTTCACCAAGATCCATCTATGAGTTCATCTAGCAACGAGTGATCGGATGCATCTACATACCTTTGTAGATCGCGAGCGGAAGCGTTCAAAGAACGGGGATGAGGTAGTCGAACACGACGTGATCCAAATCACCGGAGATCCTAGCACCGAACGGACGGCACCTCTGCGTTCAACACACGTACGGTAAGCGTAACGTCTCCTTCTTCTTGATCCAGCAAGAGGGAAGGAGAGGTTGAGGAAGATGGCTCTAGCAGCAGCACGACGGCGTGGTGGTGATGGAGCTGCAGTACTCCGTCAGGGCTTCGCCAAGCGCTATGGAGGAGGAGGAGGTCTTGGAGAGGGAGAAGGAGGCAACCAAAGGCATGGATGAAAAAGCCCTCCTTCCCTCACTATATATAGGAGGGCCTAGGGGGGGGCGCCGTCCCTAGGAGATCCAATCTCCTAGGGGGGCGGCGGCCAAGGGAGGTTTCCCTCCCCCCCAAGGCACCTAGGGGTGCCTTCCACTTGTGGGACTCTTCCCCTTTTGAAACCCTAGGCGCATGGGCCTCTTGGGGCTGGTGCCCTTGGCCCATGTAGGCCAAGGCGCACCCCCTATAGCCCATGTGGCCCCCGGGACAGGTGGCCCCACCCCGTGGACCCCCGGGACCCTTCCGGTGGTCCCGTTACAATACCGGTGACCCCGAAACTTGTCCCGATGGCCGAAACAGCACTTCCTATATATAATTCTTTACCTCCGGACCATTCCGGAACTCGTCGTGACGTCTGGGATCTCATCCGGGACTCCGAACAACATTCGGTTTACTGCATATACATATGCTTACAATCCTAGCGTCACCGAACCTTAAGTGTGTAGACCCTACGGGTTCGGGAGATATGTAGACATGACCGAGATGACTCTCCGGTCAATAACCAACAGCGGGATCTGGATACCCATGTTGGCTCCCACATACTCCACGATGATCTCATCGGATGAACCACGATGTCGAGGATTCAAGCAACCCTGTATACAATTCCCTTTGTCAATCGGTATGTTACTTGCCCGAGATTCGATCGTCGGTATCCCAATACCTCGTTCAATCTCGTTACCGGCAAGTCACTTTACTCGTACCGTAATGCATGATCCCGTGACCAGACACTTGGTCACTTTGAGCTCATTATGATGATGCATTACCAAGTGGGCCCAGTGATACCTCTCAGTCATACGGAGTGACAAATCCCAGTCTTGATCCGTGTCAACCCAACAGACAGTTTCGGAGATACCCGTAGTATAACTTTATAGTCACCCAGTTACGTTGTGATGTTTGGCACACCCAAAGCACTCTTACGGTATCCGGGAGTTACACGATCTCATGGTCTAAGGAAAGGATACTTGACATTGGAAAACTCTAGCAAACGAACTATACGATCTTTAAGCTATGTTTAGGATTGGGTCTTGTCCATCACATCATTCTCCTAATGATGTGATCTCGTTATCAATGACATCCAATGTCCATAGTCAGGAAACCATGACTATCTGTTGATTAACTAGCTAGTCAACTAGAGGCTTACTAGGGACATGTTGGTGTCTGTTATTCACACATGTATTACGATTTTCGGATAACACAATTATAGCATGAATAAAGACAATTATCATGAACAAGGAAATATAATAATAATGCTTTTATTATTGCCTCTAGGGCATATTTCCAACAATTTCTACTCGGGAACCTTGAGTCGTTCGAGCAATCCAGCAGGTCGCTGATATTCAGCTTTGACCCTTTGACATACATCACACTTCGCAACATAGGTGGCAATCTCCCTTTTCATGCCATGCCACCAGAATCTTTCCTTCAGGTCTTGATACATCTTGGTTCCTCCGGGGTGGATGGAATACGGGGTGTCATGAGCTTCTTGCAAGATCAACTTCTTGAGCTCAATCTTGTTGGGTATGCAAATGCGATTCCCAAACCACACGATTCCTTGCTCATCCTCTGAGAATCCTGGGGCCTTGCCTGCCTTAATCTTCCTCTTGATCCCTTCAATACTTTCGTGTCCCTTCTGAGCTTCCTTAATATCATCCTTCAGGGTAGGCTTGACTTCAAGGTTGGCTAAGAATCCTGGTGCAACCAGTTCCAACCCGAAGCTTTCAAGTTCTTCATACAAGGCGGTTAGCCTTTCCTTAAGCATAGCGTTCAAGGAACAAGCCTTCCTGCTTAATGCATCTGCTACCACATTAGCCTTTCCAGGGTGGTATTGAACACTGAGGTCATAATCCTTGATCAACTCTAGCCACCTTCTTTGCCTCATGTTCAATTCCTTCTGAGTGAAAATATACTTCAGACTTTTGTGATCCGTGTATATCTCACACCGCTTCCCTAGGAGGTAATGTCGCCATGTTTTCAGGGCATGAACTACAGCCGCCAACTCAAGGTCATGAGTAGCATAGTTCTCTTCATGAGGCCGTAGTTGCCTTGAAAGGTAAGCTACGACTCTGCCTTCTTGCATCAGAACACCTCCCATTCCGGTTCTTGACGCATCACAATATATCACAAACTCCTTGTGTATATCTGGTGTGGCCAGCACTGGGGCGGTGGTCAATCTCTTCTTCAGCTCCTGGAAGCTTTCCTCGCACTTCGGCGTCCATTCAAACTTCTTGTCCTTCTTCAAGAGCTGAATCATGGGTCGTGCAATGCTTGAGAATCCTTCAACGAACTTGCGGTAATATCCCGCGAGTCCGAGGAAGCTTCTGACTTCCTTCACATTGCTTGGGGATTGCCATTCAGTCACAGCTTCAATCTTAGTGGGATCGACCGACAATCCTTCTTTAGTCAAAACATGACCCAAGAATCCAACTTCGCGTAGCCAAAATTCGCACTTGCTGAACTTGGCATACAGTTGGTGCTCTCGAAGCTTGTCTAGGACCATCCTCAAGTGTTGCTCGTGCTCTTCTTCCGTCTTCGAGAAGACAAGAATGTCATCAATGAAGACAACGACAAACTTGTCCAAATATTCCATGAAGACCTTATTCATGAGATACATGAAGTAAGCTGGGGCATTGGTCAATCCGAAGGACATGACCGTGCACTCATACAGGACATATCTGGTTACAAATGCCGTCTTCGGAATATCTTGGGGTCTGATTTTCAGCTGGTAGTACCCAGATCTGAGATCAATCTTGGAGAACACCTTGGCCCCATTGAGTTGATCAAACAGATCTTCAATCTTGGGAAGTGGATACTTGTTCTTGATTGTAACTTCATTGAGGGAGCGGTAGTCAATGCATAAGCGGATGGTACCATCCTTCTTTGCCACAAACAGAACAGGTGATCCCCAAGGGGAGGCACTAGGGCAGATAAATCCCTTCCTCAACTGCTCTTCCAGTTGCTTCTTCAACTCTGCTAACTCCTCCGATCCCATTCTATAAGGCTTCTTATAGATGGGTCCTGCTCCGGGTATGAGCTCGATGATGAACTCAATGTCTCGGTCAGGAGGCATCCCCGGTAGCTCATCAGGAAAGACATCGGGGTATTCGCATACTACCGGCACTTGCTCCAATCCAACTTCTGACAGAGAGTTGACTTGGTTGGCTTGAGCAAAGGAGGGGTTGGAGGCAAATTTAACTTCGACTCCTTGGTCATTGGTCACAGTGACAGTCCGGTTGGCACAATCTAACAAGCCTTGGTGCTTGATGAGCCAATCCATTCCTAAGATCACATCCAAGCGTTGCGATCTTAAGATGATAAGGTCTGCTAGGAAGTCTACCCCATTAATGACAATCCCGACTCCTTTACATCCTATCTTGGCTCTCATTTCTGCTCCGGGGGTTTGTACCACCATAGGGTTATTCAGGGGTGTAGGGGTCATGCCACTTTTTATTGCAAACTTTTGGGTGACAAATGAATGCATGGCTCCAGAATCAAACAAGACAGTTGCAGGTGCTGAGTTGACAAGGAACGTACCCAGCACGACGTTCGGGTCTTCCTGGGCTTCTTCTGCAGTGACATGATTCACACGACCCTTGTCGTTGTTGGGTAGGTTGCGGGGAGCTTGGTTCCTTGGTGGCATTCCACGACCTTGTCCTGGGTTCTGCGCATTGGGGCGCGGGGCGTCGGGCTTCTTGTTGGGGCAATACTTGGAGTAGTGTCCTGCCTGACCACATCCGAAGCAAGTGACTTGATTGGGGTTGCTGCTCTTGCCGGCATTGTTATTGGGATTGTTGTAAGCTGGCCTGGGGTTGGCATACTGCTGAGGTGGATAGTTGGTGCGGGGTGCAGGAGCTCTTGGCTGCTGATAGGTTGGCTTGACCGGGGCTAGCTGCCACGGGCGAGGCTTCTGGTTGCTGGAGCTACCCTTGCTGATCATCTTGCGCTTACGGGTGTCATCCAAAGCACGTCGCTTGTCCTCAAGCATGAGTGCCTTGTTCACCAGATCAGGAAAGGTCGGGCAGTCACACACAACAAGCGAGTACTGCAGAGTCTGGTTAAGGCCTTCCATGAAGCGCTCCCTTTTGGCAGCATCAGTGCTGACATCTTCAGGGACATACCTTGAGAGAACACTGAACTTCTGCATGTACTCCTTGACAGTGTTGCTACCTTGCTTCAGGGCTCGGAACTCACGATTCTTGATGGCCATGATTCCGGAAGGAATGTGGGCCTTGCAGAATTCTGCCTTGAAGTTATTCCAAGTGATGTTTTGCTCAACATGCATGGCCCTGAATCCATCCCACCAAGCTCTAGCAGTTCCCCCGAGACAGTGAGCAGCATATGCCACCTTCTCACGGTCCTTGGTGCATCCGACTAGTTCCAGCAGATCCTCAATGGTGCGGACCCAGTCGTCTGCATCCAGGGGTTCAACAGTCTCGATGAAGGTGGGTGGTGCATGCTTCTTGAACTCCACCAACGTGGAACGTCCATTGTCGTTTCCTGTCGGCTGGCGGTTGACAGCTTGAGCGATCATCTGGAGGGCTGCAGTGTTGGCTTGGCGTTCCTCTCGGAAGGCTTGGAGAAGCTGAGCCATGTCCATGCTTGGAGGTGGTGGCTGTGGTGGAGCTTGTCCTTGGGTTTGGTCCTGACTGGCTCCTTCTCCGGCTTCTTGCTGCTGGGTAGAGGTACCAGTACGAGTTACAACAGGCATCCTGTTGGAGCGGTCGATGTCTCATGATTGGGAAAGATGAGGAAAGCAATATAGATGGGATGCCTAGTAAGGGGGTTGGTATGACACTAATTATTTCATGCAAGGGCCAAAAGCCAAACACATTCATCAAAATCCAAATGGGTGATGTAGTCGCTTACAAGTTCCCGAAGGAAAGTACGACGTCCATCAAACACATCAAAAGCAAACACAATACTACATGGCTTCATATGAACCATTACAAGGACTCGACTTCGCATAGGGTACACGACCTATCCTACCGTAGGGGTTACTAACGGGCACATCCGGGTTGCGAATGATGCCTAAGTGGTGGAATGCTCGGTCGCGTAGTCTGGCTCTTCTGGGTCTTCCTCCTCGTCATCGGCGGCCTAAATTTCCTCTTCACTTGAAGGGGTGGGGGAGTGGAGGAGCTCAACACGGCGTTGCTTCGCCGGTGGTGCGAAGAGCTTGCGGTATTCCTTTGCACTCATGCGGTGTTGCTGTGGTGGTTCTCCATCCTTTGGGGGTCTTCTGCCTCTGTATGCGATTGCGGGTTGTCCAGGGGGAGCACCTTCCTTCTTGATTCTATCCGTCTTCCCTTGTGCTTGAAGAAGAAGTGCCTTGGTCTCATGAAGTTCCTTTCGGAGTTCCATTGATTCAGAGGCCAAGCATTGTGCCAAACTATCGGCACAAAGGCTGAAGTAGGTCTGGAATCGGAGTGGAAGTCCTTCTTCTAATGGTGGAGCTGGTGCACTGCTCTCATCCTCACCTTCCTTCCGATATGGCAAGAAACGGGTTGCCAACTCGTCTTCCATCTCTGGAAGAAGGTCTCGGAGGCGGGTGAGTGCCTTGAGGGTTGCCGTCTCGACGGCAAGGACTAGTGTTGCCATCTGGGGTCCCTCGAAAAACCAGCTTGTTGGAGAGTCGTTGGCCTTCACGATCACTTCCACATGATACTCTGTCTCAGTATCATTGATCCAATGCTCATGGTAGGTGAAAATGGGGGCTCGGTGGTACTGGCACTTCTTGAGGCTATCCTCGAGAAGCATGGGAAATCCTGTGGTCAGGAAGTCCTCAGGTACGGCAGCCATCTACAAAGGTTGAATGGGAGAGGTCAATAAGGAAAATATATCTTGGGGTTGGGTAAGCTTTATAAAAGAAGAGAAGTTTAGATGGTCTCAAGCTAACTAACGCCCATGCTAACTAAGGCTTCCTACAGTCAGGATGGCTGTGATACCAGCTCTGTGGGGACCCCGACTCACAAGTCGTGATCACCCAATGCACGTGTACAGTGATCCCAGAGATCAATGCTCACTGAACACACGGAAGCTGAATAACAAGAGTCTTACATCCATACATATCGTCTTACACAAATTATGACCATTATGGTCAAGTCTTACATAGATAAAGCCTTAAGGGCTGAACATCAAATGAAACATAAGCAGCGGAAATCTTCGTCGATAAGTAGAACCCATGCCATCTGCCTTAACCCTACAGGCATTCTGACTGGGAAACGTCCTAGTTCGCATGTTCGTCTTCAAAGAACTCTTCTTCGAACTCCTGTTCTTCCATGCCTGGACAATTAAATAACCAGTGGCAAGCCAATGAGTACTTTGAATGTACTCGCAAGCAATCCATGTTTTGGTTCAAGGTACAACAATGCATGATATAGGTAAATTTTTATGGAAAGCTAATTTTCGAGTGCAATGACATGTTCAACAACTTGTAAGACATGCATCAGGAGAATTCAAGTAACCATAAGGACAGGTTACAGATATCAACATAAATAGAGTGGGCACCAACCCAACTCAATCATGTCAAGTCCTTTGACTTGACCCAAGTAGTGGTATCAACATAAAAAGAGTGGGCACCAACCCAACTCAATCATGTCAAGGCCTTTGACTTGACCCGAGTAGTTCTTCCCACTTATCCAAATACTCACACTGGTTTGAAAACATGTGGACGTAGTTTAAGCAGCACCGCCCAACTGTCCTTGACCATGGACACGGCTATTCGAATAGTTTTACACTCTGTAGAGGTTGCACACTTTACCCACAAGATCCGGGGAACTTCCGTGTCATCCACGACCCGCGGTACCTCAAGTACCTGGGGTAAGCACCCGATCACTATCTTTCCCTAGACGACACTAACAAGGAGTCCACTCGTTGTTCCGTATCCTCACGATGTACATCATACGAGACTCACTCGAGATCGTAACACCCGAGAGGGGACACAACGATGTATCCGGTGCCCTGTGAAAACAGTCATGGCCGCCCTACCTGGCACGACCCCATCCCGAGAGAGCACATCAACAACTCTCCCGTCACTAGTAATGCGGGCTCCAAGCTAGTATCGGCCTAGGTAATCAATAATGCCCTTTCCCATACAAGGGTAGAGTGGTTGCGCATGTAAGGTTGGGACAGTCGACAAATCTTAAATCTAATCCGTTTTCGAAAACAACACACGCACTTGCCTTGGTACACCACTTCGTCATCAAGTGGTTACCCATCTCATTGTCTCCCTCGGGCATAAGTGGCACCCGACGGGGTTTTCGAAAAGTCTTTTGAAAGTACTTGTCTCCATCACCATGCATATTCTCGTCCCTTTAGCGTAGCACTACTTAGCATCCTATCTACTCCCACCGGCATAACCCTCATAAGGAGGTAGGGTCATGCACAATGAAAGTATCAACAAGGAGGAAATGAAGGCAACCCACCAGAGTGGCTACCCTCTCATCATGATTCCGATGCAATAATAATAAAGTGCTATATGAAATGCATAAAAAGGGTTTCATAGACATGGTCAAAGGGCTGATTGCCTGGCTCAACAAGGTCTTCTGGGTCTTCAATGTCTTCTGGTCCAACTCCTTCGTCAGCAACGCAATCTATCGTCGCAAAATAATAACGAGAAAATAAGGCAATAATAAAACAGAAAAACCAAAGTGCTCAGAAAAATGTCAACTTATTTTTGTAAAATACTAGGTGGAAAACTAAGAAGGGAAAATTCCTAGTTTTGGATTTGGAGTTGTATAATAGGAGAAATGGATTTTCAGAGGGGAATATAAATGCTCAAATTTGAATTTAAATTTGAATGGTGCAGAAAAGTTTGATGGATATTTATGAAAGTTACACCATTAAATTGGTGGGATTTTTAGAAAAATGTGGGAGTTGTAATTATTGCATTTGGATTAATATTTAATCCTGTGGAATTTTTGCAAGTTTTCAGAAAAAGAAAAAGGGGAAGGAGCACTGTGCAACTGGGCCAGAAGCGCCACAGTGCAGCAGGCCCAGAGGGGATTCAGCCCACACGAGGCTGCCACGTCGAAGGCGTAAAGGAAAAATATGCCTTCAGCCGTCGGAGCGAACCGGTGCGCGCGCGTGCGTTTTAAACCTGACGGGTGGGGCCCACCCGTCAGTATGTGAGGCTGACTGACGGGCCCCATGGCCATCGTCTTCAACCTTGGGCCAGAGAGGGGGGCGAGCTCACCGGCGACGTTTCCTGGCACGGCGAGGTGAGCGGGTGGCACCGCCGGACTCCTTGTCGTGTCGCCGTTCGGGTGGTGCCAGAGTTGGCCGCCGGGGTGGCCTGGTTCGCCGGCGACGAGGAGGCACGGCGGAGGAGCTTCGGGAGGTTCTTGGTTAGCTCGTTCCGAGCTGCAATAGGAGTGGGAGAAAGAGGGGAATGGGTCAGTGAGGTCTGGTGGTTCCAGATCGAACAAGAGCGGGGCGGAGAGGGGCTGTACCGCGAGATCAACGGTCGACCGAGGCGGCGGAGCTCCGGTCGATCCCGAGCATAGAAGCTCTCCGGTCATGTAGCGCGTTCCAGAGCACCCAAATGGCATGCCATGGCATATTATATGCCTTGTGGGCGCGGCCACGGATGTCTGGCAGCTCTAGTAGGGAGTAAAGAAAGGGGAGGGAGCATTGGATGCCATGGATGGCCACTGGAGTGAGGAGGGAGGTGAGGAAGAGGGGTACAGGGGCTGTCCAGAGAGAGAAAGTGAGGGTTTCACCCCCCCAAATAATTGATCTGAGGTCTTGCCATTGCTACTGGAGGTATAAGGTGACTAGATTAAGCTCTGGTAAAAAGTTGAGCTTACCAAGAATAGTGGAAAGGGGTCAAAATAGTGGCTTTTGTAAAATGGCAGAAGGTGTTTGATAAGGGTTTGGGCAAGAAAATGATCTCCAATTGCCATGATACCTAACAGGATGGAATGACACTTAGAAATAGGGTGTGCCACCAAATTTGAGCTCATTTGGGCAAAGTAGCCAATGCAACTCTTGTAAACCCTAGAAATCAACAGAAATGGGTTTGTGTGGATCTAGTTGAGCATAACACTTCTCCTTGATGCACTACTTGGTGTAGTGGCCTCATTTGGTCATATGAACATGCTCACAAAAGTTGAGGTCAAGGAGAGAAAGTTGGTAGTTCAAACTTGCTCAAATTAGGTTCTGAACAGAAAGGGTTATGGGGCATTTTGGTGGACCAAAATGACCTTGATTGAAGTGAGGCTTTGCAATATCATCACAATACGCCTTTGTGACTTGCTGGATTTTTCTTGGATTTTTATGGAAATATTTCCTGTAGAAATATTTCAAATCCTTGAAATGGGCAGAAATGGTTTTGGGAGGTTTTGTCCAATATTTTGAACATGACCATGTGTTGAAACTCTTATATATGGGAAATATATGTCCACTGAGTTTCCCTAAATTTTCTCAAATATTTTTGAAACATTAAAATAACTTTAACCTATTAAAGACCATTTCTGGACTTAAGAAAAATCCTTTAAATAAAATAGGAAAATAGCTTTTAAAATTATATCTTTGGGGTTTATGGGAATCCTATATCTAATAGGTTTCAAATATACCTTTTGAAATATTTTTCATACCCCAAATCAGGTACTTGCAGTGCAAACCTCAATCCAGGGGTTTTTGGGAAACTAATTTTTGAAAATACCATTTGGCCAAATTATTTTTGTAAGAAAATACTATATTGTACTATACACATGGCATGATCATTGGGCAGAAGTTTGGGGCAAGGAGATGAAGTATAGAAGGTGGAGTTGTGTTGACTTTAAAGAGCACTTGAAAAGCACAGAGAGAAAACCAACTCCAAATAAAAGCCAAATAATGCAAAAGTTTTTGTTGGTCCAAATTTTCATGCTTTATTAGAGCAAAAGAAGAGTTACAAAATGCAGGGTGTGACATACTCACTGCCGACCATGAAGAATTGGGACGCCATGGATTTGGGAGGAGGGTTAGGATTAGTGGAACTGTCGTAATGTGAAAGGACGGGATGACTAGGAGCGGTTTATTGATTGTAAAAATGTCGAGTGGGGTAATGTGCGAACGGTAGGGTAGTGGCTTGCCTGGTGGATAAATGGATTCATGCACAGTACTATGGGGCCCCAATTAGATGTCATGTCTACTCGACGCCCAATTAAATGGCTTTCGATGTCATGTCAAGCGTCGGGAAAATTACAGGTGATACAAAGCTTCCGAGAGCCCTTGGATCTGAGATCGAACGGTTGCATGGCGTGATTCTAGACCTATGGGTGAATAACCTATCCTGGAGGGTTATTCTGCAAATTTTCAGCAACTTAGCATGCGGCCGTTCGATCTCAGATCCAAGGGCTGCCAGCAGCCCGTATCATGGTCGTGCCTACCATGACCATCGCCTTGCTCGCGCGGTCGCGCCCTTGGAGATTTAACACGGTGCGTTAGGCTCTCTGATGTTGGCATGTCATGCATAGTCATCACTTAGTCACTCATACTACAACAAGGTTAGCTATAATGTTGGCTATAAGAGTATTTTTTTGTTTACTTCTCTCTATCTCTTTCTTTGTAGTATTTATTGTATTTGCCAAGGAGTGACCTCTTCCAATGAAATGGTTCTTAGATGAGGTGCTATGGGCATTAAATGGCTTAGCAACTCAAGTCACCAATGCATAGGTGCTTAGTTTTTTGTTGCTAAGTTTGCTCCATCTAGGTACACGCACTTAGCACCGTTTCTTCCTGGGGTCACCAAACTAGTCTCTCTCCTCTTAATTAACTTGCCACATCAGACTTTATGCCTATGTGGCAGGCTTAGCACCTGTAGGATCAAGTACAATAGTGGGCTATAATCCCGCTTTACATGGCATTTTTGCATATGTGGGGGAAAGAGGCAAGAAAAAGTGGAGGAGTGGGCTCTCAAGCAAGAGCCAGCCTCTACATGGTGGAGCATCGGGAGAGGCACTTGTATGGAGGTGGTCAAGAATCAGGAGACTCACGCCGGTCATAGCGCCGCAGTTAAAATGATAATGGCAAGTCAAATCACCGGGCCCCACCTGTCCAGCAGTAAGTCGTTGTCAAATCACACAGCCCTACATTTGCAGCAGCCTACTCCCTCATCTTCTCGCATCTCTTTCGAACCGACTAGGCGGAACTGCCCCGCCTACCGCGGGGGAAAAGCCCCGCCCTCGACTTTTAAATAGTACAGCATACTAATTTTGTATCCATGGATTGCGCCATGGAGCAAAGCCTCAAGAAAAAGGCAGTACACATTTACGGAGTACAGTATACGGCACGCCCGTCGCGTTCGCATCGCACCCCAGACGGTCGGTCAGTCTGGCACGCCGCTCTCTGAATGGAACGCGCGTCACATTGCGTTTGCACACACATGTGGGACCGCAATTGAGAACCGACCATAGGCACACTCCCCGGCCCCGCAGGTCGGGTGAGTTAATAGAAGAGTGAGACGAGCGATAGTACTAGAGAAGTGTTGTACAGATGTTGGTGCCTGGACGATCCCTGCATCGCGCGTCACATTGCGTTTGCACACACATGTGGGACCGCAATTGAGAACCGACCATAGGCACACTCCCCGACCCCGCAGGTCGGGTGAGTTAATAGAAGAGAGAGACGAGCGATAGTACTAGAGAAGTGTTGTACAGACGTTGGTGCCTGGACGATCCCTGCATGACACAGAAGATCAGTTTGTCCATTCATGTGACCAAACTCCAGCAGACACGCCTGGATTGGCTATCGTCTACATATCATGCAGGCTGTGTTGTACAGGGCTAAGAAATCTAAAAAAAGGTTTCTCGTCATCTCACAAAATTAGGTGTCATGTGCTTCGGATCACTGCGAGGGTTAAACAGCGATAACTGAGTTCCTCCAAGGCACTAGTCATGGGGCTACATGCACGAAGACTACTCGGCTGCCATCTATGTCAAGCCGGCTATGTTAATTAGGGCATCTATCGATGGACCCCTTTTCTACGAGTTTATCTTTAATTTGAGCTTTGATCCTTGTCTAATTTGTCTGTCGGGATTCATGTTGTCTCCTTTGGGCAGTGAGGTTATGGTTTCTTGTCATGTGGCATTTCTTTGTGTTATATGTTATAATCCGGTGCTTCAGATCAAAATGAGGACAACTGCGCCTCCGGGGCACGTGCATGAAGACTTCTCGACAATCATTGACGAGGTCAAGCCGGCTCCGGTAGACAAAAGAAAACTAGTAGTACTCGACTATATAGGCAGGAGCCTCCGCGCTTGCTTGCTAGTGTTGCTCTCTTCACACTGTCTCGTCCTCTCTAGATCTAAACACGACAGCGGTGGCCACACTCGCTCTCTCTCTCTGCTCACCGCTGGTCACAGATCCAGTTGGATCCTCTCCGTCGGGGAAGGTGAGAAGGTGCAACATTCACGCGGTCGTCCTCGGTGACGGCTCTTACCCACTGCCGGCACATCCCGATCAGCGTGCCTTGCCGTTCTCTCCCAAGCATGGCTGGCTAGGGAGGGCCTCCGACCCCTTCTTCCTCGCTGTCGTAGTGTGGGCAGATCCGGCCTCCCGCCGCCCACCTAGCGACATCCCGGCGACCCTTAGGTATAACTTCCTACGAAACCAGCCTTGAGCTCCTGACGTCGCTCCATCTGTATCTTTTTACTATTTCTCAGGCCCCCTCATAGATAGGATTGATCGGCTGTTCAAAAGCCACCTAAATTTTTACTGTTAAGAGGTAAAACTAGTTAATGCACTTGAATCTAGTACTACTTTGTTCAAACAAGGAAGAAAGGGGGTGGGAGGTGGGTGGGGGAAGATTTGTTACCTGAATCTAGGACTTGGTCGAAAGAGGAAATAATGGGGGCGAAAAGTAGCAGAGAATGGCTATCCAACTGATCTCTAGGTCTAATAGGGAAATAAAGGGAAACACAGTAAAAACTCAATATAAACCCGATCTATTGGTTGAAAAAGGAAAGAGAGTGGGGACTGGGGGACAAGTCAGCAGAGTAAGTCCAGCACTAGATTTGCTAGCCTCACACAGTATAAGGTGGCTATACCGAACAAAAATGGGACCAACCCAGATATCATGTTCTAATGTTTGTTGCCCCGAGCCACTCTTATGTAATGCCACTGGTAAAATGTAGCAGTCGCACTGCTAAAAGTAAGGACACATTAAACCAATGTTGCTGGTAAAATGAAGCAATGGCACCATTAAAGTAATGTTGTATTTAATAGTTGTCATAGTTAATCCTAATGCCCACACTAATATCTAGCAATGTTGCTGCTTTAGAAATTGCTAATGTCCTTGTAGGATTACCATTCAGATAAGGAACATGCTTCTTTCATTTGATGTATGTTTCATCACTTGTTTGTCACCCTCCTTTCCACCTTTTTTGTGCAAACAGAGACATACATTTCACGCTTGATCTTAGTTGAACTGCACAAATGATATCCAAATTATAGTTGACCATTCCAAGAGCTTCACAACCAAAATTGATGTTGCTCAATTTTATTGCAACTAATGAAGAAGAAGCTCTGTGGGTTTCGTTTTCTGATGGAAATGGAACCGGGGCTGGAGCCCTTTTCTTAAAAAAATGAAGAAGAAGCTGCTATCTCATGGGACATTGCTTCATTTTAGGTGAACTGCACCAAAAGGTCCCATGAATTGAATCATCCATGTTGGTGACTGGTGTCATCCCTTCCGCGATGGCATTGACTGCAGACATGGTCCCCATCACGAGGTATGTTTCTTTTTGGTTTGACCATTTGCCAAATATCCTGCATGTTGAGTCTGCTCTTGTGCTACTGTTTTGGCACTGCCATGATAAAGCAGTAATGTTATTATTTTGCACCTTAATCTAGTGGCACTATTAATTTGAGGCAATGTTTTGGCACTGCTAGTGGCACTAATTTTTATATATATATCGAAAGAGTGGGTTTCCTCCGATTTCATTAAAGAAATCTAACCATAGAGAACCATTATCCGACAACATCTCAGTGTAAACAGGCAGTTATGCAACTACTACTAGAATGGGCTGAGTACTAGCAAGAGACAAGTTTGCCACATAAGCTAGACAGGTAGGGGGATGCAGCACTAGCTCGGCCAAGTTTGGATTACAACCCAAATGCTACCACAGAAACATCAGAGGGGAAGATAGGGACAGAAAGAGCCAGCTTCAGCATCTCAGTCTAAGAACCCCCAGCCTCCATCCTTGCGACGCACGGTACACCTTGTTTGCCACCTGCTCGACCCTAGTGCCACTGATAAAATGAAGTAATAATACAGTTAAAATAGAGCGAGTGTCCTCTCTATCATTTCATTTCCAATGTAAATAAAGAAAGTGCTTCTCTTTGTTAGTATATATTTCATCAACTAGTCCCATTGTTAATGTTTAAGTGTTTTTGCAAACTGGGGTGCTTAATTTTAGTTGATCTGCACAAAAATAGAGATTGGAATGTCTCAAGGCCCCTCCTTATACTACTGCTGTACACTAATGTTCATCACTGGCAGAAGGTGTATCGGGGAGACTCGGGTCGATTTCCAGTATGAGGTGTATCGTATGAGGCGTCATAGGGCCCATATCGCCCTCGCAGCATGGCATACTATGATACTATCGCAATATTTTTCTTCTATTTATTAGTGTATGTTTCATCAACTAGTGCCACTATAATGTAATCACGCCTTTTCATTATCTGTGCAAACAGGGTTATTCAGTGATACGTCTCTGTCGTATCTACTTTTCCAAACACCTTGTTTTGGACTCTAACTTGCATGATTTGAATGGAACTAACCCGGACTAACGCTGTTTTCAGCAGAATTGCCATGGTGTTATTTTTGTGCAGAAACAAAAATTCTCGGAATGACCTGAAAATCAACGGAGATTATTTTTGGAAAATATAAAAAGTACTGGGGAAAGAATCAAGGCCAGGGGGCCCACACCCTTTCCATGAGGGTGGGGGGCGCGCCTGCCCCCCTGGAGCTCCACTGACCTCAACTCCAACTCCATATATTCGTGTTCGGGGAGAAAAAAATCAGAGAGAAAGATTCACCGCGTTTTACGATACGGAGCCGCCGCCAAGCCCTAAACTCTCTCGGGAGGGCTGATCTGGAGTCCGTTTGGGGCTCCGGAGAGGGGAATCCGTCACCATCGTCATCATCAACCATCCTCCATCACCAATTTCATGATGCTCACCGCCGTGCGTGAGTAATTCCATGGTAGGCTTGCTGGACGGTGATGGGTTGGATGAGATCTATCATGTAATCGAGTTAGTTTTATTAGGGTTTGATCCCTAGTATCCACTATGTTCTGAGATTGATGTTGCCATGTTTGCTATGCTTAATGCTTGTCACAGGGGCCCGAGTGCCATGAACTCAGATCTGAACCCTTTATGTTTTCATCAATATATTTGTGTTCTTGATCCGATATTGCAAGTTATAGTCACCTACTATGTGTTATGATCCGGCAACCCCGAAGTGACAATAATCGGTACCACTCCCGGTGATGACCGTAGTTTGAGGAGTCCATGTATTCACTATGTGTTAATGCTTTGGTCTGGTACTCTATTAAAAGGAGGCCTTAATATCCCTTAGTTTCCGCTAGGACCCCGCTGCCATGGGAGGGTAGGACAAAAGATGCCATCCAAGTTCTTTTCCATAAGCACGTATGACTATATTTGGAATACATGCCTACATTACATTAATGAATTGGAGATAGTTCTGTGTCACCCTATGTTATGACTGTTACATGATGAACCGCATCCGGCATAATTATCCATCACTAATCCAATGCCTACGAGCTTTTCACACATTGATCTCTGCTTAGTTACTTTACCGTTGCTACTGTTACAATCACTACAAAACCCAAAAATATTACTTTTGCTACTGTTATGTGACAGCCTGGTTTTTGCCCTCTCTTAAATTCTTGATTTTTCTTTTGAATTTTTTTGAAACTTGGAGTTCTTGAGTCTTTTCATTTGGACTTAAACACTTGGGCATCCTTGGGTTTCACCCAAGTGTTTCACTTCTCTCCCAAACATCATTTCACTTCTGATCCACCTCAAAATAATCTTTGGAATATTTTTCTTAAATGAAAAATATTCATTTTCTCTCAAAAACCCTAAGCCAAATCCGTTTGCTCCAAAGCAACCCTAATTTTTATGGCTCAGAAAATTCTGAGATAATTCACAAATATTCTAGAGACCCTAGGGCACCTCCTTGAGCAAAAATATTTCATCACTTTTTGGAATATTTTTTCTATAGAAAATCTTTTCTGTTCTGGACCGAAATGGTGGTTTCTACAGCAACTACCATTTTACTTACTCGTTTTGACCTGAACTTTCTTGTGCTTATTTACCTTAGTAACTCTAAGCTAGCCTCCAAAGCACAGCTCCAAACTCCCAGCCATTTGACCATAGTAACATCACAAAGTTACTGACCAAAAACTTACCTGGTTTGTAAAATCTCCTCTACTGCACCTGGATCCAAACCAAACCATGGTAAACTTCAAAACCACCATGAAAAACATGCCAGACATGATTTTTGGACAAAGGCTGGCCTGAGGAGAGAGTTCGCGCGGTGACCACGCGTGTCCATGATGCCAGGCATGCGTGTCGATGCGCTCTGGGTGCCGCCGAACGCACTGTTCGCGCGTGCTCGCTTCCCCCGCCTGCCCAACCTTGCCAAACTTCGCCACCATCATCATCTCGACGCCCTTAACTCCTCCCTGGCACTCGCCGACGCCGGAGCTCGCCGCAGCGAGCATGGGCAAGGTCCGGCCAGCCCAACAGTGTGGGGCGCACTGTGCTCGTCGTCACCCCCTTGATCCTGTGCTCGTCTTCGCTCGCCCACAGTGGCCGCGTGACCTCCGTCGCCTTCTCCCCCTCTCACTGACGCCGCTCGTCGCCGGGCACCGTGGACAGGTGTCCACCGACGGAGCCCGATGTACCCTCGTCGCTCGCCTATATATAGAGCCCCTCCCCAACCTCCTCGAGCATCCTCCAGCACTCACACACACTCCACGGTCGAGTAGGAAGCCGTAGCCTGGCCGGGCAGGCCTCGGGCCGCCGTCCCTGAGCTCGAGCTCACCGGCGATCCCCTCTGGACACCGTAGCAGCTCCAGCCCCTCCCAGGCCTGGGCGACCCCTCCGGGGCCTCCGCCTCTCTCCGGTGAGGCCGTCTCGCCCGCTTGGAGCCTCTGGAGTGGCTTCTGCTCGCCGTCTTCCTCAACTCCGGCGACCTCCTCGTTCTGTCTCCGCTCGCGAGCTAGGTTCCGACGCCGTCCGACCACCCTAGCCACGCTACGGGTACGGGCAGGTGCGCCTCGACCTCCTCTTGCCATCCCTCCCTCTCGTTTTGGCCAAAGAGACCTCGTCGCCGGCGAGAGCTACGGCGTAGCCACGGCCGTCTTTGTTTCTCTCTCCCTCTTCCCCCACCTGAGTAGCGGGGCCCGCTAGTCGGCAACTCAGTACGCGCGCGAAGCGGTACGAGTGGTGGCGCCCCTGGGCTTTACGCCTTCGACGTCACCCACCCCCCCCAGTCTTTTTCGTTTTATTCAAATTCATTTGAATTTACAGAACACTTCAAATAGTTACAAATTTTTAACCATAAATCCAAATGAATTGATTCTTTTTGCATTGTGTTCTTTGAAAGAAAATCTAACAGCTCACCAAAGATGAGATTTTTCTGAGCTGTTTAGAATTTCTAGTGAATTTCAGAAGTGTTCTTGATATTTTCTTTTTGTGTTTAAAATTATTTTCAGAAGGTGAGGCTTGTCTTGAGGATCACCAGGAGGCTTGTGAACCTCATCTACACTAAGGCAAGCCACAACAACATTTTTATGATGGCATTTCAATATTTGTGATTTTCTCACTTGAATTAAATGATTAATCCATGCATTTAAATAATTATTGAGTTATTTGTATTCTGGTAAATATTGGTCAGTTGTTATGCTTGATTTACAGAATGGTTGAAACTAGTTTAAGTGGGTAAAGCAAGTTAAGATTCATTTAAGGTGATGTTAGAAATAATTTTGTTATGCATGTTAGTAGTTATTTAGCTATGTTTTTGCCTTCCTAAAATTCATGAAAATTTGTTAGAAAATATTCTGTTAAATACTTGTTAAATCATATTACTTGTTTTACAGAATGTTTGAACCTAATTTAGTGATAAAGAAAGTAAGAGTTGTTGATAGTGAAATCTTTTGTTATGCATATGAAAAAGTTATCGGAGTTCCTTTCTTGCGTAAGAAATTAATAAAACTTGTTGCAGAATATTTTGGTTAAGTTGTGAGTCAGTATGAGCAAGTAAAGTAATCTGAGTTGTTGACGTTTATGCTTGGTGTGTATATGGATGACATCGGTCATTTTTATCATTATATGATGCATGTGTTGTTTTGCATTTCATGGCATGCTATGACACCGGTCATTTTTAGTTTAAAGTTGAATCTGAATATTACTCAACTTGAATATACCATTGACTGGGTCATGGCGCCGTTGAATCGAGTTTCTTTCCAGTGCAACCACATTTGCCTTTATGGGAAGGCCTTGATTCGGTCCATTGACACGGCCTCTGGTCGGTGCCTCCATCTAGGGAAGGTTATGTCGTGCTTGCATGAGTCAATGATTAATAAAAATTGCACACTAAGCTGTAAACTTTGCATTGTTGACGATGGCAGAAAAGTCATCGAGGAAATTGGGATCAGATAATGATCGTGGTGGTGATCGCCGTAAGGATCACGTGTCATTTTGTTAAAGACCACGTTGGTGGTGTGTTTTACCACGTTGGTGGTGTGTTTGTGATCTGAGGATGATCACGGTTGGTAAGTTGTCCCGAGGGACGTTCGAGCATGATCACAGCATGTTGACATATAGTGTTGCATTATTAATAATTGGTTAAATATCATGATATTGTTTGTCATTATGATTATGCTTGTTGTGAGCTTGCAAGTACATTAAATGTACTGACCTGGCATGTCATGCCAGATTTCAGGAAAGTCTCGTTGGAAAGGAGCGCTGTTCGAGTCTAGATCGTGTCCACATTGGTGTCCCTGTGATATGGAGCTTCCACTACGACGTTATCCCGCTGCCACGTAGTTATTCGGATCGAGGCCCCTTTATGTTCACTAAATAATGTACATATTGTTCAGCCGCACCGAGTGTGCCGCTTGGCCTCGACCGCTATTGTAATCTGAACTCTGTTCCGCTAGCATCAATAAAGCGGTTGTTTTCTATACCAATATGTTGTGTGTTGCCAGAAGACATGGTCTCTGGGCTGTCAATGCAGGGTAAACCGGTCGCTCTGAGCCGAGGTGCCACATGTTACCATTACTATCATACTACTTTGCTACTAAATACTTTGCTATAGATATTAAGTTATCCAGGTGTGGCTAAATTGACAACTCAGTTGCTAATACTTGAGAATATTCTTTGGATCCCCTTGTGTCGAATCAATAAATTTGGGTTGAATACTCTACCCTCGAAAGCTGTTGCGATCCCCTACACTTGTGGGTTATCAAGACTAATTTCTGGCGCCGTTGCCGGGGAGCATAGCTCTATTCTTTGAGTTACTTGGGATTTATATCTGCTAGTAACTATGAAGAACTTGAAAGACGAGAAAACTAAAATTTATCCCTCAAGTACGAGGGGTGGTAAGGAACTGCCATCTAGCTCTGCACTTGATTTACCTTCTGTTTTGAGTAAGCTTGCGACACCTAAACCTGCTTCTGCTATTAATTCTGATATGTCGCATGTTATTGATGATGCCACTTCTGCTATGCATGATACTTATGATGAAACCACTTCTATGCCTGACACTACAGTGCCACTTGGTGAATTTCTTGATGAACAACTTGCTAGGGCTAGAGAGAATGAAATTATTGAAACTAATAATATAGATGAAAGTGATGATGAAGACTCTCCCCCTAAATATGGATTACCTGTTGTGCCTGAGGGCTATGTTATGGATGAAGAAACTGCTAGAGACTTTCTTGCTTGCAATGTTAGAAGTGATCTTAAGAAATTGTTAGCTAAGCTGAAACAAAAAACTCTGAATGCTAGAATGAAATATGATCCTGCTTATGCTACTTCACCTATCTTTGTTACTGATAAGGATTATGAATTCTCTGTTGATCATGATATAATTACTTTGGTTGAATCTGATCCCTTCTATGGTTATGAATCTGAAACTGTTGTGGCACATCTTACTAAATTAAATGATATAGCCACCCTGTTCACTAATGATGAGAGACTCGCTACTTTTATATCCTTAAAATATTTCCGTTCTCATTAAAGGGTGATGCTAAGATATGGTTTAACTATCTTGATCCTGGTTGTGTGCGTAGTCCCCGGGATATGATTTATTACTTCTCTGCTAAATATGTCCCCGCTCATAAGAAACAAGCCGCTTTATGGGAAATATATAATTTTGTGCAAATTGAAGAAGAGAGTCTCCCACAAGCTTGGGGGAGGCTTCTCCAATTACTTAATGCTTTGCCTGATCATCCTCTTAAGAAAAATGAAATACTTGATATCTTTTATAATGGACTAACCGATGCTTCCAGAGACCACCTGGATAGTTGTGTTGGTTGTGTTTTCAGGGAAAGAACACCGGATCAAGATGAAATTCTATTGAATAATATGTTGACCAATGAAAATAATTGGACACTTCCTGAACCAAATCCTAAGCCAACTCCGAAGAAGAGAGGTGTTCTATTTCTCAGTCCTGAAGATATGCAAGAGGCAAAGAAATCTATGAAAGAGAAAGGTATAAAAGCTGAAGATGTTAAGAATTTACCTCCTATATATTGAAGAAATACATGGTCTTAATTTACTGCCCGTTGAAGAAACACATGGTCTTCATAACCCGACACGGGTAGTAAAGGTAAATTCTCTCTATAGATATGAAAAAGCTGAAATCCCGCTTACTAAGCTTTCTAGCCAATGCTTAGATTAGTTTGACAATTTTATGGTTAAGCAAGAAGATTTTAATGCTTATTTTGGAAGACAATTAAAACAAAATGCTTATATGATTGAACACTTGAGTGACTATATGTCTAGAGTTAAAGGTTAACTTAACTCATTAGTAAACATGCTTCTATGGTTACCACTCAAGTAGAACAAGTACTTAAGGCTCAGAATGAATTGCTCAATGAACTGAATAGTAAGAATAATGATTTTGCTGTTAGAGTGGCTACTAGAACTGGTAAAATGACTCAGGAACCTTTGTATCCTGAAGGTCATCCCAAGAGAATTGAGAAAGATTCTCAGAGAAATAATGTAGATGCACCCAGTCCTTCTAAAAAGAAGAAAAAGAAAAATGATAGGACTTTGCATGCTTCTAGAGAACCTATTGCTGACACACCTGAGAATCCAAACGATATTTCTATCTCTGATGCTGAAACACAATCTGGTAATGAACATGAACCTAATGATAATGTTAATAATAATGTTCATGATGATGCTCAACCTAGCAATGATAATGATGTAGAAATTGAACCTGATGTTGATCTTAATAACCCAAAAACAAAGAATCAACGTTATGACAAAAGAGACTTTGTTGCTAGGAAGCACGGTAGGGAAAGAGAACCATGGGTTCAGA
The DNA here is from genome assembly GCF_056163025.1 of Triticum urartu. Taxonomy (NCBI): domain Eukaryota; kingdom Viridiplantae; phylum Streptophyta; class Magnoliopsida; order Poales; family Poaceae; genus Triticum; species Triticum urartu. The sequence continues at coordinate 709,736,387 of NC_141874.1, forward strand.
AACCCATGCCTTTTCCTCTCAATCCATCCAAGAAAAAGGATGATGAGGATTTTGAGCGCTTTGCTAAAATGATTAGACCTATCTTTTTGCGTATGCGACTAACTGATATGCTCAAAATGAATCCTTATGCTAAGTATATGAAAGAAATTGTCACAAATAAGATAAAGATACCAGAAGCTAAGATTTCCACCATGCTTGCTAATTACACTTTCAAGGGTGGAATACCTAAGAAGTTAGGAGATCCAGGAGTACCCACTATACCATGCTCCATTAAAAGGAATTACGTTAGAACTGCTTTATGTGATCTTGGAGCCGGTGTTAGTGTTATGCATCTCTCTTTATATCGTAGACTTGATTTGAATAAGTTGACACCTACTGAAATATCTTTGCAAATGGTTGATAAATCAACTGTTATACCTGTCGGTATTTGTGAGGATGTGCCTTTTGTGGTTGCAAATGTTACTAATTTAACAGACTTTGTTATTCTTGATATTCCCGAGGATGATAGTATGTATATTATTCTTGGAAGACCCTTTTTGAACACTGCAGGAGCTGTTATTGATTGCAACAAAGGCAATGTCACTTTTCATGTTAATGGCAATGAGCATACGGTACACTTTCCGAGGAAACAACCTCAAGTTCATAGTATAAACTCTATTAGAAAAATTTCATCTATTATTTTTGGAGGTTTTGAATTTCCTCTTCCTGCTGTCAAAAAGAGATATGAAATTCTTATTATTGGGGATGTGCATATCCCCGTTGAGGTAACTTAGTGCTATTCAAAAATTCTCTAGTTCCATGCAATTCGGAATGAGTTTGTTAACAAGACCTGATCAACCTTGTTAGTGGATTCCTTTTGATGAGCATGAGATGGATGAAGTTAGAAAGCACAACTCTCTGTACCCTCCTTTTATTTTCTATTATTTAGTTGAAATAAAGTAAAAATAGTATTTTATGTCTGTTTACTGAATTATCCATGCAATATAAAAATACCCCAAAAACAAAAGTTCTCCAAATGCCCTGAAATTTAAATCTGATATTTTCTGGAATATTTGAGAATATTTGGCACTGAGAACACATCAGGGGGAGCTGGCACCTGGCCACGAGGGTCCAGGGCACGCCCACCCCCCTGGGTGCGCCCCCTGCCTCGTGGGCCCATGGTGGCTCCCCTCCACTTATTCCAGCCACCACACACTCCTTCCTCCCAAAAAATCACCATCCATCTCAAGCACGAGTTCTACACTAGTAGAAAAAGGGTCAAACGTGAAGCACATTAGTGCCGGTTTGTATTTGAGCCGGCACTAATGTATACATTAGTGCCGGTTCCAACGGCTAGCCGGGCCGCTTTCATTAGTACCGGTTCGTGGCGAACCTTTAGCACCGGTTCGTGCCACGAACCGGTACTAATGAGAGTGGTGGCAGGATGTTGTCAGACTGGGGCCCCTCCAACCCCTTTAGTACCGGTTCTTGGCACAAACCGGTACTAAAGGTCGTCCTACATAAACCCTTCATCCACCCAAGCTCGCTCTGTTCTTCCCCTTTCCCCTCTCCTCTCTGTTCTTCCCCTCTTCCTTTCGAGCTCATCACACATTTTGCCCAAAATTTGTCAAGATTTGAAGGCCCCCATCCATTCAAATGATCACAAAGGTTAGCAACTTTGTCCTTTCATCTCTCATTGCTAGATTAGCTCTTGCAATGCTTTATATAGTGATTAATTTGTGAGTTTAGTAATTTGGGAGGATATATATATGTGCTAGTATTTGATTTATATGCAATTTGAGGTCACAAATAACACTTAGTTTGCATATGTAGGTGTGGTTTACTTAGTGCCTTCTAAATCTCCGTCGTAACCACCGTCGATCGCCCGCACCATCCCGTCGCCGGCACCACCTTGTGGTGAGCCTCTTGTTCATGAAATTTTATATAAAAATTGATGTTTGTGTGATTTGGATATATAGTTACTCATATAATTATCTTACCCGTACGTTGTTTGTTATACATGTAGTGCCATGGTTTTGATATCCATCCCCGTTGGCCCTCGTCCTTGTTATGATTCGGATGTGGTATATATATTCTCTTTTAAAACTAGTTGCATTTTGTGTTTATGACAAATTATGCCCATCAAGTTGACATAGATATTTGTATGTAGGAGGTAGTTGAACCGGAAATTCCAACCGACCCTATTGTCGAGAGGTTAAATTTAGTTGAAAGAGAAGACGAGGATTTGAAGGAAAATTGAAAAGAATTGAGGGGGAAAAGATGGAATTGGAGTTGCATGTTGCCGATGTCGTCGATGATCACAAGATCAAGATGGAGAAAATGCGCTTGAAGATTAGAAAGATTAAAAAATATGCCATCGATAGTGAGGCTTGGTATCATTATGCTGTTGGATCCATTGTTACCTTAGTTGCGATCTTGATCGTATTTGTTGTTGCATTTAAATGCTTTAGCTAGAGAGTTATTTTTTTGTTGCATTTAAGTGTTGTATGAACTTTATGTATGAACTTGTATTAATTTGGTCTATTCGGTGTTGTGTAATGAAGATGAGTCGGCAATGGATGTATGATGACCGATGCTCTCCCCAGTTCGTTGAGGGCGTGCATACTTTTCTGCTTGCGGCTGAGGCAAACAAGCGGGCGGATGGTTTTATGCCTTGTCCATGTGCTCGCTGTAAGAATGATCTAAATTACTCTAAGTCAAGAACCATTCACGTCCACCTGTTTAAGTCCGGTTTCGTGCCCCACTATAATGTTTGGACCAAGCACGGAGAAAGAGGGGTTATGATGGAAGACAATGAAGAAGAAGAGGATGACGACAGCTATCCTGGCCATGGGTTCCTTGAATACGATGATACAACAATGGGGGAAGAAGCTGAGCCGGTAATGCGGGAAGAAGCTGAGCCGGCAATGCGGGAAGAAGCTGAAGAAGAGGCATCAGATGAGCCCGTTGATGATCTAGGTCGGGCCATTGCCGATGCAAAGAGAAACTACGCAAGTGATTTGGAGAAGAAGAAGTTGCAACGTATGTTAGAGGATCACAAAAAATTGTTGTACCCGAATTGCGTAGGTGACAAGAAAAAGCTGGGCACCACACTGGAATTGCTGCAATGGAAGGCAGAGAATGGTGTATCTGACAAGGGATTTGGAAAGTTGCTGATAATGATAAAGAATATGCTTCCAAAGGACAACGAATTGCCCGAGAGTACATACGAAGCAAAGAAGGCTGTCTGCCCTCTAGGGTTAGAGGTGCCGAAGATACATGCATGCCCTAATGATTGCATCCTCTATCGCGGTGAGTACGAGGATTTGAACGCTTGCCCGGTATGTGGTGCATTGCGTTATCAGATCAGCCGCAATGACCCTGGTGATGTCGAGGGCGAGCGCCCCAGGAAGAAGATTCCTGCCAAGGTGATGTGGTATGCTCCTATAATACCACGGTTGAAACGTTTGTTCCAAAACAAAGAGCATGCCAAGGCGATGCGATGGCACAGAGAAGACCGTAAGAAAGACGGAAAGTTGAGAGTACCCGCTGACGGGTCGCAGTGGAGAAAAATCGAAAGAAAGTACGGGAAGGAGTTTGCAGATGACGCAAGGAGCGTATGGTTTGGTCTAAGCGCGGATGGCATTAATCCTTTTGGGGAGCAGAGCAGCAACCATAGCACCTGGCCTGTGACTCTATTTTTGTATAACCTTCCTCCTTGGTTGTGCATGAAGCGAAAGTTCATTATGATGCCGGTGCTCATCCAAGGCCCTAAGCAACCCGGCAACGACATTGATGTGTACCTAAGGCCATTAGTTGAAGAACTCTTACAACTGTGGAATGGAACAGGTGTACGTGCGTGGGATGAGCACATGGGGGAAGAATTTGACCTAAAGGCGTTGCTGTTCGTGACCATCAATGATTGGCCTGCTCTTAGTAACCTTTCAGGACAGACAAACAAGGGATACCGCGCACGCACTGTTTGGACGATACCGACAGTATATATTTGGCTAATTGTAAGAAGAATGTGTACCTAGGACATCGTCAATTTCTTCCGAGCAGGCATCCCGTAAGAAAGAAAGGCAAGCATTTCAAAGGTGAGGCGGATCACCGGACGAAGCCTCGCCACCGTACTAGTGCTGATGTACATGATATGGTCAAGGATTTGAAGGTGGTCTTTGGAAAGGGTCCTGGTGGACAACTTGTTCCGAATGACGCTGACGGACGCGCACCCATGTGGAAGAAGAAATCTATATTTTGGGATCTGCCCTATTGGAAAGACCTAGAGGTCCGCTCCGCAATCGACGTGATGCACGTGACGAAGAATCTTTGTGTGACCCTGCTTGGCTTCTTGGGCGTGTATGGGAAGACAAAAGATACACCTGAGGCACAAGAGGACCAGCAACGTATGCACGGAAAAGACGGCATACATCAGGGTCATGCAAGCTACGCTCTTACCAAAGAAGAGAAGGAAATCTTCTTTGAATGCCTGCTTAGTATTAAGGTACCGTCTGGCTTCTCGTCGAATATAAAGGGAATAATAAACATGGCAGAGAAAAAATTCCAGAACCTAAAGTCTCATGACTGCCACGTGATTATGACGCAACTGCTTCCGGTTGCATTGAGGGGGCTTCTACCGGAAAACGTTCGATTAGCCATTGTGAAGCTATGTGCATTTCTCAATGTAATCTCTCAGAAGGTAATCAATCCAGAAATCATACCAAGGTTAGAGAATGATTTGGTGCAATGTCTTGTCAGTTTCGAGTTGGTGTTCCCACCATCCTTCTTCAACATCATGACGCACGTCCTAGTTCACCTATGCGAAGAGATTAACGTTTTGGGTCCTGTATTTCTACACAATATGTTCCCCTTTGAGAGGTTCAGGGGAGTCTTAAAGAAATATGTTCATAACCGTGCTAGGCCAGAAGGAAGCATCTCCAAGGGCCGTCAAAATGAGGAGGTCATTGAGTTTTGTATTGACTTTATTCCTGACCTTAAGCCGATTGGTGTTCCTGAATCGCGGCATAAGGGCAGACTGGATGGAAAAGGCACGCTAGGAGGAGAACAAGTAATATGTATGGACGGACATTCTCTCACTGAAGCACACTACACAGTTCTACAGAATTCCGCCTTGGTGGCTCCGTATATGGATGAACACAAGAATTTTCTACGCTCCAAACACCCGGAGCGGTCTGACGACTGGATTACACATGAACAAACCAGGAGTTTCGCCAGCTGGTTGCAGACACGTACCATGCATGACACCCCTATTGAAGATGACCTGTACTTGCTGTCCCAGTTACCATCTTTGAATATAATGACTTTCAAAGGGTACGAGATAAATGGTAATACATTTTACACGATTGCCCAAGATAAGAAGAGAACCAACCAAAACAGTGGTGTCCACTTTGATGCAGAAACCAAGACGGGAAAGGAAACATATTATGGTTATATACAGGACATATGGGAACTTGACTATCGACGTGGTTTGAAGGTCCCTTTGTTTCGGTGCAAATTGGTCAATATGACACGAGGCGGGGTAACGAAAGACCTGCAGTACGGAATGACAACAGTGGATCTCAACAATCTTGCGTATGCAGACGAACCATTCGTCCTAGCCAATGATGTGGCACAGGTTTTCTATGTGAAGGACATGTCTACCAAGCCAAGAAAAAGAAAAGATAAGGAAGCGAATGCATCGTACGATGAGCCAAAGCGGCACATAGTTCTTTCTGGGAAGAGAAACATCATGGGAGTGGATGACAAGACAGACAAGTCAGAAGATTATGAAAAGTTTGATGAAATTGCTCCATTCATAGTGAATATTGACCCGAGCATCCCGTTAAATGATGAAGATTTTCCATGGTTACGGCGCAAAGGGACACACGCGAAGAAAAAGTTTCACACCCAAAGATCTGGGATGTGATCGGCTTCACTATCATCACTTTCTTCTGTGTTTCACACCCAGAAGGGAATCTCTGTAATAGTTAGGGTAATTAATTATGTGTTTTGGCATTTGAAACGCGAAGAAATTTTATGTGCAAACAAATTCTTTCCTGCCTTTACAGATTTTTAAAGTTAAGTTATTCACAAACTAGTGATTCACACTAATTTCAAATAATTCAAAATTTAAACTATTGGAATTTGAAAACTACGGGAACTAACAGAAAGTTTGTAATTTTCTGTACCTAAAGCAAAAATATTCACAAAGAAACTCTAAATACACAAAAAAACAACTCAAAAATAAATAAAGCAAAAAAATAAAAAATAAAAGCCCGCCTACTGGGCCAGAGCGGCCTGCATACGACTAGAAACCCAACCTGTCGTTGGGCCAGGACGCAGGCCCGCAAAGGCCTAGTAGGCCCACAGGGCAGTACAGAACATGTAGGCCCAGTAGGCCTGCTTTGGAGAGGAGCTCGAGAGAGCTACCGCACTGGGGTTTATAAACCAGTGAGGACGCCCCTCGGCTAGCGAGGTGGGACTAAACTTGTCGCACCGCACCTGCGCCAGCGCACCCCCTTTAGTGCTGGGTGGTAGCACCAACCGGTACTAAAGGAGGGCTCTTTAGTACCGGTTGGAGCCACCACCCGGCACTAAAGGGGTGCGGTTCCCGCCGCTTGGCCTGGCCAAAACAGGCCTTTAGTACCGGTTGGTGGCTCCAACCGGTACTAAAGGTGTTTTCTATATAAGAAAACACTTCGAAAAATTTCGTCAGTTTCCTCTGCTTCATCGCCGCCGCCTAGTCCCGCACCGTCGCCACCCCCGTCGCGCCGTCCCCGTCGCACCGTCGCCACCCCCGTCGCACCGTCCCCGTCGCACCACCCCCGTCACGCCGTCCGCGTCACCGGCCCATCCCCGTCCCCGCACCGGCCCGCGTCCACGTCCCCGCACCTGCCCGCGTCGCCGTCGCCGTCGCCTCGACCTCTCGCCCGCGCTGTGAGCCCCTGTCCCCCCTCTCCTCCCTCTAATCGAAGCTGCCGCGCCGTCGACGCCGTTGCCTTGGCTCGCCGTCGCCGTCGCCTCTGCACACACACATGCATACACAAACACACACATACACACAAACACACACACACACACAATGTTTTTAGTTTTTAGTTTTTCTGTTTTTAGGTTTTAGTTTTTAGTTTTTTCTTCTGTTTTTTCTGTATTAATGTTACAGAAATCTTAGTTATATATAGAAATGTTAGTTATATAGAAATGTTAGTTTTTCTGTATTAATGTTATAGAAATGTTAGTTATATAGAAATGCTAGTTTTTTCTGTTTTTTAGTCATAGAAATATTAGAAATGTTATAGAAATGTTAGTTATATAGCATTGTTAGATATGTTGTAGGAATGTTAGTTATATAGAAATGTTAGAAATTTTAGTTATCAAAATCCAATCATTAAAAAAATGTTACTTTTTGCGGGCATATAGCTAGTATTTGTTCTCGACGATGCCCAGACCGCATCCTCACCGTCGACCCATCCGCGACGACGTCCGGCTGACCCATGTCCGGGACTGGGCTCCGCCAGGCTGGCAGTGGGAGGTGCTGCCTGGAGGGGCGCGCCGCTTGATGAGGAACCCGGCCCCGGCTCCCGTTGTCGACCCTGATCTTGTTTGGTGGCGTTCGCGTGGGCTAGTTTCGGTGCGGAGGGAGCCGGCCCCGCCGGAGGAGGTACGTCGTCGTGTCAGGGAGGAGGACGAGCACGTCCATCTCTACATGGTTGCGTTAGAGGGCGGCAGGTTCTCCAATACCTGGTAGTTTCTTCAGGGATCTCACTTCAGCTATGATCCTGTGAGGGTTCCTTCTCTTTGGGTGTCCACCGCCCGCGCCACAGGAACCGCAAGTGTCCTAGATTCTTCTATAGTATTCGATCTTTATTAGCTACCTAGCCAGTGATGTACTCGATATATAATATTCAAGACGATGTATTCGAGATTATATATTATTCGAGACGATGTATTCGAGATTATATCTATTATTCGAGACGATGTATTCGAGATTATATCTATTATTCGAGACGATGTATTCGAGATTATATCTATTATTCGAGACGATGTATTCGAGATTATATCTATTATTCGAGACGATGTAATTTGAATACTAAATTGTTTTATATTTCTTTTGGCATAGTTAAATAAAAGCTATGGCGGACAATACCAACAGAGAGGGAGAACAGACCATGTTCGATATAATACGCGAGCCAGATGATGATCAGAATGAAGAAGATTATGACGGCTCCGAATTTCTAAACAACACCGGAGAGGGTGATATGATATTCGATCGCGATGACCGAATTGATGAAGTCATGAACTACTATTAGGACAACACCGGAGAGGTATATATATTTATATAAGCAGGCATCTGGTGATCATCACATGTTTTAAATGAGTTGAAGATATATTAACGAATCGATCTTTCTTTTTTCAGCCATCCGGATCGAGCAAATCTTCAGGCAAAAGGATGAAACGAGGCCCGAACCAAAAGTTGAAGGAGGGCGTAAAGTATAATATCGAGGCAATCAAACGTAATGGCGAACCATTAGCGCCTAAGAAGATTGCGTACAAGTTCGTTCGTCAGTGTGCAGTTCTTGTGAAGGACCAACTCCCGATCTCCCTTCAAGAATGGAGAAAGCCAGCAAAGCCACGTCCAGATCTTACTTTTGTCGATGACAGACAAAAAAGTCTACTTTGGGATACTCTCATGGAACATTTCACCCTACCAGATCATTCCACAGAAGCAGATGTGTAGAAAGTCAAGGACGCTGCTCCTAAGAAGATGGCGGTTGCATTCAAGAACCACAAGAATCGTGAATGGGACAAGTACGTCAAGGGAGGAAGGAAGACTCCAGTATTCGAGGGAACACTAGAGAATCAAAGTGCTCATTGGGACGATTTCGTGAAATTCAAGGATTCAGAATTATCTAAGGAACGGTCAAGAATAAACAAGGCCAATGCCGCAAAAAAGGATAAGTTCCATAAGTTGGGGCCAGGTGGCTATGCGGTGGGAATGCCTAAGTGGGATAAGTCTGAGAAAGAGATGTTGGATGCAAGTGTCACTCCAGAAACATTGAGCTGGCCCCCCAGGTGCAGGACTTGGTTCTATGCGCATGGGGGGAGTTGGACCCGAAGACAGGCAAAGTTTCCAAGAAGGCATGTCTGGACGGAGCCGAAGATAAGCTACTTGTTGCAATAGAAGAGGCTCGATCCGGGTTGTTCGAGCCCAACAGAGAGAACGACGAGCTTACGCGTGCCCTGGGAAATCCTGAACACCCGGGAAGAACACGAGGCATGGGCGCTATTCCGTGGTATGAGGGGTTTTCGGACTGGAACGCCGACTACAGAACCCGTGCGAGAAAGAAGATTGCGGAGGAGAAGAAGAGGAAGATGGAGGAGGAGCAGAGGAAGCTCGACTATGAACGCCTTCAAGGCCTAGAATCAGCGCACGCGGACTTGGCAATCAAATTCCAGCGGCAGCAGGAGCAGATCGACTCACTTAGCCAGCAAAGGGGGTCTCAGCAGCTGCAGCAGCTAGCGGATGATCCAGCATTGGATACCACTGCCCCATCCATGCCGAGAAGCAGCATGGGTTCCGCCCCGTTTGACGCAATGCTGGATAGATACCCCGTGGATGATATCGCGGAGAACACTAACTGCGAGCTACACCTCAAAATTAAGGTGGTGGACGGTGCTGCTTATAAAAATTCCCCCGATGCAACCTTCCATTGCAACCCGATTCCAGCAGGCTATGCTCATGTCGTGGTTGATGAGGTGATGGACCAATATTCGGGGCTAGAGCTTGACATTCCTGGAGGTGACGAGGAGCACACACTCGGAGATGCCAAACATCATATCATCCTATGGAGAAAGGATTGCATCATCTTTCGAAGGCCACCGACACCGCGTCACCCGCCTCCTCGTCGAAGTCCGCCACCGAGTCAGCAGACTCCCGCTCCTCCAAGTCCAGCAATGCGTGAGGCTACTCCTCCTCCTCCAAGTCCGGCAAAGTGTCAGGCCACTCCTCCTCCAAGTCCGACACAGCGTCAGACGTCCACTCCTCCTCCAAGTCGGGCACAACCTCAGGCCACTGCAAGTCCGGCACAGCTTCAGGCCACTCCTCCTCGTCCAACTCAGCCCCGTCAGCCGTCTCCGCCGCCCCAGCAATCGCAGAAGAGACACCCCGCAGCTATGGTGCGTAGCGGTACGAGTCGAGGTCATAGTACAGGAAGTACAGGCGGAGGCAAGCGATATAAATATGGTCCAAACCTCACTACTCCTCTTCCTGTGAGGGCTTACGACAGGACCGAGGAGCAAACCAATGCCATAGTGCGGGCAGAAGTCGACGCCCATTTTGGACCGAAACCGCCACCACCACCAAGGGAGAAAGTGCCTGTGGAAGTAGTTGACCACTTCATTCGTATGGCTCAACCACCAGCTCCTAAGCCTGTTGACACAGACTATGAGCGCCACATCAGGAAGTTACATCGACAACGTCTACAGAAGGAGGCGAGCTCGAGCTCGAGCAAACAACAAGAATCTGTCAAAAACTGCCGGAAAACCATTGCCTAGTTGGGAGAACAGGCGGCGCAATCGATCCCCCCGCTTGTTGTGCCGCCAACAACATGTGACAGTACGCACGCCCAATATTATTGTGGCCAAACAGTTTACGTTCCCGAGGTGGGCGATGTGGTAATAACCCAGGAGCATATAATGCAGGCTGAAACTCTCAAAATCACTTTTGGACAACTCCTCGAGATCGAGGACATGCCTGTGCTTAAAGAGGAGGAAATAAAACGGAAATATGCCCGGGGCCAAACTTTGGTCAAGCCAGAAGAGGTCAAGAAGCTCCCAACGAGAATGTATGAATTACATGAATGGTACATGCAAGTGAAGAAGGATCATTACTACCATGAGAAACCTGTGACCGTTGAGTATTCTGAACTGTTTTAGTTATACAATCAAGACGCACTCGACAAATCTATCGTCAGTTGCTATTGTCTGTAAGTAATTTCTTTCTGTAATTTAAGTCTCAAGCTAGCTGTAGTGATCCTTTTGATCAATCATTACCTGTAATTATCCTCACTATATTCTTTTCTGTGGTATTATGCAGGATGAAGATGTATGAAATGAGAAAAGGTGGACGCTATGGCATTGGGTTCATTGACCCAAACATCGTTAATGAATACACATGGAAAATAAAAAAGCATTATGAAAAGCAGGTAGAGGACAGCATGCTAGAGTTCTTGAAGCGCCTCAAATACAATGAAGATATACTACTTCCTTACAACTTCCAGTGAGACACACTTTCTTGTACTACAAATTCTCTGTTTTTGCCTACTAGCTAGCTACATGTTTTTGCTTACATATGCCCGCTTAATTAAGACATGCAAACGTGTGTGCATGCAGATTTCACTGGATCTTGTGTATCATTAAAGTTGACGCCGGAACAGCTCAAATACTTGACTCGCTACTCAAAGCAAATAGTGACTATAACATCTTGTTTGGGATAGTCAACAGGTAATTTCAATCATTATTAACTATATATCTCGGCCTATTTAGTTCGTCATTTCATGATATGAACTATTTAATAACCCCTTTATTCATTTCATGATATCAAATTAAATTCCATTCTCGTAATAAAGGCCCTGAAGCAGGCGCAGGGGACTAATCTGTGTGCATTCTGCGTTTGCGAGAACATTCGCATGATGGTGTCCGAAAGGAGCAGATCTCAAAGACAGGAATGGGTACGCTTGTCAGAACACTATTCACAATTTTTACACCATTATCGATATCTAGTCACACAACTAATACACATGCATATTGATCTCCTTCTTAACAGTTCAAAGAGGTGCGGGACAAGCTCCTAGAAACGGAGCGCGTAGAAGCACTTCAAGAGGAAATAGCGGGATTTTTGCTCGACCAGGTCATGAATCCGAATGGAGAATACTATTACCCGCTACCGCCCCCATCGACCAGGTCATGAACCACTTCCAATTGTCATCGTGCTCCGAAGGCACCAATTAGGCTAATGCCACTGGCTCCGAAGGCAACATGCATATGTAGGAGAAATTGTATATAGCTATACATGTGTGTATGTGTGAATTAATATGGTGGTTTGTGAGACATTGATGATATATATATTATTGGTTCTACTAGAAATTCTATTTATATATATATATATATGCATAAAATGTACAATGTGTAGTACCGTAAAATACCAGCAAACGAAAAAGAATTAAAATGGAAAACACAAAATTAAATGAAAAAGAAATCATAAAACCAAAAACCCCCCAAACATTTTAGTACCGGTTGGTGTTACCAACCGGTACTAAAGGGCTCCCGGTCCCCGGAGCTGGCTCGTGCCACGTGGTTGCCCTTTAGCACCGGTTCGTGCTGAACCGGTACTAAAGGGGGGGGCCTTTAGTGACCACACTTTAGTGCCGGTTATGGAACCGGCACTAAAGGGCCTTACGAACCGGTGCTATTGCCCGGTTCTGCACTAGTGCTAGCTCATTTTGCTGCGATTTTCTATCGCCATGTTCAAAGCACCTCTCACAAAACTGCTTTGGGGGATTATTCCTTGGTATGTGACTCCTCCAATGGTCCAATTAGTTTTTGTTCTAGTGCTTTATTCATTGCAAATTTTCGCTGCCTAGGTGACCCTGTTGAGGGAGTCCTAGATTAGGGGGTGTCCGGACAGCCGGACTATAACCTTTGGCCGGACTCTTGGACTATGAAGATACAAGATTGAAGACTTCGTCCCGTGTCCGGATGGGACTTTCCTTGGCGTGGAAGGCAAGCTTGGCAATACAGATATGTAGATCTCCTCCCATTGTAACCGACTCTGTGTAACCCTAGCCCCCTCCGGTGTCTATATAAACCGGAGGGTTTAGTCCGTAGGACAACAACAATCATACCATAGGCTAGCTTCTAGGGTTTAGCCTCTTTGATCTCGTGGTAGATCTACTCTTGTACTACCCATATCATCAATATTAATCAAGCAGGAGTAGGGTTTTACCTCCATCGAGAGGGCCCGAACCTGGGTAAAAACATCGTGTCCCTTGACTCCTGTTACCATCCGCCTAGACGCACAGTTCGGGACCCCCTACCCGAGATCCGCCGATTTTGACACCGACATTGGTGCTTTCATTGAGAGTTCCTCTGTGTCGTCATCTTTAGGCCCGATGGCTCCTCCGATCATCAACAGCGATGCGGTCCAGGGTGAGACTTTTCTCCCCGGACAGATCTTCGTGTTCGGCGGCTTTGCACTGCAGGCTAATTCGCTTGGCCATCTGGAGCAGATTGAAAGCTACGCCCCTGGCCATCAGGTCAGATTTGGAAGTTCGAACTACACGGCTGACATCCGCGGAGACTCGATCTTCGACGAATTCGAGCCACAGCCGAGCGTGCCGCACTGTTACGATGGGCATGATTTAGCTCTGCCGCCGAACAGTGCCCTAAAGGCCGCACCCGCATCCGCTCCGACCTTTAGCTCGGAGCCAACTGGGCCGACCGAGGGCGGGTGGCCAGACCCCGCCGCGGGGGCTGCAGTCTCAATGGCGATCGAGCCGAACACCAGCCTTATCCTTCAAGAGGCCCGTGACTCCACATTGCCGGACTCCTCTCCCGACTCTGAGCCCTCCGTGCCCCTGCCGATCGAATCCAATTGGGCGCCGATCATGGAGTTCACCGCCATGGATATCTTTCAGCACTCGCCCTTCGGCGACATACTGAATTCACTAAGGGATGTCTCTTTGTCAGGAGAGTCCTGGCCGGAGTATGACCGGCAGGATTGGGATGCGGACGACGAAGAAATTCTACGCCCACCCACCACCCACTTAATAGCCACGGTCGACGACTTTACCGACATGCTTGACTTCGACTCCGAAGACATCGATGGTATGGACGACGATATAGGAGACGAATGTTGGAGAATGTAGCAGAATTTTAAAATTTTCTATGCATCACCAAGATCAATCTATGGAGTCATCTAGCAACGAGAGAGAGGAGTTCTTCTACATACCCTTGTAGATCGTGAGCGGAAGCGTTCAAGAGAACGGGGTTGATGGAGTCGTACTCGTCGTGATCCAAATCACCGATGACCGAGCGCCGAACGGACGGCACCTCCGCGTTCAACACACGTACGGTTGGGGAAGACGTCTCCTCCTTCTTGATCCAGCAAGGGGGAAGGAGAGGTTGATGGAGATCCAGAAGCACGACGGCGTGGTGGTGGAAGCAGCGGGGATCTCGGCAGGGCTTCGCCAAGCTCAGCGAGAAGGAGAGGTGTTACGAGGGGAGAGGGAGGCGCCAGGGGCTAGGGTGCGGCTCCCATGCGCCTCCCCACTATATATAGAGTTGGAGGGGGCTGGTCTCTCTCCCTCCAAGTCCATTGGGGCGTTGGCAAAGGTGGGGGAAAGAAATCCCATCATTTCCCTTCCCCACCGATTGTTATCCCCCTTTTTAGGGATCTTGATCTTATCCCTTTGGGATATGATCTTATTCCTTCTAAGGGGGAATCTCGGTGCGCCTTGACCAGGGGTGTGGGGCCTTGACCCCACTACCCACGATCATGTGGGTCCCCCCATGCAGGTGGGCCCCACTCCAGAACCTTCTAGAACCTTCCCGGTACAATACCGAAAAATCTTGAACATTTTCCGGTGGCCAAAATAGGACTTCCTATATATAAATCTTTACCTCCGGACCATTCCGGAACTCCTCGTGATGCCCGGGACTCCGAACAACTTTTGGGTTACCGCATACTAATATCTTTACAACCCTAGCGTCACCGAACCTTAAGTGTGTAGACCCTACGGGTTCGGGAGACATGCAGACATGACCGAGACGACTCTCCGGTCAATAACCAACAGCGGGATCTGGATACCCATGTTGGCTCCCACATGTTCCACGATGATCTCATCGGATGAACCACGATGTCGAGGATTCAATCAATCCCGTATTCAATTCCCTTTGTCCAGCGGTATTGTACTTGCTCGAGATTCGATCGTCGGTATCCGATACCTTGTTCAATCTCGTTACCGGCAAGTCTCTTTACTCATTCCGTAACACATCATCCCGTGATCAACTCCTTGGTCACATCGTGCACATTATGATGATGTCCTATGGAGTGGGCCCAGAGATACCTCTCCGTCATACGGAGTGACAAATCCCAGTCTCGATTCGTGCCAACCCAACAGACACTTTCGGAGATACCCGTACTGCACCTTATAGCCACCCAGTTACGTTGTGACGTTTGGCACACCCAAAGCATTCCTACGGTATCCGGGAGTTGCACAATCTCATGGTCTAAGGAAATGATACTTGACATTTAGAAAAGCTTTAGCATACAAACTACACGATCTTTGTGCTAGGCTTAGCATTGGGTCTTGTCCATCACATCCTCCTAATGATGTGATCCCGTTATCAACGACATCCAATGTCCATGGTCAGGAAACCGTAACCATCTATTGATCAACGAGCTAGTTAACTAGAGGCTTACTAGGGACATGGTGTTGTCTATGTATCCACACATGTATCTAAGTTTCCTATCAATACAATTCTAGCATGGATAATAAACGATTATCATGAATAAGGAAATATAATAATAACTAATTTATTATTGCCTCTTGGGCATATTTCCAACAGTCTCCCACTTGCACTAGAGTCAATAATCTAGTTCACATCGCCATGTGATTAACACTCACAGGTCACATCGCCATGTGACCAACATCCAAAGAGTTTACTAGAGTCAATAATCTAGTTCACATCACTATGTGATTAACACTCAATGAGTTCTGGGTTTGATCATGTTATGCTTGTGAGAGAGGTTTTAGTCAACGGGTCTGCAACATTCAGATCCGTATGTACTTCGCAAATCTCTACGCTATATTTGGAGCCATTTCAAATAACTGTTCTACTTGGAGCTATTCTAAATTGTTGCTCCATTATACGTATTCAGTATCTCTACTCAGAGCTATCCGGATAGGTGTTAAGCTTGCATCGATGTAACTCTTTACGTCGAACTCTTTATCACCTCCATAACCGAGAAACATATCCTTATTCCTCTAAGGATAATTTTGACCACTATCTGGTGATCTACTCCTAGATCACCTTTGTACCCTCTTGCCAGACATGTGGCAAGGCACAATTAGGTGCGGTACTCAGCATGGCATACTGTATAGAGCCTATGACAAAAGCATAGGGGACAACCTTCGTCCTTCCTCTTTCTCCTGCCGTGGTCGAGCTTTAACTTCATAACTTCATACCTTACAACTTAGGCAAGAACTCCTTCTTTGACTGGTCCATCTTGAACACCTTCAAGATCATGTCAAGGTATGTGCTCATTTGAAAGTACCATTAAGCGTTTTGATCTATCCTTATAGATCTTGATGCTCAATGTTCAAGTAGCTTAATCCAGGTTTTCCATTGAAAAACACTTCTCAAATAACCCTATATGCTTTCCAGAAATTCTACATCATTTCTAATCAACAATATGTTAACAACATATACTCATCAGAAATTCTATAGTGCTCCCACTCACTTCTTTGGAAATACAAGTTTCTCATAAACTTTGTATAAACCCAAAAGCTTTGATCATCTCATCAAAGCTTACATTCCAACTCCGAGATGCTTACTCCAGTCCTTAGAAGGATTGCTAGAGCTTTGCATACTTGTTGGCATTTTTCAGGACTGACAAAACCTTCTGGTTGTATCACATACAACCTTTCCTCAAGAAAATCGTCAAGGAAACAATATTTTGACATCGTATCTGCAAGATTTCATAAACAATGCAGTAACTGCTAACATAATTCCAACAGACTCTTAGCATCGCTACGAGTGAGAAAGTCTCATCGTAGTCAACTCCTTGAACTTGTCGGAAAACATCTTAACGACAAGTCGAGCTTTCTTAATGGTGATACTTACCACCATTGTCCGTCTTTCTTTTAAAATCCATATGTACCCAACAGCCTTATGACCATCAAGCAGTTCTTCCAAAGTCTACACTTTGTTTTCATACATGGATCCGCTCTCGGATTTTATGGCCTCGAGCCAATTTTTGGAATCCGGGCCCACCATCGCTTCTCCATAGCTCCTAGGTTTATTGTTGTCTAGCAACATGACTTCCAAGACAGGATTACGTACCACTCTGAAGTAGTACGCATCCTTGTCGTCCTACGAGGTTTGGTAGTGACTTGATCCGAAGTTTCATGATCACTATCATAATCTTCCACTTCATTTGGTGTAGGTGCCACAGGAACAACTCCCTGTTCCCTGCTATACACTGGTTGAAGTGACGGTTCAATAACCTCATCAAGTCTCCACCATCCTCCCAATCAATTCTTTCGAGAGAAACTTTTCCTCGAGAAAGGACCCGATTCTAGAAACAATCCCTATTGCTTTCGGATCTGAGATAGGAGGTATACCCAACTGTTTTTGGGTACTCTATGAAGATGCATTTATCCACTTTGGGTTCGAGCTTATCAGCCTGAAACTTTTTCACATAAGCGTTGCAGCCCTAAACTTTTAAGAAATGACAGCTTAGGTTTCTCTAAACCATAGTTCATACGGTGTCATCTCATCGGAATTACGTGGTGTCCTATTTAAAGTGAATGTGGTTGTCTCTAATGCCCAACCCATAAACTATCGTGGTAATTCGATAAGAGACATCATGGTATGCATCATATCCAATAGGGTGCAGTTATGATGTTCGGACACACCATCACACTATGGTGTTCCAGGCTGTATTAGTTGTGAAACAATTTCCACAATGTCTTAATTCTGTGCCAAACTCGTAATTCAGATATTCATCTCTATGATCATATCATAGATATTTTATCCTCTTGTCACGACGATCTTCAACTTCACCCTGAAATTACTTGAACCTTTAATAATTCAGACTCGTGATTCATCAAGTAAATATACTTAGCATCTACTCAAATCATCTGTGAAGTAAGAATATAACGATATCCACTACATGCCTCAGCACTCATTGGACTGCACACATCAAGATGGATTACTTCCAACAAGTTGCTTTCTTGTTCCATCTTACTGAAAATGAGGCCTTTCAGTCATCTTGCTCATGTGGTATGATTTGCATGTCTCAAGTGATTCAAAATCAAGCGAGTCCAAAGATCCATCAACATGGAGCTTCTTCATGTGTTTTATACCATTGTGACTAAAATTGCAGTGCCACAAGTATGTGGTACTATCATTACTATCTTATATCTTTTGGCATGAACATGTGTATCACTATGATCGGGATTCGATAAACCATTCATTTTAGGTGCAAGACCATTGAAGGTATTATTCAAATAAACAGAGTAACCATTATTCTCCTTAAATGAATAACCGTATTGCGATAAACATAATCCAACAATGTCTATGCTCAACGCAAACACCAATCCCGATGGTAAACGGAGCGTGCGATGCTTGATCACATCAACCTTGGAAACACTTCCAACACATATCATCGTCTCACCTTTGACTAGTCTCTGTTTATTCCGTAGCCTTTCATTTCGAGTTACCAACACTTAGCAACCGAACCGGTATCTAATACCCTGCTGCTACTAGGAGTACTAGTAAAGTACACATTTAATATAATGTATGTCCAATACATACTTCTTTCAACCTTGCCAGCCTTCTCATCTACCAAGTATCTAGGGTGGTTCTGCTTCAGTGACCATTCCCCTTATTACAGAAGCACTTAGTCTCGGGCTTGGGTTCAACGTTGGGTTTCTTCACTAGAGCAGCAACTGATTTGTCATTTCATGAAGTATCCCTTTCTTGCCCTTGCCCTTCTTGAAACTAGTGGTTTTACTAACCATCAACAATTGATGCTCCTATTTGATTTCTACTTTCGCGGTGTCGCGAATAGCTCAAGGATCATCATATCTATCCCTGATATGTTATAGTTCATCACGAAGCTCTAGTAGCTTGGTGGCAGTGACTTTGGAGAACCATCACTATCTCATCTGGAAGATCAACTCCCACTCAATTCAAGCGATTGTAGTACTCATACAATCTGAGCACATGCTCAACGATTGAGCTTTTCTCCTTAGTGTCCAGGCTTAAGAAACTTGTCAAAGGTCTCATACCTCTTGACGTGGGCACTAGCCTGAAATCCCAATTTCAGTCCTTGGAACATCTCATATGTTCTGCGATGTTTCAAAAACGTCTTTGGTGCCTCAATTCTAAACCATTTAGCATTACACACTGAACTATCATGTAGTCATCAAAACGTGTATGTCAGATGTTCGCAACATCCACAACCGATGTTCGAGGTTCAGCTCACTGAGCGGTGCATTAAGGACATAATCCTTCTGCGTAGCAATGAGGACAATCCTCTGTTTAAGGACCCAGTCCGCATAGTTGCTACTATCAACTTTCAACTAAATTTTCTCTAGGAACATATCTAAAACAGTAGAACTAAAGCATAAGCTACGACATAATTTTCAAAGTCCTTTTGACTATGTTCATGATAATTAAGTTCATCTGATTATTTAATGAACTCCCACTTAGATAGACATCCCTCTAGTCATCTAAGTGATACATGATCCGAGTCAACTAGGCCGTGTCCGATCATCACGTGAGACGGACTAGTCATCATCGGTGAACATCTTCATGTTGATCGTATCTTCTATACGACTCATGTTCGACCTTTCGGTCTTCCGCGTTCCGAGGCCATGTCTGTACATGCTAGGCTCGTCAAGTCAACCTAAGTGTATTGCGTGTGTAAATCTGGCTTACACCCGTTGTATTCGAACGTTAGAATCTATCACACCCGATCATCACGTGGTGCTTCGAAACAACGAACCTTCGCAACGGTGCACAGTTAGGGGGAATACTTTTCTTGAAATTATTCAAGGGATCATCTTATTTTAGCTACCGTCGTTCTAAGCAAATAAGATGTAAAACATGATAAACATCACATGCAATCAAATAGCGACATGATATGGCCAATATCATTTTGCTCCTTTTGATCTCCATCTTCGAGGCGCCATGATCATCATCGTCACCGGCATGACACCATGATCTCCATCATCGTGTCTTCATGAAGTTTTCTCGTCATCTATTACTTCTACTACTATGGCTAACGGTTTAGCGATAAAGTAAAGTAAATACATGATGTTTATGTTGACACGCATGTCATAAATAAATTAAGACAACTCCTATGGCTCCTGCCGGTTGTCATACTCATCGACATGCAAGTCGTGATTCCTATTACAAGAACATGATCAATCTCATACATCACATATATCATTCATCACATCCTTTTGGCCATATCACATCACACGGCATATGCTGCAAAAACAAGTTAGACGTCCTCTAATTGTTGTTATAAATTTTTACGTGGCTGCTATAGGTTTCTTAGCAAGAACGTTTCTTACCTACGCCAAAACCACAATGTGATATGCCAATTTCTATTTACCCTTCATAAGGACCCTTTTCATCGAATCCGATCCGACTAAAGTGGGAGAGACAGACACCCGCTAGCCACCTTATGCAACTAGTGCATGTCAGTCGGTGGAACCTGTCTCACGTAAGAGTACGTGTAAGGTCGGTCCGGGACGCTTCATCCCACGATGCCGCCGAATCAAGATAAGACTAGTAACGGCAAGTAAATTTACAATATCGACGCCCACAACTGCTTTGTGTTCTACTCGAGCATAGAAACTACGCATAGACCTAGCTCATGATGCCACTTTTGGGTAACGTAGCAGAATTTTAAAATTTTCTATGCATCACCAAGATCAATCTATGGAGTCATCTAGCAACGAGAGAGAGGAGTGCATCTACATACCCTTGTAGATCGTGAGCGGAAGCGTTCAAGAGAACGGGGTTGATGGAGTCGTACTTGTCGTGATCCAAATCACCGATGACTGAGCGCCAAACGGACGGCACCTCCGCGTTCAACACACGTACGGTTGGGGAAGACGTCTCCTCCGTCTTGATCCAGCAAGGGGGAAGGAGAGGTTGATGGAGATCCAGCAGCACGACGGCGTGGTGGTGGAAGCAGCGGGGATCTCGGCAGGGCTTCGCCAAGCTCAGCGAGAGGGAGAGGTGTTACGAGGGGAGAGGGAGGCGCCAGGGGCTAGGGTGCGGCTCCCATGCGCCTCCCCACTATATATAGGGGTGGAGGGGGCTGGTTTCTTGCCCTCCAAGTCCATTGGGGCGTTGGCAAAGGTGGGGGAAAGAAATCCCATCATTTCCCTTCCCCACCGATTGTTATCCCCCTTTTTAGGGATCTTGATCTTATCCCTTTGGGATATGATCTTATTCCTTCTAAGGGGGAATCTCGGAGCGCCTTGACCAGGGGTGTGGGGCCTTGACCCCACTACCCACGTTCATGTGGGTCCCCCCATGCAGGTGAGCCCCACTCCGGAACCTTCTAGAACCTTCCCGGTACAATACCGAAAAATCCCGAACATTTTCCGGTGGCCAAAATAGGACTTCCTATATATAAATCTTTACCTCCGGACCATTCCGGAACTCCTCGTGACGTCCGGGATCTCATCTGGGACTCTGAACAACTTTCGGGTTACCGCATACTAATATCTCTACAACCCTAGCGTCACCGAACCTTAAGTGTGTAGACCCTACGGGTTCGGGAGACATGCAGACATGACCGAGATGACTCTCCGGTCAATAACCAACAGTGGGATATGGATACCCATGTTGGCTCCCACATGTTCCACGATTATCTCATCGTATGAACCACGATGTCGAGGATTCAATCAATCCCGTATTCAATTCCCTTTGTCTAGCGGTATTGTACTTGCCCGAGATTCGATCGTCGGTATCCGATACCTTGTTGAATCTCGTTACCGGCAAGTCTCTTTACTCGTTCCGTAACACATAATCCCGTGATCAACTCCTTGGTCACATCATGCACATTATGATGATGTCCTACCGAGTCGGCCCAGAGATACCTCTCCGTCACACGGAGTGACAAATCCCAGTCTCGATTCGTGCCAACCCAACAGACACTTTCGGAGATACCCGTAGTGCACCTTATAGCCACCCAGTTACATTGTGACGTTTGGCACACCCAAAGCATTCCTACGGTATCTGGGAGTTGCACAATCTCATGGTCTAAGGAAATGATACTTGACATTTAGAAAAGCTTTAGCATACGAACTACACGATCTTTGTGCTAGGCTTAGCATTGGGTCTTGTCCATCACATCATTCTCCTAATGATGTGATCCCATTATCAACGACATCCAATGTCCATGGTCAGGAAACCGTAACCATCTATTGATCAACGAGCTAGTTAACTAGAGGCTTACTAGGGACATGGTGTTGTCTATGTATCCACACATGTATCTGAGTTTCCTATCAATACAATTCTAGCATGGATAATAAACGATTGTCATGAATAAGGAAATATAATAATAACCAATTTATTATTGCCTCTAGGGCATATTTCCAACAACGAACAGGAACCAGCACCCACAGGGCACTGGAGAGCCACCTCATCCTACGATGTATACATGGTGGACACACCAAAAGGAAACGACGACGAGGATCGGGAGGACACAACGAAGGATCGTTCCTTCGAAAAGCAGTCAAAGCGGCGGCATAAGCGCCGCTCCAAACCCTGCCTCGACAGAGATAGCGGTCATATAGACCTAGCCACAGAGCAGGGCAAGCCGGCGGACAATGAACATGGCATCGAGAAACCGTCCGAACAAGGTAACTTGGATAACCAAACCGAACAACCCGTCCCCGGCAAAGATAACTGTCCGGACGACCTCACGCCGGACAAGTTCCTGGAGCAGAAGAACCTCCACAAAAGGCTCGTCGCCACTGCGTGTAGCCTGAAAAAGCAGAAGCGGAAGCTCAAAACTGCGGAAGATGCACTCAGAATCAGATGGAGCAAAGTACTCAACACCACAAACAAATATGGCGGCAGTCGCCACACAAAGAGCTACCCGAAGCGAAAGCTACTACCGGAATTTGATGAAGAGGCCTTAGAGCCCCCGCAATCAAAAAACAAAGCAACCATCCAGTCGGATAGACGACCTCACGGCCAACATATAGCGGTGAATGACGCCGCACACAAGCCAGCACACGATCCACACAAGGACTCGCACCGAAAAGACGGCCCAACCAGATCTATCTACGGGCCAAGAAAGCACGCTCTAGCAAGCAATGCAACACAACAAATATTCGAACACCACGGCACACCCAAATACAGGGGTGCCGCTCACCCCCTATGTTTCACCGATGAGGTGCTGGACCATGAATTTCCAGCGGGATTCAAACACGTAAACATAGAGGCATACGACGGAACGATAGACCCTGGGGTCTGGATTGAGGACTACATCCTCCATATCCATATGGCCAGAGGAGACGACCTCCATGCCATAAAGTACCTACCCCTCAAGCTCAAAGGGCCATCCCGGCATTGGCTTAAAGGCCTTCCCGAAAACACCATTGGAAGTTGGGAAGAGCTCGAGGACGCTTTTCGAACAAATTTTCAAGGGACCTACGTCCGACCACCAGATGCAGACAATTTAAGTCATATAACTCACCAACCCGGAGAGTCAGCCCGGAAGCTCTGGAACAAATTTCTTACTAAAAAGAACCAGATTGTCGACTGTCCGGACGCCGAAGCCTTAGCAGCTTTCAAACATAGCGTCCGAGACGAATGGCTCGCCAGACACCTCGGCCAAGAAAAGCCAAGAACAATGGCCGCATTAACAAGCCTCATGATCCGCTTTTGCGTGGGAGAGGACAGCTGGTTGGAAAGATGCAGCACCAGCGACCCAAGTACATCCGAAGTCAGGGATGGAAACGGGAAGCCACGACACAGCAAAGACCAGTGCCGGAATAAGGGAAGCAGATCGAAGAGCACGGCAGTTAACGCCGGATCCAAAAGCTCTCGGCAGGGTCAGAAAAAGCTGCCTCTCAAGGATAACAGGGACGAACTGTCTAGCCTAAACAAAATCCTGGACAAGATATGTCAAATCCACAGCACCCCCGGGAAGCCTGCAAATCATACCCACAGAGAATGTTGGGTCTTCAAGCAATCCGGCAAACTCAACGCCGAACACAAGGGGCTGGATACACCAAGTGAGGACGATGATGAACCCCACAAACAAAGCACTGGGGAATAAAAGAAATTCCCACAAGAAGTCAAGACAGTAAACGTACTACACGTGACAAAAGGGAGAAACGAAGTGGCGCCCACAGAGATATGCGCCATGCGGCCTATCACAAAGGAGTCTCGCCACTGGTGGTCAAAACCGATCACCTTCGACTATCAGGATTACTCCGGAAGTATCCGGCACACAGGCTGGGCTGCCTTGGTGTTAGACCCGATAATTGACGGATTCCACTTTACACGCGTCCTGATGGACGGCGGCAGTGGTTTAAACCTGATATATCAGGATACAGTCTGCAAAATGGGGATGGACCCAACAAAAATTAGCCATAGCAACACATCCTTTAAAGGAGTAACACGAGGCACGGAAGCCCATTGCACGGGCTCCCTCCTACTAGAAGTTGTGTTCGGCTCCCCCGACAACTTCCGTAGCGAAAAGCTGACCTTCCACATCGCTTCGTTTCAAAGCGGTTATCAAGCACTACTGGGACGCGAAGCTTTCGCCCGCTTCAACGCAATATCGCATTATGTGTCTCTCACGCTTAAAATGCCCGGTCCATGAGGCATCATGTCATTAAAGGGAAATATTGAGCCCTCCTCGCACGCGGAAGACTGTGCGGCTACCTTGGCAGCCACACATTAAAACGGCTTCACCAACCACAGCATCTAACAGGTCGTCAAGACCAAGGACACAGTTAGACGAGTCCGGAGCAAACATATAATTGATAAAGGTTTAATAGCCGTACACCCCTATACAAGGGGCTCCGCGTATGTAAAATAAGCGACAATAAGGCTCAATTTTACCCATCCTGAATTATACTTTGTATAACATACATTTCGCACGACTAGTTTTTCAACTAAGTTCCTCTCTTTTACAGATGAACACCTTGCTACACCCGTCCAGGACACGGCACAATGGAGACACAGGCGCAGACGTGCAGCAGGGACCCGCCCCCAGGATTCTTTTTAGATTAAGACCCTGCGTAAACCTTTTTTACTGTCTCTTGTTGATACAGATTCCCCGGATTCTCAGTATAACCGAGAAGGAGGCTGGCGTCTTGGCATGTGGCCACGTCAGAATTTTGCACGTACCTGGACACCAGGGGCTTATTACAAAGGGCACTGTTCAGCCCGTTTTCATAAAGACCGAATACCTTAGGGAGTGTTCGGCGTCGCGAGTTTGGCCTTGTATGCATTAGCTCCGAATCATGTCTTTGGTCAAATGGTGGGTTTGCCCAGCTCTTGTGTTTTGCTGCCTTACGTTCTGCTCTATCGGCTAAGGCGGCACCAGGAGAACTACTGCGATTGTGCCCCGGTTCAGCCAGGCGAGCACCTCAGTAGAGAAAGCCGAAAACTGACTGTCATGATATAGCGAGAGACTGGTCAACCACTCGATGACTTATCGGAATCTTCGGGATTCCTCCGCATTAACAAAGGGACGTTTCCCGGCCAGGCACACACGCGCCCCGAATTCGGGCAAGCGCGGCGCCACCAGGGGCCATATAGTAGCCCCACTGTCAAGCTCCTATGGCTAAGTGAAAGTGATAAAGCATTATAGTCCGATTGCCTAGTTCGCTGCGCTATCACCTCCTTCATGGACCAAGACGTTGGATCAAGTGTGAAAATGCGCCTTCTGCGAACACCCCCGCATTATATGCGTGGGGGCTGAAGCCGACGACTGCCATCTTTCAGATTGTATACATAGATACACTAACGGCCGCACAAGAGGTATTATAATTCTTGCAGGCACAAGTATAAAAAGCTTCTACATTTCATTAAAATATTGTTTTAAACAAGAATACATGTTATTTGAACATAATATCCTTCGAGCACTGTGTCTCTATTAAATGAGCGCCCTCCAAAACTTCTTGAAAATAGTGTTCGGCAGGTACTCGGCTTCCGTCCGAATCTTGGGATACAATGGCGGTGGCCTCCATCTCTGCCCAGTATGTCTTGACACGGGCAAGGGCCATCCGCGCACCCTCCATGCATGCTGACCTCTTCATCGCATTGATATACGGCACTGCACCAAGCTAAAATAACTGTTCGGCTTTGGCCTTTCCGGCCACAGATGACCCACAACAAACTTCATGGCGAGTCCGGATAACCTATTCGGCTCAGCCCATTCGGCCAAACGATCGGTCAATGGAAGCAGACGCTCTGGATTGTTGAATGTGACCAGAATAGCTTTTCCACTTTGCGATCTTTCTGATCTCGGAAGTGTTCGGCCGCATCAGCGGCACTCGCCGCTAAATCCAGATATGCGTCCGCCGAACTCCACATCCGGTCCAACGGAGCATATTTAGGATCTCTGAACTTCATCTGCAGCATAAAGGGCTTCCCAGCCGCGATATCTCCGGCTTGACGCAGCTCCTCCTTCATCGCTCTCAACGCAGAACGAGCATCCTTGGCCGCTGTAGTGGCCTTCTCCAGGTCTGTCCGCTCTGCTCGATCTTCTTTCTCAAGAAGCTTGCAGCGGTCAGCAGCGTTCTTTAACTTCATAGCCATTTCGGCCATTTCCTTCTTGCTTCGGCAGTGAGCAGCCTGTTCGGCTTTTAGCTCCTCAACCGCCTTTAGGGCAGACGCATCACTTTTTCTGGCTTGCTCCTTGCCTTGGGCAAGCTCTGCCCGAAGGTCCTCCATGACGGCAGCCCCATCTACATCAAGCGCAAACGTTGTAAGATACTGGCATCAAGCTCCTCTTACCAGGTGTCTCCGAAGAAATTACATACCTTGTGCCTCGTCAAGCCGCTTGTTGACAAGCGCGATGTCGGCATCTGCCACGTCAAGTTGCCGCTTTAGCTCGGCAAATTCATCAGTCCAGCTGGCCACCGGACACTTCGCCACCTACATAGGAAGGCGGCAAAATTATACCTGGGACTATGATCCTCTGCGTGCCGTCATCTTCGACAGCACACAGAGTCTCAGGGGCTACTATCTACACAGGGCGCATCTTAAAATATGCGGAACTGTCAAAAAGTACATCATTTCGCGTACCTCAAAACCGGTCAGCAAACTCCTGACAGCTTCATACTACCCGCTCTCTGCGGACGAAATCCTTTCAATTACCGTACCCATCAACGTACGGTGCTCCTCTGAGATAGACGCTCGCCCTAGCAGATCCTTCAGTACCTCCGACCGTGCACCAGGCAGTGTCGGACTCGTTCGATTGCTTTTTTCGAAGGCCGGACACAGAGGGCTTCGGGGGACCATATGGCTGCCTTCCGGCCCTGCCGGATTAGGAGAAACCCTCCGCGATGATACCTCGGGGTCGCCTGCCTCATAAGGCGGTACGGCAGGGGGAGGCATTCCGCTCTCCATCATTTTCGGAAGAAGATCCCCCGAAGACGAGCTCTGTTGAGAAGGGCCAAGATCCGAACTAGAAGGTAAATTTTCGGTTATTTTCCTCAGAAATAAAGCAAGGATTTCTCTCATTTTAAACCCCCTTTTTACTTACGGCTCGGTGGAGGGCTGATCCCCTTGAGGGCGTAGTACGGCCGAGGTATCCCCCGGCACAGGACCCTCTGGCGAAGACTTCTTCCCCCGCTTTGAGATCACGGTCTCCGGGTCTTCAGAGGCGGTCCTCTTCTTCCCCTGAGGAGAGGAATTTTCGATTCCTCTTTTCCGGACAGCCTCCTTCGCGGAGGCAGTAGCTTCCTTGTTCTCCCCTTCATTTTCTCTCGAAGGCGCGATCTCCAGCATCCTAGTCAACACGGGATATGGCGAGGTCTCAGGAAGGGGGGCCGGACACCTGATTAACTTCGCCTTCGCTATCCACTCCTGTTTCAAGAATAGCTCTTTTAAGGGCGATGTTGTGATAAATGAACGGATAGCATGTCCGGACACAGGGCTACTTACTTGGGTATCCGGACGATTGCAGCTCAGACTTGCGTCCTCCGTAGAATCCGGACACACTACTTGTGGTCCGAAGAACAATTTGTACATCTCCATGGGCGTCATGCCAAGAAAATGTTGGAGAGCTCGCGGTCCCTCCGGATTGAACTCCCACAGGCAGAGGGGGCGACGTTTGCAGGGCAGAACTCGGTGAATTAACATAACCTGTGTCGCCACGACCAGACTGATGTCTCTTTCCAAGAGATCTCGGATGCGGCTCTGCAGCAAGGGCACATCCTTTGCTGGCCCCCAGTCCAACCCCTTATTGACCCATGACGCTAGTCGGGGCGGGGGACCCGAGCAGAAAGCAGGTGGCGCCACCCACTTGGTGCCCCTGGGAGCTGTGATGTAAAACCACTCTTGTTGCCATAAGCTGGAATCCTCTTGAAAAGAGCCCTCGGGCCAAGGAGCGTCAGCATTCTTTCTTATTACAGCGCCTCCGCACTCTATGTGATGTCCCTCGATCATCTTCGGCTCTACTTTAAAGGTCTTGAGCCACAGTCTGAAGTGAGGGGTAATACAGAGGAAGGCTTCGCACACGACGATGAACGATGAGATGTGAAGGATAGACTCCGGAGCTAAGTCGTGGAAGTCCAGCCCATATTAGAACATGAGCCCCCTCATGAAGGGATCCGGCGCAAATCCTAGCCCTCGGAGGAAGTGAGACATGAACACAACGCTCTCGCCAGGGTTGGGAGTGGGAATAACCTGCCCTTGAGCAGGCAGCCTATACGGGATTTCGCCGGTCAAATATCTGGCCTCCCTCAGCTTTAGTACGTCTTCCTCCGTGACAGAGGAAGGCATCCATCGGCCTCGAAGGTCGGAGCCGGGCATCATCGAAGGTCCGAAGTGCCTAAATTTGGAGCCTTGGGTGTTGGAACTCGAGGGGACAGGCGGATTCGATTGAGATCGAAAGAAAGGAGTAAAGCCTTGGTCTCTTTATAAGAGGTTGAATACCAAGAGCCCTCCCTGTGACCGTTTGGGACTAACCTTTGATCGAGGAGACATACCAACGGGCACGACTGGGTTACCCACGTCCGTGTTGATGAGAATCCCGTAAATAAAGGGGACACGATCTCTGCTCTCACAAGATGTGCCAAGGAAACCGCCTCGCAAAACGCGCTGAGGTGGGACAGAAAAAACGATTCGAATAAAGGCTTGGCTGTGGTGTGATGTCATGCTATAGAATACGTCAGCAGATTAGATTTGTGTAAGTATTATTCTCTCTACGGTAGTATGTGGAACTTATTTTGCAAAGCCGGACACGATCCTCGTGTTCAAAATCTTTTATGAAGTATTCGGAGGAGGAACCCACCTTGCAATGCCGAAGACAATCTGTGCACCAGACTCGTCGTCATTGAAGCCTGGTTCAGGGGCTACTGAGGGAGTCCTGGATTAGGGGGTGTCCGGACAGCCAGACTATAACCTTTGGCCGGACTCTTTGACTATGAAGATACAACATTGAAGACTTCGTCCCGTGTCCGGATGGGACTTTCCTTGGCGTGGAAGGCAAGCTTGGCGATACGGATATGTAGATCTCCTCCCATTGTAACCGACTCTGTGTAACCCTAGCCCCCTCTGGTGTCTATATAAACCGGAGGGTTTAGTCCGTAGGACAACAACAATCATACCATAGGCTAGCTTATAGGGTTTAGCCTCTCTGATCTCGTGGTAGATCTACTCTTGTACTACCCATATCATCAATATTAATCAAGCAGGAGTAGGGTTTTACCTCCATCGAGAGGGCCCGAACCTGGGTAAAAACATCGTGTCCCTTGTCTCTTGTTACCATCCGCCTAGACGCACAGTTCGGGACCCCCTACCCGAGATCCGCCGGTTTTGACACCGACACGTGTGCTTGAGCTTGCATGTCAAATTTATATGGTTCCAAGTAGTTCTAATGCATGATATAGTCTCTAGGAACTTGTAGGAGTAGATGCTATCAATTTTTTTGAGCTTGGTTCACTTTTGTTTGAAGTTACTAAAAATTTCAGAAATTTTTCAGAGGAAGAAATATGTTTAGGAAAATGTACCATTTTGGTCCTTCAAGGAAGCAAGGACCCAGGCTCGCAATGCGCGATGCCGACGATGAACCACCAAGGGACGCTCAAGTGTGGGCTTGTGAATGGCCTTCAGAAGACTTCATGGATCGAGCAGGAATCAAGGAAGAATTTAACGCATATGTGCGTAATGCCGATCTCGTGAGCTTCGAGGCAGATAAGTGCCGTCAGCATTATTATCTCACTGATTCCTTTGTGAGGAGGTTTGAATTTTCATCTTCACGCAATTCTCAAACTATCCTATTTGATCTCTATGAAAAATCTTACACTATGGACTTAGAGGATTTTACCACTACTTGCAAACTTCCACAATGGGGTAGCACTAGTGAACCTCGCAAATCTGAGTTCAGAGATTTTCCTACTAGTATAACTGTGGGGGAATCTAGAGACATAGCACAAGCTACCGTAGGGAGCATTCATTTTCCTGCTATACATTATTTTGCTCTCTTCATAGGTAGGTGCATAAATGGTAAAGATGAAGCATGTCATATGTGTGTCCCTGACCTCAGTGTTCTCAGGAGTGTTGTACTAGGAGATAAACGTTATAATTTGGGAGCCATTGTTGCACGTAGGTTGCATAACAATAGATTTAATGGAGATTTCTTTGGTGGAATTTATGCAACCTGTTTAGCTAATTTTCTTGGTGTAACCATACGTGAGGATGATATTGAGTTGCCTCCTGCTTATTTAGATTATGAGGATATGGTTCGTCATCATTTTGTTGACAGGAATGATCAGTTCCTCCAGTACCGACTAATCTTTGACAGATGATGCACCTATCACGTCGCTCTCCCTGCTTCTACTTTCTTTGACTTTCAGGCAAAGGGGAGATATTTTATAACCAGAGAGGAGGCGGACGAGTATAAGAGGAGGACGGAGACAGCCCGCCTCCAAGCTGCAGCCCATGATGCAATAGCCGCTGCATCTCAGTACGACCCCAACTACAACTTTGGATATCTCCCAGGCCAGCCATGGCAATAGACCAACTTAGGCCAAAAGCCTAAGCTTGGGGGAGTACGTATTTCTCACCGACAATACATTCATGTTTACAAACTCATTGCTAGTTGTCGGTGCTCATATTTTTTCATTGTATCATCCATGCTAGTTTATTTTCCTTTTTCCTGCTTTCTTCTTGTGTGTTTGAAAAACCTTAAGAAAACTAAAAAAATTAGTTGTAGCTTTTAGCTAGTTTACTTTCTTGCCTGTAGTAGTAGTAATTAAAATAAAACCCAAAAAGATTTCCTGTTCTTCTTTTGCTTGTTGGGAGCTTTCCCGTGTAAATAGTTTTATTTCTTTTCTTTTCTTTGGGGGTCGAGAGGAGAAGACCATAATTAAATTGTTGAAGTGGCTCTTATATGCAATATTGTTGATTTAACCAAGAGCCCAGATTGCCTTGTCTTCTCCTGTTTATTGAATGCTTGCAGATTCCAGCTTAGTCCAATTGCACGTGCACCATTATTATTATACACATCGTTCGGTCGTGCAAGTGAAAGGCAATTATGACGATATATGATGGACTGGCTGAGATAAGAAAAGCTGGTTTGAACTCGACCTCTCTTGTTTTTGTAAATATGATTAGTTCATCGTTCCTGATTCAGCCTATTATGAATAAACATCTTTTCAATGACAATTAGAGATTATAATTGCTTATGACATGCTTAATTAGCTATGAGTCATAGTGGTTTACCTTGCGTGCCAACATGCTATTAAAATGGTTGTGATGTGGTATAATAGGGTGGTATCCTCCTTTGAATGATTCAAGTGGCTGGACTTGGCACATGTTCACACATGTAGTTGAAACAAAATCAACATAGCCTCCACGATATTTATGTTCATGGTGGATTATATCCTACTCATGCTTGCACCCAAGGTTTATTAATTTTAATGCATGGTCATGACTGTTGTCGCTCTCTAGTTGGTCGCTTCCTAGTCTTTTGCTAGCCTTCACTTGTACTAAGCGGGAATACTGTTTGTGCATCCAATCCCTTAAACCCCAAAGTTATTCCAGATTAGTCCACTATACCTTCCTATATGCGGTATCTACCTGCCGTTCCAAGTAAATTTGTATGTGCCAAACTCTAAACCTTCAAATGAAATTCTGTTTTGTATGCTCGAATAGCTCATGTATCAACTAGGGCTGTCTGTATCTTCCATGTTAGGCGGGTTATTCTCAAGAGGAGTGGACTCCGCTCCTCACTCACGAGAAAATGGCTAGTCACCGGGATGCCCAGTCCCATGCTTTATGCAAATCAAATCAGAATAATTGCAAACAAAACTCCCCCGGGACTGTTGTTAGTTGGAGGCACTCGTTGTTTCGAGCAAGCCATGGATTGATGCTTGTTGGTGGAGGGGGAGTATAAACTTTACCTTTCTATATGGGAACCGCCTATAATGTGTGTAGCATGGAAGATATCGCCATCTCTTGGTTGTTATGTTGACAATGAAAGTATGCCACTCAAAATATTATTTATCTCTATTTCAAAACCGAGCACTGGCACCTCTACAAATCCCTGCTTCCCTCTATGAAGGGCCTATCTATTTACTTTTATGTTGAGTCATCACCCTCTTATTAAAAAGCACTAACTGGAGAGCACCGCTGTCATTTTCATGTATTACTGTTAGTTTATATTGGGTATGACTATGACTGGATCTCTTTTACCATGAATTACAATGTCTAGTCAGTCCTTGATCTTTAGAGGTGCTCTACATTTATGTTTTGCGGTCTCAGAAAGGGCTAGCGAGATACCATCTTGTTATATCATATCATGATTGTTTTGAGAAAGTGTTGTCATCCGAGATTTATTATTATTGCTCGCTAGTTGATTATGCCATTGACATGAGTAAACATGATACCTAAGTGTTATTGTGAGTATGGTTAGTTTATAATCTTTGCTGAAAACTTGAATGTTGACTTTACATATTTACAACAACAAGAGCAAACAGAGTCTGTAAAAGTTTTTCTTTATCACTTTCAGTTTATCAACTCAATTGCTTGAGGACAAGCAAAGGTTTAAGCTTGGGGGAGTTGATATGTCTCCGTCGTATCTACTTTTCCAAACACTTTTGCCATTGTTTTGGACTCTAACTTGCATGATTTGAATGGAACTAACCCGGACTGACGTTGTTTTCACCAGAATTGCCATGGTGTTATTTTTGTGCAGAAACCAAAGTTCTCGGAATGACCTGAAAATCAATGGAGAATATTTTTGGAAAATATAAAAAATGCTGGCGAAAGAATCAAGGCCAGGGGGGCCACACCCTTTCCACGAGGGTGGGGGGAGCGCCCCCTGCCTCGTGGGCCCCCTGGAGCTCCACCGACCTCAACTCCAACTCCATATATTCGTGTTCGGGGAGGAAAAAAATCAGAGAAAAAGATTCATCGCGTTCTACGATACAGAGCTGCCGCCAAGCCCTAAACTCTCTCGGGAGGGCTGATCTAGAGTCCGTTCGGGGCTCCGGAGAGGGGAATCCGTCGTCATCGTCATCATCAACCATCCTCCATCACCAATTTCATGATGCTCACCACCGTGCATGAGTAATTCCATCGTAGGCTTGCTGGACAGTGATGGGTTGGATGAGATCTATCATGTAATTGAGTTAGTTTTGTTAGGGTTTGATCCCTAGTATCCACTATGTTCTGAGATTGATGTTGCTATGAATTTGCTATGCTTAATGCTTGTCACTAGGGCCCGAGTGCCATGAACTCAGATCTGAACCCTTTATGTTTTCATCAATATATTTGTGTTCTTGATCCGATATTGCAAGTTATAGTCACCTACTATGTGTTATGATCCGGCAACCCCGAAGTGACAATAATCGGGACCACTCTCGGTGATGACCGTAGTTTGAGGAGTCCATGTATTCACTATGTGTTAATGCGTTGGTCTGGTACTCTCTTAAAAGGAGGCCTTAATATCCCTTAGTTTCCGCTATGACCTCGCTGCCACGGGAGGGTAGGACAAAAGATGCCATGCAAGTTCTTTTCCATAAGCACGTATGACTATATTCGGAATACATGCCAACATTACATTGATGAATTGGAGCTAGTTCTGTGTCACCCTATGTTATGACTGTTACATGATGAACCGCATCCGACATAATTATCCATCACCGATCCAATGCCTACGAGATTTTCACATATTGATCTCTGCTTAGTTACTTTACCGTTGATACTGTTACAATCACTACAAAACCCAAAAATATTACTTTTGCTACTGTTACCGTTACTATCATACTACTTTGCTACTAAATAATTTGCTGCAGATATTAAGTTATCTAGGTGTGGCTGAATTGACAACTCATTTGCTAATACTTGAGAATATTCTTTGGCTCCCCTTGTGTCGAATCAATAAATTTGGGTTGAATACTCTACCCTCGAAAGTTGTTGCGATCCCCTACACTTGTGGGTTATCATTCAGCTGCATTTTGGTGGAACTGCACAAATGTACGAATGGAACTGGCATATATGCAGAGTGCGAGGTGCCAAGTAAAAATTACCGACACCAACCCTGCTCCATCTAAGCATTGGCATCCACCACCATCAGTGGGATGTGTCACGCTCACTATGGACGGATCTTTCTCGGCAGCAAATCCTCTAACCAAATACTAGTAGCTTAGACTTGAAAAAAAATACTAGTAGCTTATATTGGCAGTTTTCTAGGGTGTACTCTTTTCTGAAAGAAGCACCAATCTATTTTTCTTTATTTGTACATAGAGTCACAACTTTGACCCAAAGGTCCAGAGCTATTTTAGGGTGATTGGCTTAGTACTCGGAGACTAATTGTAAGCATGATTTTTATTAGCTGTCACACTGATTGTAAGCATGAGCAGATGGAAGATTCGGTTAGTGCGAAGCTTACCTTAAACCCTATCGACGTCGTTGAAATGAGGCGAGCGTCAAGGGAACCATGGAGAATGGCGGGGAAGCAACATCACGCCATCCGGCATCCTCTTGCGGTGGGAGAATGAATACTCATGTGGCTCCGGCTGGCTCTGCACCCTCGGGAATGGCACACCGTACTCGATCGATTCGTTATCCTCTGGGTGCTCGACTTTCGACCTGTACACCCACCACCTCCGCCTGACTTTCGCCTCGAGCGAATCTGTCTACTCCATCGCCCAGAGGAGATACTCGATGAACTCTAAGGACTGCGGCATGACTGCCGCCGAGGAGTACATCGCCGCCCTCATCACCGTTGTCTCGCTCTTTCGCATACATTGCCACATGGCCCTCACTATCCTTAGAGGATCTCCTTCAACCTGGCTAACTTTTCCTGGTCGCCGCCGGCGATCTGCCTGATTCGCTACTACATCCTCTCCATAGATGTCCTTCTGAGTGGTCCGGTGCTAGCTTTGGAAGATGGGAGGAGAGACGGTGGTCTTGCAATAGAGAAGAGGGAGAGGCGAGATGATGGTTTTGGAATGGAGATGATGGAGAGGAGAGGTTTCCCTGCCTTTCGGTCGCTGACAGGTGGGCCCCGTGCTTGGTGGGACCCATGTGTCAGTGTCTCAATGGCAGGATGGGCTACGTCAGGGGATCCTCGTCCGAGGAGAGAGAAGGTGTTTTTGCAATGG
Source organism: Triticum urartu (assembly GCF_056163025.1). Taxonomy (NCBI): domain Eukaryota; kingdom Viridiplantae; phylum Streptophyta; class Magnoliopsida; order Poales; family Poaceae; genus Triticum; species Triticum urartu. The sequence continues at coordinate 709,771,984 of NC_141874.1, forward strand.
AGAAGAGGGAGAGGAGCGTGCGGCAGCGATTTAGGATTGGACGAGAGGGCTGGCGCGCTGTGACTGGATCAAAATCAAAATCAATTTACCCTTAAATTAAGAAAGCGACCCCACATTAACTAGTCTCCCTTTTATTCTGGGTCATAATTGACCATGATTTTCACAAATAAAATATATGTTATACATTGCAAAAAATATAATTTGAAAGTACATTCAGATACGAACCAAACGATACAATTTTTGGTGACATGCGTTCACATTTTGCTTGTCAAATACAGTACATGGTCAAACTTTGACCCAAAATACGCAAAACAAAAAATACCTCCAAGACCAGCGCCGCTCCTCTCCTCTTAAACCACCGCCGCTCCTCTCTTGTTCCAATCTAAATCCAGCACCGCTTCTCTCCTCTTCCATTTCAAAACCACCGCCCCTCCTCTCCTGTTCCAATCCAAAACCAGCGTTGCTCCTCTCCCGTTCTAATCCAAAACCAGTGCTGCTCCTCTCCTCTTCCATTCAAAAACCACCGCTGGCGAGTGAAGTTGCTGTGGGGAAGTAGATCGATGGAGGAGTATAACCGATACGTGAGGATCGCAGACGGCGACCCTGTGAAGCTAGTTAGGATGTTGGAGATACAGTCTTGGTTTGACAACAAGGACCAACTAGCGGCGACGGCGACGTCCATGGCCAGATATCTGCAACAGAGCGAAAATGTGGTGATACTCCCATAGGGAGTCGCGCGGGACTACATAGAGCTGCTCCTCTGGGCCATGGAGCAAACAGATTCACCGAATCCGATCGTGAGGGAGCGGTGGTAGGAGTATTGATCCCAGATGGAGCATCCACCAGAGATTGAAGGATCGAGCATCTACAGGGTGTCGTTTGTGAGGGTGTCGTGCCAGAGCGAGCCGATGGAGTCTTCCTCGACCGAACACAGCTGCAAGAGGAGAAAAGCAGTTGGCCCGATGACGCTTCCCCCGCCATCCTCTCCCTCGCCGTTCACATCGTCTCACGGGGTGGCTGTCTGCCACCGAGGAATAGAAGGGGACTGCCCCCCCCCCCCAGCCCAATAGTCGGGCAGGTTGTGAATTGTCAGGAAGAGCTTAGGGTTGTCAGTATTTGCAGGATGTGAATTGTGTTTTGTGTTGTGTATTTTGAGAGTACTTTCATATATGAATGTCTTTTGAATTTCAGATTTACAGTATTGAGCATATGAAGTATTTTATGAATTCTAGAGATCTATTTTTAGCACTTAAAAAGTAGTTTCATAGGAGTATAAAAGTGCAGACAATGTGATTCTCAGAGAAGAAACTACAAGTTTCAGTTTCAGATAAGAAACTACAAGTTCAGTTTCAGATAAGAAACTGCAACTTTCAGAGGCAGAGCATTTATATTAACACGACCTTTTCAAACAGGGTTAACATCATGTTGGAAGTTTTATTCATGGTCAAAAATGGAACTACCAGCCAGTTAACATCATGCTGATCAACATTCATGCATAGCACATCTTCATATGATGCACAGTCAAAAAGATATGCTATTTTCAAAATGCCCACACAATGTCGAGTGTGCGAAAAACAGAGAAAACGAGGGACGAAGATTTGGCAAGTGTTGGACGTGGTGTGCGTAGATGACAATGGGGACCCACACGTCAATAATGGCAGAGGCAAAAAATTTGGAGATATTTTCCCTGCATCAGGTGGAATCGAACCCGGGCGAAAGAGCTGTCGGGTAGTGTCACTTGGCCACTGGGCTATGATATGTCTCCAACGTATCTATAATTTTTGATTGTTCCATGCTATTATATTATCTGTTTTGGATGTTTAATGGGCTTTAATATGCACTTTTATATTATTTTTGGGACTAACCTATTAACCGGAGGCCTAGTGCCAGTTGCTGTTTTTCTGCCTATTTCAGTGTTTTATAAAAAAGGAATATCAAACGGAATCCAAACGGAATGAAACCTTCGCGAGGATCGTTTTTTGAACAAACGCAATCCAGGAGACTTGTAGTGGAAGTCAAGGAAGTAACGAGGCGGCCACGAGGCAGGGAGGCGCGCCCAGGGGGGTAGGCGCCCCCCCCCTCCCACCCTCGTGGGCCCCTCGTAGCTCCACCGACCTACTTCTTTCGCCTATATATACTCTTATACCCTGAAAACATCTAGGGGAGCCATGAAACCACTTTTCCACCGCCGCAACCTTCTATACCCGTGAGATCCCATCTTGGGGCCTTTTCCGGCACTCCGCCGGAAGGGGAATCGATCACGGAGGGCTTCTACATCAACACCATAGCCTCTCCGATGATGTGTGAGTAGTTTACCACAGACCTTCGGGTCCATAGTTATTAGCTAGATGGCTTCTTCTCTCTTTTGGATCTCAATACCAAGTTCTCCTCGGTCTTCTTGGAGATCTATTCGATGTAATACTTTTTGCGGTGTGTTTGCCGAGATCCGATGAATTGTTGGTTTATGATCAAGATTATCTATGAACAATATTTGATTCTTCTCTGAATTCTTATATGTATGATTTGATATCTTTGCAAGTCTCTTCGAATTCAGTTTGGTTTGACCTACTAGATTGATCTTTCTTGCAACGGGAGAAGTGCATAGCTTTCGGTTCAATCTTGTGGTGTCCTTTCCCAGTGACAGTAGGTGCAGCAAGGCACGTATTGTATTGTTGCCATCGAGGATAAAAAGATGGGGTTTATATCATATTGCTTGAGTTTACCCCTCTACATCATGTCATCTTGCCTAATGCGTTACTCTGTTCTTATGAACTTGATACTCTAGATGCATGCTAGATAGCGGTCGATGTGTGGAGTAATAGTAGTAGATGCAGAATCGTTTCGGCCTACTTAACATGGACATGATGCCTATCTTCATGATCATGCCTACATATTCTTATAACTATGCACTTTTCTATCAATTGCTCGGAAGTAATTTGTTCACCCACCGTAATATATGCTATCATGAGAGAAGCCACTAGTGAAACCTATGGCCCCCGGGTATATTCTACATCATATTAGTTTCCCGTCAACTAGCTATTTCTGTCACTGTTTATTTTGCAATCTTTACTTTCCAATCTATACAACAAAAATACCAAAAATATTTATCTTATTATCTTTATCATATCTCACTTTTGCAAGTGGTTGTGAAGGGGTTGACAACCCCTTTATCGCGTTGGTTGCAAGGTTCTTGATTGTTTGTGCAGGTACTAGGCGATTTGCGTGTAGTCTCCTACTGGATTGATACCTTGGTTCTCAAAAACTGAGCGAAATACTTACGCTACTTTGCTGCATCACCCTTTCCTCTTCAAGGGAAAACCAACGCATGCTCGAAAGGTAGCAAGAAGGACTTCTGGCGCCATTGACGGGGAGATCTACGCACAAGTCAATACATACCAAGTACCCATCACAAACTCTCCTCCCTCGCATTACATTATTTTCCATTTGCCTCTCATTTTCCTCTCCCCCACTTCTAAAACGATTTTCAAAAACCTTTGCCTTTTCTTCGCCCTCCTTCCATTCGATCTTGTGTTACCATGTGCCTCCTTTTTGCTTGCATCTTTGCTTGCTAAAAGTTTATGGATCCTCATCCCCTTGCTAATCTTTTTAAGAGATCCAATTATGATGAACCAATTTCTAGTGATTTGAGTGCACTAGATTATCTTTATGATGTTTTGCTTGAAATTCGTGAATCCGAAAATTGTGATGAAGAAATTTATGAAGAGATTCACGATAGCTCCTTGAACAAAAAGCATGATTGCAATGATTTTACTATAAATTCTCTTGATGTCAATTGTGCTAATAATATGCAAAACCCTAAGCTTGGGGATGCTAGTTTTTCTTTGTCTACTACTTGTTGCAATGATCATGATTGGGGTGATTCTTCTTATGATCTTGAAAATTTATTTAAGCCCCATGATGAATATGAGATTGATAATAGTGTTTGAAATAATATTGAAAGTGGGTTTGGAAGAGTGTCAACTTTAGATCCCACATATTTGGAGAATGTTCAATCTTATGGTATTTTTCATAAAAGTGGGTTTGGAGAGGTCATGACTTTAGTTAATGATAATCCCACTATTTTGGAAGAGTGTCAACTTCGCATGCATGTGGATCGTGTTGAGAATATGTTATGTGATAGCTATTTTGTTGAATTTGCCTATGATCCTACATGTAATTATTATGAGATAGGAAAATATGGTTGTAGAAATTTTTATATTACTAAATTACCTCTCGTCATGTTGAGATTGCTATCGTCTCTTTCTTCTTCCTTGCGTATGCTAATTTTTGCTTGCTATGATAATTTGTTTGCTTATAAAATGCCTATTCATAGGAAGTATGTTAGACTTAGATGTGTTTATCACGTGTTCTATGATGCTCTCTTTGTGCTCTAATTCTTGTCTTTCTTGTGAGCATCATTAAAGTTATCAATGCCTGGCTAGGGGCGTTAAGCGATAGCGCTTGTTCGGAGGCAACCCAATTTTTTTTGTTTTTTTCTTTTTGTTCCTATTTAGTAATAAATAATTAATCTAGCCTCTGGTTAGATGAGGTTTGATGTTTTAACTAGTGTTTGTGCCAAGTAAAACCTATAGGATCTTCTTGGATGATAATTATTTGATCTTGCTGAAAAAGATAGAAACTTTCTTCTCACGAAAACAATTGTTAAAAATAACCAGAGAGTGATAAAATACTGATTACAATTGCAGTAGATCAATAAACAAATTATATGGATCGTCCTATTTTTGCAGAATTTTTGGAGTTACAGAAGTATGAGTTTGAATCAGATTGCTACAGACTGTTTTGTTTTGACAGATTCTGTTTTTCGTGTGTTGTTTGCTTATTTTGATGAATCTATGGCTAGTATCGGGGGTATGAACCATAGATAAGTTGGAATACAGTAGGTTTAACACCAATATAAAAAAATAATGAGTTCATTACAGTACCTTAAAGTGGTGGTTTGTTTTCTTACACTAATGGAGCTCATAAGATTTTCTGTTGAGGTTTTGTGTTGTGAAGTTTTCAAGTTTTTGGGTAAAGATTTGATGGATTTCGGAATAAGGAGTGGAAAGAGCCTAAGCTTGGGGATTCCCAAGGCACCCCAAGGTAAAATTCAAGGACAACCAAAAGCCTAAGCTTGGGGATGCCCCGGAAGGCATCCCCTCTTTCGTCTTCGTCTATCAGTAACTTTACTTGAGGCTATATTTTTATTCACCACATGATATGTGTTTTGCTTGGAGTCTCTTATATGATTTGAGTCTTTGCTTTTTAGTTTAACACAATCATCCTTGCTGTACACACCTTTTTGAGAGACACACATGAATCGGAATTTATTAGAATACTCTATGTGCTTCACTTATATCTTTTGAGCTAGATAATTTTGCTCTAGTGCTTCGCTTATATATTTTTAGAGCACGGTGGTGGTTTTATTTTATAGAAATTATTGATCTCTCATGCTTCACTTATATTATTTTGAGAGTCTTTTAGAACAGCATGGTAATTTGCTTTGGCTATAAAATTAGTCCTAATATGATGAGCATCCAAGATGGGTATAATAAAAACTATCATATAAAGTGCATTGAATACTATGAGAAGTTTGATTCCTTATGATTGTTTTGAGATATGAAGATGGTGATATTAGAGTCATGCTAGTTGAGTAGTTGTGAATTTGAGAAATACTTGTGTTAAAGTTTGTGATTCTCGTAGCATGCACGTATGGTGAACCGTTATGTGATAAGTATGTGGTTGGACTTTGAAGGTTTTATTGACACTATCTCTAATTATTGGAATAACTGCACCTTCTATTCTGACTCAGCAAAAAACTTGGTGGCTAGGTTTAAATCCATTAGAAAAGGACTAAAAATTTGGAGCAAGAAACTTTCACATCTTAATAAAACCATTGAAAACTGCTGCTTTTATGTTAAGCTCCTTGATGGTATTGAAGATCAAAGAGATCTCTTTCAACATGAGAAGAACTTCAGGAAGTTATTGATTAGGCACACCAATAAACTTCTTGAGGCCAAAAGGAAATATTGGAGAATCAGAGCCAACATTAGATGGGCTCAGCTGGGTGATGAAAACACCAAAAAAATTCATGCTATAGCCACTCATGTTTTCAGAAGTAATTATATTACTTTCCTAATCAACTCTGACAACCTGATTGTTAATGATCATGAGCAGAAAGCAGCTATCCTGTGGAATTCATTCAAAAACAGGATTGGCACTGCTAGCACATCCCAGATGAATTTCAACATTGATCACCTCTCCAGATCAATTAATCAAGAGGAGTTGGAGCAACCTTTCTGTATGAAAGAAGTGGATGATATCATTAGTTCTATGCCTAATGACAAATCCCCTAGACCTGATGGTTTTAATGGCATTTTCATGAAGAAATGCTGGCATATCATTAAAGAGAGCATCTATAAGTTTCTTCTGGATTTCCAATCAAAGAGTGTGGATCTTGCTCCAATTAATACTGCTTATATTGCCCTGATCCCTAAGAAAGAAAACCCTGAAACTCCCAATGATTTCAAGCCCATCTCCTTGGTAAGTATGCCTATCAAAATCCTCACTAAGCTTCTTGCAAACAAAGTCCAAAAATGCATCATTCCTGTGATAAGCAAGAATCAATATGGTTTCATCAAAACCAGGAATATTCAGGATTGTCTTGCATGGTCTTTTGAGTACATCCATATGTGCCACAAATCTAAGAAAGAAATTGTCATTTTCAAAGTAGACTTTGAGAAAGCATTTGACAAAATCAACTATGGGGCCATTCTTTTCATGCTCAAACACTTGGGATTTGGAGACAAATGGATTAGATGGATCAATAACATCCTGCAGACTGCTTCTGCTTCTGTAATTTTAAATGGTGTACCTGGGAAGAAAATCAATTGTAAATGTGGAGTAAGACAAGGGGACCCTCTCTCCCCTCTCTTATTTGTTATTGCTGCTGAATTACTACAGATCCTGATCAACCAAGCCTGGCACAATGGCCACATCAATACTCCCATTGAGAAACCTGCTTCCATGTCATATCCTATTGTCCAATATGCTGATGACACCTTAATTATTATGCCAGTTGTGCCTCATCAGATCTCACATGTCATGGAAACTCTAAAGATTTTTTCAGATTTCACTGGGCTTCAGGTGAATTACCACAAGTCTTCGCTTGTACCCATTAATATCTCTGATGAAAAAGCCACTCAACTTGCTAATATTCTAGGCTGTAAAAAATAAAGCATGCCTTTCACCTACCTGGGATTGCCAATGGTGTCCACTAGACCAAGAGTTGAGGAATTCATGCCAATGGTTTCAAGACTGGATAAAAGGTTATCTGGGGTTGCAACAATGATGTCTTATTCAGGTAGGCTCACCCACCTAAAGGCTATTATCACTGCACTACCTATATTTGCCATGTGATGTATCAGGGTACCCCTCACCATCTTGGATCATTTTGAAAATCTGGCAGAAGTTTTCTCTGGTATGGTAAGGACATCAATAAATTCGGTAAGTGCCTTGTAAAGTGGGAACAAGTTTTCTTACCCAAGGATGCTGGTGGTCTTGGTGTTCTAGATCTTAGAGCACACAACAAAGCTTTGTTAACCAAATTTTTGCACAAGTTTTTCAATAAACAAGATATCCCATGGGTGCAACTTATTTGGAGCAAATACTATGGAAATGGTGAATTATCACACTTCCCAACTAGGCTTGGATCTTTCTGGTGGAGAGATTGTTGCTCTATTCTTGACAAATACAAGAACCTCACAACCTGCTCTGCTGGTATTGGTGCCACCATTTCTTTATGGCATGACAAATGGAATGACAATCCAATGAAAGACAGTTTCCCACACCTATACTCATATGCCATAAATAAAGACATCTCACTCTAGAAGGCTTGCATTGAAAGTGAGAATGACTTCTATAGCATGTTCCATCTACCTATTGTTGGGGAACATAGTAATTTCAAAAAAATTCCTACGCACACGCAAGATCATGGTGATGCATAGCAACGAGAGGGGAGAGTGTGATCTACGTACCCTTGTAGATCGACAACGGAAGCGTTAACTTGGTTGATGTAGTCGTACGTCTTCACGGCCCGACCGATCAAGCACCGAAAATACGGAACCTCCGAGTTCTAGCACATGTTCAGCTTGATGACGATCCCCGGACTCCGATCCAGCAAAGTGTCGGGGAAGAGTTCCATCAGCACGACGGCGTGGTGACGATCTTGATGTACTACCATCGCAGGGCTTCGCCTAAGCACCGCTACAATATTATCGAGGACTATGGTGGAAGGGGGCACCGCACACGGCTAAGAATATGATCACGTGGATCAACTTGTGTCTCTAGGGGGTGCCCCTGCCTCCATATATAAAGTCTCGAAGGGGGGTGCGGCCGGCCATGATAGGGCGCGCCAGGAGGAGTCCTACTCCCTCCGGGAGTAGGATTCCCCCCCTTTCCTAGTTGGAATAGGATTCACGGAGGAGAGAGAGGAGGAAGGGGGGCCGGCCCCCTCTCCTTGTCCTATTCGGAAAAGGGAGGGGAGGGGCGCACGGCCCATCTCTGGCTGCCTCTCCTCTCTTCCACTAAGGCCCACTAAGGCCCATATATCTCCCGGGCGGTTCCGGTAACCTCCCGGTACTCCGGTAAAATCCCGATTTCACCCGAAACACTTCCGATATCCAAACATAGGTTTCCAATATATCAATCTTTATGTCTCGACCATTTCGAGACTCCTCGTCATGTCCGTGATCACATCCGGGACTCCGAACAACCTTCGGTACATCAAAATGCATAAACTCATAATATAACTGTCATCGAAACCTTAAGCGTGCGGACCCTACGGGTTCGAGAACAATGTAGACATGACCGAGACACGTCTCCGGTCAATAACCAATAGCGGGACCTGGATGCCCATATTGGTTCCTACATATTCTACGAAGATCTTTTATCGGTCAGACCGCATAACAACATACATTGTTCCCTTTGTCATCGGTATGTTACTTGCCTGAGATTCGATCGTCAGTATCCAATACCTAGTTCAATCTTGTTACCGGCAAGTCTCTTTACTCGTTCCGTAATACATCATCCCGCAACTAACTCATTAGTTGCAATGCTTGCAAGGCTTAAGTGATGTGCATTACCGAGAGGGCCCAGAGATACCTCTCCGACGATCGGAGTGACAAATCCTAATCTCGAAATACGTCAACCCAACATGTACCTTTGGAGACACCTGTAGAGCACCTTTATAATCACCCAGTTACGTTGTGACATTTGGTAGCACACAAAGTGTTCCTCTGGCACACAGGAGTTACATAATCTCATAGTCATAGGAACATGTATAAGTCATGAAGAAAGCAACAGCAACATACTAAACGATCGGGTGCTAAGCTAATGGAATGGGTCATGTCAATCAGATCATTCAACTAATGATGTGATCCCGTTAATCAAATGACAACTCCTTTGTCCATGGTTAGGAAACATAACCATCTTTGATTAATGAGCTAGTCAAGTAGAGGCATACTAGTGACACTCTGTTTGTCTATGTATTCACACATGTATTATGTTTCCGGTTAATACAGTTCTAGCAAGAATAATAAACTTTTATCATGATATAAGGAAATAAATAATAACTTTATTATTGCCTCTAGGGCATATTTCCTTCAGTCTCCCACTTGCACTAGAGTCAATAATCTAGATTACACAGTAATGATTCTAACACCCATGGAGCCTTGGTGTTGATCATGTTTTGCTCGTGGAAGAGGCTTAGTCAACGGGTCTGCTATATTCAGATCTGTATGTATCTTGCAAATCTCTATGTCTCCCACCTGGACTAAATCCCGGATGGAATTGAAGCGTCTTTTGATGTGCTTGGTTCTTTTGTGAAATCTGGATTCCTTCGCCAAGGCAATTGCACCAGTATTGTCACAAAAGATTTTCATTGGACCCGATGCACTAGGTATGACACCTAGATCGGATATGAACTCCTTCATCCAGACTCCTTTGTTTGCTGCTTCCGAAGCAGCTATGTACTCCGCTTCACATGTAGATCCTGCCACGACGCTTTGTTTAGAACTGCACCAACTGACAGCTCCACCGTTTAATGTAAACACGTATCCGGTTTGTGATTTAGAATCATCCGGATCAGTGTCAAAGCTTGCATCAACGTAACCGTTGACGATGAGCTCTTTGTCACCTCCATATACGAGAAACATATCCTTAGTCCTTTTCAGGTATTTCAGGATGTTCTTGACCGCTGTCCAGTGATCCACTCCTGGATTACTTTGGTACCTCCCTGCTAGACTTATAGCAAGGCACACATCAGGTCTGGTACACAGCATTGCATACATGATAGAGCCTATGGATGAAGCATAGGGAACATCTTTCATTTTCTCTCTATCTTCTGCAGTGGTCAGGCATTGAGTCTGACTCAACTTCACACCTTGTAACACAGGCAAGAACCCTTTCTTTGCTTGATCCATTTTGAACTTCTTCAAAATCTTGTCAATGTATGTGCTTTGTGAAAGTCCAATTAAGCGTCTTGATCTATCTCTATAGATCTTTATGCCTAATATATAAGCAGCTTCACTGAGGTCTTTCATTGAAAAACTCTTATTCAAGTATCCCTTTATGCTATCCAGAAATTCTATATCATTTCCAATCAGTAATATGTCATCCACATACAATATCAGAAATGCTACAGAGCTCCCACTCACTTTCTTGTAAATACAGGCTTCTCCAAAAGTCTGTATAAAACCAAATGCTTTGATCACACTATCAAAGCATTTATTCCAACTCCGAGAGGCTTGCACCAGTCCATAAATGGATCACTGGAGCTTGCACACTTTATTAGCTCCCTTTGGATCGACAAAACCTTCCGGTTGCATCATATACAACTCTTCTTACAGAAATCCATTCAGGAATGCAGTTTTGACATCCATCTGCCAAATTTCATAATCATAAAATGCGGCAATTGCTAACATGATTCAGACAGACTTAAGCATCGCTACGGGTGAGAAGGTCTCAGCGTAGTCAACCCCTTGAACTTGCCGGAACCCTTTTGCGACAAGTCGAGCTTTGTAGACAGTAATATTACCGTCAGCGTCAGTCTTCTTCTTGAAGATCCATTTATTCTCAATTGCTTGCCGATCATCGGGCAAGTCAACCAAAGTCCACACTTTGTTCTCATACATGGATCCCATCTCAGATTTCATGGCTTCAAGCCATTTTGCGGAATCTGGGCTCACCATCGCTTCTTCATAGTTCGTAGGTTCATCATGATCTAGCAGCATGACTTCCAGAACAGGATTACCGTACCACTCTGGCGCGGATCTCAATCTGGTTGATCTACGAGGTTCAGTAGTATCTTGTCCTGAAGTTTCATGATCATTATCATTAGCTTCCTCACTAATTGGTGTAGGTGCCACAGAAACAGTTTTCTGTGATGTACTACTTTCCAATAAGGGAGCAGGTACAGTTACCTCGTCAAGTTCTACTTTCCTCCCACTCACATCTTTAGAGAGAAACTCCTTCTCCAGAAAGTTTCTGAACTTAGCAACAAAAGTCTTGCCTTCGGATCTATGATAGAAGGTGTATCCAATAGTTTCCTTTGCATATCCTATGAAGACACATTTCTCCGGTTTGGGTTCGAGCTTATCAGGTTGAAGCTTTTTCACATAAGCATCACAGCCCCAAACTTTCAGAAACGACAACTTTGGTTTCTTGCCAAACCATAGTTCATAAGGCGGCGTCTCAACGGATTTTGATGGTGCCCTATTTAACGTGAATGCGGCCGTCTCTAAAGCATAACCCCAAAACGATAGCGGTAAATCAGTAAGAGACATCATAGATTACACCATATCTAGTAAAGTACGATTACGACGTTCGGACACACCATTACGCTGTGGTGTTCCGGGTGGCGTGAGTTGCGAAACTATTCCGCATTGTTTCAAATGTACACCAAACTCATAACTCAAATATTCTCCTCCATGATCAGATCGTAGAAACTTTATTTTCTTGTTACGATGATTTTCAACTTCACTCTGAAATTCTTTGAACTTTTAAAATGTTTCAGACTTATGTTTCATTAAGTAGATATACCCATATCTGCTTAAGTCATCTGTGAAGGTGAGAAAATAACGATATCCGCCACGAGCCTCAATATTCATCGGACCACATACATCTGTATGTATGATTTCCAACAAATCTGTTGCTCTCTCCATAGTACCGGAGAATGGTGTTTTAGTCATCTTGCCCATAAGGCACGGTTCGCAAGTACCAAGTGATTCATAATCAAGTGGTTCCAAAAGTCCATCAGTATGGAGTTTCTTCATGCGCTTTACACCGATATGACCTAAACGGCAGTGCCACAAATAAGTTGCACCATCATTATCAACTCTGCATCTTTTGGCTTCAACATTATGAATATGTGTGTCACTACTATCGAAATAAGAATAGACCACTCTTCAAGGGTGCATGACCATAAAAGATATTACTCATATAAATAGAACAACCATTATTCTCTGATTTAAATGAATAACCATCTCGCATCAAACAAGATCCAGATATAATGTTCATGCTTAACACTGGCACCAAATAACAATTATTTAGGTCTAATATTAATCCCGAAGGTAGATGTAGAGGTACCGTGCCGACTGCGATCACATCGACTTTGGAACCGTTTCCCACGCGCATCGTCACCTCGTCCTTAGCCAATCTTCGCTTAATCTGTAGTCCCTGTTTCGAGTTGCAAATATTAGCAACAGAACCAGTATCAAATACCCAGGTGCTACTGCGAGCATTAGTAAGGTACACATCAATAACATGTATATCACATATACCTTTGTTCACCTTGCCATCCTTCTTATCCGCCAAATACTTGGGGCAGTTCCGCTTCCAGTGACCAGTCTGCTTGCAGTAGAAGCACTCAGTTTCAGGCTTAGGTCCAGACTTGGGTTTCTTCTCTTGAGCAGCAACTTGCTTGTTGTTCTTCTTGAAGTTCCCCTTCTTCTTCCATTTGCCCTTTTTCATGAAACTAGTGGTCTTGTTGACCATCAACACTTGATGCTCCTTCTTGATTTCTACCTCCGCAGCTTTCAGCATTGCGAAGAGCTCGGGAATAGTCTTATTCATCCCTTGCATATTATAGTTCATCACGAAGCTCTTGTAGCTTGGTGGCAGTGATTGGAGAATTCTGTCAATGACGCAATCATCTGGAAGATTAACTCCCATTTGAATCAAGTGATTATTATACCCAGACATTTTGAGTATATGCTCACTGACAGAACTGTTCTCCTCCATCTTGCAGCTATAGAACTTATTGGAGACTTCATATCTCTCAATCCGGGCATTTGCTTGAAATATTAACTTCAACTCCTGGAACATCTCATATGCCCCATGACGTTCAAAACGTCGTTGAAGTCCCGGTTCTAAGCCGTAAAGGATGGCACATTGAACTATCGAGTAGTCATCAGTTTTGCTCTGCCAGATGTTCATAACATCTGGTGTTGCTCCAGCAGCAGGCCTGGCACCCAGCGGTGCTTCCAGGACGTAATTCTTCTGTGCAGCAATGAGGATAATCCTCAAGTTACGGACCCATTCCGTGTAATTGCTACCATCATCTTTCAACTTTGCTTTCTCAAGGAACGCATTAAAATTCAACGGAACAACAGCACGGGCCATCTATCTACAATCAAACATACATAAGCAAGATACTATTAGGTACTAAGTTCATGATAAATTTAGGTTCAATTAATCATATTACTTAAGAACTCCCACTTAGATAGACATCCCTCTAATCCTCTAAGTGTTTACGTGATCCAAATTAACTAAACCATGTCCGATCATCACGTGAGATGGAGTAGTTTCATTGGTGAACATCACTATGTTGATCATATCTACTATATGATTCACGCTCGACCTTTTGGTCTCTGTGTTCCAAGGCCATATCTGTATATGCTTGGCTCGTCAAGTATAACCTGAGTATTCCGCGTGTGCAACTGTTTTGCACCCGTTGTATTTGAACGTAGAGCCTATCACACCCGATCATCACGTGGTGTCTCAGCACGAAGAACTTTTGCAACGGTGCATACTCAGGGAGAACACTTCTTGATAATTTAGTGAGAGATCATCTTATAATGCTACCGCCAATCAAAGCAAGATAAGATGCATAAAAGATAAACATCACATGCAATCAATATAAGTGATATGATATGGCCATCATCATCTTGTGCTTGTGATCTCCATCTCTGAAGCACCGTCATGATCACCATCGTCACTGGTGCGACACCTTGATCTCCATCGTAGCATCGTTGTCGTCTCGCCAATCTTATGCTTCCACGACTATCGCTATCGCTTAGTGATAAAGTAAAGCATTACAGCACGATTGCATTGCATACAATAAAGCGACAACCATATGGCTCCTGCCAGTTGCCGATAACTCGGTTACAAAACAAGATCATCTCATATAATAAATTTAGCATCATGTCTTGACCATATCACATCACAATATGCCCTGCAAAAACAAGTTAGACATCCTCTACTTGGTTGTTGCAAGTTTTACGTGGCTGCTACGGGCTTAAGCAAGAACCAATCTTACCTACGCATCAAAACCACAACGATAGTTTGTCAAGTTGGTGCTGTTTTAACCTTTGCAAGGACCGGGCGTAGCCACACTCGGTTCAACTAAAGTTGGAGAAACTGTCACCCGCAAGCCACCTATGTGCAAAGCACGTCGGGAGAACCGGTCTCGCGTAAGCGTACGCGTAATGTCGGTCCGGGCCGCTTCGTCCAACAATACCGCCGAACCAAAGTATGACATGCTGGTAAGCAGTATGACTTATATCTCCCACAACTCACTTGTGTTCTACTCGTGCATATAACATCAACACGTAAAACCTAGGCTCTGATACCACTGTTGGGGAACGTAGTAATTTCAAAAAAATTCCTACACACACGCAAGATCATGGTGATGCATAACAACGAGAGGGGAGAGTGTGATCTACGTACCCTTGTAGATCGACAACGGAAGCGTTAACTTGGTTGATGTAGTCATACGTCTTCACGGCCCGACCGATCAAGCACCAAAACTACGGCACCTCCGAGTTCTAGCACATGTTCAGCTCGATGACGATCCCCGGACTCCGATTCAGCAAATTGTTGGGGAAGAGTTCCGTCAGCATGACAGCGTGGTGACGATCTTGATGTACTACCGTCGCAGGGCTTCGCCTAAGCACCGCTACAATATTATCGAGGACTATGGTGGAAGGGGGCACCGCACACAGCTAAGAATATGATCACGTGGATCAACTTGTGTCTCTAGGGGGTGCCCCTGCCTCCGTATATAAAGGCTCAAAGGGGGGTGCGGCCGGCCATGATAGGGCGAGCCAAGAGGAGTCCTACTCCCTCCGGGAGTAGGATTCCCCCCCTTTCCTAGTTGGAATAGGATTCGCGGAGGAGAGTGAGGAGGAAGGGGGGCCGGCCCCCTCTCCTTGTCCTATTCGGACCAAGGGAGGGGAGGGGCGCGCGGCCCATCTCTGGCTGCCTCTCCTCTCTTCCACTAAGGCCCACAAAGGCCCATATATCTCCCGGGGGGTTCCGGTAACCTCCCGGTACTCCGGTAAAATCCCGATTTCACCCGGAACACTTCCGATATCCAAACATAGGTTTCCAATATATCAATCTTTATGTCTCGACCATTTTGAGACTCCTCGTCATGTCTGTGATCACATCCGGGACTCCGAACAACCTTCGGTACATCAAAACGCATAAACTCATAATATAACTGTCATCGAAACCTTAAGCGTGCGGACCCTACGGGTTCGAGAACAATGTAGATATGACCGAGACACGTCTCCGGTCAATAACCAATAGCCGGACCTGGATGCCCATATTGGTTCCTACATATTCTACGAAGATCTTTTATCGGTCAGACTGCATAACAACATACGTTGTTCCCTTTGTCATCGGTATGTTACTTGCCTGATATTCGATCGTCGGTATCCAATACCTAGTTCAATCTCGCTACCGGCAAGTCTCTTTACTCGTTCCGTAATACATCATCCTGTAACTAACTCATTAGTTGCAATGCTTGCAAGGCTTAAGTGATGTGCATTACCGAGAGGGCCCAGAGATACCTCTCCGACGATCGGAGTGACAAATCCTAATCTCGAAATACGTCAACCCAACATGTACCTTTGGAGACACCTGTAGAGCACCTTTATAATCACCCAGTTATGTTGTGACGTTTGGTAGCACACAAAGTGTTCCTCCGGCACATGGGAGTTACATAATCTCATAGTCATAGGAACATGTATAAGTCATGAAGAAAGCAACAGCAACATACTAAACGATCGGGTGCTAAGCTAATGGAATGGGTCATGTCAATCAGATCATTCAACTAATGATGTGATCCCGTTAATCAAATGACAACTCCTTTGTCCATGGTTAGGAAACATAACCATCTTTGATTAATGAGCTAGTCAAGTAGAGGCATACTAGTGACACTCTGTTTGTCTATGTATTCACACATGTATTATGTTTCCGGTTAATACAATTCTAGCATGAATAATAAACTTTTATCATGATATAAGGAAATAAATAATAACTTTATTATTGCCTCTAGGGTATATTTCCTTCACCTATGTCTTCTGTGGCTGTCCAACAAAGCACTGAGTTAATGGCCCTCATTAATGGTGTGATGAGTAACAGGGAAACTGATACCTGGAAGTTTAAATGAGCTTCTGGACACTACAATGCTAAGAAAGTCTACTTTGAATATTTGGGATGCCCAGGGAAAGCTCCCAAGCCTTTCCAATGGATTTGGAAATCTGGTTGCCTACCTAAGCAAAAATTCTTTTTCTGGCTCCTTCTTCTGGACAGATTAAACACCAGAGATCTTCTCACCAGGAAAATTTTCTACATTGAGAGTACCGTCTGTGTTATGTGATGATCAGCCTAATGAGTACATGAAACATCTATTTTTCTCATGTGATTTCAGCCAAAACTTTTGGTTATCAATTGGTTTTGAATGGAACACTGACTTGAGCTGCAATGAGATGCTTATTGAAGCCAGAAACAGAACTCAGATTCAACCCTTTAAAGAATGCCTAATTGTTGGTGGTTGGACCATCTGGAAACATAGGAATGGCATCATTTTTACAACAAAGAAAGGGATTTGAGCTACTGTATCTCCTGTTTCAAGGATCACTTTGGCACCATCATGAAAAGAGTCAGACCTAGTTTAAAGGAGGGAATGCAAAGCTGGTTGGATTACTTGTAGATTCTTTGTTTATTCTACTGTTATTTGTTGTAATCCATCTGTATATAACATCCCCCCAATATATCAATGAAAAAGAGTTACAGTAGGGTTTTTACCCTACTGTGTTTGCTCAAAAAAAGTCGGAGCATGATTTATTTATTGACTGTCCTCCTTATGAGTGGCGGTCGAGGACGAGCGATGGTCTTTTCCTACCAATCTATACCCCTAGGAGCATGCGCATAGTACTTCGTTTCAAAAAATAATAGATTTTTGCAATAAGTATGTGAGTTCTTTGTGATTAATGTTGAGTCCATGGATTATACGCACTCTCACCCTTTCACCATTGCTAGCCTCTCTAATACCGCGCACCTTTCGCCGGTATCATACACCCACCATATGCCTTCCTCAAGACAACCACCATACCTACCTATCATGGCATTTCCATAGCCATTCCGAGATATATTGCCATGCAACTTTCCACTGTTCCGTTTATTATGACACGCTCCATCGTTGTCATATTGCTTTGCATGATCATGTAGTTGACATCGTATTTGTGGCAAAGCCACCTTCATAATTCATTTATACATGTCACTCTTGATTCATTGCATATCCTGGTACACCGCCGGGGGCATTCACATAGAGTCATATTTTGTTCTAAGTATTGAGTTGTAATTCTTGAGTTGTAAGTAAATAAAAGTGTGATGATCATCATTATTAGAGCATTGTCCCAGTGAAGAAAGGATGATGGAGACCATGATTCCCCCACAAGTCGGGATGAGACTCTGGACGAAAAAAAAGAGGCCATAAAAAAGGAGAAAGGCCTAAATATAGAAAATAAAATAAAAAAATGAGAGAAAAGAGAGAAGGGACAATGCTACTATCCTTTTACCACACTTGTGCTTCAAAGTAGCACCATGATCTTCATGATAGAGAGTCTCCTATGTTGTCACTTTCATATACTAGTGGGAATTTTACATTATAGAACTTGGCTTGTATATTCCGATGATGGGCTTCCTCAAAATGCCCTAGGTCTTCGTGAGCAAGCGAGTTGGATGCACACCCACTTAGTTTCTTTTGTTGAGCTTTCATACACTTATAGCTCTAGTGCATCCGTTGCATGGCAATCCCTACTCACTCACATTGATATCTATTGATGGGCATCTCCATAGCCCGTTGATACGCCTAGTTGATGTGAGACTATCTTCTCCTTTTTTGTCTTCTCCACAACCACAATTCTATTCCACATAAGTGTTATGTCCATGGCTCACGCTCTTGTATTGCGTGAAGATTGAAAAAGTTTGAGAACATCAAAAGTATGAAACAATTGCTTGGCTTGTCATAGGGGTTGTGCATGATTTAAATATTTTGTGTGATGAAGATAGAGCATAGCCAGACTATATGATTTTGTAGGGATAACTTTCTTTGGCCATGTTATTTTGAGAAGACATGATTGCTTTATTAGTATGCTTGAAGTATTATTATTTTTATGTCAATATTAAACTTTTATTTTGAATCTTATGGATTTGACCATTCATGCCACAATAAAGAAAATTACATTGAAAATTATGCTAGGTAGCATTCCACATCAAATATCCTGTTTTTATCATTTACCTAGTCGAGGACAAGTAGGAATTAAGCTTGGGGATGCTTGATACGTCTCCAACGTATCTATATTTTTTTATTGTTACATGATATTACATTATCTGTTTTGGATGTTTAATGGGCTTTAATATGCACTTTTATATTATTTTTGGGACTAACCTATTAACCAGAGGCCCAGTGCCAGTTGCTGTTTTTCTGTCTATTTCAGTGTTTTATAGAAAAGGAATATCAAACGGAATCCAAATGGAATGAAACCTTCGCGAGGATCGTTTTTGGAACAAACACAATCCAGGAGACTTGGAGTGGAAGTCAAGGAAGCAACGAGGCGGCCACGAGGTAGGGAGGCGCACCCAGGGGGTAGGCGCGCCCCCACCCTCGTGGGCCCCTCGTAGCTCCACCGACCTACTTCTTTCGCCTATATATACTCTTATACCCTGAAAACATCCAGGGGAGCTATGAAACCACTTTTCCACCACCGCAACCTTTTGTACCCGTGAGATCCCATCTTGGGGCCTTTTCTGGTGCTCCACTGGAGGGGGAATCGGTCACGGAGGGCTTCTACATCAACACCATAGCCTCTCCAATGATGTGTGAGTAGTTTACCACAGACCTTTGGGTCCATTGTTATTAGCTAGATGGCTTCTTCTCTCTTTTTGGATCTCAATACCAAGTTCTCCTCGATCTTCTTGGAGATCTATTCGATGTAATACTTTTTGTTGTGTGTTTGCCGAGATCCGATGAATTGTGGGTTTATGATCAAGATTATCTATGAACAATATTTGATTCTTCTCTAAATTCTTATATGTATGATTTGATATCTTTGCAAGTCTCTTCGAATTATCAGTTTGGTTTGGCCTACTAGATCGATCTTTCTTGCAATGGGAGAAGTGCTTAGCTTTGGCTTCGATCTTGCGGTGTCCTTTCCCAGTGACAGTAGGGGCAGAAGGCATGTATTTTGTTGTTGCCATCGAGGATAAAAAGATGGGGTTTATATCATATTGCTTGAGTTTATCCCTCTACATCATGTCATCTTGCCTAATGCGTTACTCTTTTCTTATGAACTTAATACTCTAGATGCATGTTGGATAGTGGTCGATGTGTGCAGTAATAGTAGTAGATGCAGAATCGTTTCGGTCTACTTGACACGGACTTGATGCCTATGTTCATGATCATGCCTAGATATTCTCATAACTATGCGCTTTTCTATCAATTGCTCGATAGTAATTTGTTCACCCACCGTAATATATGTTATCATGAGAGAAGCCACTAGTGAAACCTATGGCCCCCGGGTCTATTTTACATCATAGTTTCCAGTTGTGGGATCGAAAGTATGTCTAGAGGGGGGGTGATTAGACTACTTGACCAAATAAAAACTTAACCTTTTCCCAATTTTAGTTCTTGGCAGATTTTAGCTATCTTAGGACAAGTCAAGCAATCATCACATGATTCAAGCAAGCATGCAAAGAGTATATTGGCAGTGGAAAGTAAAGCATGCAACTTGCAAGAATATAAAGGGAAGGGTTTGGAGAATTCAAACGCTATTGGAGACACGGATGTTTTCCCATGGTTTGGATAGGTGGTGCTATCCTACATCCACGTTGATGGAGACTTCAACCCACGAAGGGTAACGGTCGCGCGAGTCCACGGAGGGCTCAACCCACGAAGGGTCCACGAAGAAGCAACCTTGTCTATCCCACCATGGCCATCGCCCATGAAGGACTTGCCTCACTAGCGGTAGATCTTCATGAAGTAGGCGATCTCCTTGCCCTTACAAACTCCTTGGTTCAACTCCACAATCTTGTCGGAGGCTCCCAAGTGACACCTAGCCAATCTAGGAGAGACCACTCTCCAAGAAGTAACAAATGGTGTGTTGATGATGAACTCCTTGCTCTTGTGCTTCAAATGATAGTCTCCCCAACACTCAACTCTCTCTCATAGGATTTGGATCTGATGGAAAGAAGATTTGAGTGGAAAGCAACTTGGGGAAGGCTAGAGATCAAGATTCATATGGTTGGAATGGAATATCTTGGTCTCAACACATGAGTAGGTGGTTCTTTCTCAGAACATATGAGTTGGAATGGTGTATGTGTTCTGATTGCTCTCTCCACGAGTGAAGAGGAGGTGGAGGGGTATTTATAGCCTCCACACAAAATCCAACCGTTACACACAATCTACCAATCTCGGTGGGACCGAATCAGAAAACTCGGTCTGACCGAAATAGTAAACCTAGTGACCGTTAGGAATTTCGGTGGGACTGACATGCAACTCGGTAGGACCGATTCTGTTAGGGTTTGGGCATAACGTAATCTCGGTGAGACCGATTACACAAACTCGGTGAGACCGATTTTGGTAATAAGCTAACCAGAGAGTTGGTTAGGTAAACTCGGTGGGACCGATTTGCTCTTTCGGTGAGACCAAAATGTTACAAAAAGGAAACAAAGAGTTTACATTGCAATCTCGGTGGGACCGATTCGCTCTTTCGGTGAGACTGAAAAGTTACGAAAGGGAAACAGAGAGTTTGCAATCCCATCTCGGTGAGACCGAGATCCTTATCGGTAGGACCGAATTGCTAGCGTTTGGCAGTGGCAAATGACAAGTGAAACTCGGTGGCACCGGATTGAAAGAATCGGTATGACCGAGTTTGGCTTAGGGTTTAAGTCATTTGTGGCTATGGAAAAGTGGTTGAGGATTTTGGAGCATATCACCAAGCACATAAAGCAAGAGGCTCATTAAGCAACACCTCATCCCTCCTTGATAGTATTGGCTTTTCCTAAAGACTCAATGTGATCTTGGATCACTAAAATATAAAATGAAGAGTCTTGATCTTTTGAGCTTGAGCCAATTCTTTGTCCTTAGCATTTTGAGGGTTCCACTTTCACATCCATGCCATGCCAATCATTGAGCTTTCCTGAAATAATCATCTTGGAATAGCATTAGCTCAATGAGCTATATGTTGTTATGAATTACCAAAACCACCTAGGGATAGTTGCACTTTCAATCTCCCCCTTTTTGGTAATTGATGACAACATATGGATCAAATCTTCGACAAATTATAATAATCATGAACTATATCGTCGCTTTGAGAAGTATGTGACAAGTAAGAGCTCCCCCTAAATTTGTGCATATTAAGAATTTGCTTTGGACTGCAAATGCACAAGGAATGAGAGTCATGGGTTACTCTTCCATGTCACATACATCTTGGTGGAGCGCTCAAAAATGATAAGAATGAAGTACATGCACTCGTCACCAAGAATAGTGAGTGATCACATAAGATGGATAGAATGATAATATTAAGCAAACATTAAGTGTAGCTTATGATCAAACACATGATCATCAATGTCTCACAGGCATAAGGACGTAGTATCTCACACACAAGCAAATAAAGTTCGAAAAAACACCAAATAAAACAAGAGAGAATAAAAGCAACACTCTCTCTCGAAGCCTATGATCTATACATTTTCTCCCCCTTTGGCAACAAGTTACCAAAAAGTTCCTAGAAAATGCATAGTGCTAAGTCGACACTCGGGCTTGATCTTCAGGTGGTGGTGGAGTCCGGAGCACTCCAAGGACGAAGCCTTCTGTAGACGTGGTCGGAGTCGAGGCTGAAGTGGACGCTGGAGCTGGTGGAACTGAGGCTGTAGCTGGTGCAGACGTGGTGGCTCTGGTGTCAGCAACTGGCACTGCAGACGACCTCGGACCTCGTGGCACCCTGGCAAAGGCATCAGTCGTAGTCTTGCCTCTCCTCTCATTCATGTCATCCTGGAGCTGCTCCATGGCAGTCTGTATCTCTATCACCTTGATGTCCAAGTCATAGAACCTTTGTTCCATGATCCTCTCTAAGCTTGCCTGGTTCTGAGTCAGGGTTGCTAGTCCTTGCTCAATCCGCAGGGTGGACGCAATCAGGTAACCAAGCTGCTCTTGTTTGGTTTTCAGGAAGTATTTAGATGCCTCCTCTTGAGTGGGCATCCTGGCAGCTTTCTCCTTCTTTGCCTTCTCCTTCTTGGCTTGTTCTTGGGCAGATGATGGCTCATTCTCAGTCATGACCACTTGATTATCTTCGAAGTCTGGACGGATGGGCAGGTGTTCCTTATCCAATAAATACACTCCCGTGCCCATCTTTGAGTTGATGAGCTCCTGAATCTGAGGGGCATATCTACAGCTCCTCTTCTGATCTGCTGCAGTCCTCTTGATTGTTTCCACTATGAGGCTCATGACTTTGAATTTCTGAGGCACATCAAACACATGAAGCAAATTTATTGCGTGACCTCTGATCATCTTGTGATCTCCAGACTTAGGCAAGAGGGTGTGCCTTAGTATCCAATTGATCGTAGGCAGACCTGATAGAAGATAATGCACTGAGCCAAACTTGAACGTGTCAAGTGCTTCATTTGGAATCTCCTTGTACATGTTGGACATAGAGTTGTGGTCCATCTTTTTCTTGGCATAAATGTCCAAGTCATCTGCTTGCTCCTCTGGGGCATTGATCAACTTTGCCCACTCCTCAATAGTTGATTGGTACCTTGTACCTTCAGACATCCATGTGATCCTCCCATCTGGGTAGAAGTGTGCTGTGGAGTAGAATTGCAGGATTAGCTCCTCGTTCCACTTTGTGAGCTTCTGCCTAACAAAGTCTGCAACTCCACAAGCACTAAAGTTGTCATACACTCCAGGATAGTGTTCCTCATTTTCCTTCATGTAGGTCCAGTCGACCCATCTCATGTCACAAACTATTGGCTTCTTGTCAAGCAAAACTGTCTCATAGAAATCCTGCTGCTCCTTGGTGTGAAATCTATAGTCCACTGTAGTCCTTCTCCTAGAAGCATACGGATCTGCTTCTCTCCACTTCCTCAGCCCTGAATCTCTCCTGAGCTTCATATCCTCAGCCACAGGATGAGCATCGTGTGGTCTGGGATCTTGGGCTTGAGCTTCCTAAGAACACTCTCTTCCTCTTCTTCTGCAACTTCAGGCACTGGGGCCTTGTTCTTTTCAGTGGCTGGGATGCTTCTTGTGTTTCTCTTTGGTGCACTCTTTGGCTTAGATGCAGCCTTGGGTGCTTCCTTGGGCTTGGATGCAGTTGCCCCTGACCTTATGGCATCTCCCATAAGTTTCTATGCCTTTGGTGCTGGAGCAACAACCTCTTCTTCTCCCTCAGAGTCTCTCCTCATGGAGGGTTTGCCAATAACTCTGGCAGTGGTAGTTCTGGCTCTCTTCTTCTTCTTATCTTGGCCACTTGCTTCCTCTTCAGACTCCATGGTGAACTTCATGGTTTCTTCAGTTGCAGCCTTCCTAGGTTTGGAAGTGGGAACTCTTGCCTTAGACATGGGCTGCCTACCTGCTGGCCTTTTGATCTTCAGCCCTGGCTTTGTGCCTTGAGCTGGCTCAACTCTCTTTGATGTGGCCTCTTCCGCTGCCACATAATCTTCATCTTCAGAATCAGAAGTTCTCTTCTTCCTTTGTCTAGTGGCAGCTTTTGGCAGATTGCTTGGGGTACTCCTCCTGCCATCATCTGAAGAGCTGGAGGGACTAGTGCCCTCATTCATCACCACTTGCTGTTCTGACACATTCTGGCTGTCACTTTGGTCTGACATGATGCAAATCTGACTGCTGACCCTGTGAATAGATTATAGATGAGATAGAGTGGATGAGCATCACAAAATGTAGAGATTTTTGCAAAAGAATAATTCAAAAACTTAGTTTTAGTTTCCCACTGAAATCATCTCGGATCTACCGATTTTCAAACTCGGTGACACCGAAGCAGTTTTGGCACCAGAACTGGTGAACTCGGTCAGACCGAGTCACAGTTCGGTGGCACTGAGACTGCTAGGGTTTCACAGAGTTCCAAAATCGGTCACACCGATAAGTAATTCTCGGTCAGACCGAGTCTCACTTGTGCAATGGCATAAGCCAAATCGGTGGGACCGAGTTTTTCAACTCGGTGGGTCTGAGATGGTTTCGGCGGAAACCTAACCCTAAAATTTTCGAATTAAACCTAATCTACGAGTTCATTGACTGGATAGGAGTTTATCAAACGTGGCAAGAATCATGATGATCACAATGTGCTAGGAATCGGATTGGAGAATAGCACAAAGATCGAGTCCATACCCTAGTTCGGCGGAGACTCGCTACGGCGGCAACGGCGGGGTAGAATTCCCGTTGATGGCACGGAGACCAGCGACTGGAGGCGGCTGGCGACGAGGAGGACGATCCGGAGACCCAGGAGGCAGAGCGAGCTATGCGCGGGCGAAGAGGTTTCAGAGAAATTTCCAAAATTTTGCCCATCACTATATATAGCCCGACCCTGTCGGTGTGACCGAGTGGAACAACTCGGTGGCACCGAGATGCAAAATTGTATACAGTTATTGCAACTCAGTGTGACCGAAAGGTTCAAATCGGTTGCACCGAGATCGAAAACCTAGATCAACTTAATGATCTCGGTAGGACCGAAAGTGGGGTATCGGTCAGACCGAGATTCATAAAGAGGTTTTGGAAGTTTAAGTCTATGACGAATCGGGGACTCCGAGCGCTCCTCACACAGAGTGGTTCGAATCTGACTTGATCAAATTTTGTGATGCGACATGAATAGAGTTTGAGACGAGAAAAGCATAGATAGCTAGAGGAGGTTCTTAGGCATTCTTGTCCATCCACTTGGCGAAAGAAGATAAAGCCAAACAATCAAAACAACAAGTGGATGTCCTCGAATGAGTAAAATATGCAATCAACATGCTCACACAATAAGATGGCAAATGAAATATGTGGCAAAGCATGCACAACCAATTCTAACATCTATCAAGCAATTTGCGATGACTAGGTCATCTATATATGAGTATATTGACTTAGGAGTCAAGTGAGAACACTTGATCGTAGGTCATACTCATCGTTTAAGCTCAAGTGGGGTTACCACTTTTACATAAAGCATTGTTGTATTCACATCTTTAGAGTTGCTTTAGCTCAAGTTTTTAGAGTAAAGCTCCCCCTAGATGTGATATCCCCCCTAAGAGGGATGAACTAACCTTGGGTTTTGTCGATGATGACTTCATGTAGATGTCGAAGACGTGGATGCTCAACGTTGATGTAGATCACTTGGAGCTATCCATATGAGTGAATTGCACTTTCAATACCTACATGGGTTAGTCCCACAAGGAACAAACAAGGATATCCATAGACATAGAGTGATGCACACACAAGATGATGTCCATGAAAACTTTAGGTTACCTTGTCCCTTGTCTTACCAACACGAGGGTTTGTGACTCCTTGAACTAGTGCAAGATGTGGAAGTTGATTGCACTCGTTCTTGCCAAAATGATAAGAGTGAAGTATGTTGGCGGAGTCACCCTCAAGAACTCTCTAGTTCTTCTTCTTTTGGATCCACACCATCTTGATGGGAATCCTTGGAGTTGTAGTCGTACTTGATGAAGTGGAACTTGAAGTAGTCTTGGGAATCCACTTGACTAAGGTCTTAGGAGCTTCTTCAAATGCATCAATCTCCTCTTGAAGCTTGTCCTTGCCTTTTTGCTTGTAGTCTTGTGGTGGAAGATCATCTTGAGCTTGTGTCCCCTTGAAGGAAGTGTCATACTTCTCTTGTTGAGGAACAAACTTTGTCTTGGGGTATTGATCTTCTTCCCACTCAACTCCATTGGCATTGAACTTTCGTTCAAAACCAACACCTTGATTCTTCCGGTGCATTCCTTGCTTGCGCACAATTTCCTCGAATTGCTTACTCCCGGCAAGGCTTTTGTACACTCCTTTGTCTATAATTCCCTTCAATAAGCTATTTTCTTGCTCAAGTGTAACTTGGCTAAGAGAATCATTAGTGGAATCAAGAGAACTACTAGAGGCAACAATATTGGATTTAGCATGATCATTGTTACTACTAGAGTAAGAATCTTTCTTGTTCTTGTTACTAGACTTGACTTGAGGCATGTAAGTGGATAAAAGTAAACGCTTGGCAATGTGAGAAGAACTTTTCTTGCGGAGATCATCATTGATTGCTTTTAAGAACTCATGCTCTTGCTCAAGATTGAGCTTTTCAAAGCGTAACTTCTCATGAGCTCTTAAAAGTTCTCGATGATCTTCGAAGATAGTTTCATGAGCTAACTTAAGAGTGTTTAGTTATTTAGTTAGAGCCTCAATCTTCTCCTTATCATTGTCATTCGTTTTAGCATGATTAATTGATGTTTCACCATAGTACTCATCACTAGAGTTGTCAACAAGCAAATCATCATCACCTAACAAGTCATCTTCATCACTATTAAAATCAACATACTCGGGATGTGTTACCTTAGGACCTTTGGCCATGAAGCATCTTCCAATTCCTTCATTTGGTGAGTCAAATATGTCATAGGAGTTGGTTGACACAAGTGCTAGACCGGCAACACCTTCATCTTGAGTATCTTCGGAGTCGGAGTGATAACTTCTCTCGGAGTGGCTGTCGGAGTCGGAGCCGGATACCCATTCACCAACATGAGCTTGGTGTCTTCGTTTTGTGTAGCTCCTTGATGATTTTTCCTTCCTTTCTGAATCCTTGCTTCTCCGTGAGTATCTTCGTTCATAACGATCATCTCTACTCCTTCTCTCTCTTGGTGGTGATTCTTTGCTTCTTCTTTTTGGAGAATCTTCTCTTCTCTTGTAGGGAGCCGTACACTCATTGGAATAGTGTCCGGGTCTTCCACAATTGTAGCAGTTTCGCTCTCGACTAGAGGATCTTTTGTCATTGTAGGACCTTGACTTGAAGCTTCTATCTTTGCTTCTACTCTTGTAGAATTTGTTGAAGTTCTTCACCATTAAGCTCAATTCTTCATTGAAGTTTTGCTTCTCACTTGATGATGTAGGGGCTTCACATGAGGCTTTGTAGGCACCACTTGATTTGTTGTGAAGTTCCTCTTTATCCTTAAGTGACATCTCATGAGCAACAATTCTTCCAATCACCTCTGTTGGCTTGAGATCTTTGTAATTGGGCATCATTTGAATCAATGTGCACACGGTATCATATTTTCCATCCAAGGCTCTTAGGATCTTCTTGATGATGAATCTATCGGTCATCTCTTCACTTCCTAAGCTGGCAATCTCATTTGTGATGAGAGCAAGCCTAGAGTACATTTCAGCGACACCTTCACCATCCTTTATCTTGAACTTGTCAAGTTGACTTTGGAGCACATCCAACTTGGATTCCTTGACGGAGTCGGTACCTTCGTGCATATCAATCAAAGTGTCCCAAATTTCCTTTGCATTCTCAAGATGGCTGATTTTGTTGAATTCTTCGGGGCACAATCCATTGAAGAGAATATCACAAGCTTGAGCATTGTATTGCAACATCTTCAACTCATCTGCGGTAGCTTCACGGTTTGGTTCTCTCTCATCAAAGAAGTCACCTTGCAAACCAACACAAACAATAGCCCATACGGTGGGGTTATGTCCAAGAATATGCATTTTCATTTTATGCTTCCAACTAGCAAAATTAGTGCCATCAAAGTAAGGACCTCTACGGTGGTAATTTCCCTCGCTAGACGCCATACTCTCCTAGGTTGTGAAACCAAGGCTATGATCACCAAAGGCTATGGAGATCAAGGCAAATGGAGACCAAAGCTCTGATACCACTTGTAGGATCAAAAGTATGTCTAGAGGGGGGTGATTAGACTACTTGACCAAATAAAAACTTAACCTTTTCCCAATTTTAGTTCTTGGCAGATTTTAGCTATCTTAGGACAAGTCAAGCAATCATCACACGATTCAAGCAAGCATGCAAAGAGTATATTGGCAGCGGAAAGTAAAGCATGCAACTTACAAGAATATAAAGGGAAGGGTTTGGAGAATTCAAACGCTATTGGAGACATGGATGTTTTCCCGTGGTTCGGATAGGTGGTGCTATCCTACATCCATGTTGATGGAGACTTCAACCCACGAAGGGTAACGGTCGCGCGAGTCCACGGAGGGCTCAACCCACGAAGGGTCCACGAAGAAGCAACCTTGTCTATCCCACCATGGCCATCGCCCACGAAGGACTTGCCTCACTAGCGGTAGATCTTCACGAAGTAGGCGATCTCCTTGCCCTTACAAACTCCTTGGTTCAACTCCACAATCTTGTCGGAGGCTCCCAAGTGACACCTAGCCAATCTAGGAGACACCACTCTCCAAGAAGACAAATGGTGTGTTGATGATGAACTCCTTGCTCTTGTGCTTCAAATGATAGTCTCCCCAACACTCAACTCTCTCTCATAGGATTTGGATCTGGTGGAAAGAAGATTTGAGTGGAAAGCAACTTGGGGAAGGCTAGAGATCAAGATTCATATGGTTGGAATGGAATATCTTGGTCTCAACACATGAGTAGGTGGTTCTTTCTCAGAACATATGAGTTGGAATGGTGTATGTGTTCTGATTGCTCTCTCCACGAGTGAAGAGGAGGTGGAGGGGTATTTATAGCCTCCACACAAAATCCAACCGTTACACACAATCTACCAATCTCGGTGGGACCAAATCAGAAAACTCGGTCTGACCGAAATAGTAAACCTAGTGACCGTTAGGAATTTCGGTGGGACTGACATGCAACTCGGTAGGACTGATTCTGTTAGGGTTTGGGCATAACATAATCTCGGTGAGACCGATTACACAAACTCGGTGAGACCGATTTTGGTAATAAGCTAACCAGAGAGTTGGTTAGGTAAACTTGGTGGGACCGGTTTGCTCTTTCGGTGAGACCGAAATGTTACAAAAAGGAAACAGAGAGTTTACATTGCAATCTCGGTGGGACCGATTCGCTCTTTCGGTGAGACCGAAAAGTTACGAAAGGGAAACAGAGAGTTTGCAATCCCATCTCGGTGAGACCGAGATCCTTATCGGTAGGACCGAATTGCTAGGGTTTGGCAGTGGCAAATGACAAGTGAAACTCGGTGGCGCCGGATTGAAAGAATCGGTATGACCGAGTTTGGCTTAGGGTTTAAGTCATTTGTGGCTATGGAAAAGTGGTTGAGGATTTTGGAGCATATCACCAAGCACATAAAGCAAGAGGCTCATTAAGCAACACCTCATCCCTCCTTGA
Source organism: Triticum urartu (assembly GCF_056163025.1). NCBI lineage: Eukaryota > Viridiplantae > Streptophyta > Magnoliopsida > Poales > Poaceae > Triticum > Triticum urartu. The sequence continues at coordinate 709,801,875 of NC_141874.1, forward strand.
TAGTATTGGCTTTTCCTAAAGACTCAATGTGATCTTGGATCACTAAAATATAAAATGAAGAGTCTTGATCTTTTGAGCTTGAGCCAATTCTTTGTCCTTAGCATTTTGAGGGTTCCACTTTCACATCCATGCCATGCCAATCATTGAGCTTTCCTGAAATAATCATCTTGGAATAGCATTAGCTCAATGAGCTATATGTTGTTATGAATTACCAAAACCACCATGGGATAGTTGCACTTTCACCAGTCAACTAGCTATTTTTGTCACCGTTTATTTTGCAATCTTTACTTTCCAATCTATACAACAAAAATACCAAAAATATTTATCTTATTATCTTTATCAAATCTCACTTTTGCAAGTCGCCGTGAAGGGATTGACAACCCCTTTATCGCGTTGGTTGCAAGGTTCTTGATTGTTTGTGCAGGTACTAGGCGATTTGCGTGTAGTCTCCTACTGGATTGATACCTTGGTTCTGAAAAACTGAGGGAAATACTTACGCTACTTTGCTGCATCACCCTTTCCACTTCAAGGGAAAACCAACGCATGCTCGAGAGATAGCAGGCTAGTTCAGTACTTTCGTTACAAATAAGGCACTGCGTCGGGTGGTCTGATCACCTCATGCGCCTTTGTGCGCTTGCCACGGCGCCGCTGTCTGCCATTGTGAACATGCTGAACAAATGAGAGGAATCTGGAGAGGACTGTACGTGGAGAGGCGGACAGTCGGGACCCACCAGGTCTATGGTCGTACGCAAGCAAGTGCCTCATCGAAAAAAACTTCCTCCTAATGCTAGACTGACGTTGGGGCCCACGGGTTTGTCAACATAGTTACATTTTTTAGGTGCTTCAACGTAGGAGATAAATTCACAACAAAGTTGTGGAGCTGGCGGGAAGTATCATTTATTATCACTGGGGCAGCAAGTATCCGCTGGGTTTTGGGTTGCCCCGTCTAGGCTTTGTTTTTTAACATACGCAGCCAACAACATGCCAGTTTGTATTTTTTGAGGGCCGTCATGTATCGACCGGCCTATGGACCTCCCACCAGAGGTTTTATTTTTCCTGAAACATCGGCAGCCCAGTTTATGTATTTTTTGAAGAAAACGCAGAGGTCTGTTCTATTTTTATATATAAGAATAGGAACGCCTGGTCCAACTTTTGTTTCCCTTCTAACTATATTATATATATTTAAATTATTTTATATGTTATTATATATTATTGTTATTGTCATCATATATTTAACAGATACTTACATACGTAAGAAAACAATATCCCACATCTTATTAACTTATAAAAATAATTTCTTAATAATAAAATACTAGATTTTTTTGGCAACGAAAATCCTGGTGATTGTGTACAAAAGCTTGGTAAGATTTAAGGACCAATGTAATAATAAATCACTTATTATTTAAATATATTTATAACAAAATGCTTAGCGCCTGTTTATTTTTTGATAACATTGTTGCGCCCAACCCAACATTATAATTAGAATCAGCCCAGCAAAATCGTGTATTTTGAGAAAGTGCAAATGGCCTGTAATTTTTTAGGAGAAAAATAAATGGGTCGCAAGGACGCTACATTATTTGTTCACCCAGCCCAGCAAATCGATTGTAATTCTAAAAAAGTGATCAAATTGACTGTAAATTCTGAAAAAATGGGTTGAATACGTGCCACATTTTTGGAGGCTGAAATGTGGGCCAATAGGTCGAAGCCAACGCAAATCGTTGTAAACTTAGTCAACAAATGATTCTGACATCGTTAGCCGTTGGATTTACATCCAACGACCGGCATCCATCTTCAATCTCTCGTCTTCTTCCTCCAGCGCTGCCGGGACCACCTGCTCCTGCCTCCTACTGCTAGCAGCTCTGCTTAGCACGCTTCGCTGTGAAGCGCTACCCCACCGTTGGCCAGGCCATCCCTCCACACCTCCTGTTCTTCTCCACCGACTGTCGAACCACACCGCACTAGAACCAGTTAACCCTCGTACCCCTCTTTGTCTGCGACTCTACTCCCGCGTCTTCCCATCTCCGGCTCGTTGTTTTCCGGGGCCTCGCCGTTGTCCACCACCTTGGATGCGCTCGGCACGGAGTAGTCAACGAAGGACATCCATTGGAAGTAGACTGTGCGTGCAGAGGCTGACAGCTGGGTCCACGGCCGCACGCAAGGAAATGCCTCCTTATTACGCGCAAAATAATGATTCCTCCACCTGACAGCTGGGACCCACTGGAAGGCCTCTGTATTTCGTGAAAAAACGTTCCCCCCACTGACAGGTCCGACCCACCAGATATATCTTCGCACGCAAGGAAGTGCCTCCTTATTACGCACAAAAAATGAATACCCCCTGCTAGCTGGGACCCACCATAGTGAGAGGCTGACTTGTGGGCCTACTAAGTTGACGGGGACGGAGGGCTTTGTCAACTTAGTCAATATGAACGATTCTAGCTCCAGTGACCGTACGATGTCCATCCAACGGTGGTAGTGCTTCTTCAACCTCTGGTCTTGTTGCTCCAGCTGCCAAACCAGCGTTGGTCATGTCGTGTGCTCCTGCTTCTCGTGGCTAGCTATGATGCCGCGGAGGCCTCGCCGCCCCCTACTACTCCCACCGCTGGCCAGGCCCTGCGGCGACGGCAGCCTCACACCGCAGCCGAATGAGTGAACCCTCGTACTCCTCTCTGCGTGGGCATCCACTGCCGCGTCTTCCCCAGCTCCGCGTCGTCCCCTTCCTAGGCCTCACCGTCGTCCACCGCCCTGGTGCTCTCGCCGCGGCGTGGTCCATGTGGTCAAGGAACGACTTCCATCAGAAGAGTACTGTACGTGGAGAGGCTGACAGCTGGGTCCATGGCCGCAGCAAGGAAGTGCCTCCTTATTTCATGGAAAATAATGATTCCTCCACCTGACAGCAGGGACCCACCGGACGGGCCACCGTATTTCGTGAAAAAAAAAAAGTTTCCCCTGACTATTGGGACCCACCAGCTACATCTTCGCACGCAAGGAAGTGCGTCCATATTACAGGCAAAAAAATGATTCGCCCCCCTGACTGCTGGGACCCGCCAGCTACATCTTCACATGTAAGGAAGTGCCTGACAGTCGGGACCCACCCGGTCGAAGCATACGTAGCGTTGTCATTCTGGTCGCGAATGTGTACGTTTATACTAGTCGATGTAGAGACGCGCACGTGTGGTAGTAGAGGCGCGCACCTATGGTAGTAGAGGCGTGCACGTAGCATGTACACATACGTACAGCGTCCAGGGTGCAAGAAAGTAAATACGGCCACGTACGTACATACGGGCGGGGTCTCGAATGCCTACTCACGCATACATACGGCCAGGGCTCGTGTACATGGTTGTGGCTGGGTCGAAACGGAGAAACTATGTCGTCTTCGTGTTCATGGGGAGGCAACGAATGCATCGTGTTCATCGGGAGGCAACGGAACGCGTGTTGTTCATCGGGAGCCAACCGGCTTGGACGGAACAGCCAATGGAAACGAGGCCTGGCGTACCGTAGAACGAAGGAAACGGCCTTGTGTTCGACCGGCCACGGTGGAAACGGGATCCTGTTCATCAAGACGGGTCTGGCGTACCGCAAAACAGAGGAAACGGACCTCCTACGGTCGAAACGGGGTCCTGTTGATCGGGAGGGGTGTGGCATACCGCAAAACGGAGGAAAAAAACTAGTGTTGGAGCGCTACGGTCGAAATGGGGGTCCTGTTCATCGGGAGGGTGTGGCGTACCGCAAAACGGGACTCCACGGGATACTGTTGATCTCCACTGTCGACCTCCTCCAGCCTCCACGGGCTACTGTTCATCCACCGTCGACCTCCTCCAGCCTCCACCTGCGATTGTTCATCCACGGGCTCCTGTTCATTCAGCCTCCACCGGCTACTGTTCAACCAGCCCTCTCCACGGGGTCCTGTTCAACCACTCACGGGCTACTATTCATCCAGCCCTCCACTGGCTACTATTCGACCAGCCCTCCACGGGGGTCCTGTTCATCCAGCCCTCCACGGGGTCATGTTCATCCACCGACTCGATCAGGGTACTGTTCATCCAGCGGCAATGGCCTCTACTACCAGGGGTTCCTGTTCATCCAACCCCCACCGGGAACTATTCATCCAAACCCCCCAACAACGCTCACTGTTCATGCAGAGGCAGCATCGATCGGCTTCGGTTAGCAGCAGTAGTGAAGGAATCACTCGATCGGGTTCAGTTAACAGCCATCGATCGATCGCTCGGGTTCAGTAACACGTAGCCTGCACTGCAATCGCTCGGGTTCAGTTAGAGCCCAATGCCTCGCTCGGGTTCAGCTAGAGCGCAATGCCTCGCACACACACGTGTACGTATGAGAGAAACGTGCATCGCTCGGCCCCCGACCACCCACCGTAACTGGGAACTCCCCTGATTTTTTCCCCGCCCTCGCTTCTACCATGGTTTTCTCCGTCATGGAAGGCCCAAAGAATGTCATCAGCTGCGTCTCCGGCCTGCCCAGGATGAAAAGCCCATTTTTTGTCATGATTTTTTGTCATGGAAGTAGGAGCCCACCACATCTATGATGATACCGGGTTTTGTCACAATTATCGTCATAGAAGTGTCATAAGTATGACAGAAAAAATTCGTTCGGCCCGAAATGTCACGGATGTGTCTTTTTTTGTAGTGATTGTGTTCCTAAGAAAGGAGGTATTACTGTTGTTCCTAATGATAAGAATGAACTTATTCCACAAAGAATTGTTACAGGCTATAGAATGGTAATTGATTTTAGAAAATTAAATAAAGCAACTAGAAAAGATCATTACCCTTTGCCTTTTATTGATCAAATGCTTGAAAGATTATCTAAGCACACACACTTTTGCTTCCTTGATGGATATTCTGACTTTTCACAAATACCTGTTTCTCAACCTGATCAAGAAAAGACCACTTTTACTTGTCCTTTTGGAACCTATGCTTATAGACGTATGCCTTTTGGTTTATGTAATGCACCTGCTACCTTTCAAAGATGCATGATGGCTATATTCTCTGACTTTTGTGAAAAGATTGTTGAGGTTTCCATGTATGACTTCTCTGTTTATGGGAAGTCTTTTGATGATTGTTTAAGCAATCTTGATCGAGATTTGCAGAGATGTGAACAAATAAATCTTGTCTTGAATTGGGAGAAGTGCCATTTTATGGTTAATGAAGGCATTGTCTTGGGTCATAAAATTTCTGAAAGAGGTATTGAAGTGGACCAAGCTAAGGTTGATGCAATTGAGAAAATGCCATGTCCTAAGGACATCAAAGGTATTCATAGTTTCCTAGGTCATGCTGGTTTCTATAGGAGATTTATCAAAGACTTCTCTAAAATTTCTAGGCCTCTTACTAATCTCTTGCAAAAGGATATGCCCATTATTTTTGATGATGATTGTCTTGAAGCCTTTAAAACACTCAAGAAAGCCTTAATTACTGCACCTATTGTTCAACCACCTAATTGGAACTTGCCTTTTGAAATTATGTGTGATGCTAGTGATTATGTTGTTGGTGTTGTTCTAGGACAAAGAGTTGATAAGAAATTGAATGTTATTCATTAAACTAGTAAAACTCTAGACAGTGCTCAAAGAAATTATGCTACTACTGAAAAAGAATTCTTAGCAGTTGTGTTTGCTTGTGATAAATTTAGACCTTATATTGTTGATTCAAAAGTAACTGTTCACACAGACCATGCTGCTATTAAATATCTTATGGAAAAGAAAGATGCTAAACCTAGACTTATTCGTTGGGTTCTCTTGTTACAAGAATTTGATTTACATATCATTGATAGAAAAGGAGCTGAGAACCCCATAGCTAATAACTCTTCTAGGCTTGAAAATGTGCTTGATGACCCACTACCTATTGATGATAGTTTTCCTGATGAGCAGTTAGCTGCAATAAATATTGCTAATGGTACTCCTTGGTATGCTGACTATGCTAACTACATTGTTGCTAAATATTTATCACCTAGCTTTACATACCAACAAAAGAAAAAAATCTTCTATGATTTAAGACATTACTTTTGGGATGACCCACATCTTTATAAAGAAGGAGTGGATGGTATTATTAGACGTTGTGTACCTGAGCATGAACAGTGACAAATCCTACGGAAATGTCACTCCGAGGCTTATGGAGGGCATTATGCTGGAGATAGAACTGCTCACAAGGTATTGCAATCTGGATTTTATTGTCCTACTCTCTTCAAGGATGCCTGTAATTTTGTCTCATCTTGTGATGAATGTCAAAGAATAGGTAATATCGGTAAGCGTCAAGAAATTCCTATGAATTATTCACTTGCTGTTGAACCATTTGATGTTTGGGGATTTGATTACATGGGACCTTTTCCTTCCTCTAATGGGTATACACATATTTTGGTTGCTGTTGATTATGTTACTAAATGGGTAGAAGCTATTCCAACCAGTAGTGCTTATCACAACACCTCTATTAAAATGCTTAAGGAAGTTATTTTCCCAAGGTTTGGTGCCCCTAGATATTTAATGACTAGTGGTGGTTCACACTTTATTCATGGTGTTTTCTGTAAAATGCTTGCCAGGTAGTATGATGTTAACCATAGAATTGCATCACCCTATCATCCTCAATCTAGTGGTCAAGTTGAACTTAGCAATAGAGAAATAAAATTAATTCTGCAAAAGACTGTCAATAGGTCCAGGAAGAATTGGTCTAAGAAATTAGATGATGCACTTTGGGCTTATAGAACGACATATAAAAATCCTATGGGTATGTCTCCTTATAAAATGGTTTATGGAAAAGCTTGCCATTTGCCTCTTGAGTTAGAACATAAAGCTTTTTGGGCAGTCAAAGAACTCAACTATGATTTCAACTGCTGGTGAAAAGAGGTTATTTGATATTAGCTCATTAGATGAATGGAGAACCCAAGCTTATGAAAATGCAAAGTTATTTAAAGAAAAAGTTAAAAGATGGCATGACAAAAGGATCCAAAAGCATGAGTTTAAAGTCAGAGAATATGTTCTTTTGTACAACTCTTGTTTTAGATTTTTTGCAGGGAAGCTCCTCTAGAAATGGGAAGGCCCATATGTCATCAAGGAGGTTTACCGGTCCGGTGCCATCAAAATAAATATTTACGAAGGTACTAACCCGAAGGTTGTCAATGGGCAATGAATATAGTCACAGGTTTTCACTTTTTAGTGAGTGAAAGATTTGTATCCGGGTCTATGTTCAAAGCTTCTACCATAGACCTAATTCGAGAAGGCTTGATAGTCCTAAGAAAGGTGAGGGTGGGGGGTTCTATTTAGGAAGAATAAGAAGAATCTCATTCATGTGTTCATGCTAACAGAAGAGCGGATCCAATACACATAAGGCATCGGTTGTTCTTAATAGCGAAGCATTATATCTCAGGTACGCCTATTAATGTTGAAAGTAATATTATCCAAACTTTGACACCAGAAGAACACATAAAAGAGTCCTTTCGGAACACTCCAGAATCGTGAAAAATAAGGAGGTATGTGATACGGTAAGTAAACAGACTCCAAAAAATCTGCAAAAATATTTTTTATCAGTTTTGGAATATTTTAGAATTTTGGAAATAAAGAAACTCCCAGGAAGCGTCCCCTGGTGGGCACAAGACACCAGGGCACGCCAGGCCTGGCGCGCCCAGGTGGGTTGTGCCCACCTGGGACACCTTCCGTACTCCGTGTTTCTTCCATGTACTTGTCCTCCAAGATAAAAAATCTAAATATACTTCCCGAACCTGTTAACCACCATATCATGGAGAAAATCCTCTGTTCTCTTTTTCCTTGTTGTTTTCTGTCAGATCCCATCTACCATGGCTGCTTCAAACTCCTCCAAGGACAAGTTCTTCAAGAACGTCATCAACCCGTATTTGTGGGAGGTGGTGCAACACCCTCAGGTCATTGAGATGCATGAGAGGGTGCTCCACCTTCGCGATGTGCCCTGCCCCAAGGGGACGGGAACCGTGGAGGCTAGGCTTGAAGTTTTGGAGCAAGATGTCTTCTGGTGCAAGGGGATGGTGGAGCGTGGACTCCATGCCAATCACCTCATGATCACGGACCTCTCCCGTGATCTCAAGGTGGATGGCAAGCCCATGAAGGACATCGTCTTCACCTTCAACGAACAAATCAACTTCCTCCAAAGCCAGATCTATGACCTCTAGAACCAAGTCTTTGAATATGAGGCGAGGTTTAAAGGTATGAGTTTGGCTGCTAGTTGCAGGACCCGTGAGACTCACTCTTCCTCTTATGATGGTGGACCACTGCCATGAAAATCTGAGGACAATGCCTCTTCTTCATCACCACCACCATCTTCTTCACCACCAAGGAGAACTAACTATCGAGTATGGGCACTCCCCTTGGCTTCCGCCAAGCTTGGGGGAGGTGCGCCGGTATCGTATCACCCCACTATCTTTTTGCTTTTATTTATCTTAGTTCGATATTTTTGCTTTAGATGAAATAAAGTTTAGTTCGATCCTTCCTTATTTGAGAGTTTGCTTAGTGATCTATCATTGTAATCGTGTGCAAGTTATATAATAAAGTTTATTTTGAGTTTTTGCTTTCTTTACTTTCATGTTGCAAATAAAGAAAAGAAATAAGAAAGAAAGAAAAAGAGAAAGGAAATAAATAAAAGGAAAGAAATAAATCAATAATATTATATACTAATCCTATGGTAGGTGGTAGCACCACATAAGGAAAAGTATAAGTAAGAAAATTTTATTAGAGATTGACAAACATAGTGAAGGAAATATGCCCTAGAGGCAATAATAAAGTTATTATTTATTTCCTTATATCATGATAAATGTTTATTATTCATGCTAGAATTGTATTAACCGGAAACATAATACATGTGTGAATACATAGACAAACAGAATGTCACTAGTATGCCTCTACTTGACTAGCTCGTTAATCAAAGATGGTTATGTTTCCTAACCATGAACAAAGAGTTGTTATTTGATTAACGAGGTCACATCATTAGTTGAATGATCTGATTGACATGACCCATTCCATTAGCTTAGCACCCGATCGTTTAGTATGTTGCTATTGCTTTCTTCATGACTTATACATGTTCCTATGACTATGAGATTATGCAACTCCCGTTTGCCGGAGGAACACTTTGTGTGCTACCAAACGTCACAACGTAAATGGGTGATTATAAAGGTGCTCTACAGGTGTCTCCAAAGGTGGATGTTGGGTTGGCGTATTTCGAGATTAGGATTTGTCACTCCGATTGTCGGAGAGGTATCTCTGGGCCCTCTCGGTAATGCACATCACATAAGCCTTGCAAGCATTGCAACTAATATGTTAGTTGTGAGATGATGTATTACGGAACGAGTAAAGAGACTTGTCGGTAACGAGATTGAACTAGGTATTGGATACCGACGATCGAATCTCGGGCAAGTAACATACCGATGACAAAGGGAACAACGTATATTGTTATGCGGTCTGACCGATAAAGATCTTCGTAGAATATGTAGGAGCCAATATGGGCATCCAGGTCCCGCTATTGGTTATTGACCAGAGAGGTGTCTCGGTCATGTCTACATAGTTCTCAAACCCGTAGGGTCCGCACGCTTAACGTTCGTTGACGATATAGTACTATGTGAGTTATGTATGTTGGTGACCGAATGTTGTTCGGAGTCTGGAATGAGATCACGGACATGACGAGGAACTCCGGAGTGGTCCGGAGACAAAGTTTGATATATGGGATAATAGTGTTTGGTCACCGGAAGGGTTCCGGAAATCACCGGAAGGGGTTCCGGATGTTTCCCGAAATGTTTGGGTACGAGAACACTTTATTTGGGCCAAAGGGGAAAGCCCACAAGGTTTTTGGAAAGCGCAAAAGGATGTTTTGTAACGCCCGTGAAAATTAGATTATGCAAAGTAGTATAGTAGTAATATTTTAAGCCAATTATAGAGATTATCGGATGGATTGATAGCTTGCACTAATAATATATATGATGGATGCCACTTTTTGAGAATTAGTAGTAGTTGCTTAGAACCCAAATGCATGTACACGTACTGGTCTAGGCAGACTTTTTTTTCCTTAATTTGTGAGAAGAGTTAGACCAGATATTTTGCTCAACAAGTAGCTGGCTGTAGGAAGGGTCGAGGAGGCAACTGTAAATAAAATGTTTAGTAAATGGAAATGATTATGCTGCTGACTCAGGTATAGGCCAGCAAGCTTATCTATTCCTGTTGTCAGACATACGTGTCAATTAGATCAATTTTACTTAGTGGGAATTAAAATAAAGATATGTGTAGAAGAGCCCGGATGGGTGGTAGATATTTTAAATCACCGCATGCATTGCTGTCCCTTGCACGGCTGCACGCCTATATAAAGGGCCAAGGGCCGGGTAGCTGGACCTCACACCACAACCATTGTCTCTCTTCACTAGAGGTAGTAGTAGTAGAGCCGTAGCTGCTGGTGCAGAGCAGGCGTTAGAAATCTTGCTGCTGTGTCTAGAGAATCAGGAGAAGGTAAGCATGCGTTCCATCTAGCTTCCCTAGATGTCCTGCTCCTTCTCTTTCTTTACTCATGCCATGCCGCTGTTGCTAGTACTTCTCTATATAGCTAGTCTGTAGCACTATTCTTGTTGTTAATTCTTTCACATCAGCTAGTGTGTCCTTATACAGTACGCATGGTGGTTTGGATCTGCATGCTAGTTGTGAAAGATGCATGCGTCCTATCTCCCAAGAACTCCTCTAGATTATTTTGTCTTTTCTTTCTTTCTATCTTGTACCACATGTCTTGTTCTGACTAAGGATGCCTCACTTCTACTTGTTGGACCGGTACACTCGTTATGCTAAGGATAGCACATGCAAGACTAGCTAATCTTGTGCAGAAGCTAGAGATGATATATTGGTGATCTTTTGAGATAATATTCCTCTTCTAATGTTCCAGTCCTAATGAAAAAATCTAACACTAAGGCATCACGACGGCAAAAATACTGTACCGGTCACAGTACAGGTATGGGACTGTCGAGATTCTCCGCCAAGAACGACACCCGTTCGGAAGCGTGTCGATGATGGATCCGTAGGAGCGATCGACACTAGTAAGGTCGGGTAGTCGGGTCTTAGCGGGTAAAAGAATCTTGCTTAACTAGAGCCTGTGTGGTTCCAGTTGAGACTGTTGACATCGGAGTACCCCTCTTAAGAGTGTAAAAGCGTGAAATTTCACCCCTGTGACTCCCGGGTTGGGAAGCTTGCGGTCATGTGTGATGCTAAAATTATTATTCCTAAGCACATCTTTATTTTTCTACCATTCTTGTTTCTCTTCTTTTCTTACGGCTAATCCATATACTTGCTTCTGGTGTCACATATTTTCCCTGCTACATGTGTGCTTGCTGAGTATGTTATCATACTCATTCTTGCTATCTTATTTATTTTTGCAGAGATAAGCAATGGAAATGATGGTGAACAGTAGAAGTAGTACTACAGGAGGGGATGAAATAAAGAAACTTGCATGCATGTACTAGCAAGAACACTTGTAGTCGTTTCTATGATAATGAATAAAAATGTTCCCAGTGTACTACCTTTGTTAACCTGATGGCCTAACATGCTTATAAATTTGAATTGAATTTATAAGCATGTGGCAATTGTCACTGCTATGTTTTGGGGCGTGACAATTTAAATGGCATCAGAGCCAGGTTTATAATAATAATAACTTGATAAATACACACCAATGTGGGATTAATTAAGGGGTAGTATAGGTGCGTAAGGTAGGAACGACTTATCGGTTGAATGTTTTATTTTGTTTACTTAGTTAGCAATTTTGTCAAGTTTGTTTCTTTAAAACTGATCCATGTATTGAAAACAGGGATGGATGAGCCAGTCATCTTCCATCTCAACTTTGTCAAAATCCTTGAGGTTGTAACTGAGCACTTCGAGTTAGACCCACCGGTGATCTCTGCGGTTGATCGTACTGACGGTGTAGGGTACCAAGGCGCGGTGCATGTGCAGCTCAATCAAGATGATGAGAACTCTTACAAAGTAATTTATGGGTATGGTGAAGATGCTGCAGATGCAAGCAATATTGCGGCACGTGAGGCGCTGAAGTTTCTTCATCATTTTCTGAACTTTTCCTTGGTGGATCTGCACATGTATGAGTACTGGGAGGTGGTACTATCACTGGTACAGAGGGAGCAGCAGCATCGCATGGAGATGGCGCAACTCCATCGGTACCATGAAGCTTGCAGGCGGGAGGAATTGGAAAGGCTGGAGCAGGAGCATAATGATTGTGTTTATGAAATCAAGCATGATTTTAAACTGGAGATAGAAGACAGGGATCGTTGGCTCAAGCTGGGGGAGCACAAGAACAAGAAATTGAAGCAAGAGCGTGATATGCTGGAGGAGATGACAAACAAGCAAGAGAGTCAGCTTATGGAGCTAAGGGCGGAGAACAGGAGCCTGCGTGACAAGCTTCTGGCGCAGGAGAGTGAGGCAAACAGTGGTGCTTAGATATAGGACAGGAGTACTAGTTGCTAGCCTTAAATAAAATAATGGTATGGATAGTAGTACCGATGGTGATGGGTGTAACCAGTGGATGGTAGTAGACTTTTGTGTAGGTATATGACTAGCTAGAACTAGCCTTTGTGACAACACTAGCACAGTTGTCAGTAGTTGATGCATGAAAGGATAGGAATAGTCGTTGGCAGCAACACATCTAGCAGCTCGGATGTGTAATTTTGGTTGTACTACTACCATTCCCTAGTAATCATATGGACTTAGTATAAAATGGTGTGTGATCTAATATAATTAATTTTTTTTACATGCGTAGATGGCTGGTAATAATGGAGATTTTTCTGCATCACAAACCAGTGGTAGCAGAGATGCGCTAGCAGCTGTAACCGAGCAATCACTTCCAAATGAGTTGCTCTTAAGCATATTACGTCAACAGGAACAAACTCAAATGAGGCAAACTGAAATTCTGGAACATCTGGTGCAGCAATCAGCTAAAGGGAAGGAATTATCTGATGGAGAAAAACAGGGTGGACTACGCGAGTTTCAACGACTTAGGCCACCTTCTTTTCTTGGTAGTGCAAACCCGTTGGAAGCTGAGGATTGGCTAACAGAAATAGAGAAAAAATTCGATGCCATGCACTGTCCTGATGAAGAGAAAGTCACGTTAGCCACATTTATGTTGCAAGGTGGGGCGTTTGATTGGTGGTCCGTGCATAAAAAGAAGTATCCTCAGGATCATGTCTTCACATGGAAGTCATTTAAAGAAGAGTTTTATAGGAAATATTTTCCGGAAAGTGTTCAAAGAAAAATGGAGTTAGCATTTCTATAGTTAAAGCAGGATCAGAAGTCAGTCGCTGAGTATGAAATAGAATTTTCTAGACTTGCTCGTTATGCTTCTGTCTATGCCCAGGACGATGAAGCTAAGGCTAGACGTTTCGCGCACGGACTTCGTCAACCAATTAAAGCACGAGTAGAGGTATTCGAACTCAAATCCTTTCGAGATGTTGATAACAAGGCATTAACTGTAGAATAAGCATATGTGGAAGAGCAAGAGGAAGTGGAGCAACAACGAAAGAAGGTCAAGGTTGATCATGGAAATCAAGGGAATATACAGAGAAAAATGCAACATAATTGGCGTCCAAACAACCGCCCGATACCACAGCCCAGAGGTAATAATTGTGTTATTTGTCACGGAAATCACACAGCTTTTCAGTGTGAATATCGTCGAGGAAAGTGCTTCGGGTGTGGCAAGGAGGGACACATGATCGGCCAATGCCGCAACTCACCGAATCAGATTGTACCAAAACCCATCACTCCTAAGTTTTTACCTGCACCTCAAGCTCCACTTTATTTACCTGCACCCCCTACTAGCTCTAGTGGACCCTCACAACGCATGAATAGTTATCCTGGAAAGAAGCAAGCAAACTCACGTGCAAAGGTGAATCATTTAACTCAGCATGATGCAGAAGAGGACAACAACGTGATAACAGGTACACTTCAAGTATGCTCACACAATGCATTCACTTTATTTGATACGGGTGCTACACATTCATTTATATCCTCAAAATTTATCACTAGTCATGGATTAGAAAGTACCCCTTTGAGGAAAAGGATATATGTGGAATCCCCGATGACAGAAGTAATAGCCAAGAACATTTGTGTTGCATATCCTATAGTAATAAAAGGGCAAGAATTTTTGGTTGATTTAATAGTACTAGATATGCATGATTTTGATATTATACTGGGCATGGATTGGCTAGCTAAGAACCAAGCAAACATAGATTGTCGGAGAAAACGGGTGATAATTCATGTACCTGGTCAGCGTAAAATCATTTATCAAGCAAGGCATAAAAATTTTGACTGCTCTTTTAGCATGAATTTAGAAGTGAAAGAGAAAGATATCAAAGAAATACCAGTCGTTAGAAATTTTCCTAATGTTTTTCCAAGTGACTTACCTGGATTACCACCGGATCGAGAAATTGAGTTCAGTATAAATTTGACTCCTGGTACGGCTCCTATCTCAAAGAGTCCGTACAGAATGTCACCCGCCGAACTAAGAGAATTAAAGAAGCAGATTAAGGAGCTAGAGGAAAAACAATTCATTAGACCTAGCATGTCACCATGGGGCGCTCCGGTGTTGTTTGTGAAAAAGAAGGACGGGAGTTGGCGACTTTGTGTGGAATATCGGGAGCTAAACAAGGTAACTATTAAGAACCGATATCCATTACCTAGAATTGAAGATCTGTTTGATCAATTACAAGGATCGCGAGTATTTTCAAAGATAGATTTGCAGTCAGGGTATCATCAGCTAAAATTAAAGGATGGAGATATTCCAAAAACATTGTTCCGCACAAGATATGGTCATTATGAGTACGTTGTTATGCCATTTGGATTAACAAATGCTCCCGCGGCCTTCATGGACTTGATGAACCGTGTGTTCAGACCGTTTTTGGATCAGTTTGTGGTTGTATTTATTGATGATATTTTGATTTATTCAAAGACAGAAGAAGAGCACGCTCAACATCTAGAAATAGTTCTTCAGACGTTAAGGAAGCATAAATTATATGCAAAATTGAAGAAATGTGACTTCTGGTTAAATAAGGTATCTTTTCTAGGACACCTTATTTCAGGAGAAGGAATATCACCAGATCCAACAAAAATTCAGGAAGTAGTAGATTGGAAGAGGCCAACGACTGTTACAGAAATAAGAAGTTTCTTGGGATTAGCAGGTTATTACCAAAGATTCATCAAAGGCTTTGCACGGCTGCCGGGGTACTGATCCACGGGCACCTATGGGACCGGCGGACCGGGTCCCTTTCGGTTCGGCGGGGGCGGAGATCGTGCAAAGAGCGGATCGAGGCGAAGCACACGAGCGGTTTACCCAGGTTCGGGCCGCACGGACGCGTAAAACCCTACTCCTGCTTTGTGGTTTGTATTGAGTTCTTGCTCGGGAGTGCGGAGTGCTACAGTACACACCAGCAGCTAACGAGACCGAGCGTGAGTGTTCTCTAAGCTAGCTAACCCCCTCTACGTTGCGCATGGGCCTCCTTTTATATGCTCAAGGGGTCACCGACAGGTGGCAACGTAGACGAGGGTAAAAATGGAAAGGTGATGCGGTAGGTACAGCTACCTGTTACAGTGTATCATACCTAACCCTGACGGCAGGGGACAAGGGTATTAAATGCCCGTCTGTGTCGCCTAAACAGTGCAAAAGGGACCGTCAGGGACGCCACCACTCGCCACGATGGCCAACTTGTCAGCGCCGCTTGCCACCGCGCGCCGCTGGCTGCACAGCCTCCCGCCACGTATGTCTGGAAGGGCCCCAGAGCGACACGTTGGTGGATGTGCTGGAGCGCGGTCCCAGAGAGGTGGCTTGCCACGGCAAGCGCCTTGCCGCTGTCGTTGTCTTGTCGCATCCGGAAGCTTGTCGCTCACCGGGCCTTGCCGGGACGCGTGGCGCGCCGCGGCAAGTTCCTTGAAGTGCCTTGGTAGGCCTTCCCCGCAAGCTCCTCTTGCCGGGGTCTTGAGATGCCTTGGTTTGGATACTTTGTTCTTGAATGGCTCCAAAGGAACCACGGAGGACCTTGGCGGTCACCCGACAAGCCTTGCCGCGGGACGCTGCGACTGCCCGTGCACAAGTTCGGGATACTAGGGTACCCCTACCCTAGTACACCGACAGGAGCCCCCGGGCCTGGGCCATACACGGTGCCGAGCACTGTTGGGCCAGGCCCAAAACAGGGCACGGGCACGCGCGGCCTAGGTTACGCCGTATCTCTCTCCGTATCCACCGCGCCCTCCCTGAACGGCACGCGTTGAATGCGGCGTCGTGGGAGAGATCGTGGGTGGTTACTTTATTCGGAAATGCGGAACGTCCGCCCCCTCCCTCTTTATAAGCAGGGGAAACAGGGGTAGTTCGCCCATTCGCCCGTTGCTGCTTCCAATCTCAGAAATCTCCGCCGCTCCCCCATCTTCTCAAAGCCGAAAGAGAGCAGCGCTCCGCCCCCCATCGCCACCAGCACCACCAACGCCGTCGACCTCCCCCACCACGACATTGACAGGGAGTTGGCGCAGCTGGGGATGGAGGATCTCGGGTATCCCTCCGACGAGAACCTCCAACCCAGCGCCAAGCTCGTCCTGTTCTTCAAGGGCGTGGCGACGGCCCTTCAGCGGCTCCGGGAGAAGATCCCAAGGCAGTTGGCTGACGAGTCGCGCAAGATTTGCGCGGGAGCTCTCCAGAAAGTGTTGATGAAGGTGGCCTTCCGCAATCCGGGCCTCAACCTCACCAACGTCCTCAGGCCCCTGCCGCCGGATGCTGATTTGGAGGCGCTCAAGGCCCTTATCGCACCCATTGTGGACCAGGTGAGCGGGATCAAGAGGATCGAAGGCGATCGCGTAGATTAGGCCGCCCATTTCTTCTTCTCTTGTCGCTGTTTGCCATGTTATGAAAACAATCTATTAGAGCCGCGACAAGCTATCTTTGTAATATAACGCTATTCTGGGTAATGATTGCAATGTTATTCCCTTTACTTGATTCCTTCCTTTGTATGTTTTTGCCCTACGCTTTTAGGGAACTTGTCGGTGCAGGCACCTGAGCCGCGAGCGCTGAGTGCGGGACGTCAGCAGCCTGCTGGCGGTGCCGCTACCGACAAGAAACCTTGTCGCAACTAGTTGCAGCTCACTTAAGTTGTTGAGCGGACTCGAAACAAAATAAGGGTGCAACTAGCTACGAGTTGGTTCCTCCGCGCACAGGTTTTCCATACAAAGTGCGGTCGTTCAAAGGAAATAACTTAAAATTTAAAAAATCTGATTGCTCAAACTTTGGCAACTTAGCTTTTCTGTTGTTTGCTTCCCGGCAAGGCGAAACTTTCTTGAACGACGCCTTGTCCATACCATTATCTTCTTCCTTCCCCCCGGGCAAACTTGTGGGCGAGGGAACCTTTCTTTCCTTGAGAAAAAAGAAACAAGAGAAAATAAAGATATGGAGCCTTACGGCTCGTTATTGCTTACCGTGGAGTAGGTGCTGCACAAAGTGTCAGATCATATATGCCAGAAAATAGAAAGCATGAAATCAACAAAATGTGCAGAGCACATGAGCTTTACTTATGCACGGGGTCTGCGCCCGGCTTTGTACAAAGGATTACATGCAACAGCGGCAAGACTTGTACAAAAGGTGGTTGCCGAAACAGGTTCCGGCAACCGCGCCTTACGGGTAAAACTTACGAAGATGCTCAATGTTCCAGGAGTTGCTCACCGGAATGCCATCTTCGGTCACAAGGCGGACAGCGCCAGGCCTAGTGACTCGTTTCACCCGGTAAGGGCCTTCCCACTTCGGCGTCAACTTGTTGGAATTCTTGGCGGACTGAACACGCCGAAGAACAAGGTCGCCTTCCTCGAGACTTCTGGCGTTAACTTTGCGGCTATGGTAGCGGCGCAAAGCTTGCTGGTAGCGAGCAGCTCGCACAGCAGCCTGAAGACGGTCTTCCTCAAGGAGCAGCGCGTCATCTTGTCGCAGCTGCTCTTGCTCAAGCTCATCATAAGCGAGCACTCGAGGTGACCCGTATACGAGTTTCGTGGGGATAACTGCCTCTGCTCCATAGACTAGAGCGAAAGGTGTCTGTCCAGTGGCTCGATTTGGCGTCGTCCTGATCGACCAAAGAACCACCGGCAGCTCCTCGATCCAGTTTCTTCCGCACTTGTGCAGCCTGTCGAAAGTTCTGGTCTTGAGCCCGCGCAGCACTTCAGCATTTGCCCTCTCCGCTTGACCGTTGCTTCTCGGGTGAGCAACAGAAGCGAAGCAGACCTTGGCGCCAAGATCTTGGACGTACTGCATGAAGGTGCGGCTCGTGAATTGTGTACCGTTGTTAGTGATTATCCTGTTAGGGATCCCGAAGCGGCAAACAATCGACCTGAAGAACTTGACTGCTGACTGTGCTGTCACCTTCCTCACTGGTTCCACTTCCGGACACTTTGTGAACTTGTCGATTGCAACGTACAAGTACTCAAAGCCCACGACTGCTCGGGGAAAGGGGCCGAGGATGTCGAGCCCCCAGACCGAAAATGGCCAGGATAAAGGGATCGTCTGGAGAGCTTGAGCTGGTTGGTGTATCTGCTTGGAATGGAACTGGCACGCTTCACACTTGGTTACTTGTGCAGTTGCATCCTGGAGGGCTGTCGGCCAAAAGAAACCTTGCCGGAATGCTTTGCCGACAAGTGCTCTTGCGCCAATGTGGTGGCCACATATGCCTCCATGTATCTCTGCCAACAGCTTTTGTCCGTCTTCCCGGTGAATACACTTCAATTTCACACCGTTGAGTCTTCTTCTGTACAGTGTCTTGTCGACAAACTGGTACATACTTGACTGTCGGGCTACTCTTTCCGCTTCTTCTTGCTCTTCGGGAAGTTCTCATGTCTGAAGGAAACGGACAATCTGCTGCGCCCATGCTGGAGCTTGTGGCTCGACAACAAGGACTAAAGGCAAATCTGCCGCTGCGGGAACATCCGCTTCTACGGCGAGAACCTGCGAGTCTGCCGGAGCTTGACGTTCCCCGGCAAGCTTGCCGGAGCAAAACTTGTCGGGAGCTTCTGCTTCAACGGAACAAACCCTAGGGCTTGCCGGAGCAGACTGCTCCTCAGCGCTCTTGGCGTTGATCTTGGGGACCTTCTTGGCGGCGGCTTCGGGAAGCTCTGCCGGCAAATAGTCACCAGAAATCAACTTCCTCTTCTTGCTCTGTCCAGTTGATGGCGTTACGGACGGCTGAGTCAGCTTGAGCACAAAGATCCCTGGTTCCACAGGTAATTTAAGTGCGGCGCACTTTGACAGGTCATCGACAATGACGTTCTGAGCTCTTGGAACATGCTCCATTTGTAGGCCGTCAAAGTGCTCTTCTAGCTTTCTCACTTCGTCGACGTAAGCTTCCATCAACGGACTCTGATAGTTCTTGTTCACTTGGCGGATGACAAGCTATGAGTCACCCCTGACAATGAGCTTCTTGATCCCAAGGTCTGTCGCGATCCTGAGACCGGCAAGCAAGCCTTCATACTCTGCAGTATTGTTTGTTGCTTGCTCCTTGGGAAAGTGCATCTGGACTACGTACTTGAGGTGCTATCCGGTGGGTGCGACCAGCAGCACACCAGCGCCGGTGCCTTGCAGCGAAAAGGCACCATCAAAGTACATCAGCCACTCTTTGCCTGCTTCCTTGACGGGGATGCTCATTTCTGGAATTTCTTCATCTGGTGTTGGCGTCCGTTCTGCTATAAATTCTGCCAATGCTCTGCTTTGGATAGTTGAAGTACTCTCAAACTTGAGGCCAAAGCTTGACAGTTCCAGTGCCCACTCAACAATCCTGCCTGTCGCTTCTGGATTCTGTAGTATCCTCTTCAACGGAAAGCGAGTGACAACTGTGATCTCATGTGCTTGGAAGTAATGGCGCAGCTTTCTCGAGGCCATGAGAAGGCCGAAAAGCAACTTCTGCACGCCAGAGTACCTTGACCTAGCCCCCTGCAGAAGGGAACTGACAAAGTAAACTGGGCGCTGCACCATCTTCTTCTGTATTTCCTCGCGCATCTGCGCAGATCCATCCTTGTCGGGACCAGAGCTTGTCGGGGAAGCCCCCTGCTTGTCGCTGGATGTGCTTGCCGTGGTTGCTGGCTCGTCATCTGCCTCCCTCTCCGCTACTAACGCAGCACTAACCACTTGATTGGTTGCCGCTATATACAGCAGCAACTTCTCTTGTGGCCTAGGTGCGACAAGTATTGGAGGGGAGGACAGGTATCTCTTCAAGTCTTGCAGCGCAGCCTCCGCTTCCGGAGTCCATTTCATTGGACCTGCCTTTTTCAATAATTTGAAAAATGGCAGGGCACGCTCAGCAGACCTAGAGATAAACCTGCTGAGAGCAGCCACGCAACCGGCAAGTCTTTGTACATCCTTGACGCGCTTTGGTGCTTCAACCTGCTCAATGGCCTTGATCTTGGTCTAGCAAACGCATGGTACCGTGAGTACCATGACGCTGCCAGTCCCGCGCCTCCTGAGATGGGCGCGGTGCATGTACGGACGCCGAGGTCTTGGAGTGCGCCCAGTCGTTGTGGGAGCCGGCTACGCCGCCGATGGGCAGCGCAGCCTTGTCCTTGGACCTGGCAGCACCGTGAGCTCTCTTGTCGACGCGCGTTCTTCCGCTGGCGCCTGCCCCATCAGCCGTTTGCTCCGGCGATGGTGGGTTCGGCACGGACGGAGCAGCCGCCTCCGAAACCTTCTTCTTCGGCGGCATGTCGATGAAGATGATGAGGATCTAGCTCGCGAGAACGCCGGATCTGGTTCACACAACCTTGACGCCCCTACCTGGCGCGCCAAAGATGCCAGGGTACTGATCCACGGGCACCTATGGGACCGGCGGACCGGGTCCCTTTCGGTTCGGCGGGGGCGGAGATCGTGCAAAGAGCGGATCGAGGCGAAGCACACGAGCGGTTTACCCAGGTTCGGGCCGCACGGATGCGTAAAACCCTACTCCTGCTTTGTGGTTTGTATTGAGTTCTTGCTTGGGAGCGCGGAGTGCTACAGTACACACCAGCAGCTAACGAGACCGTGCATGAGTGTTCTCTGAGCTAGCTAACCCCCTCTACGTTGCGCATGGGCCTCCTTTTATATGCTCAAGGGGTCACCGACAGGTGGCAACGTAGACAAGGGTAAAAATGGAAAGGTGCTGCGGTAGGTACAGCTACCTGTTACAGTGTATCATACCTAACCCTGACGGCAGGGGACAAGGGTATTAAATGCCGGTCTGTGTCGCCTAAACAGTGCAAAAGGGACCGTCAGGGATGCCACCGCTCGCCATGATGGCCAACTTGTCAGCGCCGCTTGCCACTGCGCGCCGCTGGCTGCACCGCCTCCCGCCACGTACGCCTGGAAGGGCCCCAGAGCGACACGTTGGTGGATGTGCTGGAGCGCGGGCCCAGAGAGGTGGCTTGCCGCGGCAAGCGCCTTGGCGCTGTCGTTGTCTTGTCGCATCCGGAAGCTTGTCGCTCACCGGGCCTTGCCGGGACGCGTGGCGCGCCGCGGCAAGTTCCTTGAAGTGCCTTGGTAGGCCTTCCCGGCAAGCTCCTCTTGCCGGGGTCTTGAGATGCCTTGGTTTGGATACTTTGTTCTTGAATGGCTCCAAAGGAACCACGGAGGACCTTGGAGGTCACCCGGCAAGCCTTGCCGCGGGACGCTGCGACTGCCCGTGCACAAGTTCGGGATACTAGGGTACCCCTACCCTAGTACACCGACAACGGCTGGCAGCACCATTGACACAACTCACTCGAAAGGGGACAAAATTCATTTGGGATGAAAAATGTGAAGAGAACTTCCAAGAATTAAAGCAACGATTGGTGACGGCCCCAGTTCTAGCAGTACCGATCAGTGGAATTGGATTTACAATTTTCTGTGATGCTTCAAAAGTAGGCTTGGGTTGTGTGCTTATGCAAAACAATAAGGTAATTGCATATGCATCTCGACAGTTGAAGACACATGAGAAAAATTATCCAACTCATGATTTGGAATTGGGTGCTGTTATTTTTGCATTAAAAATATGGAGGCATTATTTGTATGGAGAACGCTGTGAAATTTTTATGGATCATAAGAGCCTGAAATACATATTCACCCAGAAGGAATTAAACATGCGGCAACGAAGGTGGTTAGAATTACTTAAGGATTATGATATCAACATAAATTACCATCCAGGTAAAGCTAACGTTGTTGCTGATGCACTTAGTAGAAAGACTGATTGCAACATGGCATGTCTAATCACTACACAAAAAGACATTTTGAGGGATTTGGAAAAACTGGGTATAGAAGTATATGTACGTGATTCAACTAGCACTGTTATGGCATTACAAGTCAAACCTGATCTGCAAGACAAAATTCGGATGAAGCAAATGGATGACCCCTTTCTTTTGAACCTCTGAAAGGGAATAGAACAAGGAAAGCCATCAGAGTTTCATATACGAAGTGATGGGTCTGTATGGCTGAGAAACCGCATATGTGTCCCTGACCAGTCAGATTTAAAGTTGGAAATTATGCAAGAGGCACACTCCACACCATACACTGTGCACCCAGGGAGCACGAAGATGTATCATGACATTAAAGGAAATTTTTGGTGGCCCAATATGAAGAGAGAAATTGCAAAATTTGTTCTAGAATGTCCAATATGTCAGCAAGTAAAAGTAGACCATCAAAAACCAGTCGGTCTTCTCCAACCTTTAAATATTCCCACCTGGAAATGGGAAGAAATCAGTATGGATTTTGTCACGGGTTTACCTAGGACTTCTGCGGGATACGATGCAATATGGGTCATAGTGGACAGATTGACCAAAGTGGCACAATTTATTCCGATAAAGAAAACATTTTCTCTTGAAAGATTAGCTAAAATATATATCAAGGAGATAGTAGCCAATTATGGAGTTCCTGTTGACATTACTTCTGATCGAGATCCAAGGTTCATTTCAAGATTTTGGAAAAGTTTACATAAGGCATTGGGAACAAAGTTAAATTTTAGTACAGCATATCATCCGCAATCCGATGGACAGTCAGAACGAGTTATACAAATATTGGAGGATATGTTGCGAGCAAGTGTGTTGGACTTTAAAGAAAAATGGGATGAAGCACTTCCTTTGGTCAAATTCGCATATAATAATAGTTATCAATCAAGTATTAAAATGGCTCCTTATGAAGCATTATATGGCAAGAGGTGTCGATCTCCAATCTGTTGGGAAGAAATTGGAGAGAGGAAATATTTAGGCCCAGAATTGGTCCAACAAGCCGAGGAAAATTTATGCATTATTCGTGAGCATCTAGAGGCAGCACAAAGTCGACAAAAGACTCAAGCGGATAAGAAGTGGAGAGAAATTGAGTTTAAGGCAGGAGATTTTGTCTATCTGGAAGTTTCTCCAAAGAAAGGGACGAGACGGTTTGGGCTACGCGGAAAATTGAGTCCAAGATACGTCGGACCATTTCAAATAATTAATAAAGTTGGAGCTGTCGCTTATCGTTTGGAATTACCCCCAAATTTATCCGGGATACACAACGTGTTTCATGTATCCACTTTAAAAAAGTGTGAATTTCCACCAAAAACAGTAGAATTATCACTCACGGAGCTCCAACCAGATCTATCCTATGAAGAACACCCGATAAAGATTTTGGATATCAAGGATAGGGTAATGAGAAAAAGGACCATTCGGTTTGTAAAAGTCCAATGGAGCAACCACACAGAAGATGAGGCGACTTGGGAGAAGGAAGATGAATTGCGTGCATGTTTTCCTCATCTTCAGTTTACGGGTAACTAAATTTCGAGGACGAAATTTCTATAAGTAGGGGAGGATGTAACGCCCGTGAAAATTAGATTATGCAAAGTAGTATAGTAGTAATATTTTAAGCCAATTATAGAGATTATCGGATGGATTGATAGCTTGCACTAATAATATATATGATGGATGCCACTTTTTGAGAATTAGTAGTAGTTGCTTAGAACCCAAATGCATGTACACGTACTGGTCTAGGCAGACTTTTTTTTCCTTAATTTGTGAGAAGAGTTAGACCAGATATTTTGCTCAACAAGTAGCTGGCTGTAGGAAGGGTCGAGGAGGCAACTATAAATAAAATTTTTAGTAAATGGAAATGATTATGCTGCTGACTCAGGTACAGGCCAACAAGCTTATCTATTCCTGTTGTCAGACATACCTGTCAATTAGATCAATTTTACTTAGTGGCAATTAAAATAAAGATATGTGTAGAAGAGCCCGGATGGGTGGTAGATATTTTAGATCACCGCATGCATTGCTGTCCCTTGCACGGCTGCACGCCTATATAAAGGGCCAAGGACCGGGTAGCTGGACCTCACACCACAACCATTGTCTCTCTTCACTAGAGGTAGTAGTAGTAGAGTCATAGCTGCTGGTGCAGAGCAGGCGTTAGAAATCTTGCTGCTGTGTCTAGAGAATCAGGAGAAGGCAAGCATGTGTTCCATCTAGCTTCTCTAGATGTCCTGCTCCTTCTCTTTCTTTACTCATGCCATGCCGCTGTTGCTAGTACTTCTCTATATAGCTAGTCTGTAGCACTATTCTTGTTGTTAATTCTTTCACATCAGCTAGTGTGTCCTTGTACAGTACGCATGGTGGTTTGGATCTGCATGCTAGTTGTGAAAGATGCATGCGTCCTATCTCCCAAGAACTCCTCTAGATTATTTTGTCTTTTCTTTCTATCTATCTTGTACCACATGTCTTATTCTGACTAAGGATGCCTCACTTCTACTTGTTGGACCGGTACACTCGTTATGCTAAGAATAGCACATGCAAGACTAGCTAATCTTTGCAGAAGCTAGAGATGATATATTGGTGATCTTTTGAGATAATATTCCTCTTCTAATGTTCCAGTCCTAATGAAAAAATCTAACACTAAGGCATCACGACGGCAAAAATATTGTACCGGTCACAGTACAGGTATGGGACTGTCGAGATTCTCCGCCAAAAACGACACCCGTTCGGAAGCGTGTCGATGATGGATCCGTAGGAGCTATCGACACTAGTAAGGTCGGGTAGTCGGGTCTTAGCGGGTAAAAGAATCTTGCTCAACTAGAGCCTGTGTGGTTCCAGTTGAGACTGTTGACGTCGGAGTACCCCTCTTAAGAGTGTAAAAGCGTGAAATTTCACCCCTGTGACTCCCGGGTTGGGAAGCTTGCGGTCATGTGTGATGCCAAAATTATTATTCCTAAGCACATCTTTATTTTTCTACCATTCTTGTTTCTTTTCTTTTCTTACGGCTAATCCATATACTTGCTTCTGGTGTCACATATTTTCCCTGCTACATGTGTGCTTGCTGAGTATGTTATCATACTCATTCTTGCTATCTTATTTATTTTTGCAGAGATAAGCAATGGAAATGATGGTGAACAATAGAAGTAATACTACGGGAGGGGATGATATAAAGAAACTTGCATCCATGTACTAGCAAGAACACTTGTAGTCGTTTCTATGATAATGAATAAAAATGTTCCCAGTGTACTACCTTTGTTAACCTGATGGCCTAGCACGCTTATAAATTTGAATTGAATTTATAAGCATGTGGCAATTGTCACTGCTATGTTTTGGGGCGTGACATGTTTTGCGGAGTCCAGGGGCTAGACGCCAGGGTCCCTGGCGTCTGGGTCCAGACGCCGGGAACCCTGGTGTCTGGCCCTGGAGTCCGAGAAGGACTCTTGCCTTTCGGGTGAAACCGACTTTGTGGAGGCTTTTACTCCAAGTTTCGACCCCAGGGCTCAACATATAAATAGAGGGGCAGGGCTAGCACCAGAGACAGATCAAGAAACACCAAGCCGTGTGCCGGCAACCCTGTCTTCTCTAGTTTATCCTCTGTCATAGTTTTCGTAGTGCTTAGGCGAAGCCCTGCAGAGATTGTTCTTCACCAACACCGTCACCACGCCGTCGTGCTGCTGGAACTCATCTACTACTTCGCCCCTCTTGCTGGATCGAGAAGGCGAGGACGTCACCGAGCCGAACGTGTGCAGAACTCGGAGGTGCCGTGCTTTCGGTACTTGGATCGGTCGGACGTGAAGACGTACGACTACATCAACCGCGTTGATATAACGCTTCCGCGAACGGTCTACAAGGGTACGTAGACAACACTCTCCCCTCTCGTTGCTATGCATCACCATGATCTTGCGTGTGCGTAGGAATTTTTTTGAAATTACTACGTTCCCCAACAGTGGCATCCGAGCCTAGGTTTTATGGTTTGATGTTATATGCACGAGTAGAACACAAGTGAGTTATGGGCGATATAAGTCATACTGCCTACCAGCATGTCACACTTTGGTTCGGCGGTATTGTTGGACAAGACGACCCGGACCAACATTACGCGTACGCTTACGCGAGACCGGTTCTCCCGACGTGCTTTGCACATAGGTGGCTTGCGGGTGACAGTTTCTCCAACTTTAGTTGAACCGAGTGTGGCTACGCCCGGTCCTTGCGAAGGCTAAAACGGAGTCTATTTGACAAACTATCGTTGTGGTTTTGATGCGTAGGTGAGATTGGTTCTTGCTTAAGCCCGTAGCCGCCACGTAAAACTTGCAACAACAAAGTAGAGGACGTCTAACTTGTTTTTGCAAGGCATGTTGTGATGTGATATGGTCAAGGCATGATGCTAAATTTTATTGTATGAGATGATCATGTTTTGTAACCGAGTTATCGGCAACTGGCAGGAGCCATATGGTTGTCGCTTTATTGTATGCAATGCAATCGCGATGTAATGCTTTACTTTATCACTAAGCGGTAGCGATAGTCGTGGAAGCATGAGATTGGCAAGACGACAACGATGCTACGATGGAGATCAAGGTGTCGCGCCGGTGACGATGGTGATCATGACGGTGCTTCGGAGATGGAGATCACAGGCACAAGATGATGATGGCCATATCATATCACTTATATTGATTCCATGTGATGTTTATCTTTTTATGCATCTTATCTTGCTTTGATTGACGGTAGCATTATAAGATGATCTCTCACTAAATTATCAAGAAGTGTTCTCCCTGAGTATGCACCATTGCCAAAGTTCGTCGTGCCCAGACACCACGTGATGATCAGGTGTGATAAGCTCTACGTCCATCTACAACGGGTGCAAGCCAGTTTTTGCACACGCAGAATACTCAGGTTAAACTTGACGAGCCTAGCATATGCAGATATGGCCTCGGAACACGGAGACCGAAAGGTCGATCGTGAATCATATAGTAGATATGATCAACATAAGGATGTTCACCATTGAAAACTACTCCATCTCACGTGATGATCGGTTATGGTTTAGTTGATTTGGATCACGTGATCACTTAGAGGATTAGAGGGATGTCTATCTAAGTGGGAGTTCTTTAAATTTGATTAATTGAACTTAAATTTATCATGAACTTAGTACCTGATAGTATCTTGCTTGTTTATGTTTGATTGTAGATAGATGGCTCGTGCTGTTGTTCCGTTGAATTTTAATGCGTTCCTTGAGAAAGCAAAGTTGAAAGATGATGGTAGCAATTACACGGACTGGGTCCGTAACTTGAGGATTATCCTCATTGCTGCACAGAAGAATTACGTCCTGGAAGCACCGCTGGGTGCCAGGCCTGCTGCTGGAGCAACACCAGATGTTATGAACATCTGGCAGAGCAAAGCTGATGACTACTCGATAGTTCAGTGTGCCATGCTTTACGGCTTAGAATCGGGACTTCACCTACGTTTTGAACGTCATGGAGCATATGAGATGTTCCAGGAGTTGAAGTTAATATTTCAAGCAAATGCCCGGATTGAGAGATATGAAGTCTCCAATAAGTTCTATAGCTGCAAGATGGAGGAGAACAGTTTTGTCAGTGAGCATATACTCAAAATGTCTGGGTATAATAATCACTTGATTCAATTGGGAGTTAATCTTCCAGATGATTGCGTCATTGACAGAATTCTCCAATCACTGCCACCAAGCTACAAGAGCTTCGTGATGAACTATAATATGCAAGGGATGAATAAGACTATTCCCGAGCTCTTCGCAATGCTGAAAGCGGCGGAGGTAGAAATCAAGAAGGAGCATCAAGTGTTGATGGTCAACAAGACCACTAGTTTCAAGAAAAAGGGCAAAGTAAAGAAGAAGGGGAACTTCAAGAAGAACAGCAAGCAAGTTGCTGCTCAAGAGAAGAAACCCAAGTCTAGACCTAAGCCTGAAACTGAGTGCTTCTACTGCAAGCAGACTGGTCACTGGAAGCGGAACTGCCCAAAGTATTTGGCGGATAAGAAGGATGGCAAGGTGAACAAAGGTATATGTGATATACATGTTATTGATGTGTACCTTACTAGAGCTCGCAGTAGCACCTGGGTATTTGATACCGGTTCTGTTGCTAATATTTGCAACTCGAAACAGGGACTACGGATTAAGCAAACACTGGCAAAGGACGAGGTGACGATGCGCGTGGGAAATGGTTCCAAAGTCGATGTGATCGCGGTTGGCACGCTACCTCTACATCTACCTTCGGGATTAGTATTAGACCTAAATAATTGTTATTTGGTGCCAGCGTTGAGCATGAACATTATATCTGGATCTTGTTTAATGCGAGACGGTTATTCATTTAAATCAGAGAATAATGGTTGTTCTATTTATATGAGTAATATCTTTTATGGTCATGCAGCTTTGAAGAGTGGTCTATTTTTGATGAATCTCGATAGTAGTAACACACATATTCATAATGTTGAAGCCAAAAGATGCAGAGTTGATAATGATAGTGCAACTTATTTGTGGCACTGCCGTTTAGGTCATATCGGTATAAAACGCGTGAAGAAACTCCATACTGATGGACTTTTGGAACCACTTGATTATGAATCACTTGGTACTTGCGAACCGTGCCTCATGGGCAAGATGACTAAAACACCGTTCTCCGGTACTATGGAGAGAGCAACAGATTTGTTGGAAATCATACATACCGATGTATGTGGTCCGATGAATATTGAGGCTCATGGCGGATATCGTTATTTTCTCACCTTCACAGATGACTTAAGCAGATATGGGTATATCTACTTAATGAAACACAAGTCTGAAACATTTGAAAAGTTCAAAGAATTTCAGAGTGAAGTTGAAAATCATCGTAACAAGAAAATAAAGTTTCTACGATCTGATCGTGGAGGAGAATATTTGAGTTACGAGTTTGGTGTACATTTGAAACAATGCGGAATAGTTTCGCAACTCACGCCACCCGGAACACCACAGCGTAATGGTGTGTCCGAACATCGTAATCGTACTTTACTAGATATGGTGCGATCTATGATGTCTCTTACTGATTTACCGCTATCGTTTTGGGGTTATGCTTTAGAGACGGCCGCATTCACGTTAAATAGGGCACCATCAAAATCCGTTGAGACGACACCTTATGAACTATGGTTTGGCAAGAAACCAAAGTTGTCGTTCCTTAAAGTTTGGGGCTGCGATGCTTATGTGAAAAAGCTTCAACCTGATAAGTTCGAACCCAAATCGGAGAAATGTGTCTTCATAGGATACCCAAAGGAGACTGTTGGGTACACCTTCTATCACAGATCCAAAGGCAAGACTTTTGTTGCTAAAAATGGATCCTTTCTAGAGAAGGAGTTTCTCTCGAAAGAAGTGAGTGGGAGGAAAGTAGAACTTGACGAGGTAACTGTACCTGCTCCCTTATTGGAAAGTAGTACATCACAGAAAACTGTTTCTGCGACACCTACCCCAATTAGTGGGGAAGCTAATAGTGATGATCATGAAACTTTAGGACAAGATACTACTGAACCACGTAGATCAACCAGAGCGAGATCTGCGCCAGAGTGGTACAGTAATCCTGTTCTGGAAATCATGCTGCTAGATCATGATGAACCTACGAACTATGAAGAAGCGATGGTGAGCCCAGATTCCGCAAAATGGCTTGAAGCCATGAAATCTGAGATGGGATCCATGTATGAGAATAAAGTATGGACTTTGGTTGACTTGCCCAATGATTGACAAGCAATTGAGAATAAATGGATCTTCAAGAAGAAGACTGACGCTGATGGTAATGTTACTGTCTACAAAGCTCGACTTGTCGCAAAAGGTTTTCGACAAGTTCAAGGGGTTGACTACGATGAGACCTTCTCACCCGTAGCGATGCTTAAGTCTGTCCGAATCATGTTAGCAATTGCCGCATTTTATGATTATGAAATTTGGCAGATGGATGTCAAAACTGCATTCCTGAATGGATTTCTGGAAGAAGAGTTGTATATGATGCAACCGGAAGGTTTTGTCAATCCAAAGGGAGCTAACAAAGTGTGCAAGCTCCAGCGATCCATTTATGGACTGGTGCAAGCCTCTCGGAGTTGGAATAAACGCTTTGATAGTGTGATCAAAGCATTTGGTTTTATACAGACTTTCGGAGAAGCCTGTATTTACAAGAAAGTGAGTGGGAGCTCCGTAGCATTTCTGATATTATATGTGGATGACATATTACTGATTGGAAATGATATAGAATTTCTGGATAGCATAAAGGGATACTTGAATAAGAGTTTTTCAATGAAAGACCTCGGTGAAGCTGCGTACATATTACGCATAAAGATCTATAGAGATAGATCAAGATGCTTAATTGGACTTTCACAAAGCACATACCTTGACAAGATTTTGAAGAAGTTCAAAATGGATCAAGCAAAGAAAGGGTTCTTGCCTGTGTTACAAGGTGTGAAGTTGAGTCAGACTCAATGCCCGACCACTGCAGAAGATAGAGAGAAAATGAAAGATGTTCCCTATGCTTCAGCCATAGGCTCTATCATGTATGCAATGATGTGTACCAGACCTATTGTGTGTCTTGCTATAAGTCTAGCAGGGAGGTACCAAAGTAATCCAGGAGTGGATCACTGGACAGCGGTCAAGAACACCCTGAAATACCTGAAAAGGACTAAGGATATGTTTCTCGTATATGGAGGTGACAAAGAGCTCATCGTAAACGATTATGTTGATGCAAGCTTTGACACTGATCGGGACGATTCCAAATCGCAAACCGGATACGTGTTTACATTAAACGGTGGAGCTGTCAGTTGGTGCAGTTCTAAACAAAGCGTCGTAGCGGGATCTACATGTGAAGCGGAGTACATAGCTGCTTCGGAAGCAGCAAACGAAGGAGTCTGGATGAAGGAGTTCATATCCGATCTAGGTGTCATACCTAGTGCATATGGTCCAATGAAAATCTTTTGTGACAATACTGGTGCAATTGCCTTGGCAAAGGAATCCAGATTTCACAAGAGAACCAAACACATCAAGAGACGCTTCAATTCCATCCGGGATCTAGTCCAGGTGGGAGACATAGAGATTTGCAAGATACATACAGATCTGAATGTTGCAGACCCGCTGACTAAGCCTCTTCCACGGGCAAAACATGATCAGCACCAAGGCCCCATGGGTGTTAGAATCATTACTGTGTAATCTAGATTATTGACTCTAGTGCAAGTGGGAGACTGAAGGAAATATGCCCTAGAGGCAATAATAAAGTTATTATTTATTTCCTTATATCATGATAAATGTTTATTATTCATGCTAGAATTGTATTAACCGGAAACATAATACATGTGTGAATACATAGACAAACAGAATGTCACTAGTATGCCTCTACTTGACTAGCTCGTTAATCAAAGATGGTTATGTTTCCTAACCATGAACAAAGAGTTGTTATTTGATTAACGAGGTCACATCATTAGTTGAATGATCTGATTGACATGACCCATTCCATTAGCTTAGCACCCGATCGTTTAGTATGTTGCTATTGCTTTCTTCATGACTTATACATGTTCCTATGACTATGAGATTATGCAACTCCCGTTTGCCGGAGGAACACTTTGTGTGCTACCAAACGTCACAACGTAAATGGGTGATTATAAAGGTGCTCTACAGGTGTCTCCAAAGGTGGATGTTGGGTTGGCGTATTTCGAGATTAGGATTTGTCACTCCGATTGTCGGAGAGGTATCTCTGGGCCCTCTCGGTAATGCACATCACATAAGCCTTGCAAGCATTGCAACTAATATGTTAGTTGTGAGATGATGTATTACGGAACGAGTAAAGAGACTTGCTGGTAACGAGATTGAACTAGGTATTGGATACCGACGATCGAATCTCGGGCAAGTAACATACCGATGACAAAGGGAACAACGTATGTTGTTATGCGGTCTGACTGATAAAGATCTTCGTAGAATATGTAGGAGCCAATATGGGCATCCAGGTCCCGCTATTGGTTATTGACCAGAGAGGTGTCTCGGTCATGTCTACATAGTTCTCGAACCCATAGGGTCCGCACGCTTAACGTTCGTTGACGATATAGTACTATGTGAGTTATGTATGTTGGTGACCGAATGTTGTTCGAAGTCCGGAATGAGATCACGGACATGACGAGGAACTCCGGAGTGGTCCGGAGACAAAGTTTGATATATGGGATAATAGTGTTTGGTCACCGGAAGGGTTCCGGAAATCACCGGAAGGGGTTCCGGATGTTTCCCGAAATGTTTGGGTACGAGAACACTTTATTTGGGCCAAAGGGGAAAGCCCACAAGGTTTTTGGAAAGCGCAAAAGGAAGTTTTGCGGAGTCCAGGGGCCAGACGCCAGGGTCCCTGGCGTCTGGGTACAGACGCCGGGAACCCTGGCGTCTGGCCCTGGAGTCCGAGAAGGACTCTTGCCTTTCGGGTGAAACCGACTTTGTGGAGGCTTTTACTCCAAGTTTCGACCCCAGGGCTCAACATATAAATAGAGGGGCAGGGCTAGCACCAGAGACAGATCAAGAAACACCAAGCCGTGTGCCGGCAACCCTGTCTTCTCTAGTTTATCCTCTGTCATAGTTTTCGTAGTGCTTAGGCGAAGCCCTGCGGAGATTGTTCTTCACCAACACCGTCACCACGCCGTCGTGCTGCTGGAACTCATCTACTACTTTGCCCCTCTTGCTGGATCGAGAAGGCGAGGACGTCACCGAGCCGAACGTGTGCAGAACTCGGAGGTGTCGTGCTTTCGGTACTTGGATCGGTCGGACGTGAAGACGTACGACTACATCAACCGCGTTGATATAACGCTTCCGCGAACGGTCTACAAGGGTACATAGACAACACTCTCCCCTCTCATTGCTATGCATCACCATGATCTTGCGTGTGCGTAGGAATTTTTTTGAAATTACTACGTTCCCCAACACATAGCATTAGTCAATGATGCAACTCATGAAAGAATTAATAAGGGAAGAGAAAATTCACATATAAATATACTATCTCAGAAATCTTTTGTGATTGTGAACCCTCATCAAAATATTATATGCCAAAATTGTTGAACTTGGACAAGAAAGACAACTTAATGGTTTATGTTTGTTTATATTCACAAAGAAGTCATATTGTCATAGATCCTTCAACATGTGGTGCTTGCCCCTATCTTTGCTAGCCAAAAATTCCGCACTAAGTAGAGATACTACTTGTGCATCCAAAAACCCTTAAACCCAAATCTTTTTCAAGTGTCCACCATACCTACCTATGGATTGAGCAAGATCCCTCAAATAAGTTGTCATCGGTGTGAAAAGGCAATAAAAATTGCTTCTAAATATGTGAGATCATTTAGTGTAAGAGAAAATTGAGCGTTGTACAAACTTGGATGACAAAGAATAAAAGCGACATACTGCATAATAAAGGTTGTCATCTTAAGGGGCAATACAACATGACATTCTCTTGCACTAAGGGATTGAGCATGCAAACAAATAAGCGCATGGCAACCTCTGCTTCCCTCTGCGAAGGGCCTATCTTTTACTTTTATGTATTTACTTTTATGCAAAGTCAAAGTTTTCCTTCTATTCCTTTTTATTTTCTCTTTTGGCAAGCATCATGTGGTGAGGAAAGATCTAGGCACATATGTCCAGTTGAATGTAGATAGCATGAGTTATTATTGTTGACATCACCCTTTAGGTGAGTATGTTGGGAGGCGAAACTATAAGCCCCTATCTTTCTATGTGTCCGATTGAAACGTTTTGCTCATGGGTAAAAGGTGAGTGTTAGCAACCATAGAAGACTATATGATGGTTGAGTATGTAGACTTGCTTAAAAGTCTCCAACACGTGACTCTTCCTGAAAAGATGATGAATTGTAGTTGCAAAGTTGACTGAGAACATAGTTTGTTGGTTTCTAATAGAATTTTTGCTTCATACTTCGATTATGTGATGAACTGTTACTTATTCATAGGAAGTATATGATGCAAGATCTGTGGTAAAAGTCCCATGTTTAATTTTGTTGCTGTTATAATAATCAACATGATGCTTCTTTGTCTGTATTTTGTTTTTATCGACACCTCTCTCTCAAAGCATGTGGACATGTTTTTTGATTTCGGTTTTTGCTTGAGGAAAGCGAGGTCTAAGCTTGGGGGAGTTGATACGTCCATTTTGCATCATGTTTTCTTACTGTTATTTATAATGTTTTTATCCATAATAATGCTTTTTGGAGTAATTCTAATGCCTTCTCTCTCATAATTTGCAAGGAACACACCAAGAGGGAGAATTCCGGCAGCTGGAAATCTGGACCTGAAAAAGCTATGTCAGGCCACCTATTCTGCACAACTCCAAATACGCTGAAACTTCACGGAGATTTTTTATGGATTATTTAAGAAATATTGGATCCAATAAACACCAGAGGGGGGCCACCAGGTGGGCACAACCCACCTGGGCGTGCCAGGCCCCCCAGGCGCGCTCTGATGGGTTGTGTCCTCCTCGGCCCACCTTCGGTGCCCATCTTTTGGTATATAAGTCATTTTGACCTAAACAAATAAGGAGAAGGCTTTCGGGACGGAGCGCCGCCATCTTAAGGTGGAACTTGGGCAGGAGCACTTTTGCCCTCCGGCGGAGCGATTCTGCCGGGGAAACTTCCCTCCCGGAGGGGGAAATCATCGTCATCATCATCACCAACAGCTCTCCCATCTTGGGGAGGGAAATCTCCATCAACATCTTCAACAACACCATCTCATCTCAAACCCTAGTTCATCTCTTGTATTCAATCTTGTTACCGGAACTATAGATTGGTGTCTGTGAGTGACTAGTAGTGTTGATTACATGTTGTAGTTGATTACTATATGGTTTATTTGGTGGAATATTATATGTTCAGATCCATTATGCTATTTAATCCCCCTCTGATCATGAGCATGTTTATCATTTGTGAGTAGTTACTTTTGTTCTTGAGGTCACGGGAGAAATCATGTTGCAAGTAATCATGTGAACTTGATATGTGTTCGATACGTTGATAGCATGTATGTTGTTATTCCCTTAGTGGTGTCATGTGAACATAGATTACATGACACTTGACCATATTTGGGCCTAAGGAAATGCATTATGGAGTAGCAATTAGATGGTGGGTTGCGAGAGTGACAGAAACTTAAACCCCAGTTTATGCGCTATTCCGTAAGGGGCCGATTGGATCCTAAAGTTTAATGCTATCGTTAGAATTTATTCTTAATACTTTTCTTGTAGTTGAGGATGCTTGTGGGAGGGTTAATCATAAGTAGGAGGTTTGTTCAAGTAAGAACAACACCTAAGCACTGGTCCACCCACATATCAAATTATCAAAGTAGCGAACACAAATCAAACCAACATGATGAAAGTGACTATATGAAATTCCTATGTACCCTCAAGAACGCTTTACTTATTATAAGAGACCGTTTTGGCCTGTCTTTTGCCTCAAAAGGATTGGGCTATCCTGATGCATACTTGTTACTATTATCGTTATTTGCTCGTTACAAATTATCTTGCTATCAAACTACTCGCTACTTACAATTTTGGCACTTGCAGACAACACCTTACTGAAAACTACTTGTCATTTCCTTCTGCTCCTCGTTGGGTTTGACACTCTTACTTATCGAAAAGAGCTACAATTGATCCCCTATACTTGTGGGCCATCAATGTGGACTATTTGGCATTCTCGCAACAGATTAAAGCATGACCAAAAGGGCCTGGATCCGGCCACCTCCTTGCATTTGATTAAGGAGTCACTAGTGCTGTTGGAGTTGCCACGGAATGCTACGAAAATACTCCCAGGTTATGGCTAGCGGCCCCCAGATGTAGGAACTATCAAGATCATGATGGATGGCGCAATCAATTTTGCTGAAAATTGCAGTGGTGCGGGTGGTGTCGCGCGATCGAGCACTGCATTCTTGGGAGCTTGGTGTAAACCACATGTGGGAATCTGTGACCCACTTATTGCGGAAGCTTTGGCAATGCGTGATGGTGCTCGCTTTGCCAAAATCCGAGGATTTACGCATGTGATCATGGAGATGGATTATCTGGAGATGATGCAACTGTGGAACATTCGTCACAATTCTCGTTCAATTGTGGCCCCTATCTTACTTGAAATTGGAGAGCTAGTTAGAGATTTTCCGTTATTTGATGTACTTCATGCAAATCAGTCGGCAAACGTTCCTGCATATCTGTGTGCCAAGCATGCTTGCATGCTGAATGTGACCGAGTGCTGGCTCGATGAAACACCTAGCTTCCTGTCTGCTGGCTGATTGTTCTAGGCATGCCTTGATTTAATAAAGCTCTCTGAATTATCGCAAAAGTATATATTTGAGTATAAATAAAAAATAAAAATAAAACACAAAACAAAAAAATGTGAAGAAGGAACAGAAAAAACGAGGTTGTGGCTTGATAACCCACAAGTATAGGGGATCAATTGTAGCCTCTTTCGATAAGTAAGAGTGTCGAACCCAACGAGGAGCTAAAGGTAGAACAAATATTCCCTCAAGTTCTATCGACCACCGATACAACTCTACGCACGCTTAACGTTCGCTTTACCTAGAACAAGTATGAAACTAGAAGTACTTTGTATGTGTTTTTGGATAGGTTTGCAAGAATATAAAGAGCACGTAAATAAAAACTAGGGGCTGTTTAGATAAAGACACAATAAAGTAAATATAGCTAGTGTGGAAAAGTGGTGGTAGGAGTTGCGAAATTGTCCCTAAGCAATTGACTACTTTACTAGACCGATAGCAATTCATCAACCACCGATAGGACAACGAAAATCTACTCAGACATCATAGGATGGCAATACATCATTGGATAATAATATGAAGCATAAAGCACCATGTTCAAGTAGAGGGTACAGCGGGTTGCGGGAGAGTGGACCACTGTAGATAGAGGGGGAAGGTGATGGAGATGTTGGTGAAGATGGCGGAGGTGTTGGTGTAGATCGCGGTGATGATCATGGCCCCTGGCGGCGTTCCGGCGCCACCGGAAGCGAGGGGGAGAGAGCCCCCTCCTTCTTCTTCCTTGACCTTCTCCCTAGATGGGAGAAGGGTTTCCCCTCTGGTCCATGGTCTCCATGGCGTGGGAGGGGCGAGAGCCCCTCTGAGATTGGATCTGTCTCTCTTTGTTTCTGCGCTCTTGTCTGGTGCCCTTTCACTGTTTTGTATATATATGGAGATCTGTAACTCCGATTGGACTGAAACCTTCGCCGTGATTTTTTTACCAAAAATTAGCTTTCTTGCGTCCGAAGAAGGGCATCAACCGCCTTACAGGTGGCCCACGAGGGTCAGGGGCGTGCCCAGGGGGCAGGCGCACCCCTGCCTCGTGGCCACCTCGGGCACCGTCTCGTGTTGATTCTTCTTCCCATATTCTCCAAATATTCCAAAAATATTCTCCGTCCATTTTTATCCCGTTTGGACTCCGTTTGATAAGGACATTCTGCGAAACAAAAACATGCAACAAACAGGAACTGGCACTGGGCACTGGGCACTGGATCAATATGTTAGTCCCAAAAATAATATAAAAAGTTGCCAAAAGTATATGAAAGTTGAATAATATTGGCATGGAACAATCAAAAATTATAGATACGACGGAGACATATCAGCATCCCCAAGCTTAATTCCCGCTCATCCTCGAGTAGGTAAATGATAAAAAAGATAATTTTTGATGTGGAATGCTACCTAGCATAATCTTGATCATGTATCTAATCATGGCATGAATATTAAGACACGAGTGATTCAAAGCAATAGTCTATCATTTGACATTAAGACAATAATACTTCAAGCATACCAACCAAGCAATTATGTCTTATCGAAATAACATAGACAAAGAAAGCCCATCCCTACAAAATCATATAGTCTGGCTATGCTCCATATTCACCACACAAAGCATTCAAATCATGCACAACCCCGATGACAAGCCGAGCAATTGGTTCATACTTTTTAACGTGCTTCAGCCTTTTCAACCCTCACGCAATACATGAGCGCAAGCCATGGATATAGCACTATAGGTGGAATAGCATATGATGATGGAGGTTGTGTGGAGAAGACAAAAAAGGAGAAAGTCTCACATCGACGCGGCTAATCAACGGGCTATGGAGATGCCCATCAATTGATGTCAATGTGAGGAGTAGGGATTGCCATGCAACGGATGCACTAGAGCTATAAGTGTATGAAAGCTCAAACTGAAACTAAGTGGGTGTGCATCCAACTTGCTTGCTCGTGAAGACCTCGGGCATTTGAGGAAGCCCATCGTCGGAATATACAAGCCAAGTTCTATAATGAAAATTCCCACTAGTATATGAAAGTGATAACTCAAGAGACTCTCTATATGAAGAACATGGTGCTACTTTGAAGCACAAGTGTGGTAAAAGGATATTAACATTGCCCCTTCTCTCCTTTTCTCTCTTTTTTTTTCTTTTTTTTCTTTTTTTTGGGCCTTCTTTTTTTTGGCCTTTATCTTTTTTTTCGTCCGGAGTCTCATCCCGACTTGTGGGGGAATCATAGTCTCCATCATCCTTTCCTCACTAGGGCAATGCTCTAATAATGATGATCATCACACTTTTATTTACTTACAACTCAATATTATAACTCGATACTAGAACAAGGATATGACTCTATATGAATGCCTCTGGCAGTGTACCAGGATGTGCAATGATCTAGCATAGCAAAGATATAAAAAATGGATAAGCCATGAAAACATCATGCTAGCTGTCTTACGATCATGCAAAG
This sequence comes from Triticum urartu, assembly GCF_056163025.1. NCBI lineage: Eukaryota > Viridiplantae > Streptophyta > Magnoliopsida > Poales > Poaceae > Triticum > Triticum urartu. The sequence goes on from NC_141874.1 coordinate 709,840,816, forward strand.
CAATATGACAATAAATGCTCAAGCCATGTATATGATGATGATGGAAGTTGCATGGCAATATATCTCGGAATGGCTATGGAAATGCCATGATAGGTAGGTACAGTGGCTGTTTTGAGGAAGATATAATGAGGCTTATGTGTGATAGAGCCGTATCGTATCACAGGGTTTGGATGCACCGGCGAAGTTTGCACCAACTCTCGAGGTGAGAAAGGGCAATGCACGGTACCGAAGAGGCTAGCAATGATGGAAGGGTGAGAGTGCGTATAATCCATGGACTCACATTAGTCATAAAGAACTCATATACTTATTGCAAAAGTTTATTAGCCCTCGAAGCAAAGTACTACTACACATGCCCCTAGGGGGATAGATTGGTAGGAAAAGACCATTGCTCGTCCCCGACCGCCACTCATAAGGAAGACAATCAATAAATAAATCATGCTTCGACTTCGTTACATAACGGTTCACCATACGTGCATGCTACGGGAATCACAAACCTCAACACAAGTATTTCTACTAATCCACAACTACCCACTAGCATGACTCTAATATCACCATATTTATATCGCAAAAGTATTGCAAGGAATCAAACACATCATATTCAGTGATCTACAGGTTTTATGTAGGATTTTATGACTAACCATGTGAATGACCAGTTCCTGTCATCTCTCTAAATAGATATAAGTGAAGCAAGAGAGTTTAATTCTTTCTACAAAAGACATGCCCACGCTCTAAAAAATATAAGTGAAGCAAAAGAGCATTCTACAAATAGCGGTTTTCTATGTGAAGAGAAACAGGCAATCCAAACTTCAAATGATATAAGTGAAGCACATGAAGCATTCTATAAAGCCATACACAAAAGATATAAGTGAAGTGCAATGAGCATTCTATAAATCAACCAAGGACTATCTCATACCAACATGGTGCATAAAAGAAAAATGAAAACTAAATGCAAAAGACGATCCAAGATTTGCACATATCGCATGAACGAAACGAATCCGAAAACATACCGATACTTGTTGAAGAAAGAGGGGATGCCTTCCGGGGCATCCCCAAGCTTAGACACTTGAGTCTCCTTGAATATTTACTTGGGGTGCCTCGGGCATCCCCAAGCTTGTGCTCTTGCCTCTCTTCCTTCTTCTCACATCGAGACCTCCTCGATCATCGAACACTTCATCCACACAAAGCTTCAACAAAAAACTCGGCAAGATCCGTTAGTATAATAAAGCAAATCACTACTCTAAGTACTGTTGCAAACCAATTCATATCTTGTTTTTTCATTATATCTACTGTAATATAACTTTTCCATGGCTTAATCCACTGATACAAATTGATAGTTTCATCAAAACAAGCAAACTATGCATCAAAAACAGAATTTGTCTAAAATAGAACAGTCTGTAATAATCTGAACATTAACCATACTTCTGATATTTGAAAATTTCTGCCAAAATTAGGAAAATAAACAATTTTTATAGAAAGACAGTGCAAAAAGAATCAGAACCATTTGACGTTCCAGTAAAAAATTAAAATCGCGCACTACAGCCAAAGGTTCTGTCCTGCACCGTACAAACCAACAAACATTATAAACATCCTAAAGGCAAACCTTGGCACATTATTTTTATAATACAATGGAATTGTACAAGGGGATAATTATTTTTATTGCAAAGTTTCTGTAATCAAGATTCACAAAGTTTCCGTGAGCATGAACAAAGTTCAAGGCTAGCTCCCACTTCAACAATGCTCGTCTTTCTCACTTTCGCTTTTCTTTTTGAAAAGTTTCGGGTTCCCTCTTTATTTTTTTTTGCTTTTAAACTATATGAAAGCACTCAACAAAAATAAATGACTCTCTAAAACTTCCGGGTTGTCTCCCTGGCAGCGCCTTTTTAAAGCCATTAAGCTAGGCATATAGTGCTCAAGTAATGAATCCACCCGGATCCCAAGGTATATCAAAGCCAATTTTAATTAGCAATGATTTGTAATTTAGTAGTGATCACAAAGTAACATACATCATGAAACAACGAAGTCTAACTCTCCCAGTCAAAAAAAAAGAAGTCTAACTCTCTTCCTATGCATCGGCATGTCATAAAAGAACAATTCATGCACACATAGTAAAGGCCAATGCATAGTATAAACAGTTTCTTGCAATTTTATCATGTGGGAAACATAGAGAGGTGGAGATATAGTTCCTCTCTCATAATAATTGCAAGTAGGAGCAGCAAGCACATGCATATTATATTCATCAAAATCATCATGTGCAATGGTAAAAGGCAACCCATCAATATAATCCTTAATAAGGGCAAACTTCTCCAATATAGTATAACCGGGAGAATTCAAAAAGATAATAGGACTATCATGCGTGGGTGCAATAGCAACAATTTCATGTTTAACATAAGGAACTATAGCAAGTTCATCTCCATAAGCATAATTCATATTGGCATCTTGGCCACAAGCATAGCAAGCATCATCAAAAAGGGATATTTCAAGAGAATCAACTGGATCATAAAAATCATCATAGCAATCATCCTTCGGTAAGCACGAAGGGAAATTAAACAAAGTATGAGTTGAAGAGTTACTCTCATTGGAAGGTGGGCACGGGTAGCTAATCCGCTCTTCCTCCTTTTGTTCTTTGCTCTCCTCGTCATCTTTTTCATCCAATGAGCTCACAGTTTTATCAATTTCTTCTTCCATAGACTCCTGCAAAATATTAGTCTCTTCTTGGACAGCGGAGTAGTCCTCAATATATGGTTCAACATATGCATTAGAAGCATAATTATCATAGCAATATTTAAGTATGGCAAAATTTTCAGATTTGTAAAGAGTAGCATCATACATTTCAATCAAAGAAGCAATTTCATAAGCACCCTTAAAAGCAACAAATTCTTCAATTTGTTGAACATCATAGTAGTTATAAACACCCTTAGCATACGAAGATACGATTCCATTATCAATAAACTCACATTGGTAGGGAAGGTGTTTCTTAGGGTTTTCAGAACAACAAGTAACATCATATATTTCACATAAATTCCAAGCATAGCATTGCAAACGATGAATTTGATCCAGTAAATGTTTCCCTTTTCAGATATACGGTGTCGCACATAACAAGCATGCTCATCTAAAGATTTTCCCTCAACTAAGCTAGTTGGGGTTTCAGCACGAGCACATAGGGATTGAAGATAATCCAAGTAATAAGCTTCAGGAGTGTGATAGATTTTGAGTGGTTCTTCAACCATTGGTTCTGTAGGTACAACTAATTTTTTTGGTATTTTGCGTTTCCTACCCATAACTAAAGATAGAAAACAACTAAGAACAACAAATAAAAATTACTTAGTGATAAAGCAAACAAGCACACACGAGAATATTCACCCCATGCTATTGCTCCCCGGCAACGGCGCCAGAAAAAGGTCTTGATAACCCACAAGTATAGGGGATCAATTGTAGCCTCTTTCGATAAGTAAGAGTGTCAAACTCAACGAGGAGCTAAAGGTAGAACAAATATTCCCTCAAGTTCTATCGACCACCGATACAACTCTACGCACGCTTAACGTTCGCTTTACCTAGAACAAGTATGAAACTAGAAGTACTTTGTAGGTGTCTTTGGATAGGTTTGCAAGAATATAAAAAGCACGTAAATAAAAACTAGGAGCTGTTTAGATAAAGACACAATAAAGTAAATATAGCGAGTGTGGAAAAGTGGTGGTAGGAGTTGCGGAATTGTCCCTAAGCAATTGACTACTTTACTAGACCGATAGACATTCATCAACCACCGATAGGACAACGAAAATCTACTCAGACATCATAGGATGGCAATACATCATTGGATAATAATATGAAGCATAAAGTACCATGTTCAAGTAGAGGGTACAACGGGTTGCGGGAGAGTGGACCACTGTAGATAGAGGGGGGAAGGTGATGGAGATGTTGGTGAAGATGGCGGAGGTATTGGTGTAGATCGCGGTGATGATGATGGCCCCTGGCGGCGTTCCGGCGCCACCGAAAGCGAGGGGGAGAGAGCCCCCCTCCTCCTTCTTCTTCTTCCTTGACCTTCTCCCTAGATGGGAGAAGGGTTTCCCCTCTGGTCCATGGTCTCCATGGCGTGGAAGGGGCGAGAGCCCCTCCGAGATTGGATCTGTCTCTCTGTCTCTCTCTGTTTTCGCGCTCTTGTCTGGTGCCCTTTCGCCGTTTCGTATATATATGGAGATCCGTAACTCCGATTGGACTGAAACCTTCGCCGTGACTTTCCCAAAAATTAGCTTTCTTGCGGCCGAAGAAGGGCAGCAACCGCCTTACGGGTGGCCCACGAGGGTCAGGGGCGCGCCCCCTGCCTCGTGGCCACCTCGGGCACCGTGTCGCGTTGATTCTTCTTCCCATATTCTCCAAATATTCCAAAAATATTCTCCGTCCGTTTTTATCCCGTTTGGACTCTGTTTGATATGGATATTCTGCGAAACAAAAACATGCAATAAACAGGAACTGGCACTGGGCACTGGATCAATATGTTAGTCCCAAAAATAATATAAAAAGTTGCCAAAAATGTATGAAAGTTGAATAATATTGGCATGGAACAATAAAAAATTATAGATATGACGGAGACGTATCATGGCTTGTGGCCTCCTGCGCGCCGGGCCGGCCCAGTCTCGCACTCGGCCAGACGAGTCCGCCCTACATCTCGCAGTACGCGAGACATAGACGCGGCCAGTTTTATTTATGACGTATTCAGCAAGCCACGCGTACAATAGGAAGTTTAGGTGCGTCTCGATCTACCGGGTCGGGCTAAGCCTGAGAGAATATATAGGCACACGCCCATCTCTCCGTATCTTGAAACCCTAAGTTGGGGACCTTTGCCTTTCCCCAAACAATAAATTGTTTTTGATACATAATGTACACTTTTCATAAAATCGAGGAACATTTTTTTATACACGTTTCACATTTTTCGAATACATTTTTTGAAAATAATTTTTTGATGGCTACCTACTTTTATTTAATATATGTTGCACATATATATAAATAATATTTCGTATACACGTTTAACATTTTTTAAATGGACCTTCAATATTTTACATACACATTGTATATTTTTTATATGAGAATATTTTTCTATACGTATTTAATATTTTCTATATACATGACCAACTTTTATCATACACATTGTATATATATTTTTGTATACATGAGAAATATTTTTTATATACTACATGTCTAACATTTTTAAATTTCTTGATTAACGTTTTTCAAATGGTTTATGTAAAAAATTTTTAGGCAAATATTTGAGTATAAATAAAAATATAATACTAATAATATGGTTTTTGGCCGGACGGGGCTGCCCTACGTCTCGCAATAAGCGAGACATAGACGCGCCCGGTTTTATTACCTGCCGCTTGCGGAATAGGTGCGTCCGTCTCGATCTATTACTGGGCCGGGCTGAGAAGAAAATATAAGGCGCACGCCCGTCTGCAACCGTATCTTGCAAACCCTAAGTTGGGACCTTTGCCTTTCCCCCAAACAAGAAACGAGAGCGGCGGCGGCGAAGAAAGGAGAAGGGATATTGGTGAGGAGGGTGAGATGGCCACCGCAGGGAGTTCGGAGGGAAAGACTGGCGAGTCGATGTTTAGCAAGGAGGGTGAGATGGCCACCGCAGAGAGTTCGAAGGGAAGGACTGGCGGGTCCATGTTTAGCAAGGAGGGTGAGATGGCCACCGCAGGGAGTTCGAAGGGGTGGGAGTACGAGTTTCGCGGGGTTACGATCGCCACCATAGAGAGTTCGAAGGAAAGGCCTGGCGGGCTTAGCAAGGAGTTCCATCAGGCTGGGCTCTGTTTGCAGAATAGTATTCGAGAGATCGAGGCCAAGATTTCGAAGATTGGACATTGCGACCAAGGTGAAGGGAAGAACTTCGATTATCTTCACGTGTTCAGATCGGATATGCTCGTCTTGTTGGCCAAGATCTTCCGTTTGGCCTATGAGGAGGACCAGCAGACCGCCGGTTGGATCGGCAATAAAGAAGAATCGATGGAGACCGAGAGCAAGATTGGCGACTGCAGAGAGATAGAAACTCTAGGGAAGTCGTCGAAGGGATGCAGAAGTGCCGGATACCTAGAACTCGAGAATCTGCTCCATCGTGCCAGAATCCAAATCGCTGAACAGATAGGCAGAGGCTTTCAATGCAGGGGGCTGCATGATCTGGTTGCAAAGGAGACCCAGGGGCACGTTGTTGGCCAGGCACACAGCCAACTCCCCTGGGATACCGTGCCAGATGTGACAACTGAGATCCTGTTAAAATTTGAGAAAGTGGTCGGTGACATTGACAAGCTATTTCAAGCAGAAAAGATCCGGAAGGAGGCAATGGCAGTGCTGAGGTTCGGCTTCAGACTGCACTTGTTCTCCGAGCAGATTGTGGAGCTGCGGCACGAGATGTCCAAAATGCTGCAATCGTTCTCATCAGTAAACAAAGATATAAGGAGCACATTGCTTAAGTTTATTTCTGAGCCATACTTAGGCCGTATCTGTAAATTGCAACGGATCTCTGAGCGTCTTAGTATGCTCCAGCGAATGTACCCAGATTTTAACACGAAATTGAAATCAACAATCATCAAGCTGAAATCAGAATCATTCTCCTCAGCAATGGAGGAGTTGAAGCAGGAGGAGGAGAGCGGCAGGGAAGGAGTGGCCGCAGAAGGCCATGGAGACCAAAAAGTTTCCATGGAGATGGAGGGGAAGAGATTCGCTTCCTATCGTCGCTGCTGGGAATGTATATGGGGCAACGACCGCAACTTCGAAGACCAGAGTGAGTAAACATGAATGCTGCTAGTTATCTAGCCTTAGTTATAGTTTTCTTCTTCACTTACTGCATGATTCCTTAGATGTTGGAATTTACTTCACTTATTGATTATGCTTTATTCTTCTTGAATGCGTAAAAGGATTCTGGCCACTATAATTACTTCATGTTTGACCTACTCATACTTTAACTTGCATACAGCATTATTGAGCCCCATGCTCTTTACACATTGCACAACCCGCATCCCAAGTGAAGCTGTCGCAGGGAGTACCTTGCAGATCTACTCCATCAAAATCTCAACAGCAAAAGAACTCACATTGCCACTGGAGGTGTACGGAGTGGTTGCAGTCCGAGATGCTGTGGACCGTCATCGCAATCCTCTATTCCTTCGTTCAAGAATGCATTGCCAAGTCCTCGAAAAAAATGTATGTATGGTATTTTCATGTTCTTAATATTCAGTTTGTTGCCTGCATCCTTGTTGATTAGTTAATGGCAAACGATTATGCGTGCAGGATTCTTTTTTGAGCTTGACTGGCCCGGTTCGTGCAATTGTGTCAATGGACACTGTTTACATCGAAATCCAACTAAAAGTAAAGGGCGCGACAGAATCTGAAGATACATCATTGATCAGTACATTTGGCTTTTACAATGGTGATAGTTCTGGTAGCTATCTCGCCAAAAACAGTTTGTGCACAGTGGAGTTATGCTATGAGCAACTTAAACAGTCGGTCCAAGCCACTATCGTGGGTGTGTTTGTTACACCCAAACAGGAATCATTGCCTTTTCCATATGGCGGCCGAGTGATTTGCTCCTCACTGCCTCAGGATGGTAATGAAGACATCGATGGGCTCCCACCTAGGGAAGTCTTGCTGCTTGATTCGAAAGGTGAAGGAATGTCTCTGACTAGTAATGGTTACCTTAGTCTGGCAAGACGTGTAGTTTCTGTGGAGTTAAAAGGAAAGCTGCAAGTCCTCATAATGGCTGAATCATCATCACAAAATGCTGAGATTGCTGCTCAATTCTTCTTCACACCCGAAAAATACGACACAAGTAAATGTGACTGTTCCCTCCCTGATGGCTCTAAGGTTGAGATTACTGTTGCTTGGTCCCTTGTTCCCTCGACGATGCTACAGTCAGGTGACAGTCATGAGGACAGTGGGATGGTGACCGCAAGATATTCGAAGGGAAGGAGTGACGGGTGCTTGTTAGGTGACTCGCTATGCATGGCTACACTCTCAATGCAGCAGAGTGTCAGTTGGGTCCAGGCCCGGGAGGATAAGATTTTGGAGATTGGACTTCGCGAATCCGTGGAACACTCGAATCTTCTGAAGTTGAAATTTGATATGTTGGAGTTGTTGGAAAATATCTTCGCTCGGGCCGAGTATGATACCCATAGCAAAATTTGCGACGACGGTGACGTTCGGCCCGAGTATGAAACCCATATAAAAATTTGCGATGACGGTGAGATGGAAACTGGAGGGAAGCCTTCGAAGGGAAGGAGTGGCGATGTTGAATTGTTGAGGATTGGCAATGAAGGCAGAATGTTGCAGACCCCGAGCAAGATTGGTGACGGTGGCAAATTGGTGTCCAAGCATTTCAAGGAGCAGATGGTCAGGTTCTCAATGTCTGTAGCCAGATCTGTCAGAAACGTGCTTGAGGAGGAGGCAGAGGCAGAGACCGAGACTTCGGGGGTGGTGCCGATGGTCGGCTTCAAATTAGGTTTGCTCTCCAGGCAGTTTGATGAGCTGTGGGACGACATGCGCCAGCTTGTCTCAACAGAAGCAAAATTTCTAGCAATATGCATGCTTATTCATGAGCCCTTCGCACGCTATTGCTCCACATTGAAGTTTATCTCTGCAGTTTTCAACCGGCTTTGTCGATGGGTGCCAGATTTGACAACGGCAATGGGATCGATAAGGGAGCATGAGGAGATAGAGGATGGGGATAAGGTTGGGAAGTTTGTGAATGAGTATGAAGAGGAGAAGAAGGCTGAGCAGTTCTATTTCAGTGCCCATCGTGAAAACTGGGAATTTAGTCGCAGCAACTTTGGCAGCTTCGAAGACACAAGTGAGTAAATGTGCTAGTGATATGGTTTTTAGTTAGTTTGCTTTTCTTTTTCCACTTGCTGCATGTCTCTAGCAAGCCAAATTGTCCTGTAAGCGTAAAGATTTACTCTACTTAGATTGATACTTCTTAAATGTGTAGTAAAAGCAATCTGTGCACTCTTTAGTTAGTTCACGTTAGATTTCTATCTAACACATACTTGACTTCTTGCATGCAGCGGTATTGAGCTCCATGCTCTTTACCCACTACATACCAGGCCACACCCAATTGGGTGCTGATGTTGGGAGGACCATGCAGGTCTACTCTATTAAAGTTGTAGAAACCGCAGAAACAGAAGGCTATGCCCTTGAGTGGCCACTGAAGGTATACGGTGTAGTCGCTGCACGAGATGTTGTGGACTATCGTCGCAACATTCTCTTCCTTCGCACTAGGGATGACTGCCAAATCCTGACAAAACAGGTACCATGGGTATTTTCCTGTTCTTTTTATTATTGTTTGCATCTTTGTTGGTAAATTAATGGCGAATAATGATGCTTGCAGGATCCTTTTCTGCACTTGACTGGCCCGTCTCGTGCAATTATTTCGGGGGACATACTGGACAACACTCTTATAATTGAAGTACACCTAAGACTAAAGGACATGGTGGAGTCTGAAGATAGAACGTTGATCAGTAAAGCCTTTGTTTATGATGAAGATGATCTTGGCAGTGGTGATAGTATTTCTGAGCATCTCCTCCAGGGCCTTTGTTCAATAGAGTTACGCTATGAGCATATTGAACAATCACTCCAAGCCACTATTCTCGGTATCCGTGTTATACAGGGCCCATTGTGTTGTGGCAATGGCATCAAAGTCTTTTGCTCAGCACTACCTAAAGATAAAACTCAAGACCGTGTTAAGTGCCCATTCGAGTGTGTTTTGCTGCTTGGTTCACAAACTGGAACTGTGCCTGTGGGTGGCTATCTAGATCTGTCAAGGCAGGTTGTATCAGTAAAATTAAGAGGGGAGCTGAAAATTCTCATACAGGCTGAGGAAATCAGCGGAAGTGTTGTCTTCAAAGCTGAAGACAGCAACATAAGTCGAGAAAGGTGCCGGCTTGGTGATTGTGAGGTCGAGATAACCATTGCTTGGTCCCTCCTTGTTGAAAGCCAGCATGATCTCTCGGTGAAGGGATATATAGCGCCTTACGCAGAAGAATTAATTTCACCTATGCCTATCATGAAGCTTTATAGAAGTCGCTCGTTAAAGATGGTTTAGCATGCTCACCTGGGAGAAGGATTCATGCATCTGACATCTTGTGAAGTCTACCGTGAACTTGTTTGCTACTTGTTCCTGTACTATGCTCGTTATTTCTTTACTATGGTCTTGTGTATCCTATACGCTTAGTGCTATTCAGTGTGGACAAGGCCTGTATAAAATAAAATTGCTGTTGTTCCTATATTTTGTTGAGCCACTTTAGCTTCTTATTTTTGAATTGTATGCCAATTTGCATTTGTTGTTTGGATACCTGTTGATTTGTCTGTGAATCTGGAGATAGATGTAGATTTGTGTTTTCGACATAGCTGATTTTCAGTCCTTTGAAAAGCAGGCCATGGAAAGAACTTCGCAGCAAAAGCCTGCCTATCAGCATGGCCGCCTTCAAATATTTTCACCACACATGAGAATGATTCTGCCCAGAATCTACACAATCCTGCACAAAAGCGAGGTGGATGTTGCTTTTTTTTTTCCTTTGAAGATGGATGATCATTTAGTAGCAAGCAGAGGAGAGGGGCGTTTTGGAGGCCGAGCACCCTGGAGGCCGTAATCTCTGTCGACCATTTCAACATCTGGATGCGTGCTGTCAGCCTTCAGAGCTGTATACGATCGATAGTGAAAAGAAATACAACGGTGCCGTCTCGGTCGTGTTCACCATTTGCGTGGGCCTAACCTGCGCCTCGCGCGAACATGATGTTCTTGGTGGGCGGCTTTGAATTTGGCCCACTGCGCGGGCTGGCGAGCGGTCGATTGAGAGTAAATGTATCTTGTGGACCCGCTCGCTGACCCGTAGGGTACGCGTTTTCGGCCCGTCGACCGCTAAATGGATCTTAGCGGAGAAGATGCGCTTTCGCCATGGATGGCATGAAGTTCACTGCGAGGAATCAGATGTAGGTGTTCCGTTTAACTCTGAATTTTCGCCTATTTTCGGTCTTGGTGATGTCCCGTAGTTGGCGTGGCAGTGGTTTGGATTGTCGCTTTCCCGTATTTCTTCATCTGAAATCAGATCTGGCTCCGCGTTATTTCTCTGGGCAGATTCGTTCCTCGTTTGGAAGTTGGGGTTGTCTTGAGAGATGGAGTTGGCGACGCGCGCTCGATTGATGATGGGACCAGTGGAACTGCTGGTGTCCAAGATGGCTTGATTTCCTCTGAGCCAGTGCGCATGGATGGGTACCCCCTAGAAGACGAATCAGTTGAGCAGACGGAAGAAACATTTGTCACCGACAGGAATTGCAGCTCGTACAATGGTTGTGGCGAAGGGGTGGGCGATTCATGTGAGCTAGGCGCTGCAAATTTTAGAGAGGAGGATGGCGTGGTCGTGTTAAAGTCAAACGGATCTTATTGGACCAGGAGGTGACTTCCCCTGTTTTTTCATTCTAAACCTGTCACCTGATCTTTGCTATATATTTTCTGCAGATGTCTTTGTGTGAAATTCAGAAGAAGCCTGCTCGTGTGTCTTATTCTTTAGATGTTTGTTAAATGCATGGTAGCGAGCGCCTGGGGATGGCACTTGTAGTGTTTTTGCATTGAGAAAACCATCTTATTTAGTTGATATGGCATGGTTTGCAGGATCAGAATTGGCGAGGCGGCAGATGAGAGGGAGCAGAGTTCAAGCAAAGTGCCTGCCCTGGGGACTTCAGTTCGTGCTTATGTCGACAACAAGACTGGAAATGCTATTAATTCAGCAATTGGCACTAGCTTCGATTCTGTCGAGGAGGGCTACGAATTTTACAATCTCTACTCGTGGGAAGTTGGTTTTGGTGCCCGTTACACAAAAAGCCGTTTGAATGTACACCGGAAGAAGTGCACGCGCAGGAGATAGTGTGCGCCTGTGCGGTGAGTCACCAAGACCAACATTTTTTATCGTGCTTGTGAGGAACGATCATTTAGGTTAAATCTTACGTGGAGTGTGGTCTGTGAGTGTGTTTTCTGCAGGGTGTAAACCATTGTAGGCTAAGAGAACTCTAGCAAACCCCGCATCCCGCCGACCCGCAAAATGCGTTTGCAGTTCGCGGTAGGCCGGTCGCAACGGCGGACCCGTATAAAAGGATATTCGCAGAATATGCTTTTTTACGGGTCGGCTTTGCGAGGTCTGGTCTGGCGCCGCTCCCCCCTGCCCGCAAAACCTAAATTTGCACCTCAATTTGACACAACATAATGCATTTCTTTTCTTTTTCAACAACATTGAATACATAGGACATCACCAAAACTTTGCTAGAATAGCAAGACCAAAGAAAACAAGAACCACAAGTATGCATTTTAGAAGATTTCCAACTTCCATAACTGCTCCCACTAGTTGGACCAATATATTCTTCATGCATTCATTGTTGATCTATGGATTCTTGATTTTGCATTCTTCATTCTTCATCTTTGGTTCTAAAGAAGTAGACGTTGCTTCCCCTCTAGTTGCACATGCAGCCGCATCATTACCTTCGATTCTACTAAGGAGTGCACGAACGTCTATCTTTCTATCAATAAATCAATGTATTCGCCTTCCCAAAACCAAAATGAGCATCCATCGTCCTACACACATGATGATGTTCGAAATAAGCTATTGCGATTGAACCAAAGAATGAGCTATCGAAATGAGCCGAATGAAAACAGCACGTACCCCGTCGTTTTCGCATTTGAAGAACACCCATCTAGGGTGCTCCGGCGTGCCCGAAGTTAGCCGCAGCATTGTCTGCGTGCACTCGTCGCACTGTATGAGCGGCATCGGCGAGCCATAAAGCCTCAGTGCAAGCGCCGAGCCCGACGGACGGCCGAATCCATGCCCCCAAACCGTCGGCGGCGGCGACAGGACGAACCCGTACCTGCATGCGGCGAGGCGACTTTGTCGGGGCTGTGCGAGATGCTCCCCGACCATTCCATCGCTTGGCGCAGCCATCGGCGGCCAGAAAAGCCAAATCCGGCCGCCCGCGACGAAGGGTCGTAACTTCCTGGCCCGCCGACACAGGAGGAGGGGGGGCGGAGGGCAACCTCGTGCGTGTGGCGGCCTTTCGGCGTGCTCCCGCCGGCTACTTTCGCCAGAATCTTAGGCGGCGGGGCGAGGTTGTTGGTGGGGAAAAGCGCGGGCTGAAATGTCCTCCCCACTAACCGCTCCCGCAATATGCAGGGCACCGACGGGCCGGGGGGGGGGGGGACCAGCGTATTCACGGGTTGGGCTCAAGATTTTCCGTGCCCCTCAAAGTTTTTTGCGGGCTGGCCGCGTTTGCGAGGTCTGTTCAGGCGGGATTTTCCGCGCCGACCCGCATTTTGGTGGTTATTTTGCGAGTCAAGGCTTTTTGCGGGGTCTGCTAGAGATGTTCTAACATCAGGTCACTAGGTGTGGGTGCAAAGCAATGATGCGGCTGCTGAGGTCAGATGATGCTGGCTGGTATGTGTGCAAGCACAGGTCAGGTCAGATCCATGATCTATTAGTTAACTATGGAGAGAATTGCATCAGAAGTCACACCGGCACATAGATAGTTACACAAGGGACCTGGTTAAACAACTGAGGAAGAGCTATATAAGCATTAGCAAAATTTAAAGTGTTGTGGCAGTTTCTTTAGGACGATAAAGGACGTGCCATTCACGAAACGGTCCTTAAAAATAATATGCGGCAAGCAAAACTGGTAACAGTCGATCAATGATGCAACCAAAACCATAGAGCGTTCAATGCGATTAGGGCAAAGGACGCTGAATTTGAATACAATGTCCAGGATGAGATGAGGAGGGGGTGGGCAAGTATGATTGAAAAATACTAGTGGCTGGGGCGTGTCATTGGCACGCCTCCTGAGCGTTCATGTGCGCACTTATCTAGCTTATGCACCTCAGCAGATCTAGGTTGACCCTTAATGGCACTTATACACAACTGTAAGTGATTTTACTACAGAATTATTAAAAAAGTGATTTGACTACATTGATTTATTACAAATATGCTATTATGAGGATCACATGTGCTCAAACAAGTGTTTTCATCATTCCAATTCCCATTGAACTGATCCTTGATTCTTTTTTTAAGGTAATGTTGAGTAGGAGAGTCTCCTGTATATTTCATCAAGTAGCTGATCCTTGAATCTGGTGCATACCTATAAGAAAGAACACATATTTATGTATATTCCATCAAGTATATGCTTTATCAACAAGTGAAGTTGAATGTAAACCTGTGCAGTTTGACCTCAAGTCCCACCATCCTAGCAACAGATGGATCATCATCCTTGTGGGTGTGTATGGAGTGCTTTTCATCCTTGCTCTAGAAACAAATTTGTATATATGATTTTATTCCAGCATACTGCCCCTTGATATGTTTTGCTTATGTAGAAATGCTTTAAAAAATACTCATACAGATTTCGTTCTTCATGTGCTGAAGTAAAAGTAGCTAGTATCCATATAAACACAAGTGATTCGGTTCATCTAAAACACACCAGGAAACGTAAACAAAAGACATATTGGTGGAATTTAGATCTTAGACTGAATATCTGAAACAAACAACAGGAGCAAGTCTCAGTCCAAAAATACTGCCTACGCCTAACATGTTAGAGAACATAAAACTAACACATACACCTAATCAAGTGGCCACCTAGTCACAGTAGCTCATGTGTTTTTTAAGCTCATTCCTAGAGAAACAAGGCATCCACTTTAATAGTAAACTCACACTGTTTATTTTTTTTGAAACATGAGCGCTGCTCATATGAAGTAGGATGCATGTACCACATTAATTCAATGTTCAATTAGTCGAAGGAGAGAGAATGTCAATGTAAATACAAATAGAATCCTATCGGTTCTCAATGTTCTGGAGAAAATGATGTTGGCGGGTTGCTCTCAACATCATTATACCGATGATGTTCTCTATAAGACCTCAACCATCGAGCGAGATGAGAAAACGTTGATATTTGGATTTTTATTTATAAAAATTCTTTAAGACCCCCCACATTCCAATTCCCATGAATCATTCAAGTCACCTCTGACCGATAAAATTCGAAACGTTGAGATTAAAAATGAAAATAGTAGAGCAAGGCATTAGATTGCAAAACTTAATAACGTAAACATCATACAAATTACGACACCTACAGGGTAGAGTAGGAGCTCACCTAGAGCTTAGGTGTTTTGCCCGCCATCTATACTCTGAATAAAATGGATGGCGATGAGCAAGGGGAGGGTCGAGAGGGCAAGCGGAGGAGCACGCGCCAGGGACCAGAACTGCTGCAAATTCCTGCACAAAAGGCGATCCTCTACTTAGTATCTCTAGATTCAGGCTGTAAAGAAAGTCAATACACAAACCAACTGAGACCATCAGTTTCAAGCTTACTCGAAATAAGAAAATGGCACGTGAATAATATCTCTTACAATATATCTATATTAGTCAGATCCACCGATTGATCAAAAATGGAATATGTTTCAGTTAATGATATCGATAGAAACATTTCTTTGTGTGTGCTCAGTGGGCAAAAATATGCAACATACATGTCCTCTGAAGCTAATATGAGATCATCTTGAGTAATAGGCAACCACGCCATAACCGGATTAATAAACTTTGAAGCAAGCTAACAAAATCTGTGAATAAGTATTACTGTTCAGATGAACTAAATAGGCTCCATGTACTACCCATGTATACCGGAATGGAAATCCTCATATACATTTTCTATGCATCAACATATAACCCAATAAAAAACAGAGAACACTTGATGTGCATCCACATATACTTACTAAAACACAAAGAGAATGGTAACTGTTCCTCTACTGTCTGAATGAGTTCACATACACTCGTTAGAAAAACAGAGAATACTAATTCCTCCAGAGAAGATTTCTTTTCTTTGCAGGTTTAATGCTAGAAAAAACGAGATCTGCCTAATCATTTCGTTAGATGAAGTAGTGGGAGGTCACGAAGGAAGTAAGGGGGCATGATATGTCAAGCAGTACAAATAATGCCATAATAGTGGAAAATTAAATAAGCTCCATGTACCAGCCAGATAATCCAGAATGGAAACCACCATATACATTTTCTATGTATCACATATACTCGTTAAAAAGAGAGAGAACACTTTATGCACATCCACGTGTACTCGCTAAAAAACGAAGAACACTTTATGCACATCCAGATGGCAATTGCTCATCTACTATATGTATGCATTCAGACACACTCATTAGAGAAACATAGAAGACTAATTACTCCTCTAACCTCTGCAGACCTTAAGAAACAAGAACTAAAAACTGATCCATTGGAACCTAACACCAGCTCCTAATCTGTCAAGTACAGAAGCAATTCCTCTAAACAAAATACATAACAAAAAATGAGCAAATGTAATTATATCAATGCTCCAGGATGACATATGTTTTTGTCACTAAATCTGCTACAACACACTAATATGTAAAGAACACCAGATGTAAAAAAACATCTCATACCTAGATTTCCATGAGATATATTTAATTTCAGTGAAAGGTTGCGCTGAAATCAATCCTCGACGCAACAGAGAACAATGTATTCAATTTTCTGCTGCTTCTTCTATACCTGTATCACATTGGGAAGAGAAGTACTGTGTTAGTATGATCAATAGGCATTTCGCTCAAGCAAGCATCACTAAATTTTTTTGGACATCAAGCATATCCAACCTCAATCATAGGAGCACAACACGGACTTTGCATCAATCATCATAGAATCTGTACCAAAAATCAAGCCCGATTCAGAGAAAATAGAAGTTAATTTTTAATTCCTCACTTCTTTCAACAAAGTATACAATTAAAAATAAAACAGAGAAATGCAAAACCTTTGAATATGTAGAGACGCATTTATCAAACAATCACATCAGACTACGTGTGCAGGCATACAAGTGAGATCTGGGTATGGGAAAAACCAGGGGGTGGCACCACTGACCTGGGGAGGCTGCTGCTCCTTGGCGTTGATGGGAAGCGGCGGTTGGAGCGTCGGGAGGCTTTGTCGGATCGCGCCTCCACGTCCCGCATCGAAGTGGACCACAGATCGAACACCCCGCCGCCATCATGTTCTCGCTCCTCTCTCTTGGAGAGCCATTGGTAGGGACGCCCATCTCCGCCGCTGACCTTGAGTTCAGGGCTCCTGGATGAGCTTCAGGCCGGTGGGCGCGCTCTCGACCTGGGCGACCTCGACCAGCAGTGGTGACCTTCCCTGTGCGCAAGGTCGACGACGGGGATGCGGGCTCCGGGGACGACCTCGTTCGGGCGCGGCTGTTCCCCCTCCTCGCCTAGGTACAAACAATATCTACCGGAAATGGCGGTTCATGAGTGAGCTGTGACATACCCATCCATTATTGTTGTCCAAATGAAGGAAACCGCCATGGCCTCGAGCATTCTTAAACTTGTAGACAGGTCCAGAAGCTGATAATAGAAGTCGAGTAAGACAGTAAGTTACAGGCTAGAAAGCAGAGATAATAATCTGATTATATTGATTTGTTACTCTGAAGATCCATAGCATAGCTTGCCAAGAAGAGAACAATAGATTTTGAACAAACATGAATAGAGCGGCATTTTGCTTTCAGATATCAGCACATAAGCATCAGAATAGCTGTACAGGATTTTGTGTAAGAATACCTTCATAGCCACCGTACACTGGATCTTCGGACAATAAAAGAGGTGTGTCCAGGTCAATAAAACTGCAACCACAAAAGAAGAAGAACCGTTTAAGCACCTGATCTGACAGACATAATGTCTACAACTTCATGCCATCATTTCTAGTTTGAACTTCCTAGTGATATTGTCTTTAGTTGTAAAATACCATAATTTTTAGAAGCAATCATTTTTTAAGGGAATTTGCCCAATTAACCAACCTGAAACAACCAAGCCCAGCAGCGAGATGGCCAGCAAAGCCCATGGCAATCCTAGTCTCGACCATACCACCAATCATAAGTGCAATACCAGCTTTTCTTGCGGCATCAATTACTTCGAGGGCTCCAAGAACCCCTAACTTTTCTGGTTTGATGTTAATAACATGAGCAAGATTTCCATGTATTATTTTTTGAGCATCAAGTAATCCGCGGCAACTTTCATCAGCAGCAACAGCAACTCTGTATTTCTCCATAGCAGCAATGCTAACATCATGGAGACCTTCCCAATCATCTCTATGAACTGGTTGCTCAAAGAGTACAGGAGTCACTCCCATTTCTGAAACCAATGAAATAAATAAGTTATAGTACTAAAACACCGTAGAACATCACGCTGACTGAAATATTTAAGAGTGAAAAGATTGAACATAGTGAGAGTACAAACCGTTTAGTCTGTCAAGAACTTCAATTGCATGGTTTGCTGTGTACCCTTCATTTGCATCCAAGATAAATGAGCAGTCGGGATGCACAAGCCATATAGCCTTCAGAACTTCTATGTCTGAGTTCAAGTTTTTCCCTACTTTGAGCTTCAGAGTCTGAAACCCTTGTCCTCGATATTTTGCAGCCAATTGAGCGGCTTCATTTGGGGTCACAATTGGAATATAAATTCAGAAATAGATGAACTTAGCAATTTTGATAAAGCATACCTAAGCTGCTAAGCATGCTGAACTCACTGCAGTGGAAATTTTGATAACCATACCGTGATGTCTGTTGTCACACTAGTAGAAAAAGGGTCAAATGTGAAGCACATTAGTGCCGGTTTGTAATAAAACCGGCACTAATGTGATCAATAGTACCGGTTCGTGGCGGCGATCAATAGTACCGGTTCGTGGCGAACCTTTAGTACCGGTTCATGCCACGAACCGGTACTAAAGAGGCTGTGTCAGCCTGCGGTCAGGCTATGGCCCCACCATCACCATTTAGTGCCGGTTCGTACCACGAACCGGTTTTAATGAGGTTATGGCAAGTTGTTTTTAGTCCCACCTTGCTCCCCTAACAAGGCTTTTACCACCTTAAATATGTTACTTCTTAAACTATCACAAGCACTTGGTCTTCATTGAACTCTATGTAGAATTTGTGGCCGCAATATGAGTCTTCACCGGTTTATAAATCGTTGAGGACTCATATTGACAATTCAGATTGTACACAAAAAGATCATTGATGATCAAAGTATTTTTGATGTATGAGATCGTATTGACAATTCAGACTGTAAAGAAATATAAGATCATGATCTAAATGCTCTTATATTTTTTGCGTTCAGTATGCACCATTCAAAGCGACGCCATCAACTTTCCACCATTTATGCCTTCATTTGCTATTTTTCATGCATTTAATGATTTGTTTTGAGAACTAAATGACCTGGAAATTGAAAAGCACTACAAATGAACTCTGAAAAAGTTGAAACTTGGCATGGTATCATCATTTCACCCACATATCATGTTCAAAAAAGTAGAGAGGGTTACGGCAAAAACTGGATGCACTTCGTTTACAAACTGGACAATCTCTTTCGAAGTATTCGGGTTTATGACGAAATTAAACTCATCTGTTACAAAGGCATTTCATTTTTTTAAACTTATTACAACTCCAGACTTTTTGTGCATTCAGTATGCACCATTCAACTGCTAGGCGGGAGGAGCTCTTAAGTACCGGTTCCAACTGCTAGGCGGGAGGAGCTCTTTAGTACCGGTTCCAACTGCTAGGCGGGAGGAGCTCTTTAGTACCGGTTCGTGGCGAACCTTTAGCACCGGTTCGTGCCACAAACTGGTACTAATGAGGTTGTGTCAGGTAAGGCTGGGGCCCCACGAGCACCTTTAGTACCGGTTCATGGATGAACCAGTACGACAGTTTCTTAGTAAGTTGTTTTTTAGTCCCACCTCGTGAAGAGAGAGGGACTAGGAGCGGTTTATAAGCCCTGAGTGCAGAGACGATGAAGACGAGGCTCAATGCTCACGTTGCTTAGCTTCAACCCTTCAGGAATATGGTAGACTGCACGGAGCTATGCGCAGTGCAGTTTACACTATTCCGAAAGGCTTGAAGCAAATTAACGAGCATTGCACCTCTTTTTTATTTTTAATAACTTATTA